>NC_133666.1:145976936-147234810 GCF_037893015.1 Macrotis lagotis
TGCTCTTTCCACCTCACTACATTTCCTTATATAAAAAGGAGAGCATAAATAAATATATATAGATATAGATATAGAGAAATATATATATAGAGAAATATATATATAAATATATATATAGAGAGAAATATATATATATATATATATATATATATATATATAAAACATAATATATAATGAGTATGGTCCCATAAGAAAATCCTCTCCCTCCTTATTGGAAGTGTATGACTTGTTTAGTACTTTTGGAAACATCATTTGTATTCTCTTACCCCCCAGAAACATGGAATATTAGAGTTAGAAAGGTCCTCTGAAGAAGACTTGTTTAACCTAAGTTTGAATCATGGATCCCTCTCCATAAAAAGATGTGTTCTATGGTTGATGTGGGAGCTGATCTGATTGTAGGAGAACAATGATGCTTGGAGAGGAGGAAAGAAAAATGAAATTCTCTGCTATATGAAAGTTGACAGGGGAAAATGCTGTTTTGTTTCCCAGCACTAACTACAACTTGAAAGAGGAGAAACTCCTTGGAAAATTGTCTCTATCACTTTTCACTATTGGAAACAAATCTGTATGGCTTTTCAGAACCCAGGCTCAAGGGAACTGGTTTTTCACTGAAAGGTTGTAATTCTGCCTTATTGTCTTGCAAAAAAAAATAGGAGACCTGGGAAGCTCTGTGGGTCCCAGGCTTATAGTTGCTATTTGCTAAAAGATCTTAATTCATCATCAGTGGGTCAAGCGTAACAGGAGGTTCATCTAGCAGGAGTATTGAGAAATCTAGAAGAGTTGTCTTATCCAGCAAGTGACAGATGGTACATACTATTCCCTAAAGAGAGCAAAGATATCGAAATCTGCTGTCCAGAGTTGTCCCAGTTTTCCTCTTCATGTGCCTCTCTAAGTTTGTGCCTACCCTTCTCCAAGGAAACTTTGTACATTTATGGAGGAGTAGGACCCAGTTTCATGTTATGATTGCTCTTACTTTGGCTTCTGTTAGTAAGTGTTCCATGTTTAAAGAGTTGATAGTATCATCCTAAGTCATTTGTTTAAGTGGAAAGTATGCACATGAGGCCTTAGATGCTTCAATTATAGATAGACTGTAGGTGTCCCATACCAGGATTACTTCTAGGACCCTGATAATGTAAGGTAGCTGATTCCATCTGATGAACCATTCCAACCTACCCAGCATTTGTCATGAGTTGGAGATATATACCATGCAGTTGTCATGCATGAGCCAGAAATCCTGTTTTCTTCCTCATCAATTTGGTTCTTGCTGCTTAGTCATTCTATCTCTCAGGCCATGGCTCAACTGTTGTGATAACTTTGGATGCCTCTATGCAAGTAAGAATTTGATGGATCCCTTATAATTTTTTTTTTTCCTAGAAAAATGTGCACTAACCATTGTTACCATGTGACATAGGGTTAGTGAAGCATCAGGAACCAGAGAAACT
The DNA here is from genome assembly GCF_037893015.1 of Macrotis lagotis. NCBI lineage: Eukaryota > Metazoa > Chordata > Mammalia > Peramelemorphia > Peramelidae > Macrotis > Macrotis lagotis. The sequence goes on from NC_133666.1 coordinate 145,978,379, forward strand.
GTATTTGAAATCAATGACTTTCTACAGTAAAAAAAAAAATTGGTCTCAATGGTGTAATGCTTCTATCAACTTTTCCATAGCCCCCCATCATGAAGGTAGAAGGGATAGTTTTTTCTCAAACATTTCTTGAATCAATCCAGCAAATGCAGGACCCTGGGGCTGCTCAGAGGGAATGCATAGTTTGTGTCAATGAAGGGTTTTGGATGGAGGCCAGGTTAATAGCAAGGAGATTGTCACAGGAAAAATCAGGGGGCTTGAGTGAACAGTATCTAACAAAGAAAATTCAGTAAATGTGACAATGAACTAGAGGTAGACATGGTGAATTCAGCTAGATGAGAAACAAGCATGGAATCATCATGTTGTTAAGGATTGTGACATTTTAAAAGGTTTGAGAGACATTGTTCCTTTATAATTTCATCATATTATTTATAAGACCAACGTGTTATTAATAAAAGGATGGTCATTTGATCATCTCTCAGACCAAAAACACCTGATGATGGTAGGTTCATAGTTTATATGCCCTTCAAAGAAGAGGTATTCTCAAGGGGTGCCTCCTCAACTCTGACTGGTGAATCAAAGGGGAGGTAGACTATCCTGGGGTGCATCACTTGGGTCACTCAAATCATTGTCAAAGAGACATCAATTTTCATATCATATGGTTTGTTAATAGGGAGACTAAACATTTTCTCAAGACCTATCTGAGTAAATACAATGAGTAGAAATATATGCATTAACCCAAATTTAGAATTCCTTGTATTGTCTAATCAGATCTTGACCTAGATAACTCTCTAAGAGAAAATTTCCCTACTGATTGGTTTCTCATTGAGGAAGTTGAAAAGGGAAAAACCTTGGAACTAATACAATAGGTAGATATTAAACATAAGAGAGAAATGTTCATTTCTCACAGGATGAGTTGAATTTGTGTGCTCAGAATTTTGGGACCTGATATTTTTCTTATACTTTGGATCCCCTTGCCTAACTTGATCTTTTCAAATCATTTGTATCTGTAGTGCTGAAGATGCCTAATGGAGAAATTCAAAAAGATTTGCTTGTTAAGAAGTGTCTTTATATAACAATAATAATGACAACAACAATGATAGTAATAAAGCATTGATATGGTATTTTAAAGTTGGCAAAATGTTTTCTATATCTTATCTCATTGAAGCCTCGTGAGAAACCCATGAGGTAGCTACTAATATCATTCCCATTTTACAGATGAAGAAGTTGAGGCTGAGAGAGCTTATATAACCCAGGGTCAAACAGCTAATCAGAATCTGAGGTCAGATTTGAACTAAGGACCTTCCTGATTCCAAGTCCAGTACTCTATCCATTAGGATCATGAAGCTGGAGTTATATAGGAGTTATATAGTTCAACATCTTCATTTTAGAAAAGAAAAAAAACTGCATATTGTGCCCTCAACCCTAATTAGATTGTAAGCTTGAGAGCATCTTCAGCACTTATCTCAGTGCTTGAGGCATTTAAGTAGTCTCTTAAATGTTTTGCATCTGATTGACAGTAAGATTAAGTGATTTACCCAAAGACTCTAGGGGTAGAAACTGGATTAGAACTGGTAATCTTTGATCCCCACAATCAGTACCCCTTTCACTGGATCATGCTAACAGTATTCTGACTAAATTATTTCAGGATGTTCTGTCATTTAGCAGATGCAGTTATATAATTGAGTGGTTATATAATTGAGGGATTTTGCCCAAAAGTCTGTTTTACCCTAAAAATTAAACCTTTTTTAATGAAAGATTGAACTTTTGAATGAAAAAAGGAATTTTTTTTAAATTTTAAAATATTTTAACAATCATTTAAAAAACTTTGGGTTCTGAATTTCCATCCATCTATCCCCCAAACTATAGTGAAAAGAGAAATGATATCAATTATACATATGAAAGCTCGCATGATATATTTCCATGCTAACCATGTTGCAAAAAAAAAGCCAGAAAAAGAAAGTGGAAAAATTGTTCTTCAATCTGCACTTAATCACTAATAGTTTTTTCCTGGAGGTGGAAGCATTTTCTGTCCGAAATCATTCAGAATTGTCTTGGATCATTGCTCAGAATGTCTTGGATGTTTTGCACAGAATAGCTACATAATTCACAGTGATTATCTTTACAATTTTATTATTATTGCATACAGTGACTTCCTGGTTCTGCTCACTTTACTTTGTAACATTCATCTAAATCTTCTCAGGCTTTTTTCGAAACTGTCCTGTTCCAGAATGAATAAATCTTAATTGTTCTGGCTCAAAATTTCTGACTGAATGAACCATGCTGACAATCCTTTCTCAGGCATTGGATGATATAAAAATAGAATCCTAGGATTTAAAACAGGAAGAGTCTTTACAGATGATCTCTAGTCCAACTTCCCCATTTTATATATAAGGAAACTGATGCACAGGGAAATTGAGTAACCTCCCTAACCTTCCATAGACAGTAGTATAGTAGAGCAGGGATACAAACCTAAGTTTGTTTTTTTAACTCCAGAGATAAATTAGAGATACCAGTTTGGATCTCCAGCAATTAATATAGTGTCTGACACATAATAGAGTAAATGCTTACTGACTAACTGAAGTAAGTTTTGGGGAAGCAAAGGATGCCCAAATAGCTAACAACCTATTCTAGCACAGACTATTACAATGAAGGTTTTTTTCATAACGAAATTAATTGTATATATCTGAGGTGGCCCACAGTAAATATGTTCTGGTATAATGGAAAGAAAACTAGGTTTTAAATAAGAATGGGACTCTTGTTCCATATTCTTGGGGGCACATGTGAAACTATATATAATTGGGGTTCATAACTTCACATACAAATTTTCAAAAAAAATGTATATTTGTAATTGTTTAGGATCATAAAGTCTTCAATTAAAATAAAGTTATTCACCACTTCTGATCCTCATTTGTAAAATTAGTTAAAAATTCTCTAAGCTCCCTTCCAGGTGTGATAGTCTATGTTGACATTATGTATTTTATGTACATTGTCAAATACTATTTATATTTAAATATACATTTAAAATTTTACAAATTATATTTAAATATAACTATAAGTAAATTATATTTAAATACAAAATTTATCTTTAAAAATTTTATTAATGCCTTTTTTGCTCCATCAGATTTTATCTTATATCATCCCCATTATCTATATGCTATTACCCTCTCTTATATCATCCCTATATCTATATGTCATTACACCTTTAGAACAGAGATCATGTCACTTTTAAAAAGTATTATCTTTTTTTATCACCCACATTTCCCATTACATCTTGTTCCTGTCTTCTTCCAGAGAATCAAACCTTATCAGTCAGACAAGATAACCAACACATTAACTGGGTCTGACAGTATCTGTAATGTTAAATACCCATAGTCCTTCATCTCTGCCAAAAAGGAAAGGAGGTGCAGTTTTTCCTTTGGTTTGGGGTTATTTAATCATTATTAGAAGCAGGTAGGAGGTTTGATGGTATAGAGAGCTGAATTTGGTATCAGGAAAGACCTGAGTTCAAATTCAGCCTCAAAAATTTATCAGCCATGTGACTTTGTGCAAATTGCTTTAGCTATCTACCTCAGTTGGATCTGCATAAATAAAATAGGGATCATAAGAGCATTTAACTCCCCAAACTGTTGTGAGCATCAAATGAGATCCAATTGTAAAGCGGTCAGCACAGTCACTGGCATAATAAGTGCTTAATAAATACTTCCTATTAAGGTTGATCATCACTCCCATATTGCTGTTAGTATGTACAATGTTCTTCTGGCAATGGACTTGCTCCTACCAACAGGGCAACAATCAGGCACAATTTGGGGATATCTGTGATGGAGAATGCCATCTGTATCCTGAGAAAGAACTGTGGAGTTTGAACAAAGACCTTTAATTTTAAAAAATGTTATCTTAATATGTAATTCAGCTATATCTCATATTTATGTTTATTCCTTAAAGCTATGATTTCTCTTTCATCACATTCAACTTAGATCAGTGCATACCATGGAAACAATGTAAAGACTAACAAACTGCCTTCTATGGGAGGTGAGGGGAGGGAAGCAAGATTGGGGAAAAATTGTAAACTTCAAAATAAATAAAATCTTTAAAAAAATAAATACTTTCTAAAAATTATTATAATTACACAATTCTTTTCAATTTTTGTCATTTAAATTAAATATTTAGTCATTGTGTATATTGTTTTCCTGGTTCTATTTACTTCACTCTGTATCACTCACCTCTGTGTTCATCACATTCCTTGTTTCTTATGGCATAGCAATATTTCATGGCATTCATATGCTGCAATATCTTTAGCCATTCACCAATAATTGGAAAACTTCTTATTTTCCAGTTCTTTGCTTCTACAAAAAATGCTACCAGAAATATTTTGGTTTATAGGGAGTCTTTAATTTGACTTCCCTGGCATATATATTTCCATCACTGAGATCTTGGGGCTAAAGGATATGGACATTTTTCTATGTTCTAACCATACTCTGATTTTAGTTAATACATTTTTTTTGCAGTGAAGTATTCAGTATAATAAAAGCTCCCTATAACCGCTGTCTACTGACTACTCATTCTCTATTAATAAAAGCACCTAGTTAAAGACTGTTTGCTCTGCAGGTAGCAAAGGAGAGAGAGGAAGCCAAAGTGAGGAACAAGTTAGCTATCCCTACAGGTCTATTGTTTTGTCATCCAGCAGCAATTAGCCTTCATATCCTCTCCTACTGCAATCTGGCCCTAGGGTCCTATCAAGCTCAGGCTGTCTGTATGTTCTCCTTTCATTCATTGATTTCAAAATGTTAACAACTGCTTATGTACTCAGAGTGCTGAGGAAGATGCAAAACAAGGAAAATCTTGTGCCTGTTCACCAAAAATTTCCAATCTAACCACTTACAGCAGAATGTGATTAAATTCAAAAGTAAATTATATAAACAAATACTACAGAAGATAAGCATCAGGGATAGTTAATGTAGTGTCATTTAAAAAATATTGGATCTGGAGTAAGAAGAGATGAGTTCAAAACCTGGTTCCATGGGGGGGGGGGGGAGAGAAGTAAGATTGGAGGGGAAAATTGTAAAACTCAAATAATATCTTTAATAAAATTAATTTAAACAAACCTGGTTCTGACACAATGGAGGTTATTTCAGGCAAATCACTTCACTTCCCTGGGACTCTGTTTCTTCATTTTAAAAACTGTCCCTTACATTTTAAAAATCCCAATTACCTTATATAAATAAAAAAGATCATTATGAAAGGAGTTATCAGAGAAAGCTTCATGGAGGAGATGAGACTGGTTGAACCTGGAAGATAGTCAAACAGCAATTATTAAATGTCTGTTATTTGTCAGGCATCATGCTAAATGCTGAGATTATGAAGAAACAAAAACCATCCCTGTTCTCAAGGAATTCATGGTCTAAAGGGGGGACATCACACAAACAACTATGTACAGATGATATACATACAAAAATGTAGGATACTCAGAAAGAAAGACACAAAGATTAAGTGGACAGGGAAAGGTTTCCTCCAAAAGTTGGGACTGAAACATGAAGGAAGACAGGGAAGCTAGGAGAAGAGAAGAGAGAGCATTCTAGGCATGGAGGACAACTAATGAATACGCTAATAGTAGGTATTGGAAGATGAAGATATTATGTGTGAGGAGGCCAATGTCACTGGATCAGTAGGATTTGAATAGGAAGAAGAGAAAGGAAAAAATTCCAGATACTGGTACCAACACAAGCAAAATCTAGAATAAATACAGAATATTTGAGGAAAAGTAAAGAAACTGGTTTGGCTACAGCTTTCGTATTGGACATCAGGGATGCATGAGGTTAGAAAGGGGGGCTTTAAAATGGCCTTGAATGTAATGCTGAGATGTTTGGATCTTATTACTAAGGAAATGATAGGGAATTTTGAGAAGGGCAATGATTTAAAGAATTTTTGCCTGGTATTGTTATGCAAATAGCGGGAAGAATGGAGTCAAGAAGACCAGTTAGGAGGTTGTTACCATATGTTATTATGAGATAGATGAAGACCTGCATAAAGAGGAATGGTTAGCAGTTGGATCCAAAAAGTAGAGGATTATTTATCTACAAAGGTGGAACCCTATAAGCAAAGGTATAGAGGTGGAAAAATACAATGTATATTACAAGTTTTACTGGAGTTAACGTCTTCCGACTTCTGTTTGGGGAAAGAGAAAATAAAGTTGTGAAGACATTATAATTGTTCATATTTGAAGTATGCTACAATGTTTCATTCCTTGCAACAATCTTCTAAGGCAGATAAAGTCAGAAATGAAATAATTTACCAAAGGCATACATCTAGGCAATTGCAGGGCAAGGACTTGAATTCAGGCCTCCTTATTCAAAGTTTCAGTATTTTCTCCAAAGTCACATATCTTCAGCAAAACAGGTTGAGGCAAGTTGCAGGTTGCCAGGGTAAGGATGCATTATTCATGGTCCTAAGATTTGTAGAAAAAAATTTTCAAAGACCAACCAAACTCTGATGTGTATGTGTATGTAAATGTTTCTGTATATGTGTATATGTGTACATAAACATATCCATGTAGTTAATCTAGAGGGGTTGAGTGCCAGCTGTGTCATTTCTAATTCATACAAAGTAGAAAGGAAGTTTTTAGTGATGGATGGACTCATTTTTAGTAAAAATTCACTATAATTTTAAAATCTAATCTTGTTTTAATGAAATTTTAAATAAATTTTAATTGAATAAAAACAGTAGTTTTGATTTGTAATGGTTAGGAACAGGTTATAACACAGAACATATAAGAAACCACAAAAAAGTAGAGTCTATGAGGCTTATACCTTTGTGACCTTGATAAGTAACTTAACATTCTCAGGCAAATGAGATCACAGCTCCAACTGAGAACTTCACTAGATATGGTAACTGCTATTTGTGCAAATCTTGTTTCATCCATGAAATCTATACTATTCTTGCCCATATCTTGTCATAAATCTTCCGCCATGTATTGAAGGCCTTTCCCTGGCTCTTTTCATGTCTTGCATAGGTTCATACTGATTTTCTTCACTGAAATGACTGTAAAGAAGGTGTTTTATGACTCACCACAATTCCAGAGGACACATAATTGGACAGACTATCTACCTCCAGAATAGAATTGATGGACTCAGAGTGCAGACAGAAGCACATTTCCTTCTATTTCTTTTTTTCTTTCTTGGAACATAGCTAATGTGAAAATTTCTTTTGTATGTCTATACCTATTTGTAATTTTTTATTCTTTTTTATGCATTCTCAATGAATGAAGGAAGAGTGAGAGAATTTGGAACTGCAAGTAAAATAAATTGAATTTTTAAAAAAATGTTGTTTAAAAGATAGATTACTATCCCTCTGCTTTGCCACTGACCCGTAAGGACTATGTGACCTTTCCCTTTAACTTTCAGCTGAAACCTCTTCTAGGTGTTATTATACCCTATTGGATTGTGGACTCCTTGAGAGCAGACTGTCTTTCTATTTGTCTTTCTAGTACTAATACTCTAAGTATTCTGTGCATAATATGGTCCCCCACCCATAGTCATTCATTTATCCCATCAGCAGCTCCTAGCTCTCAATACATGACCAACTTGGAACAAATGCTGCTTTTATTAGCTACCCCCAAAACACTCTCTGTAATGAGGAAAAAACAAAACTACGTGCATGCTACTAAGCAGTTCCCCAGCTTATTAATTCATTGTCAAAGTCAAAAACTGAGAAGAGGGCACTGAGCAATACCTATACTTTTAGGTGTTTTTTTAAAATGTTGTTTGCCAAATTACCCTTTAACTCCCCTAACTCCTCCTCACTCCATGCATCCCAAACTACCAAAAAAAAATCCCAAACTCCCAAACTTTACCCCTTTCTAAAACAAAGAAACAGACACAAGAATAGAGAAATTTTATTTAACATATTTATCATATTACTGTCAAAGGAAGGTGAAGAGAAAGGAAGGAAGAAGAAAAACTGAGGTGAATGCTGAAAACCATCTTTGTATGGAATTGTAAGAATTGTAAGAATAAATAAATAAATAAACAAATAAATAAATAAATTTAAATTAAAAAAAAAAGAATGGGGGCGGCTAGGTGTTGTAGTGGATAAACCACCCGCCCGGGAGTCAGGAGTACCTGAGTTCAAATCTGAACTCAGACACTCAATAATTACCTATCAGTGTGGCCTTGGGCAAGCCACTTAACCCCGTTTGCCTTGCAAAAACCTAAAAAAACATATGAATGCTTCCTTTCTCTCTACTATATTCAAGTTTTTCTGTTCTCTTGTTAAATGGTAAACCAGTTTCCGAGCTACCTGGAGGTTTTCTGAAGGCTGGAAATGTTATTTCTAATAATGGAATCATTATGAAAAAGATTTAGGTGTCTGTCCTATGAAGTTCATTATAATAGTATTTGGTGGATCTAACCCAGGCCTTAATGCTTCAGATGTTTCAAGTTCATTTGAGGAGAAGAGGAACTTAATATTTCTAATGACTTTTTAGGGAGTAGTTTACTGCTAGATGTGTTGTAATTAATATTTCAGTTGGTTTCCCCTTAACTGGTATTAGTCATCTTATGTCTTTAATGAACCTTCAGAAAGGAGAAGAAATGATTCTCATTAATTATTATAAGTTTGAGATCAGTACTCTTTCCCTTAAAGTATAGGACAATGTCCTTATAGGTACAGGGTATGAAGCTGACTCACAGTTGGTTACTTTTACTTGAATCATAGCCTATCTAAGCTGGCAACACAATAATCTTAAAACACTTCTCTTTAATTATAATGGGCATTTACTGAGAGCTCCAATGATCATTAGTGGCACTTAGGAAGACATAAAATAAAACTCTAGTTCCCTACTTCTAATGGGTTTTCCTACTAGAACATTCAAAAACATCATTTTAATTCTATATTAGCTATTGACTATTGTTTTGTTGATACAATGCCCCTTGGCATTGTGTATTTTTTAGAAAATCTTCTGGGTAGATTTTTTTTAATACAATGAGAAATTCCCTTTCCTTGGACATTTTACCTAACTGGAGTGTAATCCCCTTGAAGACAAGGTTCATTTTATATTATACTTCTTTCCTATCAACCATATCCTCAATTACAGTACTAAGCACATAAGTGTTCATTAATAATAATAGATATATGCATTTCTCTAATCCTTTGGGAACTTTCTTTCCACAATATCCTGGTGGAGAACTAGTATTGTTTCAAATAGATTGATATGCACTTACACTTCCATTGACATAAAGGAAATTACCAATGAGTACCAATCATTCAAAGGCTATGGGTGGAAGCAGACATTCAATTTAACAATTAAGTATTTCTTCAGTATCTACCATGTGCCCAGCACTGTGCTAGATACTGTAGAGTATAAAAAAGTAGTATAAGGCTTATATATTTCTACTTTCAAGCATCAAAAATTTACTAATAATAAAACAAATCCCTTCAACAATGCAAACTGCAAGCCATCCATGCCTACTTATCATATGCAACTCCTATCTCCATCTTCCCATAAACTGTCATAATATTTTGGGGGCTTTCCTCATAATCTCTCTTTTTTTAGGTTTTTTGCAAGGCAAATGGGGTTAAGTGGCTTGCCCAAGGCCACACAGCTAGGTAATTATTAATTGTCTGAGACTGGATTTGAACCCAGGTACTCCTGACTCCAAGGCTGGTGCTTTATCCACTACGCCACCTAGCCGCCCCCTCCTCATGATCTCTTGCTACTGACAATGAAGATGAACAAGTGCAAAAACAAATCAAAACAACCATAGCAGTAGAAACAACAAAAACCAAGGGGGAACAGGACTGGATTTTTAGTCACAGGACATAGGTTCAAATCTGGCCTTTGCCATTTACTAATATAACCTTGAGCAAATCACTTAACCCATCTAGGTCTCAGTTTTCTCATCTGTAAAATGTGGTAATTGAACAAGATGACCTTTTCCCTCTTTATCTGTGATTCAATGATCCCAATATGATTAGGTGACAAAGTGATTTGCTTTTTCTGTTACTTTTCTTACTAGATCAGGATAAAAAATGCCATATGTAGAGTATCCCCAGTGAAGCTCTGCATTAGAAAAGTGAGATTAGGTCTTGTTGCTATTTATCTTCCCATAGGCAGAAGCAGAATCTTATGGTATTTGGGAATTATAGTTAATGAAGTCTCATATTTTATTTGGTAAATCTCTACAACTCAAAATGCTTAGTCAAAAACCTGGCAGTTTATTCTCCTTCTTTCACAACCAAAAATGTCACACTAAAATTCATCAGAGATTATTCTCAGAAGATAATACATAATCACTTCAGACAGAATCACTATTTACTTTACTAGTGACATTGAACAATTTTGTCCTCCTACATTCCAATTCTGTGTTATTAAAAAGTCCCTGCTCAAATCTCTTGCTCAATTTCAGACTACTTTTAAGCCAAGTCTGTGTCCTGCCCAAGGTCAAGTTCATTTCAGTTGATATTGTGATTATTCTCTTCAAGGAACAAAATGCTTCTTGGTCAATAAAGGTTAGCATTGTTCAAGCCCAGACCCTGCCACTCCCCCAACACCCCCCCCACCAGGTCTAGGGACAATCCAGACAATCCAGAAAAAGCTTCTGGAATCCCTTACAGGCCCGACCCACTGAGTAACCCTCTGAAATGGGCAAGGCCTCCAGGAATCTCAATACTGAAGGTCTGTGAACCAGCCCTTCCACCACAAGATCCTAGGGAAAGGACCCAAAATGAAGACAAGCTAGCATAAGGGGGGGGGGGGGATCCACTGACTGTTACTTTGAAGACAAAGATTCTAACTCAGAGAGGACTAGAACTTCAGAGGAAAAAAGGAATTTATTTCCGGTCCAGAAAGACCTCTTAGAAGAGATCAGAAAGGAGTTTAAAAATCAAATAGAAAAATTGAGAAAAGAAATGCAAGAGAAAATTAACATCTCACAATGGGAAAACAAATCCTTTGAAAATACAATTGGATGAGTACAAAAAGAAAATACTTCTCTCAAAAACAGAATTAGGCAAATGCGAAACTCCTTCTAAAATAGAATTTACCAATTGGAAAAGTTGATACTAAAGGTAAATGAAGAAAAGTCTTCTCTAAAAAATAGATTGGAATCTGTGGAAACCAATGACTTCAGGAGACACCAAGAATCTGTCAAACAAATTTTTTTAAAAAGATGAAAAAATAGAAGAAAACTTAAAATACCTCATCGGCAAAACAACAGTTCTGGAAGATAGATCTAGGAGAGTCAATTTAAGAATCACCTTGAAGAGAAAAAACCTGTACGCCATACTTCAGGATATAGTGAAGGAGAACTGCCCTGTTATCCTGGAACCAGAGAGGAAAATACTCATTGAAAGAATACATCAATTCCCTCCTGAAAGGAATTCTAAAATGAAAACACTAAGGAATATTGTAGCCAAACTCTAAACCTATCAAATCAAGGAGGAAAAAAATCCAGTTAAATGTCAAACTAGAAATTCTAAAAATTAAAGGAGAAATTAATAAAATCAAGAACAAGAAAACTATTGAATTAATAAATAAAACCAAGAGTTGGTTTTATGAAAAAATCAATGAAATAGATAAACCTTTGGTTTATCTTAATTTGATTAAAAAAAGAAAGAAGAAAACCAAATTACCAGTATCAAAAATGAAAAAGGTGAACTCACTACCAAGGAAGAGGAAATGAAGTAATAATTCAGAACTATTTTTCCCAACTTATGCATTTTTCCCCAACAGTAAATTTGATAATCCTAAGTGAAATGGATGAATATTTACAAAAATATAAATTTCCCAGATTAAATGAAGAGGAAATTAAATACCTAAATAACCCTATCTCAGAAAAAGAAATTCAACAAGTCATCAATGAACTCCCTAAGAAAAAATCTCCAGGGCCATATGGATTCACAAGTGATTTCTATCAAACATTCAGTTTTTATTGCAATCTCTAATATTTTCTTTCTTCCTTAAGGAAATGTTTTTTTTTTTCTCCCAACACATTCAATTTTGATATATGCATATCATGGAAACAAATGTAAAGACTATCAGATTGGTTCTGTTGGTGGAGGGGGGAGGGAAGGGAAGGAGGGGGAAAATTATACATTCAAAACCTTGCAAAAATGGTTGGATGAAACTACTATTATGTAATTGGAAAACAAATAAAATATTTATATAAAAATAAATAAAGGCCAGCATTGCTTTTAAACAACAGACAAGGCATTTGTTGAAGGTCCCATTGAAATTATTACCAAGCTGTCTTTTCCAAGCCAATGATTCATCAATTGTAGGACCAATCCAACCTGAAGATCGAGACAGAACCTTAAGTAGACCCATGAAGATGAGGCATAGGATGCAAGAAAGGCCTCCAAAAAGGCAAGAATAAGAAGTTCAGAAAAGCAAAACCATCAAAGGAGAAACTGTAGTGGCAAAAGGAGAGACCTGTACAGAGGAGTAGAACATAGGATAAGGATTACAAAGTTACCCAGCCATGGTAAATAAGGTACTTAGACAAAACTACCATATTCCCCTGGAGGACTAAAGGACAATGTTGCATCTCACTTATAGAGGAAATAGTGTACTAGGTAGGAGGTCAGAGATTGAAGGGAATATAAGGAAGCAGTTCAAATCTTTCCCTCAGATATTTATGTGATCTTGGATAAGTCATTTAATTGGTCTTAATCTCAATTTCCTTATCTATTAAGTAGGAATAAAAATAATGACAATAATAATATTTACCTTAGGAAGAGCTAGATGATGGTATAGTGACTCTGGATTCAGGAAGATCTAAGTTCAAATCCTCTCTCAGACACTTACTAGCTGTGTGACCCTAAGCAAGTCATTTAACTCCAATTGCCTTCCCTTACCCAAATAAGTAAAATAAAAACAAACTTAGAAAAAAACTTACTTAAGAGGGTTGTTTTGGGGATGTGGTATGTGGAGGGATCAAAAGGAATAAATTATGTAAACACTTTGTAAACCTTAAAGAGCCATGTAAATGTTAGTTATTGTTAACATGAAAGGGATCCCATTAACAGAACTAAGATACCATTCCCCAAATCAGGAAAGCTGGACCTACTGCCAAAAACCCTGATGAAGGCCCCAGTCTCTCTTCCCTTCTGAGATTGTGTAACCAGCTTCTAAAAATTAAGGATGTCCAAGTATTTTGAAACTGACTCATATGAAGTTGATCATTGATAATATGGAAAGCATCACTAGGAGAGCCGTTTAGGTGGCAAATCATTGTGCTTTAGGGTCTAGTTATCTGCCATATTTTGTCTATCTGTTGCCTATTTCCTTGGGCTGTCTCTTGGGTAGTCGCCTATGCTGTAAACGCCTGGGGAGATTATGATGCTGTGATGAATGTCAGCAATGGATGCATTCTTGTTAATGCCAATTGAACCTTTCCCTAATCTCTGAATGCCTATGCTTGAGTTTTGAGGACCTTTCATGATAACAGTTTGTGGAAGCCCTGCAGGTGAAAAAGAATGAAAAAGTAAATGAAAAAGGAATGAAAAACCCTGAAAGATCAGGAAGGAATCCTAAATAAAGGTATATTGAAGCTGAGTCCTAAGCAATAGATATTTGTCCTTATGTTCCCATGTCTAGGGGTAAGAAAGTTATCAGAGCCTGAGATTAAGATGAACCTTCAAACAAAGCTTAAGTAACCCTAATTGTGAAGAGAAGGCGGGTGCAAGGAGCCAGGTAGGTTATTACAATGTCCATTTCCCACTCCTCACTTTTCTAGAGGGCTATCATATTGACTGCTTGCCATTATTCTTCATGAAATCTGGCTGTCTAGATAATCTGCCCACAACAGATTAGCAACTGTAGATTAGAGGGATGGATTGAAGACTATGATCTAAATAGTTTAAGTCATAGAATTAGAGTGTTAGAGTAGAAGTAGCCTGAGTCCTTTCTCCTAGCTTCATCTGTAAAATTGAGATAAATACTTGTACTTCCTACCTTGAAGGATTTTGTGAATAAAGAGCTGTATGAACCATAAAGTGTTATAGAAATGAATTGTTATTGTTGTAGCTTGAGTTCTTTAAGATTATTCCAGTGGAGTAGAAATTCTGTCATGTTCAATCAAGAATGAAGACCTGAACTAAAAATCAGTGAATAGTTTTCCACAATTGATCAAGTTAAGTTCAATAAGTTCAATCACCAGGATTATGCAGAGTGATTTTTTTTTTTGGCCACAACAATTCTCAAAGACCATCTACCAAATCACAGAAAAATTTCAATATTTATAAAACAAAAAACTGCCATATAATCTATGTTGTGGAAGGGAGTTAAAACCATAGATCCTTTAAATATTTAAATATTATTAATACATTATTTTTAAATGATTTCTAGATAAGTGATGTTGGTTTTTTCAAAATTCAGACCTGTGAATTTATTTCTGCTCAGGGCAGAAAAATCCCCCTCTTCACCCCCACCTATTGTAGATCAATTCATAGATAATGGTGTATTATCAATATTTAACCTCTATGCATTAAGTACTATCATATTTAAATTTTTAAAAGAAAAGTTAAATGAATTATATATGGAGAGAGATAGGGATCTTTAATCATCCCCTCTCAGAACTAAAAGAGAAAATGACCAAAAAGTAAATAAGAAAAAAATTTTGGAAGTGAATAGAATTTTATAAAAGCTAGACATGATAGATATCTGGAGAGAACTGAATAAAAATAGAAAGGAATACACTTTTTCTCAGCATTTAATGGTATCTTTTCAAAGATTGATTATTAGTACATAAAAATTTCATAATTAAAAGCAGAAAAATTTAAAAAGCAATTTATAGTATTAAAAAGTTGTCTGGGACACCAAGTGGTAAAATGACTTGACTAAGGTCACATATGCTTCAGAAGACACATAAGTCTTCCAGATAAGTGATATATTATATTAATGTGGCCATGTTGCTGTTCAGTCAAGTCCAACTCTTTGTGATCCCATTTTTTTTTGCAAATATAATGGAGTGATTTGCCATTTCCTTCTCCAGCTCATTTTACAAATGAGGAATGAGGCAAAGTTAAGTGACTTAACCAGAATTACAATGCCAGTAAGTGTTTGAGGCTGGTTTTGAACTTGGGATGATGAGTTTTCCTAACTCCTGACAGACACTCTATCCATTGCACCATTCTCCTTGGGGGTCATACCAGATGATGATACTTTACCAGGGAAAAGTGTGATTTTTTAGCTCTGAATCAACTAAAGAAAGGTGGGGAAAAAATATAAGAAAGCAGATTTCAACTCAACATAAAGAAGACAACTATAACTATCCAGTAGTGGAATGGGTTTTCTGGAGTGATAATGGAATGCTTCATTTGGAGGCATATACCCACTGGAAGGTTACAGAAGTCATTCTTAAGTCAGTCAGGATTTAATTCAATTCAATATAACAAATATTTAAGTGTTTGCTAGGTATGTCTAGAACTATGCTGGTTGCTATGAACTCAAAACAAAGACAATCCTTGTCCTCAAGGAGTTTCTATTCTAAGTAGAGGGATACAACAGGAACACAATTAAATGAATGCAAAATGTCGACAAAGAGGATATAAGTAGGTTGTTTCTGGTAAGGGTCCTAGCATAAGCTAAAATCAGAAAGCTATTTCAAGAAACAGTAAAAAAATATATCTAGAGCTAAGGGCTAGAAGATGATTTTGGTGACTTTTTTATATGCAAACACAAATACAAGTACACTTGTCTATGCAAGTGCACATCAGCATAAATCTTCACAGACAACAAAATTTAGATTCTGGTCATGCTTCTTTCCCTTGACACTACAGATAGATGTCTTCCCTGTAGCTCTGATTCTAGACTCAACTGCCAGCTGTTCTTTTCTGCCCTAAGTCAATGATCTCAAGCAATGTTGTATTCCCTACAAACCAGGCATGGCACTAATATAATAGCTCTAGGTACTTAATAATGAACTGTAGATTAGAAGTGCTCCTGAAGTACTGGAAGAAATAGATGTGTTCTTCCATTAGTAGTAAGGAAAGTACAAGGGAAAACTCTGAGCACCGTGGAGAGCTGTGACCTAATACTGGACTAGTCATCAGGATGTGGAGACTATATACCAATGAACGGGACCTCTGGCATCTCACAGGAAGAACCAATGATGAATGGGTGCCAACACTTGTATACCAAGGGAAAGGATTTGACGGCATAGCAACAAGCAGCTCATGGGAACAAATATTAGATTAAAAAATAACCTCCTGAAAAAGGCAATAGGCTGAGGAAGATCTACTAATTGGAGGTCCTTAGTCCCAACAATGCAAGTTATTACAAAAGGGAGGACAGTTTGTGCAGCAAATTTGAGCAAAGCAGGTGGGATGACAATAGTATTTGTTTCTCTTTTAATGAAATAAATGTTTCTGATCTAGGCACTTTTGATTTAAGTAACATGGTACAGTGGAGAGAGAGCATGAGTTCTGGAGTCAAAGGAATGGGTTCAAATTATGCCTCTGTTACTACCTGGGCTACCTTGGCCTCAGTTTCCTCATCTGTAAAAATTAGTTAGCTGAAACAGATAACCTTTGAGATCCCTTCCAACTCATCCATGAAACTGCCATGACTTCCTTGCCTTTAAAATACATGATTTTTACTTGACAGTTCCTTTAATGGGCTGATTCCTTCGAAATATCTGTATTTCAACAATGTTCAAAGAATTTCCTTGAAGAGTAGTGTCAATTTATATTCACAGTTTTGAAGTTTTAAGTGACAACTAAACTATAGCTATGTGTTGTTGTGGAGTTACTTGCATTTAAACAATTCAAAACTCGCCCACAATGAACATTCTCTCTAATGTGTGTTATAAAGTGTTTTTAAATGACTACCTGTTGACATATGACTTGAAACGTGGGCGTGTGAATATGCCCCAAAGAGTCTTAATTTTCACATTTGCTGATTTGTATGTTTTTACATTTACATTTCTATCATTGCATGACTGATATTTGTATGAATATTCTGTTATTGCTCATATACCTTTCATTCATTCTTTCATCAAATGTGTATTAAGTACCTACTTTGCTCAGGATACTATGCCAGGAGACAAAAAGAGATAAGGTATGGTCCCTTCTCTCAATGAACTTATACAAAGATATTTGTACAGTTTCATATGTCAATAACTGTGATTTGATTAGTGTTGATAATTCCTCCATCCCAATTCTGAACTTGAAACAATGCTTTAGTGCTATCAAAATAGACACAGAGAAGTTTGAAAGCAAGTTTGTATTATGAAATATAATCTTGTAAGTGGTGATTATATTTCTGATAAATATTTGTTAGGAGGAAGGGAGAGGTTGGAAATTGAATCTAATAGATAATTATGCAAGATTGTATTTCCTATCAATTTCATTGACCAGTGCTATCCTTATACCCCATTGCTTTATGGTGTCAAAATACATATTATGTCTTTAATCTGGATAGTTCTCCTAGCAAGAAACAAGACCCCTCTATGTCCAAGTAAACAGTTTCATGAGTTGCTATAGAACACAAATTCATTGCTTGGAGGCCAACCTTCTAGTGATAAAGATCTCTGAATTTATCTAGGTTTATCCTTGTTCAAAAGTCTTTTGCCAGGGAAGCTATTTGGCACTATTGATAGAATGAAAGATTTGGATTTAGGAAAGACATGAGTTTAACTCTTGCTTCAAATACAGGCTGGCTGTGAGTCCATGGTTGTGAGTCCATTGCTTTACCATTCTTAACCTAAGTTTCCCCATTTATGAAATGGTGATAATAAAAGGACCTATGTCACAGGGCTATTATGAGAGTCAACAGAGATAATATGTGTAAAGTAATTTGCAAATCTTAAGACACTATTTGCCATCCCTTATTATAAAGCCATACTAAAAACCCTTTCCAGTTTAGTTGGACCTACCGACTCTCCTAGTATTCTAAAATAACCTTGAAGAAGCAAGATCACATCTATACTAGAGTATTCCCCATTACCAAGCAGAAATTGTTAGTGTAAAACATTTTTTTAGATGATAAACCTCAAGAAAGTAGAGACAGATGGTAGCAGAGTGCTAAAGAAGTCAAATGCCAAACTGAGAAAAAGGGAGGGAAATAGGCTAGCCTGGAGAAATTCCCTGAAACAGAGATTGATGATGGGTATCTTGGAGAGTAGTATAAGTATTTAAGTCATGGAAAATTTTGCTTTATTTGTTTTAAGTCTGATACAGCCTTCAAATTTTAGACTTTTCAGTAAGAGATGGGAAACTCTAAGCTCAAGTAGAAGCCAGTGGCAGAATCCCGAAGACTTATTTTGGAATTAAGATTCCCCTTCATGAAAACTTCATAAATAATGTGCTATACTGAGAAAAGAAGTAGAGAAAAAGCAAAATTTTTGACCTATGTCATTCTTGTATTGCCAGTATGTGCACAATCAAGGACATCATTGCCCTAAGTTAAATTAATCAATAACATTCCACAACTACTGTGGAAAAAATGGTATCCAAAAGTATTTTCATAATAAATTTTTAGCAAAGACTATGATGAATTCCAAGAAGCATGAGAAGGCTTATCTGAATTGATGCAAAGTAAAGTAAACAGAATCTGAAAAACTGAATGCACAAGTACAGCAATATAAATAAAAAGAACAGCAAAATAAATCAGAATAGGGGCAGCTAGGTGATGCAGTGGATAGAGCACTGGCACTGGAATCAGGAAGACCTGAATTCAAATCGGGCCTCAGACACTTAATACTTATTATCTGGGTGACCTTGGGCAAGCCATTTAACCCCATTGCCTTGCAAAAACAAAACAAAACAAAAAACAAAATCAGCATAGATTGGCTTGAACCAACCAAAAAGTTGACAAAATGTTCCTCTCTTCTTTTCAAAGGTTGTGGATTATCAATGTGGAATGTGCAGTAACCCACAGTGTCTGACACCATTATTCCAGGTTGTTTGCCTTCAAACAATAGACAAATAAACAAAACTGAAACTAGTTTCTGCCTCCTGTAATTTACAGATATACTGGGGGAAAACAACCTAAATATTAATAGGCAATCACTAAACATGTATAAAATAACTAAGTATGTGGCCATTTAAAAGGTTTTCTTTTGAAAAATCTTTTTTATAAGGATAGCATCCTGGGGAGCAAAGAAGGAAGTATTTGAAAATAAAGGAGGTATAAAATGCGATGATAAAAAATAAGATTGGAAAAATAAGTTTTAGGACATAAACAGTGAGACTATTTGAGGATATAGGCAGACTAGTTAACAGAAGCAGGCCACTAGAGGAATCTAAGAATAGAGTTGATGGCCAGCAGCTGCTATAGATTCAGAGTAAGGATATCTAGTCAGATCTCCACTTGAAGAAGGACCCCAAAACACTGAGGTTACTCCAAAATAATGGGACTCTTGGGCAACCCAGTCCCACTTTCTCCACACTATAAACATACCCAATAAGCCCAAAGGAACATCCCATGTGTCCTAGATGGCATGCAAGAGACCTAATCTTTTTCCCTCTGCATCTAATAATCCCCTGGAGTTTCCTTGGGGAGGTCTAAAGTTCCCTCTGGTTTCCCTGTGTTGGGGGCGGGGGGAAGAGGCTTGGTGGTCACTCAGAAGGGATAAAATAATCCCATTATAAAGGAATGTTACAGAACTCGGCCCCTCATTGTTTAAGAGTTCATGGGAGGGAGGACAGAAGGGATAAAATAATCCCATTATAAAGGAATGTTACAGAACTCGGCCCCTCATTGTTTAAGAGTTCATGGGAGGGAGGACAGGGGGGATAAAAGTGTCTGCTGAGAGGTGGGGAGGAAGCGGGAATGTGATCACAGAAGAATAAAGACTCATGACCCACCTCAGGCGCTCTGTCTGGTTCTTCCCCCATCAAAGAGTGGGGGCCGGAGGTACCCCGAAGACTCACCACGCGTTGGACTGGTGAGTAAGAGGACGGACTAGCATAAAGAAGCCGGCGTTGTAAATAAAAACCCGGCAAGTGGTGCCGAAACCCGGGACCTGATTTTGCTAGGGAACGTCTGAATCCGCTGGTCGGATTCTCCAGACAGCCTCGGTCGTTTCTGACCGGGAGGAAGGAGAGGGCGTTTACTCTCAGATATTGCCTGAAGGACATACCCCTATTGTGTTGACTATGCTTTCTTTCTCTCGCCTTTCTCCTTCTGCTCTAATCACGCTCCTTGCCGTGCTGGCCTGTCTGATTGTGCCCTGCTTCCTCCTTCTCTTTTGCCGAACGGGAACTTTGCAGTTCTGCCACCTGTTAGGATTGCAGCCTCGGCTAGTAGACAGCATGGGGGGCCGGAATAGTATTCCCGCCTTTGAGCCGGAGGAAAAAGAGGCCGTTGCAGTGCAGCTTTATAAACTCTGTGCTAAGCATGGCTGTAAATTACCTATCAAGACGTGCCGTGCTTTTGTTGAGAATATCTGGAACATCTGCCCTTGGGTGCAACATAGTGGGATCCAACCAGATAAATGGAAGGTGGTAGGGCAGCAGATGGCCTCCTATAATGACACCTGCCCGGGAAAACTGACCCCCAAGGATTTTACAGTGTATAAGATAGTGGATGCAGCCCTGCATCCCCAGAAGGTGACTTTGGCACGAACAATCAGCACTCAGGTGGGTAGCTCGGTGGCGGGATCGGATTCAGAGGGCTCAGAGGAAGAGGGAAGGCCACTCCCTCCCCTGTATCCATGGGAGGAACTTAGAAGAAACAATGGGGGAACAAGGGGCCCCCAGGGAGAAGAAAATGTCTCCTTACCGAGACAGAAAGAAAAAGGGGAGGGCGATGAATGTGGCACACTTAGAGATTCAGGGCCGGAAGTTTCCGAGCGCGGGAAGGGAGGGGTGCAAACAGCCCTCAGGGGTGGCAGGAAGAGGAGCGTGAGTAGGTGGGACCGGGAGGCTGCTGACGAGGAGGGAGAAGTCCGCGCTGATTGGACAGCTGCCGCGCCCCAGGCTTGGCGGCCCAGCCAGGAAACAGAGGCAAAAAATCCCCCGTGTTCCTTGTCCGCCCTTCAGAGATCCCCTCAAGGGCTCCGCCCATCCGGCCTACTTGCCACCAGTGCCTCCATAGCAATAGAGAAAGGGGAGGAGGTGGACTGGGATGACTGGGGCCTCTACCCGGTATTTACGGACCCCCTTACCGGAGCCCGAGACTACCGCCCTGTCCCTTTTAAGATGCTTAAGGAACTTAAGGAGGCCGTGACTAAATACGGCCCAAACTCCCCTTATGTAAAAAGACTGATGCAAAACCTCTTTGCTACGCACCCTTGGACCCCTGCTGACTTTGACGAAATTGCAGCCGCGTGCCTGGATGCCTCCTCATATTTAGCTTTTAAGGCTCAGGCCCGCAGAGAGGCCTCTAAGCTGGCAAAATCCCGGGGTTATACTCCCCTGGATTTAGCCATTGACCTCCTGTGTGGAACTGGAGCCTATACTGACCCTGCTGTTCAGGCCCGGTATGGCCAGTTTGAGCTAGAGACTGTTAAAGAAACACATGTTGCAGCTTGGGATAAGATTGGAGCCATGAAAGGGGGGAGAGCCACACAGAAGTTGGTTGGGCTGAAGCAGAGAGCAGATCAGACACCCCTCTCATTTGTGAACGAGGTTAAAGAGACAGTGACTCGTATAATGGGAGACACCCCGGGATCTGATCTACTTATGAGACAATTGATTAAAGAGGGTCTTCGCCCCAAAGGGATCGCAGCCATTAGCAGCCTTCCCCCCGACGCTTCATTAGAAGAAATTGTTGACAAATTGCTGGACATGCCCAGCGAGGATTCAATTCGGGCCTTAGTGACTGCCATGGAGAACCGGGAGGATAGCCTCCTGACCGCCCTTCATGGTATGCAGGTGAGACCCACCTGTTTTGGGTGCGGAAAGCCAGGGCACCTCAAAGCACAGTGCAGGCAGCTGCCCCCCTCCACTTCAGTTCCGACCTGTTATTTCTGTGGAAAGCCAGGTCACATAGCCAGGTTCTGCCGATCCAAAGGGAAGTCGGGAAAAGGGAAAGGGAGGGGCCCGGCCGCGGGGCCCCCCCCCGTGCTCGAAGACAGCGGCCCCATTACTGTGACTATCCCCGTGAGGGTTGACTATAGAGAAGGGACACAGCAGAGAGAGATCGGGCCTTGGGAAACCTCGATGATTCCCATTGAGCTAAATATTTTTCCAGCGCTCATCACAGGGGCTGAGAGATGTGTGGACTTAGTCACCCATACCCAGGTCATTTTTGGTCCCGGAAGTCCCACATCCGTAAGGGTCACAAACCCCCACCCCTTTCCCACCTTGGTAAAACAGGGCCAAGAGGTAGGAAAGGCGCTGCCCTTGCGGGCCCCTCCCGCTCATGTGAACTGGGTCCACCCGGTCAGCTCTGGGCGACCACTGTTAACCGTCACGGTGGAAAATCAGAAGCTCGAAGGGATAATTGACACTGGAGCCGATTGCTCTGTCATAAATAGGGGACAGTGGAGGCGCGAGTGGCCACTCCTACAGAGCCCTCAAGCAGTGACGGGGGTGGGGGGCAATAGATCTGCCAGGAAAGCAGCACACGCCTTACGGTGGTCAGCTTTGGAAGAATCTGGACTCTTCACCCCACTGTGCCTACCCGACCTCCCTTATGCATTATGGGGTAGAGATATCTTGAGCCAGCTTAACCTGACACTTGCCACCCCTGATAGCCTACGGGGAAATTAATTGGGGCCACTCTAGAGATGAGCTTTTCCCCCAGAATAACATGGATTAATAAGAAACCTATTTGGGTTGAGCAGTGGCCCCTGACAAAAGAAAAGCTCATCGCCCTCACAGACATAGTAATGACCCTCCTGCACGAGAACAAAGTGGAACCGTCCCTTAGCCCGTATAACTCCCCCGTCTTTGTCATAAAAAAGAAAGGGGGGAGTTGGAGAATGTTGATTGATCTTCGGGCAGTAAATGCCAACATGGTACCCATGGGGACCCTCCAACCTGGTCTCCCTATGCCCACTGCAGTCCCGCAAGGGTGGACTATTATAGTGATTGATGTTAAAGACTGCTTCTATAGCATTCCCCTCCACCCGGAGGACAAGGAAAAATTTGCCTTTTCCCTCCCCGCGATCAATTTCCAAGCCCCCAGTAAACGTTATCAGTTCACCGTCCTACCTCAGGGAATGGCCAATAGCCCCACCCTGTGCCAGCTTTACATGGATACTCTGCTACATCCTATCAGAAAAGAATTCCCGAATTGCATGCTCATACATTACATGGATGATATCTTGATTGCAGCACCTTCTGTGACGGGGGCTCGGGCTTGCTTGCAACGCACCACCCATGTCCTCCGCAAGAAGGGGCTTCACATAGCCCCGGAAAAGGTACAGATGGATTTCCCCTATGATTACTTGGGGCATAGGATTTTTCCGGGAAAAATTAGTAGGGCACTTCCTCCAATCAACGTCGAGGGATACACTACTCTTAATGATTTTCAGAGGCTTGTTGGCGCCATACAGTGGCTGCGTCCCGCTATGCCCCTCCCATCCTCCTTAATGCAACCTCTATATGATGTCCTTAAAGGCGACTCCCATCTGTCATCCCCTAGAAGTTGGACCCCCCAGGCAAGACAGGCGCTCTCGGAAATTTTCCGCAGAACCTCTTCCTTCTTGGTTCAATACGACCCGGAGTCGCCTGTCCTCTTCCACACACTGGGGGACAGTTCCCTGGGCTGGGGATGTTTATTCCAGAGACATGGATGCCTTGAATGGCTATACCCCCGGACCACTAAGAGCATCATCCGGGACCGGTGGGAGGCCCTGGCCTTATTTTGCCTTCAGGCCTCAGAGCGATGCCAGCGTCTCTTTGGCCTCTTGCCTGTCCTCAACTTTACCCTCCCAGAGGAGGTGACCCACTCGCTAGTTGATAGATCTATCGCTTGGGCCACTGTCCTGACTACCCTCTCTCAGACCAGACTCACGCCACCTCCCGTGGTTAGAGTGTTCGCTGAACTGCACCTTTCCCGCCCGCGCCCTCTAGTGTCCCCAGAACCAGTGACCGGCCCTAATGTCTTCACTGACGCTACCAGGTTGGGCCGTGCTGTGGTCCATGACCCTGCTAGACCCGCCACCTGGATTTTTGATACCCCCTTTGACTCCACTCAGAAGAATGAGCTATATGCTATACTTCAGGCTTTCCGTCTCTACAGAGACATCCCTTTTAATCTTATTACTGACAGTATGTATTGTGCCATGCTAATCCCTCGTTTAGAAGATGCCTTCATTTCCTCGACTTCTTCCATTAGCCCACTCCTTACACAGCTGCAATCCTCCCTCCGTGATAGAAACCACCCCCTGTTTGTTCTTCACGTGCGCTCTCACGTTTCTTCCACCGGCCCCATATTCCAGGGCAATGCGGAGGCAGATAGGGCTCTCTTGTTAAACCTGTCCACACCTGCCCAGCTGGCACATGGTAAGTATCACTTGTCATCCAGGTCGCTCCGGCGCCTATACAGCATTCCCCGGAAGGAGGCTCGCCAAATTGTGCGCTCCTGCACTTCTTGTGCTCCCTTTAGACAAGCCCTCCCCGCAGAGGGGTCTAACCCACGTGGGGACGGCCCCAATGCTCTTTGGCAGATGGACATTACTCACCTGGGTCGTAAGTACATCCATGTCTCGGTGGACACCTTCTCCTCCTTCACCTTCGCCTCTCTACAGCCAGGAGAAGCGGTTAAACACGTTCTCTCACATCTATATGCCCAGATGGCTGTCTTAGGGGTCCCCTCGGCTATCAAAACCGATAATGGGCCTGCCTACACCTCGAGAGCCTTTGCTTCCTTTTGCAAAGAATTTTCCATTTCCCATTCCACCGGGATCCCTTACAATCCCACTGGCCAAGCTTTGGTAGAAAGAGCAAATCGCACACTCAAAACTACGCTCTTTAAACAGAAAGGGGGAGTTGGCAGGTCACTGACCCATTCAGACCTGTCTCAGGTACTATTTACCATGAATTTCCTACAAGTCAGGGATGACGGCACTACAGCCGCCCAGAGATTTTTCTCCCCAAAAGGACATGCTAAGAAAGAATCAACACTCCTGCCCTCTCCCACCAAGGCCCTACCAGGCTCTAAAGTCATGTGGAGAGATGAAGAGGGAGGTTGGCATGGCCCTGTAACGGTAAAGAACAGAAGACAGGGCCACCTGTCATTTCATCCCGAGGATAAGATAGAAGAGCCAGAAAGATGGCTCCCTGTTTACAAGATAAGAGACCTTGATTAATGCCCAACCCTACGGGGTGAGAGGAATTTCTTCCTTTTTCAGGCCTTCTGATCATCGTAGGGATCCTTGGAGGTGCTCCATCTGAAGGAAATCCGACATGGGGAATACTCCGAGTTATTCCCTCTCCCCTTCCGGTAGCACAGAACTCCCCGATCTCCCCTCGCCTGCTAGTGACCAATACATCGATGGGGCTCCCTTCTGCATATATGGACCCCGCTGAAGCACCGGCCCAGAACTCCTTCTGCTGGGACCTGAACAACTCCCTATGTTTCGACATCGGGGAAGAAAAGCGGTCCTGGAACTTCAACTCCACAGGGCAGAACGATTTTAACTATAGCACTGCCCCAACTGACCCCTGCGTCGGCCTTTTCCCGCAGACGACTGTCAGCCCAGCAGGGACAAAAAAAAGGGGACCCAGCTCCGAGGCCTTCTGGGTTGGCGACCCCTGGTGAATCAAACTCAACGGGACTTCACGATTCCTCGGTGGGGCCCCTCATGTGTGGCCACAGGGGAAGACATCGAGGATCCCATACCATGGAGGGATTGCCAGATGGCGGGAGGGTACCCCCTTGAGGGTGAACAAGGACGCTGATTCTGGGAATCACCCTACTTGTTGTCTGTTTCTGCCGCCTAGCTAACAGAGGGGCTATATGTTTCTTACTCAGAAAGCCTTCATGGCCATGGAGACGGGGGAGGATCCCCAAGTCTGGCTAGCCGCCATGCATGACATGTGACACCTAGGGGTAAGACGAGGTAAACCCCAAGACGGGCAACTTCTCCTCACCCAGCCACCTAAGACAGGCCCTGAGGGTGTCGGGCGCCTAGGACGGGCAAGGTCCTGGGTTGAAGGAGATGACCTAAGACAGGGTTCCTCGCCCCCGGCTATCAGAGGCCAGTAGAAATGACACCACTTAAGGCTAACCTCAGCACCGCTTAAGGTCACACCAAGTGATAACCTTGTAAAACAGAAAGGGGGAGATGTTGGGGGCGGGGGGAAGAGGCTTGGTGGTCACTCAGAAGGGATAAAATAATCCCATTATAAAGGAATGTTACAGAACTCGGCCCCTCATTGTTTAAGAGTTCATGGGAGGGAGGACAGAAGGGATAAAATAATCCCATTATAAAGGAATGTTACAGAACTCGGCCCCTCATTGTTTAAGAGTTCATGGGAGGGAGGACAGGGGGGATAAAAGTGTCTGCTGAGAGGTGGGGAGGAAGCGGGAATGTGATCACAGAAGAATAAAGACTCATGACCCACCTCAGGCGCTCTGTCTGGTTCTTCCCCCATCAAAGAGTGGGGGCCGGAGGTACCCCGAAGACTCACCACGCGTTGGACTGGTGAGTAAGAGGACGGACTAGCATAAAGAAGCCGGCGTTGTAAATAAAAACCCGGCACCCTGGAATTCTGTTCATTCAGAAATGGCATAAGATTCTGAGAGAATTCTCTAGAGTGTCTACAAGTTTCTTAGGTCAACCCTGGTTCTTACTGTCTGTGGGAGTTCTGGAGTCTCTTAAAGCTTCTGGAACATAGTGGACAGGTGTTGGACCACTGCCCAGCAATTCCAGGAACTAATATCTGTTAGAAAAATGTGGTAAAAGCCTGGGTAACCCTTGGAAGGTAATTCACTGTGTTTCTTTGGGGACTAGACTCTTGTATTACCTTACAAAGAGCCCCACCTCTTTTCTAAATAGCAACTCTAAGTGGTCTAATAGAAAATGGGTGGGGCTCCTCATAATGGCTGGTCTTGAGCACTTCAAATTTATACTTTGCGAGTATTGTTTGATAATAACAGAGGTTGGTGTTTTGTCTGTGTATTTAATTATGTAGAGAATAAACTGTGGTTTGTACAAAACAATAGCATCTCTAATTTAATGGTGTGTTCTGTTCCATGTCTTATCCTAAGAATGTGATGGAAGATAGAATTTTTGCCACCCACAGAAAGTGCTGTTTCTGGCTTGACTCATGTGTATTCACTTGGCTTACCTTGCTCCCTGGTTTCATAGATGTATTTGAACCTGACTTCATTTAAAATGAGCCCCAAAACAGCTTCCACAGACTGGTGAATGAGTCTATTACAATCAGTATTCTCTCATTATTTTTCACTTTAACACCACTGATGAAAACAGAAAGGGGTGGATATGAATACCCAACTAGTATAAAAATCTTTTAAAAGGATATACCAAGGACAGGGAATATTTTGCCCCAAAATTGAAATCCACTAACCAAGAGAAAAATCCACCTATCATACTATACATAGAGCTATATTGCCTGTGGATTGTTGAATAGATTTTAATTATATTAACATGTGGTCCTTAATAGTTATATCTATAACAAGATGTTGATACCTCCTGTTTGTGACTCTAGAAAACAAAATTTGAATCTGGTTGTTACTTGTATATGGTTCTGAATTAATGCTTTTGATGGGTAAGTAGTACCCAATTAAGAGAGAAGATGGAATCTAAAGATTCCTCATCCCTGAAATATACAAATGATTTCACAACTAATCTGAGTTCCCAGAATAAATTATTTTCTTTCATTAATTCAACAAACATATAGATATATACACAAATGTATATATATATATGTATATAAACATATTTTAATGCCTACTATGTGTCAAGTGCTTAGAATATATAGACAAAAATGAAAGTAGTTCCTGCCCTCCCAGAGTTTTCAGTTATACTGAGGGGGAAACAACCTAAACATCTACAAGCAATTACTAAACATGTACAACGTAAATATGTATGTGTCCATCTGGTAGCTTTAACATGTTATTCTTTTGCACTTCAATAAGATTTCACAGGAATGGGCATTCCCTCTACTGTTCTGGGCAGGTCACTTTTTACCTTTCTATGTCTTGGTTTCCTCATCTCTAAAATGAGAAGGCTGGGCTTAAGGACTTCTGAAAACTCTTCTAGGATTTATGCTCTATGATCCTTAATGGTATAGGGCAAGGATACCCTAGTAAATATTTAACAAGTTCTGTGGAAATGCAGGACACACTTTTCAGTTTAATCTGCATTAACATTTTCTCCATCACTTTCTTAAATCTAGTTAATCAACAAAACAATAAATCAAGACGTGATTTATAGCACTTGCTGATTGCCAAAGTGCAAATGAAAATTTAACTGAGGGATAAAAAGAAGGGGGGAGAGTTCTGAAATCAGTGTAGTATTACAATTAAAGGAAAAATCTTTCCTGGGTGGCAAAAATACCAAAAATACCCAAATACCCAGGAAAAATGGCTGTAGGAATCCAACTGGGGGAACCTCTGTTTAGGATCTGTTTAGGTGCTATAAAAAAGATGCATTTTGGAAAACTTTCTAAACTATGATTAGAGAAGAAAAAAAGAAGAGTCTAAAAGCAACTTATTTTTGTTATTATTTTCATCTTCTAAGAGGACATATAGATTGTGCTTGGCAAAATCAATGGTCCCTCTAGTAATATGGTGGTGGTCATTACCCTGTTCAGATCCTTAGAAGGAAATGTGGTAACCTTATCTAGAATATAGATCACCTCCACTTATGCATTTTAAAATCAATGACATGGATATTTTAATAAAAATTCATAAATAATTTTTAAAGAAATAAAATACTGAAACAACTGACTATAATACTTCAAGATGACATACTGTGGCCTCCACTCTGGCTCCTTGTAGTGAATAAAATATTAAAATTAAGAACATTGTACAGATATAATAAACCAATAACAGCCTAGGAAATAAATGTTTCTAAATGAACAAAATACTTTTAACATTGGAAGGGATCTCAATGTGCACCTAGTATTTGTCTAGATTTTACCTAAAAAAGCATCTTTTCTATGCCATATTAAACAAGGACTTATTTAATAATTTTACTCAATTTTCTTTTGTTGTGGACTATAGCTTTTAAGGCATATGACTTCAAATTCCCCAGGATGGGACTCAATCAAGTTCACTAAAAGGAAATAGGTTATAAACAAAATTGGAGGGGAGAGGAGAATCATAGACATTCCTGGTTATTTAGCCATTGAGCAGTAAATGGGAAATGGAACTATAGATTAAGGTTAGCAAATAGCAATATGTGGATACCCCAACTATTGTGAGGCCACAAGCTTGCACCTCAAACTAATGCAGCTGCTCACTTGGAAGGATCTGACCTTCAGAAGGATTTTATCTCCTTGCCACCCACACTCCATGGCATTCTAGATTAAGTTTCTGTATAAAAACTCTTGGACTTGAGTTTTTAAGGATGGACATATTTTCTCCATTTCTGAAATGAAAAAATGGAAGGAACACTGGGAATTACTGTACAATCTACAGCACCTGCTCATTTCCCAGAATACTAGCTTATAACAAAGAAAAATTCAAACAAAATCCAAAGTAAACAGTAACTCAAATTATATGCAAAATTCATCAGCACTAGACCCACTACCAAGAAGAGGAGGGAATAAATATTTTCTTCTCTTTTTGCCAGGATCAATGTCGATCACCTAAATTAATCTGAATTAGACAATATTTCATATTTTTATAGCATATGTTACTGTAATCATGTTACATACAGGCACAGCTAGGTGGTTCAGCAGATAGAATGCTGGAACTGAAGTCAAGAAAATGAGTTCAAATCCTGCCTTGGACACTTACTAGCTATTTGGCCCTGGGCAAATCACTTAATCTCTGCCTACCTTGGTTTCCTCAGTTAAAGAGTTGTTTTGAGGCTCAAATGAGATAAAATTTTAACACATTTAGCACAGTGTAGGAGCTGGCACATTGTAGGAGCTTAACAAATGCATATTTCTTTCTTTCTTATTAGTTCTCTTGGTTTAACTCTTCTTGCTCTGTATCAGTTCTTGGAAATTTTTTCTTGTTTCTCTAAATTCCTCATTGCAAAATAGTATTTTACTACTTTACATAATGTCACAATTGCTTCAGCCATTTTCCTAATTGGCCAATACTGATTTTATTTCCAACCCTTCCTTCCTTCCTTCCTTCCTTCCTTCCTTCCTTCCTTCCTTCCTTCCTTCCTTCCTTCCTTCCTTCCTTCCTTCCTTCCTTCCTCTTCCTCCTCCTCCTCCTTCTTCTTCTTCTCCTTCTTCTTCTTCTTCTTCTTCTTCTTCTTCTTCTCTCTCTCTTCTTTCTTTCTTTCCTCTTATAAGGAATTTTACTCTTAACTATATAACTTTATGATAATAAGTAAATCATAATTTCTATAAACTCCACTTTCCTCATTTGTAAAGTATAGATGTTAAAACCTGGTTGCTATCAAATTAGATAAGATATGTATGTGCATGTATATATACATATTTATGTATATGATGTATTTTTTAAAAATTTATTGATAACTTTTATTTTTATATCAACATTATTTTGAATGAAATGAGAAGAACCAAAAGAACATTATATGCACTAACAATAATACTGAGTGATGATCAACTAAGATGGACTTGTTCATTTCAGCACTATAATAATCAAAGACAATTCTAAAAGACTTGTGATGGAAAATACCACCCATATTCAGAGAGAGAACTATGGAGTTTAAATGCAGTCCAAAGCTTACTATATTAAATTTTGAAAAGTTGTCTTATTGATTATGTTCTTTTTTCTCTCTCTGATGTTTAATTTCTTCTGTCTAGAGTTGACTCTTCTTTCACAACATGATTAAAATGGATCCATGTTTAGGATAGTTATATATGTAGAGTCTATATTAGATTGTTTTATTTCAGGGGGCTGGGATGAAGGTAAAGAGCGAAGGAGAAAACTAAAACTCAAAACTTTGCAAAAAAAGAATGTTGAAATCTAATAGTTGGAAAAATAAATAAAAGATTTAAAAAAAATATGTCCTGAACTATTCCTCCTTCTACCCCCACTCTCCTCCTTAACTTTTCCCCCTTTCATCCTTTCCTTTTAACAACAATAACAAGAAACAGATAAATAAGACAAACACAGTCACATTCCACATCTATAGTCCTATTCCTCATCTCCATACACAAAAAAATAAAAAAAGGGAGGTGTATTTCCTTATCTTTCCTCTGAAGTCAAGATTGATCATTATGATTACATAGTATCTGGCTTTGTTTTATTATGCTTTTCATTTGTTTTTACCTAATATACTTTTAAAATTCTAAAGTACTGGGGTGGCTAGGTGGTGCAGTGGATAAAGCACTGGCCCTGGAGTCAGAAGTACCTGGGTTTAAATCCAGCCTCAGACACTTAATAATTATCTATCTGTGTGGCCTTGGGCAAGCCATTTAAGCCCATTTGCCTTGCAAAAACCTAAAAAAAAATTCTAAAGTACTGCAAAAATGTCTAATATGACCACTTTCTTGCAGGAAAACATTATTTAAAGGAATATTTTGCTAGACATGATAATTCTATAGGTTCCAGATATACAATAGAGTTGATTCCTAACTTTCCCGTAGTGTTTTGGCAAGTGAAAAATAATGCCTTGAATCCAATGAGGAAAAGAAGGAGTTGTCTTTATTCAGTCACAGATTGGCAAGATAAATCATTCAGATGGAAAAACTGACATTTAGAAACGTTAAACCATTTACCCACAGTCATGCATGGAATGGAGAGGCAGGAGTAAATCCCAAATCAATGCCTCTTTCCATTGTATATGTTGTCTCTCTACAAATCAATATATACAACATGCACACATAATGCTTGTGTGTCTTTCATTTTAGAATCTTTGTGGGCTATTTGGGCTCCCTGCCCTATCGTCCCTCCCTTTGAATTCCATCTCAGACATTCATTAGCTATATCATCCTGAGGGGATTGGACACAATCACCTCTAAGGACCCTTCCAACTTGAATCTATGATCCCATGGCATTAGGACTGAATTGTGTGACATCAAAGAAATCATTTTTTCTTCTCTGGTATTCAGGTTTCTCCTGGGTAAAGTGATGTTTTTGTCCTTCATTCTTGAAGAAGACCACGTGGGTAAAATATTGCCTATACAAGCTCTCTCCTGGGGTTCATAAGTGAAAAATATTTTGTAAGGTGTTATGGAAATGGTAACCATTTTCTCCTGGCATATCCAAATGTAATGTTTCTTGACTCCCTCTCACACCTTCTATCACATTCTTTTAGCATTACAGACTTTTAGATATGGAAGAAATCTTAAATATTACAAAGGCCAGAGTTTTAACCTTCTTTAGTGACATGAAATCTTCTAGTGAAACCTATGGACCCCTTCTGAGAACACTAGTTTTAAATGCTTAAAATAAAAATGCACAGGATTGCAAAGAAAACCAAAAGTTAGTGAAAATGATGATCTAATTTTCTTCCATCCAAGTGTGTAGACCCCCTGAAGTCTGCATAACCCAGATAAAGAACCCTAGACTTAGCTCATCTTCATTCATGAAAAATGTTTTCTCCCTTTCCGGAAAGAGATACACTTAAAGGGACAAAATACCGAGTTTTGAAAATTTTGAAGTAATTTATTTTAAATTGCCTTAGGGACTGAAGAAAACAATAAGAGAGTTTAGGGTTAACTGCATTGCAGAGAGGTGAAATATAAAACTCCAAATGTGGCACACACAACACATTACCAGGCCCAAGCTGACCACTGATATGTCCTTGCTTCCTGCCAAAAGCAACTGGGAGGAGGTAGCTTCTGCAACCCTATGCTGTTACAAGGAGAAGAGATTTGAAATAAAACAACCTGAGCTCAAATCCTGGTATTGTCATGCATAACCTTGAGAAAGATATTTGTCCCTCTCTGGATTCATTTTCCTTATCTATAAAATGTAGCAAATATGGGGGCAACTAGGTGGCGCAGTGGATAGAGCATCGGGCCTGTAGTCAGGAGTACCTGAGTTCAAATCCAGCCTCAGACACTTAATAATTACCTAGCTGTGTGGCCTTGGGCAAGCCACTTAATCCCATTACCTTGCAAAAACCTAAAAAAAAATGTAGCAAATATGTACTGGGTTTGAAGTCAGAGAACCTGGGGATCTAATCCCTGATTACTACCAACTAGTTTAATCCCATTTACTAGCTGCAGGACCTTGGGCATATCACCCAACTTCTGTTTCCTTATCCATAGATGGCCTTGTCAGGTACTTTCTGGCTCTAACTCTAGGATCTCAGGAGCCCTATTACCTGTGAATTCATACCTGGGGCTTCTCCATGTTGTTTGTTGATTTATGAACAGATTCTCCGTTGGCATAAGGGACTAACTTCTTTCTCATCTAAGGATCTGAGTTGACTTCTGGCAGTTCTTTGATCTAATACAGTGCTTGCTATTTGCTAGGGGCTTAATATATCTGTTGCCTTGACTTCTGGATTCACCTACTAACAAGTCTCATGTTCCTGCCCTTCCCCTTCTTCACTCTAAAGTGTACTATACCATGAAGGGTAGCTGGATTTCACTCCGAGAAAATGACAGACTATAATAATCACAATTGCAATAGTTTTAATTTCTATGGCATTTTATAGTTTGCAAATACAATCCTATGTAATATGAATGTTATTCCATAACTGAATACAAGCTTCTTGAAGTCAGGGACCATAACACTTGTTCCTTTGTATACCTAGAAAATAGTACAGTGCCTTGGATGCTATAGGTGATTAAAAAATGTTTCTTTGTTGGTTGATTATTAGTCTCACTTTACGGATGAAGAAATTGAGGTCAAGTGAGATTTAAGTGATTTATGCATATTCCAGCACATAGTTGGCCAAGATCCAAGCTGAGACTTGGACTAAGGTCTTCTGACTCAAAGTTTGCTTTTTTTTATGATCTCCAGGTTTGTAATCTCAAGGAACCATACAGATTTATACGGTATAGTGGAAAGAATACTGACACTAAAAGTATCAATAAATCTTTTTTTAAAATAATAATAAATCTAGATTTATGAGTTAGAAGACCTATAATGAAATTCTGATTTTACTTCCTGCTAGCTATGTAAAATTGCTCAATCATACAACAATCAACAAGGATTTATTAAGAACCTACTATATGTCAGATACTTCATGTCTCTAGTTCTCTTTAAAACAAGGAACTTGGACTAAAGGAGAGTATTTTTTAAGCTAGGATGCAGGGGTCTGTAGAAACTCAAATGGGAAAAAATTCATGTCTTTATTTTTTCTAGCCATTAAGAGAAATACAGCATTTCCTTCAATTATTTAAAAACATTAGACCTGAGAAGGAATCTATAGACTTTTGTGTATGAAGCTGCCATTAAAGTTCATGCCAAGATGAGATGATTTCTAAAGTCCCCTCTTGTTCTTACATTCTATGAATAGAAGTTTCCAAAACCACATGTTCTCTAAAATTCTATGCAAGCCTGATGGGGCCACTGATTTTTTTTAAAAAAAGGACATATGGTAATTGATAAACAGTCTTTTTGTTAACCAGTATTTGAGCTAAGATCAATTTAGGAGAAACAACATGGTAGATAAAGCCCAAACCAGGGCATTTGATTGACCAGCACATGCTTGTGATATATTTGTGTTCTGAGCAGAATAAATCTGTATAAGGTCCTGAAAGCAGTGAACTGTTCTGCCTTTTAAAAGATTATGATAGAAAAGCACTTTAAATACAGCAGAATTAAAGAGATATAAATTATATAAGAATATATACACATTTACAAACATACGTAGGTATGTGTAGATGTTATGTTTGTCCTTCATTTTTTTTTGTCTTTTTTTTTAGGTTTTTGCAAGGCAAACGGGGTTAAGTGGCTTGCCCAAGGCCACACAGCTAGGTAATTATTAAGTGTCTGAGACCAGATTTGAACCCAGGTACTGCTGACTCCAGGGCCGGTGCTTTATCCACTACGCCACCTAGCCGCCCCGTCCTTCATTCTTAAAGAGAGCCAATGACATCAGAAGGGTGATATCTTAATTAATGATGTTTATGTATGTGTGTATATATAAATATACATATATGTGTGTATCTGTGTATAGATATTGTATGTATATATGTATTTATGATGCATGCATATACTATAGACACAACCATTGCTGAAATTTTTTTTGTTTGACTCTGGATAATTGTTACAGGATTTTCTTTATTTATTTCCAAGTGGAAAAGGGTATGAAGAGAGATTATTACCTGCTAAAATAGTTAAAAACAAAAACAAGTCAGAACTAAGTTTAGGCAGTACTGATTGCTCATTTTGACCAACAAAGACCCTCACCAGCACAGATCACAGTTATTCTGTGATGGCTCTCTCTCTGGTGATTCTTCAATATTTAACCATCTGGCTCTGATCACTGGCCTATTTTCTAGTCCTGCTCTCCTGTTTGCCCCTTTCCAGATTAATGGATCTGGTCCACTCATCTGGGTTTGTTTCTCTGATTTAGTCTCTACTTCCCATCATGTCAGTTTGGTGGCTCTGATCATTGCTCCATCACCTGATTTAGGCTGAATTTCCAATATGTGACCTAAGTATTCCCAAGTATTCTGACAAATTCTGAA
Organism: Macrotis lagotis; assembly: GCF_037893015.1. NCBI lineage: Eukaryota > Metazoa > Chordata > Mammalia > Peramelemorphia > Peramelidae > Macrotis > Macrotis lagotis. The sequence goes on from NC_133666.1 coordinate 146,013,980, forward strand.
TCTTTCATTGCCTGAGAGGTGAAGACTTTTTGATCTTAGCTGTCCTTTGCAGCTTACCTGCGTTATCCTTATCTTTATCCTCCTTATCAGATTCTTATCCAGCATGACCAGATAGACAATAGTTTACTCACAACTGAGAAGTAGACTTTATGTCATTTTGCCTCTGTCTTTACAGTTCCCAAGGTTAGTCCTCTTCTGTGACCTCAGGAAAATTTTTATCTCCAAATAATTTCAAGCATGAGGTTTATTGATCAGTTCTCTTCTCAGGATGGCTAAAGATAGAAATTTTATAACATCTCATGGTATAATAACATAACTAATTCCTTGACAGAGAGGATTGTATCAACCTCAGATATACTCTGCATTGCACCATCAACCTTAGGTTGTCAATGAGGAGATGCAATGATAAGGAGAATTTTCTTCTTCATATACCTGAAAGAGGTCAAAACTCTGATAGACTTAAGAACTCTAGTGTAGGAACCAACAATGATTACAGAGAATTGATTGATGAAATGGACTTTCCACTTACCACCAGAGAGGGGATGGGTTCAAGATATAGAATGAAACATTCATTTTTTGGACAATGTGGGAATTTGTTCTACTTTACTCTGCATATTTGTTCTAAAGATTTTTGTTTTTTTTTTAAATTTGGGGTGAGTTGGAAGAGAAAATAAAAAAATTAACAACTGAACATTTTTTCAAAAGCTAAAAAATTAATTTCATTGGTAAAGAAATCAGAAAATCTTCATAGATTTTAGTCTGATTTAAATATAAAGGATTTTGTCATCAGAAAATCAGTAGAAGGGTGGCTAGGTGGCGCAGTGGATAAAGCACTGGCCCTGGAGTCAGGAGTACCTGGGTTCAAATCCAGCCTCAGACACTTAATAATTACCTAGCTGTGTGGCCTTGGGCAAGCCACTTAACTCCATTTGCCTTGCTTTTAAAAACCTAAAAAAAAATCAGTAGAGCATAGAAGACATCTGTCAGAACTATGAATGTGGAAGAGTTCATGATCATCGAGAGAGAAATGCACAGAAAGTAAAATGCATAATTTCGATTATATAAAATTTAAAATGTTTTTGCATAAATAAAACCAATGCAGCTAAAATTAGAATATAGAAAATAGGGGTGAAATCTTTGTGGTATATTTTTCCTGATAAAATTCTCATTTTTAAAATATATAAATAAGGAAGTCAAACTTAGAAAAATGAGACCCATTCCTCAACTGATAAATTCTCAAAGAATATGAATAGGCAGGTTTCAGAGTAAAAAAAGCAAAATTACAAGTAACCACATATAAAAATGCTTCAAACCATGAATAATTAGAGAAATGGGAGAAATGGACATTAAAACAACTCTGAAATAGCACCTTGCATTCATCAGTTGGCTTAAACGACAAAAAAGAGGAAAATGACAAGTTATGGAATATGTAATTGATTCACTGTTGGTGGAGCTGTGAATTAGTCAAGCCATTCTGAAAAGCAATCTGGAACTAAAGCTAGTAAACTGTACAAACCCTTTGATCAATGATGTTGTTTACTAAACCTATATCCCAAAGACATAAAAAAGAAGAACATGACACATAAATACAAAAGTATTTATAGCAACTTTTTTGTGGTGGCAAAGAACTTATCTATTTGTCTGTCTCTCTGTCTCTCTCTGTCTCTCTCTGTACCTCTCTGTCTCTGTGTTTGTGTCTGTCTGTCTGTCTGTCTGTCTCTCTCTCTCTCTCTCTTCCCCCTCCATCTTTTCTTATTTGACAAGCCTGAAGAAAGCTAAGGGAATGTCCATCAATTGGGGGAATGGATGAACAAGGAACAATATATGAATGCAGTAGAATTCTAAAGGCCTGTATGAAATGATGAAAGGAATTATTTCATAAAAACTTGAGAAGTCTAATGAACAAAGTGAAGTGAACAGAAGCAAGAGAAAAAATTTACAGTAGCACCAATATTATAAATATAATGATAGATAACTAAAAATTAATAATAATTGAAATATATAATAATTCTGATTAACACAATGACCAATCATAATGGAAAGGAACTTATGATAAAACATGCTATCCTTTTCCTGAAAAAAGAACTAATGGACTCTAAGTGCAAATTGAAGCATATTTTCTTTTTTTTTTTTTTGGAGGCGGCGGGGGGGGCAAAGAGCATGGCTAAAGCAGAAATAAATTTTGCATGACTATACATATTTGAAATGGATTTTATTTTTTCTTGCTTTGTCAATGGGTAGGAGATGGAAGAAGAGAGAATTTTCAAGCAAAAATGAAATTAAATTGAAACACAACAAAACAAAGCAAAACAAATCCTGCCTCTAATAATAACCACCAGCTCTTACCAAAAGGTTAAATAAGGTGTGCATCAAATATCACTCTGTACCTTTATGACCTTGGGAAAATCACTCAATATATCTGACTTTTTAATTCTTTGAAGTTCCTTCCAGTTCTTGGTCTGGGTGAGTCTATGATGTCCTTTCCTCCTTTGAGTTTTACTTTTTTCCTCTATAAAAATGAAGGTTCTTTGTACTGGGATCACAGATTTAGAGTAATGAGGGACAAAAAGCACTGACTCAATCTATTCATTTTAGAGACATTCATTTTAGTGAAAATGACTATCAAAGTGATTTATTGACTTGGCCAAAGTCATACTTGTATCAAGTCACAGTGTTGGGATTTGAATTCAACTCTTCATATTCAAAAACTTTCCCCCCTCCCCCACATAATGTAGGATGGTCCCCAAAATTCTTTTTAGCTCTGAAATTCTACACTTTTTTGCCATATGAGAATCTCCATGGAGCCCCACCTCTTTTCACCTATGCATAAACCCCTAAACTGCTAGGGTTTAGCTACTATGTGGTCACCTGATTTATTCTCATTGCTCCCATCTCTCCTTAGATTTCTCTTCCTTTTTGACTCCCTGTTGAATCTTATTCTTGATGGGAGATCAATTCTGGTTCTCTAATGAATTTGTTATACAAGGTTGTTGATTTCTCATTTTTCTAAAATCTACTTCCCCAATCTTTTGATTTGTATGTGAAAGTCTAAAACCTGAGGTAGATATATTATTAGAGAGATATATGCTCCCAGTTAAGTGTCTCCTCATGAGTTTTGAGATCCATAGATTTCAAGAGATTTTCCCTTTGGTTAGTTTACTTTAAGAAAAGGAAGAATGCTATATTTGTTATCTTGAACTATTTCCTGAAATCAGACTCCTGTCTCCCTCTCCCTTCTTACTGACATGACCCCAGTAATCTTGATACTCTCACTGTTCTACTCTCTACATCCTTGTCTTTGTCTTTCTGTGTCTCTATCTCTCTGTATCTAAGTTTATCTATGTCTCTCGCTATCTGTCTGTCTCTCTATCTCTCTTTGTGTCTCTGTCTGTCTCTATCTCTGTCTCTGTCTGTCTGTGACTGTGTCTATGTCTGTGTCTGTCTGTCTGTCTGACTCTCTTCCCCCCCCATCTTTTCTTGTTTGACTTGCCTGAAGAACACTCCCTTAGTCCTATTATATAGTGATTGATTTTGCCTTTATGGTTACCTCACCACCTTGTCTTCCTTCTTCTCCTTCTTGTCCTCCTCTCCTCCTCCTTTATCATTATTAACATGTCTGCTTACTGTTCTAGTCCAAAATAATCAGTATTAGGCCCTGTGCCATCCTCTTCCTAAACCTATTATTTGAGGTATAGAAATAAAAAGGGTCATTATAGACTAGAAACATCTAGGAAGGCATCCCAGAGGAGTTGGTGTATGAATTAGGCTTTATGGGGGGAGTAGGAAATCAAAAGACAGAGAAGATAGCAAGAGGATATTCTTGTCATGGGGAATATTATTAGTCAAGAGGAGGCAAACATCCAGATCTTCTGTTTTCCTCCTACTCTTATTACAAGTATAAAATGAACTTTCCAAGGGGGGGGGGTGGAGATGACAAACATATTCTGAGGACTGTGAAATAAGCTATGTCCCTCTCACTTAACCTGCACTGATTTTGCTCTTCAGGTAGAACAATGCTACACAAGAATTACATGGACTAGTCACTTCTTCAAGAAATTATTAGAAAAAAAAATTTTTGAACAAAGTATCTTCTATCCCCTTGAATTCCAATCATCTATTCACCTTGAAGCCAGCATTAGTCAAAGGTTTATTTGTAAGTGTACTCATATGCACATACATGTGTGGTGTGTCATTTTTGAACAGTAAACAGGGGCATACCTATTTCTGCTGCAAGATGTCCCTCAGATTAACATATCAAGTAATCTTGATAATCTTGATAATCAACTCTTATCAGGTTGATTCTGGAACTCATCAAATTGACCAGTGACTTCTCAGGGCAGTTCCATTTATAATAAGCAAAGGCACAGAAGAGAGAAAGCACAAGGAATATACAAAGAAGATAGCATGTAGTTTAGTTTGAATGGAGATAAAAGTGCAATAAAGTGTGTAGTATGAGATAAAACTGGAAAACTAGGTACCACTAAGTGGTACCTTGAATAGACAACATATTTCAAATAATTCATTCCCTGCTCTCTTTTCAGAAAGGTATTCTAAGTTACTAGTTTATAAGAAGAAAAATCCTTAGACAGAGAGTACATTTCTACAAAATATCCCTGAACACCCACCACAAGGGGTCTTTTGACAACAGGGTTTAAAGCAATCATTTGGTAATTTCAATAAGCCTTGTTACCTACGTAAGGCACTCCTGTGCATGCTATTCCTGTCCTGACTCCATCATATTCAGTATCGTACTCTATCTTGTAGAAAGGATGTATGTTTTTACTACCTGCAGTGAAAAACACCAATTCAAAACACATCCTATATCAAGTGAAAGTTGATATATTTTGGTCAGATCATGGGAGAGAAAACCTAAATGATCCTAATCTTCCAAATACTGTCTTTGTGACAAAAGAGGTATCTTAAACAAAGGGTTGGTGGTGTAACAAAGAGAGCAGCATAAGAGGGAGAATACCATGCACACAGTTGTGGGAGGCAGATAAGAAAGGGAAGTCCTCTCTCTGGATAGCAGAGAAAAAAGGAAAAAGTGTAAAGGTATGGATAGTAGGGTTCAAACAAAGATGCCAGAGAAAAATGCAAAAAAGATCAAGCCAGAGGATACCAGAATTTAATCATTAATGGTGGGATGGATACAAGAGTGTGTTGGAAGCAGTTCAAACTGACTCTTGAGAGCCAATTGTTAAATTTTCAGTGTGAGTATTAATATCTCAGAAGTTAGTAACAAATCAGGACTTCATTTATTGCTTTGTTGATTTGTTCTATAGGCTTGGGAAGTGTGGAGAAAATTCTGATTAAACCTAAAAGTGTTTTGTAGCTACTTAATATTTTCAGAGAGCTGATTGTTAAACATTTACCAACATAGTCCTGGATGTGTTCATTAGGCACCAAAACATTTGCAAAAAAAGAAAAGGGAAAATGAAAATGCTTAAAATAGCAAAAATAGAAAATTATGAGCCAACTGAATGATCTTATACATACACGCGCGCACACACACACACACACACACACACACACACACACATACTCAAAGAGAACATGCATCTCTCTACCATCATTTGGTACCAATTGCTTCCTTTGTAAAAGTCTAAGCATTAGTTTATGATTGAAATAATTCTAGCAACCTGCTAACCTCTATGAATTTCTAGGGCATACATAGGATTAAGGTGGTTAAGATAAATGTGTATTACTATTTTTCCATAAGTTAGAAACAAAGTACAAATTAGAATCATAGAATGTTGTTAAAGCTGAGAGTGACCTAGACCTTAGAAGTTCATTGAAAGCCAAGAAGTTCCTTGAAGGTCAATTGACTAACTATCCCCTCATTTTAGAGATCAGCATTCCCAAATGTCACTATTGCTATTTTTGTACACTAAAGATAATTATTCAAAATATATGTGTGTGAGAGGAAGATATAAAAAGTGTGAGAGCTGAGTGACATTAGCATAATAATAATTACAAAGGACTAACTTCACATAAATATGAATAATAGATTCTTATCAAGGACCTTTTATAGCTTCCCAGGCCTCTTCTTACCCATGCGGGTCACTTTGGGAAGTGTGAATCATGGGGTTGTGCCAGCCACTGATACTTGATTTTTGATCATTCTGCACAGTTCCTTATGTCTCTCCCACCTGTTTACTTTCGTCATTTCCAATCTGTCCAGAGAAATGTTTTTTAATTGCTTTTTTGCCTTTTCCTTTGTTTCCACCAAAGTCTTACTATGACACCGAGGTGATCTGGACACTGCCATAGGAGAACAAGCTCTTATATAGCCTACTGACTTAAAAATTTCACTACGTCTGAGGACAAATTATACAACTGGCTTCCAAGGACCCATCTATCCAGGAAGCAGAATGGTATAATGGTTGGGATTTTGGACTAGGAGCTAGTAAGAACTAGTTTCAAATCAATTCTCAGTTATATGTTATGTGACTCTAGGCAAAAGCTTTAATCTCTTTGTTTTAGTCATTTTACCTATAAAATAAAGGTGGTAGATTCCAAATTCCCTTCTAGTGCCAAATCTATGAACCTTTAACCATAAACCTGGTCACCAAGTGATAAATGCTTTTGACTATAGCTACTCATGAAACCAAATGTGTAAAGGGTTGTGATTTGTATTGGCAGAAGAATTCTTGCTGATGGAATCAGATCTTTCCAAATATCTTTAAGATGATGATGATTATTTTCTTCTAGGATTAGAAGAACCTTATATTTTGGTAACCTCATGGTTCTATTCAATATGGTTATTTTCTTTACTACCAAAGATCATCCCTTGCCTCCTCCCCCCCAATAATTACTTACCCTGTGCTACTCTTCTATGATTGTCCATAGATCTAATTTCAGCCTTGGCCCTTGACATGCCCATTTTCTTTTATACTTATACATGTCCTCAATAATATATTTTATTCCAAATCTCCTGAACTAGTAATTGTTGGCAATGTATCACAACCCACTTAAACCCATAAACCATCCTTCCATTGATTTGAGTTTTTTTTAATTTTTTGGCTATTGAGATTCTCCTGAGCGCATAATATTCTATGATTTTCAAGACATGTAGGGTTGCAATGGATATAATGCTGGACCCAGAGTTCAAATTCAGCTTTAGTCATTTCCAGTTATAAGATCTGGAGCAAAGTCACCTCAGTTGTCACATCTCTAAGATGTGGATAATAATAATAACAACTCATAGAGCTGATGTGAGGTTCAAATTAGATCACACATATAATAAGAAATGGCATTGCCTTTAGCTTAGGTTTTTTAATTTTTAAAAATATTTATTTATTTTAAGTTCCAAATTCTCCTCTTCATCCCCAATCATTGAGAAGGCAAGAAATATGATATTATTATACATATGAAATCTTGTAAGACATCTCTGCATTATCCTTTTTTCAGAAAAGAAAAATAGAAAGAAAAATGAAAGGGAAAATATATTTCAGTCTACACTCAGAATTCACCAGTTCTCTATCTGGCAGCAGAGAAAATTTTCCATTATGAGTCCTTTGACTCATTATATTAACTAGAATGCTGAACTTTTCACAGTTGATTGTCTTTAAAATATTATATAGACTTCATTCTTGTTTCTGCTCATCTTATTTTGCATCAGTTCATTTAGATTTTCTCAGGTTTTGCTGAAATCATTCCATTATTCATTTTCTATAGCACAATAGCATTTGATCAGATTTCACAATATGTTCATTCATTCACTAATTCATGGACATCCCTTTAGTTTACAATTCTTTGCCATGACAAAAAGATTTTTGAATAGTCAGTCTAATTTCTTATAAATACACACACACACACACACACACACACACACACTCACTCACACACACATATATTTGGTATGGTCTAGAAATTCTTCCTAACTATCCTAAATGTCACTTAGTAAATTTGTTCCTGAATTTTTGACATCTAAATTTGGTGATGACTATAATAGCTTGATGAGTCTAGATGATAAAAATGAATAATTTCTTTTCCAATTTTCCTTTCTTTATTGTCCTACTTTTTTTTGTTTCATCTAAAAATTCTCTCATAAATATTCTTCAGTTGATTTTCATGTCAAGTATTATTTCTCTTTAACTACTTTTTTAATGTTTGGGAGGCAAAAAGATTTATAAGATTCTACCACCACCTAGCCTTAGGCACTGAGCCCTACTTCAGAAAATCTGGGCCTAACCTCTCTCAACATAAGAATATTCTTTCTTAAAGTTTTGCAAATGAACTTGTTCTTTAAACTGGTGATATCCTTGGCTGTTTCTGTGTCTCTTCACTTATCAAGAAAATTGTATTTGCTAGTAAGGCAATTTTTGGGTTCTATCAGTCTCTTCACTTTGTCACTTATTATGCATTGAATAAACTGCTCTAAGTAGTGGAGATGGAGTAAAGGTATTTGCTTTTATCCATTTTCCATTTTTCAAAATCAATAACTTGTTTAAACAGACTTTTGGACTTCCAAATATTGCTGAATTTACTTTTCTTTATCTTTTCTTCAAAATTGGTGTTTATTTGGGCCTTGGTGGAACCTAGAAGTATTCATATGCCACTGGCATCTCCTTCAAGAAGAGTCATATCTATACCTTAATGAGGTATCACAGGAAGAATTTAGTGGAGTTCAATGATAATAACTAAAAAAAGCCAACTATGAAGTTGAAGATCATTATTGTGTAAGTCTATTGCCATAGACTATTATAAGTAGATATCACAGTGTCCATAAATTTTTCGTGGTTTCTGGTTAGAGCATAATTGAATGCAAAGAATCTTGGCCTGGAAATCAACAACCCGATTGGGTGAAAATCTTGACTTTACTACTGATTAATGTGTGAGATGGACCAAATTACTTTATCATTTCCTCCACTATAAAATGAGGTGTCATCTAAATTGTCTCTATAGTATTAGAAACATTACACTTTCTATTATATATTACATATATATTATATATTATACATTACACTTTCTATTATATAACTCACATTTGGGCAGAGCTGGCTGAAAACAAAAGATGGCACATTAACTAGAAAGAGTCAATAAGACATATTTTGGAAAGTGATTTAAGTCCCTTCTAATGATCCAAGATGGCACTACACTTTTCTATCTGGGTTCCAGAGATCAATCTGATGGTGATCCCAAGTCCCACATCTGCTTAAAAAAGCTTATTCTAGATCCAAGATGTGTCAGCTAAGCAGCCCTAGATCTAGAGAACTGAAGAAGAGTTGACAATCTTTTCTAGAAGGAAGAGGAAGATATTTTGTATGCTTGACAAAGAATGAATGGGCTCCTTGAATAAGTGGAAATGGGTGATTGAGTAAATGTATAGTCAAAGACTTGCAAATCTAGGAAGGTCAAATTCCAGAAAAAATTTTAAGGACCAAGTATGGGGAAGGCCATAGTTCTAGATAATAGAAATACATAGAAAATACTGAATAAGTCTTTTAAAACTTGTTTGCATTCTATTAAATGGAAACGTGGAGGGGCATTTAAGTGGTGGGGCAGCTAGGTGGTGCAGTGGATAGAGCACCAGCCCTGGAGTCAGGAGTACCTGAATTCAAATTCGGCCTCAGACACTTAATAATTGCCTAGCTGTGTGACCTTGGGCAAGTCACTTAACACCATTGCCCTGCAAAAAAAAACTAACTAAAAAAAAAGGAAAGTTGGGACTGGGGGATGTGACATGTGCAAAGATAAAGGTAATAGTCATGGAGGCAAAGTAGGGATCCAGATAAAGTGTTCAGGAGAATTTGAGGATGAAGAGAATATTCTTGGCTGAAGGTACATTAGGGAAAACTTCATAAAAGAGAAACAGAGCAACCCTCTGATCTGAATATAGAAGGATGCTAAGATGTATTGGATGACTAAGTATAGCAAATAGAGGCATGGAGATTTTCTCAAGGTCACATAGGTGAACAGGGAAGCAGAAAGATATGAGACAAAATATCATTTCAGACATTTGCTAGTTATGCTACTCTAGACAAGTTGTTTAACCTCTTCTGCCCTCAGATTCCTCATCTGTAAAACAAGGAGTTTAGAATTCATGGTTTCAAAGGTTCCTTTCCTCATTCTGTTTCTATTTTCTGTCTCTAAATGCAGGACTCTTTTTACTAATTCTTGTGGCCTATCAATTTCCTACTGAAAGATATCAATATCCAATTTAATTTGAGGGACAATTGGTAATTCAAGGAATAATTTTTGCATAAGCCATGTTGCAGTACAGAAAAATAACAAGAAAAATAAGGCCTAGGGGCAGTTATGTGATACAGTGGATAGAGCACTGACCCTAGAGTCAGGGAGTCAGGAGGACCTGAATTCAAATCCAACCTCAGACACTTAATAATTGCCTAGCTGTGTGATCTTGGACAAGTCACTTAACCCCATTGCCTTATAAAAACCAAAAAAAGAAAAGAAAAATAAGGCCTCAATTTATAATTAGCTAAGCACCCAATTAGATACTAAAAGTAAAAGATTAATGAGGTCCTGCCTCAAGAGGCTAATAGATTAGTAGGAGAGAAAAGCTGAATACAAATTACTGCAGTGAATACCACTACTAGGTCTGTATCCCAAAGAGATCATGAAAAGGGGTAAAAACCCATATGTACAAAAATATTCATAGCAGCTCTTTTTGAGGTGTCAACGATTTGGAAATTGAGGGGCTGCCCATAAATTGGAGAATGATTGTACAAATTGTGATATATGAATGTGAAGGGATATTACTGTTCTATAAGAAATCATGAGAGATGGAACTTTAGAAAAGCCTGGAAAGATTTACACTAACTGATGCTGAGTGAAATGAGCAGAATCAGAACATTATACATACTAACAATAACACTGAGTAATGATCAACCCTAATGGATAGTTCATTTCAGCAGTATAATAATCAAAGACAATTCTAAAAGACTTGTGTTGGAAAATACCATCCATATCCAGAGAGGGAATTGTGATGTTTAAATGGCAGGCCAATCTTACTATCTTCAATTTTTAAAACTGTCATGTATTATGTTGGGTTTTTTCTTTCTAATGCTTTTGTTCTTCCATTTGGATTTGATTCTTCTTTTACAACATGATTAATATGTTCAGCATGGTTTTATATATATATGTTTATATATATTATATATATATATACATATATAGCTTACATTAAATTGCTTTTTGTCAGGAGTAAGGGGAGCTAGAAGAAAGGGAGGGAAAAAAATGTAAAACTCAAAACTTTGCAAAAAAAAATATTGGTGAGAAGTACCATTACATGTTGTTGGATAAACAAACAAACAAACAAACAAATAAATGTTTAATTTGAAAAAACAAAGCAAAACCAAAAAAACTCCAAAACAAATAACTGCAATCAAAAAAGAATATGAATATCTATAAAATGCACAAAGGAGAATAACAGTAGACAAATTTTTTATTGCTCTTAAAAATTTGCAAAGCAACATACATTCTCATATTTGAACCTCAAGTATTTCATTGATCTATATATCACCATGCAGATCACAACCCATTTATGCCTGTTCCTCCTGAAACCACCCTAAAGTTCAACACAGAGTGACCCCCCAACATGCTTTAGGCCTTTCACTTTATCTTGATACCACAAAAAAAAAAGAAATGGAAACCATGTGCTACCCACTGATTTTCCCTTGTCCTTGCCATGTGACCAACCCATCTTCTCTTTTTCACTCATATGCAGGCACTATCAACCCCATTTTACATTTGGGGAAATTAAGACTCAGAGAGTTTAAGTGATTTGCCTAGTCATACAACTAAGAAGAGTCAGAAGCAGAATTCTAACTCAGCTCTTCATGATTCCACATTTCAAAGTTTTTTCATTATGCTATGACTGTCTCAGCTTTGGAATAATTCACAAGAGGAAAGAATCTTTTCTTCCTGGAGGGACTAAAGGAGATTATATGAATATACTACAGAAAATCTTAAAATGGATGATAAGCTTCAGATTTTTGACATTTGATATATACTTTATCTGAAGCAAAGCAAGTAAAAACTATTTTTAAAAATGAATTAATTGTGAGGCAAAGCTTTGCCTGTAATTTATTTGACAAGCACTATGACTGCCCAGGGATGGATGTCAGTTGGATTATGCTAAAGGAAGATCTCATAGAAACATCACTGCTCCTCACTGCTTTTCATCTTTTCTGCACTTCTTTCCTCTCTCTGCAATTATTTGATGGTATTCATCCATTTGTGTTTTTAAAAAGAAATCACCTGTCATTTATCATTTAGAAAGTGGATACTAGAGCATCAATGACTGAAGACAAGTTCCAAAAAGCCTGGAGGTCAAGGAAGGTGGAAGGAAGATGAAAGGCATAAAGAACTCAAAGTAATGTTAAAGGAAAAGGCCAGGTGCTATGAAAGCATCTTGAGCACCTAAGGCAGTAAAAGCAGTGCTAGACAAACATATTAGTAACAGTGAGAGTCTCTACTAGGTCTCACTTGCCCCACAGTTGTACCAGAGTGGGCTACACTGTATCAGATAATTCCTCTAGATCTGTTTTATAGTTAAATACTCTGAAAATACTTTTCAATTTTCTGAGAACTTAGAACCTACAACCTAATTAAAGTAGGTCCTCAATCCATTTCAATGTACTAATTTAAATTTGACAAGCAGGTTTCTTAGTTCTGGGGGAACAAAGTGCATGGAAAGTTATTCTTTATTTCAGATGCTTCCCCTACATTTTCTCTGGATCTGCTGAGTCTATTCCTGTCTTTCCCCCCATGAATCTTGTTCATTAATGTGCATGCATACACATACATGCGTGTAACATGGGAAGGGGCAGAGGTGTTAGAAGATAAGGGAGAAGGGAAGGAGAAAACTTTTTGGAGAAGAAGGTCACCATCTCAAGAGCAGTGTAACCCTTGAATCAGACTTTTTATGAAACAAAGGATCTGAGTAAACTTTGAAGGATTTCTCACTGCACCTAGCCCTCACATAGAGAATCTGGGGGTATATATATTTTGGTACCCCCTCAGTCTACTGAGACTGATTCTCCATTTGTTAACATATAGTTTACAATATTAAAGAAAATGAAAAATTTATTGACATACTAAAGGAACAAAACAGGACACAAAGTAGAATTATTGGAAGTAAACATAAATCATCTAATAAGTAATCAACTGTTGAAGATATATTGTAAATTTCCTATAGCTCACAGTCTCAAATGTTTTTCATTGTTCCCCTACATGTGAGGTAAACAGGAGGCTTTCTTCCTTGCAATTTCTCCCAGCATCTATCAGGGGTCTCAGGTATGGTGCTCTCTCTCTTTTATTACCCCTCTCCCCAGCCTTTCCACCATCTTCCTTTCTTGATATTTTGAAATCTTGATCTTATCCTTATGATACATTGGGAAGTGGAGGGAGGGTGAGGGAAAAGAACCATATCCATCAGAGAGTATTCTAATTGCTCAGGATCTGAAAAAGCACCCCCAGTTTCCCCCTAATTATCTCTCTTAATTATAGATGAATTCCTTAAGTAACTAGGTGGATTTATTCAAATTTCACAAGACTATTAGCAATGTCTACAACTTACCAGTTGTATATGTGTATTGGAGGATTGGAGGGTGGGGAAGGTGTTGATTGCAGAGAAAAGGAGGAGAGAACTGGGTTTATACAAGTTTTCAATACACATTCACTCAAGAAACACTATTAATTTAATGGGGAGAGAGAAGACTAGTGGTGATAGTGAGGGGCAAGGGGGAAGGAAGTCCCACTAATGACTCTATCTGGAAAAGACCTTAAAGTCAACTGGTTACAAAGATGGAGAACACATGCTTGGGTTATCTAAGCTGGGTAAAGTTAAAACTCTGCTACACATTTTCTGTTATTGGACACCAAGTTTCCTTTATCAGGAACCATTGCTCTTTCTGAATCTCTATTTTAGTTATATAGTACTAAAATAATCACAATAAATAGTAAAAATAGCTAGCATGTTTATATCACTTTAAGGTTAACAAAGCATTTTACCTATCTTATCTCACTTGAGCCACATTGTGGATAGATGCTTTTATTTTACCCCACTTTACAAAGTGCCACAGGCAGCATTTGAATCCAGATCTTCCTGACTCTAGATCCAATGCTTTATTTACAGTGTCACTTTAATGCCTCCAATGAGGATGAAAGATTTGCCACCATTCCTGCTGAGCTCAGGCACCCACACTAAAAGCTTGTTTAGAAAGCAAGACCTCTCTTACTCCAACTTCAAAAAGGCCACTGTCAGCAATACCAGATTCTACACATCTTGTTGGCATTATCCTTATGACTCCCCTGTGGGGGGTGGGGGAGGGGGAAGAGACCCTTCTGTCTGAGAGAACATTCTATTTGCTCAGGGACTGACAAAGCACCCCAATTTCTTCCTAATTATCTCTTTTAATTATAGAGGAATCTCTCAAGGAACTAAGTGGCATTATTCAAAATTTCCCAAAGCTGTCAGCAATGTCTACAACTTGCCTAAGGGGTGGGTGTGTGTGTGTGTGTGTCTGTGTGTGTGTGTGTGTGTGTGTGTGTGTGTGTGTGTGTGTGTGTTGTAGGGCTGGGGGGGTGGGAAGGTGGGCATAATAGAGAAAAGGAGGAGAGAACTGGGTTTATGCAAGGCTTGAGGCACACATCGACATAACTAATTAGTATATTAAGAAGATTTGAACCAGGTCACCTAATTCCAAGATCAACATATCATACCATCTCTTTGCTGAAATCATTGAAACTACTATAAAGCAAATATTTCCAATTTGTACCCTTTGCTTTTATTGTTACCGCCCCCCTCTCCACCACCTCACACACAGTGGGAATTTGCTTTTCCTTCTTTCTACCTAACGAATTTGATTAACAATCCTTCATGAACCAGCTCATAGCCTGCATCTTCCCTAGTCTTCTCTAACTCCTTGGCCATCCTTCTCCCATTCCTTCTTCCCTTCTCCTATAGTTTCTATTTTCAGCTTTTAACTACCACTGCCTTGCAACATGATTTAACTTTCAGCTCATCATCATTGAAATCTAATCTCTTTGCCATTAGATCAATTAAATCACAAGAAAAAAATCCTCAGATATTCCATGGATCTGTGATCCTTCCAATAATGCACATCACAGGTCATCTATGCCTGTCCATCTTGGATGAGTCTCATCACTTGTTCACTATTCAGTGTAATAATGGCCTCACTCACATTCTCATAACATCACAAATATACCAATAGAGCATAAGAGTGCCCCACTGGCTATTCTCTGCTATTATCATAGGATGGCCCATTTTATTTTTGGTAATGCTTTTCTTTGATGACATTTTTTGCCCCATGTTCCTTGGGAAATTCCTGGTTTGCAATGTATGGCAACCTGCCTGTGCATGCAGGCAACTCCATTCAAAAACTTGTTTTAATTTGGTTGAAAATATTCAATCAGTCACTAACATTTATTAAGCATCTACTGAGTGCCTGACACTGTGTCAGGCCAAGTGCTAGTGATACAAAGAAAATCAAAAGATATTACCTTCTCTGAAGGAACTCACAATCTAAGAGATACAAGTAACTAAGCAAGATTTTTTCCCTTCTCTCACTGTCATATATTCAACCTGGCTCTCTCCCTCTCCCCTCCTCCCTCCCTTCTCCTTCACTTCACCTCCCCCACCTTTCTCCCCATTCTCTCTCTGCAATCTTTCCTCCCCACTCTTTTTCCTTCCTCTCTGTCTCCCTCCTCTAGCTCTTTTATCTCCCTTTACCTGTCTTTCTCTTCTGTCTATTGCCACCTCAATATCAAAAACAGGAGGAATTTCAGAGATTTCCTACATCATTACCCCAAAAGAATGACTCTCAATGACATGCATAGTCTTCAGCCCTCCATTTGAAGAATTTTAGTTATTTGGAGTTTCCTTTAATTTTCTTCCAAAATGAACAAATGCTAATTTATTTAAGTTTCAATTATTTATCTAAGACCCCTAGAAATGAAGCATTTTTCAGCACTTAGACTAAACATTTCTTTTAAGGTGGCAGATGCTCAAGAAACCAAGAGTCTCTTCAAAAAAGAAAAAAAAAGAAGTTTCCTTTCTGACAAAAATTGGACATTTTATTAGCAATGGTATAACTTGGATCTTTATTATAGGTACAATAAACCATCAGAAATATGCTTTTTTGGGCAGGACTGAAAATAACCTAAGCACAGAGTACTCTATGGGACTTTAATACTATTTCTTATACTGTTATTTCATTATCATATAAGTTGCAATTTACTGATAGATCTCATTGAATTGTCCCTTTTTTCATTTTATTCATTGTTATCTGTCTTAAGTTATGATTGGAAGGCTTCCTGTCTACAGTCTTTGGAAGTTGTTCTCTCTCTGGCACGCTGCAGGAGTTATTTATTACCTAGGTTACCATACATTGGCCTGGGTGCTCCAGGGGGCTTGGAACACTAACTAAGTAGGAAAATGGCTCAAAACAGAAATCTATCAATTAGTTTAACTGCTGTATGTCTTCAATCTCACTCTCTCTCACCTTTTCACTGTCTTAATCTAAATCCTGCCTCTCTTTTCCCCTTTGTCTCTCTCTGAAATATTTTCTACCTACTCTTTCTCCTTCCTCTCTGAGTCCCTCCTCTATCTCTATTATCTTTCTCTGTCTATTCTCATCTCATCATCAGAAATAGAAGAGACTTAGGGCAGCTAGGTGGCACAGTGGATAGAGCACCAACCCTAGAGTCGTGGGGACCTGAGTTCAAATCCTGCCTCAGACACTTAATAATTACCTAGCTGTGTGACCTCCGGCAACTCACTTAGCCCCATTGCCTTGCAAAAAAACTAAAAAAAAAGGAATAGAAGGGACTTAAGAAATTTTGTAGACCATCACCCCTTAAAGAATGACTCTCTCAATGACATCCTTAGTCATCCAGCATCCATTTGAAGTTTCAGTGATTTAGGATCCAATAATAATAGATTTAAGGCTAAAAGAGATATCCATTGACACCAATCCTCTTATTATTATTATGAGGAAACTGAGATACAAAGAAATCAAACTTATCCAATATCATATCTAGTAAGTATTTGAGGTGCTATTTGAACCTATGTTATTTTGACTCCTATCCATTATTCCATGCTGAGCACAAATATAACAATTTTGCACAGCTCTAAATGTTGTGTGTTTTCCTCCTATTGGGGTAGGAGGAAATATATATCCCTGTAGTTTCTACCTACTGCTTTTAATTCTAAGCTCTAGGCTCAAATAGAACAAATACAATAGTTCTTCATGACAGACTGTCAAAAACCTGAAGACAATTATTATGCTGTCAGACTACAGATGCTGAAGTTCCCCACCACCACCACCACACTGCTCTTCCCAGCATGTGTTTTTTGTTTTTGTTTTTTATAAGGTAATGGGGTTAAGTGACTTGCCCAAAGTCACACAGCTAGGTAATTATTAAGTATCTGAGGTCATATTTGAACTCAGGTCTTCCTAACTTCAGGGCCAGTGCTCTATCCACTGTGCCACCAACTGCTCCTAGGACATGGTTTTAAATTTCTTCATAACCCTGGTCAATCGCTTCTGAACTTACTCAAGCCGATTAAACATCCTTCCTAAAATGTGGTGACCAGAATAGCACCACTTATTGTTTGTCTAAGACAGAGTTCAGAGGATTTATAATTTTTCTGATAATATGCCTCTCAATTTCTTAATTCAGCCTCAAATCATATTATATTTTTTGGCTAAATCTCACATCTGATGCATATTAACTTAGAAAGTTACAAACCTTGATTAAAGGCTAGAAAGTACCTGGTTGTAAATAAGGGATCACTAAGAAGGAAAAGGTGTACTATGCTACAAAAATGCTATTTCAGTTCTGAACAGAACTTATATTTCCTCCAAAATTCACTTTCTTAAAGGATAGAGTTTTAGACTTAGAATCAGGGTTCAAATTCCACTTTGGATACCTTCTATATGTTTTCCTTGAGCAAATCATAATTGATCTGTGCTTCATTTTTCACTTGGCTGCTCATTTAGACTTCATCATTGTCTCCAGAAACTTAACCAGCAAAATGACATCTATTCTGAAAGGCCTCTGCACTACTCCCTGTCCCTTGGGTCCTTTCCCCCCTCTAAATGGATTTGGTGAAAAGTGTCCATTGCAAGACTCCTTCCATATGCTCTATTTAAAGAGAGTAAAGAGGGGACCCAGGATAGATATCTCATCATTTCCCACCTGGCTAAATTATCCACACCACCCATACCAGTTGCCTCTTTTGTAGTCTCTAGTCACCATTTTTAAACTTCCACATTTCCTTTTACTGATTCAGGCTTACAACCTTTGACCTATCCTTTTTCTTCAACACTCATATCTAATCCATTGCATAACTTTTCTATCATACCTCCATAATATCTTTTTTATCTAGTTCCTTTGATGTAGGCACATACTTCTACTCTAGTTTAGGCCTGTAAATACCTTTGTCCTAGACTATTACAACAGTCAGCTAATTAGGTTAGACCCTCAGCTTAGTTTCTCACCTTTCCAAATCAACCTCTACATATCTATCAACTTTTTATTATTAAAACATATCTTACCTACTCAAAAATCTTCAGTTGGAAGTTGATAGTCCTAAAACACAGAACTGATCATGTCAAAGTCTTATTCCAAAATCTTCATTGTTGTTCAGTCATTCAATCACATCCAACTCTCTATGACCCCATGGACCAAAAGTTTTTAGTAATTTGGCTCTAGAATAAAATACAAATACTTCACCATAACATTTAAAGTCATACTCAACAAGGAGCCTACCTGTATTTCCAGTATTATCCCTATTACTACCTTTGATATACTCTGTTATAATGGCTTGCTCTCCTTTTCCCATACATTGTACTACATTTATGACCTGCCTTTATATGTCTTATGTTTAGAATGAATATATCTCCACCAAGGAATCAGGAACCTAAATAACCATTTAGTCCAATTTCCACCCTAAAAGTAACCTCTACTTTAACATTCCTGATAAACAAGTTAATTCAGTTGAATAAACATTTATTAAGTGCTAATCATGTACCAAGGAGTATGGTTAGGCAGGCATTCAGCCTTTGCTTGAAGACCTCCCATAAAGGAGAACCTATCAGTTTCCTAGGGTAACTCATTCTACTCTTGGATACCTCTAATTATTAAGAAGTTTTCCCCCATTTGTCAGTTCTTTGTAAGGTTGGGAGGAAGTATGGGGTGGGGGGTGATAGTCCGTGGCAGCAAACTTCCTTATGATAGCTAGAATATTGTTGAACTCTTCTCTCTTTCCCTTAGTCCCATTGTGAGTTCCTACCCATATCTTCCCTTTTGTAAATCATCTTCAGTTTTATTATCCTTGACAATGAACAATTCTAGGACCCATCTCTCACAAGTGGCTAATTCATATATCTTCTAGATCATATCTCCCACAAACTTGTTTTTCTTGGTCAAGTGCCATGGCCATGGCAATCTGATAACTTGATCACATTATGACCACTTTCTGTTAAGGCCCATGGCCCATCATGAGGTAATGGATGGCAATGTTTGTGTCAATACTGTCTCCCTAATAGCAAGGCATATTTCTCTTAATGAAGTCTAAAATTTTATGAGTCTTTTTAGGCTGTCACATGAATAATGAAATGAGTTGGTAGACTTATATTGAGTTTGTATTCCATTACTTAGATTTATATTCATTCTGTCTAACCATGTTTCCCCCCATCCTGTGGTTGTGAAATAGACTTTTTGAATGCAAGTGTCAGACTTTCCTTTTATTCCTACAGTGTTAGCCATCTTCCATAGTGTTAGCCATCCCTCCCAGCTTTACTATCATCTTCAAATTTGATAAGCATTATATCTGTGAAAATTTGATCTGCAAATCTAATGCACATGTTGTCTATGCCTTTTATCAGTGATAAAAATATGAAATAACAATTTAATGTTTATTTTTATCCTCTCCCTCTTGAGATTATTTTTTTCTTATTAGGTAAAATTGTGCATAAAGCAATGAACCAGGAATCAAAAAGACCTGAGTTCAAATCTGTTACCATAAACTTGTTGAGTGAACCTGGGTAAATCACCTAATCTCTATTTTTTCTTTTAATTTTTTAAAAAATAGTTGAAATAACCATTAACACAAATAAACATTCAAATGAATAGGCAAAATTTTTAAAAGATCATGCATAAAGTCATAAATCTCAAATTGTTAATAGCCTGCTAAAAAAGAAAGGATCAAGACTAGCAATTCCAATAGTCTTAGGAGATGAAGAAATTCTATCCAGGCAATCTGGCAACTTCTCAGAAATTGATAGTCTTTGAAAGTAGCCTAGAACACTGAGATGTTAAATGACTCACCCAGGGTGATTCAAATAATGTGTCAAAAGAGAACTTGAACTCTCAGAACTTGAATTCAAGGATCAACTCTCTGCTAGGCTGCTTCTCAACATGTTTTCTTCTTAAATGCATAGTCAAACTTTAACAAAATAAAAATAATAATCTGATTTTCTTCTGCTTCACTTCTAAAACAATTATGATGATATATGTACAGCACTTTGTAAGTCTTAATGTCTTATATAAAGTGAATTTTTTTTCTTGTGGATATTATCTGAAGGGGTTGCTATTTTAAAAATAGTAATAGTCAATATGGATTTTGTCCTGTTTCTACTTTCTTTGCAATATATATCATTTAATTTGAGTCTTCCTGTTGATTTTTATAACCCTTGTATTTGTTGATTTCTTGGAAATAATAGTAGCACCAATAGCTATTTTAAGAGATTACAAGGAATACAATGGGGACAAGGAGGAGTGATTCTTTAACACACCAAAGAGCAAGTTCAAAAGACCACGGATTCATAATGCTTTACAATGTGGTCCTTTAAACTGGGTTCTGTGTCTCCTTAGCTCCCTTCTTCCTCCCTACTCACCTTTCCCTTTTTGATTCCATTTGTTGGTACCATCTTCAGGTGTTCATTTGTCTCAAAGACTTCCAGCCAAGCTATTACTATGTCAGTCTTTCAGAGCCTGCTTCACCAACATCAGCCCTGAGGGTGGGGAATAGAGATGGCAATACCCCCCTTGTTTAGTTTTTCCTTGTGCCTCCCTTAAAAGACTCCCTGATCATAGGTCAGGAAATGTTTCTGATTCTAGCTCCAGTTAAGACTTCCATATCTAGCCTTTCAGGTAATCTTTTCTCTGAAGTTTCAGGTCTTGAGCCTCTCTCAAAATAAATCTAATTGTTTGGGGGGGGGTCTAGGAGAAGATAAATGGAAATTTTATATATAAAGGAAAGTAGAATTTAATATAATATAATATAAAGGGAACTTAATTTAAAAACCTATAAGACTGAATGATTTCACCACTATTTTTAGTTTAGTGTGCATCCTCTTTAAACTTTTCAAAGCTTGCTTAAAATTATTCTTTTGTCTGTTATTTCCTGCCCAGAGTAATCTCATCTCAAGATGAAATTTTGATGTTCCGACCTTTGGAATATTCATTCCACCTACCCCTGGCTAATCTTCTCTCTTCTTAGTTGGTTTGTTTGAAACAGAACCTTTACCTCATCAGTTTCTAGAACCTGGCTCTCTGCCTTGAGGAGTTGTCACTATTAAACTCCTCTCTATTGTTTGAGCCTGGAAGGGGTACCAATGAGTCAAGTGTTCCTAGTAAAAGAAAAGAATAAAATCACATGTAGAGCCATTGATTGTTGCAACAAAACTGATAGACTTAAGAAATTTTTCTCATTGCCTTATGAGCATACTATATACCACACACACACACACACACACACACACACACACATACACACATGCATATACACACACACATACACACACTCACTCAAATATCATATCCGATAACTTTTTATTGTCAATATGCTTTGGTAGACAGTTTCCTCATTATAGATTTCCATATACCAATAAAATCAAAGATCTAATTTCATTATCTAGTGTAGATAATGGGAGACAAGTATAATTGAAATCTACAAATTAAGCCCCTCCATCTCACTTGAGAAAACCACTACATAACTATTGAAAAAGTCTCTTTCATTCTAATATTTTTGTAACTCAGAGAAAAAAATAAAAATTTTCATAATTTATGAGGACAACTTAGGTTAAAAATGCTATGTGATCTACTATGGCAGTTTAATAAGCAAACTCAGATAATTCAATCTTAGCTAATTAGGTATACTAGGCATCAATAGGACTAGGTGAGGCAGTAGTACAACAGTCCTTTTATCTGATTGCAAGAAAATCATATTGGAAATGGAATTAGCATTTATTAAGCACCTAATATGTGTCAGACTGTGATAAGCATTTTCCAAAAATTATCTGATTTGATAACACAACAATTCTTAATCCTTTTTTGTATCATGGATCTCTTTGGTGAAACCTATGGAAGCTTTCTCAAAATGTAAAACAATTACATTAAAACAACAGCAATCAAAATTTAATCTTTTAAAAACCACAGTCATGGACCTGTGTACAGAACACCTGTCATGAGATTTGCTGCAAATTCTGAAGTAGGATAGGTTTTCCCCCCTCCCCATGTTTCTTTCCTTTTGTCCATCAGAGAAAGGATATGATGGAGACTAGAGCAGTGAGAAGTCACGTAAAGTTCATTTTTTTCCAGAAAAGGTGTAGGGACTTTTGTCAAAGTTCAGATAGATTCAGAAAACAATCTTCATACTCACTTAAATATCCTGTACCCAAAGACCAACTTACTGGCAAGGAGAAGGTTACCTGGATTAGTTGTACCATCCTACTTAGAATAGTGAACACTATGCTGCTACCTTTATGGGGTAGGAATACCAGGTAATATCAGTTTAGGCACACTATTTACTATGCTGAAAACAGGGTTAGGAAAGGCCAAAGGTCAAAGACTCTCTCCTCATTACCTTCTGTGATCACTTAACTACTATCTGCCTCAATTTTCTCATCTGTAAAATGAGCTGTAGAAGGACATGGCAGACCACTCCAGCACCTTTGCCAAGAAAAGCCCAAATGAGGGGACAGGTAGATGGCACAATGAATACAGCACCAGCCCTGGAGTCAGGAGGACCTGAGTTCAAATCCAGTCTCAGACACTTAATAATTATCTAGTTGTGTGACCTTGGGCAAGTCACTTGACCCCATTCATTGCCCTGCAAAAAAAATATCTAAAAAAGATCATTAAAAAAAAGAAAAGCCCAAATGGGGACATGAAGAATCAGTTACAATGAAAACAACTCAACAACAAAATGGGGAAAATAATAGTAACCTCCTTGGGTTGTTAAGAGAATAAAATGAGATAATATTTTAAAATATTTTGCAAATGTAAAAACCTTATATAGATGCAATCTATTATTGTGATAATGATTATTATTCAATCAATCACAGTCATTAAACTTGGTGAAAAGTCTTTAATAAATTTAGAAGGAGTAGATGTTAATTAGTGAAATGAATGAGAAGATGCTGCCCAAAAAATGTTATGGGATTGGTTAAGGAGACTTAGTCCCATCCTGAGGTGCATGCATAAAAATAACGTGCCAGTACAAAACAATAACACTCAATTGGCTGGCCAGCCTAGAAGAGAAAACAGTAAAGCCAAGCCTCTGAAAGATAACAACTTGATGAAAGAAAGTGGAAGAAGTGAAGAAAAGGCTTGACTTCCCACTCTTTAATCACAGGAAGACTTTGTGAACTTCAAAAGGTTGGAAATTTGGTCTTCTCATCAGCGTCCTAAAAGTGTCCCTAGCTTATGAAGCACCATCTGCATCATAAGTCAAGGACGACTAGATAAATATAGAAAGATGACTTCAGGGCTTTTCAAGGAACCAGACAGAAACTGTATCATACCTAAGAGGAAGTTCATAGTAACTGCAAAAAAGCAGAAAATGATTTTCAGCAGTCAGGAACAATCACATCCCTTTGTCTGTCTTAAGTCTATTTTCTTCTGCACTCTGCGTATACTTGTGGAGGAGTCTGCTCTGGTTTTGAAGGGTAGGGAATGTTTTATACCAACTATACTTATTATACTATTTTAATAAATACCCATTAAGAACTAATTAAGTCTTGCTAGCTAATTGATATCAATTAGCAATCATTTTGGAAAACACATCAGTGGAAGCTCATAAACAATTGCATTAGAAAAATATTACCAGTGTCTCAAATTTTCTTTTTGGACAATTTGGGAATAGGTGAAAAAAGCGGTGCGCAAATGAAATGGATTATTTTACTATAAGAAATGATGAAAGATGATTTCAGAGAATAGCGAATAAATATTAATGGGAAATGAATAAAACCAAGAGGAATTATTTATACAAGTACATCAACACAGTAAATAAATGTTAGCAAAAAAAATCTTTTGTTTTTATTTACAGTTTTTATTTATAATTCTAAGAATTCAGATCAGTACAATTACCAACCATGTCTCTGGAGATCCTATGATGATGTATGTTGTCTAGCTCCTCTTGACAGATAAGCAATGGACACAAAGTAAATAAAGACATATTCATTTTGGGACATGATCACTGTGTGGGTTACTTTAACTTGAAAGCATAGTTACTAACAAGGTTTTTTCCCCTGCCATCTTTCTTTCAATCCTCCTAATGGGAGGAGAGGTAGGAAGAGAGAATAGAAATAGTAAAACTTAAAAAAGAGGGTAATTGAAACATTTTAAGTATACCAAAGTTTACAGATGGAAGTTCAGAAGGAAGTACAGAGAATTAGGACAGTTTTGAAAGTAAACTGCATATTTTTAAAAATAAGGAGTCATTTTCATGTAGAATCTTCTTTTTATTGTTTGTTTTATCAAAATGCTCTTTAACATATTAAATTCTGAATACATTTTTTTCATAAAGAAATCCCTAATTTCCCAGAGTCACCTCTAGAACCCCAAAGAGAGAAGTAGTCAGTCAACCTCTAAGGACCCAGACTTCCAGTGTGAGTTAGTCTTGGGAGAGTGAGTCCAGAACTTGCCGGCTACATTGGAACTATACTAATGAAAATAAAATTACTTGGTTTCCACTTCATCTCCTTCAATTTCCTTTCTTTCTCTTGGTTGAGAACCTAATGGCCAGTGAAATGACCAAAAGGCAAGCATTCAGGGAGCAGAAAAAGAGCTTTGTAAAATCTATAAACTGAATTCCCAACCAGTATGTATACATAAAGGTGGTGGCATTTGAGCTGAAGTTTAAAGGAAGCCCCAATGTAGAAGGTAGAGTAGGAGAGAGAGCATTCCAGGCAAAGAGAACAGCCAGTGCAATGGTTTTCAAAGTATTAAGCATACCAATTGCCCTGGAAGTAGTACTGTTACTGATACAAGCTTTTTAATTTACTTCTTTAAAGATGGACAATGTAGAACTTCCAATAGGGAATCCTTTGATAATGACCTTAAACTCCCTGAGTATTTCTTCTAATACCAATTCTCCTACTACCCACCATAACTCCAAATTAAAGTTTTCCTCTGTTGCTTCATCTTGGTAGAGAGTTGACCTTGGGTAATCAAAGGCTGAACCAAAAAAAAAAAAAAAAGGCCCAGGCTCTGGCAGGGCTTTTCTTTCATGGGAAAGAGACTGACCTGGTAGCAAACCATGTATCCATTCAGAGATCAAAGGTAGCAGCATAGTGTTCACTATTCTAAGTGGGATGTGAGATTAATCCATTAATCCATCAACAGTTTTTCCTACTAGGAAGCAACTAGAGGTAGCTAAGTGGCCCAATCAATAAAGCAATGCAAATCTGACCTCAGTTAGCTACATGATTCTAGGCAAGTCATTTATTCTCTTTCTGCCCCAGTTTCCTCAATTCTAAAATGGGAATAATAATAATAATAATAATAATAATAATAATAATAATAATAATAACACTTTCCAAGGTTGTTGTGAAGATCAAATGAAATAATAATAGATGCTTAACATATGTTTATTTCCATCTCCTCTTCAGTCACAGCAATTCCTTAATAATAATTACTAACATTTATATGGTGCTTTACGGTATATGAAAGCATTTTTACAGATATCTCTTTTGTCCTCACAATAATCCTGGCCAGTATTATCATTATCCAACTTGACAGATGAGCAAACTGAGGCAGACAACATTGTTAAATAACTTACCAAGGCTTATAAAGCTAAGAAAGTGTTTATGAGTATGGATTTGAATTAAGATTTTTCTAAGTCAAGGTCCAAAGATTTATGCATCCTTTAATAGCCTTTATTAAACCCACCAGAGCCTGGGAGGACTGCCATATGGTCTATCCATCATATTGCTAAAAAATTGTAGATCCTTTAGTTATTGATATTGAAATCCAGTGGATCTCAGAAATCTGGCCTAAGATTTTCATTAGTAATTTGAAATGAAGGCATAGATGACGTAGAGATCAAATTTGCAGATGACATAAAGTTTTGGAAGTGACAGAGTATATTCTGTATATCATTGGGCATCTAAGAGCTACAGTTCTTAATTCAATAAATGACATATAATAGAGAAAAATATAGACTCATATTTGAGGTGAAAAATTTCAATTTGACAAGGATAAGATGCCTGAAATTGTAGTAGTATTAATAGTTAATAGCTTAAATTTACATCATGCTTGACAGTTTACAGTGCTTTCCTAGCACTTTGTTTAAAAAGTGCTTTAAAAAGTAAAAACTATTTTTAAAAAAAATGGATGAACCCATTTAGGCTGCTTCTCCATCCACCCCATTTGTCTAAAGTTGTGTTGTCCAGTTGTAATGGAATTATATTCAACAAAATGTATTAAGTATTTACTGTATACAGAGTAATGCTGTAGGTGCTAAGAAAGTTGCAAAAATGTTTATGATAGGGACAGCTAGATGGCACAGTGGATAAATCACTGACCCTGGAGTCAGGAGTGCCTGAGTTCAAATGCGACCTCAGACATTTAATAATTACCTAGCTGTGTGGCCTTGGGCAAGTCATTTAGCCCCATTTGCCTTGCAAAAAAACCTAAGAAAATGAGTATGATATATTTCTTTCCATAAATTGGAAGCTGTATAAGGTATATCTATATGTACCTAGAATAGAATTTAACAAGAGTTAATAACTCTGATTTCCTGAGAATAGGATTAGTACTATGATTTCATTAGAGTAGGGAAGTCCCAGATAAACTTCTTTCATCAATGTAGGACCCAATATTTTTCTGTAATTTATAATCTTAGTTGCTTATTATACTCAGGAAAGAAGCAACTTGCATCCACAATAACAGAACCAGTGTGTCAGAGGAAGGATTTGAACTTATCTTACTGACTATGGAGATCTGCTCTCTTACCACCATTTTTGCTCAGTCATTTCAGTCATATCCTACTCTTTGTGACCTCATTTGCAGTTTTCCTGCAAAGATACTGGAGTGGATTGTCATTTCTTGCTCCAGCTCATTTTACAGATGAAGAAACTGAGCAAACAGAGTTAAGTGACTTGCTGAGGGTCAAACAACTAGGAAGTGTGAGGAAAAATTTGAATTCATGAAGACATCTTCCTGACTCCAGGCCTGACATTCTATCTACTGTGCCACCCAGCTGCCCCTTTCCATTAAGCCTGACTACTTTTTAGTTCCTGGAAAATAAATCTGAAATTTTTCCTTTACCTGCTACTTCCAGTATAAGACTAGGAGTACCTTGTCTTTTAACCAGGCCCTTGTCTGAGCAATGGCTATAAAGCTCAAGACTTCCTATGATATTTATATCTAAATTGAAATCTTACTTAAATTTTCATACTGCATATCAAATTTCAGCAACTTCCTATCCAATTCCTAGACTTTAGAAAAATTAATTTTGTATGCATTCAACTAGCCACGGAAAGACTCAATGTGTTATTCAGCAATAGAGTAAAATCTTCTGGCTAATTTGAGGCAAGTCACACCTAATCTAGACTTTAAATTCTGACACTGAAATTGCAGGACAATGCCAATAACACTGCTATTTAAACTTACAACACAGAATGACTTGTAGGAACTGTCCTTTAGCTCATCACCTATGAACAGGTCCTATGGGCCACAACATAATTGTGGATGAGAATTGCTGGTTTCCCTGTTCAACTTCTTCTGATTCTATTGACACAAAAATCATAGAATGATAAAATGGAAAGGACCATGGAGGTCAGACACCTGTCCAACCTTTTCATCATACAGAGGATGAATCTGAGGTCTTGGGTCATCATCTAGTCAATGACAAAGCCAGAACTAAAATCCAGGTCTTCTAGCTCATTTGACCCCAAATACAGTTATTTTTATAATGCTATATTTTGACATGTCCTACTTTTCACACATACCCCCAAAATCTTCTCAAATATAGCATAACTAGAACTTTATTCGGAAGAAAAGGATTATGACCTAATATCCTTGGTTCAAATTTTCATTTTTTTCCGAAAGCTGGGTTAAATTGGGATTTCTTTTTATAAAACATATATAAAGAGTAGAGAACTTTTCTCTATATGAATGGCTACTGATCCACAGGGAGTAAAGATCAATTGATGGATGCACAAAAGTAAAGGAGAGACTGAATTTAGATTCTTAAGAGGAGGGAGGATACAAAGAAAAGGAGAGAGAGAGAGAGACAGAAAGGAGAGAGAAAGAGGGAAGGAGAGAAAGAGAGAAAGAGAAAGGATAGCAAGGGAAAAAAGAAGAGAGAAAGAAATAATAGTCAGCTCATTCACTTTTTGAATTAAGAATAGGGAGCATCAAGATTTCTTCAATAAATTAAACAAAAACTATTATAATTATTTATTATAACTATTAAAAGTATTTATTAAGTAGCTACTCTTTTGTGAAAGATGCTAGTGATACAAAGGCAAAAATGAAATAATTCCTGACCTCAAGTAAGTTGTAATTCTAGCAAGAAAAAAACATATACATAAAGAAGTATGTATAAAAGATATAAAATAGTAAAGACAAGGTAATTTTGGTGGGGGGAAGGCACTTTTCACTGGAAGTAGAATGGGAGGAGGACACTGAGATCAGGAAAAGCTTCATGTTGCAGATAGGACTTGAACTAAGTTAGAAGGAAATTAGATATTCTATGAGGAGGCAGTAAAGAGGACATTCCTTCTATGCATGGGGAATAGTTGGTGCAAAGATGTCTACAGAGAAAGGGAATGGAATGCTATATAGCAAGAACAGCAAGAAGGCCATTTTGATTGAATATAGAAGTGCAAAGGGGAACAATTAAAAATATGGTAGAAAAGTAGATTGAAGTCAGGTTTTGAAGACCTTAATGTCAGAGGAGTTTGTATTTGATGCAAGAGTTATGAGGGGAACCCCTTAAGTTTATTGAGTAGGGAAAGTTTATTGAGTACTTTAGGAAGGTTACTTTAGCAAACAATGTGAAAGATGTGTTGAGCAAGGGAGACACTTGAGGCAGGGAGACCAAGCAGGAAGCTATTGCAGCGGTTCAGGTTAAATATGATATGAATGGTAGGTGAACTAAGAGATAGCCATGAGAACAGACAAAAAAGGATGAATATGAGAGATGTGTTGGTAGAAACCACAAAATATGCCAACTTATTTGGATATGTAGAATAAAGGATAATGAAAAGTTGAGGATGACTTTCAGTTTGCCAGACCTTGGATGCAAAGTAGATGAACCTTCATAGAAGCAGGAAAATTAGAAAGACTCTTCTGACCCAAATCAGACTCTTTAGGACTTTCCAATTTGTTCTAGCACAAGTTTCTTCTCTCCTCATCCTTCACCCTACTTTCTTATTTTCTTCCTTTTATATGCTAGGTGTTGCACCAGTCCTGGCGTCCTGAGGACCTGAGTTCAATTCTGGTCTCAGACACTTAACACTTGTGTGACTTCGGACAAATCACCTGATTGCCTGACATCCAGGATCATCTCTAGTTGTCCTGATTTCTTATCTAGTCTCTGGACCCAGATGGCTCCAGAGGAGAAAGTGAAACTGGTAATTTAGCACAGCACCCCCTCAAATCCAATTCACTTGTTTTTCACAGCATCACTTCTCAGATGCCAGGGTCTTCTTTGAGAACAAAGGAAAAAAATCATCAATATCATCAACATCATCATCTTATTCTATTAGAATGTAGGCTTCTTGAGGACAAGAGCTACCTTTCTTTTTTGTTTGCATTTGTATTCACAAATACTCAGTATACACTTACATATGTTATCTGATCTAATCTATTCTGAAAATGAAATGGGTTGAGCTGGAAGAGGGATAATGAATTCTCTTTTGCAAGTGTGGGATTTGAGAAGTTTATGGGTTACCCAGTTTAAAATGTTGAATAGAGTGGAAGATAGAAGGAGAAATGGTGAATGACACATTTTTTAAAACAACGTTTGAATTTTCCCATGTCTTTGTAAAGCTTTTGTTAATCTGTGAAGTAACTATTTAGATTTTAGATTTTTTTTAATACAAGTCAATTCATTAGCTCAGTCTGAATACTATTTGAAAGCTGTCAGGCCACCTCATCCATGATCTCTGGGAAACAGAGCTGCCTTCTTCTCTGATACCTGGGGTTCCTTTCTGAACAAGACTAAATTTTTAGTGCAAACTGAATCCAATTTTTGGGGGGGAGGGGGTTGAGGTGGGAGATTATATACAAAAGGAAGCAGAAACACAATGAGAAATAATCTCATAGAAATGAATGAGTTCATCATTGTTCATCATTTGGTAATTATACCCTCAGAATCTTTCTTAAAATTATTCTGTGGCCGGTAATTTCCTGGTTTGAGCACTCTCATTTTAACAATAACAAAAACAACAATGTACAGTTTTAAAGTTTTGCTATGTTATTTACATATATTGTTTCACTTAAGTTTAATGACAATGCTATTACCATGACTATTAAAGGTATTGTTATTTTTAATAGATGAAGAAATTGAGGCACAGAAAGGTTATGTGACTCTTCTATAGGCAAACAAGTAGTAAGTGGCAGTGCATTCTAGTGTGGCATGAAAACCAGTATTTGGAATACAGATCAGCAGTTCCCCTGAGCTGCAGGCTTATTCAGGTATCTATAGATTAGATAGTGTGCAATTTGTTTATGATAGTGAGTGAATAAGCAAGAAAAAAAATTATTAAGTATTATTATTTTGTGCCAATCCCTATACTAAACATTGGGAATAAGAATATAAAAGTGAAAACAGCTCGTTTTCAAAAAGCTTATGTTTTAAAAGGAGGAGACAACATACATAAGAACAAGTGGTGGCCAGGGAGGAGTTCCATATTCATAAAGTTATAGGGATGGTAAATGGGGTCATAAAGGAGTGGATAAACACTCCTTCCTGGTGTAATGGCAGAGCTAATTTGATTGTGGTTCCAGAACTGGAGAGGGGAAGGGTGAATTGCAGGCAGAGTAGAGGGTGCACAAGGGTGTGAATCTGACAGCAAGACAGCTAGTGATAAGATAATTGGTGGTTTGAGAGTGAAGTGAAGCATGTCCTACCTGAAATAATGGTACTGGTGAGGTAGTCACCGACAAGGACAGTGGGGGCCCCAGGGCTGAAATTTGAGAGATCTCAGCATTGATGAAGACAGTGATGATGATTATGATAATGACAGCTAACATTTATGAAGTAATTTAAGATTTATAATTATTATTATCTCATTTGATCCTCACAAAAGCCTTGGGAAATAAGTACTCTTATCAACCTTATTTTATAGGGTTAAAAATCTCCAAGGTCTGGGCTCAGCATAATGTCTAGCAGATGAAAGGTGCTTAATAAATGCTTATTGATGGACTGACTGGAGATCAAAGTGATTAATGAGAAGCTAATACAAGCTCTTTCTCTGAGAACAGGAACCAGAAGTAAACTAAGGTGGTACAATTCAGATAAGCAGCATTATTAGACTGGATCTGGTTACAGATTCCACTTTCCTTTGCATCTCAAATTTTGATGCCCACAGTGTTGATAAGCTTCGACCTATATAAACACCATATGTAAGTAAACATATATATGTATATACATATTTGTTTCTATATGTATATGTAATATATAATTGTACATATATAATTTCTATATTATAGCTCTGTCATCTATTTATCATCTATCATTTATCTATTATCTGTCTATTTATCTATCACCTATCTATCATAGTGATAGTGGAAATGGAAAAAAAAACTAAAC
Organism: Macrotis lagotis; assembly: GCF_037893015.1. Taxonomy (NCBI): domain Eukaryota; kingdom Metazoa; phylum Chordata; class Mammalia; order Peramelemorphia; family Peramelidae; genus Macrotis; species Macrotis lagotis. The sequence goes on from NC_133666.1 coordinate 146,046,024, forward strand.
CCTATACCACATATTTCTCTCCTAACCTGAACTACACTAACAATAATTCTTTCCCCCAAAATCTACTCAGACCAAATAACATGCTCCACTGTCTCCACTAGGTACCACTGAAGGACAGTTGGTCTTCACCTTCTCCAAAGCACTCATAAACCAGCATCCCAATAGCAACATTAGTACAACTGACCACCTTCTGAATCATTGAAGAGAGTGATTCCTGCAGTTACCAATAGGACCTTGTTTGTGTCAGACTCCTGATGCCTCTCATAAAAGGCATGTACTCTGGAGCACATGCTTGACATTGCTTGATGATTATCCATTAAGCATGAAAGGTAAATTTTTTTATGTTTTTTGAAATTTTCCATGCTCTTTGTCAGAAGACATAATACAAACAATCCATAGTATTTTCAAAAACAACACTTTGCAATTCCATGTTGTATTTCTCACATAAGACCTTTCTCTCTGACCTTCTAGTCTGACACAATACCATGAGGACAGGGGCTATTTCTTAGCTTTCATAGTATCCCTCAGGATACATGACCCAAGATCCTGGGTTTAGTTGTTTGAATGAAAGACTGAAGAAAAGACTTGCAGGATGGGATGGGGATAATAGCTTTATACACATATTGGACCATCTGTCACATTGTTATATTTGGTCATAGAGGCTAGATCTAGGAGCACTGAGTGTACATTATGTAAATGAGCTCAACATAAGAAAAAAACTTCATTAATATAGACAAAGGGGCAAATAAGTACTAACAATGTTCAAGGGGCAGAGAGTAGCTCAATTTGGCCTAAGTCGAATAGTATGAGATAAGAATAGAAAATTAGGTGGGTTCTAGATATGGATGGCCTTGACACTGGGGAAAAGAATCAACTTTCCCTAGTAGATAAGAGGTACTCGTTAAAGAGTTCAGAGCAGGGGGCAGCTAGGTGGTGCAGTGGATAGAGAACTGGCCCTGGAGTCAGGAGGGCCTAGGTTTGGATCCAGCCTTAGACACTTAATAATTGTCTAGCTGTGTGACCTTGGACAAGTCACTCTTAACCCCATTGCCTCAAATAAAATGAATAAAATAAGAGTTCAGAGCAGACTGGCACCATTATCAAATGTTCACATAAGGACAATTACTCTTGCAAAAAAATGACAGATGGACTAAGAAGGAGGAGATTTAAATTGGGGATACCTTAGGAATCTTTTCTAATGGTCCAGGCTGTATTAAAGTAGTGGCAATGGGAACAGAGAGGAGGAAATTGGTGTGAGCTATGCTTTTGAATTGAAATCTATAGAATTTATTAGATGTTTAGATAGGGGTATTGATATAGAAGAGTCACATAACTAAGTCTTAAACATAAGATTTTAAACATTTAAAGTTTTAAACACAGCAAACGAAATAAATAGCAGTGCAACTGATAGAAATAGGACAGAGCTAGGGATTGGACTAACAGTCTCATTAGTAGAGAAAACTCCCAGGTGAAGAAATTCCCTCTACCAGAGCAGATTGGTACCTTGTTTATAGTTTATAGTCTTAGTGTCTTGCCTAGATCACTACAAGATTGGGTGGTTTGTTCAGAGTCATATAGCTAGTTTGTAGTAGAGGCAAGATGGAAACCCTGAACTTCCCCAATCCTTCCAGTTCTCTATCTACTGTGTGACACTGCTTCTTAAAAGAGGACCACTTATGGAAAGAAAGATAAGTTGACTTTTTGATTTTGGAGTTTGGAATGGAGAGGTAGGTAGTTAGACATGTGGGTCTAAAACTAAAGAGAAAAGCTAAGATTGAAGCTATAAAACCTGGAAATATAAAGACTTGGAAGTGAATGACTCTCACAAGGAAGACGATTTAGAGAAAGAAGATAAAGGAACAAGGGCTATGTCTTGATAGAACATATTCACCTCAAAGGAGAAAGACATAAAGTGGTTAGAAGGGTAGGAAAATAACCAAGAGAATTTGGAATCTCTGATACTATGGGGGGGGGTGGAAGTAAGCAGTAGAAGGAGGCAATCAAATGCTTTAGAGGGGTGAGGGAACTTGAGGTCTGAAACCAGAATATGGATGGGCTGATTAGTAGATAACTGGTTATCTTTGAGAGTAGCAATGTATCTAGAGTGTTGCCCTTGCAATCAGGAAGACCTGAATGTCTTGTCTTGAAAACACACTAACTCTGAGATCATAGGCAAATCATTTAATATCTATCTCAATGCCTCCAGGCACCTCCATAACACTCTAAATTGAAGACAAATTTCTGATCTGTATTAGCAGGGGTTTCCACAGAGAGCTCCCAAACTAAGTCAAACATAAGTCAAATTCTCTTTCCAAACTTTCCCCACCCTCCCCATCACCTACCTCCCAAAGCTTAGGAGGTTGAAAAGAGATAATGTACCAAATGTATCAGTAATTGATAAAATGAAACAAATGCATAAATTAATAACCTTAAAGACACACAATTCTAACTCCTTTATTTATAATTAGGAACACCAAATTAGTAAGATTTGAAGGAAAACTTTTGTGCAAAGTGGTTATAGGCATTAGTTGAGCAACATGTTTCCTATAATACAGTGTCCAGAACTGAATATAATATTCCACATGTGGTCTAATGTAGGCCAACTACAGTGGGATTACCACTTTCCTTTTCCTAGATGTTATCCTTTTATTAATGAGACCCAAGACTGCATTCCCTTCAGTGTGCTGCATCATGAATTTGTATTGACCTTGAAGTGCTCTGAAATTCCCCAAATAGAAGCCACTACCTAGATAGATTTTCCTTTTCAACACTTGGAAAAGCAAGAGTTTTCTAATCCAAGGATAATTTACATTTATTCCTATTAAATATCATCCTAAGAATCATGTGACATAGTGGAGAGGAAACCAGCCTCTGATTCTTAATTACTAGGTGACTCAAATCAATCACTTAACCCTTTAATACCTCAGACTGAGACTATATATTATAGAGAAGATGCCAATACCAGTACTGGTAGAGGGAGTTTTCTTACTAGGAGAACACTATATTAATAAAATCAGAGACCTAGATTTTTTTAAATCATCTTATTCAGAATTTATTCATTTCCAGTTTATTGAGATCTTTTTTGGTAGCAAATTCTATTATCTAGAATTCATATGTTCTAGCTTCTTATTATTCATAAATATGATAAACATTTCATCTATGTCTTAATCCAAGTCAATGATAAAATTATTTAATAGAATGTGGATGAAGACAGAATCCTGTAACATTCAATTAAAAAACTTTCAAGCTAACATCAATCAGTTGTCCTTGGTTTTGACTGCTGTTGAATGACAAAGTGAATAGACATAGAGTGCTAGACCTGGAGACCTGAAGGCTGGACTCAGGAAGACTGTTTCCTCACACACTTACTTAGCTTTGTGACCCTGGGTCTGATTGTTTAATCAGTTTCCAAATCTCTCTAATTGTACTTTTATCAAGCCCATATTTCTTATACACAAGCGTATTTTCCTACTGCTTTTTCAAAATCCAGGTAGTTTTAACCCTGCTGAAATCCAGGGACTTACCTGTGGACCGAACTGTTACAACAGTCTTCTAACTAACAACTCTAGATCTAGATCTAGAATCTATTTAGTGAAAGACATACAGCCTACAATATGCTTGGCTGGCTTGATAATGAGAATAAAGAGCAAAAATCACTTTTTTTGTTTTTATTTAGTAAAGTTCTCTCTTTTTTGCCTTCCTTCCCAGAAGTTCTTATTTAGGAGCCAAATTACTCTGTGACCCTGCTGCAAATCTCTTCTCTCTGGGTCTTAGTTCCCTTTATAATTTGAGACAGTAGGATTAGACCATCTCTAAGGTATCTACAAACCCCAGAAGTCTATGGTTGTCTATGACAAGATCTTAATAATTAATCTCCTATGACTTGAGAAATATGTACTGAACAAGTCTGGGGATAACCAAATGCTAAATCTCAAGTGAAATCTTTTTGGAGAGGAGGCCCAATGGAAATGGTGATTCCTGGCATGATGGAGAAATGTTGAATTTAGGATTAGGTTTTTATCTGAGTAAAAATCTTGACTTTATTACCTGTGTGATTTTGATAAAATGCTGAACTTTCTAGGTCTCAGTTTCCTCATTTGCTAAATGAAGAGGTTAGACTACATAGTCCCTTGGAAGGGACCCTTCCAGTTCTAAAGACTCTAATCTTATAGTTCACATAATAAGAAAGTATTGGAAGAATGGGAATGAGACAATTATTCTCTGAATAGTACATCCTTTTCTATATTCACAACTTAAGATATGGTATCTCTTCAGAGAACAACAGTGTCACTAGATAGGTTTTAATTGCCCACAATTTGCTTTTCTAAGGTTAATAACTTCGAAGGCTCTAGAGCTTACTGTGAAGCTAGTTCCCTGAGGATGTCCTTAGAGCTGAGGAGGCCCTTAGGGCCCTTAGGGGGTCACCTGAAACTTGCCAGTAGCACACAGGGGCGAAGTAAGAATAGAAAAACAAACCAATCCCTAGACAACTAGTTACAAAATGAATTCAAGAGTAAGTAGGTCAATGGGTTGGAAGAATACATGATTATCTCACAAATACTGAGAAGTAGGCATTGAAAGAGAATTTTAAGAATGAAGTAGAGTCTAACAAAAAAAAAAATTTTCTTTTCAGAATAGGTGTTTCTCCAATTACAGGTTCCTGAAGGCAGAGGTCTGCTTCCCAGGGGAATTTACTGCAAGCTGCTTACTCTACTCATTCAACAAGTGGATAGATTTTTTTTTTTAGATTTTTAGATTCTCAGACTGGAGATATTAGTGAAACTTTAATGGGCTGGCACATTTAGTTGGCTGTAGAGATGATGTCGTGAGGAGTGGGGAGAAAAGGTAGAGTCCACACTAACATATTTTACAGGCTGCCAAATAGATGAAGGAAAAAGGCCAAAATTATGAGTTCCAAAGCAACTATGGTCATTATAGAGAGGGGGGAATAGGAAGCTTGATTAAAAAAACTATTACAACCACAGCAATGATAATTATGTTATCATGAACTGATATGAACCTGGACCAATCAACAAAAAAAGGCAGACTGTTAGCAAAGGATTCGTGGAGGTTATTACCAGAATTACAGAATCTTAAAATTGGAAGGGACACTTACTAGAAAGAAAAAAGAAAACAGATTTCAACACAAGTTTCTAATTACAATTGTAATTATAATTATAATTACAAAAGTTTTTTGGGTTTTGGTTTTTGCAAGGCAATGGGGTTAAGTGACTTGCCCAAGATCACATGGCTAGGTAATTATTACGTGTCTGAGGCTAGATTTGAACTCAAATTCTCCTGACTCCAGGACCACTGCTCTATCCACTGTGCCTAATAGCTGTCCCTAATTACAGAGTTTTTAATGACAATTAAAATCAATTCTTGCTTACTAAAATTAAATTGGTCTTTGCAGTACCACTTGAACCTAAAACAAGTTTATTAAAATGATACGGTTATCCCTTAATTAACTTTTCTCTTTGACAAACCTTCTCTTCCCTCTTTTACTGATTATAAATCATTTCTACTTTTCTCCTCTTTGATAATTTTGTCTAGAACTCTCAAGAGGTCAGTTAATATACTTCCTACTTCTAGAAATGGATTAAATTTGCTCTTGTCAATACTCCCCTCTTACATAGCACCCCCAAACTTATATCCCTAACCACTATCATTTGTTTTACTAATCTCCCAGAAAAGAAGATTCCATTGCTTCCCTTTTTATATTTTAGTGTTTCACTGTATTTTCCCCCAAAATCACATATATTGCTTAGTTTTATGATTTGCAAAGTAGAATTCTGTCTCAGTTTTTGAATAACAGCTCTGTGCATAGATGTTATTATTATTATCCTCATTTTATTGCTGTAGGAACTGAGGCAGAGACTTATTCAGTCACATAGCTAGAAACTGTGAGGTGGAATCTGACCCCAAGCCTTCCTAATTCTGAGTTCAGTACTTTATCAAATATATCAACTAGCTGCCTCCAATGAAATTTTGTCAATAATTGAATTCCCTACTGACACTTTCTCCATTCAGTCAGAAAAGAAGCCTTGGAAAAGAGGGAAATGAATATTCTTCTTAACCATTGAGAGCTCAATTTCAAGGGCTTGGCAAATGCTCTTTCTTCATACTTCCTTTTAATGAGAGTATTAAAACCACAGCCAAGAATTAATTAAAACAGGACAAATAAGCCTCCTTCCCCCCCCCCACTCCCTTTTTTGATACACACAAGGCAGGAGATGCTTTAGGCAGGTTAGCATGATTGTTACTAGAATCTTTACAACCTTTTTGGATTGATGTACATGTGCCACCTAGTTTATCACCAGGCATGTGCACGTGCTACCCTGCTTTTTATTCTCCTCCTACACACAAATGAGAGCATTAGGTTAATTGCTCTGAGCAGAAACAAAGTAGGGTAATGAGGTCTCAATTCAGATCTTTTGCTTTTAAGTTAAATACATTTTTAAAGTTCCTGTAATAATGAAAAAATATTGTAACTCTTTGTTTTTTTCAATGAGGGGGAAATATTGCACAGTGGAAAGGGTACAGGGCTTGAGAGTTGGGGAACCTAAAATCTAATTCTAGCTCTGCTACTGGCTAGTTATGAAATGTTGGCCAAGTTTCTTATCTTCTCTGGACCTCAGTTTTCTAATCAATAAGCTGATGAGTTAGGACAAGATGATCTCTAATGTCTTTTTTTTTGTTTGTTTGTTTGTTTGGGGAAATAGAAAACAATATCTTGAGAAATAATTTGAGGTTAGTTTTTGTGCTGTAATAAATTCCAAATAGATAAATTATTTAAATCAAGGTTTCTTAACCTGGGGATAATGGAAAAATTTTAGGGTTTCCATAGACCTTGCATGAGAAATTTCCATCTTTATTTTCATCATTTGATTTTCTGGGTATTTTATCTTATATACTCATAAATATCTTTCTGAAAAGGGGTCTATAAGCTCACTAAACTGCAAAGGTATCCTTGATGTCTCAAAAAAGTTAAGAATTTCTGTTCTAAATATAAAATTCCATACCATAAAAAAATTAAAAGAATGGGGAGTTCTAGCTTTCACAACTAAAATTTATAATTAGACAGAACAAAAGAACTCAAAAAATATAAAATGTCTTGATTGTATAAAATTAATTTTACAAATAAAATAAATGTAGTTAAAGAATTCCAATACAATATATGGAGTAAGATTTTTTTTTAATTGTATTTAATCTCTGATTAAAATCTTCATTACAAGATTTTGGGGCAGTTGTTCAGAAAATTAAGAACCTTTTTCCTAATAAACAACTGGCTAAAGGATAGGAATAAAAAGTTTTCTTTGTAATTTATTACTTTGATTTATAACTTTAAAAAATTTGATTTCCAAATTATCTCCATCCCTTCCATCTTTATCCTATCCATTGAGAGAGCAAGAAATATATAAATTCTGTACGTAAAATCATGCAGAAAAAATTTCCATTAGCCATGTTGCCAAAAAAAGTGAGAAAAAATTATACCCCAGTTTGTACTCAGAGTTCATCAGTTGTCTCTGCAGAGATGGATAGCATTTTTTATCCTAAATCCTTTGGGATTGTCTTAGATCACTGTAATGATAGGAGTAGCTAATCTTTCACAGTTATTTATTGTTACAATATTGCAGTTACTGTATATAATGATTTCCTGATTCTGCTCACTTCACTGCATCAATTCTCACACAATTCATTTCAAATTTTTTTGCTTGTGATTTCTTATAGCATAATAATATTCCATCACAATTTTATACACCAACATGGTTAGTTATTCCCCAATTGGTGAACATCCCCTCCGTTTTCAATTCTTTGCCAACACAAAAGGAGTTGTAAAAACATTTTTTTAGGTTTTTGCAAGGCAAATGGGGTTAATTGGCTTACCCAAGGCCACACAGCTAGGTAATTATTAAGTGTCTGAGATCGGATTTGTACCCAGGTACTCCTGACTCCAAGGCCGGTGCTTTATCCACTACACCACCTAGCCGCCCCATGCAAAAACATTTTTGTACATATAGGTCTTTCCCCCTTTTATTTGATCTCTTTGGGATATAGACCTAGCAGTGATATTGGTGAGTCAAAGAGCATATACATATGTTTTATAGCCCCTTGGGCAAAGTTCTAGATTGAAGAATGAGTAGTTTTCAAAAGAGGAAATACAAATGATCAACAACCATCTAAAATATTTTCACACTCAATAATGATGAGAGAAATTCAAATGAAAACAATTACGAGATGATGTAAAGATGGTAAAAATTTAGGAAAATTCATTATTGCAGGGATTATGGGAAGACAGGTATGCTAATACATGATAGAGTTATAAATTTTTGCAGCCATTCAGGAAAAATATTTTGGAATCATGAAAGACAAGTTCTAAATTATTCATGTCTTTTGATTCAAAGATTCCTCTATGGGGGACTAATAATCAAAGAAGTGTATTGACAACAGTAAGAAAAATGTCACATATACAGAAATTTTCATAGTAAAATTATTTGGTGACAAAATGTTAGAAACTCTGCATAATTATAGGGAAATGGCTAAATAATGATTCTAAATGGATTACATGATTTCTTTATTCATAATTATCAACAATAAACATGCCATTCCCAAAGAAGTTTATGTTCCAATACATTTATTATAAAATGACAAGTAGTATGAGCGGGACATCAGATCGATTTCATTGCTTCTAATTTATCTGTTGGTGAGAGCAGGACAGTCTCAAGTAGATTGTATTTAAGTCAAATTGATTTAAAACATGAGTCAGGAGAAGTCAATCTAATTATTTTTACTATAAAAGTATGTTCATATTTTGAATATAACTTTTAAATATTCTTAACTTTTTGCAAATAAGCACAGTGTATATTTGCATAAAAATTTCTTGGCATTTTCAAGACTAAGTTTTTGTGACTTCTAGTCTGCCTTGTTTGACTTCTTCACATCCTCCTTTTAAAGAAGAATAGTGCTCAGTTCTGTTTGCTATGTTAAAACATTTTTAAAGAAAGGACATTTACTGAATGGGAAATGTCCACAGGAGGGTAAAAAATTTTCAGTTCATTTTATATGAAGAAGTGAAGGAACTAATAGTATTTAATCAAGAGAAAAAAGACTTAGGGTGGACATAAAGAGTCCTTCAACTTTGGGGATGGCTGTCAAAAGGAAGAGGTTCTAAACTTGCTTAATTTGACACTAGAAGGCAGAGCCAGAAGTAGTAGATGGAAATTATAGAGAGGATAATTTTTGTTCAACATTAGGGGAAAAAACTTTCTGAAAGTTAGAAATTTGTGAAATTGTTAGTGTAGGTAGTAGAATCCTGTGTATTACAGGTCCTCAGCTAAGACTGGATGGCTACTTATGAGAAATTCTATGGAGGAAAATCATATATATATATATATATATATATATATATATACATACATATATTGGACTACACAGGTTCTAGAAACCTATTAAATTCTGAGATTCTGGAAAGTTATAGGGAAAATGAAGTGTCTCCAATTTAATAGGTTAATTAGAGGTACTCTGGGAATGTTTGGACAACAAGCATCATCAAAATTTATACTGTTTCATTGAGCTAAATTGACAATATTAGTTCATCTAGATTTTTCCTCTAATGATAATAACTCACTTTTATATAGTGTTTTGAAGGTTGCAGAATTACAACAAACATACATAGCAATTTGAATAAATCAACCACATATAATTAAGATTCTGAATTTGTAACTATTTTAATTATGGATATGAAACACACTATGTGTAGGTGTATGTTTAAATTAAAATTGAATGGCCTGTTCTAGTTAAGATGAGAGTTGAACAGGTCTGTTATCCTCCTTGCTATAAGCTGCTGTTAATAAGTATGTTATTCATAGTTTGAAAATTAAAACCAAGTGCCTCTTTGATGCCTTATGCAATATTCTAGAATCTATAAATGCAGATTCTCTTTGGGTGAAAATCTTCTCTAATCCTTCTAAATAATATAGAGAGGAGTTTCTGCCAAGACTGAATCCTGAATATTGTCTGAGGCCTCTTGTGACCTATTTATAAAAATTTCCAAAGAGTTTAGATGACTATATTGCTTTAAATACTACTAAACCAAACTTTAATCCCTATTACATGATTTCATGTTTGAACTTTACCATGTCTTGCCACATTAACAGAAAGCTAATACCAGAAAGCATTGATTTACCATTTTACAGATTCTTTTATGTAAAAAAATGTATATAACTGATTAGAATCTTAAAATTTTTTTTCATTTTTAAATAATTTCTTTTTATCCAGGGTGGCATATGGCTAAGGAGAGAGATAGGGATTGAATCTATGATTTCATTGGTTTAAGGAAGAAACTGGTGAGTTACCAGCCTTAGTTGCCTAGACCATTAAAAAGTTGTGACTCGGGGGCAGCTAGGTGGTGCAATGGATCGAACACTGGCCTTGGAATCAGGAGTACCTGAGTTCAAGTCCAGCCTCAGACATTTAATAATTACCTAGCTGTGTGACCTTGGGCAAGCCACTTAACCCCATTGCCTTTCAAAAACTACAAAAAAAACCCAGTTGTGACTCATCAAGGACCACATAACCAGTATGTCTCAGAAACAGTACTTGAACCCAGGTGTCCTTAGTTGCAAGCTGCTTTTCTAATATAAATTATTTAATGTACCCAAAATGTGCATATCTGATTGGAATTTTAAAAAATATCATCTTCTCATTTTAAAATTAATGATTCTTATCAAATGTAGCACCAGGAATTGAAGAAAAATTTTACGTGTGGTCTGAAAAGGATAGAGTATATTTCCTGATGCTATTTCCTATGATAGGGTTACCACATTGTTATGATGACTAAAATTCTCTAAGTGGCCCTTTAAATTGTAGGGTTTAGCAATCTCAGAAGGACCCAAAAGACAATGAAAAGGCACAAGACTAAACTAGACTAGGATATTATCAACTTGTCATCAAGAAATGACTTAAGAAAAAGCAAGCAAATCATGCTGAGAGAGGGAGGATATTAAGTAGGTATTGGACAAGCCACTTAATCTTGTCAAATTATTTAAGAAGAATCAGTCTAATCCCTCTTCTACATGACACTTCTTCAAAGGGGGCAGAAATGATGCCCCCTTTAAATCTTCTCTATCCTCAGCTAACTATTCCTATTTACTTCAACCCTTAAAAATATCTTAGTGTCTGTGCTAGTTCCAAATTCACCAGACAATCTTCCAATCTTTAATATGGTCTTCTATGTTTGTTCTTCCCATCAGGGATCAGAATTGTCTTGGGTAGATGACTGATCCCAGTTCTCAGATTTGGTACATCTTCTATTGTATGTATCAGCACTTTAATTAACAAAAATGGATCAGTCCTTCAGAGATTCATCATCCCTTGGTGAACAGGAATTGAGATTCTAGCTGTCACTGAGATTCTGAATTTGCCAAGCTGAGCGATGAGTCATGAAGAAGAAAGGTATAGAAGATGGGGAGCAAGGTGATACATTGACACCTTTGCCTTGATGAATCCATGACTTCAGTGGTATAGTTACTCCTTCCACAGGTACAGAACATCATTCCTTCATTCTTTCTCATCCTACATGTTTGGGGTCCATATTCTTCCATAAATTTTTTCTTATAAGATTCACCCAATGGGGCCTTTTTCCCCTTTACCCAGACCAGGGATCAAGTGTAGCATTTACCTGTTACCCTAACTTGGATTATAGGATATTACAAGAGATGGAAGAAAAAAAATATCAATATTATCTCATTTTATTTTTCAACAAAGGTTGATGTCATTATCCCCATTTTCAGCTGAAGGAATTGAGGCAGACAGACATTAAGTGACTTGCCCAAAGTCACATAGCTAGTAAGTGACTGAACACAATTGGAACATGAGTCTTCTTGACTTCAAGTTCATTGGTCTATCCACTGCACTACCTATTTGCAGATATAATAGAAAGACTAATGGACATTAAACTACCTGAGAGCCAGGACTATTCCATTTAAATTTTTTTTTCCTTTGGATCTTCAGTGCCTGGCATATAATAAACACTTTGTAATTGTTGATTGACCTAGTTTCAAATCTCACTTTAGACACAAACTAGTCAAAGAGGGATAGGTCATGTAACATCTCCAAACTTTATTGTCTTCCTCTGTAAAAGTAAATAATGAAAAAATACTTATACTGTTTGCCCCTTAAGGTGTTTTGTGAGGCTCAAAGATAGAGCATATATAAAATGCTTAGGAAACTTCAAAGTGGTATGTATACATTATACATATATACATATATATATATGTGTGTATAAACATACATTTATACATACATATGTATATATTTACATGCATTGAAAATGCTTTATAATTTCTTTTCCTCCCTTCCTCTTGCCTTTCCTTTTTTCCTTCCTTCCTTCCTTCCTTCCTTCTTTTATCTTGACAGGCGTTCCTCCTTTCCAAGGCTAATGTCCTCTTATTTTTGGTCTAGAAACATGACATAAATGATGTAACTCCTAATAAAGAAATTTTCTCTTCTAGTCATTGTTACATTCACAGGAGAGTCTTATTGAGTTGTTTTGGGCTGTGACAAGTTGAGGGATTGGGTCATAACTAGAACATGTCAATACCTGCCTTTGAACCTTAGGCCTAGTCACTCAAGCATACCTGACTGACTCTTTAGCCAGTTAATCAATAAGCACTTATTAAATTCCTACTATATGCTAAGCACTGTGCTACACTAAGAATACAAAGAAAGGCAAAAAGACAGTTCCTGCCCTTGAGAAGTTCATGTTTTTAATGGTGCTCTTACCTAATATTGTTAAAGTATCTTTTAGAATTTTAAGACCTCAAACAATATTGAAATGTTGACTTATGTTGAAATTTCTGGGCCCATCCAATCCTATACCTAAGAAACAAATTGATTATTAGTGGATGTTTGAAAGTTGTTACCCAACACCAGTCTTTCCAGAGGAAAGATGCTATATAAATCAGATTATACAATGTTGTATCTTCATTTTCACTTCAGCTCTGCACAAGTATTTTTAAAATGTATTTCAAAATAGTCAGTGATCACCTCACAGCTCTCCTGCATGCACATTCCAGCTGTTACAAAAGTCCCTGCCAAATATCTAAGTCAGTGTTGTGTATTGGATGCCTCCTTCACTTTTTTTTGCAGCTGTCTGGCAATCTTTGTTCTGACACATTGATAAAAGACATGCTACTGAAATAGCATGGATAGCAATAGTTATAAGACCTAGGTGTATCTTCAGTAATATCATAATACCTTCGTTCCAGGCATTATATGAACTATTCACCAGGTTTCAGACTGTCCAGAGTTGCTGAACAGCCAAACTTTGAAAGTGGGTCTCATGATGAAAATCCCAATTACCATTGCTGAATACAGATATTAACACCCTGCTGATAAACTGATGGGGGGTCTGATGACTATGAATAGAGCAAATGAAGCAGCCATAGCTAGGGTTTTGCACAATGCACATGTTTTATATCTGATATGAGAAAAAGGATAAGAATCAGTTGTTTTCAAAAGAATCTAATTTACCACTTACTAGGAATGAACTACAACTATGCCCAACTACCAAAAATAATACTATTTAACATAACAGATGAATTAAAAAAATAAAGCCAGACAAAATTTGAACTAATCGTGGAGGTCAGAATTAATTATAAAACATTTGAAAAGAAATATAGTTGGTTATTCTGAAGTGTGCTGTACCTAAGTCAACTATCTATGCCCAAATAAGAGCTCTGCTGATGAGGTTCTATTGTACAGAAATGATTGGTCAGTAATTATTGTGCTGATCATTTACATCTGAAGTGCTAGAAAACAATTTCTTCCTCTAAGTTAAGCATTTCCCTTGCAATTTTGTTTGTTCTATTAATTCTCTCTCCTCAAAGAATACAAAGGAAATTTCAGCCTAGTCTGGAATTAACACAGATTCCTAATTAGTGCAGTTCAGTTAATGAGACTTTATTACACAGTCAGCCCCTAGACATTGGTGAAATATGTGATTACCTCCTTGACATTAGTTATGAAGAGAATTCAAGAGTCAAAAAATCATTTAACCACTAAACACCATGGTGTCATTTTTTCTTCCTAAAGTTTAGATGTTTGCAAGCTACTGTCAGATTAAAATAATTACCAGGTACCTACTCACATGTATCAATTAGGTTTTTAAAAGTTGCTTAACTGTTGGCAGGACTATAAGAAATTAAGTACACACATACATTATTGATGGCATTGCAAATTGGCACAATCTTTCTGGAGAACAGTCTGACAATAATCAAACAATGATCCCTTTATTAAAAAAAACCCTCCTCTTCACTATCTACTTACTGTCTTATTTCCATCTTCCCTTATTGAATTACTTTGGCTATGGTCTTCAAGAAAATGAAAAAATTACATGTACCTCTAATCTAATTACTGCCTATTTATAGGATAGATACATCACCTGTGTGACACTTACTCACTTAGAAAGGATACAAACTGATGTGTTCCTGCCTCATCATCACCTTTGACTCTCAATCTTTCTTTGGTCCTAGGAAATGAATCTGCACATGTAATCACATCTCAGAAAATTCCCTCTGACAAAGGGTGCCAAGATATTTACAGCACCTTGGATAGTACATCAGTCTAGGATAAATAGACCCCAGACACCTTAATCATAAATAGACCAGATAAGGATAAGGTCTTAGTAGAATTCCTTTGATGTGAGGAGGTGCATTAATGAACACATTAACCATTCTGCTGCTCTTTGCCTCCTCTGGGTGTAGGGGGAGGAAAGATCTAATCTAAGCAGCCTGAACCACTTAAACAATATAAAATTTTGAATTAGTAGCCCACAACCCTGTGTCTACTTCATCATTCTCCCTCTCTCTCTAATAAAAAATGATTTCTTTCCATACTGATAATCTAATGAAATGAAACTCTAAAATTTATCAATTAAAATTTACTCAGTTCTTACTTTCTATAGCATTTGATATTGCAAACCACTTCCTCCCTCCTAAAATTCTCTCTTCTTTTAGTTTCCATGATGCCTTCCCCTACTTCTCCTCTTCTATCCCCATCACAAAGGTCTCATGGAATAGTGGATAGAATTTCGGATGTGGAATCAGTAAGAACTGAGTTCAAATCTTTTCTCAAACATTTATCAGAAATGTGACCCTTAACATTCTCTGTATCTCAGTTTTCTGGAATAAGGTTGGAATGAGGTCCCTTCCAATTTTAAATCTATGATCCTATAATCCATTCATAGCCTGTCTTCTAGCTCAGTTAATTAGGTTATTACCCAAGGTTCAGTTCTCAGCTCTCTGATCTTTTATTTCTAGACTATCTCCTTTGGGCATGCCAGCATGAGACTATCTTCTTTCATAAACCAGAAAGGACCATGAGCATTCTGTCCATCACTTTAGCAAAAAAAAAAAATAGGTCTACATGATGTTTACTAGATGGCTTAATTTTTCTCTATTGATTTTAGTCCATTTTAAGTTCTTCAAAAATGTCCTAAACTTGTTCTCAGCAAGACCACTGATATTAGTTAGAATCACAGCATTCAACTCCACTGACACTGTGGACATGTCTCTGACCCTCAGTTTTCATGTGGAAAATAGAGCGAAGGATTATTTTCTTATCTCATAGATGGTGGAGGAATGCGTTTGGCAAACCTAATAAACAGCAGAGAAATGCAAGTTACAATTATTATCCTGTCAGTTTTCTCTTTTAGTCTAATCTTGGCTGCTCTGGGTATGTGTGTTTTTCTCACTAAATTTTTTGTTTACCTTGTATAAACCTCCTTCTCCTGTGCCAGCTCTCTCTCCTCCCCAGTTCGAATAAATTCACTCTCAGGCTGATCCACTTTCATCCCTCTCCCTTACTGCAGGTATTCCTGTCTGCCTCAAAATGAATGAACAGTCTGACTGTTTCTTGAAGGCAGAATTGTGTTATTCTTTTACACCATAAACTCCAAATCATATCAAGCAAATTACATTAATAACAATACCCACTGGTCCCAAGATATAGCTTCCTAGTGAAAAGTCAGAAGCATTTCTTAAACCCCCTACTGGGTGCCAGGCATTGGGTGAAGCACTGGGTCTTACCCTCATAAAATTAAAGCCATTGAGCTGAGTTTTTGATAGGCAAGCCTAGGCAATTGCTTCCATCATCTGAAGTGGTGCCTTTCCCCAAAGACTTCACTGCTCCAATAAGGGCTCTTGTTGCCCCAATTTTTACCATTTGTAATGACTGCCTTTGGATAACAATGTTGTCTGTGGAAGGGAAAGATGTCAAAAACAAACTCTTCCTATTCCACAGTGTGACTGAAGGTTGGTTATTTACATTTACTCTGAGCAATCATTCTGACTTTCCATCCCAAATAGATTTTTTTTGACGATTGAAAATGATGCTATTCTTTGCTTCATTTCTTTCTTACCTACCTTAATCACTGAGAAACCCTAAGGGTCTTACCCTCCCAGTTTTGAGGAAGGGTGGGCTCTGCTTGAGAGAATGGATGTATATGGGGGAGTAGAGAGGGAAAGAAAAGGACAAAGTTAGGTACAAAACAGAAATGGGATATGATAGAAGAGGTAGGTACCATAGACAAAAATTGTGATTGCTTTATCATATCGTGTAAGAGCTGCATAATTTTACTCTATTACTAAATGAAGAGAAAGGCAAAAAAAGATAGGAGTCTGAGGAAGAAGTGGGCAGATATTTCGACATTTGAATTTATATGTCACCAGTCTCAGAGCTGATTAAAAAAAACCTCATGCAACCTTAGCAGGTTTACATATATTAAAATTATGACACCAATATTATTTTTTATCTAAAAATAATTATCCCACACGTCACTTTTCTTGGAAAATGGCAAGAGAGACTTTTTGGCAAGAGTGACATTTCCAGTGCCAAAGAAATTATGTGCAATTTATCAATTATATCTTAGCTCAGTTAATCTTGCAGTGTAGTGAAAGAGGACTGAATCTCAAATCAGAGGATGACTAGGTTTGAATTCTAGTATTATCATTTGTCCTGTGTGGCCTTGGCCATAATCTCTAGGGACCTCACTTCAATCATCTATAAAATGGAGGCTAAGGTTACATGACCTTCTACCTCTAAAATTACCATCCTGGAATTTATGTTTAATTAAAAAAATGATTGTACAAAGAGATCTATTTCCATAATATATAGAAGGGATACCATTTCAAAAGAATTAAAAACCAATTTTGATAATGCCATTTTTGTTGTAATTTTATTTTAAAAAATTAATAAATGTAGAAAAGAAACTATAAAGATAAATTAGAGAGCCCCTGCCTCCAGGAGTTTATGAAGGTTAGGTATAAAAGCTCTTAAAGTCTATCCTTGAGCTTTTCTCTCCTTTTTTGAGAGATGTGAGCTTTTTCTCCCCCTTTGAAAAAAGAGGCAGGAGAACTTCAGAGCCATCCCCCAGACCAAAAACTAGATTTTTGGGGAGAGAAGCCTCATTTGCCTATGGTTATCCCTAGAACTTGAAGCAACCCATACCAGTTGTCCAACTTTTTCCTGTTATCCAAAGACACACAGTAACAGAAATTCTTCAGAGGTTCTTATTCCTCAATGCTCAAAAGAAAAACTTGTCTTTTGTTCTAACCCTGAATGGGTTGATCCACACCAGGACAAGTGAGGCAAAGATCCCAGATACTGAAAGAGAGGAATTTTCTCATTACCTAATTCATACTATGTAATGATTTACCCCCCCCCCATTATGTCTCTTTTTCTGTCATTCTCCTTTTTCTCTGTTTATGCCTTTTCCTCCTCCCTTCTCTCTCTCTCTCTCTCTCTCTCTCTCTCTCTCTTTCTCTCTCTCTCTCTCTCTCTCTCTCTCTCTCTCTCTCTCTCTCTCTCTCTCTCTCTCTCTCTCTCTCCTTTGCTCCTCCATCTCCTTCTAGCACCTTTCCTTCTCATTCTCCCAGTCCCACTTCCTTTCTCTCTCTTTTTATTCTCCCTCTCTTCTCTCTTCCTCTCTCCCCCTTTCTTCTTCCTCTCCCCTCTCTTCCTCCATCCACCCTCCTGCTCATTTTCTTCTTCCTTCTTTCTTCCCTCCCTCTCCCAATTTCCCCCTTTTTTCTCTAGAATCCCTCTCTATTCCCCTTCCTCTCTCTCCCTGTCTTTCTATCCCTTCTCCTTCTTTGTTTATATTCCTTTCCCTCCTGTCTTCCTCTATTCTCTCTCTCTCTCTCTCTCTCTCTCTCTCTCTCTCTCTCTCTCTCTCTCTCTCTCTCTCTCTCTCCCTCTCTCCCCTTTTCTCTACCTACTGTCTCTGCCTCTATGTCCTTCCCTCTCTCCTCTTTCCCTGTATCCTCCCTTTCTCTCTCTCTCTCTATACCTCCTCTTCCCTCCTTTGAAATACATCTCTCCTTTCTATACTCTTCCTCTCTTTTTTTCCTTTCCCTCTCCCTTCCCTTTTCCTCTCTCTTCCTCCTCTTTCCTTCTTTTCATTTTCTTTCCCTTTCCCTTCTTCTCCTTCTCTCTCTTCACCTTCCCTCTTGCTTTCTCCCTTCCCTCTGCCCCTCTCCCACTTCCCCCTTCCCCCTTTCCTCTTTATCCTCTCCCCCCTCCCCATATCCATCTTTACTCTCCCTTTCTTTCCCTCTCTTCACTTTTTTCTTTCTTTCTCTTCCTCTCTCTTTCTCTGCTGTATTTCTCCTCCTGACTCTTCCTCTTCCTCTCCTGGTCCTCCCCCTCTCTCTTGATAAATGAAGCAAAAAAGAGTCAAGATCAAAGACAGTCAAGGCAGATAATTACCTAGGCCACACAAGGCAGAAGGGAATGTTGAAGAACCATTTTAAATACTCGGTTTGTATATTTGCTTTGTTAATTGTATACATTTTTAACACTAGAAAATTCAACTTTATGTGATACCAACATATTTGTTTTGTAATAAATCAGACTGTGCCATCATAACGAATAGCACTTTGACTGAAAACTATCTAGGTATTCTAGTGGGCTGTAATGTAAGTTCAATAAGAATCAGCAGAGTTATGTGACCAACCAAAAAACCGATTGACCTTTGGACTTTGCTGCAAAAGGAAAAGCTTCCAGGAGGGAAAAGGTGGCATCCTCTGTACTCTTCCCTGGGCAAACTCCATTGAGAATACTGAGTCCAAATCTAGATGATACAACTTTAAGAAAAACATTGATAAACTGAAGACTATTCACATGAAGGCATTTAGGAGGGTGGAGGACCTTGATCCCATATGATATAAAAAGCAATGGACAAAAATGAGGATGTTTAGCCTTAAGAAATGAAGACTCTGGGGAACAACACAGCTAAGTTCAAATATTTTAAGGGCAGTTATGAGGAAGATGGATAGGACTTGTTCTTTCTGGGGCCAAAGAGTAGAAATAAAAATGAGAGGTGGAATTTATTAAGATGCAATTTTAAGGCTCAATAACAAAAGCAACTTTATAATACGAAAAGAGTTGTTAAAACACAGAATGAGTTAGCTTAGAAGAAGATGACTAGTTGCCAGGTATGGCAGAGTGGAAATTTCTTTACATGTATGGTTAGATGACTTGTAAGGTCCTTTCCAACTCTGAAATTCTGAGATTCTCTGCATGAAGGAAAATAATATAAAATAAACCTGAAAAATGGTCTAAAGATGATTATAAAAAGATTTGAGTTTCAAATGGAAAAGTGTACAATTTATCCTACAGGCAATTGGGAACCACTAAGCTCTCTTATGCAGGGGAAGTGGCATGCTCAGACTTATGTTCTAGTAGTGATGACAATAATAATAATAATAATAAATAATAACAATAATAATAATAATAAATAATGGTACAAGTAGTAGTAAGCATTTATGTTTGCATCTGTTTATTCATTTGATTTCTTTAGCAGTTGTACAGAGGATGGATTGAGAATAGTGAAGAATAGTAGTATACTCTAGAGCTACGTTTGGAGGTAACAATTGAACTTTTATTTGAAGAATTGATTTTGGGGGGAAAATTATGAGTTTTATTTTTGTTATGATTTCATGAAAAGAAGAAAATACTGTGAGTTGCAGAGTCCAAGAATTTCATGAATGGAGGAGATAGAATTGGATCATCAAAGACTTGGACATACATAAAGGAGGTCATTCTGGAGGAGAAGAATGATGTGAACAAAAGTGCAAAACAAAGAAAAACTTCTGTGCACTTGGAAAAGAGTACATAGATCAGTTTTAGGTAGCTAGGTGGTACAGTGGATAGGGCACCAGGTCTGAAATCAGAAAGATCTAAGTTCAAAGCCAGTCATCAGACTACTGGACAAGTCATTTAATCTCTATTTGCTTCAGTTCCTCATCTATAAAATAGTGACACACTGGAGAAAGATAAGGCAAATCACTCCAGTATTTTTGCCAAGAAAATCCCATAAACAAAGCCCATGGGGTCACACAGAGTCAGATACAACTGAACAATTGAACAATAAAAACATCAGATCAGTCTGGCTGGTTTGCCTACCCTCAAACATGAACTATATGTCTAAGTAAAGGGAGATTATAACTGAAGAGATAAGTGAGGATAAATTATGAAGGCACTCAAGCATAAGGTCAAGCTGCTTATTCTTTGTTGATCAAAGGAGACACATTATTGGGTTCTAAGAAGTTCTATTCTAAGAATAACTTGAAAAAATTATATTTTGATGGGTACTAGGACAAAAGTGTTTGAGATGAAGGAGGGGCATAGCAGTTAAATATTATAGAATCAGCATTTCGGAGCTCCAAGAAACCCTAATGATAATTTAGTCCAATGTCTCCATTTTATTGATAAGAAAATTGATTACAGAGAAGTTGAATTTCCTAAGGTCACAACAATTTAGTTGCAGAAATAGAACTAGAACTCATGCCTCTAAACACCCATATTCATATTTTTTCCCACATGAGATGAGTATTCTTTCCACCTGCTTGGAAGCATTAGGAAACAAAAGGAAGAGATTGATGTTAGAGATATTTTTCTAGGGTCCAGATCTATGATTTCATCAGTACGATGAATTAATAAGGAAACTCAATCTACCTGTGCATTTATGCACTTTCTCTAATGACATAGAATGTTAGAGTTGCCTGGGGCACTAAGAAATTAGATGACTTAGGGTCACAAAGCCAGAGCGTCAGAGATTTCACACACCCATCTTGAGTCCAAGAATAATTTTCTATTCACTAGACATCTTTTGAGAACAAAAATTGAAGGGACTTGATGACTAGCTAAATTAAAAATGGGGAGAAGGAAGATGAAAAATGCCTATGAGGTTTCAATTTGAGTGATGAGGCTCATAGAATTTTTTATCTGGAAGGAACCTTAAAGGTTATCCACTCCCAGTCCTTCATTTATCAGATGAGAATACTGAAGCCTAAAGAAGTTTTTTGGGGTTTTTTTTCAAGGCAGTGAGGTTAAGTGACTTGCCCAAGGTCATACAGCTAAGGCATTATTAAGTGTCTGAGGTCACATTTGAACTCAGGTCCTTATGATTCCAGAGCTGGTACTCTATCCACTGCACCACCCAGCTGCCTCAAGACAGCCAATAGAAGTTTAAGAGAATGATGACCTTATTAAAATAAGAGAGTCAAGAAGAGAGAGATGCTAATGAGGAAGGTAAGAGGGTGAGTTGAGTTTTAGTTGATGATAAGACATCAGAGTAGAAATATAGATTCAATATTATACTTATAAAAAGAACTGGAGAGAGGTCAGACCTAAAGATGATTAATTTGTTGAGTATGTGTGTGTGTATATGCATTTATACATACATACACACATATGTGCATAGAAGTAGATATATGTGTTATACATATTTATCTACACTAGGCATATAGATAAACATATGTAATATATAAAATATATATTCTATATAATATATATATGTATGATTTATCTGTTTTTTAACCTTTAAGTTAAACCTAGTTATATAAACCACCAGAAAAAAGAATATTCAGTTAGAACTGTTAAGTAAAACAGCATAAAAGACTATTGTAAGCAACCTCACATTCTATAATTTATCATTTGCTAAAGATAAAGGAAAGTGTTTCAACTTTAGCAATTTTCCCATTGTTTTTGATCTATGACTTTTTAGTAATGTCTTTATATTTACAGAGTATACACAGAGAAGTTTCTCAATAAATGCTTGTTAATTAAGTTGTAGTTAATATGTATATTGTTCTTTTCTTTAGCTTTATTTTAAACCACTTTACAGATTCACAGAATTTGAGAAGTAGAAGGGATCTCAGTGGCCATCAATTCTAACCCACATTCAAAAGGAGTCTGATCTATAACACTCCTGACTAGTATTTATCTTTTCAGAATCACTATATCCTGAAGCAGCCCAATACACTTTTGGATAGCTTTAATTGTTGGAAAGTTTTTCCTGACATCAAGCCTAAATTTGTCTCTTTGCAACTTCCACCCACAGCCCTCTGGAGCCAAACAGAATAAATCTAATCCCTGTTCCACATGACAAGCCTTCAAATCCTTGCAGACAACTATCAAACCCCACTCCCTGAGTTTTCCTTCCCTGGATTAAATATCCCTAATCCCTTCAACTAATTTTTATATGACTTGGACTAAAGGACCTTCAATAACTTTGTTAACTTCACACATCTTTCCAAGTTTCATTGAATTCCTCATATTTATAATTCTTTATAGTACAATAACATTCTATAATATTCTTAAACTTGTTGGATTAATAGTTAATTTTCCATTTAATTTTGTTATCACATGAAGTGGTGCTATGAATTTTATCAAACATGTCCTTTCTTCTTTGTTGCATCAGAGTGTACAAATCTTTCAGTACCTCTTCTAATACAATCTGAAAATGTTTTTCTATTTTTCAAAATGATTGAACCATTGTAAGCTCCATAAGCAAAGCAGTTATGTGATTGTTTCCCTACATAATCCCACATTTTGGGGTTATTTCTTCAATTTTTGGTCTAGAAATCCTATTTTAAAAAGTGAAATTAACTTGCTAAAATGATCTTGCTAAAGTCATATGGGTTCTTAGAGAACCTCTTCCCTTCCTAAATTCTCTCAAATTATACCTTTAATAATATAGTCTAGAATTTTTACAGGAATCAAACTATTGAATAGCCTATAATTTGGAGAATCCATTTTTCTTCAATGAGAATATTATCCTATTAAAATTGGGGGGCATGGAATCATTGGTAAGACTAGATATTAACAATACCATTCCACTTTTACCAAGGAGTCTGGGTGAGGGTCTCACAATTTACTTATAATTTTATACTATCAGCAAACCTTGGTTACAGGGCAAAAGACAACTTGTTCATTTCCCTCATTGCTGCCTCTAACAAAGTGGGTAAGCATACAACAGGTTCAAAGCACCATCTATTTTTATAACTTCTTCAAAAATAATGTCAGACCTTCATCAGTACCAACAGATGCCTTGCTCTAATTCTGCTTGGGAGGATGTGGGAGGACTTGGAGCTGCTTTGAAATTGAAATTGAATCCTGTTGTTGACTCAGCAAAATGGCAGTCTTTTCCTTCCAGAATAGTTTGCAAGTGAAGGTATATTCTTCTCTGCAGCAAGGAAGATTCCAGATGCCTAGCATGATTTAAATTCTAGATCATAGGAGTTAAAAGCATCTTATCACAGGTGTAATTCCCATTTAATAGAACAAACACATCCCATAATTTGCTATTTCCTTGAAATTTCAGAGCCTTTAGAAAGCTTACAATGGGACTTCTATACCTTTACTCAGATACTGCAACAGCAATAATGCATCTACTATTTGCCTTCTGACTTGTATTATTTATACTCAACTAGGATGTGTAACAGATAATTGCAATTAAGAAAACTGTAGTTGCTAGGTTTTTTTGAATTGGTCATTTTGCTCGAAAGTTTACCAGTCATTCTTCAAACCTTACCCATTATCAGTCAGTTTGAAACAGAGACTGCCTCGACATGATCCTCATTATCAATTTGCAACATAGACTGTGTCTTTGGGCAGAATATTGTGCTAGGTATGACATAGGGATAGACTAAAGTCAAAATCAATAGAATTGTTGGTTTTCATGGCTCCCACAATCTGGTCCTTCTTTATCAACCTATTCTCCCACTATTTATCAAATGTTGCTGACAGGTCTTCCCTCCCTTCTCAGGTGAATGGAGACATACCATTTAGTAAGAATTTTAATGTCTCTACTATGGGCTAAGTGCTATACTCAAATTCAAAAATAGATCTGTGATCTCAGCTATTTAAGAATTCCTTCAAATGCCACAGATAACAACCCATCAGTGTGTGCCTATACTATGCACTTCCATCCATGTCTTCCCAAAAGTTTATCCCAGAGGGTCCACCCAGCACTCTTGCTTTCTTCTAACATGATAAGACCAGTGGAATCTTCTGGCTCTTCATCCATTATTCTTCACTCTTGCCACATAGCTAATCCATTATATCTTCTTAGTTCAGACACTTGATCAGTTTTAGCCCTACTCTAACTGAATTCCACACTAGCAGGGTCTACAGACTTGTACAACTATACCTGGTTCAAGGAATCTTGAATGATTTATATATAATATATGAGGGACCTGTTGTTCTGTTAGAGCTATTTTGTAATCATAAATGCTATTTTGTAATCAACAACAAATTCAATGATATTTTAGATTCTTTACATCTTTCAGTTAACTCTGAATGGTAATGATATGGTCCATTGTTAAATATATATATATATACACTTAGGAAAGTCTGCTTCTTCTCTTATTATTCCCTCATTAATGATGCCTTCTAGTCTTGTTTATATGGCTCTTTCCTATGTTAAATGTGAATGGTTTCACCATTCTTTATGGTGAAAAGACTTTTAGAAGGGGTTTTTTGGCAAGTTATTTCTTTTTCTTCTACATATAGTTATCTTTACATTTTTATTCTTCAATGCCCTTGATATGACTTTGATTAGTTGGATATCTTGTCATGTTTTTCTTTAAAGTAGTTTTGCTTTCCATTGCTTATCTCTATCTTGT
Organism: Macrotis lagotis; assembly: GCF_037893015.1. Taxonomy (NCBI): domain Eukaryota; kingdom Metazoa; phylum Chordata; class Mammalia; order Peramelemorphia; family Peramelidae; genus Macrotis; species Macrotis lagotis. The sequence goes on from NC_133666.1 coordinate 146,070,995, forward strand.
TAAATAACATATTGCTCATAATCACAATTCTTTTGAGGTTTTGACAACCATCAAAAACAGATGTTTGCTGACTAAGTCATTTTTAGTCTTTTTTTGGTCTCTTTGCTGTGGCATCAGTGAAACTTCTGTATGAAATTATACTCACTGCCAATATCATTTCTATTTTCCATTTCTCATTTTTGATTGTCAATTACTTGTTTAAATAGTTTAAAGTTAAGTTGTTTAAATTGTGCATCATATCTTCTCCTCATAATTCTTGCTTCATAGTTTAAAAAATAATTCTGATCTTAACTCTGACAAGTCAATAGTCTCACTGTACATAGACAGCTGCCTCAGGGATAACTCCCACATCAATAACAAGTCTTTTCCTGTCTGTTAAAATATAATCTATTTTGCACTTTATGGTGTATTTGGTGCTCACTATGTTCAGTATCTGCCAATTCTTTTCTCAAAGAGAGTGATAGTGATATGAAACACATGAGGCTTCTGTGTAATGCACAGATCTTTGGCCTTTCTCATACCTTCTTCCTAAACTATGAAATCCCATAAATTCTCCCCTTATCTTTTCCTACCCTTATTAAATATCTGAATGAATGTTGATTTAATTTAGATGCTCTTCTTTCTCTGTCTTTTCAAACTCAGCAACTGATGTTGGTGCATAAGCTAGTATTATTTTCATGGTAATCTTTTTTCATATACAGAGGCAAAAGGTGGAACAGTCAATAGAGTACTAGGCTTGGAATCAGGAAGACAAGTTCAAGTTTGGCCTCAGATAGCTTACTAGTTAGATGACCAGGGTGCAAGTTATTTAATCCTTTTTTATGTCAGTTTCCTCAATGAGGAGAGTAATAATATCCTCAAATGAGATTTGCAGAGATTTTCAGAGGATGAAATGAAATGAGTCAAAAATTGGCACAATGCCTGACAGATACAAGGGGTTATACAAATGCTCATTCCCTTCCCCCATACTTAACTTTCCCCATAATAGCATTTATATAGTGCTTTAAGGTTTGCAAAGTGCTTTACAAAAATCTCATTTTGTCCTCACAACTGTAGGAGAAAGGTATTATTAGCATCCCCCTTTTACAGCTGAAGAAACTAAGTTAGCAGAAGTAACTAAGGTAGCAGAAGTTTAAATACTTGCCCATGGTCATATAGCTAGTAAATGTCTGAAGTAGGATTTGAACTTTGGCCATACTAACCCCAGGTCCTGTGCTCTATCCACTGTACTACCTAGATACTTTTTCAGTATCTGGGTTTTTCAGTATCTCTTTGACAGTAGTATAGCAATACATGATGACCAAAAATTCCATTAAATACCATTTCTTCTTGCATAAAGTATAGTCTGCTAATTTCATTCCCTGTGTCGCTAAGGAGCACCTTCTATTAGTTGCAGTTTCCATCTTCTGGTTTTTCTTAAACCAAGAATATCAAAAATGAAATAATTCAAAGTCTTTCACCAAGTCCTATGCTGTTACTTCATTGTGGTGTGAAGATGACAACGGAACCCAAAAGTTAGCACAATAGAGCCTAAACTCTGGGAATATATATTAGTCTTGAAATTCTTTGAGTGTGATCTTGGCAAAGACCAAATCGATTTTCTGAGGATAGCCTAACTAGTGAGTATAGTGAGTGGCACATTATTAGGAACATGGTCACCTGGTGATATTACTTTTACATATATACAAATGTACATATATACATGTGTATATACTTATGTATACAGTCACACATGCACATGTATATGCATATAAATACATATGTATTTGACTATGGCAATACATAAAACAGAAAAATGAAAAAATTGCTGGTTGATTCTCCCTTCTGTTTATGCTGTGATGAAAGGGAAGAAGGTATAGGGAGCTAAGAATCTCATCATTATTTAAACCATTATTAAATTGTATTTGACTATTGATTTTCTATATATGAGACTCTTGTTCAATGACCAACAAAAGTATATATATTGCTGGAGAAGCTGAATCTTGTTGATATTGGTATTCTTGCTCAAAATAAAACCAGAAGGCACTAGAAAAGCAAAGACAAAACTGAAACAACTCTTGCTTCAAAGAATTTTCATTCTATTGGTGAGAGGTGAAAGAAATAATATAGATTATTTATATTATATATTATTTATATTATACATTGAAAAGCAAAAATATAAAGCAATATAAATCAAAATATAAAAAATAGATACAAAGTAGTTTCCAAGGGATGACCTTAGAAAATGGAGAAATCAGCATAGGAACTTTGATGGCATTTGAAGTTTCTTTTGAGGGAAATTAGGGAATTCTAAGAGGATACTATCTCATAAACTATAGATTTTGAGCTAAGAAGAAATCTGAAAGGCAATGGGGTCCAATGTTGTCATTTTTAAAAAAAGTTCAATTCAATAAACATTTATTAAGCACCTACTATGTGACAGGCTCTGTGCTAAGCACTAGGGGATAAAAAAAGAGGCAAAAGACAGTCCCTGTCATATTTAATGGTGAAGACAACATACAAATTTACACAAAACAAGCTATGTATGAAGAAGATTAAAAAGAAAATGATTGAAAGAGGAAAAGCACTAGATTAAGAGGGATTGGAGAAAACTTTCTTAGAAAGTGAAACTTTAACTGGGACTCACAGGAATCCAGGGGAATCAGTAGTCAAAGTAGATGAGGGAGGGTATTCAGATATTCTATGCATGGGGGACAACCAGAGAGAATTCTCAGAACCAAGAGACAAGGTGTTTTAAAATTCATGGAACAATCAAGAGATCAGTGTCTTTGGATTAATGTGTGTGTGTGTGTGTGTGTGTGTGTGTGTGTGTGTGTGTGTGTGTTGGGGAAAAGATATAAGAAGACTATTACTTTTTGTCCTTATTCTTGAAGAGAACCAATGACATCATGAGGATGATGTCTTAAATTATGCATGAATTAAACTGGAAAAGTAGGAAAAGGGATAGATTGCAAAAGGCTTTGAATGCCAAACAGAACATTTTGTATTTGTTCTTGAAGGCAATAGAAAATCACTGGAGTTTATTGAGAAGGGAATGATCAGGCCCATTTTAGGAAAATCACTTTGGTGGTCAAATAGAGAAACATATTGGAGTAGGGAGAGACTTGGGACAGGGAGATTCATTAGCAGGTTATTGCAATAATCCAGGTGAGAGTTGATGAGGACCTACCCTAGAGTGGTGGTGGTGGTATCAGAGGAGGGAAAGGGTTTATTCAAGAGATTTTGTATAGACAAAATCTCCAGGTTTGTCAATAGTTTGGATATGGGGAGGCACAGAGAGGGTGAAACATATGGAGGAATTCAAGATGACTGGAACAAGGTAAACTGGAGGGACTGAGATGGATTGTAGATTACCCTCTACAGTGATAGGGGAGGGGAGGAAGGGGTGAGAATTTAAAGGGAAATACAATGATTTTTTTTGATATAATGAATTTAAGCTGTCTTAACTGGACACCAGGATTATCCAGCTAGTAAATGTCAAAAGCAAAATTTGAACTTGAGTCTACTTGACCCCACTCCACTCACCTTCCACTTAACTGCCTCAAACACACAAGGAAACTGAGATTGAGAGTGCTTAAACAATTTGCCTAAAGTCACACAGCTGATAAATATCTAAGATGGGATTTGAACTTAGGTTTTCCTGAGTCCAGATCAGAACTCTATCCACTATACCACCCACTTATCTCTAGAAATTTCTTCAATGCCCTTCTTCTTCCATTTCTTCATACCTTGATTATCTTCCAAGGTCAGCTGAAGTTTTATCTTCTCTGCTAAATCTTCCCTAAGGTAGCCACCTGATTGGCTCTTTGCCTTTACTGACACTTCTCTTATCTGCACCAAGCAATCTTCAATAATATACAATCAAAGATGTGTCCCCCCAACTGATGTCAGTTGGAATCTTGCCTTCAATACCTCAGTTTAACTTCTGATTGCCTCAAAAAAAGTATCAAATATAAAATATGGGAACTGGCTATCCTATGCCATTGCCAAGCATTCACCAATGAGTCTCTTGACTTGGGTCAACCATTTTTCTTTAAAAATCATGAGTAGTTCACAAATCACAATTTCTTATAATCACAATTATACCTTTTCATGAAGTACTTTAGTGAATAGACTCTCTGCTGTTGCCATTCAGGCAGTTGTTTTAATAATGAGGTTTGTAATACAAGAGTTGGGAAAGGCTGCAATTAGTATTTGACAAGTACTTTGTGCCCACAATTTAAATGTCGATGGTATTATCATTCAGTTCCCTAAGATGCAAATATGATACTAAGCTCATCTGAGCTGCTCAGTGAAATGACTTATCACATTTATGGTCTTTTACATGGCTTAAGTGGGGAGTTGAATTTCATGGGCTTTCCCACCCACAAACTTTTGACAAAACTTTTTCATTAGCAACTCATAAAGGTTCATGTTCATAATCTCATACTCACTAATTCAAAAGACAAATATCTAAGGTCAGATTTGTCATGAAGATTTTATTTTATTTCAAAATAGTTCAGTGAGCCTATAAGTATAACCTTCCTATAGTACCAGTTATGCATAAAGTCCAATGATAAATGAACTTCTGAAATAATATTAACAAAAAATAGTAAATGCACATTTATTTCAATAATATAATCTGAAAACACCATATGTTTGTCTCCAAAAGGAGAAAGAAGACAATTCAGATTTGTAGTATGCTCCTTGTTAAGTGAAATAGAGAAGACTAAAGGAAAAAAAATATATATATATATATATATATAAATTCATATTAGCATGAGACAATTTGGGATATTTTTGAGATAAAGATATGTTTATTAGTCAACCTTTGGCATCTCAAAGTTCTTAATATAAGAACAACAAGATCAGTGTAGCAGAACCAGGAGTAAGAAGGAGGCATATTTGAACCAGAGAAATTTTAGAACTTTGCAACATTATCACTCAGCTGTACTATGAAAAGATCTCACAAGGATATCTTGTCCTCCCTCTTTCCAAGATAGAGAACTCTGAAACTGCAGTAAAATGAGACAGATTCAAATACCAGGCCAGAGGTTCTGACTTTGAAATTTGGGGTTTGTTTTTTTTTTCTTTGTTGGGTTTTTTTGCTGCCTATAAAATGTAAGAAAAATCAATGCCATCATTTGGTCCCTGGGTATCAACTACTGATTTCCTGCTTCTATAGATCAAATACCTGCCTCCCTGATTCTGACAATAGTGTGCATTATTGGAAGATTGACCTTCCAAGGGAAGCTGACAAGAAAACAAGAGATCTGAACATTCCCTTACAGGGCAACTTCTTATCGATAGCTAACGTTGCATTAGCACAGTGGCAACCTCTGGAAATGTCCTACGATTTCATTAAATTCAACAAACATTAGTTAACTACCTATTATATTCAAGTATTGTCCTAGGGACTGAGGACAGAAAACAATAATGATATAGTTCCTTTCCTCAAGAAGTTTCCATTCTACTGAAGGAAAATAATATGTACACAAAGAAGTAAATACAAACTGATTTCAGTGGAGAAGATACATGTATCAAAAAGATCTTATCTAGTGGGTAGAACTTGCCAACTCCAATATGGGAGATATATCATCATGTATTGGGAATAACAAAAAAGTATGGTTTTATTGTAGGGTGGGTAAAAGAGAATAAAGAGAAATAAAACTGTAGATCAGGGTGAGAGCCATATTGTAGGACTGAAGTGCCAGACTGAAGACTTTATATCCTAGAAGCAATAGGTAGTCAATGAAGATTTTTGACTAAGAGAATGGCATGATCTGATCCAGGAGAATGCAGGCAAATGTTTAACAATCAACTCTTCAAAAAAAGTGTGTGTGTGTGTGTGTGTGTGTGTGTGTGTGTGTGTGTGTGTGTGTGATAATATACATAAAGGACACACTTTAGTGTTTAGTCAGTATTCTTAATATTTTCTCCATCACTTTCTTAAGTCTAAACAATTAGCAAAGTACTAAATCCAACCCTGATTTTTGTATTTTCCCGTTTCCAAGGTGCAAATGTTCACATTGAAAATTTAGTAATTGGGGGTGGGGGAAGGGAAGTAAGATTGGGGAAAAATTGTAAAACTAAAACTAAATAAAATATTTAATTTAAAAAAATATAAAGGAAGGAGGCCTAGTAGTACCCAGATCTTTAACTGAATTATAAAGTTGTAATTAGCAAAATTATCTGACTAAGAGATAGAATGGTGGCTCACTGAAATTTAGAAAGTTACACAATATACATTTATAAATGAAGATAATAACCTTACGTTTAATAAACATAATTTAAAAACAACAAAAAAAGAGAATTTAGTAATTGACTCTCACAAACCAGTTCAAGCTGTTTCAGCATAGCCATGAATTCAGATCTGTACAAACTGGCAGCAGTGTATAGAATGGGTTGGAGAAAGGAGAGGATGCAATTAAACCTTGATATGCGAGGTTTTTTGTTTACCTGTCAATTGCTATAGAAGATAACTTCCTCCATGGGCATACGCATCATAGGGATGTGGCATATATCATCGCCATCATTATCATAGCCCACATCTATACAGCATTTTAAAATTTCCATCATGACATATGAACAATCACATTTATCCTAACAACAGTCCTATATGATAGATGGTAAGAATAGTATTACTCCCATTTTATAGAGGGAAAAAATAGGCTGACAGGTTAATTAATTTGTACATGGTCATTTGGCTCATAAATGTTTGGTGTGGGAATTGAATTCGGATCTCTCCTGACTCCAAATCCAGTGCTTTTCATCATAATGCTTAAATCTATTAGAACCAAATCCATTTACGAAGACATGACTTGAATAGCAGATCTGGGCCTTGCCAGACCATGACTAGGGCATACTTATGCTCTGATGCAAGAGGATGAGAGACGGAACCACACACACACATATTTGGGTTACAAAACCAGTCTGGAGTTGCATTCAAGGTCAGAATCAACCCATCAACTACTATTAATGGTATGGCTACCATGTACAAAGTCCTATATCACCTGTAATAGATACTGTGGCTACATTGAGATATAATTTATGATCTTTGTTATCAAGGAATTTACAGTCAAGATGAGAAGACAAGGCACAAACACAGGAAAAGTTATGTGACAATACAAGAATTAAATGCCAATACAATAGATAGCCATACAAGATATGTCTCAAAGTACTACATACATCATCTAGGACCATAGACAATTAATGTGATGGATTCAGGGGAGAGAGAAAGGGAAAGGCATATAGGAAGAGAGACAGAGAGAGACAAAGAGAGATAGAATGACAAAGGACAGAGACAGAGAGAGAAATGGATTAGTCAGAGAATCCTTCACAGAGGAGGAAGAAATTTTAGTTTGTCCTTAACAAATGTGAAAGATTTGAATAGGAAGGGAGAAAGGAGGGAGAAAGAGGGGGACATTCCAGATGGCATGAACAGCATGAAGAGAATAGGTATGTCAAAACCAAAGCACTTGGGGGGGTGGGGTGGGGAATATGAGTTTCAGAGGCAGTTTCAGAGGCAATGTGAACCTGGTGGAAAGAACACTAGAAAAGCAAGAAAACCTGAGTTTGAGTCTTACCACATCCTTATTTGTTATATGACCTTGATCACTTAAATTTATCAATCATGTATTAAGTAGCTATTGTGAGCAGAGCCCTGCTTTAGAATATGGGATAGGTATTCAGTATTTGAAAATGGAGTGGACAGGGGGCAGCTATGTGGCACAGTTGATAGAGCACCAACCCTGGAGTCAGGAGGACCTGAGTTCAAATCAAACCTCAAACCCTTGCTAATTACTTAGCTGTGTGTCCTTGCGCAAGTCACTTAACCCCATTGCCTTACAAAAAGGAAAAAAATACAAAAAGAAAATGGAGTCGACAGAAAACATAAATTAACAATGCAATAAATTACATTTACATAGTACTTCAAAGTTTACAAAGCATTCCAAATACATTATTTCATTTGATTCTCTTAGTAGTCCTAAGGGATAGGTAAGACCCATTTTACTATTCCTACTATAAAACTCAGGTTCATAAAAAAAAATAAATGACCTTGCTAATCTCTCCTGCCCCATCCCCTTATCTTATGAGAAAATGATTATAGGTAGTATTAGCCTTATTTTGAAAGACAATGAAATGAAGAGTTTGAGGGGTTAGGTGACCTCCTCTTGGTCAAAAAACTAATAGGTGTCAGAAGTTAAATGTGGAGTCCAGGTGTTCTGACTTCCAACCAAGTTCAACACATTACACATTATGCCATAATAACTCTCTAATGGCTCCCTTGGAAGTGCCCCCTCCCCTTCCTTAAAGATTGTGTGTTATAAGGAAAGAAGAGAGCTCTACTATCTATAGTTGTAGAATAGTTGTAAATTGTGATTTAAAATATTATCAGTATTTTCCCTGAAAACTAGTCATACTCCTTTTAAAGATGCAACTTTGAACTTCTTGCTGCAACCTTATGATGTGATTCATCCTATGCTGATGAGCCAAAATCCTTTCCAATTTAATTTCATTGACAGCAATTGGTTAAGCTCTTCTTATGTGTGTTTGGCACTAGGGATAAAAAGATAGAAAATGACACACAGTTTATAATTTAAGGATTGTACTTTAAGAAAGGATTTCCAATTTTATAATGGAAATCTATGGGGGAAAAGTTACTTAGTTTTAAGAAAATTTTTGTTTAGCCAATTTTTCTGAATTACAGCTAGTCCATAAAGTGATACTTCTGTTTGCCAATCAAACAAAGAATACCTTTATATGTTCATTTTTATTTCTTTTGGTATCTGCACTGGGCATAATAGCAGTTTAATAAAAGATGGGTGTGGGACAGTTGACCTGAACCAGGACTAGGGTCAGGGATGAGTGTGGTCAGTAAGTCCCGAATTCTCTGGAATTATATAAAAAGTCCTGTGAAAAATGCTCAAACTCTAGAGAAGGATTGATTTTTGCCCTTTTTATGACAATTTACACAATGCCTGGTACATACTAAGCATTTAATAAATGTTGACTGACACAAACTAAGGGTCCTTATAATTGTCATCATCATCATCATCATCATTATAATTAACATCTGTGTAATGCCTACTGAATGCCAGGTACTCTTACAACTTTATGAATACTATCTCATTTGACCCTCACAACAAACCTAAGAATTAGCTGATATTATAATCCTCATTTTATTGTTGAGAAAATTGAGGCAAATAGAAGTTAAATGGCTTGTCCTGGGCACACAGCTAGTTGGTATATGTAGTTGGATGTAACCTTAGCTCTTTCTGATGCTAGGTCCAGCATTTGATCCACTTCATCATCTAGCTGCTCTAAATTATATTTAAAGTTAGACACTGTAACTCTCATTTCACTCTACTAATGGAAGTCTGTACCTAACTCTGCAACATATAGTCTTATGGAATTTCACAGAGCTTAGAAAGGGTAAGATTGATCAAGGATGGGTCAGAGTCAGAAAGACTCAAGTTAGCTCTCTAATCAATATGCCATGCTGCCTCTTATCACTTTTATGGCAAAAAAAGTGTGATGAACGCCAATGAAACAGCGAGACTCACAAACCAGACAAGTAAGTGGGTGGGTTATAAATCAGAAGGAAAATAAGATAAGGGAGTAAATTGCCCAAATTAGTCAAGGATAGAGAGGGAAGACAACTAAAATTCAGAATTCCTCAGAAGGGGTTTTAAATTACAGAATGGACAACTGATAAATGTTAGGTGCTTACCAGTAAGACTGGTCAGCAGTGAATAGAGTGTCAGGCCTGGAGTCAGGAACACCTGAGTTCAAATCTGGTCTCAGACATTTAACAGTGTGATCCTGAGCAAGTCACTTAATCCTGTTTGCCGCAGTTTCCTCAAAAGCAAAAAGAATTGGAGAAGGAAATGGAAAACCTCTCCAAGAAAACCCCAGCTGGAGTCACAATTGAATAATACCAAATGTTCCACAATGAATAAATAATAAAGTACTTCAGTGATTACTATTATGAAAATACAGAATTAAGTGTTATGATATAAAAAAAGAAAAGTAATAGAACTTGATCACATAGAGCACATTTTCTTTTTTATCTTTTCTTTTTTAATTATTTCCCCCCAGATACATGTAAAAACAATTTTTAACATTCATTTTTAAAACTGAGTTTCAAATTCTCCTTCTTCCTCCCTTCACTAACCCCTAATTCCATTGAGAAGGCTACCAAATCGATATAAGTTTTACATGTGTAGTCAAGCAAAACATTTAAATAACAGTCATGTTATGAATGAAGACATTGATGGAAAACCCCTCTATAATAATAAAGTAAAAAAAAAAAGAATACTTAATCAGTATTCAAATACTATCAGTTCCTTCTCTGGGCATGGATAGAATTTTTCATCCTAAGTTCTTTGGAGTTGTCTTGGATCATTTCATTGCTGAGTATAGCTCACTCATTCATAGCTGATCATTTTACAATATTGTTGTTACTTTGTACATAGTACATTTCATTGTAAGTCCTTCCAGATTTCCTTTGAGAGTATCCTGCTCATCATTTCCCAAAGAATAGTATTCCATCACAGTTACATACCACAATTTGTTCAGTCATTCCCCAATTTTTACCTCAAAATTATTTTAATTTCCATTTCCCCAATTAATAGTGAATTAGAATATTTTTAATGTCTATTGATAGCATTGATACCTCATTTAAAAATGTCATCTTTTTGATCAGTTGAGGAATGACTCTTATTTTTTATAAATTTGACTCAATTCTTTTTTGTTTGAGAAAGAGGTTTTTATTGGAAAAACTTGTTTTAATATTTTTTTCCACATTTATTCTTGCCAACTCTATTTCCTTCCATTCTATTCCCTCCCATCCTCATTTATTCTATTCACTTTCTTCATTCACTTTGTCCCTTCTCAAAAGTGTTTTGCTTCTGACTAGCACCTCCCCCCAATCTGCCCTCCCTTCTCTTATTCCCTTCCCCTCCTACTTTCCTGTTGGATAGGATAGATTTCTAAGTGCAGTTGAGGGTGTATGTTATTCTCTTTCTGAGTCAGTTCTGATGAGTGTAAGGTTCATTCATTCCTCCTTACCACTCCACAGAAAAACTTTTTCTTGCCTCTTTTATGTAAAATAATCTACCCCATTCCACCTCTCCCTTTGCCTTGCTCCCAGTACATTCCTTTCTCACCCCTTAATTTTATTTTTTAAGATATTATCCCTAGGGGGGGCGGCTAGGTTGTGCAGTGGATAGAGCACCAGCCCTGGAGTCAGGAATACCTGATTTCAAATTCGGCCTCAGACACTTAATAATTACCTAGCTGTGTGGCCTTGGGCAAGCCACTTAACCACATTCATTGCCTTGCAAAAACCTAAAAAAAAGATATTATCCCTTCATATTCAACTCTCACCTGTTACCTATCTATATTCCTTCTAACTGTACTAATAAATGAGAAAGATCATGAGTTATCAATATTATCTTCCCATATTAGGATATAAACAGTTCATCATCATCATCATTATTTTTCCCTTTCTCATTTTTTTATGCTTCACCTGAATCTTATATTTGAAGATCAGATTTTCTGTTCAGCTCTGATCTTTTCAACAGAAAAGTTTAAAAGTCCTTTATTTCATTGAATATCTATCTTTCTTTCCTGAAAGAGTACTATCAGTTTTGCTAGGTAGTTTATCCTTGGTTGTAATCCAAGGTCTTTGGTCTTCCAGAATATCATATTTTAAGTCCTCTTACCCTTTAATATAGAAGCTGCTAAATCTTGTGCTATCCTGACTGTGACTCCATGATTATTGAATTATTTCTCCTGGCTGCTTGCAAGATTTTCTCCTTGAACTGGGAGCCCTGAAATTTGGCTACAGTATTCCTGGGAGTTTACATTTTGGGACCACTTTCAGATAAGTGGATTCTTTCAATTTCTATCTTATTCTCTGAGGCTAGAATATCTGCACAGTTTTCCTTGATAATTTCTCAAAAGATGATGTCTAGGCTCTTTTGTTTTGTTCATGGTTTTCTAGTAGTCCAATAATTTTTAAATTTTCTCTTCTGTAGCTATTTTTCCAATGAGATATTTCAAATTGTCTTCTAATTTTTCATTGTTTGGGGTTTTGTTTTAGTGTTTCTTGATTTCCCACAGTTATTAGCATCCATTTGCTCAATTCCAAATTTTAAGGAAATATTTTCTTCAGTGAGATTTTTGTGCCTCCTTTTCCACTTGACCAATTCTACCTTTTTTTGGTCCAGTTTCCTTTTTAAGTCATTCTTCTCTTTGTTGACTTCTTATAACTCTTTTTCCATGTGATATAATCTGATTTTCAGAGTGTTATTCACTATTTTTTGTGTCTCCTTTACCAAAATGCTGATTTGTTTTTCATGATTTTTGGTACCATTCTCATTTCTGTTTCCAATTTTTCCTCTCTCTTACTTGACTTTAATAATTCTTCTTGAGCTGCTCCATGGCCTGAGACCAATTACTGAAAATTTTGGATGTTAAGAGCTTTGACTTTTTTTTTTTTTAGTTTTTGCAAGGCAATGGGCCACTCAGCTAGGTAATTATTAAGTTTCTGAGGCCAGATTTGAACTCAGGTACTCCTGACTCCAGGGCCAGTGCTCTATCTACTGTGCCATCTAGCCATCCCCCCACTGCACCACCTAGCCGCCCCAGGAGCTTTGATTTTTCTATCATCTTCTGAGTGAATGTTTTGTTCTTTTTTGTCATCATAGTAACTTTCTATGGTCAGATTTTTTTCCTTTCTATTGTTTTCTCACTTCCCCATCCTGTGACTTGATTTTAACTCTTTGTTAAAGTGGGGTTCTACTTCCAGATTGGAGGGCACACTGTCTTAAACTTTGGGGGGTTTTGCAGCTGTTTTCAGACATTCTTCTAGGGATCTGCAAGTTTTCAGTTCTTCCAAAGTTGTTATGATCTTTTTTATTATTATTATTATTATTACTCTCCTGGCCTGTGCTCTGATCTACAGGTGATCACAAACATTCCTTTCTGCCCTGGAAGTATGAGGAGGGTCCCTGAACCCCTAAAGCAGCAATCTCTCTTGTGTTACTGCTCCTCCTCTTCTTGGGACTGCAGCTCAGGATTGCCACCCACATCAAAGTATAGGCAAAGTTCTGACTCAGTGATAGAAAAGAAACACTATAATCTCCTTCTGATCCACTTACCCTCTGTGGGTCAAGAGCTCCAGAAACAGCCGCCACTGTTGCTGATTCAGTGGCTCCCGAGGACCGCTCTTGGTCCACTGTGACTGGGTTTATGCTATGAAGCCTGTGCTAGACTATGTTCCATCTTACCCTGTTGCCACAGACTTGGCAGTCTCTGGGCTGAGAGGTCTGGAAACCATCAGTGCTGCCACTGACCCAGTTGCCCTGCTGCTTGATCCTGGATTTCTGGGGCTGCTCTGCAATCATTTCTCACCCTGGTGCATCAGATCTTTTCTCCTAATTTTCTAAGTTCTCTTGGACTGGAAAAAATTGTTTTATACCATCTTTTGGGTTCTGCTGGGAGTTCTACAATTTGTTTAGAGTCTTCCTTAAAGATATTTGTAGGGATCTGGGGGGAGAACTTGGAGCACACTTTCTAATAAAAGTGACAAGACAATAAACAAAAAAAAGAGAGAACAAAGTCCCAGGGATCTAAGTCAATGATCAGAAAAATAAAACTCTGAGAACAGGAATCATATTTGCTACTTTTCTAGTAAGTCTTTCAGTATTAAGTGCCATATACTACATTGACTAGGTATTGATAAATATCCAACAAAAACCCATTTTTATTTATGGATCAGGACCAAGGTACTTCCACACAGAATAATGCTCTGTAAAGCTAGAAATGAATGATTTAGTCTAAGGTGATACAACCCATCATTTCAGCATGAGGCTAATTCTGACTTTCTTTCTAGATGTCTATTACAAGGAGGGAAAGAAAGAAATCAATAAACTCCTGGAAAGAAGGAAACAGTGGCTTCCTAACCACCTGTGAGAAGGGGATAATCAGGTGGGTGACAAGAAAGAGAGAAATCACCAGAAAGGAAATTCTGAACAGGTTTCTGAACCACCTGTCATATTTGGGAATGGCAGGGAAAATAAAACTGACATTAGTGTAGTAGTTTATATGTATTATTATTATTGGCTCATTTGAGCCTTAAGATAACAGTAATAATACTAACACTCATGCACTTGCTTAGAGCTTTACATAGGCTTTCTGATTTGATCCTCACAACAATCCCAGGAGGTAGGTACTGTTACTATCCCCATTTTCAGAAGAGGAAATTGAGGCTCAGTGTGGTTAAGTGACTTGCCTAGGATCATACAGTTAGAAAGTGTCCAAGGCTATATTTAAACTCACATCATCCTGATTCCCAACCTAGTATTCCATCCACTACAAGATGGTGATCTAGGACATATCCAGAAGTTTTTGTTTTGTTTTATTTTGTCTCAGGCTTTGCTCTCTATCCTTAGAATGTCTTCCCTCCTCCCTTTATTCAGTGTGAAAAATTATCTATCTAATTTTTAAAGCCTAATTCAAATTTCACCATTCCACCTCCCCAACCCTCTTATGTCTTCCCTACCTCTGCCTGTTGGTAATGACTTTTGCCCTAAAACCTCACATACCATTTTGGGAGGAAAGGAGGCACTTCTGGTGATCTAGAGGAGTTCAGTGCTTCTTTTTAGAAAGTAGAGTAGAAGACCTTTTTTGGGTTGGTGTTTAGGTTTCAAACTGCAGATAAATTTATGAAGCATCAAAAAATGTCTTCAATGGACATTGAAGAAGTCCCACAATGATTGTGGTGGCAAACAAACTATGAAATTCAGTAAAATGTCTTCGTAATTTCCAGCATAAGCTGGTAATATGATGATTCACAGCATAATTATAGACGCTCTATAGCATGAATATCTAACCTTTTAGCTTTTCTGGGTGACATTATCCAACAAAGATTTGTCTAGGGTCACATATAGAATTTAGTATTTATTTATGATTACAATGTAACCCAAATTACCAATAAGTATACTAATAAAATATAATAATATAGTAAAGTATAATAAAATACAATAAAGTATAATAATAAAAATGAGTATTATAATAATAGAACATTTGCTTTTTAAACAAAAATTACGAACATGCCATTTTTAATGTGAACCCTGAGTCTGCTTTTTCAATATCAGTGCATCTATATCTGGTTTGATAGAGGTTGTAGCAATGCAAAGAATATTTTCAAGATGCTCGTTTGAAATTTTTGTTCTATTTTTATTTTTTGTATGCTTCATATGGGAAAAAGTTCTCTGTTGCAATTATGATGAATCATGTAACATTTTAAAATAAAGATCTTTTTTCCTATATGCATGTATTTTGTAAGATAAAAAGGAAAAAAACTCTAGAGGTTTGTGAGACCACACAATGTTAGTTATGTGAAAAAGTTGAGCTGTGTTAGTTAACAGTTGTTGAACTAATCTATGATGTTGCAATGCTGGCACATGCACTCATTCCTTTATTTTCCCATTACATAAAGTGGGCCTTTGAACCTATACATGAATGGGTCTGAGGCTCACACATATGGCCCATGGGCCATGGGTTGGACTCCTGCTCTACAGCTTTTGGTCTGAGACCTCAACAAGCAAATTCTTTCAATCCAGCAAACATTCCACAAACACCTACTGTGGGGAAATGTTTAGCATTGTGGAGAAATATAATATGTAGATGATGGATATGGTCCCTGATCTTTTAGAACTTTTAAGGATAACACAAACAGAGATAAGTGCATTCTACAGTAACACAAAATAGGCATCCCAGAGAAGTGCCTCCTTTCCCTAAAAAATGGTATGTGAGGTTTGAGGGCAAAGGTCACTATCAACAGGCAGAGATAGGGAAGACATAAGAAGGTTGGGGAGGTGGAATGGTGAAATTTGAATTAGGCTTTAAAAATTGGATAGATAATTTTTCACACTGAATAAAGGGGGGAGGAAAGACATTCTAAGGATAGAGAACAAAGCCTGAGACAAACAAAACAAAAAAAGAAACTTCTGGATATATCCTAAGGACAGTCATGTTCTAAGGACACTTGAATATATGGAAGAGAATAAGACTGGCACCTTATTGTTGGATGATCTTTCTGCAACACAAGCCTCAAGTGTAATCATAGGAGGAACAAAATCCCAGTTTGGAGTTTTGATAGAAGAACTCTGGACCCAGCAATGCAGAGCTGCTAACTTAGCCTTCTGTGAAGTGCACTGATTTTTGAGCTTGCAAGCAATTAACAACTCCCCAGGGATCATGGTACAAATCTTGAAAAATTTTGTCACAGACTTCTTTCCAGTTCATTAATATGCTGTAATTTAGAAGAGGCAGAGAGCACTGGGTGGGGGGGTGTGTTGGAGAGTACTGGTTTTGGAATAAGGAAGATGAAAAATTCACATTTTTACTCTAAACACCTAATCACTGAGAGCCCAAAGGTGAGTTCTTTTACTTACAAATTTGAGTTTAAGCCTCTTCATTTGTAAAATGGGGCAATAATATTGGCACTTACTACCTCACAGGGCCATTGTATTTTGTAAATGTTAAAGAGCCATGTAAAATCTGAGTGCATTTAGTTGAACAACAAACATATGTAAAGTTCCTAAAATGTGTAAGGCATTGTGCTAAGTACTTGTGATGTATAGACAAAACTAGAGTCCACTCCTGCCCTCAAATTCAAGATTAGCTAGAATTTATGGTATATAAAGAAGGAAAATATCATTGGATCATTAGTGGTGGTTGATTTTTCTATTAAGGTGCTGCATTTTCTTATAGTTCATTCCCTCCCCATATCCTTGCTTCCTCATCATCATCATTAGGGTATGGAATATTCAGATGGTTCAGCTGTTAATCTTCATCCTCATCATATGGTCAAACCAGTTTTTCTACTACTTTCTCAAACAAATTATAAAATGAGAAAGGGAAGAAAGGGAAAAGAAGAAAAGAAGGAGGAGAAAGAAGAAGGGAAAGAAGTTTAGTAATACATGACCCTCTTTAAAACTCATCTATTAGAACCTAAATAACTGTTATTCAACAAATCTTCATGTTGACTCCCAAGCAGATTCTTCAAATACCTTCAAAAGCAATCTTACAACCCTTGATGCTCAAACCATCTCAGGGAAATCCCCTCTCCAGGAAGGAAAGGAAGTATTGAGCACATCCTTCATTGGAAGAGGATTCAGGACCATAGCTACCACCCGATAGACTAGGAAAATTGCCAGTCAGAAGATATCTCTTTTGCACACCAACATAGCACATATATGTCCTCACCATAATGCAAGCTGTACATTCTCAGACAAACAAGGCCATCAAAGGAGGGTAGGACATTCCCTGAGAAAAATGAATTTTGTTTTCTTCCTGAGATATACTTTCTTGATGATAGAAGAAAGGGAGCCTCAGAGCTGCATAAAGAGTCAAATTAGTTTTTCTGACCACAACTCTTTCCAATCTGATCCCTCATTCCAGTCCCTGAACTCCTCAGTCATCCATAGTCAAGACAGTGACCAGCAGAAGATGAAGACTGCTCACACTATTCTAGGGACCTTTGACATCTCCAAATGAGATTCCCTGTTTTCTGTAGTATGTATCTGGCAGACCCAAGAATCATTGATGTTGACAGATATGGCAGCCTGTTTTAATAGAATGTACCCCAAGAAATGACACAGTTTCTCTTTAAAATGGTGAGGGATGAGGAAAAGAGGACACATATATCCAAAAATGCACAGAGATAAGATATACTTATCTCTTTGGGAAATGTTTAGTTCAAAAACAAATATGACAGCTTATGAAAAATATCTACTAGAAATGTATCATTAGTGTTTTTAATTAGAATATTCTCAAACTCATGCTGTAATTCTGCAACTTGAATGTAGAAGAGAGGCCTGTTATTTCATTGGTATGGGGTACTCCTTAGTAAGAAAATTCCTTTTATCAATTCAAGTCAGTAATTCTTCATCCTAAGGGTTTTTGAGAGCAATCCAGAGTACCAAAAAGTTAAATGAGATGCCCAAGGTTTCACAGAATTTTGAGTGAATGGCAGGACTTGAATCTACGTCTTTCTCACTTTAAGGCCAGCTCTCTATTCTCCATACCATTTTCAATTAACAAGTATTTTTAAAAATTAATCTCTTTTACTAAATCCCTACATTAAGTAATTAACCCCCCCAAAAATCCCTTCCTATATCTATATATATGTATTATATATATATATATATATATATAATATATATGTGTGTGTATGTGTGTGTGTGTTTGTATGTAAGCATCATAAAGCAAAAGAAAACAATTCCTTTGTTAACCATGCCTGAAAATGCATGTAGAATTTTAAAACTCATTACATATTGGAATGGTTGAATTTTCATTCTTTTTTTTTAAATATCACATTGATGAGAGTTCTGAGAACTTTTTTCTCTACAATGTTATTGAATAAATTGTTGTCCTAGTTCTGCTCACTTTGCTTTGCATCAGTTCTTCCTAGTTTCCTCTTAAATATTCCATTTCATCATTTTTATGGCACACAATTGTATTCTGTTATATCCATGTCACAATTTTTAGTTATTCCCCAAGAAGAGGACAGTCCCCTAGTTTCCAATTGTTGCCATTTGAAAGAAGTTGCTAAACATGTTTTTTGCACCAAGATAAATTTTCTCTTCTTTTGATTTCTCTAAAGTGTAGATCAATCAAAAGGAGGCCACTTATCAGGTATATTGGAGAAAGGGATGTAAGGCAACATGGAATACCCTCTGAGGTTCCTTCCACATCTATAATTCTAATAAAGGAACCTTCAAAATCTATATCCTAAGGGAGGCTTGGTGGCACAGTGGATAAAGCACCGGCCCTGGAGTCAGGAGTACCTGGGTTCAAATCCGGTCTCAGACACTTAATAATTACCTAGCTGTGTGGCCTTGGGCCACACTTCATGTTGACTCCCAAGCAGATTCTTCAAATACCTTCAAAAGCAATCTTACAACCCTTGATGCTCAAACCATCTCAGGGAAATCCCCTCTCCAGGAAGGAAAGGAAGTATTGAGCACATCCTTCATTGGAAGAGGATTCAGGACCACTTAACCCCGTTTGCCTTGCAAAAAAACCCCCTAAAAAATCTATATCCTACATACATATAAAGAAGATGGGGGCATAGATTAAGGACTTCTCATTCTAGATAGATGAATATGGGTCTGAAAAAGTCATAGAATCTATGACTCTAAGCTATAAGTTCAATACATTCCCAGTATATCTTGCCTTAAGTACTCTCTTCTCCCTCTCTTGATTTTCTCTCTCCTGCCCCCCACTAGCACCCCTAAAAATAGGCATAACTCTGGAAAGAAAAAGAAACCTGTGAGCAATTATCTTCCAAAGGGCTAGAAGTGATTTAAGTTTCAAACAGAAGGTATCCACAATCACTGGTAAGGGAAGGAAACCCACTTATGAAGAATACTACAAAGGAGAAAAATTTTATGTACCTCAAGTTTTTACTAAAATATTAAAAAATACTAAAATACAGATGTTTATTACTTACCTATTCTTGACCTCTCCAACTCACCTGTAAAATGAAGGGGAGTTAAATTTGATTCTAAGCACAGTGCCTGGTCCATAGTATGTGTTATATAAATGGCTGTTGACCTGACTTGATGGCCTCCAAGGTCCCTTCCAGTTCTAGACTTATCTTTGTAAAAGGTCATGTTCTCATTGGTTCCTTTACAACCTAGTTCTTTCTCTTTTCTGAGGTTGTGCACTCTATCTCCTTAAGATCAGATAAAGCAGTTATTAGAAAAAGATTGCTTCTTGTTGCTTTGCAATTTCAGTTTATTCTGCCAGGCTTATGATACTTCAGGATCTGTTGGGTGGGTGGGGGTATTGTGCCCCTTCCACGGTCAAGGTCAACAACAACTAGAGAAATTCTGCTCTTTGAATCACTGAAAGTCATCTTGCCAATTAAATCGCACTGTCCAAGATATGCCCTTCCTGAGCCCTTTACTCTGGCTTAGTTTGTTCCCATGGAAACACATAAAGAAGTTGGAATGAGACCAGTTATCAATTAGCTATACTAGATATTTAGCAGACAGACTGTAAACATGGGACTCTTTCATCCTGGGGTCTCTTCTCTCCCAATAACACAAGGGCATGGTGTCTCCCTCCTACCTGACCTTGAGGCTCTAATCAAGAGCAAGACACGCTGCTTTACACAAAGGATCAACTGAGGAAATGATTCCAGACATTATAGAGATTTAATTTCTCAAGGCCCCAAAACTTTCATAAACATCCTTGCTGCTGAGTCACACAGTCACCACCACTCATCAACGCTGGAATTATCCCTGATGCTGGCAGACATAAAACTAGCCTAGCTATTTCAAGTTGGGTCATTGGCTAGAAAAATAGAATACTTCTGGATTTGAAGTCAGAGGGATAGGTTCAAATCATGACTTTGCTGTTCTACTATCTCAGTGACCTGGGGCAAATAACTTACCCTTTCAGAGTCTTAGTTCTTTATCTAGAGATCAAGTTAGATGAACTCTTAAGTTGACTTCCAACTCTGTGGTCCTAAGACTGTCTTCTGCCAGCTACAAGTCTATGACTTTGCTTTCCCTCCCCACCATGACAACCAGTCTCCATTATCAATTGCCAATTGGTGAAGAATGCTCTACTTTATTTGCTTTCTATTTCCTCTGCAATCTTGAGCCCCAGAATTTCTTAGCTAACTCTCCCATCAGTAATGTAATATAAACCCTAAACAGAGGTTACTGCTAAAACTATGAAAACTCCACAGAGAAACTTCTAAACTCCTCCCATCTCATTCACTCCATTTATCCAATCCATTGCCAAGTCTTGCCAGCTCCACTTTGATGATAGCATTTCTTTTATACCTTCCCTTTTCTCTGTTCATATTGCTATGACCCTACTGATATAAGGTATAAAGCCTTCATCTTTTTACAAATGGCCTTTTGCAATAATCTTTTCATGATCACCTGCCTTATCACCCCCTCCCCTGCCCCACTTCAATCATCCTCCACACAGCTGCCAAAAAGTCATTGTCATAAAGCACAGTTCTTACCATGTCCTCAACTCAATAAATTCAATAAATTCCAGTGGCTTTCTATTACTTCTAGGATACAATAAAAAAAATACTTCTACTTGACAATTAAAACTCGTCCCAACTTGACCATTTCCTACTTTAACAATATTCTTACTTTATCACCTTCCACACATTTTTATAATCCAGTTACATAGTGTCCCACTTACTGCTCCTCATTCATGAGACTCCATATTCTATCTCTGTCCCTTTATACGGACTTTCCTCCATGACTGGAAAACTTTCTGTCTTCACCTCTGCCTCCTGAATTCCTTCAAAATTCATCTCAAATCCTACCTTTTGCAGGGGAGCTTTTCCTAATCCCTTGCCACTTGTAGTGTGTCCCTCTCAGATAATTTTCCATCTACTCTGTGGGGAATGAGATGTTTGGGGAAGACCAGCATTTCTGGTGCAAGCTCTTTTTTGGGCTGCTCATCCACCTTTGGTGTCTCCCTTTCACACAACTCTCACCTGTGATTTCAAGAAGCTGCAGCATACGAAAGTGCTACACCCCAGTAAAACCATTTAGGCAGACAGGCTAAACCAGGTAGTTGGCAAGTCTCCAACCCAGAGACCTTCCTCTGTGGGATAGGGAAAATGAAAAAAATTTGTTCCAATGACCAAAAAGGCAGCTGAAGTAGGAGCTATGGAATGCTTACAGTCAGTCACACAAGAAACCCAGAGTTTCCGCTGCATCTCTTTTGTCATGCCACTGGACTTCAATGACTCTGTAAGAGAGTGAGACTGTTGACTTTAGGCAATTCCACTTTACTTCAAACCACTTCATGAGCAAGTGAAGACACAGCTCAATGATATCACTGGTCCTTTTCACAAATGAAGGACAAACAGCAATATCAGTCCTCATATGAAACAATGGATAAACAACAACCCTATATGTATCTAGTTATTTAAGTGTTTCTGTCCCCCCTCCCATTGGAATGTGAATGGGGGGGGGTCAAGGATTAGCCACCTTGGTAAATGTTTATTTACTGACTGACATATTGACTGGCTAAGCCTCTCCTGTAATCTCCAGAAAATGCAGAATCCTGGCTTCTTTTCCGGAGAACAACACTCATGGCTTAAACTGCTTAAAGTTAAAGCAGAGAACAAAAGCAGTTCCTGCCCTGGGAACAACAATCATGCCTTCATTGTACTGTGATAGGGATCCATCTAGTCATTTGTGATCCTGGAAATTTCCCAAGACCAACTTAATCCCCAATGTTTTTCATTTTCATTTTCTAGACCCCAAATACCAGCTTATGTCTTCTTGTTCACTTAGCCTCCATTTCTGTTTATCTCTTTCTCCTGTCTGGCTTAGATCTCAAGATTGACAATCTCAATAAAATAATCAGAGACAGCTTTCATTTTGCATCATAATAAGATTCCTTTCAAAGTGTGTTGACAGTGTGGTCAGTGATATGGTTACTAGATTGAAGATTCAAGGTTGGTAAAATGATGCATTTCTAAAATTAGATACTTGAGAAATAAACCACTGAAACCAAATACACATGAAAGAGTTACAGAGATAAATCCCTTTATCCTATGGAGAGACATTTTTATTATAAGATCATGCATGGCATAATTCAATTCAATTTCTCAAATACTTATTTAGGGAAAAGAAGAAGCATTTATATAATACCTACTATGTGCCAGGTCTTGTACTGAGTATATTTTACCAAGGACCAAGTACTTTTTTAATGCTAAGTGCATTGTACTAAGTATTTTTTACTTTATTATTTCATTTGGTCCACACAAGGGGGAAGGGGAAATAGTAACAGTAAGAATAATCAACATTTACAGAACACTTTCTATATGACAAGTGCTTTACAATTATCATACCATTCTATTCTAACAACCACCCTAGGATGATTAATTATTCCCAATTTACATATAAGGAAACTGAAACAGACAGCAATTAAGTGACTTACACAGGGTCACATAACTAGTAAATATTTGAGGCTAAATTTGAACTAAGATCTTTCTGTCTCTATACACTACCCCATCACCTACTTCCATAAGTACCTGAATGGAGCATCCGGGGTCCTTTAATAAAGATATTCAGCTGCCGTCTTCATGGAGCATAGTTCAATTTAATAAACATTTATATATCTAGCACTTATTGTATACAAAGAATAGTAGGAAAGATAAATATTATCTTTCCATATTGAATATTATATTTATGAGCAATACATTTATGCTTTATTAAATTATCTCTAATATACTCATTCTATCATTTGCAT
This sequence comes from Macrotis lagotis, assembly GCF_037893015.1. Classification (NCBI taxonomy): domain Eukaryota; kingdom Metazoa; phylum Chordata; class Mammalia; order Peramelemorphia; family Peramelidae; genus Macrotis; species Macrotis lagotis. The sequence goes on from NC_133666.1 coordinate 146,094,296, forward strand.
AATTTATGTTACTTAAATATTAAATAATAACTCAGAATTAATACAAATATATTTGTAAGTTTTAGAATGTAGGGAGAGCTTATTTCCATTTAAGATGGAAGATTTCATGTCTTAAGCTTAGAGAGGATTTCAATAGGTGGGGTGATGGAGAGGATGTGTATTCTAGGATATTTTTTGTATTTTCTGTAACCAAAATCACAGAGGTCAGAAAGTACAGATTGTATTGGAGATAGGAAAAAGAATTGAATTTGATAGTAGTGTAGAGTAGATGGAGAAGAAGAATTTTAAATGAGGTTGAAAAGGTAGGCTAAGAGGCAAGTCAAGAAGAACCAGGACAAAACCTTTGGACTTTAGTCAGTAGGAAAATGGAAATTATTTTAAGATTCTGAGCAGAGAAATGAGGCAATCAGAGCTATGCGCATATAGGTTAAATAAACCTTCAGGCAATCAAATCAATTCAAATAACCAGAACATGTCATTCTCTAGCCAAGTTTGAGCAAATGAAATAGCCCTCCACTCTCCTTTAGTTGTACTTCCCTTACAGCTAGGAGTGATCACAAACCCCTCCAAGGCTGGTCATTCAAGTTGATTTTTGTCCATATGTGCACATATCTTCTGTCATAGATTTCCTTGTGCTCGATAGAGTCCATCCTCTGCTTAAAAAAATGATAATGCTGCTGAACTACATTTGATTTATATAACATTTATCTTCTGAGACATTTAAGTGTCCTCCACATGTGATATAATTCAGATAGGTACTGGACTGTAGTCTATTTATGCTTAAACAAAGCATAAATTTTAAACAAAATTGCAAGAAGAATGAAAGATGTTGAAAAAAATTGGAAACAAGTACTTTAGAAACACCATTTACATGCTAATGATTTCAGTGCTAATTGCAAATCATTTTACTCTTCCACTTAAACCTGCTGGATATTGCTTTCTGGGGGACCTTTAGACATCTCAGAATCAATATATCAAAAAGAAAATTCATTAACATCCCCCAAAAAAACCTATTCCTCCTCCAGACTTCCCTATTTAATTTGAGGGCAGCATCATTTCATCATCCTCCAGTCATTCAGGTTCATAACCTCAGAACCATCCTTGACTCTTCCCTCACTCCTCCCCCAACATGTCTATCAGTTGCTAAATCTTCTTGATTACACTGCCTTAGTGTCTCTAAAATCCATTCTGTTCCCCCCACTCACACAGCTAGCACCCTAACTCAAAACTTTCTAGTTCCTCACCCTGCTTCCAGTCTCCCCTCTCCAATTTATCGTACTCACAGGTGTACAAATGTTCTATGCAAGGTACCACTGAGACCATGTCCCTACTCTGCTCAGAAACCAATCTTGGTTTTCCATTGTCTTTAGGATAAAATTTCTAGTTCTTAACCCAGCATTTTCCTTTCATGCCTTTCCAACCTCATTTTAGTTTCTTGCCCTTTGTGAACTCTACTCTATAGATAGCCCAGGCTACTCACTGATACCTGAAATCAACATTCTATCTCTCATGCCTCTGGGCTCTTACCAAGCAATGCATTCCCTTATATTCTCTCTGATTCCAAGAATTCTTGTCTTCTTTTAAGAGTCAGCTCAGATGCCACCTTCAATAGGACCTGACCACCCTCCTTCCCTCCAGTTGTTAACTCTCCTTTCCTCCTCAGTTTTCCTAATGGTTACACTCTAGTTCCAGTACATGGGATGTTCCATGAAGGCAGGAACTATTTTGGTTTTCTCTCATAGTGGGAACTTGATATATGTTGCTTTAATTGAACTGGATTGAATTATATCAGGATTTCCCAAATTGTACTTCATGGAATCCTGGTGTTGACTGTGATGTGAATAGGGGGTTCTGAAGAAAAACTCCAGGCTAGTGATTTTTTTCCTTTATAATATTAAAAATGAATTATTTAGCTATCAAAAATACTTGTTATGTGTAATAATATATAGAGCATAATGTAATAACATATAAAGCATCAAAATAGGCTTAATTTCCTCTACTTTTACCCCCAATTTTTTCCATCCCTGCTTTTATCCTGAGACTTCTAGGTTATTTCCAGTTCCCTAGGTTTCAGTAAATTCCTTTTAATTATGGAGTCATTAGTCATAAAAAATCATTTTAATATACAAAGCTCATTTTTAAAATTTTGATAGAGTAAGAATAAATAGCAATTGTTTTCTGTTTTGGCAAGAAATTTTGAGGGTCTTTCCCTTATAGATTGATATTTGTATAATGGTAAATTTGGCCATCTTTTATCTCAATTCTTGCTTAGCTCATAGTCATTTATTGGATGTTGCCTCAGACAAAACAAGTTCTGGCAAGCAAGTCTATTTTAGAAAGACAAGGTCATCTACCACATTGGGGCCACCACCATCCATCTTGTCTTCTGTGTAACCACTGGGCTTTGATAACTCTGGATGAGAGAGTGAGGCTGAAAACCTTTCACAATTCTGCCTCACTTACATCCAATTCACTTCTATGTCAAAGACATCATCCTCATGATGTCATTGGTCTGCTTTGAAAATGAAGGACAAACAATAACAACAATAGTACAAAGAATCTTTAAAAAGGATTGTATGTGAAACCATCATCATTATATTTCAGACACCAGGGTATTCTATGCCAACGTGTTTTTAGAAGCAACCCTTAAACCTAGCGGCAGTTAATTGGTACAATGGGCAGAGCACTAGACTTGGAGTCCAGATATATCTGAATTCAAATGCAGCTCCAAGACACTCACTTGCTGTGTGACTCTGGGCAAGTCATTTAATCTCCATCTGCTTCAGTTTCCTCAATCATTAAATGAGGATAATAGTACCTACTGCCTAGAATTGTTTTGAGGATGGTAAATTGTTTACTTAACATAAAGAAATTGCTTAATAAATTGCTTATTGTTGCCTTGTTTTCTCCCTAAGCAAATCTCTTTTCTTACTTCTACCAAGGACCTTTCTTTGGCATCATTGTTAAAAAAAAAATATGACTTTTAATATTCTTCTTCTCTAGAGAGCTGGCTTTCAAGTCTTGGATTCCAGTTCTGCTTAACACACAATAGGTATATAACTATGGGTGAGTTACTCAGTTTCTCATTGGCAACTATTTATAAATTGTGGGAATTTTCACATCACTAGTTCTCTACATCGAAGAAATAACAGATCTGTCCTCCTTCTCTAATCCCCAAAAGTACTTAAAAATAGTATCATAAAATTTACAAGGGCTTTAGAAGTAATAATCCTCTTCCTTTAATGATGACTCTCAAGCCTAGATAAGGAAACAGATCAGTCCAAAATTATACAGGTGGTTTACATCAGAATAAAAGCACTACAATTTGTTATGATGAATGGGAGGCCAAGGGGCAAGTCTGTCCAATGCCCACAACAGCATAATTATCTACTAATTATAGGTTACTTTTCAGGAAATGGTGCTAACTTGAGATCAACCACAAGTTCTTTGATCTGATAAAATTTTAAATACCCCAAACCTTCTAGAATTTTCTGGAGAACTAGCTTTACTGTCACAAAAATATGTGTTCCATTCAGAGAAAGAACTGATGGAATCTTAATGCAGATTCTAGCATACTACTTTCATACTTTTTTGTGTACATGGTGTTTCCTTTTGTTCCTTTTCTTCTTTCATAACATGACAAATATGAAAATGTTTTACATGATTGCACAAATATAATCTATATCAAATTGGTTACCATCTCAGGGAAGAGGGAAGGGAGGGAAAACATTTGAAACTCAATTTTTCTTAAATGAATATTAAAATTTAGGGGGCAGCTAGGTGGCATAGTGGATAAAGCACCGGCCTTGGAGTCAGGAGTACCTGGGTTCAAATCTGGTCTCAGACACTTAATAATTACCTAGCTGTGTGGCCTTGGGCAAGCCACTTAACCCCATTTGCCTTGCAAAAACCTAAAAAAATGAATATTAAAATTTGTCTTTACATATAATTATTAAGAATAAAATGTTATTAAAATATACATATATGCTCAATTCCTTTCTCTAGCACTTAAGGTATGACCTTGGATAAGTTGCTTTCTCTTTCTTGGCTTCAGTTTCCTTCTCTGTAAAATGTAAGAGGCTACACTACAATATCTTTGAGTCCTCTTTGAACATTGACATTACGGGAGTTATCGCTGGGTTCACAACTTATAGTGAATAATCAAAATAGCACTTATTAAGTGACTGATATATGCCAACCATTGTGACAGCTAATTGTGTAACCATTGTCACTTAACCTCTCAGTGAAAGTCAATATCATTTCACTATTATGTAATAGAGGATCATAACCCAGATGTCCTATAAGGAACCCGAGGTTCCTTATACTAAGCCATACAGCCTCTCAAGCTTCTTAAACTATGGGGACCTTAGCAGTTCCAGGAAATAAAAAATAAAAATATAAACAACCATTAACTCTGACTACTTTAAAAAAAAACTTCAAAATCACCATTTGGATTTTTATTTGAAAAGTTCCAGGAGAAGATATCTTGTTGCAAGAACTATTTAGAATCTGCTTTTTCTTGGTAGGTCCCAAACTTTGCCATACTATTTGTTCTAATTGGGTTTCCAGGTGTAGTTCCCTCATAAAGTACACAAAAATACAACCTATACCAGAATTTAAAAAGTGGCCTTTACCTGCTGCCTAAACTAGACAAAACATGGCCCCAAAGGATAGAGCCAAATTAGAATGTATTTGGGAAATATTTAATGAAATAAATAAAAGTATAATCTTAAAACTAAGCCAGCATGCAGCCCTCAGGAATCCTTAAGTATGGATGAAAAGCTTGTTATTTCTATTTCAGTTTGATACCATTGTCCCACAGCACCTTTAGAAGGGCAATTTGTCTTCCCTGAGTTACAGGATTTTCGCCTCCCTCCAACTTCTTGAATAGCCCTGCAATAGCTAGTTAGGTAATGAAAGAGAGTGGATAAAGGGTTAGGGATTGGAATCAGAAAGACCCAAGTTCAAATCCTGCCTCAGATATTTAGTAGCTGTGTGGCCTTGGGCAAGTCACATAACCTTTCTCAGTTTATCTTCACATCCACAAAATGAGAATAATAATAGCACCTTCCTCCCAAGGTAATTGTAAAGAACAAATAGGGCAATATATGAAAAATCATTTGCAATCCTTGCTTTTGAAAGGCTAGCCCTTAGCAGCAACTCATGCTAGCTTTCTTCTCTTAAAAACTTCAAGCCTTAGTTTTCTGATCCAATATATTTCATGAGGAACAAGGTTTCAGGTATTACAACTCATCCTATTGCTGATGACTGCTAATGGGTCCCATCTCGTCAGTTAATAACTTAAAGCTTTTTTGCAGCAGTCTTTGACTTAATCAGGCTTTAACTTAATAGACAGAAATGGTTTGTGGACCAAATTGGACAGCATCAATATAGATCCTAGGCCATTAATGTCTCTTTGGGTGCCCTATCATAACACTGCTGCTAAAATCAGAGTTGGCATAAATGGTCTTGGGATATATTTGATCTCAATTGAAAATAGTGTCAAAGACAGCCTGTCCTGACTCTGCTTATCTACATTTGAAAGTGACCTGAGAAGACATGTAGCCCAACATCCTCATTTTATAGATGAGGAAACTGAGGTTTTGAATAGGGAAATGATTTGTCTGTGTCATCACAGCTACAAAAATGGAAAACCCAATGCTTCAACTCGGGTCTCTTAACTCTAATGCTTTTACCATACAAAAATTTATATTTAAACAATAATATTCTACTAAATAGATAAATGAGATGCATGCCTCCCTATAAACAAGTCAACTCAGTGAACATTTGCTAAGATCTTATATTGTTAAAGATACCTTAGTAGGTATTGGAAATATAGAAACAAAAGAGAAAAAAAAATCCCTGATCTTGAGGATTTTACATCCTACTTGAGGGTTTGAAAGAGAATGGGTGACATGATCTACTAGAAAGCTCTGATGTCTGTGAGCCAGATTAAAATCTTGCTTTGATCATTTGACTTGCTGTTTAATCATGGGCATGTCACTTAACCTCTCTTGGTCTCAGTTTTCTCATCTATAAAATCAAAAAGGTTGGGGCAGCTAGGTGGCAAAGTGGATAGAGCACTGACTGGAGTCAGGAGTACGTGAGTTCAAATGCAGCCTCAGACACTTAATAATTACCAGGCTGTGTGGCCTTAGGCAAGCCACTTAACCCCATTGCCTTGCAAAAACTAAAAACTAACTAAATAAATAAATAATAAAAAGGTGACCCTAGATGCCTTTTAAGGTCTTTCCCGTTTGATCTTAGAATTCTGTGGACACAGATAAGTTACAATATGTAATATGAGGAGGGGGAGAGCATTAACGGGGTTGGGGGGAGAGGCAGGACAACTGAGGAAGTTTGCATGGGGGAATATATTTCTGAGCTAAGTCTTGAAGAAAGATCAGCACTAAGAATTGGAGAGAAAGAAGAAGCATTTACCAGACATGAATAAACAAGCTCAGGGAAGAGGTAGGAGCTCAGTGTAGCTCAAACATAAAAATGCTTGAAGAGGAATGTTAGATAAAGTTCTATATTGTGGAGGTCTTAACTGTCCTTGAGATAATAGAGGTCCCTTTAAACTTTTAAGCATGACAGTGACATAAACCTATTTTAGTACTATTATCTTCCTCTGTGTTAATGATATGATTGGAAATATCTATGATGGTCTTAAAATAGACTTGTTAGCTAGTTACTGAAGTGAAAAAAAATCAAGAATCTGAGATTCAGATGGAGTTAAGTAACTTTCTTGGGGCCATCATGCTAATAAGCAGTCTGGTTGGGAAATATGTAACTGCTGCTAAGTTCCCTGTCCATCACACTGAAGGATAAAGGAAAAGATCAAGGAGTAGACTGTCTTGTAATTACCTCCAGCTGAAGGGATGTGCATGGCAGGCTAGCACTATGAGTAATGAGTGTGAATGCCTGCACCAGATTGTGAGGATGATCTGCTTAGGTTGCCATTATCCTCCAGAGTGGAGTGAACACTTAAATACACGGTCTTTTCTAAGCTGATTATTCCAGAAAAGAAAAACAAATGAAGAACAGAAAACTTCCTGAACTGTGTTCTTGAGAAACTGAATTTGGGACCTCAGTCCACCCTAGTGCTATTTTTTAAAGGTATGAATTATAGGGAAAGCTACAAGTGCAGCTTAATATGGACATTATTTGCATTGGCAGTGAAGTCACAGGAGAACACATATACACAGTTATATAAAGCATCTTTGTGAGGCGATTGTTTTATAAAGTTCAATTATAACTCAATTAACAAGGATTTATTAAATCTTAGAGGTAAAAAGAGTATATTACTGGCATGTTGTTTTTCAATTCTGTCCAACTCTTTGTGGCCTCATTTGGGGTTTTCTTGGCAAAGATAATGGCGAGGTTTGCCATTTCCTTCTCCAGTTCATTTTAGAGATGAGAAAATTGAGGCAAACAAGGTTCAGTGACTTGCTAAAAGTGTCTGAGGCCAGATTTGAACTCAAGAAGACGCATATTCCTGACTCCAGTCCTGGTACTCTATCTACTTCATTACCTAACTGCCCCATTAATGGGCATAAAGGTCAGCAAATGCAAAACACAGAAATTAGAGATGAAACATCACATGTGAGGAAAAAAGAGGACTATTTCACCAGATCTCAATAATGAGATGTTATATTTGAAACCCTAGTTCCTATGTGGTTTAGCAAGAATTTGAGGTGATTCTGAGAAGACATTTAAATACAAGAAAGAAAAAAGAAATGAAGCAAAGACTCAATTAGGATTTCTAATTTTAAAGACAGAATTTCTTCAGAGGTCCACCTAAATTATACTCATAAATTTTTATGTAAGCAGGATATTTGTCACTTTTGCAGGAATACATGAATCAATAATCAACATCAGATGAGTAATTTATTTCTGTGAACTCATAGAAATTTGATTGGACAGTGGAACCTGCCCTGGCTTAGAGATAATTTCTAAATTAGAGTATAAATTTTAATAGAGAAACTTTTTAATATATTTTAAAAACTAAACATAATTGGTTTCTGAATTAGATTTTATACATACAAAGATATTTTTCTGAGAAGGGAGTCCATAGGTTTCACCAGAGTGCCAAAAGGGTTCAATACACAAAAAAGGTTAGAAACTCCTGGTCTAGAGAGTGTCTGTGACACTGAGCTGTATTGAGAATGACCCAATGGAGTTGTCCAGAACTACTAGGAAAAGTGTTGTATTTCCATGTATGATCATATTTCCATGATGTAGATCTTTGTAATGGCACAGAATCCAGGCACAGGACAGAGATTCTTTCATGTTCCTATGTCAACCTTCTTAACATTTCATCAGCCTTTGCTATATTGACCACCCTCTCATTCTTCCTCCCTACTCTTCCATGATACTCTTAATTTATAGTTCCCTTTCTATCTATCTGATCAGCCTTTCTCAGACTCCTTTTGGTTCATGTTCCTCCTCCCACTCCCCTAAATTGAGTATTCTCCAAAAGTTTGTTCTTAGTCCTTTCCTTTTCTATGTTCTCTCACTAGCCAACCTCATTCATTCTCATTGCTTCAGTCATCACTGCTGACTCCTCAAACTCTATGTCATTGGGAACTTTCCCTTATCCCAAATCCAACTGTTTGTCCCAATGTCCAAATGGATTTCTCATGGACACCTAAAAATGAATGTATTCAAATTCCAGCTAATGTCTCACCTACAAGGAGCCTTTCCCAATACACCTTAATGCTGATTCCTTCCCTCTGATGATTATTTCCAATTTGTCCTGCCTATATTTTGGTGGTATATATTTGTTTTCATCTTGTCTCCCTCATTAGTCTTCGAACATCTTGAGATCAGGGACTGACTTGGTTTTGTCTTCTCAGCACATAATAAGCCTTTAATAAATGCTTGTTGACTAACTGAATTTAATCTCTTTTATTCCATCCACTTAATTTTTAGATTAGGAAACTGAGTCCTAGAAAGATTAAGTATCTTGCTTAAGATGGTTTCAGAGCTGCGGGTTTGCATTCAAGTACTCTGATTCTTCCCTATTCTAAATATCCTACCTATTTCATAGAATTTTTGGAGAGTGAGTACTATATAAATTTTAAGACATCATAAATGTTGTTGTTGTTATTAACATAATTGCTTTCACCTTAAGGGAGCAAGAATAAAGGTACCTGAGCTGTGACCTTTATGGGCAGGAAGGAGTCCAACAACCTTATGGTGAGGGAATGTCTTCAGGATATAAAGGCTGTTCTTTGTGAATATTTGGGAGAGAACAGATAGGGTCTGGCTAGTAAGTTGTTTGAATGGTACATAGACTGTGTTAGATTGTAAGGTCCTTGAAGGTAGGCACTTTATCAAAATTATATTCCCGATTTCATATTCTCTGGAATGCCAAGGAAAGAATTTCTGTTTTGTGTTCCCAATAGGATATTGGGAGTCTTTAAAGGTTTTGTCCAGTGTTGTGACTGCTCAAACTTGCGCACTAGGAAGATTATTTTGGTGATTGTGTGAAGGATAGACCAGAGTGGAAAGAGAATGAAGGACCAGGTAGAATTTATTCCAGTACTGAGTCCTTTGGGTTTAGGAACTCTTTTTGATTATTCCAGGTCAGGTACTCTTTATTATAGCATGTTCTTCAAATTATCTTCTAGAACTTTGTCTATATCTTTCCATTTTGCACATGCACAGACACACAGAAACACACACACACATATTTATAAATACATTCCTATATACATATATGTATATAGAAATATGTGTACATTGTGCATATTTGTATATGTATAAATATACACACCATATATGCATGCCTATATAGATTAAACATACATGCATGCATATAGGCCTATGATTCTATCACTTTAAGGAGTTCTCAATGAGGCACTTCCTTTGTGAATGCTCTTTATCTGCAATTTATAGTCTTAGAGAGTTGTGCTAAACATAAAGAGATTAATTGACTTTTCCAGAGTCACACAGAAGGTAAATACCTTTGGTACACCATTCTAAGGCAGCTTCCAATCATTTATGTCATATTTTTTCTTTGACCTTTTTATCATGATTATGGGCATACATATTAGATTCCTGTTCATTCCTCCCTGGCCTCCTATATGCTCCCAGAAGGCAGGAACTGTATAGGTTTTCATCTTTGCATTTCTGGCATCCAAAATGTAGTATTCATTAAAGTTAATTGATTTATCTGAAGAAACAACTCAAAAATCTGCTCATGCCTTTCTATTATCTGCATAAAATAGAAATTTGTTGTGGTTTAGTCATTTTCAGTTGTGCCTGACTTTTTATGATCCCAATCATGGTTTTCTTGGCAAAGATACTGAAGTGGTTTGCCATTTCCTTCTTCAGTTAATTTTACAGATGAGGAAACCAAGGAAAACCGGGTTAAGTGACTTGCCCAGGGTCACACAGCTAGTAAATATCTGGGGCCAGATTTGAACTCAGGAAGAGAAATATTCTTGATTCCAGTCCTGGCTCTCTATGAATCGAACCACCTAGATGCCTGGTGAATTATCAAAGATCATTGTAAATTGATAGCTGTTCCCCATCATATGAAAGTGCATCTTAAAAAACTTCATTCAATAGGTCAACCTATTCAATATCTTGGGCACGTTTTCCCAACCAACTCCTCTTGGCAAACCTTTCCAGAAGTCATTCTCCTTAAGAATAAAACAAAAAAGAGTTCCATAGAGGCCATGCTGAGGTTCTTCCATGAAACAACTAGTCATATCCATACTAACAAGTTTGGAAGCCCAGGAGATATCTCTATTCAAATATTCCTTCTGAATGCACAGGCTTACTTAACCCAGAATAATAGGGTCAAAGTGTGATAGGAGAAATATTTCTCAGTATAGAATTTTCTCCCTAATAGAAGCAGCATGGTCCAGTGGATGGAGGACTAGGTTTAGAGTCAGTAAAACTCAGAATTCAAATCCTGACTATGTTATGATGAGGGGAAATTTTCCTAGAAACTAAAATACTAGTCAAGAAACTAGATTACCTCAGAGCTTCTTTTTTCACTTCTAATCATCACCTTCTAAATAATAATTTTTGTTTTCCTTGAACTGGTCAATCTAAGTTATGGAAGCTCAAGGTTGGCTCTTGTATTTGCATGCTCCAATCACTGCATGCATCCAGTCCTTCCCACATGAACAAACGAAACCCCCCAAAACTTCTGTGATTCAGGCATCCAAGCCCTTTATGTAAAACTCTCCCACCCTATTTGTCTTGTGTAATTGTCTCATCCAAATAGATTCATGTGAACTCATTTTCCCCTTCACTTATATACTTCTATTAGGTATCTTTATAGCGACATACATGGGTGAAGTGAATAAAGCACCAGGACGTGCAAATTCAAGTTCAGCTTCAGACATATACTAGTTCTATGACCTTGAGCAAGTCAGTTAACCTCAATTACCTTTTCTGGGGGTCCCTTCTACCTTTAAATTCTCTGAAACTCCCAATTCTATTACTGTCATTTACCAGTTATATGTCCACAGGTGAATCACTTAACCTCTCTGAGACTCAGTTTTCTCATTTATAACATAGACACAATAAATTGGAATCTCCAACCTTAAAGATTATATATTGAAATTCTCATTTTTTACAAATAAGGAAACTAAGACTCGGAAAAGTTAAATGACTTACCCAAGGACACACAAATTGTGAGTAGAAGAAGAGGGTTTGAAACTAGGTCCCCTCACTCCAAATTTCATGTTGATTTCTTCATGATTATAACTTCAAAGCTACCTAGAACACTCTCTCAGAGGTTTATTGGGAAGAGTAAATGAGAAAATGAATATAACACAATTGACAAACCCTATAAAGATGTCAAATATTGCCAATATGTTACAAAACAATGATATCAAGCAAATCCTTATTCAAAACCTTGGAAAAAATCAAAATCTCTTATTAAGGAAAACATTGGTTCTCCTTGCAGACATTCCTGCTCTCTGTGCCTAGATTAGAATCATTTTGACCTTTTAGTGTGAACAAGTGCTGCTCTAAAACTAAGAACCTGGTAAGTGATGCATACAGGCTTCACTTGCTTTATGCTAGATATTGTACTAAACTCTAAGAATACAAATAGAAACAGGAAGAAAGATAATCCTTGCCCTCATAATGGTTACATTCTAATGAAAAAAGACAAAAGATTAGAAAAAAGTATGTGTGGGTATCCCTAAGAGGCATAATGGAGAGTCAGGGGTAAAACAGAATGACAAACAATATGGCTAGTCTGAGTTGTCTTTAAAATAAAGGGTCTAGGAGCAATAGTCAATGAGAGAAAAGGGTCCTGTGGACAGAGTCTACCTCCAGTGAGAGAAATCCAGAGAGGTGAAATAAAGAGACTTCTGGAATGAGATAGAGAAAGTATGATGAATTTGTCTACTTTCTTTTGTTATAGACTGGGAAAGAATGAGTCTTTTGCTAGATTCAGCAGTAATCAAAGACTGCAGTTTGAAGATATCTGAGAGAAATGATTTGATGAACATATCAGCTTTCCATTTATCTTGACATTTTGGGTACTATTTCTATATAGATAGAATTTTTTAAAAGAGATAATATTTGAACCACTTAATCAAAAGGCAAACATGTTTTAATTACCTATCATGTGTCTAATACCAGCTCTCACTCTCTCAGATCATTGCAAAAATATCTTTACTGAACTATAACTTAAGTTGTCCTATCAGTCATAACAAAGAAAAATATTCAGGAATCACATCTGAAAGAGCACCTGTATCTTCTGCAATGATGCATTATCACAGGATATTCTTTATCAAAAGACTCAACTACTAAATCTCTACCTAAATTTAATTCTAGAAAAACCATTGTCTCAGAGAAATTTGTCTACTTTCTTTTGTTAGAAAGTAAAAACTGAATAAGCCAGCAGGTGCCTCTTTTTGTCTTAACTGCCAGGAAGTTGAGTCAGATTCTATGCCCAGTTCTAACTTTTAGCTCATCTCAAGAAACAGATAGCTTTTACTTTCTATCCTCTCCTGAAGATGAACTTTGCTTGTTTTTTATTTCCTCAATGAGCTGTTTTTTCTTGATGTTAAATTTTGATCCCATCAGAGCATCAATGAATAAGGAAAATTTGTTCTATAGTATTTTTAAGGTTTACATAGCACGTTCACTCTCTGTGAAAGTTATCCTTATTTTGTTATCCTTATTTTACAGGTAAGAAAACATACTCAAGTTATTCAAATATAATTTAGGAAACATCTATTAGACAACCACTCCATGCAAGGAATTGATGGTCTCAAAATATAAAGACAAAAATGCCAGTCTTTTGCCTCAAATAGCTTTTACTCTATTAGATGGATAAAATTTGCACACAGATAAGTAAATGGAATTTAAAGGGAGTTATATTGCATGGGGAAATGCTACAAGAAGATGATGAAAAAGGGTAAAAACATCACTTGTACAAAAATATTCATAGCAGCTCTGTTTGTGGTGTCAAAGAATTGGAAATCAAGTAAATGTGCTTTAATTGGGGAATGGCTTAGCAAACTGTGGTATATGTATGTCATAGAACACTATTGTTCTGTTAGAAACCAGGAGGGATGGAAATTCAGGGAAGCCTGGAGGGATTTGCATGAACTGATGCTGAGTGAGATGAGCAGAACCAGAAAAACACTGTACACCCTAACAGCAACATGGGGGTGATGATCAACCTCGATGGACTTGCTCATTCCATCAGTGTAACAATCTGGGACAATTTGGGGCCCTCTGCAATGGAGAATACCATCTGTATCCAGAGAAAGAACTGTGGAGTTTGAACAAAGACCAAGGACTATTACCTTTAATTTAGGGGGGAAAAACCTGATATCCTATTGTCTGATCTTGCTATCTCTTATACTTTATGTTTCTTCCTAAAGGATATGATTTCTCTCTCATCACATTCAGTTTGGTTCAATGTATGCCACAGAAACAATGTAAAGATTGGCAAATTGCTTTCTGTGGGGGGTGGGGGGAGGGAAGTAAGATTAGGGGAAAAATTATAAAATGCAAAATAAATAAACTCTTCATAATTAAAAAAAGCTACAAGAACTTAAATGTGTTAATAAAAGAGTGAGTCTGCCTTTTGAATCATAACTCTGAATGTGAAGGAAGAGGTGCTGAGTTAGTTGCTTCTGCTTTATGGTCACTAGCTAGTAACCAAACTGTAGGATTACTCTGAAAGGAGTCTAACCTTGGGGTGTCAGGAAATGGGAGGGTATTAATTTCATTTCTTATTTATCTGTATAGATATTCACAAGTTAGGTTAGAAAACCCTCTTTTTTCTTCCAATTAATCTAATATTTGATCACAGGATCATAAATTAAGACCTGGGACCCTAGGAGTTATATTTTCTGGCAGCTAATTATCCTAATTTTCTCTCTCTCTCTCTCTCTCTCTCTCTCTCTCTCTCTCTCTCTCTCTCTCTCTCTCTCTCTCAAATGGGATTAAGTGGCTTGCCCAAGGCCACACATCTAGGTAATTATTAACTGTCTGAGGCTGGATTTGAACTCAGGTACTCCTGACTCCAGGATCAGTGCTCTATCCACTGCACCACCTAACCGTCCCTCTCTCTCTCTTTCTTGATCAGCATTGTGTATCCCATGTGTATGTGGAGTATAATATACATATTTAATATCAATATAAATACATTATATAGAGAAAGATAATAAATATAAGCATGTATATAATATAATTAAAATTAATAATAATAATAATAATAGTAGTAGTAGTACGACCTATCTCCCAGGGACATTGTGAGCACAGTCCTTGACACATAGTAGGCACTTAAATATATGTTTCCTTCCTCCTTATCAAAGATTCAAATACCACTATAAGGAACTCCAATAGGCACTCCCTCCTGCTGAAGGAGCATTCTGTTAGGAACATTTTGCTAGAAATAAAGTAAAGTGCAAATGCTAATGGCTGGTCTGTATGAATCAGCAAATGAAAAGAAATGGCTTTATCCAGAGAAGAGAAAGGAGGAAGGATCACACCTACTCCTTTTATCACTCTAGATTTAGATGTGTTTGCTCTGCTTAGGTTTGTTGTTATTGAGTAACCTCAGTTATGTCTGACTCTTTAGAACCTTAGTCAGGGTTTTCTGGCAAAGATTCTGTAGTGATTTGCCATTTCCTTCTCCAGTTCATTTTACAGATAAGGAAATGGAGGCAAATAGGGTGAAGTGACTTGCCCAAGATCACACAATTGTGAAGTCATGCAATGTCTGAGGTCATATTTGGACTCAGGAACTTCCTGACTTCAGGTCTGGTACTCTATCTATATATCCCCTTCTTAGGTTTAGGTGGGACTAAAGTGGATCTTCTGGTCATCTCGAAGAGAAAAGAGAGAGGACAATTTTCCATTAGAGTAAACAAGAGTTGGGAAGACATGGTTCAACTTTGTCCCTTCAGCATCTAAACAGACATTTTTGTTACTATGAGCCAAGGAATTATTTTTGTTATTGAATAGTGTAGGGAAGAAGCTAACCTGAAAAACAATTTGACCTGATCTTACTCACAAGTACTTAGCTGCTGGGCTTGAACTATAAGTGTGTGTGTGTGTGTGTGTGTGTGTGTGTGTGTGTGTGTGTGTTCCTAATATATTTGCACACATATATTGATATATACATATTAGTGTATATATATATATATATATATATTTACACATCTTTGTACCTACATATATGCTTATTTATTGTCTTCCTCTGTAATTTATAATATCCTAAATATATATATATATATAATTTTTTCCTTCTAGATTAAATGTTGATCAAGAAAAAGGACAAAAAAAGTTAGAATGGGTGCCAGAAAGTTTTTTCCCCTATGAATTCTCTTCATTTTGTCCTGATCAAGCCACAGCTTGATATACAGATATACACTGGAAAAATAACACTGTTTATAAGTCACATTTGGTCTTATGCAAGACGGAATTGGGAAAACATTGCTGTCTATATTCAAACCAACATAGGCAGCATTTTTTTCAGTATGGAAATAGGCTTAATTTCTTCTATTTTGCTCCAACATTCCCCTGACTGCCCTTTTATCCCAGAAGTATTCCATATGCACAGACCCTGCCAGACCCGTATTTATGGTTTCCAGCAACATGTGCCAGGTCCCAAAGAGTTTTGTTGCCAAATGAGTTTGGAAAACGTTTGACTACAGCTAGGCCAAGCAGCAGGGAAAGAAATCTTTCAGCCATCTAGCTCCTGTTCAGGGTGGCCACTGATCATGACAGCTGAATCATTTTTTGAATGTCTTCTATTTATCACAGGCAATATGGTATAATGGCTAGACTCTCAGATTTAGAGACCAGAGGACCTGGGTTTACATTCTGTTACTAATACATACTACCTATGTGATTTTTCTTGTTGTCAGCCATGTTCATGACCCCATTTGGGGTTTTTTTGGCAAAGATATAAAGTGGTTTGCCATTATCTTCTCCTTCATTTTATAGATGAAGAAACTGAGGCAGAGTCACACAAGTGTCTGAGGTCTGATTTGAATTCATATCTTCCCTATGCCAGGCCCAGCACTCTATCCACTCGGCCAACCAGCTGCCCTGTTGTGGGACTGACTATCGGCAAATCATCAAACCTTTCATTGGCCCTCAGGTAACTTGAGGTTACAGAAGAGTTCTTAATCTATATCTGTTGGTAGAAGTTTCCATACTGTGAATTCCCGACAACAATGAAAATAATAAATCTAGACTAAAAAAGTATGTATATAATTTCAAGTCCTAAACACATCACTTATATACTTATTGGACAATATAAGCCATTCAGAACACAGCTGCAAGAGTCAGAGAGAATGCAAAAACACTTGGAGCAACCATAATAGGTGTCATAAAACCCATGCACTAAAGCTCAAGATGTTTTTTCCCCTGAAAGAGCCCTGTGAGTTCACTCAGAGCCTATTTACTCTTATTTTACATACAATTCTCCAGCCCTTTCTTTATTATTCAATATCCACAGTGATGACATGAAATGATGGAATATAGATTTGGTCATAAGAAAGCTTTAAAGATGGAAGAAAATTTTGAAGTCATCTGGTTCAAGTCTCTCATTGTACAGTTAATGAAACTGAGTCCCAAGAGATTATGTGATTTGTCCAAGGCAAAATGTGTAGTAAATGACTGAAGCAGGATATAAACCCAAAACCTCTACCTACAATCCAGCCTACCTTTTATGCATCAATATGGCATTCATACCCCTTCTAGCACTATTCTCACAGTTTCCTTGACTGCGCATGAGGATAGTGACTCCCATGAGGATAGTGATTTCCATGAGGATAGTGACTCCCAATTGTCCTATCTCTATCTTAAATTCTGAAATTTACCTTAATTTATCTGTTCTAAAATAGTACAAGATAACTATCACTAACTAAAACAAGAGACTATCACTAACTAAAACAAGAGACTATCACTAACTGAAACCTAAGTAAATATACTCTGTCAATGGTATTCCTCTGATCTATTCTAAGAAAGAAGTGAGGAAACTCTGGTATCACCTAAACTTGAAGAAGCCATTTTGACTATAGGGGAGCACATCTACATTGTTCACAAAGTATTCCTTTAATAATATGTGTTAATTTTTTAATTTGTCAGGAATGAAAATATGAAGATATCCATCTTTTTTCTCTTATAAAAATGGAGACATTAGCTCTATGGCATCTTGCTGGTTTCCCAAGATAATTCAAAGATCACCAATGACAGATAGATCAGCAGTCATATCTTCCAGTACATTTGCAACCCTAGAATGTAATTCATTTGAATCTGATAACTTGAAGTCCCTGAAAAGAGTTAGCTCTTCTTTTCTCACTATTGTTTTATCCTTCCCATCTTCTGTGTCCTCCAGGACCTTGTTCCATTGATCATTCCCTCTCCCTCATCTTTATTCTCTCTCTCTTTACAGGTTCCTTTGTTGTCTATGAATATATTCAGGTCTTCCTATCTCCAAAACAAAAATAAAACATCCCTTAATCTTACTAACCTGCTAACTCTCTCCACCTTTTTATGGTCAGACTTCTATGAAGAATTATCTCTAATCATTTACTCATTTCTCATCTCTTGCAATCTGGTTTTCACATCTTCCACTCTACATGAACAGATCTTTACAAGGTAACTAAAGATCTCTTTTTCATTGAAAAATATATGGGTTTTTTTTTCTCTTCTGCCTTCATCTTGCTTATCTCCATTGTATAAAACACTTGTGACCCCCTTTTCTATTACTCTATCTTGGTTCTTCCACTTCTCTGAGCATCCCTCCTATCTCCTTTGCTACTTCCTCAACTTCTCCCCATTTTCCTAGTAGAATTTTAGGATTTAGAGATAGAAATCTTCTTAGACATTATCTAGTCAGGGCTATGAACCTGCTTTCTTAATATTCTGAGTCATGTCAAATCAACAAGAATTCATTAAGCATCTGCAATGTGAACAGTATTTCAATAGAAGTGGTTTTTTTGTAATCCTAAGTATTGTAGTTTATACTTTTAAAAACCTTATTTTGACAAGGAATCCATAAGCTCCACAAGACTGTTAAAGGAGTCTGACATACAAAAAAGCTAAGAAACCTTGATGAAGTCCAATTCTTTAATTTTACAATTGAGGAAACTAATTTACCTGCTCAGAGTGAGATAGGATGTCAGGAGGGTAATACCAGCATTTGAACCCAGATTCTCTGCCCCTACATCCAGTGTTGTTTCCATCCATTGTACCACACTGCTCATCACCTTAAATCTGGGTGTCCCTTATGATTTTGTGACTAACTGACTTGGACTTCTCTTCTTTTTCAGTGCTCTCTCCCTTGATGATTGCTTCTCTTATAGCTTTTAATTATCACTTCCATGCTTATGTGTCTCAAATCTCTATTTTTACACCCAACTTCTCTCCAGAGCTATAGTTCCACATTTCCAATTGCCTGCTGAATATATCTACCTGGAAAGTCCAGCCAGCACCTCAATCTATGTCCCAAACTGAACTAGTCTTCCTTCCAAATCCTGCCCCTTCTGCATACTTCTCCATTTCTATTGATGGAATCACCACCCTCCACTAAACCTTGAAACTTTAACATTATCTTTCAGTCTTCTCTCCTAACACCCAACACATATAACTAGATACCAAGCACTATAATTCTACAACAGCAAAATCTCTTACACCTGGCCCTTTTTTCTTTTCCAAAAACAACTATTTTATGTCAGTTCTCATCTCTTCTTGCCTTATACTACCTCAATAATCTCCCAACTGACTTTTCTGCCTCTATTCTCTCCTTTTCCAATCCACCCTCTACTCGCTGCCTGAGTAATCTTATGAACATAGAACCCATCACTTCAATCCTGTACTAAGAAAATCCTTGAAAGTTCCCCCCTCACTACTAATACAAATGTCTGTTCCTAATCTTTGATATCCTTCACAATTTGACTAGAATCTACTGACATAGCTATCTTAAGTTCCCTGCTGGACCTCCTTGTTGAACCTCCAACTGCTAATGTCTGAAATTACCTCCAATCTTTCCTTCCCGATTTTGTATGTCTCTAGCTATGGGTGTGTGTGTGTGTGTGTGTGTGTGTGTGTGTGTGTGTGTGTGTGTGTGTAAAATGTTTAGCTGCTTGGGCTCAGAGATTATTTTTAACCTTTGTTTGTAACTACAACAGTTAGCACAGTGCCTGATAAATAGTAAATATTTAATAAATGGTAGGGGTTTTTTGGATCACTTGGTTACTCAGATGAATGATACTCCCTTCACATGTTTTATATTTCACATCAAACTAGACTATTCTCCATACTCCATACCCCATTCTCATCCTGCACTTTGCTATTTCTGTAGGTTTGTTCACTGCTTTCTATGGCTAGAATACACTCTTCCTGACATCTGTCTCTTTGAAATCTCTCCATTCCTTCATGGCTCAGCTCAGATGCTAACTCTTCCCATATTCTTTCATGACCACCCCCAAAACCAGTTGAAAGTGGTTTTTCCCTCTCAATTATTTATCATTAAATCTGCACTGATAGACATCTCTTCTTCACTGATTACATTCATCTGTGCATATCATTTCCCCCATTAGACTTTATCAGTTTTAGAGAATGATCAATATCAAAACTATCTCTAAGCACAATGTGCTTAGCACCAGAGGAGCCAATTCACTTCCCCAATTTAGTGCATTTTCATACCATTTTCTTCAACATATGTAGGAAAAGGATCCTTGAACTAAAAGTCAAAAATGTTAGTGCTACCTGACTAGATCATAGAATAGAAAGTTAGAAAGGACCCTAGAACTCATCTTAAAAAGCCCTCTAATTTTACACATAAAAGGAAGTACAAAGAAGTGAAAGAATTGCCTAAAGGAGCATGCACACACGCACGTGCACGCACACACACACACACACACACACACACACATGAAGTGACAGGATTAGATATTTGAATCCAGTTCCTCTTATTCTAGATGTAATGCTTTCTGTTAAAGCACTTTATAATGTTATTGTGAGAAGCATGTTGTGTAAACCTTAAAGAATTATTAAAATGTGAATTATTATTAAACTATAAAATCTTGTTCAAGAAACCAGGAAAGTGCAAATGAGTACCAACATGATAGAGCTAGCCAAGATCTAATAACAAGCCAGGATCAAAGGGGTCAGAAAAAAGGTTCTTGTAAGAATTGCTGCTTGTCTTAAGATTTGAAGGAAACTAGAGATTCTAAGAAGAAAGGGTGGGAAGGAAAAATATCACAGGTATGGGATATTACCTGAGCAAATGTGTGAAAGTAGAAAATGAAATTTTACATATAAAAAACTTTAAGTAGGCCAAGAGAACAGCAGGACTTAGATAAAGGGTATTGAGGCAAGTTAAAGGAAAGGAGAGTACAGACTAATGGAAAGAATAATTGTTTCAATATAGGGAATGAACCTAAAAGGATAAGCTCATATATTTATTGAACCATTCAGCTTATAAAGCATTTTCTTCACTATAATCTTTTGATCTTCGTAGTGCAAATATTCAATACTTCAGTACTTTTGTAATATGGATAGCTAGATAGTTCACTGTCATTCATTCTCAAAGAAGACCATAACGTATGGAGTGTGATGTCGTGGCTTGCTAATGAATTGAATTCAAGTAAGGAAGGGTTGTTCAAAATCCAGCCTCACTTTCTTCTCTTGAGCTATCTGGGTTCAGTGGCAAGATACAGATCAGACAAATGATGGTCCCCAGACAGTTAAGTAACTTGAAAGAGATGTAGGATTTGGATCAGGAAAACCTGAGTATGAATCTTACCTCAGACATCATCGAGCTGTGTGACAAGGTACCGAAAAAACTCTCTGATTCAGAGTTCTCTCATTTGCAAAATGGGAATAATAATAACTCTATCCTATCAAGGTTGTAGCGAGGATAAAAATTTAACTGTGAAAAGAACTCTGTAAACCTTATGTTGCTACATAAATATTAGTTAGGATATTTTCTACTTAATAAAAATCAAAATCTCTCTATATTTTAGGAGATAATCAATGGAAGTATTATTGTACTCATTTTATAGCTGAGGGAACTCAACAACAGGCTTGCACACTGTCACACAGCTAAAAGGTAAAGAAGTTGGAATTGGAGCCCATATCTACAAAAGACAGGAGCTATGTGTTATGTAGCATGATAAGGGTTTTCTAAATAATGTGGCATGCCCTTAGAGGGAACATGAAACTGTCTTGGAAAGAGGGTGGATCTAAAGCAGTGATAAAAATTATCAACTTTTTAAAATACAACTCTTGCAAAAAGATAAACAGTTTTTCAATGAGAATAAAATTCAAATAAGGGTAAACAAAAGCAAGACTAGCCTGATAAATTTTCATCAAATGATAGTGAATACAGTGTAGCAATTATTTAATATCATATAAACAGATGACATCAAATTTGAGTCAATAAGCAAGGGTGGGTGGGTGTAGGTTAATAAAACAGATAAGTTGCATTGTTGGTTGCCTCCTGCATTGGCATGTAAAGTGTATATAACTCAAAGTGTAACAATTGTTTTTGAAAGTTTAAAAATAATGTTATCTGATATACAGTTCTCATCATATTCATTTTGATAAGAACTATAATATATATTGAACTGGTTTAAAAAACTGCCACCTTTAAAATTTGAAGTAATCGAAGAATTATTTTAGACAATTTGTGATAGAGACATTGGACTAGATGGCCTTTACAATTCTTTTCAGTTCTCATACATTATCATTTTCTAGACCTAAATAATGTCCTCAAGATTAAAAAAATAACAAGAGGAAAGCCTCCAGAACCTCAGACAGCTCCTGCACATGAGATTTATGAAGAGACTTGGAGGGGCTTATAATAAGAATGTAAGGATCACCTTAATAAAACATATGAAGTTACTGAAAATGTATTTCAAAAAACACAGAAAAGCAACAAAATAAGTGCCCAGAGAAGAGCAAAACAATTGCAAGGTAATTTACGATTCATAAGCCTTCATAATTTACCATCCAGCTTCCCTCAGGCTAGAATAAAATGTATATATTTGTTCAATACTTTTGTCTCTATCTGCATCATTGTGGTCATTTTTTAGACAATTAACTCCCAACCTTTTCTATTCCTTTGAATTGTATCCGAAATCATTGTTTTCCATTTTTTTTCCCTAAAAGAAAGTCTATATAGTATTGGTTTAATCTTTTTTCTCTCCATCCCACCCTCTACTCAGTCATCCTTCTTTCCTTCTGCTTTAATGGAGGGAATACACATTATGGGAGAAATTTTTCTGAAAAAGTTTTTCTATTACTGGAGTTTGGGGGTGGAGGAGGAGCTGAGTCAGGGAGCCCAGCTGGAACTTGATTGGTGGGGGGGATGATAAGTACTGTGATGAGGAGATTAGTACTAAAGCAGGTGTAGTCAATGAACCGATAATGTAGGCAGTTTATTTTAGGCTCAAATTGTTCTATGTGGCTTCAGTGGTAGGACTAGGACCAATAAGTAAAAGTTCCAGAAAGGCAGATTTTGGCTCAGTGCAAGAAGAAAATTTCTAACAATTAAAGCTGTCCTACAAAATAGAAAGGATGGTCTAATGGAATAATGAATTCTTCTTCCCTGAAAATTTCCAAGTGGAGGATGGATGGCCACTTGTCCAGAATATTATGCAGGGGATTCATGTTTCAACAGGAGGCCAAACTAAATGATCCAATTTCCCTTCCAAGCTTCTAAGTCACTGTAATAAGGACATACTAGTGCTAAAATAACCAGACATTTGCTCAATGGTGAGATGATATTCTCCCATATCTGGAAGTACTCCTTCCTCATCTGTGACTTTCATATTTCCTGTTTTTCTTCAAGACTCCTTCACCTTATGATCCACCTCTTCTTTGGAGACTGCCCCCCCACACACACTCAGGTATTAGGATTCTGTCATTTAAATATTCCTAGAGTACTTCGTTTAATCTTTCCATCTGCCCCTTTCACTCACTACTTTGTGTTATGCTTCTCTCTGTATTTATTATACTTATCTTCTAGGCCTCTAGTAGAATATGGGCCCTTTGAGAACAGAACATGTTTTATCTTATTTTTGTATCCAAAATGCTCCTTATAGTCTTTTTTGTGTCTATCTGCATACAGGTTAGAAGTAGGAAGTGAAGCCAAAAAGGAAAGAACACTCATTTCTTCCCTTGGTTCCTACCTTTGGAATGTGGTCATTGCCAACTATCTCCAGCTAGATCTTTTCTCTTCCCACCAGTCACCCATTCCCTAGTAGAGTCACTCTTGATTCTATGCTTGGGAAAAGTTTTTTGTGTGCAAGTTTGGACTGGAGGAACAGGGAAGGAGTAAATGAGGTGCACATCTCAGGAGCCTGACTTTGTCCCCAAAAGGAAAGAAAATATAAAGATTCAGTTTAGTTCTGCCTTTTGTGAAGTTAATTTTTAAAATGACAAGAAATCTAAACCTTATATAAGAATCAATTCTTCTTTCTGAATTTGACTAGCCTCATGAGCACTTTTGGACCATGGCTCAATTCCTAACCCTTTCTGTATTATCAGTTTCCCCTTGTGGCAGCCCACCCATTTGCATATAGGTCAACATACATCAACTGCAGTTAGATTTGTCTAGCCAGAAATAGAAATTCAAACTATGTAACCAGAAATTCAAAAAGTAACTTTTGGAAAATAGAATAAGCTTGAGAATTAGCTTATGCCCTTCTTGGGGAGAGAGAGAGGAGAAGGAAAAGGAAGATTATCTTTCACAGTCAGGTGCTTATTTTCCCAAATGGAATTTTAGCAACCACCATCTAATTCTAGTCACTGAAAGCAGAGACAGCTGCAATACCCAGGGATCTGGCAGTAGCCCTACAAGTTGCTGTGTCCAGGGTTTAGGCAGTAGCCCCAAACTCAGCTCTCTAGTTTTCTATGTGCCTGCTTCAGCTACCATTCAATTTCCATACTCTCTTGAAATGCATTATCATCACAACTGCTGCTGCTGTCACAGCTGACTGCCTTTCCCACTGCCACAGGCTCAGTCTGAAATTCCCAGTGTGGTGGAATTTCATCTCATAACTCATGCTCCCACATCCATGCTCATTCGAAGATTCATAATGGTCTCAGAACCTCAAAGGAGAGGAAGAAAATGGCTGTTGGTCCAAGACTACATCTCCCAGAAATCTATGCATTCAGACTCCAAATAGCTCCCTGCCATCACAACACTAGCCTGGTACTTTTCACCTAGCAGGCACCTGAAGATTATCTGTTGAAGTATTTGGTTAATTATTCCAGAGTATATTAATTTCCTCAAAATTTCTAAGTCAAGTAAAGGAAATATGGCATAATAGAGTTTGAGACCTAACCAGGAACACCTGAGTTCTCTGACATGCACTAGATCTATGGCCCTGGGCAAGTCACTTTAACTCTGTCTAAGGCTACTCTCTAAGACTGCAATAGAGCAGTTCATAATCTGAATTGGTAGAGAAAATTAACTCACTTGGGGTTCTTTGCATCAGTGGAAACAAAGGTTCGTACCCAAAGGCAATTAAGATTCTACTCTATGCATCTCAAACTTGGAATTCACCTGAACACAAGTGTAAGAGTCTGATAATCAAGGTGAGCTCTATGCCTATAGAGAAGGTATAATTGCTTTAAAATACTCTCTTTTTAAAAAAAAATGGGTTTTTGCTTCCCCTGTTCTAGACATGGAGAAAGAGGAGGTAAGGTTTCTTTCTTCATTTGATAAACAATAAAGCCTATAAGTTCCAAATCACAGCCTGAAAGTGGTGGGATGAATGTTAGAGATTTCTGGAAGCTCCAACAAGGATTCAAGTCACAGCTGCTTTCTTAGCAACAGGTCATTCTGTATCGCTTAGCATCCTGCATCTTTCTTTAAGTTCAAGAAAAGGAAGTGAAATGAACAGATGGATAGAGGCAAAGGGCTCATGGAGTCAGAAGCCCACCTCCCTGAACAGTGCTTATTCTCCTGGAGCCTGGCTCATACCACTAACCTTCCATGACCTTCATAGTGCCCTGTCTAGTACTGAGTCTCTATTTCTCTTAAAAGTTGGGAATATTTTTACTTGTCTCTTTAAAGATAATTCCAGTTAGATTTATGCCAAGAGGAAATCAATGGGATTTCAGAAAAACACACACTAAGAATAAGATGTTCATAAACAGCCCAAACAGATGGGGCTTAGTCATTTTGCTCTCCATGTTGTATATCATCCATCACTGCAGCAGAAACCAAGGAAAAGCAGCCTAGAATCATCCTCCTTTGATGTAGTGGACATTCATGTCTTCTTGAATATTGATCTTCTCTAAGCATCTTAGTGACCTCTGGAGAAGAAGATGCCATTTTCTAGGGAAACAAAGACTCCCACCACAGACAAAAAAAAATGTTCTCTTGATGTGGGCATGCTGATGGTTTCAGTAAAGAGGCCAGCATTGGACTGGGATATGAAGCTTTAGCAAGCAACCTGTTCAATCTTAAAAGCAGCTGGTCAAGGGTGGGAGTATTCACACACCTGTTGGTGGATAGGTAAAAAGTGTAAAATAGGTACATTGTCTTTTACCAGAAGGTGATATAGGAGGAAGGAGGTAGATGCGATGATTATATTGATGTACCATATTGATTTTAATATTGGCTACTCCTAAATATCATACTCATATATAGATGTGTGTGTATGTATGTATATGTAGGTGCATTTATATACACATACACACACTATAAAAAATAACAATTATCAGCATTAAAAAGCATTAAAAAGCATTAAAAAATTATCAGATTAAAAAGCTGATCATGAAGCTGAGTTCAAGTTGTGTTTCTATCACTTATTTTTCTGAATGACCTGGTGAGGCTGCTTAACCTCTAAAACTGCAGACAACTCTAAAACAAGGCACCTCAGAGAAGGCACTTATCTATATTGTTTGAAGCAATTTCATCATCTGGAAAATCTGTATATCAATGAAATCATGGGTCCAGTTCAATCTCTATCCCTATTCTTGAGTTTAATACAATTAAAATTTGTGGGAGGGGAAAATGAAACAGATATTCATATGATCAGAATAGAATACTGTACATGTGTCTGAATTATATACTCTTAAAAGCAGCTGATCAAGAGTAGGAGAATACATATATTGCCTAGACCAGTTAGAAGTAAAGTGATTTGCCCAGGATCACACAGTCAATATTTGTCTGAGGTAGGTTTTGAGCTCAGTATATTCTATATTTAAAATCTGTTCTCTACCCACTATACTATACCATATTGCCTTTCCCTAAGAGAAGAAGCCAATCTGAATTGGTAGAGGGAATTTCTTATTATATCTAAGCAACAAAAGAACAATTCCAGTCCCTATCTCTATGATTCATATATGCATTATGTGTGCATATATATAATGTATGTATGCATATGTGTATACATACATGTAATTTCATGGATATAGGAAACTCTCAGTGAAAAAAATTTCCTCTACCATTTCTGACTATCACCTTCTCTGTTTCTTTTAATTTTAAGAGATGCCTGTATATACTGGACCACAGCAACTTTTTGTGCTGAGTAGATATACATGTGTGAGTACATCTCTCTCTCTCTCTCTCCATATGTGTGTATGCATGTATGCATTGTGTATGTGTGAGTTTGTATATGTGTGTGAATGGACACATTGGAAATATGTATGGCATTTCCCCCCTTAAATTTTTTGCTAATAGGCTAATGATAAAAGAAAAGGAGGCAACATTAGCAATTTTGAATATTTTGAAAGAATTTATTTTAAATTATTTCATGAGCTAAGGAAGGTAAGAAATAAGGTTCAATTTTGTGACTCATAATAATAAACTGGAAAAGATAACAGAAGATAGAAATGGTGTTTAGGAGGTTATGGAAAGACAGGGACATGAATACAATGTTGTCAATTACTTCAGAGATTCTGGGAATCAATTTAGAGGAAGCTAAGAGGGTGAAAAAAATGACCATACTCTTTGAAGGAGGTTAATGATAAAAAGGAAGATCCAATAAATTCACCAAAATACTTGTAGAAACACTTTTCATAGTAACTAGATGCCCACGAAATAAAGAATGATTGAGCAAACTGTGATACAAAAATACAATGAAACATTACTGAGCTATAAGAAACTTAATATAATGAATACTGGGAAGCATGGAAAGATAGATGAACTGATGCAAAATGAAATAAACTGGAAAAGGAAAAATACTTAAAATGACTATACCGATGTAAAAATGAAAACAATAGATATTGAATGCTGTGAAATTATAATGATCCATCTGGTTCCAAAGAAGAAGTATTAGAATATGCTTCCTTCTCTTCTTTGTAGAAGTGAGCTATGGCTATGGAACACTATATTCATTTATTCAATAAATATTTATTAAACATATATTATGTGGCAGGCACAATGCTAAGCACTGGAAATGAAAAAAAACAGACAAAAGACAATCCCTGTTCTCCAGGAATTTACAATATAACAGAGAAGACAACATGCAAACAAACTCATACTCATATTACATAAAAAGAAAGAGAGAGCTACATGTAAGATAAATAGGAAATAATTAACAGAGGGAAGGCACTGGAATTACATAGAATGGTAGATTTAGTTAATAAAGTAATTAATTTGGCTTAAAAATCTCTCTCTCTCTCTCTCTCTCTCTCTCTCTCTCTCTCTCTCTCTCTCTCTCTCTCTCTCCCTCCCTCCCTCCCCCCTCTCTCTCCCTTTCTCTCATATTTTTGGTACAAGGGATGTTCCTATGGGAGGAGAGTGGAAAAGATATTTGATGATGTAGGCATAAAATCAATACAATTTTTAAAGGAAAAAAAGTCAGTTTATACACTACATGTAGAATATTAAGCTTTAAAGACATTAAAAATACCTAAGAAATCATTGTATCATCTTCTTGAACTTGAATTGATGATTGATTTAAAGACATTAAAAATACCTAAGAAATTATCATATCATCTTCTTGAACTTGAAGTGATAATTGATTTATCTTTGCTAGGAAGGATAGAGCTATACACTAATGACAAGGTCAAAAGAAGATACTCATATATCTGTATTTGATATGCTATGTATTCATTTCAGGGTCAATTTTTTTAAGAGTTGAAACATGTAACATAATGCCTTAAGACTGGCTTTGGAGTAATTCCCCAATATATATTGTTTGCTGGTATGTAAAACATATAGAGGAGGGGCAGCAAATTAGTGTAATGGATATGAGGTGCTCAGGAAGACAGAAAGACACACGGGTTTAAATCCAATGACTAGCTCCATAACCATAGAAGAATAAGTTAATCCCACAGTGCCCTAGGCAACTTTTCTCATACTATAAGTTAAAGATGAGATGTCAATTCAGACCAGTGGAAGGAATTTTCACTCTCAACACCAATTACCTAAAAAGGCGAAATACAGAAATACAGTACATACAGGAATATGATTTAGCAAAAGAGAATTTGCAATATGACTTAGAGAAGAAGGTCATGGTATTAACAGGGTATAAACTTGAAGGATTTTGTCATACTTCACTATACCTCCCATTAGTAAAAGATGCCCAGTTTTCACTACACCCTCCTCTCCATTGCAGAGAGATAATACCTTGAAATTGCTTGCTATAGAGTTCACCTATTGATTACATTGAAGCTGTTTCTACATCTATCATAGCCCTGGTCATGCATTCATCTTCAAAATATGTTGTTTGTGTTTTTGAGTCATTGATTATGTTTTGTGTTATTTTGTCCAGTTTGGGGGCCATTCCAACCTATCCAATATGGTACAGTTAGGATCTGCCTTTTTATATAAAATCCCTTCCCACTACTACTGATGCTAGGAGGTTCCTTTACTGCAGTATTTTGAAATCTACCGGGCTGTCCCCAACAGACCTGATAACAGAGATAGTACAAAAATTATTATCCCCATTTTACAAAGGACCATACTGAGATCTCTGCAAATTTAGGTTAACTGACCCACAGCCACATGATCAGTGAGTGGCTGAACTGGGGCTAGAGCCTAGGAAGGAAAGAAGGGAAGAAAAAAACCCAAGCATTTATTAAGTGCTTGCTTAATTACTTACTCAATTTATTAAATGTTTACTACATGCCAGGCACTTTACAAATATTATCTCATTTGATCCTCACAACCCTCAGAGTTAGGTCCTATTCCTCTAATCATTTTACATTTGGGGAAACTGAGGCAGATAGCAGTTAAGTGATTTACCTAGGGTCACACAGCTAGTACCCAAAGTTGGATTTGAACTCCAACTAGTTGCATCTAAATATGCAGTCTAGTACTTTTTGCCCTCTACTAGTAGTGTTTCTGACCTTCAGCCTGATTAACATTGAATATAGCACTTTGAGCCCATTAATATCACAGGCACCAGTTTCACCCTTATATTTTGAGTGCTTATGATGTAAGCTCACAGAGTGTGAGTTTACAGTGGAGAAGTAATGCTTCTATGATCTTTCAATCTGGACCAAGAAGCAAAAAGTTCATTGGAAAAGAGATATGATGATTCAGTGCATCCAGGCCAAAAACACTTGGGATGAAGTAAAACTGGGTCGTTCCACTTTTTCTTTAATTATCCAGATAATTCCCTTGACTTTTCACTTTACTTCTAATACACAGATTCAGCAAAGTAGAAATCTGACATTTATCCAGATTAACAATGTTAGTGCTGAAAGCATCCTTTGTGAGCTACTTCCACCCATTTTATAGGCAAGGAAACTGAGGCCAAGAGACATGAAATAAATTGCTCAAAAACACAATTTTAGTTTATAAAAACAAAAAGGCAAGGGGGTGGACTCAAATCCAGATCCATGGGAGTGTTCTTTCTGTTAATTCATGCTACCTCTCATTCTAGACTGTCAGATAATTTATCCCCCCCCCCATAGTTATTTCTACTATATTTTTGAGATTGGCTATCTACACTGGTCAACTTGACTAAACCATTGCTAAATCTCATAGAATTTGAGGATCATGAACTAAAAAACAACCTAAAAAACAACCACCTAATTTTCCATGTGAGGAAACTGAGGCCAAAGAGAGGTTAAATGAGTTGTTCAAAGTCTACTAGTTGCTAGTAGTAACAACAAAGATAGGATTTGAGCCCAGATCCTTTGACTCTATATGTAGCATTCTTTGCACTGTCCTGTATATCACTTAGGTTACTCTAAGCTTACACAAAATGAGGAGAGACTGAGTGTATAATGCAAGAAACCAATGTATAAAATCAGAGGTTCATGGAATCAGAAGAAAATTCATTTCATTTAAAGTTTCATTTGGGGCAGTACAGATGGAGGTCAAGTCTATATGCCAGAATTAAATGGACCATGGCAGGGCAGAATCCCTCAGTACAATTTGCCAAAGCCTGAACACTCTATCCATCCAATGCATAAAGAAGGATCCAACAACATTAATCAATGCAGACAGCTGATCTGAATTTTAAAAAAGGCCTAAATTTCTATGATTTTTTTCCTCAAAAGCAATTTTTTGCAATGAATTATTTGAATAATTCTTTGCTTTGCTTTGCTTGTAAGAGCTTGTCTGTCTGCTTTGAAGAAACCAAGATTTTAAAATTTTTATTTTAATTATATCATCAAATCTCCCACATTCTCTACTATTGAGTTTTCATATCTATTAGCTGAAGTTTATTTTCTAGACCAAAAAACTCAGTCTTTGCTGAATCATATCAAGAAGAAAAGTCAGCATCCCATTTTAAAATTAGGTTGTGACACATCATCAAATATAAATTCACTTGTGTTTCTATATCCCACCCCCACTAGAAACCAGTTTCATGAGATTCTTGAGTTTTTGAGACACAATTTAGATATAAAAATGTTTCCACACAGCTAGGCACTAAAGCACCAATACCAAAAGTGTTTGCATTCTGCTCTTGCAAAGAAGCAACCTTAAATAAATATTTTAAAGGATGTCTTCTAATCCTATGGTTTAAAAAATAATATGGAAAACTGAATTGCTCAATTCATATTTTGTTATGATGTGTATGGGGTAAACCTTGTTTGAGCATACATGTTGTCAATACATAATTTTGTGAGTAGACAATCACCAGCTCTTAAAGAGATCAATTTAAACTAGAGGGGAAAAAAAGATGGGTGGAAGTCACAATAGTACAAATTAGGTATTTTCAGTTCATTGTGCAATTTATATGAACTGTG
The DNA here is from genome assembly GCF_037893015.1 of Macrotis lagotis. Taxonomy (NCBI): domain Eukaryota; kingdom Metazoa; phylum Chordata; class Mammalia; order Peramelemorphia; family Peramelidae; genus Macrotis; species Macrotis lagotis. Next base: position 146,125,919 of record NC_133666.1, read on the forward strand.
TGTCTTTCAAGGGGAAAAAATGCATTTAGCTCTCTTCTAGCCATTTCAAACCCTATTGATATTAATTTTATTTGGGCAGATGATGTCTTTTCCAGGAAAACAGTTTCTGCATTGGCTTTCAATATGCAGCACACAAACCTACCCCATCGGGAACTACCCTAATGATATTTTCTTACTATTTTTATATTACTAATCTTAATCATCTTCTTATCCATTAATATATCTTTGGGGGATATGTAGAAGTATAACCATAAATAGGTATTTTAAATAATATAAAACATTTTTATAATATTAACATTCATATAGAAATAAATCACTGCCTTTCCATAAATAAAATGGGGCAACTGGGAACTGGAGACTGGCCAGTGCTGTCCTTTTATTTTTCTTTTTGCATCTATTAGTTTCTATCTAAATTGGAGGTTATATAGAAACAGATTGGGAAGCAAAATGAAAAGGATTGAAAAGGATTCTTTAACGACAAATGATAAGAGTGACGGTCTTCCAATAGTTTCACCAAGGTTGCTGTGGAAATGTTTATCGAAAAATCTTGTCTTTTTCTAGAAATTACCGCCACCTTCAGGTCGAGATTTCAGTCCCTGCCAGGGTTTTCCTTTTTCAAACACACTGAAATTCTTACTAAACTCAGAGATCATTCCACAAGACACTTTTAGAGCCACAATAGCCTTCTAAGAAATGAGTCTGATGACAGTAGAGGATTGGACCAGGCCTACTATGAGAACTCAAACATTTCTCTCCCTAGGCTATCAGCCGAGGCATGTGAAACTGGCGGGATTTTCGTGTGACCTGCTCTGACGCTGCTCGGTGGGACAGCCAGGGCTCTGCTGATTCTGCCCACACGGTCAACGTCCCCGAGGGAGTCTTCCGAAAGAGAAAGAGAGGAATTTTTGTAGCTCCACAAGCCCTTCATATTCAATCCAATGACTGCATTTGGCAAGTCACACAGTGGAAGGGAAAGAACAAGGCGACCTGTTTGTGTGTTCTGCAAGAAAACCCACAACCTGCCACAAAACCCTGGATGAGAAGGATGGATCCAACCTCATCCCCCAAGGCCCCCGCCTTTTTTTATCATTCCCCTTAGCAAGGGCACCTGCCCCTCCCTCCCATCTCTCTGGAGGGAAAACGATCGATGAAATGGATGACATCTGCTCCCTTTTCACTTCCTTCTACAGTTACAACTGAGTTACTCAAGGGCTGCATGTGGACTCTTCCCCTTGCCTCGGAGGCTCCCTAGAGAGAAACAAAACTCCAACCTCCCTCTACTGCTACATCCGTACGGGCTGCATTTCAGGATAGGGCTGCTGAATGCAACCCAACAATGAGCCAGAGACACAGACATAGACCTACCCCCACCAAAAGCAGAAAATCAAGATCAAACAAAATTAAAAAAAAAAACTTCCATTTAAATCAACCTCTGCGAATCGATGTCAGAAACACACCTGTCTCTGGACACACATATCCAAACTCCTCCCTAGAAGCGAAGTCCCTGACCTCTCCGCGCATACACAGGGCAGGACAGCAGGCTCCTTCCTCTCCATCTTTATAATACAGTGACTCCTATGACACCTATTTCTTCCTCTTTGTCCCCCCTTCCCTCTTCTTTGCCCCCACTTTTCCTTTCCCCCCTTCCTCATCTTTTCACTCCTATTTGCCTCAGTAAAGCGCTTCTTCGATCCCCTACCCAATCTCCTCATCCCTAATCCCTCTGGCCCAGTTCTCACTGCAGGGACGACGCCACGGGGCACCTAGAGAGCTGCTGCCCCTCGAGTGCCGGCCCCGGGCCACAGTGGAAACCCGGCTCCCTACGATTCCCTTCAGAATGTCAACCACACGGCGCGGCCGGGCTAGATGGGGGAAACTGGCCCCAAAGGCCCGGGGGTGGAGTGGGGGGTGGGGGGCCAACAGGACCCGAGAAGGCTCACAGAACTGAGAGGGAGGGGAAGGCTGAGCTTGGGGGGCGGGGGTGGGGGGGTGCAGCCGTCGCACTCACCTCAGTGTCGTAGAGCCGAAGGTCCAAGAAGTAGGGATACAAGAGGGACTCGTTGCGGATCTGCTGGATCGCCAGCTCCACGGCAGGCAGCACCCCTCGCCCGATGCTGCCCTTTGCCACGTTGTCCGTGAGTGGCATCAGACCCATGATGGACAGAGGTGGACTGTTGACCGGAGGCCCCGCCGCCCCCCGGGGGGAGGCCCGCGACCCTCCCGAGGCTGGGAGCAGCAGGAGCAGCAAGGGCAGCATCGGGGCGAGTCGCAGTCCCGGTGCAGCCCGGCTGGCCGCAGAGCCCGAACCCGGGCTAGAGGCCATGCCGCTCCCGCCGGAGAGACCCCGGTCCGACCTGCCCAGGCTCCTGGGCTGCTGCGGGCGCCGGGGCCACGAGCACCTTTTCATTGCGGCCGCATGGCCCGGGGCCCAGCGAGGGGCAGGCGGCAGCACCTGCGCTGGCTGAGCCTCCGCCTCCTCTTCCAGCCGAGTTCTCTGTCGGACGCGTAAAGGGCTTCCTTCCCCCGCCCGCCCGCCCGCGGCACCCCCGACAGTCGTCCTGGCAATGGCGCCTGCCGCCTCCCAGCTGTGCCAGCTGCTGTCACCCTCTGCCGCCGCCACCACTCACAACGGCAACAGATCAATCATTGCGAGGATCGGGGGAGACGGAACCGGAGCCGCGGAGGACCGGCCCCTCCGGCTGCCCTTTCTCCGGAGCTGGGGCTGCGGTGCTAGCACGGCTGCTGCCCCTGCCCCTGCCCCTGCCCCTGCGGCCACCGCCGCCGCCGCCGCTGCTGCTGCCCCTGATGCCGCCGCCGCCGCCGCTGCAGTCGTTGCTACCTTCTCCAGGCAGCCGCAGCCGCAGCCACCCAAGCTGGGACCCGCAGCAGTCAGCCCCTTCTGAATTCCGCCTTCTCTTCCTTCAGCTCCAGCTCCTAAAGCTGCATGATGGAGCCCCAGGCCCGAGGAAGGAGCAGTGGGCACGGAGCGGGGGGGGGGGGGGGGGGCGGGGGGAGGAGAGGAAGAGAATTAAAAATCACCCTCGAAATTTAGGCACAGGAAAATCTGGTCAGAAAATCCTGCCCCCGGGGACAGGGTGTGAGTCCTGGGGGTGGGGGAGGCTCCGGCGCTCCCTCTGTCTGGGCTTCTGCTGCCTCGGAGGCTTCTCCTCCCAAGCTAGGGGGAGAAGTGAGTGCCGCATTCCCCCCGAAGCCGAAGAAGCCGGAGGAAGCGCGAGGCCTCCCCGCGGGAGAGCCCGCCTCGCAGGAAGGCTGGTTCGGGAGCGCTCGGCCGGCCGGCTCCCCGCGTGGAGGAGGTGGCTGAGCCCCAGCGCCTCCTCCGCGCTCCGCGCTCCGCTCAGCCCCACTGAGGATGCGGCTGGGGCTTCTTCATTAGAGACGTGGCTGACGGTTACTGCTAGTAACCGGCGCTTGCACGTCGCTCGTGAGCTATCAGATGCTGAGCAGGTTATCGGGTAGAAGTGTCAGGAGACGGGGTTTGGGCAAATCCATCAACCAGCGGGGAAGGGGGAGTGTGTGTGTGTGTGTGTGTGTGTGTGTGTGTGTGTGTGTGTGTGATAGCAAGGAAGAGAACCGGCCCTGGCACACTCAAATGGCAGCAGCAGATGCCATATCAAAGTGTTTCCTGTGGCATCTGCATTGTTCCGGGTGGTCTGTGGATTCACTATCTCCAGATTCGGAATTCCAAGACGGTTCCATCAGGCAAGCATTTAAAACCCCTAATGGGTGTGAGTTCCACATTCTACCTAAGCTTCCTCTCATTCTGCTCAACACCCATTGCATTTGCTAGAAGAAAATCTGTCTATGTTATGAAGAGGGAGAGTTTTTCCCCTTTCCGCCAGTCAGAAACCAGAATACCTCAGAGCTTCTTTTTTCCACCTCTAGACAAAATTTTATGGCATCAACATTCTAAAGAAGAATTTTTGTTTTCCTTGAACTGGTCAATCTAAGTTATGGAAGCTCAAGGCTGGCACTTGTATTTGCATGCTCCAATCACTGCATGCATCCAGTCCTTCCCACACGAACAGACGGTACCCCCAAAGGCTTCTGTGATTCAGGCATCCAAGCCCTTTATATAAAACTCTCCCACCCTATTTGTCTTGTGAAACTGTATCATCCAAATAGATTCATGTGAACTCATTTTCCCCTTCATATAATAAAACTGAATACAATTTATATAGTTCTTTAAGGTTTGCAAAGCTAATTTCATGCTCATAAGAACCCTATGAGTTAACATTTACTGGGGTTCAGAGAGCTTAAACAGTACTTGAACCCAGGTCTTTTTAAATCATTTCCTACACTATCTACAATGCCCCCCCTTCTTCATAAAGGCCCCACCCAACATACTGGAGGTTCTACTTGTAAATCTCTTAAAATTGTCTAGTTTGCAAGCAAAACACATGGACTTTCCATCAGTTATTACTCAGTCTCTCTATGCCAATGGCCTATTTTTCTCCAATCTTTCTGATGCCATCCTTTATGCTTCCTCATGGATAAGAATTGCACAGAATAGGCATCCATCTCCAGCTACATTATTTGAGGAATCACTTAAATAAATGAGATTACAGATTCATTGAAGTATACATACATTGCAAGGAAACAATCTTATGAATACATAGTGTGTAAACTGACCTATAAATTCAATTCAAGTGAATGAAAAATATTTATTAAGCACCTACTCTGTACTCAGCGATGTACTAAGACCTAGGAAAGGGTCTTATTAAAGACAGACAAAACACAAAGCCTGCTTCCAAGAAGAAAAGTAAAACACAAAATAGATTATATGGTAAGTGGCATAAGAAAGTTATAACCACGTTTCTAGGGGGGGGTGTTTCAAAGAGGTTATATGAGCACTAAATTTCAAGAGAATATACATTCAAATGTGATTTTGTTCTGTGCTTCATTTTCCTCATCTAATATAAAGTGGTTGGATCAGGTTTTCTCTAAAGTCCCTTCTCATTCTATATCCTATGGTCCTACATACAATTAATGTTGTGTGTGGGGGGGGTGTAAACTAGGGGGGAAATGAAATAGGGTAACATTTAATATGGAACCTGAAGAGTTTTGAAAGGAGAGATGGGAATACAACAGTTTAGGTTAAGGGAATAACATGTACAAATGCACAGAGACTAGCATACAGAAAATGTTTGGAGAATTGGGAGTCAATATGAATTGTACTGAAATATAAGCCTGAAAAGACATTATTTTGATGTGGACCCTTGAATGGCAGGGAGAGGAATTTGGACTTGATTCAGGAGGAAACTATTGGAAGATTTTGAGTTGAGACATGATGTTAATTGAGAAGGGTTCCAAGAAAATTAGTCTAGAAGCTTGGTGTAGACAGAATGAGAGTGGGCAGAGAATATGATCAAAAACTCAAGTCAACAGGCATTCAAGTGCCTACTATGTGTCATCCGACTACGCGTTTGTGGATACAAAGAAAGTCAAAGCAAATAAACAGAATCCCAAAGGCAAAAAAAAACCCTCTCTTTCCAAAGAGTTAGAATTTGGAGTCAATTATAATTATATCGGGAGTTCTTGAATTGGGGACCATAGGACAGACTTCTAGGAATCTGGGAACTTTGATGAGGAAAACACCCTTCTATTTATGAAGACAAATTTATTTTTGTTTTTATTGACATAATATTGAAATTAAGCCATTTTCTTTCATTATGAATATAGGCATCAGATATTCTGAGGTGGGTCCCAGAGGCTTTATCAGACTAATAAAGAATCCATGGCATAAGAAAGGTCAAGGACACATGGTCTTAAACACACAAGCTTAAAGAGGAAACTTCAAAGTTTGTTAGTCCAATTACAATCTTTAGCATGAATCCTCTGCACAAAATTTCCGAAAAGTGTTTATTCAGTCTCTTCCTGAATACCTTCAGGAAAGGGAATAGCCAGTATTCCTAAGGCAGCATCCTTCCTTTTTCACACTAGCCATCTCCTTTCCAGATTCCCTTTTGCCCAATTTTCTGGACCACTGAAAACACTTTTAATTCTTATAATTATGTCTTGGGGCCTCTGACCTTCTGGCTGATGAATTCATGACCCAAACTCACTCTGTCTAGCTGACCCCAATCAAATTTCATATTCATAGGGTAAGTTTATCAATTAAGTGGTTAGTAGAGACTACAAATAACTCTTCACAATAAAACCCTGTTCCTATCTATTTTTATGATCTATATAAGCAACATGTCACACATATCCTCCATCTGACCAGATGGTTTGTAGAATAGGGGTAGGCACTTACAATTTCATCCATATAAGGTACTTACAGGAGAACAACTTCCCATTCTGATACTGTTCCTGATTTTCTCTGGACTTTAAAACCATTCACTCTCCATTGCTTACCCATCCTTGAACTTCCCTCAATGTCTGAAGCTTCTTCACTCTGTAACAATGTAGCACCCTTTCCCTTCATCATGGTCTATTCATCATAGAATATTCATCATCTTACTTTTTCCTAGTGTTGAGTTTCCCTTAAGCCTCTGTTTTGTGGAATGACCCTAAGTCTGAATGCCTTGTTTCCCTTCTAGCACTGATTCTGATTTTCTCTGGATTTCAAAACCATTATGCTTTATTCCTTGCTCTCATTTTCCTTTTCATCTTCTTTCTATATGTTTTCCTTATTTATAATGTAAATTCCTGAAGACAGGAACTAATTACTTTGGTTTGGATTTATATCTATGGTGCATAATAAATATATAAAAATGCCTGTTTTCTTCCTCAATACTTTCTCTATCAATGTAGACTGGCAACTTCTCTGTGATTTGCCTAAAGTCACATAGCCAGAATGAATCAAAAGAGGAATTGGAATCCAGGTCTTCCTGCCATAAAGTCTAGGTCTCTACAATATGTTCTCACTCTAGTTTGAGACACCTTCTTAGCATATTGTCAATTGTTTCTCCTTTGTTTTATCTTCACTCATATGCTTTCTTTCCATCACACTTTACCTTTTTTCAGGCTTTTAGGGTTTTCATGGTATTTATTTATTTGACAAAAAATTGCTACTCTCTTGCCTCATCTGTCAAATATGTTCTTTTGAAACAAAACTTGAGGGCGGCTAGGTTGCGCAGTGGATAAAGCACTGGCCCTGGAGTCAGGAGTATCTGGGTTCAAATGTGATCTCAGACACTTAATAATTAATTACCTAGCTGTGTGACCTTGGGCAAGCCACTTAACCCCATTTGCCTTGCAAAAACCTAAAAAAAAAAGATCTATCTTAATGTGACTTGTAATATAGCATTCCTTGTCACATAAAACATATTGGGGTGGCTAGGTGGCATAGTAGATAAAGTACTGGCCTTGGAGTCAGGAGTATCTGGGTTCAAATCTGATCTCAGACATTTAATAATTACCTAGCTGTGTGGCCTTGGGCAAGCCACTTAACCCCATTTGCCTTGCAAACAAAAAAAACCTAAAAAAAAAAAAAGAAACAAAGCTTGACCTCCCATTGTCATAATCTAATCATGAGTCCTATTTCTCAAAATATTGCTGTTTACTTATATATAGATGATAAGGAAGTGAGAGGTCCAAGAGAATGATAATAATGTATAGGATTGTGGATACACACATGCACAATTGTATGAATGCAAGAAACATTGTGAAGATGGAGTCAATAAGATTTAGTGACTGAATGAATGTGAAATTAGGATGAATCCCACCCTGATATTGCATGATTTTCTGATTTCAGTGGTTTGAATTTGGTGTCTGAAAAGATAGTGACATTAATAGAAAAAAATGCAAAATTAAAAGTCATTCTAAGGGGAAGATATTTTGGATATAGTAAGTTTAAGGTACAAGTGCGTGCTACAATCATTATTTTTAAAAAATACTAAGGGAGAAGCTGTGTGACATAGAAAATAGAGTACCTACTTGAAATCAGTAAGACCTGAGTTCATATCTTGCTTCAGGTACTAGTTATGTGATCCTAGTGAAGTCACAATTGCCTCCTAAAATACTAAGAACATCACTATGAGCATGGATGCCCTAAGTACAAAAAATCAAATCAACATTTATTAGATCCAAAGCCTGTGCTAAAGGAGGGTACAAAGATGACTTTATATAATATCAGAATTGGTCTTATATTTAATTTTATTTTTATTTAAGCCAATAGGGTTAAGTGACTGGCCCAAGGTCACACAGCTAAGTAATTATTAGGTTTCTGAGGTCAGATTTGAACTCCGGTCCTCTAGAGTCCAGGGCCAGTGCTCTATCCACTGAACTGCCTAGTCTCATATTGACTAGTTAAGGGAGATAAAGCATCAATTCATGTAAACTAATGCTACAGAATTTAATGCACAGTTCAAGACAAGTAATTCAGACTCCCACACCTGGGACTCTAGACTCTGAATGTTAAACTTTCCCCTTGGCTAGCTCAGTCCTTGGCTCCCTAAAAACTTCTCAGACATCTCTAAGCCATACAACTTGAATCACCCCCTCCCATACCACTGCACCTCTAGTTCCTCTTCTCAGTCTTGTCTTTCTCTATTATAATATCAACTCCTCGAGGGTAAGAACTATCTTTCTTTGGTTTTGTATCCAAGGTACTTTATACAGTTTCTGACATGGGATGAATGCTTTTCTCTCTCTCTCTCTCTCTCTCTCTCTCTCTCTCTCTCTCTCTCTCTCTCTCTCTCTCTCCCTCTCTCCCTCTCTCTCTCTCTCTCTTTCTCTTTCTCTTTCTCTCTTCCTTTTCTTCTCCTTCCCTGCCTCCCACCTCCTCTTCCTTCCTTCCTTCCTTCCTTCCTTCCTTCCTTCCTTCCTTCCTTCCATTCTGACAGTTGAAAGGTTAGAGAGGAAGACTATGAGCAATAATAGATGGATGGAAGGAAGGAAGGAAGGAAGAAAAGAGTGCTGGTAGTGTCAGAAGACAGCAGGGTAATATTGAAGAGATATTGTAAAGGTAATATTGACAGAGTTTGACAACTGAATATGGAAATGAGAGAGTAAGAAACCCATGATGATTACTAGGTTTCAAGCCCAAGGGACTTGGCAATTACATTGTTAATTTATTATAACTGTAAATTTGTGAAATTTCACCAAAAGATCATTTGACTATTCATCTATTTATAACATTTTCAAAATTAGCTCTATATTTAATAGTTCCCTATAATATCATTTTACCTAGCATTGGATTTTCATGGAACTAATTAACAATTTCAGGTAGAATATGATGCTAAATGATGAGAATATAAGAGTGATAGGTTGTCAAAATCCCTTCAAAGGAGGAAAAAGGACCTGCTACATTTCTTCTCTTTTTGCACATGCTTGGGCCTTACCTTGGGTAGAATGTAATTTAAAAAGGAAGCTACCAAAGACATCCCTGACATAACTCCCACTTTGAACTGCTAGTATACCTGAAATTCTCATTAAGAGGCTCCTTGGGAGTGTCAATTTGTCCTTGTGTTATAGTGTTCACTGACAGTATGGGATGCAGAATAGTGATTTTAATTGGATAAGAGGGAGGAATAAATCTTGAAAAAGGAGGCATTATGAAGGAGGGAAGGATTGGGGTGGGTGCCAAGGTCATAGGATCATAGATTTAGAGATGTAGAGATCCTTAAAGGCTATTCAGTCCTAGCTGGGAAGTGTCTGAAGAACCCAGGTATTTCTGACCTCAAATCTTTGTCTCATATGCTATACTAGGCTGCCTCCACCAATTCATGGCAAGTGTGTTTTGTTGGGGAGTGGAGTGAGAAAAAGTTGGGTATCTAAATAGTGTCATTAGAATTATGGGAATTTGTAAGAGAGGGAGGGGTTTTAGAAGAGTCTGTCGTTTCAATGAGAGCCCAAAGTGGAATGGAGGAGGGATGGTAGATAACCAGATTGGCCCAGGATCTCATCCAAACTATGCTGTGAAAACTACCTTACTTTATAACTGCTCCCACAGGATCCTGTGATTTCATTGTTTGAATATCACACCCTTATGCAAAATGAAATTGTAAACACAAGAGTTTCAGGTAAAATACTGAACCAAATGAAATTTGTCTTTATCACCCTCCCATTTGTTCATTCATTACATTTTTCTGAATCTGGATCCCCAGTCTACCTTGTCCCTACCCACTCCAAGATTCTTTCATTTTCATTTGTTCTCAACTAGGAGGCAGTCTGGTAGTAGTGTGTCAGTAAAATGTTAATGACTGACTAGGGGAGGGGAGAACATGGGGGATTATGCAGGGCACATTTTTTAAATTTTATTTATATATATATATATATATATAAATTTATTTTAATTTGCATTAAGATTTTCTCAATCATTTTCTTAATTCTAGAAATCAACAAAATAGTAAATTAAACCCAGATTTCTAGGCATTTGCTAATTTTTGAGGTAAAAAATGCTCATATTGAAAATTTAACAATCCATTTTTAAGAGCTTTTTCAAACTGGCTCCAGCACAACCCTTCTCCCTTGCTTCAGGTTCAACACCTACATTTGAAAGACTATGGACAGTACAAATTTAGACTATTTTGTTGATGATACACAGAGTTGAAAGATTAGTCTAGAATCACTCAATTACCTAAGTGACTGGACCTGTTTTAAGCACTCAGGATAAGAAAAAAGTGAAAACAATCCTTACCTTCAAGGAGTTCACAATCTAATCAGGAAGGCAATATGCAAATAACTCACATAAACAAGATATATAGATATAGGTATATAGATGTACATTGATAAATATATTTACACATTATACATATAGAAAAATACATATGTAATGATGTGAGGTATATAAAACACACACATTACATATCTATATATATTATAAATATATATATGTATATACATATTATAAATTAGAGATAATCTCAGAATGGAGGGACTAGCATTTTGGGGGTCTTATATTAGAGCTGTTAAGTCTAAAGATATGAGTAAAAACTTTTTTGAGATCTTCCAAAATATGTGATATTTGTCATTTTCAAAGATATCTCAGCTTCAATATAGCCAGATCATAACTTAATGGAAAAGTTAGGTCTTTATCCAGCCTTTTCCTCCATTTTAGCACATGAGAAACAATGTATCATGGCACACAAAAAGTCAGTTTTAAATTTATCAAGATCTGGCTTCAAGTCCCACTCCTAACAAAGACTAGCTTAATTTTCTTGTTCTGGACAACTCTCTTAAGACTATAAATTATAGATCTGCATTGGTAGTTGGAGTTTCTTCTTTGGTAATTGCCCATACTAATGAAATCATAGTCTAGACATCTGCTAGTATTCTCCCTTTTAAATTACCATGTGGTTTTATGTAGTTATGTAGTTTATGTCTGTTTGCATTTACTCCCTTATTACATATGTGTGCATGGTAGATATATTTTTTGAAGTAACAATAACTAACAAATATTGACTTTTATTTATATCTTTAGAATTTATCTTAATGAATGGCATGTAGCAAGAATTTAATAAATGCTTATTTATTTGTTCATTCGTTCACCTAATAGAATGTTAGCTCCCTGAAAGTAGACTGTTTCATTCTTTGCTTTTATATTTACAATACCTAACATTGTATATTTAATAAATGACTATTGACTGACCAATTAAAACAAAGTGCTATTCAGATGCTTATTCTTGTGTGGAGGTGATCCTGGGTTCTTTGATAAGGCAATAAAGTACAAGGTTAGACAATTCCTGCTTTCTAGAGACCCCTCTCCGATCACTACCTTGTTATAGTGGAAGAGCTTACATAAATTAGCGAAACTATCTAGCTATGATGTCTGGGGTTGTCCAAAATAATCATGGTGGAGAATTCTAACAAAAGGTGATACACTGGAGAAGGAAATGACAAACCATTTTAGTATTTTTTCCAAGAAGAACCATGAAAATGAGTTTGGCAAATTTTGGAAGCTAGATGACAGAAGAGCCTGAAGTGCCACGGTCCACAGAAAGATTCAGACAATAATGAATAAGAAACCAGCCAAGAGAGATTTTGAATATAGGATGAAAAATGCCCAATGTTTGACTCCACTTTCTATTCTTTCTAATCAATTTTTCAGAAAATATAAAGTTTCTTATACATTGATCCAGTGTTTTGGTTTGCTTTTTTTCTGACCTCATCTTTCTTTATTCAATATTCAATCAAAAAACATTTGTTAAACAATTACTATATTGCTGACAATGAACTATTAAGTCCTAGCCATTCTCCCCCTTCTTGACTGGTATTCTTTCTTTTTTATCCTGCTCCTTCCTTGAAACATCTGCCCCACCCACCATGTATACATGCATGGAACGCTTCCATACTTGGAACCTTCCAAAGTAGAAATGTTCAGTTTCGTAGCTAATTGAGGTCTCTCTGCCTCTTTGGTCAAGACTGAGAAAGCAAACACACAATCCCTGCCCTGCCCCATAGGATCTTCTCATTTTCTAACTAGAAAACATATGGGGCAGCCCTTTTCTGCTCAGGTGGTGCAGCATAGAGGATGGTGAACTCAGACAGGAAGATCTGAATTTGTTTCTTGCTTCAGACATTTATTAAGCATTATGACAGTGGGCAAATCATTAGCCTTTCTGTATCTGCATTCTCACTTGAATTGATTGCCTCTTGACTCTAAATCTATGATCTTGTGACCATAGTGCCTGAGGAATATATAGAATGGGATATAGAAGCAGGAAAGAGAGTCAAATGCATACAGGAGAATAGTGTTTGGTAAACCTAAAATTTCAACATATTGGGGAAAGGAATTCAATAAAAATTGTTGGGCAAAATGACAGTAACATAGTTCAGCACTCTGTACCCCCTCAGGATACTCTGTCTTGGAAGGAATATCCTCCATCTCATAGCTTTTATTATAAGCTTCATAACAGCCTCATCAAAAACTTGGAAATAAAATCATAAAGAAAAGTATGCACCCCAAACTATCAACATTTTGATAAAATAAAAATGCATATGAAGTCAAAATAATAGCAATAATATCTTATTTGTTCTTTGTTCCTTCCTGATCTCTTTTCCTTCCGTGCACTCCTAGGCTGTGATGCTATTATTTTTTATGACCCTAGTCAGCATTTGTATTATTCTAATCCTGCTTTCTTTTCTCTACTTTGTTTTGAAGGTTCCCTCATATTTTTTCTATTCTTCATATTTGTCATTTTGAGTGTAAGAGATTTGTACATTACATTAAACTACCATAATTCATACAGCCTTTCTTCAATCATCAGACTTTTTAGTTATTTCTAAATATTTTCAATCAGATAAATAGATGAAGAGATGTCAGGCAAAGTCAGAAACACAGACATACAGACACACAGATGATAGATAGATAGATAGATAGATGATAGATAGATAGATAGATAGATAGATAGATAGATAGATAAATGATAGTTAAAGCTTTTGTTAAATATGTATCCCTCCGGGCAGTTTAGGTGATGCAGTAGATAAAGCACAAGCCCTGGAGTCAGGAGTACCTGAGTTCAAATCTGACCTCAGACACTTAATAATTACCTAGCTGTGTGGCCTTGGGCAAGCCACTTAACCCCATTGCCTTGCAAAAAAAAAAAAAAAACCTAAAAAAAATATGTATACCTGCAAAGTGCCCCTTTAAAACTTACTGTTCTACATCCCATTCTTTCAATGGACACTCTAACATAATGACAAACTGACCCTCCCAAGGGACATCTTCAGCAATAAGAATGTCAAGTATACTGGCAGTTCAAAGTGGGAACTGTGTCAGGGATACATTTTGGTAGCTCCCTTCTTAAACCATATTCTACCTGAAGTAGGGCCCAAGTACATGCAAAAAGGAGGAGAAATGATGCAGGTCTCTTTTACTCTTTATAGGGGAATTTTGACAATGTATCACTCTGATATTCTCATCATTTATCAGTCTACCCTACTGAAAATTCTTAATTAGTTCCATGAAATTCAAAGTTTGGTGAAATGGCATTATAGGTAAATATTAAAGATATAAATGATTTTCAAAATGTTATAAATAGATGAATGGCCAAATGATCTTATGGTGGAGTTTCACAATTTTACAGTTATGTTGAGTTAACAATTTAATTATCAGGCACAGTCCTAGGCTAGAGATACAAACAAGAACAAATAATTCAATCCCTGGCCTCGAGGAGTTTTCATTCTAGTAGGGAGAAAATAATTTTTGAAATATAGCTAGAAAAAATGTTTTGTAGAGATACACATGGTATTTTTGATGAGGTGGAGAAAAAGTTGGGAGAGTAAATAGAATGTGGAAGAGAACATTTCTGTGGCTCCTCCTGAAATGGTGATCTGGATGATGGAGTAACCAATTAAAAAACCCAGAGCCTCAGGGTGGAGGTTTCTTCTTGATGGAAAGACAAATGGAATGAAGGTAGAGACATCTGAAGAATGAATGAACTGAGCATAGAATGAGGTAAATGTGAATATTTTTGTGCAGATAATTATTCTCCTTTCCCTCCACCACAATCTTCGAATATACTCATAGCAGTGGGGTCAATTCCAGAGTATTATCACTTTTGCAACATTTATAAATTATTGCCAGACTATTTTCCAAAAAAATTCAAAAATTTACAATTTCATTAATAATGTAACAACATGCCTCTTTCCTTTAGGACTCAACAACATTTAATTCTATTACTTTAAATGATTTTTTGGTAATTTGGTGGGTATGAAATGGTACCTCAAAGTTATTTTGATCTGAATTTCTCAAATAATGAGAGAATTACAGCATTTTGTCAAATGATTATAACAATTGAGAATTGTCTTTTCATATCTTTTGGCCATTTATTCATTGAGGAGTGGATAATAAGGATTCTGGATGTCAGTTTTTTCTCAACTATAATTACCACAATTTTTCCCCTACAATCTGTTTCTTTCCCTTTAACTTGGATACATTGTTGTTCAGAAAGCTATTTTTATTTTTGTATACTGAAAGGAAATATGACAAAATGGATAGAGAACTAGTCTTGGAAATAGGAAAACCTAGGTTCTAGTCCCACCTTGGTCATACCCTGGCTGTGAATGACCCTGTGCATATAGCTTCTCAATGCTTTCTGGGTAATTCTCTAAGATTGTCAATTAGAAGAAGGTGACTTGTATTGGTAGGAAGAGTTTTCTCATATGATAATTTTCAACACAAATTAAATCACAAGTTCAAGACTTATACCTAAATTCATTATTTTGTGAGAAAGATATTTCTCCTCTTCACATTGAGAAAAAGATAGCATGGTTCCATCTCCCCCAATTTTAAATTTTAAAAAATGTAATCATTGATCCAATTGGAAATTATTAAACTGATCCAATTGAAAATTATTAAACTATATGTTTAGTAATCTGAAATAATATCTTTACCATACTTCTCTCCAGTTTTCCCAAGGATTTTTGTTGACTTCCTTCCCTAGTTTTATAAATTACAAATACTAATATCTCTCATATGCATTTGGCTCTGTTTCTAGGTCCTAACCAGTTCTATTGCATATTTTTCCTTTTTTATGCAGCATAGAATAATTGCATAGTATATTCTGAGATTTGGTAGAGTAAGTCTCCTGTCATCACTATTTTTTCATAATTCCCATGTTGCTGTGGGCTGTGTTTCAAAAGGAAATCACTTGATAGAACCTGGAAACTATTCCTTCTTTCTTTTATATACCCAAGAGCAGGCAATTCTTTGAGGCTCACTTTAGCAAGGGATCATTGAAAGAATGGGGGAAAGGACCTTTCCTCCACCCTAGCAGAAACAGCAAACCATAGAAACATGGTGACTAAAATATGGTCTAGAAGGGTCTCTTACTGGACATCAGGATAATAGCTCCCTCTTCTGCTTCATGTTTCTTTGGCTGAATATGTGAGATTTGAGGTTAAATCTTGAGATGGATACATCCAGAGTTGGAGCAGAACTTGAGAGTTCAAGAATTCCTGGATCTGTCAGGTAGAAGTGACTGGTTAGAAGTGAAGTTTCTGTACTGGAGAAGATAATCACTGATGTGGTATAGTATATTCAGTAGTCTTGGAAATGTTCTGACAAAATTTAACTAACAAATTCCTGGAAACATAATAATTGTTTAGAAATCAAGCTACTGAATTGTGTCATTGTGTGCTTGTGAATGTGTCATTTCATTTTCATGTAGGAAAATTAGTTATCCCATACCTGATTTCAAATTGTACTTTATTATCTATTTACTTCCCTGACTCTTTGGGGAAGTTGTAGAAATGAGCCAAAACTTAAACCTTAATCAATTTTTCCCCCAAAGGTCCTTGGGAGGAGGACACAACAAACCACACATGATAAGAAAAGGGAGTCTAATCCCTCACATTAAAGGACAAGCCCTTTCAGGACTGAGCCATATTGGAATTATATGCATGTTGTTGTTCAGTCATTTCAGTCATGTCTGACTCTTCATGACCCCATTTTGGATTTTTTTTGGCAAAAAACATTCGAATTGCCATTTCTTTTTCTAGCTCATTTAATAGGCAAGAAAACAGGAAAACAGGGTTAAATGACCTACACAGAGTCACAGAGCTAGTAAGTATCTGAGACTGTATTTGAACTCAAAAAAAGGACTTGACTCCAGGTTTGGTGCTCTTTCTATTGTGATACCTATCTGCCCATGCATGGATTCAGAGAAATTCCCTTAATGGAATGCACATTAACACCCTAGTTTCTTGAGTCTAGCAGCTAGATATTACTAATCTCATCTGTTTGTCCATCTTTTGACCTATAAATGAAGGCCTCTAACAAAAAGCATATAATGATTGCAAGACCAAGGCATGAGGGTGCTATAGAAGGAATTTTGAATTTTGGAATTAGGGGAAACTGAGTCTGAATCTTAAACCTGTCCCTTAATACCTAATTGTTTAACTTTGAACAAGTTGCCCAACCTCTCTAAGCCTCTTTCCTCAGCTGAGGGGATATATGATCCTCAGCTCCAGATATGTGATCCAGTGGTACAACTTCCCAGTGCCCCAGGTGACCCTCTAGTTGCAGAGCAGATGTGGAATTCTATTGGCAGAGGTTTCCCATATGCTAATAAAATCATAGCTCTCAAATAACATATGAGTGTTGATGTATACATATAGAAGCTGTATTTTTTCAAAAAACCTTTTCTGCATCTATTGATAAATCATATGACTCACAGTCACCATCAACAGATATAGAAATGCAGTCATGGGTGAGATTACATGCCAGTATATTCCAAAATGCCACTATTACATTTTCATTTAAAGTTGTGAGGCATATAGTCTCTTTATGTGACAACCAAATGATCCATTTCCTATATTGTCCAATGATAAATCTGATCTATTGCCTTATAGATGATAGGGTTACTTACGGGTTACTTAATCCCAACCATCCTATCTCATCACCTTGGAGGCCACCAGCATGTCCATACTACTCTGTCTTGACGCCTTATCCACATTCTGATCATTCATTCCAATCCCCCCCAGATTTAATCCAACTTCTCTAATTCTAGAACATTATAATACTTATTCTTTCCTTGAAAAAAAATTCCCCAACATCCTCACTCTTTTCAATTAAAACTTCTACCATTTAAGTGCTTTGAGAACTGGATGTCTTGACAATATCATATCCCTTGCAGTTCATTCCACACTGTTTCTTCCTCCTTCACAGGGTCAAGAGGAGCAACTAGCATATCCCTTGTTTCCTTTATGCTTCCAGAACCTCCATCAATTATTTCCTCCATAAAGTTTCTTTATTTGAAGTCCATAAAATAGGGATAGGAACAAGCCTGGACTTTTGATTTCATTGGCATAGAGAATTCCCTAGATGATGAAACTTCCCTTTACCAATGCAGGTCCACACCTTCACTGCATTTCATAGTCTTTATTTGCTGGAACATTAGAGGTTAAATGTCTTACCCAGGGTCACACAGCCAGTATGTGATAAAGGTAGATCTTAAATATAAATCCTTATGGATCCAAGGGTAATTCTCTATTCACAATACCAAAATACCATGGAATCCCATTTTCCACATTCTTCCCATGCTTATTGGCATCATCTATCAAAAAACAAGATGCTACTAAATTTGTCTTATTTCAGTACCTTACTTACTATTCTTTTTCATACCATCCCATATTTCTACCCCATATTTTAAAAATCTAGCAAATAGATAGTGTTTTGATATTCATAAAGCACTTTGCAAATATTATCTCATTTTATTCTCACAACAAAACTGAGAGTTAGGTGCAGTTGTTTCCATTTTTGATAGATGAGGAAACTGAAGTAGACAGAGATTAAATAACTTGTTTGCACAGGTAATAAATGTTTACAATCTTCCTTTAAGTGAATTCAGGTTTTCCTGACTACAGGTCTAGAAGTCTGTCAACTGTGCCTCCTAGTTGCAATATCTTTCTGGTATCATCATGGTCTTCAAACTGCCTGGCTACATTATTTCTCAATCCCCTCCCCTCTAGTGACTTCCTTCTCCAACCTGATACATTCATCCACCAACATAGTTACAGCTTAGATGAGGCTCATGATTTCCAGGTTCTTCAACCTCAAAAATCCACACCTGGCCACAAACACCTACATTTATTTTTCTACCAGTTCCTTTCCATCACTAACACAAAAGCTCCTCTTACTTTCACCATAGTTTCTGGTCCTCATCCTCCCTGGTACTCTCAACTCATCTCCTTGTGTCTTCCTTTCCATTAAATCCTATCATTGACCCCAGTATCTGATGCTCTGATGTCAAACAATCTCATTTCCCCTGACCTTCCACTCTTCCTGAACTGTTCATCTCATCCTTGAATAACCCTTGTATTCTATCCTAAGGAGAGGTTCTTGGAAGTGAGTTATTACATGTGCTACAAAATTATGGTACCCAATCTCAGTTCTGTCCTTTCTGCTGCTAGGCAATCTTTCTATTCCTACTTATATCAATACCCTGTCTCATCCCCACAGCAACTGTTCTGGACCTTTTTCCTCTATCATTCAACACCCAGCCACACCCCACTCCTCCACACATATACCAGATGGCTTAGCCTCCTACTTCCCTGAGAAGATTGAGGCTGTCCAAAGGGAGCTCCTTCCTCCAAACCTCCAAAATTCTCAGCTTTATCACCCACTCTCCTCCTTCTCTCTGGCCACAAAAGGTGAAATTTCCTAACTCTCCAAGAAGGTTAATCCCACTACTTTTCACAGTCAAGCTTCTCAAAGAAGATAATGATCATAATTGATATTCATAGAGCTCTATGTGTCAATTATCTCCTTTATTCCCTACCCCCTTTCTCCTCTCTCCTTTTGAAAATAATGACAATTTTGCCTTTCTTTATATCCCCAGCACAGATCATGATGCCTGGACCATGAGGTGTTTAACAAATGCTTTTTGACTTGATTTGATACTCTCAGAAGTTTAATGATTTGTGGATCACACAATGTCTGATTCAAGATTCAAATGCAGGATCTCTCTCTTATTCCAAGATCAGTACTTTATCCACTATGTCCCCAGAGACCCAATACCTCTTCTTTCTTACCTACTACTCTCTCCTTATGCCTTTGAACTTCATGGCTACCATTCAATCAGATCTTTAGCTACTGTAGCCTGTCCTGGTTCTAGACAAACACTCCTTCAAGTGGAATCAAGGGGCAAGCTTCCATCATTATGATAAAATGTCTCTGTCCATCATTGGAGGCCCTCTGCTTTCTTGCTTCCTGTAACACTCAATCAGTGATTCCCCAGAATTTACAGCTTTTGCCCTAGCTAACCATAGATGGACATATTCTTGAAGAGTGTTGCTCCAGTTATATACTTCTTTTCTAGTGCCAGGCATCTACTTCCTTCCTAAAGCCTACCTTTTATGACTTTCATTTTGCCCTCCCATGTTCGTATAAGCTTAATGATTTTCTAGTGCCCCAGTTGTTCACTATGGTGTTATGATCCAGGCTGTTAGCTGGATAGTCATATAAATTGCAATGTCCAAGTATCCAAGTATTGAATGCCTTGCTTCTATGCTCACATAAGAATTTACATAGTATTTTTACCATTACCACCTTCTCCAGACCAATAGATTTAAGTCAATACTTATCCATCTCATTAGGGCTTCAGGATGGCATTAAATGGTTCCTGTCTGCAATGTAGCCCTCAAATGCCCAGGGACCCTGTTTGAAATTGCTGTCCCTTCCAAATCAGGCCCTTTCATTATAAAAGCCATCTACCACTGACTGGTCATAAAAATTAGAAACTATAATTTAAGTGTTAATTTAAGTCTTTTAATAGTGTCTGCTTCCAACTCCAATCCACAAATTTTAGATAATAGGAATAGCTCATATCTATATAGCCTTTTTAGGTTTACAAAAACCCTTTGAGAAAGCTAGTAAAAATATTATTCCCATTTAACTATGACACCCTGTTCACTCTGTCTACCTCTCTCTTTACCCCTGCCATGAAGAAAGGATGGGATTTAACTAATGGAATGCAGAGCAAAAAAAAAGGAATTGATTGCAGAAAATGATGTGGGGGGGAATCACGTTCAGAGCATTTTGAACTAAAGATATTAGGGTAAGAGAGAAGGCATAAAAGTAGAATGGTACATCTGTTGCCAACATTGACCCAAAGGACTAACAATGGTGGAACTTACTGGAGGCCCTTGCCAGTGACATAGGCGGAAAGTATTCTATTGAGTCACAAACTTTGCTAAGAATTTTATATGCAAACACAAGTAAAGACAGTTCTTGCACCATAGCATTCTAATGGGGAAAGATAATACATAAGAGGATTCTGGAAAAGTGAGTGAGTGGGTACCAGAGTTTAAAAATATAGTCAATAAGTGGCATTGAGACCTGGACCCTAGCTAAATAAAATAAAGACTTGCCTCTTAGTACCAGGAGTCTGAGGAGTAGAGTCCAAATTTCTGATGGAGATGGAAGGTGGATAGGATCAAGGTGAGGAGATAGCAAGGAAGAAGAATCAAAAACAAAAAGAAAAAAGAAAGAAGAAACCACTGACCTTCATCATTTCATCAGATCCTGAATTCTTGTCCTGAGTTGGTAAAAGTCATAGGTCTAGAGGTCCTGAGTTCTTGCTTAATGATTAACCTCATCAGGTATAAGCATCACTTTCAAATTGTGTTTATCATCTATATTCCCTGCCTTGCTCAAGGCAAAAATGTAAAGTACAAGGGAGACTTATAGCAAATTTGCCATTATGGTCATTATGTTTGCTAACTAGTGTGAATGAAAAGCCAATTAGAGTTACATTTCTCAATGCATGCTATGAAATTTGATTAATCAATATGTGCTAACAATACAAACATCAGTACCTCTAAGAACAAACCTGCATCTTTGAGGTCTTGGTCCCTGTATCTTATACCAGTGCTCATAGCAAAATTCCCTCTCTGCTCCACTGGAGGCCATATGTCTCCTTCTGAGGTGCTTATCTGTCAATTTTCCATCTAGCAGCTCTACCCTCAAGCAAATGGAAAGTTTAATCTCAAAAGGTGAAGAAGATAAGAGTCTATCCTAGTCCTGACTCAGAAGCAGGTTGATGACTAGGACCTCTAGTGTGTTTCATATAGGTCTATCTATGGGTGGTGCTAATCTGTTTACTGTATAATTTTGTTGGTAGTTCATTACAAAAGTCATTGATAGTTTTTTTCAATAAATATTTTTCATTATGAGTCTGACCTATAAGATATGCTAATCAGTTGTTTATGAACACACATATAAATTATTTACTAGATTATATCTCACAGGAGTTTAACTCATTAATGGGAAAAAACTCATAAGCCTAAGATAGCAACATTGGTGCTCTGTCTAGATGTCTATACTATCTTCTCCCTCCTTTTCTCCTAGGGAGAATAAGGAAGGAAGGAAGGAAGGAAGGAAGGAAGGAAGGAAGGAAGGAAGGGAGGGAGGGAGGGAGGGAGGGAGAGAGGGAGAAAGGAAGGAAAGAAGAAAGAAAAGAAGGGGGAAAGAGAGGATGGAATGGAGGGAGGAAGAGGGAGAGGGAAGAAAGAAGGAAGAGAGGGAGGAAATAAAGAAAGAAGTTTTTATATAATACCCACTTTATGTCAGGCACTGTTCTCATCTCATTTGATCCTTATAATAACCCTGTGAAGGGAGTGATATCATTATGCATATTTTATAGTTGAGAAAACTGAGGTAGACAGGTTAAGTGATGTGTGCAAGTCACATAGCTAGTAAGTGTCTGAGATTTGAACTCAGATCTTCCTGATTCCAGTTCTACCACTTCACTTAGTCCCAAAATTCTTTTTTGTTGGACAGGATCAGGATAGTATCTAGCAATGCCACCTGGTGGTTAAATACCAAATAAGCATTAGATTCAGAGTGGTGGCTTATAGTTTCAGGACTTAAACTTATTTCTTCTTGTTTCAAGTCCAGTGTTCTTTCTAATATTTTATATTTCTTCTTTAAACTGGCATGACCACAGAATCAGCAAAGATTCTGTGTATCTTCTCAAGATCAGGGACATAAATGGCACTTTTGACACAGATCACATACAATACAAATTGAGTTAAACTTTCATTTGATATATGTGCCTCAGAAATTTTCTTCTGTCCATGGTATGTCACTAGGTTTGGGGAATCTTCTCACATACTGCCTCACATACAGTCTGAAGATTAGAATAGACCTGATAATTTATTTCATTTGATATTCTTGCCAAATGAATAAGTTATTTCTGTACTCAATAAGTAGTCATTACACCTCTGGTTGAATGAACATGTCCATTGATAGTGAATTTACAACATTACAAAGCAGTTGATTTTATTTCTAGATTGATTTAATTGTCAAAACTTTTTCTTTTTATTGAACTGACATCTACCTCACTGTGACTTTCACCCACTGATCCTAATTTGCCTCTCTGGCAAAACAGATTATTTAATGCATTTTGTTTCCGAGTTGGGTTAAATGTATTTGACATCTATTTGGAGAGTGATTACTATGGCTAGACAACATGTGGCCAATAATAGGTGTCAAGACCCATGGGTAATAGTTCTAAAGTAGCCATAATGATTTGTGCCCTAAAAACATCCCCAATAGATGACAAAAAAGGCAAGCTCTGGTTGTGTGACATTGATCCTGCTACAGGGGAGATTTGAGGGGTCATCCATAAAATCATCCTTAAAGTGAAATTATCCAAAGCTTGTACCTAACCCAGTACCTTGCACATAATCATTTGGAAGACAAAAGCATTTACTTGAATGAATTATTATTGAATATTCAAAATGGGAAACTAGATGTGTTAATTGAATTGGTTAGAATAGCCATGAAAATGAGCTCAGGTCTGGTGTCTGAAAGGAAATTAGTAGAGAAAAAAAACTTAGAATCTTAGAACTGAAATGGTCTTTAGACTTAATCTATTTTAACTAAGTGACATAGTGGAGAACATTGGAGTCCTGAAATCAAGAGGATCTGAGTTCAAATTTGACCTCAGACACTTACTAGCTGTATGACCTTGGGCAAGTCACTTAATCCTGACTGCCTCCATCTAAAACCATCTACATTCATCCTGATTCATATCTGGCCATTGGACCCAGATGGCTCTGGAGGAGAAAGCAAGATTGATGACTTAGTACAGTGCCCCCTCACTCAAATTCAGTCCATATGCTTATCATGACATTACCTCCCTGACATCTTCAAGAATGAAGGACAAGCAATAGCAACAAATTTAACCCTTCACTTGATACAGGAATAACTTTCATAACACCTCTGACAAGTGGTCATCCTTACCATCTTTTAAAAATATTGTATTGATGTCTTTTGTTATTTTATGCCAATTCAACTTCTAAGTTCCACTCCACCCTTCGTTGTAACAAAGAAAACTAGCTAAACAAAATTGACTGACAAAATGACCAAGTTTGATAATATTCTGATAAATTTACTATCTCTTCACTAAATGCAGGGAAGTATGATACATCATCTGTTCTCAAGGGTCAAGTTTAGTCATTGAAATTAGTCTGAGTTTGGGTGCCTTTTATTGCTATTTTCACTTAGTACTTTAGCCATTTTCATAAGCCATTCTTGTGGTTCTGCTCGCTAATGACAACTTTATTTCATGAATTTTTTTCTCTGAATACTTCATATTTATTTTTTCTTATGGTACAATGATATTTCATTACATTCACATGCTACAGTTTTAGTCATTCTTCAATCATTTGAATATCCCTTTTGTTTCTTTTTGCTGTTGATTTTGTTGGACTACATATTCATTACAATACTAGTGAGCAGTTATTTTTTAAGATGGCAAAGCACTTTATATATATATATTTATATATATATATATATATATGTGATATATACATCTTTTGATCATTGCAATAAGCCCATAAAATAAGTATTATCATTCTCACTTCACAAATGAGGAAACTGAGGCTGGGAGACTTGCCCAAGTCATACAGTCAGTAAAAGTGTCAGGATTTGAACTCAAAGTATCTTGAATTCAAGTCCCATTCCACTACAGTATTTGCTCCAAATTGATCTTTTCCTTGAGAATTTTTAGTGACCAGGGAAATCACTCCTTTGTAATTAATTCCAGTTTTGCTAACAACTTCTTCCATTTATTAAGGGTTCACATTTCTATAACACCTTATAGTTTACAAAATAATTTTTTCTCACACTGCTATTTGAGGTAGTTTAATGTAGGTATTATTCTTCCCATTATAATGTGAAGTTACAGATACCAAGAGAGGGTAAATGGCATTCCCAAAGCCAAGCAGGAGTATTAAAGTTAAAATCAAACTCTCATCGGACTCTAAACCCAAACCTTTCCAGCACTCAAAATTTGACTCCATCTAACATTCACCCCCTGGGCTTAGTTTAGCCCTTGGAAACAACACAGAATATTGATGTCACTGAAAGGGAACTGGACAGATGCACATGATCAGGATAGGATGCTTTTCAAGTAAGAAATTACCCAGGAAAAGTGGTGTAAATGAAGGGTGCCATACAAAAAAATACCCAAACAAAACTCATAATTGAGGAAAAAAGATAGAATTATTTGTCAAGAATAAGGATTGCTTACATACTCCGCATATACTGGTGTTGCCAAAAGAACATGAGGATTCCAAGCATGTCAGGTGGACTCCATATGTAGAATTTAGGGAAGGATATGGCAAAAGGTTACAGGATGGAAAGGCATAGATAGGTGTGATCTACATTGTTGGAAGAAAGACCCTCATTGATAATGGTAATTTTCTGCAAGTAGCAACACAACTAAATTACATTTGGAGTATACACAGTTCTGTGATTGTGTTCAAAGCAGAACAATGTACAATAAAATTATTTTCAGAATTGGCCATCATCCTTTCATCAACATTGCCTAAGATAGCATTTTTTTTAAAGAACTAGAATAGACTGCTGGTTCCTATTAGGTTTGTGGTCACTTAAATCTCCTAACATCATAGGATGTTAGGAAGTCATGTCTTTCCTTTCCTTTTTGTGTTGACATTTTGAGCCTAAATGTAGACTTTTACAGCCATCCCCATTAAATTTCTACTTGTTGATTGTGGCCCAATTGTATAGCTTCTGGACATCATTTCAATCTTGATTCTGTCATTGAATTGAATTAAATTAAATTGAATTGAATTACAGTCTAAGACCTGGCAAGAAGCAATTCACTAAGTTATCATTTCTCTTCTTCCTTGAACTAATCATGGTCCTTGAATAGATAAATGACTGCTATATAATAATCTTTTCCTCCAGACAGCTCTTAAGGGCTTATTGGGAAACCAAAAGTTGAAGAAAGTATAAAGATAACTGCTGCTGAATTTAATAGTCCCTAAAGACTCTTTGATCTTATTCTGCCCATCTTCCTTCACACTAGGACCTGGATTTATCCTAAATCCTTTTTTATGTCATTTGTAGTTATGTAAACAGGTGTCTTGATGGTTAAATGCAGAAGTTTCTCTCTTTCTCATTAAAGGATATTGGTTTACCTCTGGTCATTTCTTGATCTTTGCTCTGTGTTCTGAAAAAAGCCTCTTGTATCCATTACTCTGGTATTATCAATAGATTTCCACCCCTTCCCTAACTCATTCCTTAGCCTTTCTTTATACATTTCATGGTTGATAAATGACATGAAAGGTCAATTAAATTTTCCTCCAAACATTCTCTGTCCCTGACTCAGCCCAGGATAGGTAGGATTCCTTTCTACAAACAATTTATTTGCTTTTGTGGAAAAGAAAGAAAACTGAGAACTCACAGATACCATAAATCAAATTAACAGTCAAGAAAGCTGCACAGTAGACATTGTGAGTGACAGATAACAAAATGTCTTGTATAGCCAGGCAAAGACAAAAAGCAGAGCAAATGTATAAAAAGTCAGGAGCTTGAGGAAGGCAGAAAAGAATATCACTATCATGAGAAAGCAGATCAAATTGTCATTTGTCGACACCCCTGTTTTGGGGACAGAAAAGTCATATAAGTTGCTTTTGCCTTTTGACCTTTTACCATTTGGGGGTGGATACATCTGAAGATAGGAATTGAAGATTGATGATTGCAGCTATGTCTCAGGAACAAATCTGTTGCATCCCCTAGATTCTGAGGAAAAGTGGTGCAATGATATGGGATAAAGAGGATAGATCTCTGTTATGATTCTCAAACCTTTGTGAGTCAGGGCAAGAATAACAGGCAGAGATATTAGAGATGGAACTGTTTCTATGGGCATAACTTGCCAATGCCCCATTCTCACTCTCTAGACTTATAAGAACCCTACCAACACACAGAGTCTTCTAGGAAACTATAGTACCTAGGTTACAATGAACAAGTTTGCAAACTCCTAAACGAGGGACCCTTACTTTGGAGAGACAGAAAGTGGTAGTTCTAGTTTTTTATAGCTGGGACTTTTATCTCTATAACTCAACTATAGATTTTGCCAAATACCAAAATACACTAATCCTACAGGATTCCTATGATCTAGAGGATAGTATCCCTCTACCTGTTAATTGGGTACTCCTAGAGTTATATTAGCAATAAGTTGGAAATACATAAATATATAAAATTTCATGAAAAATTTCAGCAAAATAGAATTGTTTGGAAACATTAGGGATTGTGCAATGGGTTTTCCTTCTGGGTATTGTTATTTCAATATGGGGGGGGAAGATTCTGCATCTTAAATACTATATTATAATAGAGTAAAATACAGATTTGAAACTGCAAAGGCTAATAATATTATCCACAAGAGAATATTGAAATATGCCTGGAGGTCATTCAATTCAATATAATTCAATATTTATTAAGAGCTAATTATACCTTGGACAGCTGGGTGATGAAGTGCTGGACCTGGAGTCAGGAAGAATCATCTTCTGACCTCAGACACTTACTATCTCGATGATCCTGGACAAGTCACCCTGTTTGCCTCAGTTTCCTCATATGTCAAATGAGCTGATGAAGGAAATGGCAGACCATTCCAGAATCTTTGCCAAGAGTAGGATATAATTGACATGACTAAACAACTATATCCTAGTCTTTGGCTGGTAATTGGGCTAAATAACAAATATTAAATAGACTTCCCTGCCCTCAAGGAGCATTGGGGTAACACAGCATGTATACAGATAAGTAAATATGAAGTCTCTGCAAAATATACCACCATGAATCTACTGCCTCTCCTGTTTTTTTTAATTCTTTGGAATAAAATGCCCTTTCTAGGTTCAGTTCTTCACTTCTAATCCCATCAACTGCTAACTCTAATTGATACTACCTCCCTCATTCTTCTCTCTCTCTCTCTCTCTCTCTCTCTCTCTCTCTCTCTCTCTCATTGAAGAGCCAGAGGATAGCTAACTCCTCTCAATACCATCCTTTCTAGAGGGTAGAAACTGGGTCTTTGTTCTTAGTCTGCTATACATCTGCTGCCTTGCCTGGATTTTTTCAACTCCCCAGAAGATCTCCCATGCCAGTACCCCTTAATCTCACCATTACCCACATACACACATCCACACCCAGCCCACACACCCACACACCTACATCCTCCCAGATCCCACTTACACACACACACACACACACACACACACACACACACACACACACTCTGCTTTCCTGCCTGCCTTTATATGTTATTCCTATTTCCCGTTAGATTGTAAGTCGTCATTTTAAAAAGAATTAATTGTATCCCCAACACTTAATATATTGTCTGATATATAGTAAGTGCCTAATAAGTGTTTATTGGCTTAAATTACATAATACCAGAAGGGAGAGAATGTTGAAGACAAGGAGATAGGGAAAAGCTTTTGTAAACCTTGGTACCTAAGATAAGGAGATGAGGAGCAGTGTCTTAAAATGCATAAGGCCTAAAACATAGGAAGTATTAAATAAATACTTGCTCACCTACTTAGTGATTGAATAAACACACATTTTTTTTCTAGGTGCTGAGAATATAAGGAAAAAAGGAATAAAAGCCTCTCTGTCCTCAAGGAGTTTACATTCCACTGTCTGACTCCAGAAAGCAGAAAGGGGAAAATGTTGCCCTTGGGAACTGAGGGGAGAGGGTTTCCTTGGAAAGCTAATATAGATTGAAAATATGAGACTAGTTTGGTTTAGATTAGGAAGAAGAAAGCATTATGATGTCAGGAACATAGAGTTATTAGGGGGAAAAAAGTTTAAGAGAAAACCTAACTAAATGAGAAAAGCTTTGTTGAAAAACCATGTACACAACTGAAATAGGTGAAATACTAGAAACTGGACAAAGGCAGATAATTTCTAAAACTCATCACCAGGTCAAAGTATCGGTCACCTATGAGCTAGGACAGACTGGGAAGACCTGGAGTTCCATTAGAGTGGGTTACTAGAGTACGGAGAAATGTACCAACATCTGATGAAATATCCAGACAAGATTTTTATCATTGACTTGATCATATAGAACAAGAAAAAAGCCTGGTTAGAGGATGGAACCAGAGTGTGAAATTTTCTTAGCAATTTATATAAGAAAAGAGTTGAAAGTACATGAGATTTCATGAAAAATTAAACAAAATGGAGTTGTTTGGAAACAGGAGTAACTCTGTAGTGAATTTTCCTCTGAAGCTTGTGCATATATATATACATATATATATATGTGTGTATATATATTTTAGGGTTCTTTTTGCAAGGCAATGGGGTTAAGTGGCTTGCCCAAGGCCACACAGCTAAGTAATTATTAAGTGTCTGAGGCTGGATTTGAAGTCAGGTACTCCTGACTCCAGGGCTGGTGCTCTATCCACTGCTCCACCTAGCCGTCCCCTATTTCTATATATTTTTTAAAACATCCCTGTATCTTAAATACTGTGTTGCCACAGAATACCTTTAAGAGTTATTTTGAACCAGCAAAGGCTAATGATATTTGTCCATAAGAGGATACTGAATAATGCCTAACAGAGTGCTTTGTATATAGTATGTGTTTAATAAATATTCATTGAATTGAATAGAGGTAATATGTGTACAGGATAGAAAGAACACAGAATTTGGAATCAGAAGACCAAGGTTTTGAATTTTGACTCTGCTGCTTATCACTGTTATTATCTTGAGTAAGTCATTGAACTTCTCTGGATCTCAGTTTCTTCATCTGTAATTGGATGGCTCATTGTAAGATGATCCTTATAGTCCTATCCAGGGTTCAATCCAGTTTTAAATTAGTTGAGCCTATGAGCACATGGATTGAATTAAATTTTCTGGTAGTAAAGCTGATGATACATTTTGAAGTCCCATACAACCACATATTTCCTCAGTCTAGGACTGGTCCTAAAAGAGGTGAAGCAGTAAAACCATTCCAAGCCTCTGAAAATAGAAGAAGTTTCACGAGAGAGGTGGATGCAGGTATGACAACCAAAAGGATGTTGGAGGAAGAATACCTTTTTCCATTGACTCTTCTCATACTTGTAAAGGTCAAATCTCGCTGTATAAGTGCATATGCATAAGTATCCATATATCTGTTTGTGTGTGTGTGTCTATGTACATAGATGTATGTGGAGAGATAGATGCGCAAATAGAATTCTGAGTTAGGAAGCTGAAGCAGTCAGTTGTGAATAAGAATACTTTTCCTCTTTTTCTGCTATACATCTACTGCCTTGCCTGGATTTATTCATTTATATATTGGTTTGAGGTTTGCAAAATCTCAAATATTACTTCATTTTATCCTCACAACACTAGGATCCTTACAAACTCATTTTATGGATGAAGAAACTGAGGCTCAGTTGTTCAGAGTTATAAAGGATGGATTTAATTCAAGTCTTTATGACTCCAAGTCATAAATAAGGTCATATTCCCTAGAACTTCTAGTTCCAAGTTCCACGAGGCTCCATGGGCTATGCTAGTTACCTACTCTGAACTGCTCCAATTACAGCAAGTTTATAAACAGTATCTTTTTGAAATTTACCATTTCAGTTCTATATATATATATATATATATATATATATATATGTGTGTGTGTGTGTGTGTGTGTGTGTGTATACACAAATATACACATACATAAAAATACATGCATATAATCAATGTATATTGTATGTATGCACACACACACACACACATGCATATTCTTCTTCTCATTGACTACTTTTCCTGTCTCAGCAAAAAAGTATATTAGAGATGTCTTAATAATGAAAGAAAATTCTGCAGGGGTGGAGGGTGTGGGATGATGAGGGAGGAAGGTTGACTTCAGAGCCACCTTTAAAAAGGGGGAATAGTGCCCTCTTATGGATTTTCATATGTGGCAATGGCTGAATGACAAAGGACCCTAATTCTGAATAAGCATTTGGGGGGCTCCAACTACTTAACTATATTCTATCAGCCTAGGACAATCTTAAACTCTTAGGATCGGTATATGTTTATTCAGGCCAAGTAGTTTGTGGGACTCTGGTGAATAATAATGTATCCTTTATTTACTCAGTGTTTTTGACTTGAAGTCAAATAGCCTGAATTAAAGTTCCAGTTCTATTGTTTACTAGGTGCATATTCTTAGACAAATCACTGGACCTCAGTTTTAATCATCTATCTCTAAGGATTTTGAAAAGTAAAAGTGATGTCAACCTTAATTAGTTGTCACAGTGGATAGAATGTGGATCCTGAAATCAGAAAGACTCATCTTCCTGAGTTTGAATCTAGCCTAAAAAAGTTACTGTGATACTTTGGGCAAGTCACTTACCTCTTTTGCCTCAGTTTCCTCATGAGTAAAATAAACTAGAGGAGGAAATGGTAAACCACTCTAGTATTTCTAACAAAAACAACAAACAAAACCCAATAGCAACCAAATGAGATCACAAAGAGTTGGACACAACTGAAAAAAAAACTGAAGAACAACAATAAACCTTTAAGTGCTGTGTAAATGTGTTTTTTTTAAAAATCATCCCTAGAAAGTGGAGTAACATTCATTTGCCACATACTTGAAGTTATGTTCCTTTCCCCAGGGTACTCTTTACTACTTTCATATTATTCCTGTCATTAGGTAACCAATCAAATAACAAGGCACTGTTCAACTCTACTATCGTAGTGCATTAAGAAACTATTGAGTAAACTAGGGAAATATCACAATTTATACCTATAATTCATCACTTTTCAGGTACAAATAC
This sequence comes from Macrotis lagotis, assembly GCF_037893015.1. Taxonomy (NCBI): domain Eukaryota; kingdom Metazoa; phylum Chordata; class Mammalia; order Peramelemorphia; family Peramelidae; genus Macrotis; species Macrotis lagotis. Next base: position 146,157,374 of record NC_133666.1, read on the forward strand.
TATATCATATTTGTTATTATTACATTTGCATAGTTCATACATCATATCAGTTCAATAAACATCCAAGCGTGAAAGTGGCTTTCTTGTGGAAAGACAGGAGAAGAATTCATAGCTAGGACATGTTGCAACACATTTCAATTTGCAACAGAAGTTATTTCCAAGGTTGACTGTCAGTTGATTGTTAGTAATTGTGCTGAATACAAGTGTTTGTTTATTTTCATAAATGCAAAAATAAGTGACCATTATTGAAAGCAAAGGATTTCAGTCAGAAATGGTATAAAATTACAGATTATGTAAGTGAGATGCTTGAAATGTTAACAGAAACTTATGGGAATGAAAGCATGTCAAGAGGAATAGATGGTGGATGAGGCTATAAGAACATGGGTGTTCTGAGCCAGGTCTGACTTGGGTCACTTAGACATTCAGACTCGGGACTGAAATGAAACAAGACACTCAAGGAGCATATAATGTTTAAGAAATTTAAATTTATTTAACAATATCAATGAAAGAATGTTCATCAAGGATGCAACATTGGTAGAGGTAAACATAGCTTCTCTTATCACCTTATTTGCCTTGATAGGTCAGAAGGTTATTTTTGACTTGCAAGGAAACAACCAGTCAGAGGAGCTCTGACTCCATTTAGGTGACTAGAAAACTGTCAATGGTTCAGTCCTTATTCTCCAGAATCAAGTCTCAAATGCTTTTTAAGGTGGAAAAAAAATACTATGCTAGCCTAAATGGTTTAGTAAATGTGAGCAGCACCAGTAGAAGTAGTAGTGGTAGTGGTAGTAGTAGTAGTAGTAGTAGTAGTAGTAGTAGTAGTAGTAGTAGTAGTAGTAGTAGTAGTACTCCTAGTACTCCTACCACAATAAGAAAGATTCTCATGACCATGGAATGGCCATGATCCAGAGAAGTCCATGGAGGAACCAATCATAAGAAGACTTTTGGAAACAGATTACTCCTTCATTATTTTTGTTCCTTCAGCATCTTCTGAACGTGATTGTGCCACTAGGTTATTCCTTGATATCATGTAGATGCCATGTTATTGCTTATATAACCCATGCCTTTTTGTAGTTGAACAAATCTCTGATGTTATCTTTTTGTCATTTTGAGTGTGCAATTCTTCATTGGACACTGCAAACTATTTATATCTGCCTTGCCTTTCCATTGAGTTTTAGGACATCCACAAATCTAATTCTTTGTGTCTTGTGGTATTCTATAATCTGCAACCTAGTAACATCATTAGAAGAATTACATTGTTTAAAAGATGGTACTCATCTTTAAGGAGAACTGTGGGATCATTGAGAACAATACAATCTATTCTCTTTTTCTGCTTCTATTAATTGTCCCTCTGTAGTGGTTGCCCACAACATAGGTAGTGATGAACCACATCCACATGATGTCCTGCTAACTGAGTATCATAGTCTGGGCAAAAGATATTTTCTATCCACTTATTTGTTTGTTTTTCCTCCTGTGTAGATAATTAGACCAATCTCTCTTGAGTGATTATGGCTCTCATTTAAGAGGCTCTGGAGTGTTCCCAAGTTTGAAATGTCATCCACAATTTATGTGGGGAAAGAAAACTAAATTGTTTGTATTTTTTGATCCACAGGGCCTATTGATAGGCACATGCCCTAAGGAAGTCAAGGAAAATATTAATAGCCTTCAGTGGTTGCAAAGAATTAATCTTGTATTCTTCATATTTTTCAGCCAATTATGTCATTGTTTTTCCTATAGAATATCTCATGGGGGCAGCTAGGTGGTATAGTAGATAGAGCACCAACCCTGAAGACAGAAGAACCTGAGTTCAAATACAGACTTAGACACTTAATACTTAATTAGTTGTGTGATCTTGGGTAAGTCACTTAACCGTGTTGCCTTGTGTAAAAAAAAGTTTGCTCATTCTCTTCTCATGCCTTCATTAAGAATGTCCCTCATACCTGTGGAGATTATTGTCCTAAAATTTTTTTCTAGAGTTGAGGAAGTAATTATGTGGGTCAATTAGTTCTTAATATATTCTTGATTGCCTTTTTTCAGTTATTATGATTCCTATGATTGCTCTCAAGCATTTGGCATTCTCTCAGATACTTTGAGAATGTGCGATCCCTTAGGCACATTTGGGATAGGCATTTACCTTTGAGCATTTGAAATACCTCCAACATGAATAACCTCTAGTACACTTGGGATGATCCAGCTATTTTTCCTTTTGGGGTTCTTTAGTTCTATTTCTACTTCCATGATGGAGCCTAAGAGAGCAAAGAACAAATGTATGGGCTCCACTTGTCATTGGTAGAGAAAAGAGTGTGTCTTAAAAATCTTGACACATCTCCATTTTGCCTCCATTTGTTTTCCTCCTTTCAATTTCATTTTTAAATGCCTTAGGTATAAACTGATTGAATTATGTGTCTCTTGCTATCTTCAAGTATTTCAAAGACTCTGATGTAGAAAAGAAATTTGATTTGTTTTGTTTATCTCCAAAAAGGATAAGAACAATAGTTGAAAAGAGGAAAATTTAACCTTGTGGCAAAGAAAAAGCTTCGTGGTAATTTAAATTATCCAAAAGGGATAATCACCACTTTCAGTGGTAGTGGTTTCCCCCTCACTGAAAGTTGTAAATCAACAGCTGGCTATTTATATGAAAGCTAAATTATAGTAGGAATTCTTCTCCAGGTCCAGTTTGTACAAAATGATCTCTAAGAGACCTGCCTGCTGTGATATTCTGTTGATTCTGTGTCTGTCAGGTATATGACTTCATGTTTCTCTTGCCTTCCTGCTGGGTAGGTTCTGTCATATGCCTATACATGTTTTATAATGGTTATTTCTCCATCCTCAATCTCTCTAGTATGTAAGTTACCTGCATTAGTGAACTCTTCCTTCAGAAATGACTTTTTATTCATGTATCTATATACATGTTGTATCCTCCCTATAGAATATAAACTCCTGGAGGGAAGGGGCTATTTCTATTTTTTGCTACCTAGAATGGTGCTGTCACACAGTAAGTCCTCAGCAAATGCAGAATTGAATTGAGTGGCATATATAACTTGGTTCTTCTTCTATCCAGGTCCTTAGTCCTATAAATTTTTTATGTTTTTGTTCTCTGTTCTCTCAGCTCCATAGGCATATGTACACATGTAAATATATGCATATATACATAAACATAAATGTGTAAGTATATATGCATATATGTCCATGTGTGCAAGTATGTGTACATATGTATGTGTGTGTTCATTTGCATGAATGTCATTTCAAGGGATGAATAAGGGGCAGCTAGATGGTACACTTGCCCTGGAGTAATGAGGACCTGATTCCAAATCTAACCTCAGACACTCACTGTCAGTGTGACCCTGAGCAAGTCATAACCTTAACTGCCTCAAAAAAGGAAAAGGGATAAATAATACCACAAAGTTAATTTAATTAGAGTACTAGATAGAAATCTAAGCTCCAGCCTGTCTTTGCTTCTGGGTGTATGTTACCTTAGACAAGTTCCTTTTCCTCTCTGTGCCACTACATAATGAAAGGGCTAGAGTGGGTGATCTCTAAGCTCATTTCTCGATCTTATATTCTATGTTTATGTGAACTCTTTTTTTGGCAAGACAATAGGGTTAAATGATTTGCCCAGGGTCACACAGCTAAGTAAATATTAAGTATCTGAGGTTGGATTTGAACTCAGATCCTCCTGACTCCAGAGCCAGTATTATATCCACTGTGTCACCTAGTTACCCCCTGTGAACTCTTGAGAGCCTTTTAACTAGAATTCAATTTCCCTCTCATTGAGTTGCCAGTCAATGTGGGACAAAGTTGCTCCTTTTGAGACCAGGTTGACCATTACATAATGACCCCAAAGGGGCTACCTGTTACCATGTCATCTTTCAAGAATGACGAGAGTTGTGTTTTCCCCCAGAGGTATGCTTACTCACTCAGGACCAAGGAGAGCTGCTGCTGCTTCCTCTAGACTTAGAGTAGGTCCTTAGACCCAAAGTTCATGCTTAGGTAATGGGACAGCTGATCCTCATATATTCTGAATGGTGATGATAATGATGATAAAAGTGATCATTCACATTTACAGTATGTGGCATTTTATGGTTTACAAAGCATTTACCTTGTCAGCAGATTCTCAATGAGCAGTACTGGGTTTCCATCTACTGGATCTGATTATAACTTCAGGAAAAGGAGAATGTTCAATTCAGGGCTAAGACAGGGATATTTTTACTGTCTTCACATATTCTTCTTTGGTGATTTCAACATTTTTTTTGAGCTCAATTATCACCATTGAATAGATAAACCTCAGAACTGGAGACCACCCTACTGTCTCATTAACTGCAGCCTTACATCATCAACTGCTTCTTGAACATATCCACTTGGGTGGCCATCATGGAGTAAAAACAATGTGGTATGGTGGAAAAAATGAAGGTTCTTCCAGAAGAATTTTGTACGCATTAACAGCAACATTATGTGATGATCAACCATGACGGACTTGCTCATCTTAGCAATATAATAATCAAAGACAATTCTAAAGGACCTGTGATAGAAAAATACCATCCATATTCAGAGAAGAACTAGGGAGTCTGAATGCAGACCAAAGCTTACTATTTTCAATTTTTAAAATTTATTTTATGTTTTTTCCCTTTTTTTTGATTCTTCTTTCACAAGATTAATATGGAAACATGTTTAACATAGTTCTATGTGTATAACCTATAATGGATTGCTCTCTGTCAGGGAAGGGGGCTGGAAGGGAAAGGAGGAAGGGAGAAAAATGTGAAATTCAAAACCTTACCAAAAAATGATTGCTAAAAATTATCTTTGTATGTAGTTGGAAAATAAATAATTTTTTAAAAAAGAAAGCAAAAGAAAAATAAAAAACAAAAGTTCTATAGTTAGAGAACCTAAGTTCAAATCTAACCTCTGAAAATGATTTACATTGAACTAATCACTTAACTTCCTTGGATTTGTTTTTTCATTTAGAAAATCATGGATTTGGACTTCAGTGGTGTTAAATTCAAATAGAAACTGATCCTGAAAGCCAAATATTAGCTTAGAAAACCCCAAATTAACATTATTGTATTTTTATTTATTTTGTTGATCATTTCTCAATTACATTTTTTAGACTTTGTAGCATAAAAATGATTTTTAAAAAATTCTTGTTTTAATTGATATACATTAGCAGATCTAAACTTTTTGAGTAGGATGCATAGGCTAGAAAAATTCTCTTTTTATCTAATTTTTATTTAAAACAACATGTTTTCACCAATCATCTTTTTTAAGGTTTTGACTTTTACATTTTTCTCCCTCACTCACTTCCCTCCCTTCTCTCCCTGGCAGAAAGCAATCTAATATAGGGCCAATCTAACATAGAGCCATATTACTCATGTTGTGAAAGAAGAATCGAATCCAACAGAAGAAAAGACAGAAGAAAAAAAATTAGAGAGGAAAAAAATAACAACACATAGAATGGCCGGTTTGGATTCCTCTAGGAATTTTTGTGGAGAGTTTGACACTTCCAGACTAGATGACCTATATAAGGTTTCTAAATCTATGATCAGTAGGTTCTGTTTCCAAAACAGAACTCATTATATTTCCCTCAAGTACATATCACACTCAAACTTTACTATTTCTGTTGAAATCACCACCATCCTTCCAGTCACTGAGTTCTGCAACCTTGGAATTATTTTCTTCATTTTCCATAAGTAATCAATGACCAAATCTGTTTGAGTATATCCATTCCTTCTCTATTCACATAACCTAAGTCAAGTTTGCTGAATAACTTTGGTTAAGAAATATCATTTCTCATCTGGGCTATTATTATAGATTTCCAATTGATCACCCTTCCTCCAGTCTCTCGCCTTTCCAGTTCCTTCTCCATGTTGCCCAATTGATACTCCTAAAACTCAGATCTAACCATATTATCCCACAACCCTCTTGTCTAGTCAAAAATATTTTTCCTTTGGCTTCTAGGATAAAAGAACAAAATCTTTATCATAACATCTATAGCCTTCCAGTCTTATTTTATATTGTTATTTAAGTGCATCATATTATATATATATATATGTAATTATATATATAATTATATATATAGATGTATAAGTATATGAGCACATTTAACCTTCTTGTCAAATTGACTTGTTAATTATTTCCCCCATATGACATTCCATCTCCTGTTCCATGTGTTTGGGTTTTCCCTTTTGCCTCTTATATTTCATTCTTCTTCTTTTGGGGGCAATTGGGGTTACATAACTAGTAAATGTCTGAGACCACATTTGAACTCAGGTCCTCCTGACTCCAGGGCCAGTAGTCTTTCTACTGTGCCTCCTTGTGCCCCACAAATTTGAAAGAACAACTCCCAGGTGTTAGTATTCTCTTCTTTAAATTACATGCAGCCTTTGTATTTACTTAATTTTTGAGTGCCTGTTTTATCAGGTTAGTAATAGTATGATAAATTTAATCCAAATTTTCCATTTAAATCTAATGTCTGGCTTAAAAGTGTTTCTTCTAAGTAGCATAGTGTTGGATTTTTGCTTTTAAAGAATTTCCTAACTCTTCTTCATTGGAGATGGCAATCCATTTATATTTAGTATTATAGTTATGAAATGTCTCTCTATGTAGGAACTTTTGATAAAATAGTAGAGTGATAAGTTGTAAGATAACTCAGGTCCCACTTTCTAGGCCAGGAGTCCATTTAACTAGAAAGTCCATTTAATTATGTATTCCTATCCATAGTGTACCAAGCGTTTGACAAGATCCACCATTAAGCTATTTCTAAATTTCCCTTCTATTATGTCAAAATTGCATCCTACCCTTCTATAATATAAAGTGAATACTGTCTGCCATTGATTGCTCTGTAGAAAGAATTCTTATCTTACAAATGACCCTTTCTCTATTGGTTGTCTAAATTGATTTTAGAGTTATTGACCTACCTTCAGGGTATCCTTTTGATGCATAACCTATCTTTCCATTTTCCCTTTAAAAAATTATTTAATTACTGAATTAAGCCACCACAAGCACCTAGAGTTATCTGTGAAAAAAGTAGTTTATATTTCTCCTACTTGGTCATTTTCAATTCTGGTCTCCCTTTTTATGTTGTCTGTTCAACTGTTGTTCAATCATTTCACTTGTGTTTAAACCTTCATTACCCCATTTGGAGTTTTCTTGGCAGAGATATTGGAGTGGCTTGCCATTTTCTTCTCCAAGTTTATTTTACAGATGGAAACTGAGGTGGAGAGGTTGAAGTGACTTGTCCAGGATCACACACACCTAAGAAGTGTCTAAGACCAGATTTGAACTTGGGAAGATGAGTCTTCCTGACTCCAGGTCCAGCATGTTATTCCCAGTACCACCTAGCTGTCCCCTTTTATGTCTACTCTTCCTCTCACAAACCTAGAGAAAAGTTTGTAATTAATCCTGCTTTTCCAAATTCAGGAGTCAGAGTAGAAAAAAAGAAGCCCTGCACAGCTGTGTGCAAAGTTTAATTTGATTTAAAAAAAGACTATCACAATTATTGTCTCTTCTGATTTCATGAATCAAGTTCCTTTTTGTAAAGGAGAATGTCAAGTTAGAAATGCTTTATGAAGCATTTCATATATACACATACTTATGAAAAAATTTTGCTAATACACCAAAAGCACATTTTTGTTTCTCTTTTGCTGCCCTCTGTAAGGCTAGTTGAAGCAAGAAAAGAGTCCTTTATGGATATCTCACATTCATGAATATAAAAGATTTGTCTGAAACAGCCCTAATGAAAGGCTTTAGTAAAAATAAAGACCAAATATACCAACTCTATAACTGATTATCCCCATAGGGAAACTATCTGGATATCAACATATATCAGAGATGAGAAATTTTTCCTATATAAAAGGAAAGTATATATTATACTTATTCCCCTCTCTGGCCTGCCTGCTACATGCTAAGTAAAATTTTCAGATGCTGGTATTTGTACATTATCAGATGCTTTGTGTTAGAACTAATCTCTATGCCTGGACAAGTCTACATCTCACTGCCAAAAATGTCTTAGCAAGTATGTTCTATTTCTTGATCATCACTGAAGACTCAGTCAACTATATATACTTGCTTCAATACTTTTGCTAGGATATGAGTTTTGTTGTCTTCTCCTTTTTCTCATGTGTTGGCAAATTTGCCACGTAACAATGTACTTCTAGAACATTTTGTTACTAAATGGTAGGGAGGCAACTTATCACCTCCCTAACCTCCAAATTTCTCAAACCAAACTGTCCTCATTTATGAGCCAAACCCTCTTCCATAATCTTCTCTCCTAGGCTGTATACTCCTTAATAACTCTCCCTTTCTTTCTTTCTAACATAAAACTGATTTGATTTTTCCTCTGCTTGTTACTGGTGATTATGCTGCATTTGGGGGTGCTTTTATTATTTTGAGGATAATGAAGGAAGAAGCATGACCAAGGTTGTCTTCCACCCAATAAACAATTTTTTATTAGGCATCTATTGTGGGTCAAGAACTACACTTGATAGTGAAAACAAAAGAACAAAATTAACTTACACTGTAATGGGGGGAAATAACATGCACATTATAATATAGATATAAAATAGGTATATGCAGAATATATTCAATGTATTCAGAGTAGCCTTATGGGTGAAAGTACAAATGATTGGGGAGAATCAGGAAGCATATCATGCTTGAAATGAGTCTTAAAAGAGTTCAGGAATACAAAGTGATTGAGATGAAGTCAAAATATAGGGGACATTTTCCTGTGAATATATAAGGTAGAGTCTGAGGTATATGATAGGACAGCAAGAAGACCAAGTTCATTGCAGTGTGTGTGGAGGGAAATAATGTATAATAGTATTGGAAAGGCAGAATGATGTTAGGTTATAAAGAGTTTTAATTGCCAAAGAGTGGAACTTATATTTGATCACAGAAGTAATAGAAAGTTTATTGACAGGGGGTGAGGGTAGGGGAATAATATAATCAAATTCTTACATTGAGAGATCACTTCCCAGTGGGTGTGGAGGATGGATGAATTGATATATGGAGAGATTTGAGGCAAAGAGATCAATAAGGAGAAACTGTTGCAAAAGGTCAGGTAAAAGATGATAATGGTCTAAATCAGGTGGTGGTTGCAAGGGATATATGAAATTTTTTAATGTAGAAATGATAAAGTTTGATAATTGATTGGATATGGAGGACGAGTAGAATGAAGAATGAAACTAAAGTTGCGAATTTGGATGAGAGGAAGGATGGCAGTAACCTAGAAAGAAAAGGGGGAATTCATAGGAAAGATGCATTTGGGATGTTCTGTGTGTGTGTGTGTGTGTGTGTGTGTGTGTGTGTGTGTGTGTGTGTGTGTATGTGTGGAGAAAAATGAGATCTATTTTTATATCTTCTTAATTTCATGTGCTTATGGAGTATACAGTTCAAAATATTTAATAAGCATGGGTGGACTGATGTTTGAGAGACACTAAGGCTAGATATATCTCAGTGAATTGGGAGTCATCTGCATAGAGATGACAACTGAATTTACAAGAGCTAATGAGATCACCAAGTGAAAGAGTATAAAAAGAAAAGTAAAGTGGGTCCAGGATAGAACCTTGGGGCAGGACATAGATAATTACTAGATAAAGGAGACTGAAGAGTAATTGTGCATGTAAGAGAATCAAGAGAAAACAGTGTCATGAAATCCACAGAGGAGAAAGAATCCAGGAGAAAAGGCATTCAACAATGTCAGCTGCTTCAGAGAGGTCAAGAAGGATGCTGACAGAACCAGAAGAACATTGTACACCCTAACAGCAACATGGGGGATGGTCAACCTTAATGGACTTGCTCATTCCATCAGTGCAACAATCAGGCACAATTTGGGGGTATCTGCGATGGAGAATACCATCTGTATCCAGAGAAAGATTTGTGGAGTTTGAACAAAGACCAAAGACTATTACCTTTAATTTTTAAAAAAATGTTATCTTATTCTGCAATTTTGCTATCTCTTATACTTTGTATTTCTTCCTTAAGGATATGATTTTTCTCTCATCACATTCAACTTAGATCATTGTATACCATGGAAACAATGTAAAGACTGACAGACTGCCTTCTGTGAGGGGTGGGGGGGAGGGAAGCAAGATTAAGGGAAATGGTAAAATTCAAAATAAACAAAATCTTTCTTTAAAAAAAAGAAGGATGCTGACTAGGGAGGGAAAAATCCATTAGATTTAGCCATTATGAGATCATTGATGATTTAGAGAGAGTACTTTCAATTTATTAAAATACCAGAATTGTGGGAGAGGAGAGTAAGAAGAACATGTAGTCCAGATAGCTTTCTCAAAGAACTTAGCTGAGAACAGAAAGAGAAATGTAGGATGATAGTGAGAGTTTTCTTAAAGATAGGGGAGGTAAGAATGTTTTCAGCAATCAGGAAAGGAACTAGTAGATAGGGAGATATTGAAGTTTAGAGAGAAGGAATAATAGTGAAGGCCATTTGCTGGAGAACATCAGAGGGCATAGGACCAAGGACACATGTAGACAGGTTGGCCTTGGCAAGAAATGTCATCACTTTATCAAAGACTGGAGTAAAAGAAGAAGATAGTGAGAAATGATGTCAAGGGGTTGTGAGTTGAAGATAAGGAGATAAGGAGAAAAGAGAGAGACCATTATTAATGGCCTTCATTTTTCTTAGTAAATATGAGGGAAGGTCCTCAACTGAGTGGATGAAAGTAGGGAATGCAGTGTAAGACTTGAGGAGAAAAGAAGTTTGTCACAGTTGCTATGGTAGGTTAGAAAGAAGATCAATTAAGGAGGAATAAAATCAGTCCCTTGCTGCAGTGAGGGGCCCAAATTGAGATTATGTAAAACAAATTTGCAATGAATAGGAATGGAAAACACAGATGATAGGAATAATTTAGGGCAAGGTATAGGGTATAGGACAAGAAAGCCAAGGCTTTAAAAGTAGTTGTTGTTGAATCATTTCAGTTGTGTCTAATCCTAATTGAGGTTTTCTTGGCAAAGATACTGCAATAGTTTGCCATTTCCTTCTATAACTCATTTTATAGATGAGGAACTGAGACAAACAAGGTTAAATGATTTGCCCAGAGTCACACAGCTAGTAAGTGTCTGAGATCAGATTTAAACTCAGGGAAATGAGTCTTTTGGATTCCAGTTCCACTGTACCACCAAAGTATCTTTTTCAAAAAAAAGAGGATGGGGGGCTAGGTGGTGCAGTGGATAGAGCACTGGCCCTGGAGTCAGGAGTACCTGAATTCAAATCCAGCCTCAGATACTTAATAATTACCTAGCTGTGTGGCCTTGGGTAAGCCACTTAACCCAATTACCTTGCAAAAAAAAGAGGATAGTGCTGTTATTTGTCCTTTGTTCTAGAAAGATGTCAGGGATGTGATGCCATAATATGGAAGTGAATTGGATTTAAGTGAAGGGTGTGTTTGTTTGTGTGTGCAAAGTCATCAGCTTCACTTCATCCTCTGGAGTCATCTAGATCCAGTGCCTAGATATAGATTGGGAGAACTGGAGGTGTGATGCTGTAGGATAGTGTAAAGTTGAACTTAAGGGTCAAGAATGGGAAGGATGAAGGTTACACAAATTCAACCAGTTTCCCAAAATTCTCAAGCCAGGAGTCATTCTTGCTTGAATGATCTAAATGTGCCATTTAATCATACCTCTTAAGTTATCTTACTTTGTTTCCTTGATCTTGGTTGGTTTGGGTATTTTAGCTTTGACAATTTCTCTGATGTGTTTTTGTGTGGTTTTTAATTGTATCAATGCCTTTCACTTTACTCACCTTCATTTTAGGACTACTGGGCTCTTCTCAGGATATTGATTCTCTACTGGACAACTTGATTCTCTGGCCTCAAAGATGTACTCTTCAATGGCCAGCTGCAGTATTTTTCAGTTCTTGGTTTGGTTGGGTGATGTTGCACTCTCTTTAGTTGGAAGGTTGCTGAGTTCTTTTCAATTATATCACTGCAAAGTTCAAGGATAATGATCCTCAGCTAAGTATCGGCAGAGGTCTTTACCATATGACTCCTTCAAGGCCTAACTTTTGCTGATGTCTCTTCCAGGCAGGGGATAGGAGATGTCTTACTTATCCTATTGAATATTCTGAGAAATTTCCAAAGTATATACTTCTAGGACTGAGCAAGACCTATAATTACATCTATAATTTGTATTTAGTTCTAGGAACTGTATTTTGACAGATTTTGATATCCTGGGTTATATGCAGAAGAAGATGATCACAAGACTGAGGGGATTAGAGAACATGATATTTGCTGAACAATTCAAGGAACTGGGTATATTTAATCTGGAGAAGAGAATCTTTAAATGAAATATGATAGCTATTTTTCAAGTTAAGGTCTAGCAAATGTGTATCACAATAGGATGTAAGTTCCTTGTCACAAAGAATTGTTCCAGTTTTTGTCTTTGTATACATTGCAATTGGCACATACTGGAGGATGAATAAATGGTTGGTTGATTCATTATTGGTTGCTTGATTCATTTTTTGATTCTGAAGAGTAAAACTAGGAATAATGAATTGAAGTTGCAGAGAGACAGATCTAAATTCCATTTTACAATCATACATGCTCTCTCTCCAGCTGGAGATTTACTGAGTTCTTTTCAACTAGAGGACTGTAAAGCTGTTTAGAAAAGGTACAGATTGCTGCAGGGGGTTGTGGTTTTCCCTTCCTCCTCCCCCACTCTGTCCCATTGAAAGTATCCAGGCAGAAGTGGTATAACCACATGCTGGGGATATTAAAGAGGAATTCTTTTTTCCCAATAGGCTAGATGCTGCTGATCAAATCATTTATTAAATACCTTCTCTGTACAAGTTCTGAGCAGACAAAGACATATTTTTTTTAAAATTTCATCAAAATGAGCTAAACAATAGAAACTTATTTCAACCTTTTAAAATTATCATGAGTTGAATCTCTCTATAATGTGGGGAGGTGTTAAGTCAGCATCTTTCCATAGGTACTTTTTTTTAGGAGTGATGTGAGTCACATATAGCCCATGGGATGTGTATCTGATGGAAAGATCACCGGCAATGGCGTCAGAGGACTTAGGTTCAAGCTCTGTCTCTGTTGCTCACAACCTGTGTGACCTATCACTTAATCTCTCTGGGCCTCAGCTTCCTCTTTAAAATGAGGAGGTTAGGGGTGGCTAGGTGGTGTAGTGGATAAAGCACCTGCCTTGGAGTCAGGAGTACCTGGGTTTAAATCCGGTCTCAGATACTTAATAATTACCTAGCTGTGTGGCCTTGGGCAAGCTACTTAACCCCATTTGCCTTTCAGAAACCTAAAAAAATGAGGAGGTTAGACTACTTGACTTTTTTCTTATTTTTATTTTTTCTTTATTGAAAATTTTTTATTTAATTTTTCCAAATACATGCAAAAATAATTTTCAAATGAATCACATATTACCCATGGGATGTGAATCTGACTTACCCTCTGAATTGAAGTTTACAAAATATTTATACACATTACCTTATTCTATCCTCAAAACAATCTTATAAGGTAAGTATTGTAGATGCTATTACTCTATTTTACACATGAGAGAACTGAAACTCATTTTACAGATGAGGAAACTAAAATTTCAAGAGGAGAAGGCAGTCAACAATGTCAACTACTTCAGAGAAGTCAAGAAGGATGCTGTCTAAGGGGAGAAAATCCATTAGATTTAGCAGTTATAAGATCATTTGATGATTTTAGAGAGAGTAATTTCAATTGAATGAGATGCCAGAATTATGGAAGAGGAGACTAAGAGTAACGTTTAATCCAGGTAGCATTCTCAAGGAACTTAGTTGAGAATGCAAAGAGAAATATAGGATGATAACTAATAGAGATACTACTAGCAAAATTTTATAGCCAATAAGTGTCAGAAGTAAATTTCATCTGGCACAAATTAGATTTAGAATAACACCTCACAACTGCATACTAATTTAAGCTCCAAATGGAGACATATCCTAGATATCAAAACTCATATCATAAACAAATTAATGAAGTAAGGAAGAAATTAATATGGATAGAAGTAGAGTTCACAATCAAAGGATAGTGAATATCACAAAAAGGTAAGGTGGACAAATAGAATCTAGAAATTTTTTGCATAAACAAATACAAAGCAGCTAGAATTGGAAGTTAACTGAGACAAAATTCTTTGTTGTAAGTTTCTCTAATAGAAGTCTCATTTTCAAGCCATTTAAGAAATTTATTCAGATATATAAGAATAAGAAACATTCCTCAAGTGATAAATGACTCAAGGATAAAAAGAGACAATTACCAGGGGAAGAAACCCATGCTCTTTATAGCCACAAGAAAAATGCTCCAAATCCCTAATAGTGAGAGAAATGCAAATTAAAGCAACTTTGAGGTTCATCTCATTCTCAGACTGAAAAAGAAAAAAAAAATGACAAATGTTGGAGGGATTGTGAGAAACAAGGCACAGTGATATATTATGACCTGGAACTATGACCATTCTGAAAAAATCTTGGAAATACAGCTCTCAGATTGCCAGGTTTGCATATCCTTTAAGCAGCAATACCACAAGTTTTAAAAAACTTAATAAATATCTCTTATTGAATTGAACTGAACTGTTAAGAAATGTTGAAAGGGACAGTTTCAGAGAAAACTAGATAAACTGATTTTCACTGAGAAAAACATGTAAAAACAAACTATTTTGAAAGACTTACAAATGATCAGCCATGATTCCAAAGGATCAGTGATAGTGAATGCTACCTACCTCCTGCCAGAGAGATGATGGATTAAATATGCAGCATGAGATTAAATTTCAACATGGCTAATAGGAAAATTAATTTTGCTTGACTATGCATATTTGTTGTAAAATAATTTGCTTTTCTCTTTTGAGAGGCAGAGATAAGAGGGAGAGAAAATAAATGCTTGCTAGTGAAAAAAATTATTTAAAAAAAGTTCTCAAACTCAGATCTTTACTGATAGATCTTGTACACAAGAAGATTACATCTTTTCCATTCCCTTCCAACTCTGATCCTCTGTTTCTCTAATGGATGTGGATCATTTTACCTACAATTTGTTGGATAGTTTGGAAGTATTTGAGTTTAAATCCGGCCTCAGACACTTATTAACAGTGTGACCCTGGACAAATCACTTAGCCCTGTTTGCCTTAGTTTTTTGCATCTGTCAAATGAACTGGAGAATGAAATGACAAACCACTCTATTGTCTTTGCCAAGAAAACCTCATTGGGATCATGAAGAATCGGACATGACTGAAAAGATTGAAGGACACCATTTGAAACAGTCTAATGGTAGGAACTGAGGACAGGTGGAAATGTATTTATTAAATGAGAGAATAAATTAATGGCTTCAGAGAAAGGGGAAACATTTGGAGAAGCATTTGTACAATGTCCTCTGCAAAGTCATTCAATAGCTCTAGCAACAGTTTGCTCCCTTTCCCTAGTCTCTGCTTCATAAAGTGCTGAGGCTCAGTGGGTGCTAGGAAACCAAATCTCTCGTCAGCAGCAAAACTGGCTGTATACTTCCAGGACTTTATTTTTTCCCAAGGGAAAAGCTAGGGCTCTCTGATCTGTGTGGGAGATATTTGTCCCCTCACTGTGCCAGCACCAATTGAAGAACTCACTAGGAGTAAGGGCAACAAGAAGAAAACCTATTTTATCTTTTCTGGAGTAACCACAGAAACTTCTTAGTTCTATTTGGGAAAGAATGAAAGGGAAAAGGAGGTGAGGAAAACATGTGTTTCCAAATAGAACACTAGTGAACTCAGCAAGAAGCAGGTTGGTTTGAATGAGAAGAGGGAGGCAGAGAGGAATCCCAGGGCTATTGACCCTTTCAGGTGACTACAGTCTATAGTTATGTATTGGTTACTAGCTGCTTTGTTACAGAACTGGTACCCAGTATCAGTCCTAGCAGCCTATTGTAGTGGAGGAAGGGAACCTTGGATAGAGCAAGAACTGGATTTGGAACTAGCTTCTGACACTTAGCTGTGTACTAATAAATCGCTTTAATCTCTATGAGTGTCAGTTTTCTCAACTGTGAAATAGAGACATCTATATTATCTTACTTTGCAAGACTGTCTTTTGGATAGAGTGGTGACCCTGATGTTAGGAAGATCTGATTTCAAATTCTGCCTCCATTACTAGCTGGGTAACTCTAGGCAACTTGCTTGATGTCTTCATGCTTCCATTTCTTCATCTATAAAATGGGAATAATAATAGTACTTTCTACTCTGGATTGTTATAAGGATAAAATGAAATAATTTTTGTAAAACACTTTTTCAAGTGCTAGCTGTTATTTTGGATGGAATCAGTATGTGTTTGTGGAGTTCTTTGTAACTATCATATTGCTTTATAAGCATTCACTATTTTATCTGCTTGATATTTTTTCCCAGGACATTAAGGGCATCAAGACCTATGGGATCTCTGCAGTTACAGTCTGGACCCCCATAATGCATAGTAAAAAAGTTCAGTGATATGGAAAGATTTGATGTGCTCTAATCCTGAATTCCGATTTATATTTTAAAAGTTAAAATATAAACCTATCATTTAAATCATGTTTATTAATACAAAACTTCATATCATTGAGATGTTTTGTATATTAAATAAATATTATAAAAACAAAATATTACTTTTTGATTGCAAACTCTCAAGTTGGCAAAAATGATTAAGAATGGCATGAAGTCATTTGCCCAATTTGAATTGAGGGTACTCCAACAAACCACATACTCCCTCTAGTGGTGCATGCAGGACTTAACTGCATCCTAACTGCATTCTGTACTATTTGAGATATAGGCAAAGTATAGATTTGGCTCTTGAGAAATTCAGGATACCTATACGCAGGCACACACACACACACACACACACACACACACACACACACACACAAACACATATACACACACCAGCCATAGCCTTGGGAATACTCTCTGATAACTATTCCTTAACAGAAAATGTAGTTCCAACTCCCAAACAAAAGCAGAAATTCCTTTGATGCATATGTAATCTCTATCAACCCTCTCCACAGCTTCCTTGATCCAGACCCTTCCCTGTGAACATGCAAGTTTCTATAGGTTTCCTTTCCTTAAACCAAACTTAGTTATGATTATATTGCTATCATTTCCTCTCATAATGCTGTCATTGAATAGGTATCAAAATTATTCCCTCCCAATATCTGTCCAACTTCTTTTTTAAAAAATTTCCACTTCTACCCACAGTTTTCATTTTCTTTCTTCTCAAGGTCCAGTTCTCTCTTAGTTAGACAATAATTCATTTTTTTCCTAGGTCATCCTGTATAGTCTTTGGTATATGTTAAGTCTTAAGCACTTATCACTGTTCATGGTATGCCAGGCAGGCACTGTGCTAAGTACTGAAAATATAAACTCAAGCAGAAGACAGCCATCAAAGACCTTATATTATAATGAGAAAGACAACAAATGAAGAAATTGACATGAGGTTCAAGAGAAAGCAGAGAGATTCAAGTACATGGCCAGGAGCATGACCAAGAAAGTCTAATGGGTCAGGAGTACAAGAATTAAGATGTGGTTGGCTTAGGCATCCTCCTTAAAAGGTTCTAGGAGGAACAAGCCAATCAGAGAGAGAGGCTAAGAGAGGACACTTTCAGTTTGTAAAGTCCAGGGGTGCAGAGAGGAGCCTCATAAAGAATGTTCTATGGCATGGTGGACAAAGTCCAAAAAAAAAATACAGAATGAATCCTGGAGAATAATGTTAGTAGATGTATTGCTTCTAGTGAGTACTTCATAACTTTAAATACAAATGAATTACAATTCATCTCAGAATTACAATCCCTAGGCACCAATTGAATTGAAGAAAAGCCCTTGATTAATTCTCATCACTGACAAGAATCCACTATATCATGACTACCTTCAAATCAGTCTCAGATTCCTTCCAGCTTCCTAAGGATGTATATAGAACAATTAGATTCCAGACAGGAATTCTGTTATCACAGAGATACAAGAAATAAGAGAACTCTCCTGAATAGCAAAGCTTGCCCCCCCACACACACATACCCCTCACTAGGATAGAAATGTATCATTACAGTATATATGACTGGAGTTCTGACAAGAACTTATATACAATAAATACTCCTAAAGAAATTAATACAATAAAGTAGTAATATGAGATCAAACATCAGAAATCTGATTAGAAATGGAGTGTAAAGGAGAGAAGAGAAAGAAAGAAATGATAAGTGATTAGAGTTGGATTTCTATTTAAGTCATCAGAGACAATAACTGAGGGTAGCTTCTAACTACCTTGGAGATTGATTTGTCAAAACTTTGTCAAAACTATTAATTATGCATCCATGGAAGCAAAGTGAGAATCCAATCACAAACCAGTAAGAGTTAGAAAGCACATTAATTAAAGCCTCTATGGGGAACTTCCATTGAACAAGTATAATGTTTGCCATTGAAGGCCACAAGTTAATGACAAGAGCAATGAAGAATAAAAGATCTCTCTTCTAGAAAGTTTGGAGGGCAAGGACAATTTTGCAGTGATATATAGTGATTATTTATTGGTAGGATTTGCCTCAGAGCTGGAAGGGACTCAAAGGTCACTGAAACCAACTCCTTCATTTTACAGACAATCAAATATCACTTTTGTTTAAGTCAAGTCACACAGGTGACAAGCATGAAAGGGAGGATGTGTTTGAGGTCCTTTGAGACTGTTATTTCCACTTGTACCACATTGCCTCCAAGGTATTTTAATAAGTTAATACCATTCTGCATTTCCTCCATCCAACTGCATTTTCCATGATGCTAACTTGAGGTTCCTACAACTGAAATCCAGTGAGAGATGCACCTGGACCCAGAGGATTTTATAATGAGAATAGGTGATGAGGAAGGAAGAGGAAGAAGCTAAAAAAGGCTCATGGAGCAAGGTTATAGCAGTGTTATCCAAGAATGAAGCAATTCTAATGTGTTTTTGTAAGATCTCTTCCTTCTCTCCCCATATCCCTCAAAGACCAAGTAGAATTGCTAGGCGTGAGAAGCTAAAACAAAGCAACCTAATGTAACTGATCATTACTGGGTGAGTGAGTGAGCTTAAATTATAGCTTGATCTTTTAATTTTTCAAAAAATATACATATATATATAATAAAACAGTTAATTTGTATAGGTATAATCGAGGGCAAGAATCCTTATAAGATAACAACAGATGGTTGAGTTCAACAATCCTCTGATCAAAGTAAAGCATGAAACAAGGAAACATATATCTGTCCAAGTTCAAACTGAAGAAATCTTCCCTGGAGATGATGACATCCTTCAGTTGTTCATGCTTGTAATTGGCTTACATGGATGACATCAAATATCAGAAAGCTGTAGAACTTCCTGAATACAACCCAGATCTCCTCATAAAAGTTTGGTCTGGAGTAGCTATGTGGTACAGTGGGTAGAGCAGAGTCAGGAGGACCTGAGTTCAAAACTGGCCTTAGACACCTAATCATTACCTAGCCATGTGACCTTGGGTAATTCATTTAACCGCATTGCTTTGCGAAAAAAAAGTTTGACCTGACCCATATACTCAGGAAAAAGCAAAAGCAAAAGGAATGCCTATTGTCCAGATTTGAATATGCAATTAGATAAGCAACATAAAGTGTTCATCCACCAGAACACTATACAGATATAGAGATATACAAATGTACATCTATGTACATATCTAGAGATGTCAATGTATATATTTCTATATCCACATTCCCCAAAATCTTAATTTAGCTTCAAACTTTAATAAATTTAAATGAGCAAATGATGTGCTGTGAAAAATGATGAAAAGGATGGTTTAAGAAAAACCTGGGAAGACATGAATTCAAAGTAAAGTGAGCAGAATTAGGAGAACAATTTATATAGCAACAGCAAAATTATAACTGTAACAGTTAGGACTCTGATTAACAAAATGACTCACCATAGTTCCAAAGGATTCATGATGAAAAATACCATTTCCTTCCCAATAAAGAACTGATGCATTTAGAGTATAGGTTAAAACAAGTATTTTCTCTTTTTTTTTTCTTTCTTCCTCCCAGGCTATTTTGGAAATATGTTTTGTATAACTTCATCTGTGTAAGGGGTAACTCTTGCCTTCTTAATGAGTAGGGGAAAGGGTGGAGAAGAAGAGAATTTGCAACTGAAAAAATAAAATGGAATAAAAAATAATTTTTAAAATAACTTTAGAAGAATGAATGCTAAAAACTTATGGAAAAAATATTTGAAAAGCTGGATTATTCAAAATTTTTAAAATAGTGGAATGCTTCTAATTAAAATTCAACATTAAACATCATCTTGCTCTTTATTTTGCTTGACATTTATTAAAAAAAACATTCATCAGTGACTGCAAGTGACTGAAAGGATTGCATTTGTATTGAAGTCATCTAAAGAACCAGATTTTAAACCATAATTCACTAAAAAAATCTAATGGGCATAAATCAGTGGACTGAGAAGATCAAGCAAAAAGACCTACTACTATCACTTCATAGGTATAAGAAAGTAGGGCAGTTAGATGAAACAGTGGGTAGAGTGCTGACACTTAAGTCAGAAAGATCTGAGTTCAAATTTGGCCTCAGACACTTACTAGTTGTGTGACTTAACCTAGATTTCCTGACCTCTAGGACCATCTCCAGCCCTACTGATTCATATCTAGCCACTAGACCTAGATGACTCTGGAAAAGAAAATGGGTCTTATGACTTAGCACAGCATCCCCTCATTAAAGTGTGCATGTCAGAGAATTACCTCCCTGATGTCAGTCTTCTTTAAGAATGAAGGACAGATACATGAGACAATGTCTTCAGAAACTATTGAAACTAAAAGAAATTTGAATCATTAAACTTTCACATGATTTTTTTGTAAATTTATAACAGTTGCACTTATGTGATTTTTAAATTTTAAAACTTCATGAAGACTTTTGTGATACTATATGCACATATGTATACCATCTATAAAGATATTTATAGAAGGATAGTATATAGATAGAAACATACATATACATACTCATACAGGTAGATTTCTTCTTTAGATATGACAAATTTTTAACAAGTTCAACTTAGAATTGAAAAGAAGAATAGTCTTTGGGAAATTGCAAAGATCCTTTAATGACCTGAAATTTCTTACTGAAACAAATACTCATCTTTTTAATACCAATATCCCAGTGGTTCTTTGTTCCATGAATCATAGTATATAACGATTTTTACAAAAATTTCAAATGTCTCACTCATATGGCAATGAAGAGGTAGGTGTATGGGTATGAGCAGTTTATACTTCTCTGAGAATCAAAGCATTTCACACCTATTACAGTTAGCCCTCCCACACTGCAACTTCCCCTATTGAGGTTTTGATGTATAACAGGTCAGCATAAGAAATTAAATTGAAATTTCTGGGAAGTTTTATAAAAGCCACAAAAGACACATGAATGCAAATAGAAACTTTACAAAAAATTTTAAAACTCAGAAATGCATAAATATATGTATAATATTATATAATGTCAATCCAATTTTATTGTAAGGTGCTGTAAACACTCCATAAAAGAAAAAGAAAAAAAAATCAGACTTCTTTGCTGGTAGGAACAAAAAATTTTATGTGGATTTTCCAGATGGCAGGAACATTGCACCCCAACCCCTATGTTGAGGAAGGGATACCAATATATCACTTATTTTCACAAAGTCTTTATGTTCAGTTTTGATGCTTACAGTATTTTCAAAAATCTCATTCTTCTGATCTTTGTTCTCACTAACAACATATAATAAATAAGGACACTTAGTACTGTTATTTTTCTTTTTTAAAAAGTAGATTCAAATGGTGTCCATATATATATATATATTTAAATATATAAATAAATATGTAAATAATAAATAAATTAAAATATAAATACAAATGAATATATAAATAAAATATATATTTTAAAAATCAATTCATATAATACAGGAGGAAATTGTTTCTATTCAAATCTCTATATCCTTCTTTGATAATTCTGAGATGTTGGGCTTAGAAGAGTTGAGAGAGCTTCTCAGCCTCATGGTGCTTCTCTTGTCACATACAGGAATACAATTTTCTAAAGCCTCTCTCAGTATTTTATAGTTTCAGAATAGAAAGAGAAAGGAAACCCAGAAACTTGATGCCATGTGGGAAGATCAAGAAATTCTCAATACAAGAATGAGTCCTTTGTAGCCAGGTACCAAACCAAAAGGAAATATAGAATGATTTGCTCTTCTGCACCACCACCTCCCTCCACAATTTGACCACCAAAACAGATTTATTCATACAGATAAAGTTTTCCAAGGATAGCATTCATGGATCCTTTTATCCTGGTACCATTCAATGAGAGTTAAGTGATTAGATTATAACTTTTGAGAAAGGTGTATGAAATAGTTTTTATTTTTTGCTAATCAATTTTCCCTTGATTAAATACTTTACTTTAAAAATGTATGTTTCCAGTCTTTTCAATAATTTTAGAAGTCCTAATATGTCTGGAATGAGTACTTTAGTTAGTTAAGATGAAATTATCATACAAATTACCTCATATAATGAGCTAAATCTGTGGAAATTTTAGAATAAATGGAAAATAGGTTTATTTAGAATCCCCATGAGAGGGATTATTTAGTAGTTGTCAGAGGAAGAGGATTTAAACAGTAGCAGGATTTGACTCTGAGAAAGATTAAAGTGAATACATGTGAACCAGATATGACTAGTGTCAATTGGCAGGTGTTCTATATTTCAGGATGTAAATCTGGAACATGACAAAAACTTGTCCACAATGGGTCAAATCTGACAATTACTACCTATCTCTGGTGATTCATGTTGAAATAAATGATATTTATAGCCAAAAATAAATCTAAAAAGCATTGCTGAAATATGGAGCTAGGCTCAAAGAACAATAAAACTGATTATACCCTTTAACCAAGCAATACCAATACAAGGCCTATATCCAGAAGAAATCCAAAATATTTATAGCAGCTCTTTTTGTGGTGGCAAAGAGTTAGAAATTGAGGGGTTACCCATCAAATGGGGAATGGCTGAACAAGTTGTAGTATATGAATGTTATGGAGGACTATTTGCTCTATAAGAAATCATGAATGGTTTAACTCTAGAGAAGCATGGAAAGAATTCCAGGAACTGACGCTAAGCAAAGGGAGAAGAATCAAAAGAACATTGTACCCATTAATAACAATATTGTAAATTGATCAACTTTGATGAATGCAGCTCCTCTCAACAGTTCAGAGAGCTAGGACTACCCTGGGAAACCTGTTATGGACAATGCCATCCACATCCAGAGGGGGAAAAACACAAAAGAACTATGGAATCTGAATGAACACAGAATTTGATTTTTTAAAATTTGATTTATTTTTTTCCTTCTTATCCCATGGTTTTCTTTTTTTCCCCTTAGGCCAGTATTAATGGGAATTATGATGACCTATTTAAGAAAAAAGAGTGCTTAGATACATTGGTATTATTTTTATCACTAATGCCAAAGGTACTCTACAAAAGAAATTTGGAGAAATGAGCAGTTAGTTAAAAAGAGAATATCTGAAAATGTAATATGGATTTCTGGGTTATAACTTAAGATAAAAGAGTGCCGGGCTCTTGGCCAGCACTCTTGTAGTTCAAACAATGAAAAATGGAGGGGTTTTTTTAAGTTTAATTTGAATCTTGCAAATCTGATCTAAAAGCTTTTAAACTAAAAATAGACAGTAGAGGCAAAAACTGCCCACAGTCAGTCAGCCAACATTTATTAAGTGCCAACTATGTGTGTTACAATACCGTGCTAAACATATCTCCCAAGTAACTGAGAAAAACAGGTACAACAAAGGAATAAGATTTTCAGCAGAGAGGACCACTAATTCATAGGAGGCAAAATTCAGTGACAAAACTAATTGTCCCACATAGCTTTACAAAAAATGTACAAAGTGAGTTATAAGGAAGGTAAATTATATAACAACACAAAAAGATAGCTATTCAACATCATTGTTATCATTTATACTTATTGTAATAAGACTTTTGAAGGGGCATACTTTTTTTCAGAAAAGAGAAAACTAGACAAACAGTGTAGTAATACTATATTAAAATGTTAGGCTTATATGAAGAAATCCAGAAACTAGAATGGGAAATAATTATAGAGAATATTTGGGCAATGGCAGGGAGACAATGCCATGGAAATAAACTAAAGAACACACAGTCAGAAGGAGAAAAGCAATGAGTGTGGGAAAAAATGAGGGGCCAGTGATCAGGGATTTCCACATGCAGACCTCTGATAGAATTTTTTCTCTGACAAAATTAAGAGTCCCTAATAAATTCTTCCCCCTACTCTAATTATCATTTCCTTTATCAAAAGACAAAGCTGCCAGTGAATAGAACTCCCATCCAGACTTTATTCTGCCATAACATTTTGCTGGAGTAGAAATGATGGGAACCCTAGAAGGTATTTCTAACTCTACCTTCAAACCAAAGTTAGAGATGGAGAGCAACCCTGGTATGTTTTTATTCCTACTCTAGATTTTTGTGGAAATATTTTCCCAAAACTCGAGAAAAAGATGGGTAGTATTTTATGATCTAAAATTCACATTACTAGCCTATTGTAAAAAAGAATGGGAAGTTTTTAAGAATAAAATTTTGGTGGATCTTGCTTTGGTGTTCATGCTTTCTGAGCTGCAGTAGGCTAAGCTGAATGGGTGTTCATGTTGTTTGGTATCAATATGGCAAGGACTTGGGAAGTAGCTGGATTGGGACTCAGAATAGCCCCTGAATTTTCAACCTGAATGATGAGAAAGGAAGGAAAGAAGGAAGGAAGGATCCATAGTCATATGAAAAATTGCTCTAAATCATTACTTATTAGAGAAATGCAAATTAAAGCATCTCTGAGGTACTACTGCACATCTCTCAGACTGGCTAATATGACCAGAAAGGACAGTGATCAATGCTGGAAGTGATGTGGGAAATCTGGGACACTAATACATTGTTGGTGAAGCTATGAAGTCATCCAACCTTTCTGGAGAGCAATTTGGAATTACTCCCAAAGGGCAATAAAAATGTCCATACCCTTTGATCCAGCAATACCACTACTAAGAGAGCATGAAAAAGGGTAAAAACATCACTTGATAAAAATATTTATAGCAGCTCTATTTGTGATGGCAGAGAATTGGAAATTGAGTGAATGTCCATCAATTGGGGAATGACTCAACAAATTGTGGTATATGTATATTATGGAACACTATTGTTCTATTAGAAACCAGGAGGGGGCAGAGAGGTGGTGCAGTGGTACTGAAGTCAGGATTACTTGATTTCAGATCTGTCCTCAGACACTTAATAATTGCCTTGGGCAAGTCACTTAACCCCATTACCTTAAATAAATTAAAAAAAAAAAGAAACCAGGAGGGATGGGAATTTGGAGAAGCCTGGAGGGATTTGCATGAACTTATTCTGAGTGAGATAAGGAGAACCAGAAGAACATTGTACATCATAACAGCAACATGGGGTTGATGATCAATCTTAACAGCCTTGTTCATTCCATCAGTGCAACAACTGGGGACAATTTGGGGGTATCTGTGATGGAGAATACCATCTGTATCCAGAGAAAAAAATTGTGGAGTTTAAACAAAGACCAAGTCTATTACCTTCAATTTAGGAAAAAACCTGTTATCTTATTAGGTAGTTTTGCTATCTCCTATACTTTATTTTTTTTTCCTTACACCTATGATTTCTCTCTCAAGACATTCAACTTAGATCAATATATAGCATGGAAACAATGTAAAAGACTAACAGACTGCCTTCTGTGTGGGATGGGGGGAAGGAAGTGAGATTAGGGGGAAAAATTGTAAAATTCAAAAATAAATAAAGGAAGGAGGGAAGGAAGGAAGGAGGGAGGGAGGGAGGGAGGGAGGGAAGGGAGGAAGGGGGGAAGGGAGGGAGGAAGTTACCAGAATGGCTACCAAGTTGTTGTAGATAATCTAAGTGATGATAAGAAAGCACCTAGCTACTTTCAATGAGTTCAAATCACTAGGGCTGAAAGAATAAGTATATGTGATTGCTGAATTATTTTGCTAATAATCCTTCAAAAAACACAGAGAATTGGGAGGTGCTACAGTATTGGGAGTGGTTGAATATTCTAATTTTTTAAAAAATCGAAAAGAATAGTTCTAGAAAAATTTAGATGAGTAAGCTTGATTCATAGTAGAATTCTAGAATGTATTCTTAGAATAATGGTTTGTAATCATTTAGAAAGGGAAGCCATGATCATTAAAATCCTGCATAGTTTTAACAAAAGCAGATCATGATAAACTACCTCATTTTCTTTTTTGATAGGTAAATGGGGGTATACCATAAAAACAACCTATATTTGAATAAAACATTTGATGAAGTTTTCTATGTTTTTCTTGTGGACAAGATGGAGAGATATGAATCTGAACAGAACTGGGCACTGACTCATCAATAAAATATGAGCATTGAACTTGTTTAATCTCAAATACTCTTCCTAACTCTAAATCTTTAGTGTCTGTGAGCTCTGGGTAGTTTATGATTGAGAATCTCAGAGGAAAGACAAAATAGCCATGTAGGAAAGACTATATTTGCCCAGCTATTCAGAGTCAGTATTTTATTCCCACTCTCAGATTCTAAGAGTGCATCAAGTCATTCATACTCCTGATCATTAGTCATGTAGGTAGTGAAAACTATCTCTTTGTTATGTTTGTATTGAGTCAGGAGTAATTATTAAATGACTAAAGGAAAATGATGTGCAAGAGAGACAAAATGGAGGATGTGAATTACTTATTCGGTTTATGCTGGATGAGTAATTAATACTTGAGAGTGAATATAAGAAAGGAAGAATCTCCAAATGTGTGTCCTTGAAGTCAGTTCTGTGTTAGGTTATAAAAACCAAAGCAGAGGATTTCTGCCTAAGGAACTAACTAGTTAGACTGTGAGTCCTGTACCAATTCTTAGAGAAACATATCAGCATTTTGCTGACCATGGGTTACAAAGTCATAGCAGAAAGGAATAGGAGATTGGTTTATTTCTGTCTCTATAGTTTCCACTTAGGAAAAGAAAGAAGCTTCAGAACAGGGACTTGTGTTTTGCTTTTTCCTGTAGTCCCAATGCTTAGCATGGTAGGAATTTATTAAATAGTTATTGATTTGACTTGGATGTATATGTAAATCTCAGGGTCTCTGATATTTATTGGGTTTTTTTTTTTGCAAGGCAGTGGGGTTAAGTGGCTTGCCCAAGGCCACACAGCTAGGTAATTATTAAGTGTCTGAGACCAGATTTGAACCAAGGTACTCCTGACTCCAGGGTCAGTACTTATTGTTTTAAAATAATATATCAAAGTGTATGAGAAAAGAGGGAATGACTTGTTGGGGAGAGGGTGGGGGTATCATATGAGATTACTGTGCTGATATGCTTAATTGTTTTACTTAACTATAAGTATCATGTGTGAACTCATTCAACCTTTCTGGAGAGCAATTTGGAACTATGCCCAAAGGGCAACAAAAATGTGCATACCCTTTCATCCAGCAATACCACTACTGGGTCTATAATCTGAAGAGATGATGAAAAAGGCTAAAAACATCACTTGTACAATAATATTCATAGCAGCCCTGTTTGTGGTGGAAAAGAATTGGAAATCAAGTAAATGTCCTTCAATTGGGGAATGGCTTAGCATTATATGGTTATATGTGTGTCATGGAACACTGTTGTTCTATTAGAAACCAGGAGGAATGGGATTTCAGCGAAGCCTGGAGGGATTTGCATGAACTAATGCTGAGTGAGATGAGCCAGAACCAGAAAAACATTTGTCTTTCTGGATACCCTAATAGCAACATGGGGGTGATGACCAACTGGGACAATTTGGGGCTATCAGCATTGGAGAATACCATCTGTATCCAAATAAAGAATTGTTGAGTTTGAACAAAGATCAAGGACTATTACCTTTAATTCAGGAAAAAACTGATATTTTACTGTCTCTTATACTTTATGTTTCTTCCTTAAGGATATGATTTCTCTCTCATCACATTCAATTTGGATCAATGTATACCATGGAAACAATGCAAAGATTGGTAAATTGCCTTCTGTGGGGAGTGGGGGGGAGGGAAGTAAAATTAGGGGAAAAATTGTAAAACTCAAAACAAATAAAATCTTTATAATTCAACCAAAAAAAATATAAGTATCATGGAATGGGAATTGTATATAAATGTTCATCAAAATACATCAATAAAACTTCTTTTTTAAAGAGAAAATGGAGGAGGAGGCAGCTAGGTTGGTACAGTGAATAGAGCACCAGCCCTGGAGTCAGGAGGACCTGAGTTCAAATCCCATCTCAGATATTTGATACTTACTAGCTGTGTTATCTTGGGCAAGTCACTTAGCTCTATTGTTCCACAAAATCCAAACAAAATACAATAGGACCTAAATCAAAGAAGAGGAAAAATAAATGGAGAGAAGGGGTAGGATATAAAAGATTGAAGAGGTATAAATAACAATTTAGGAATAAATTGTGAAAAACAAGAAAAGGAAAGTCAAAGGTTGAGGATTCAGTCCTA
Organism: Macrotis lagotis; assembly: GCF_037893015.1. NCBI lineage: Eukaryota > Metazoa > Chordata > Mammalia > Peramelemorphia > Peramelidae > Macrotis > Macrotis lagotis. The sequence goes on from NC_133666.1 coordinate 146,185,854, forward strand.
AGTAACCAGGAGACTGGTGATAACTTTTAAGAAGGAAATTAGGAAGAAGAGGTGATTTGAAAGGAAGATGATGCATTCAGTTTTTTACACACTAGGGTTGTGGCATTGACTGGATATCTGCATGAAAATTTCAAAAAGAGTAGTTGGAAGTGCTGTACTGTACCTTAGAAGAAAAATTGATAATGGAATTAAAAACTGGGGAGTCATCAGCAGAAACATGATGACTGCGCTGAAGAGATGAACAAGGTGGGGAGGCTAGGTGGGGCAGTGGATAGAGAACTGGCCCTGGAGTCAGGAGTACCTGAGTTCAAGTCCAGTCTCAGACACTTAATAATTACCTAGCTGTGTGGCCTTGGGCAAACCACTTAACCCCATTGCCTTGCCAAAAAAAAAAAGAGAGAGAGAGAAAGATGAACAAGAGCAGAAATTCAAAAAATTCAAAAGCAATTCAACAAATATCACATAGAAATAGAAAATTTCAGAACTGAAATGGATCCATAGGTCATCTTGTACAACCTGTACCTTCATAGTATCTCTGAAAATTGCTTACTCAGTCTCTTCTTGAAGATGTCTAATAATAAGGGAAATTACTAGCTCCTATTCTACTTTTAGAAAATTCCAGTGCTTGGGAAGCTTTCCTTTTCCTCCTGAGAAGTCACAATTTACCTATCTTTAGCTACTATCCATTTCTCCAATGCATTCTAAGACCAAATATGATTAATATTTTATCCACATAACTGGTCTTCAGAAAAAAAGGTGAAAAAGTCCATCAGTGCCACACCTAAAATTTTTTCCTTTTTTAAGCACTCCTTATTTCTTTCCCCTGACATTCGAATGATATGTTTTGGGTCACTAAATGGATTTTCCACTCAAAATGCACTGGCTTATCCTCCCAAAAATGAAGCGCATGGTAGTGAACATATTTCAAATCTGGTCAAACCAAAATAGAGTTTAGAAGGACTATCACCTACCTCATTCTGGGCACTGTATGTCTTTTTTAATGCAGTTTGAGATTACATTAGCTTTTTTTGGCTGCCATATCAGTGTTGACTCTCACTGAATTTGCAGCTCACTAAAACTTTCAGATCTTTTTCACAGAACAGTTGTCAAGTCTCTTCTTTTCCATCATGTATCTGTGCAGTCGATTAAAAAAAAAACCAAGTGTAAGGTTTTCTGTTTATCCCTATTAAATTTCATCTTCTTGGGTTTAGTTCATCATTTCAGTTTGTTGAGATTTTTTTGAATCATAATTTTGTCATTCAATGTGTTATCTATTTCTTCCAACATTTTATCCCCCACAAATTTTATAAACATACCATTCACATCTTCATCCAAGTAATTGATAAAAACATCTAATAGAAGACAGCCAAGAATAAAGTCCTATGGAATTCCATGAAAAATCTTGTCTAGGAACACTGTGGAGGCTTGTTTTTTTCTTTAAAACTATTGAAGCTATCTGTGTTGATTAGTTAAGTGCTCTTAATTAAGTAGGAAGACTAAGGCTTGAACTCTTAATGTAGTTTCCTTGGGGACTAAGTATAAAAGCAATGCATGGGAAATTAAGAGTTTCGCCTTTTAAGTTTTTAACTGGAAGAACAGCATAGGCAACAAAGAGTCTTAGAAGATGGACCAAACTGTATCAGTGCTGCATCTTCTTGAATATTCTTTCTTCTTATACTAGGTAAATGTCCTCTTGGAAAATGTTGAATGATATGAATGTCTCATTTCCTTCTCATTCTAAACTTGAAGCACTGGACCAGTGCAATATCAGACCTGCAATATCAGCCTTCAGATTGACATTGATCCATATTCAATTCTTTTTCATTCTTTATAATAAGGGATTATTACTTATATGTTCTAGTATCATGTCTGTTCTCCTAGAGATAACATATATTGACATTATCTGTTATCTCCTATAGGTATGTGTGAATATGAGGTGATGGTTTATAGTCTCCACTTTGCCAGACACAGCACCTCACATGTAGTAAGCATTATTAGCTCTTGAAGAGACTGGGCCAGGAATGCTAGCACACTACTGCCCATACTCTACACACTCCTATGGTAGGTATTCAAATGTTTATTGACTCAAAGAGTGATTCACTATAATAACCTTTATCATTGATAATATCAGCTTCTGTCCTATGACAGCTCTGTAAGACCCAGTCATACTAAAAAGTAGCTTCATTTGTAGCAATGTCTAGGATCTCTGTTTCCATCCAATGTGTATGTGTGTTCCCAGAGATATCCTGGAAAAGGTATAATGGTCATCTCCCTGGGAGGAAATGTATGCGCAGTACTTTTAAGTTTAATTTGCAATACGTGATACAATTTATAGAACACTAGCCCTAAAGTAAGGAGGACCTGAATTCAAATTTGACCTTAGATCCTTAGATCCTGGGCAAGTCACTTAACTCTGATTGCCTCAAAAAAAAACATGTTTAATCTGCATTAGTTACATTTTCTCCATGATTTTCTTAAGAATAGACAGAAAATTGCATGGACTGATGCTGAGTGAAGGGAGAAGAACCAGAACAGTAGACATACTAACAGCAATATTGTGTGATGATCAACTATGATGAACTTGCTCATTTTAGCAGTACAATAAAAGGCAGTTCTAAATGATTTATGATGGAAAATACCATTCATATCCAGAAAAGAAACTATGGAAGTTAAATAGAGATCAAAGCTTACTATTATCAATTTTTAAAGGTTGCCTTATGGATTATGTTTCTTCCTCTAATTTTTTTTCCTTTTTTGATTTGATTCTTCTTGCACAACACCATTAATATGGATATATGTTTAATATATAACTGTCAGGGCGAGGGAAAGGGAAGGAAGAGAGGGAGAAAAATGTGAAACTCGAAAACCTTACCAAAAATGATTCGCATGTGGTTGAAAAATAAATAAATAAAATATTTTTTAAACAATAAAAAGAATAGACAGTCAACAAAACAATAAACTAAGATCTGATTTTCTTTTTTCTGAGGTATAAATCCTCACACCTAAAACTAAACAATTAGTTCTTGAGGTCTGTCTGAGCTGGCTCCAGCACAGCTCTGTGTATATCTGTCCAGCCCGAGCAAAATGGAATGTATTTTTTATCTGAAAATTGTTTTTATAATGAAAAGACTTCAGTTTATTAACATAGATTAAACATGGTTTGTCTCGCAAACTGGAAGTGATAAATGATGGATGGTGCCTGATATGACTAAGAAAATCAAAGAAAATCTCAACAGATTGATTTGGACTGGGACACTGAGAATAGATGATATTAATTCTGTTGCTTATAAAAGTAACTTCAATATGAAAAGGGGGGTTGTGGGTGGGTGTGTTTGTTTTTAAAACCAGATGGTGTTTCCTGCCTGTATCTGCTCCTTGTACTTGTTTCCATGGAGATGGACAATAAGAGGCTCCAATGAGCTGTTCCACATAGATGGCACATACACACTTGCTACAACTGACCAGACTGTGTTTCACTCTTCAAGACGTTATGCCACTGTTAAGGTTCAGAAAATCAATGATCTTTGCTCTGTGAAGAAATCTGTTTTACTTATAATGTATAAATGATTCATTTTGTGTGCACTAAAAATAGTTTTTTTCCTTTGTAAAAAAAAAGCTAAACGTCAAGAGTTATTTATCAGATTTCCCTTCTGGATCATGATGGTCAATAGTGGAGGCATGCTTTGATTTCTAGACAAACTTATAAAATCAGAGAGACAGCCAGCTAGGTGACCTAGTGAAAATAGTCTGTTAGACTTAGTTCAGAAAGGTCTTAATTCTAATCCTGCCTCAGATTGCTCTGACCATGGGCAAGTCATTTAACCTCTTTCAGGTTCACTTTCCCTATCTATAAATGGGAATAAGAATATCCCATGCCTCATTGGGTTTTTGTGAGTATAGAATAGTTTTTTTCTTGTAAATTGCTCCCCAAACCTTATAATACTCCAAAAGTATTTATTATTATTATTATTATTATTATCATTATCATTATTATCTCACAGAAGAGACTCTCAGTAAAGGTACAGAGAAGTGAAGAAAACCAAATTCTTCTAGAACCTCAGAGAAGAAATTGATGATGAGACATTTCTGACTCTGTGGTTTTCAACTACAGTAAGGGGGAAAAAGTAATTGGGAACAATGGATTCGTTATCACAAATTCTGGACTTGCAGTCCCAATTTTGCCCTGAGTTTGACCTTGGATAAGTCAGTGTATTTCCCTCAGCCTGGGTCCTCATATCTGAAAGTTAAGACAATGCTGTTTGTGTTGGCCGCCTCGGAGTATTGTTCATTTAATTGATGAACATTTATTAAGAGCCTACAATGTACCAAATGACACACTAGACCCTGAGAATTTAGAAAGACCAATAGGAAACAGTCCCCACCCTAAAGAAGTCTTCATTTCCTTGGTAGAAAACAACATAAACACAAATTGGTAAATCTTGCCTCCAATTTTACAGAAAAAAAAAATTGAGACCATTTACCGAGAGTTCCCTCCTCCCTCTTTCTTGCCTTCCTCATTCAATATTTCCTCCCTAACCCATTTCACATGATGAAGTGACCTTATTCCTTACTGAGGATAACTCCTCTATTCGTGTAAATAATTCCTTCTTCTTCCCCTAGATTCCTTCTCCACCCCATTCCCTACCCCTGTCATTTCCATTCTTTTACTTTTTTTTTCAATCTCTCCCTTTCCACTGGCTTATTTTCTACTGCCTACAAACATGCCCAGATCTTCCCTATCCTGGGAAAAAACCCTCACTTGATCCTCTCATCCTTACTATCATTCTATATCTTTTTTTTGGGGGGGGGGGGGTAGGGTTGTAAGGCAATAGGGTTAAGTGACTTACCCAAAGTCACAAAGCTAGGTAATTATTAAGTGTCTGAGGTTGGATCAGATCCTCCTAACTTCCACTATGCCACCTGGCTTCCCCTCCTCTATCTTTTTTACCCTGTGATGCTAAACTCAAAAAGGCCATCAGAAAAGTCATTAAATGCCTCCATTCTCTCTCTTCTCTCCCTCTTCTTAACTTCCTACAATTTGGCTTCTGACCTTATCATTCCATCAAAATTTCTTTCTCCAATATTGTTAATGTGCCAAATACCATGACCTTTTCTCAATTCTCAGTCTCCTTGACCTCTCTGCATGACTTTGACACTGCTGATACCGTTCTCTTCCTTGATATTCTATTCTTGCTAGGTTTTGGGGACACAACTCTTCTGGTGCTGCTTCTCCTACTTATCTGATCATCCTTTCTTGGTCTCTTTTGCTAGATTCCTTATGAGGATCTTTGGTGTCCCTTAGGGTTTAGTCCTAGGCCTTCTTCTTTCTCTGTACTACTTCAGTTGGTAGTCCTATGAGTTTAATATAATTTTCAGGCTAATAATTCTCAAATCTACCTTTCCTACTCCAGTCCCTCTGATAATCTCCAGTCTTTTATTTCCAACTGCCTTTCAGACAGTCTTGAAGTAGACATCTTAAACTCACTATGTCCAAAACAGAACTTATTATCCTTCCCCCGCTGCGTCCTCCTCTCTTCCTATTTTCCTATCTTCCCAATTACTATAGAGGACAATACCATCTTTCTAGTCTCTAAGGCTTACAATCTAGAAGTTATCCTGGATTCTACAGTATCTCTCACCCCTCATACCCAAGCTATTATCAAAAGTCTATCAATTTTACCTTCTTAAGCAAGGTCCTCAAGCAAATTGAAAAGATGAGATCTCTCAAGCAAGTCCTCTTCTGTCTTCTGACACTATCACCAGTCTAGGGCAGGCCCCCGTCACCTCATGCCTGTTGGTGGGTCTGCCTGGTTCAAGTCTCTCCTCACTGCAATCCTTTCTCCATTCAGTAACCAAAGTGATTTTACTAAAGCACAGACCCAACCATGTCCTCCCCTGCTCAGTACACTCCAGTGGTTTCCTAAGGCTTCAGGATCAAATACAAAATGCTGATTGGCATTCAAAGTTCTTTGTAATTAGTCCTCTCCTGCCTTTTAATTTTCTTTCACCTTAAACTTCAACACATACTCTTTGATTCAGTGACACTGAACTCCTGACTGTTCTTCAAAAAAGACACTCCCTCTCAGCACCTGGTATTTTCCTGGCTATCCTTCATGCTTGGAAGGCTCTCCCTCTTTGCCCTGACTACTGACCTCCTTGGCTTTCTTTAAGTTCCAACTAAAATCCCACTTTCTACAGAATACCTTCTCCAATCCTTCTCAATTCCAGTGCCTTCCCTCTGTTAACTTTCCTGTTTTATCCCTTACATTGCTCATTTTGTATATATATTTGTTTACATAATGTCTTCCCTTTTAGATGATAAGTTCCTTAAGAACTTTCCCATTCTTTTGTATTTTGAATATTTAACACTGTGTCTGGCACATAGTAGGCACTAAATAAATGTTTGTTGATTATTAATTGATTTTATATAAAATAATTTATTGAGTAAGGCATTAATAAATACAGAGTTCAAGATAGGAGCCTATGTTTGATTTGAACTTCTGATATATCTAAAGTTTCTTGGAAGGTTAAGTCTGAAAGGGCTGTTGCTGTTCATCTTTTGTTCTTACCAGTGACATCACAAATATGATGTCATAACTTGCTTCTTAGGTCTTCAAAGGGCAGATACTATTACTTCTATTACTGCAATTAGAAAACATGGTGAAGACAGTTCATGCAAAACTTTCTCCTAAGAATCTGATTCACTCAGCATCCATACAAAGATCAGCTTTTAACTTAGATTCTAACACTAGTGAAGTACATGAATAGGAAATATGAGTAACAAGGTTTAACCCATATCATCTGCTCTAGAAGTCCTTCCTTCTGTGTGAAGACCTCATGCAGAACTGGAGGGGTAGGCTTGAGTTACATTGTGAAGGATTTTAAAAGTCAAACTCAAGTGTTTGTTTTTTAATGTTAAAGGCAATAGGAGTCACTAGATATTCTTGAGCAAGAGAGCTACATAGTCAAGATCTGTTCTTTCAAAACAACATTTTTTGGCATCCCAGGACAGAAACTAGAAATTAGAGAGACCAATTAAGAGGTAGTTGCAAATATCTAGACAAGAGATGAAGAGGGTCCTATATCAGAGTGAAGACTGGGTATAGAAAAGGAGGAAAAGGTGAAAGATCTTGCAGAAGTAGAATCAACAAGCCCTAGCAAATGACTGCATCTAGATACTGAGGTAGAAGAGGATGTTGGTTGAACATGGACAATGATTGGTGGATAGTGAAAGTCAAAAATTCATATGCTAATATTTTGAAACTGGATGATTGAAAAGATTGTTGTACCTTCAACAAGAACAAGGAATTAGGGTAATGAATTGTGCTTTGGACGTGTTTGGTTTACTGGTCTCTAAGATATGCAGTTGGAAATGCACAATTGGTAGTTGCTATAGAACTGGGACTGAAGTGAGAAACAACAATTGGATGTAGATCTGGGAGTTGTCTACATAGACAAGAGCACTGAAACACTTAGGAGCTGATGAGACTACTGAGAAAGTGTAGTGAGATGAGACCCAGGACAGAACACTGAGAAAAACTTGAACACAAGGAGAAGACAAGGATAACATTCCATCAAAGGAGACTCAGATAAGGAGAAGGGGAACCAGGAGAGATCAGTGTCATGAAAAACCTTAAGAAGAAAAAGTATCCAAAAGGAGGGGTGATCTACAGTGTCAAATACTTCAGGATGGTCAAGAAGGATGAAGACTGAAAAAACTTCATCAGATTTGGCAATTAAGAGATGACTGGAAACCTTGAAGAGAGAAGTTTCAGTCAACCAATGACATCAGAAACCAGGTGACCAGGCATTAAGAAGAAACAATAGGACATAAAAAGGAGACAAAAAAAAGAGAGTTATCTTTTTTCCCTCCTTAGGAATTTGGCTGTGAAAGGGAGGAGAGAAAGAAAACAGTAGGTTGAAGGGATGATAAGTTCAAGTGAACATTTCTCAAAATAAAAAAGATCTGGTTTCATAAAATGAAGATCTTTACTTGTTTACTGGGGAAAAGCTAGTGGATGAATAGTGAAAGACTGAAAATAAGAGAGATGAACAGAAGGACAAACAGCAAGGTTTGGAATTATAAGCAAAAATTAGAGGGGTTGATGTTGAGGAGAAGGACCAATTCTTGTTATGAGCTAAGCAATTTGCAATGATTTTAGAAATATAAACAACTGCTACTACTGGAATTAGGACCCAAGTCTGAGCTCTGACTCTGTGGTTATATGATCTGTCCTAGAGGAAGTCATTTCAACTCTGAGTTTTAGTTCCACCATTAATAAAAACGGAGATAACATTTGTTCAGCCTACTTTCAAGAGTTATTGGGAGGAAAGTACTTAGCAAATTATACAACTCTCTAAAAATAAGAGCTGTTAACCCTCCAGTATTAATAAGTGAGTGAAATATAACAGGACCATTAGTGGTGTGTATTTCAGTATTGGGTTTAAAGTAGTACTCTTAAACTAAAAAAAACTATTTTTTATTTTATTGAATTCAGAAAGCATAAACTCAATTCTTATTGTCTCTCTATCAGGCACATTTACCCCACTTCCAGCAAGACAAAAACATTAAGACCTTTTTATCTAAAGAAGGGCAAAACTTATCATTCTATTTCTTTTTTATCTCAATCTTTGTCCACACTTTCTTTTAGAGCATGAACAATGAATCAGAAAGAAAAATATGATTTTTTATTAGGTAGTTTTCTAATTATATGTTTGGTTTACTGGTCTCTAAGATATGCAGTTGGAAATGCATAACTGGTAGTTGATATGCAACAGCAAAGTTTTCTCCCTACCATGCTTCCCGTCCTCTACATATGTACAATTGTGTTATACTTATTTCCACATTAGTCACTCTATGAAAGAAGAATCGGGAAAAAAAGGGAAAAACAACAAGAAAGAAAAGGCAAAAAAAAGCAAAGCAAATTTTAAAAGATGAAATAGTATGCCCTGATTTGCATTCATATTCTATAGTTTTTTTCTCTGAATATGGATGGAATTTTCCATCACAGGTATGACCTTAATGATGAAAGAATCTATTTAAGTCTAACTTATTTGGGACTGCATGAAATGATGAATCTACAAATAGGAGGACCCCGAACCTTATTTGTCCTACAGTAGGCAGGCTATGTGACTGTGTTTTTCCAGGTGATAAGTTCAATCAATGAGTTTCTTTACAAATGTGAATGTTGTTTTTATTACTGATTTCATGACAGATGAGTGTTTATGGCATTAGAAGTTCAAGTAGATCACTCTAAAATTCTCTACTTCCTCAGTCAAACCAAAATTTATCTTCCTATAATTTCTTACTGGTTTCCTTCTTCTCTCTACCTGGAAATTTATCTCATGCTTTTCCCGTCCTACCCAGCTTAGTTGCTACTTTTTCTAGGGAACTTTACTTGATCCCCCCCCCCCCCCCCATTGGACCGGATTACTTTCCTAGTTTTCATAAAATTTATCACATTGCCTTTAAAGGGATCTATTCTTTTACCATCCTTTTTAGAATTAAGTCCAGTGAGGACAAGGAGCATGACTGGTTTATCTTTCTATTCCCATAGTACTAGCAAACTGTGTTGCATATAATGAGAATCTAAAAAATATTTATTTGAATAAATGGAACAAGGGGTTTAAGTACTCTTATCCAGAAAGTGGCAGTAAAAGAATATTGTCATTGTTTTGATAGGACATAACTATCATTCATCCTGCAATATTTATAATTTTTGTTTTATTCCAGATACTCATAAGATATCACTTATATAGGAAAAAAGTGCTTCTTAGAGAAAAGAAGGAAAGAAAAATTTGGGTAGGACCACAGTCAGCAAGTAAATTTAGAGAAGAGACATTGGAGAAGCAAGTATTTTTTTAGGGTTTTTTGGCAAGGCAATAGGGTTAAGTGGCTTGCCCAAGGCCACACAGCTAGGTAATTATTAAGTGTCTGAGGTCAAATTTGAACTCAGGTACTCCTAACTCCAGGGCCGGTGCTCTATCCACTGTGCCACCTAGCCGCCCCAAGAAGTAAGTATTTTTAAGAATCAGGAGAATTGTAAGTCATTCATTTTTGCCATTAATGTTTGACTAGGGTGAGTCTGGCAAATCATAGAAATATTGAACTAGAATACAAAGGAACCCAGATGGCATTCAGTACAACCCTTCATTTTGCAGATTTGGAAACTAAAGTTTGGGAGATTTCTTTAACTTGCCCTAGTTCAGACAAGTAGTGTTAGAGTTGAAGGGGGCAGGAAAAGAAACTCACATATCACACCCAAATATGCTTGGTCAACCATGCTTATTGCTTATCTCCCATTACTTCAGAAAAATTGTCTTTTCATGTTTATTCAACCAAGAATTTCTTCATTGAATAAAATGTATGTATGAGTAGACATAGGACCATATATCTGTAGTTGGAAGAATCTTTAGAGGCCATCTAGTCCATCCCTACCTCCATCCTATCATTGAGGAAATTGAGTTGCTGAGACCAAAAGACCAAGAAAGGCCTTATGGGGAAGAGTTCCACCTAAGAAACCCTTAGCATTATACGTGACTGCATAGATTTATATACTATTAGCATGGCATAATGGAAAGAACACTGGCTCTGGAGTTAATCAATTAATAATTTTTACATGCCTACTATGTGCCAGGTACCTACTGTTTTAAGGCAGCACACTTAGGTTTAAATCCCCTCTTATCCCTACTTTAATGCTTACTGCCTTTGTGTTTATAAGGAAATCACTGACCCCTCACTGGGCCTCAGTATTCTCATATGGCACATGTGAAAGCTGAATTGAATGCATACTGAAGAACTTTCCAGATCTGATCCTATGACTTATGGTTAATTATTGTTTATTTTATGAGATAGAGAATCCTGCCCCAGCATATTTTCCTCATTCACCCTCCAACTTTCTTTCCTCACCTCTCACTTGATCCTTCCATTTGCAAAAATTATAACAAACAAACAAAACTACCCAAGAGATGCCCAAGTTAGGAGAAGCGAGATGGTGGGATGAAAAAACATTGCAAAATAATTCAACTTTTGATCTTCGATACCTCCTTGACTCCCTCACTTGCCTCTCCTTCTGATTGGACAGCGCCAGGGCAGAGTGATAACTCCTCTCAAAGCCTTCTTTTATAAAGGGCTCCAGATTTTTTATGTAACTCTTCATTTTCCTGTCAATGGGTCTACTTAGTGTGACTCCACAGAACATCATTTCTCTTGCACTAGGTACTCCTTCATGACCCTTCCTCCTACAGCTTCCCTTTATGTATTGCCTTCCCCCATTTAATTCTAAGTTCCTTGAGGACAAAAACTGTATTTTTCTTAGATCCCCAACTTCTAGCTCAGTGTTTGCCTCAAAGTAGATCCTTAATAAATAAATTGAATTGCACATGACTTTGTGTTGAAATGGAGATACAACCATGTAATAAAGAAAAATATTTAAGCATAAAATGGGAATGAAACAGTCAGTAAACAAGAAAAGTTAGAGGACCAGAAGTTTCTAATTGAAATTAACAGAATCCATAGAGAGATGAGATTACAGATATTATTTATGTGAATCAATGTGTTTTGATATATTTTCTTATGTAACAATGTTTGATTTTTAACAATTGTTTTGTTTCAAAATGGTCCTCCAAGAAGTCATAAAAGGAAAATAGGTAAAAGAGGTTAAAAGACTTGTCTAATGTCACACAATTAGTGAGTACCTGAGATTGGGTTTGAATTCAATTCTTCCTAACTCAAGACCCAGTGCTCTAACCATTGTACCACCTAGCTGCCTGATACTTATTGAAAATGTATAGAAAGAACCTTTTATTTATTTATGTGTTTATTTATGTATGTATTTATTTATTTATTTTAAGATTTTGCAAGGCAATGGGGTTAAGTGGCTTGCCCAAGGCCACACGGCTAGGTAATTATTAAGTGTCTGAGGTTGGATTTGAACCCAGGTACTCCCGACTCCAGGGCTGGTGCTCTATCCACTGTGCTACCTAGCCGCCCTGAAAGAACCTTTTAAATTAAATAATAATGCATATACCCCAAACTCACAGACTTTTTAGCAAGTTTATTTTGGTTATTTTCACTCCTTCCCCTTTGGATTTTCCCATCCCTGTCTTTGACACCACACAGGAGGCAAAGAATAATTGATTCACTCACCAAATACTTATTTGATAGCTTGTTATGTAAAAGACATTCTAGGGGAGATTCAGAAATGTATGTCACATAATCCTTGAACTCAATTATTCACCATTTGATAGAATATGACCTCTAATTGCAGACCAGGTGCTATTCTACATCTCTGGAGGATGTTTCCTCAATAGGAATTCCCTCCATGGAAGATCAAAGATTCTATTTTTTAAAAAAATTGATATAGATTACAAAGACTTAAAGATAGACCCAAATCTGATTTTTCCTACCTTGTGAATGATCTAATGTCTTTCTCATATATACTATCCATTTCTTTAGTCATTGAATACTTTCAGTCAAATAGTCTAGTATTAGCATAATTAAATGTTCCATTTCTCTCTAGAACCCCCTCTTGAATTTGCCTTCTCCAATTGATTATGACCTATTTACAAATATGGTTCCAGGGCAAGAAGAAAAGCTATAGGAATGACAAAAGTACTCAAGCAAGTTGATCTCAAGATAATTGTTGGGGGGGGGTGGCTAGGTGGTTCAGTGAAGAGAGCACCGGCCCTGGATTCAGGAGTACCTGAGTTCAAATCCTACCTCAGACACTTAATAATTACCTAACTGTGTGGCCCTTGCCTTCCAAAAACCTAAACAAAAAAATAATTGCTGATTAAAAGAAGGGGGGGAAGCAGTTGCAAAACAAATGGTACCCAAAAGGCATAGTATACATATATCGCTTAAGAACGTAGCACAGAGTGATGAAATATATGTATCTTGGGCATTAACAAAATAGCATGGAATTAAAGTAGATCATATAGTACAGAACTGTCTACAGGTATAATGTTTACTGATCAGAATAGAATCCAAAATACTGTCTGCAGTGATTTATACATTAGAATGTTGGTCCATAATAGAACAAAAAACTGACAAGTCACCCAGCATGTGATGGACAAAGCACCAAATAACTCTTAGGAATAGCCTGACACATGAACAACTCTTTAGAAGGCTAGAAATATCAGATGTATTGGAATCAGCCTATTATATGAAAAGAACAAGCTCTTTCTGTAGCAAGGAGTAACACAGAGGATTACTTAGCTAACTGAATTTGCACTACTGCTTCTGTTAATTATTATTATTATATTCATAATAATATTTGTATATAAAGATATATTTATTTGTATTTTATACCAATTATATAATCATATCAGTATTACTATTATAACATTTTGAGTTTTATAAAGTATTTGCATATTTTATGTCATGTGAACTTCAGAACAACAACTCTGAGGAAGGCACTCGTATTTATTCTTTTTCAGATGAGGAAACTGAGGTTTAGAAAGGTTAAGCCACTTGCCCAATGTAATGTAACTGGTATGTATTTGAGGCAGTTTTTAAAGCAAGACCACAAACTGGGACCAGGAGACCCAAAACACAGTGAGAATCAAACATTCAACTCAATTAAACAAATCTGGTTTAGATATGAGGACAGAGATTGTAAATTGCCTCTCTTTGTATTTCCAGCAGGGGCAGCTAGATGGAAGATCAGATAGAGAATCAAGCCTGGAGTCAAGAAGACTTGAGTTCAGATCTAACCTCAAATACCAGCTATGTAATCCTGGGCAATTCACTTAATCCTGTTTGCCTCGGTTCCTCATTTGAAAAATGAGTTAGAGAAGGAAATGGAAAACCATTCCAACCATCATTGCCAAGAAAACTTCAAATGGATGAGATATGACTAAATAGCACTATCCCAAGTATTTGGCTCATAGTAGGGATTTAATAAATATTTATTGACTTAATTGACAGACTGAAGAGTTGCTTGCTAGGCACTGGAAAAACAGTAATAAATAAGATAATCTCTGCCCCCAAAGTTGTTTTAATCAAATATCAAGGATATAAGAAGTATGTAAACATACCTATCATTCAAAGTAGACAATCATATAGGCCAAAGAGACCAGGCACTATGAGGAATTTTAAGAGAGCAAGAAAACTTTTAGAGGCTTCATGGAGAGGGTGACACCAAAATTGAATACTTAGGAGAATTAGGGTTTTAAAATGAGGACCACCGTGGAAGGGGGAAGGATCTATTCTACAGATGGTAAGACAATATGAACAAAGACAGTGATATAGGAGAAAGTAGTACATGAAGAAATGCCTAATATAGTCCAGTTTGAGCTAGAATGCTAATGCCTGGAAGATAGATCAGAGTCAGACTACAGAGGATTCTGAGCAGCAGTTTGAGGATTTTCCATTATTTGGTCAGTAGTCAGGAGTCACTGACAGTTTTTGAGAAGTTTTTGAGTGATGTGATCAGGACAGTGTTTTAAGACGATTTATAGGTAAGGTATATTGAGGTTTTCAGTTCCAATACAGGGTGAATTTTTCAATGTGATGATGTAACACAGATCCAAATGTAAATTTCAGAAAGGTTTCTCTTTCTCTTCTCTAGGTCTTCTCTTCTTTCCTTCCCTTCCATATCTCTCTTTCCCCAAGCTATGATTCTAATGTGAAATTTAGGAGTAATGAGACATTACTCAGTCTGTGGTTAATAGACTTTGGACGTTTGCCTACAAAAGAATAGAATTTATCTAGGGCACTCTGGAAAGCCTGGGGTAGAACAGCAATGAGTTGAAGAAGACTAGAGGCAGAGGTATCCTCGAGCCAGCTTCCACAAGCTCAGGAAAGTCAATTGTTAAATGTTTTCAATGGGAACATCAATACCTTGGAAATTGGCAAGCACTAAAACTCAGAGTTTAGTTTTTATTGTTGTGTTGATTGACTATTCTTAAGAAAGTGATAGAGAAAATGATAATAATGCAGAATAAATTTAAAAGTGTGTCATGGACATTTGTGTCCATGTGTCCATTATTTTTTTCCTCACATGACTCTAATTGGAGTTCAGTGGCAATGAAAATCTTGATGAAGACAACTAGAAACAGCTGGAGTAGAAATTAAGAATGAGGTTTAATCAAACAAGGGGCCTAAGATATGTACATGACTAATGACAATAAAAGTTAATGACATAGGAAAATTCGGAGATCCAGACAAACTGCTATAAGAAATTTGAAGAAAGAGAACTTTTAGCTAAGGGGGAGTTCAGGAAAAGTTTCAAGAATAGGTGGCGGGTGGCTAGGTGGCATAGTGGATAAAGCATCAGCCTTGTAGTCAGGAGTACCTGGGTTCAAATCCAGTCTCAGACACTTAATAATTACCTGGCTGTGTGGCCTTGGGCAAGCCACTTAACCACATTTGCCTTGCAAAAACCTATAAAAAAAAAGAATAGGTGGCAACAGAGTTGGACCTTTAAGAAATGGAGGGATTTTCAAATGTGAAGTTCATAAAAGAAGAAACCATAGCAAGGATTTTGGAGGATCAATGGGAAAATATATGTGAGAAGTGGAATTCTCTCTCTCTCTCTCTCTCTCTCTCTCTCTCTCTCTCTCACACACACACACACACACACACACACACACACACACACACACACTCATACTCAAGAGCATACATAGAGATACCTTATTGTTCAAATGTTTCAACCATTTGGGGTTTTCTTGGCAAAGTACTGGAGTGGCTTACCATTTCCTTCCCCAGCTCATTTTACAGATGGCCCTGTAATTTGAATCCCGTAATGCCCAATCAGCCTTTATTCCACTGAATCACGCTGAGACAAAGTAATAGAGAGAGATAGAGAAATAGAAAGAAAGACAGATGGATAATCTGCCTAAATATATAAGTACAGATGAGCAAGCAGAGTGAAGTGACTTGCCCAGGGTCACACATCTAGTAAGTGTCTGTGACTAGATTTGAATTGAAGAAGATGAATCTTCCTGAAAGAAACTTTACATGATCATCATCATCATTGATTTAGAATTACAAAGGTCCTATGGGACCAAACCCTTCACTTTATGGAAGAGCTCAACAAAGTGATGTGCCCAAAATCACACATATAAGGGACAGCTGGGTAGTGCAGTAGATAGAACACCAGCCCTGGAGTCAGGAGTACCTGAGTTCAAATACAGTCTCAGACACTTAATACTTAACTGTGTGATCTTGGGCAAGTTACTTAACCCTATTGATTTGCCAAAAAAAAATCACATATGTAAGAAATGTGAGAGTTAGGATTTGAACTTAGGTCCTGAGACACTAAATCTAGTCCTCTTTCCACTGCATCATGCTGAGAGAGATAGACAGGCAGAACATCCATCTATGGACATACATATACACACACAAAACACATATGTATTCATTTAGTGTGTAAACATATATGTATATATGTATGTGTATGTATATTTGTAGCTAAGGCATCAAAGTTCCAGATAGGTTGTTCACATAACCATGTAAAAATATAACATCAAGGTAGCTAGATTTTTTTGAGCAATTACATTCAAACCAGAGGTCACGATACACCCAAGATACTGGAGGCTATACCAATGGAAATTAATAACTTGCATTATATGATCTTTATCTCAATTTTTTCTTCTTATAAAAGACAAAAAGTCATGTTTATGTCATTGGTTGTGACAAAATAACATATTATAAATCTCAAAGTAAAATCTTATAAATTACTTATTCTGGAGTAGGTAAATAGTTCATCTAGTCTTACATGGAAAAATATGCACTACAGTAAGAACTACTGTAGTTTTTTTTTTGCTTTAAATCTGTTTGGACACTTTCAATTTAAGTTGACATAAAACTACTTCTAATCTATGTTAAAAAAAATCTTGGTTAAATTTTCTTCAAAGTTTGCAGTATTTGCCTGCACTTAAATAATATTTTCATCCTAGCTGTGGAGCTGAGATAAACTTCTGACTATTGAAGAAAGGGAGGCTATCATTAGAAGCAAGATGGTTGTGTTCAAATATAAAAATGACAAACTTTTGTGCCTCAAAATATTATAAAAAATCATAAGGAAAGCAACAGAACAGGAAAACTCTAACAAACATAAGTAATAAAAGTATAATATATAAAATTTAAGAGGTTAATATTAAACATATGAGATTCTGGAGGGCAGAACATTGGTCCAGATGGTAGGATCTAATGGAACTCCATCTTACAGAAAGTTGTTGACTTGTTCATTCAAATAATGTGAGTGGTTAGGTCTGCCCCTCACATTCTGTGGAATATAGATGTGGTTTGGGAAAGAGAGACTAGGTCTAAAGATTGGATTATTATTGAGCACCAGATTTTTCATGAAGAAGTGGGTGGTGGGATAAGATAAATATTAGATTGGAGGGGAAAGGGAAAAGGGGACATTAGCAGGAGGTCTGAGGTTATAGCTCTGTTTGACTTTCTAGTATTTGGCAAGGAAGGATGGGTTAGCAGCCAAGATGGGTTACTCTACATTCTGGAGGTCACATAAAATAATTACTTCAAATTCTTAAAAGAAAGCTAAAACAACACCTCTTAGTTTCTATAATCAGGTTTTCTAGTTGTAAAAAATTCCTTGTGAGTTATGGCAGGAACAAATTTCATCTACAGGATCCTATGATACTTTCCCCCCTAAAACTGCTCAGGTTACTAGACAAATTTGATTACATATCTGCTCACACTCCTGTTTTCATAGCATTCCAGAATTTTTTCTTTCTTTCTTTTTTTTTTTTTTTTTTTTGCAAGGCAGTAGGATTAAGTTTCTTGCCTACAGTCACACAGCTAGGCAATTTAAGTGTCTGAGGTCAAATTTGAACTCAGGTCCTCCTGACTTCAGGGCCAGTGCTTTTTCCACTGCATCTCCTTAGTTGCCCCCAGCATTCCAGAATTTAAGATTTGAATGAGACTTTAGAAGTCATGAAGTTTTAACTCATATCAAACTTAAATTGCTCTTCAACTTCTACTAATCAGCTCTAGGTCTGTCTCCTGGAACTGAAAAGAATAAATCTAGTCAATATTCTAAATGAGAATTCTTCAAATACTTTTATATCAGAGTCTCAAGTGATAGAAAACTACATTTCCTCTGAGACTCTTGACTTCATTGATAGCCCTGTTTTAAGTTCATAGGACTTCACTTTTCATGGAATTGTATACTTAAGTCAGGGTTATTGTGTCTTGAGAGTGATAGAAACATTTGGACAGATAGTTTAAAAGATCCTTGATAAGAGTCTTAGACCATGTGGAAATATCTGTTTAAGGAGATCTACAGAGAGAAGTATCTGAAACTCTAATGGTCATATTCAGATATCCAGGCTTCCTAGAGTTCTTAAGGTTATGTGGATAGAGGTGAGCAGTCAACTACAAACTTTAAAGGAGCTTCAAGATTTGTTAAGTACAAGCAAAGATCTAAGTGTAATATAGATAGAAGATGGTTAACCACAGCAAGGACTCTGCTATGCTTTCTACATTTCAGGGAAATGAATCTGAAAGAGATAATTTTGATGAGAATCAGGGATAAAGTTGTATTCATTCAGGAATACGTGCTAAGATGCATGTTTTCCTCTTGCTATATTGTGTAATTCAGTTTTGATTAAAAAAAAAACCCTACTCAAGGTAGATGGGGGAGACCCTGAATTCAAATCTGGCATCAAACACTTGATATTTACTAGGTGTGTAATCCTGGGCAAGTCATCAATATTTCCTGATATGATACCCAGAGTTTTCAAAGACTATGTCAATAGAACACAATCTCTGGTAGTTTCTATTGATAAACTGTTTGCCTAAGACCTGTCTAGGTAAGTATTGAGTCTCAACAATAGTTACGGATAAGTGGTGATGAATTCTTAAGCAAATGCACTCCATTAAACAAAGAAAAATACAAAGTAAAAATGGCAATTATTTACATAACACTTTAAGATTTGCAAACATTTTGCAAATATTATTTCATAAATTTTTACAACAATCCCATTGTAGGTGCTACTATTGTCCCCATTTTACAGAAAGAAAATAGAAACTGAGAAATTGTGACAAGACCAGTACCACACAACTAGTTAGTGTTAGAGCAAGAATCTGAACTCAGGTCTTCATGAATCTGAGACCAGCATTTGTATGGCAGATAGATACAATCTATCTGCTTCATTCCTTTGTGGTCTTCATCTGCTTTGTCAGTGATAATGGCAACAGTAGAAAAAGGGATGCTAAGCATTCATAAACTTTTAGACCATCTATAAGACATGTAAAACTCAGAGAATGAGGGAGAAATAAAAAAGCTGTTATATTGGGCTATAAAGGAAGTTGTTGGTAGCTTCTAAGAGGTAAGCTTTATTAGTATTGCAGAGACAAATTATAAAAAAGAGGAAATTGAGATAAAAAATACATACCATTCATCCTCACAGTTTAAGAAGTTTATCAAAAGGAGGGAAGGAAAGAAATAGGACAATGTCTAGTGAAGTTTTTTGGTGAATTGGATTTTGGGTTTAGGAAGGATTGGGTGTTGGGAGATGAAGAAGGGGAGGCTCAATATAAGAGAATTCAGAGCAGAAGATAACAATGGAGAGGGAAAGGATGAAGATATTGAAAGAGATGTTAAATAAAGGGAGCAAGGGGCCTCAAAGATGGAAAAGGAATGGGATCAAAGGCATATAGGCTGGAATTAATTTGATGCTGGAGGAAAGGATAAAGCATATTCACAAATCAAATATGTTGAAGTAGGAAATGGACTAAAAACAGATTCTAACATTGGAAGACCCAAGAGCTTTAATTGAAGCAGAAAGTGATGGCATTTGTTGTCAGTAGGAAGTGATTCAAAAAATTGTTGAAAAAAATGAATTTGTAATGGTTCACATATCTTCTTTGTTGTCTAAGAGCACAAATTCAATTTGACAGACATAATAGCAGTATGATCCTGGCCAAATCATTCAACTTCTCTAAGACTCAATTGACCATTTGAAAAATGAAGGATCTGGAATTGATAATTTCTAAGACCAGACAACTAGCACTAAGTGCCTACTATGTACAAGGCACTATGTGAAGCACCATGAATTCAAAGAAAGGCAAAAATAAATAACAGGTCAAAACAGTCCCTGCTCTAAAGAAATTCATAATCTAATGCAGAGACAACATGTTAGCAATTGTAAACAAACAAAATATATGTAGGCTAAATTGGGAATAGTCTCAGAGGGAAGACACTAAGATTAAGGTGGACTGGAAAAGATTTTTTGCAAAAAGTGGGACTTTAGGCAGGACTTAAATGAAGCCAGGAGGCAGAGATCAAGAGGTGCAATGTTCCAGCATGAGAGATAGTCAGTGAAACTGATTAGTCTTTTCCTATCAAGCTATGAAGACTTCCAACAATTGAGAAGAATTCATTTCCATATGATGAAATTTACTGTGAATAACCATGAAATTCTGCATTTGGATTCTCAAATACTCAACTTTACAAATTTAAGACAAGGGTAGACATGACTAGACAAGAATTCATGTGATAAAAACTTGAGAAGTGTGGACTTAGTGGAATATAAGCCTCAATAAATGCCAGTGGTATGACATGGCAGTCAGCAAAGTTAATGGGATTTTAGGCTACCTGAAGAAAAGTACCAATGAAGGATATGTCCTTTACCTATCACTTGGTCAGACAGTTGAAATATCATATGAGACTGGAAATTATTTAGTGCAATATGCCACTGGAAATACTTTGTGAATAGAAAATAATTACTACTAAATTTATTATGTAGTTCCTAAATTTGGAAAACATTTTGAATAAGATGAATATATCTTTCAGTGTCTTAGTAATTAGATCAGTGGTCTTCCAGAAGCAGACCAGGATAAATGGTTTGGAGCAGGTGTGAAAAATCTGAAAAAGTGCCATTTTGCCTTATTCATTCAAGCTGTGGGCAGACTATTTGTATTTCCCTATTTGTTTGGATGGTTGAATGAGTCATGTTGACCACAAACTGAAGGAGCATATTTTGACTCACTTATTAAAAATAATTATTCTACATGTACTTTCAATAAAAATGAGCATTCACATACACAAGACTAAAAGAAAGCTAACCATGAAACCATTTAATTATTTCAGTCAGTTTGTTTTTTATCTTTAGATTAACTTTGACAACATAGTAGGGATAGGGCCTGGATCTTTTATTTGATCAGAATAAGAAACTTTCTTTTACCAAAGTAAGTCAACACCTTCTCTTCGAAGTATAGGCTTAGAAATTTGCCTTGACTCTGAGAGCATGTGAATTGCTCAGTATCAAACAACCAGAGCATGTCAGAGGTAATTTAGGAACTAAGAGCTTTTTGGTTTTGAGGTTGACTCAATGCAATAGATCATTCTGCCTCAGTAGCACAGTTCAGTGGTAAAAAACATTCCATTTGCTTTCTTATCTCTTCTGAATGCTTTCATTTCTGTATTCTTCTGGATTTTGCTGCTGTTGTTCTTTGATAGAGGGCAGCTAGGTGTCACAGAGTAAATAGAGTGCAGGACTTGGAGCTAGGAAGATTCATCTTACTGAGTTCAAATGGGTTCTCAGATGCTTGCTAGCTGTGTGACCCTGCACATGTCATTTAAAACCTGTTTGCCTCAGTTCATCATCCTCAAAATGAGTTGGAGAAGGAAATGGCAAACAACTCCAGTTGGGGACCCCAAATGGGGTCATGAAGAGTCAGATGCTACTGAAAAACAACTGTATAGCAAAATATATTTGTTTGAGTACCTAAAGATTATGTTTGTGTGTGTATAAACATATTTATTCTTATTTAGAAACATGACTGAGTATATGAGCCAATTATTCTGCATACTTCCTTTATGAGAGCAAATTACACCTTCTCAGTGCCTTCCCATCCTGTATGATATTCATGATTCTCCAAAATCTTATGGGGTCTAATAGAAGTCACTCATAGGTTAAGTGAACAGTTGCAGGAATTGCAATGGATGGGTGGCGGCTAGGTGGCGCAATGGATAAAGCACCGGCCCTGGAGTCAGGAGTACCTGGGTTCAAATCCGATCTCAGACACTTAATAATTACCTAGCTGTGTGGCCTTGGGCAATCCACTTAACTCCATTGCCTTGAAAAATCTAAAAAAAAAAAAGGAATTGCAACGGATGATCACTCAGTTTCTGACTTAGCAGAAGCATCTCTCACAAATGACCATTAGAACATCATCCACACCCTCAGCTTTGGAGACATTGTTGCTATTTAAGAGGTCTGCTATTGTTTCCCCAGCCAGGTCTTACATAGGGACCATAGTAAGCTAACATGGACCATCCAAATATTAACAACAGATCCAACAAGAGTAGTTCTCATTGCAGGAAGATTAGAGAATTTTCTAATGGAATCATAGAATTATAGTATCTCAGAATTGAAAGGGAATTCAAAAGTCATATAGTGCCACTTGGTTCTGAAAAAAAAGTCCATTATATAACATATGCAATTAATTGTCAGTCTGTCTTTGCTAGAACACTCTAGTGAGAGAAAATATACCACCCCTGGAGAAAAACCATACCACTTTTGGATAGCTGTTAGAAAATGTTTTTCTTATATTAAAAACTTCACTTGTCTTCTACCTTTCCTCCTATTTCTGCTCTCTAAAGCCAAGCAAAACAATTTTAATGCCACATGACAGCCTTTAAAGAATTTGAAGACAGCTCTCATATCTTCCCTTATTTTCAGTCTAAAGATTCCCAGTTCTTTTAGCTGATTCTCATATGTCATGATGTTAAAGCTCTTTACTGTCCACCTTCCCCTGCATGCTCTTCATTTTATTAAAGTTCTTCCCCAAAAAAAGCACTCAGGACCAAATATAATACTACAGATATAGTCTTTCTGGGAAAGAGTACAAAATCTCTATCACTCCTTTCATTATTATAGACTCTACTTCCTGAAATGGATCCTAAGAGAATACTAATTTTTTGATTACCAAGTAATGCTGTTGACTCAAAGTGAACATTCAGTTTTAATACAGCTCTCATCTTCACATGTATTGCAATTTAGACACAACTCCTCCTTGAGAGGTTTGATCCCCAGTATAATTACATTTATCCCTATTAAATTTCATTATCATTTGATTCATATTACAATGTTCTGACTTGTCTAGATCTCTTTGGATCCAGACTCATATTTGGAGTCAGCCATCATTCTCAGCTTTATGTCATCTGAAAATCTAATATGCATACATACTAATTTGACCTTTATCTTACTCATTAATTT
Organism: Macrotis lagotis; assembly: GCF_037893015.1. Lineage (NCBI taxonomy): Eukaryota > Metazoa > Chordata > Mammalia > Peramelemorphia > Peramelidae > Macrotis > Macrotis lagotis. Next base: position 146,209,053 of record NC_133666.1, read on the forward strand.
GGATATTCTACTCTTCCTCCTCTGCTATGGAGCTTTCAATGATTTAAGACATAGTCTTCAATCATTTGTAGGGACATCAGTGCAAGGAAGATACAGCAGCTACCATACTGGATTCTGACATGAAGGATAGATTTTGATAGCCTACAAAAATGCATTCTGCCTAGTCAGAACTACCAAGGACTAGAAGTAGATGAAGCTGAGGGAAATGTTACAGCTACATTTGAAAATGAATTCACCTCTATGACCACTTAGCAGATTATCCCCACTTGAGGATTTGGTGGCTTTAGATGATATAATCATTCAATTGAATAACACAAAGACTAGGAAAAAGGTTGTGAGTTTGGACCTGGGAAGACCACATGGACCCTCCATGGCAATCAATAAAAGTTCAGTAAGAAATGTCAGACCACTAAAGGTTGAGGTATTGAATCACCCTATCCTATGAATCCAGTGTGGTACCCCAATTGCTCATAAGTGTCAATGAGTCAGGAATGAGAATATAGAAGGGAAGCTTAGGAAGACAGGAGAGATATAAAAATATAAAATAAGAGTCTAGTCAGAGGCCTTAGTTTCCTAAAGTATGAGTATAGTGAAGGCCCTTTAATCTACAATGGTTCTTACTATCAGTGAAACTCATGCACCCCTCCCCCCTCACTTTTCTGCTTCCCCTGCAAGCTCTTTGAGGGCAAGTCCTTGCTTCTTTCTGTGTCCCAATCCCTTAACATAGTACTTGGCACATTATAAGCTCTTGATAAATAAGATTTATCTACCTATCTATCTGGCCTTGTAGTTCAAGATGAAACTTCTGCAAGGATGAAGACCAGTTAGAGCCTGGGAAGGTAGACCTAGAGGTAAAAGATAAATATTGTATTTCCACTAGTTTTAAGAGAGTGTTTCCTTAGGCTCAAGGATACTGAGGAAACTAAAAATCAAGAAAAGCTTAATGGAAAGGACCATCTGCCTTTACCAAGTCTAGATCCTATTCTCCCATACACTCACAACTTTAAGATTTACTGACCCAGAATCAGCTCCTAGGTGCATACTTAGATGCCCTTCCTTTCTTACATTTATTGCAAAATATTCTGTTCTAGTTATCCAGAAATGAAATTTTTTAAAGTTTCATACTCTTTCTCTTTTCTCATATTTACATTCTACTTCTCTCACTTATCTACCTATCCCTATTCCATTACAAAAACACTTGAAGAATGGCTTTCATACCACTATGCCAGACAACAATCACTAGCTTAGAGATTAAAGACTTTTTTTATACAGAGGGAAAAAAACAGATGTGAACATTATATATTTTACATCTCAACATTAATTGCAACATAGCCCTGTGAGAATCTAATGGAGAAAAGCATCACAAATGCCAGGAAATATGGTTACCTTGGAGGCTTTCTCTATGTCTCTTATATCTTTACCTGCTTAATGCTTTATCAGATTTAACCTGGGAGGACCATGGGACAGGTGGCAGTCAATCATCTTGTACCTTAACCCTTGGTTCATAACTTTAGCTCTAGGAATGCTTATTAATGATATCCCTCATCACTCATCTCTCAACAACTAAAGGCCACTCTCATTCCTTCCAAATACAGAGTGGTACTTCATTAACTCATATCACAATGGTAATGATTAAACCAACCATTTAATAAAATTAATGATAAATGATAAAATCAAAGGATTAGTCACTTGTATCACAACATGCTATATTCCATGTATATCCTAGCTCTAACTCTTAAATCAACCTCTTCTCTCATGTTGGAGTCCATGTTTACTCCTTTCAGATTCCTAAGCTGAAACCTCCTATCCCCAACATCAAGAACAAAGAGAGATTGGATGTGTTTAAAATTTATTCATGGTACTTGCTAGGGAAGCACATTACTGATCATTCAAGGAATTTTCATAGTCTCTTTAGCAGTGGTTAAGTTCTGGACCTGGAGTTGAGCTGCTCCAGGAAATTCTTTCTGTTTTCAAACATGTTAAATATAGGGGTTCTTAAACCAAGGTATTGAACTTCTTTTACTAATTTTTTTGACAATTTCATTTCAAAATAATTGGTTTCCCCTTTCATCCTATGTATTTTACTCTACAGAGCATTTATATTGCACAGCATTGGACTTTTGAATCAGGAAGACTCATCCTCATGAGTACATGAAGAAATCATACTGTGTGACCCTGAACAAGTCATTTCCCTCATTTGCCTCAGTTACTCATCTGTAAAATGAGCTAGAGAAGGAAATGACAAATCACTCTAGTATCTTTGCCAAAAATACCACTACAATGGGGTCACAATGAGTCAGATACAACTGAAATGATTCAATTACAAAAACAATTTTACTATAATGCATTTAAATCATTATTCTGAAAAAGGGATCTTTGAGCTAAACCAGTCTGTGAACAGATTCCAGGATATAAAAAAGTTAATAATGTGCTAAAATGACAAATATGGCTCCAAAGAATAGGCATGAGAATTTACCTCCCTCTAAACCTTTTCAAGTGAGTGAGGGGAGTTTATGAGTGTGGAACATTGATTTTATTTTCTTTTTTTATGTAATAATCAGTTGAGCTGATTTTTGCGTTCTCTTTTTAAAAAATCTTTTTTACATTGGATGACTTTCTTGGAGGTGGAAGGTTTATAAAGGAAAATTTAGTATATATATATATATATATGTATATATATATATATGAACAATAGATATCAACAAAATTTTATTAAAAATAAAGACTCCCTGTAGTAGAAGACTATAATTACCATCTCTGTATTTCCCCAGTTTTTCTGTGTATTGCTCTGGCTCAGTATGGCAGGAGTTTTCCTTCCATTCTCAGGATTGGGCCATGACACAGAGGAAAGGCAGGAAAAAAACCTTTATAGTTTTTTGATCTACAGACAGTACTGTCTTCTGTAGCAATCTTGATTGACATTTCTGTATTTAGTCTCCAAAATCTTCATGTACTTTTCTGGGTTTATTGTCATATCCACACTAATCTGAGCCATGCTGCCAATAAAGTCAACTAAAAATTTCCAAATATTCCCAACAGAAATATTATCCCCAACAAATAATAACCATAAATTATGGGACTCTAAGGAAAATATCATGTTTTCTGCTTTTTTTTTTAACTTTTTGAATCCTTATGTACAAAGTATATTACAAGGTTTGGACAATGATAAATCAGTGTTACTAGTGACTGCTGTGAAGAGAATCTTTGGAGACCTTCCCTATTCTTTTCGATTGACATGGGATGCCACACTGACTGCCAGGATCAGTGGTCACAGAATATTGATGTTAATGCTACATTGTTATTGTTCATCCTTCATTTTCTTTTCTTTTTTACTTTTTTTAGGTTTTTTTTTTTGCAAGGCAATGGGGTTAAGTGACTTTCCCAAGGCCACACATCTAGGTAATTATTAAGTGTCTGAGACCAGATCTGAACTCAGGTACTCCTGACTCCAGGGCCAGTGCTCTATCCACTGTGCCACCTAGCTGCCCCTATCCTTCATTTTCAAAGAAGACCAATAATAACAATCATGGGGTAATATCTTGACTTGCCAGTGAATTGGATTTAAGTGAGGTAGAGTTGCACAAAGTAGTCAGCTTCACTCTCTCTTCCAGACTCATTCAAGTCTCATGGTAAGATGATAGAACTGATGATGGCCTAGGATGCAGAAGATGATTTTGTCAGCTTCATCATCTGACTAAGCTCTAACCAAGCTCCATAGCACCTGCTTCAGATACCTTCATGGCTTTTGGAACAAATTTTTCTTATCCACCCATTCAACTGGGAGAGATGCTTGGGGTGGACATCCCCTTATTCATCAACAGATTTGAGGCCTGTCATTTGCCCTAAATTTGGTTTAGACCATCTGCCCAAGAAATTTCTACTAGAAGGTGACTACTGTGCATGCTACAATTTCTTGAAGAGTTAGGAACAGGTGGACACCAAAAGTGGATGAGCAGCCCTGAAAAGGGCTTAGTAAGCCCTCACACCAGAGATATTAGTCCTCTCTCAACACTCCATACTCCCCTTATGCTACCTTATTGGCCTTTGGAAGTCATCCATGGGCTTGGTGTTTTTTATTCTACCTCTGGAACCTCAGCTGCAACATTACTTCCATCCCCTTATGTTTTTCCATATTTTAGCTTCTACTCTACATAATAAATTATTTGTATAGAAGAAATTTCACCAAATTAGAAAAAATTTAATATTTTTCAATTAAAAAATATTGACCCTGAGTCTTTAATATGTTGCACAACATGGAAAGGAAGTTTCTCTGAGTTCCCATCCAGGTTCTCTCTGTTAGGTGATTTAGTACAAATCTGGAATTAGAAAAACCTGAGTTCCAATCTAGCTTTAGACATTTATTAGCTGTATCTTATCCTCTGTGTGTTTCCATTTCCTCATTTGTAAAATAATAATAATAAATAATAATAATAATACCTACTTCCTAATATTGTTTTTTAGGGGTTTTTTTTGCAAGGCAATGGAATTAAGTGGCTTGCCCAAGGCCACACAGCTAGGTAATTATTAAGTGTCTGAGGCCGGATTTGAACTCAGGTACTCCTGACTCCAGAGCTGGTGCTCTATTCACTGTGCCACCTAGCTGCCCCCTAACATTGTTTTGAGAATAAAAATAAGTTAATATTTGTGAAATATTATAAGACTTAAAGTTATATATAAGTGCTAGCTTTAATTAAATATACATCACCATCACAACAGAATAAATGGCATAGTAGAGTACTCAGTCTGCAATCAAAAAGAATTGGATTCCATTCTTGCTACTGGTATGATTTGGGGTACATTGCTTAACTTTTCTGAGCCTATTTCCTTATCTTTAAAATGATGAAGTTGAATTAGGCATTCTCTAAGGTCCCCTCCAGCTCTAAATCTATGATTTTTCAGATTTTAATTCAAGCTCAAAGAATTATAGGCAGACAATTAATTTGGATTCATTGAATAATGGTATTTATTAAAATATGTATACCAACCACCATGCATTTATTAGTCATCTACTATATGCCAACAACTATTCTAGGTTCTAAGGATACAAATACAACAATGAAATAGTCCCTGCCCTCAATGGTTTGCATTCTGTTGGGGAAGATAACATATAAATAGAGTGCACTCTAGAGTATCTGACAAACTCCTGCCTCTCTCAGAAAAGCAGGATTAGTGTCACATTAATGCAGAGCAGTAAACCGAGCACCTTGAATGGTGGAATATATAGTTTGCTTAGCTGTGGAGATAAGAATAAAGAACAATGGATGGAATTTGCAGAAAGATAGATATAGGCTCAAATCATGGAAAAACTTTGGATAGAGTAATTCAAAAGTGGATCTTGAAGGATTTCCCATAGTTGGAACAAAGGAAGATCAGTATTTATCAAGTATGTTGTAATGCAGATTTCTGATCAGCAATGGCTATAAGAGGATGACTTCTCAAGTCTCTTCAATTATGAGATTCTGGGATTTCAATTTGACATGGTAAAGCTTATCAGAGAGATTCTTGTCTCTTTGAGACCTCAGGTCTTAGATATTTCCTTTCTCCATTATTGAGTGCTGTTTCTAGTACACAGATCACTGACTTACCAAAAACTTTTCATGTTTCTCTCATGCTTAAAAAAATAACCATTTAGGCTCTTTGCAATTTGACTCCCAATCTCCTTTTCTGGACTTACCCTACCCAGCTTCCTGTCATGCAAGCTTCTTCTAGACCACCAGAAGGTTTCACCATACCTTGATCCTATCTTAGACTTTTTCCCTCGACACCTTTTTGCCCATCATCCCAATGTTTAGAATGAAGCTTCCCTCTGGAATCTTTCCCTTTTTTTAATGGCCTAATTCAGCAGCCATCTCTTCCATGAGCTAAATTTGTTCTGATCCTTCCAGTGATCCCTTTTTTACTCTCTCTCTGTTTAGCATTATGGTTTACTAAACTGTCAGTTATTAAAAGGCAAGGAAGGTACCTCATTCCATTTTTGTAACCTAGCCCCTTAGCAAAAGTGCATTGTGCAGAGTAGGCATTTAAATGATGCTATACTGAATTCAAATCAAAATTTTTGATGTTATGGTAGACTACCTAGATCTTTCAGCTGTCCTTTTGTTTTATTTTTAAGATTCAAGGAAGAATATTTTTTGTTGCTTTTCAGTCATTTTTGAGTCATATCCAAGTCTCCACACCCAATTTGGAGTTTGCCGTTTCCTTCTCCAGATCATTTAACAAATGGGGGAACTGAGCAAACAGGGTTAAGCAATAGGGTTACACAGCTAGTAAATGTCTGAGGTTAGATTTTAACTCAGGTCCTCCTGAGTGACCAGCATTTCATTGTGCCATCTGGCGGCTTCCTAGGGATATTTTACTGTCAACAAAACTAACAAAAGCAGCTGATTGTAATTGAAATTTCTGTAGTCAAACTAATTTTGATCTCATTTTCATGGCATTAAGGATCCTTTTGAATTTTAGTCAAGTATGCTGCAAGTTATTTTATCTTTAAAACTATTTGACATAGAGGCATTAGTAAGAGAAATCATAAAATAAAATCAATATTTTATCTTTTTTCATAGAACAAATGTGGATGAAATAAAGTTAGATTCTGCAATTTTGTGTTATAGTCATTTCTTTAGTAGTGAAGATTCTGTTATTCGTTAAAATTTGTTTTAAGTCATGTTAACATGTGGGAGGCAGAGGAGTCATAATAGTGTGGCAAGGATGGTGATGAACTCAGACTTCAGAAATGCGTTTACCATGTAGGAATCCATATAGCAATCAAAAAGTCACTCTTGGGGAACCAAATGTACCACGGTTACCCTGTCAGAATCCAGTAAAGTTTATTACTATCAACAGATAAGATGCAATAAGTTGCACAAATGTCCATTGTAGAAAAAATGGGACATAATGGAATAAATATTCATGGGTGTAGGATAGGGTCAGCAAGAGAGTGCCCCATGAGACTATGATGAATAGTTCTAATCTTGCTAAAGGTTTATAATATTAATAGCTGCTGGAGACACAGGGAATATTACATTTATTTGTCTCATTCCCCCTTTTGACATTGTTGTAGTGATCTCAAGTAACTGGGGTAGTGTGCTACTCTCTTCTCTACTAAGAGTGCTCCTTTGTTAGGCACCCACATGTAATTTGGAACAAGTTTGGTCCTGGGAAGAGTAGTATCTAATGACAAAGTTTAGGTTCCCTTTTTCATAGTCTTTGACCAATTAAATTTCCATCCTGCACCCTGGGATGGAAATTTAGTTAATACTTAAATGATTGTGCCTGTCTAGAGTTTCTTCAAAAGAAAGAGAAAGGGGAGGCTAGGTGGAGCCCTGGAGTCAGGAGTACCTAGGTTCAAATCCAGTCTCAGACACTTACTAATTACCTAGCTGTGTGGCCTTGGGCAAGCCACTTAACCCCATTTGCCTCGCAAAAACCTAAAAAAAACAAAAAAAAAGTTATTCCATATATAAATCAGTTATGATACAGTACTTACTTGCTATGCACAAGAGGAAAGCTAAACACAACCCTTATCCCTTATAAGCTCATATTTGACATCCTCATTCAATAACCCAACTTAGTGCTACAGTTGTTGTTGACTAAGATGTTAAACATAAAGCAACTTTCAAGAATACCAGTAAAACATTTTACTTATCTCCTGGGCTCTGCACTGACTACACAACTTCCAGCATGTTAGTGCTGGCAAAATATCCAGAACTGAACTTATCCTCTTATTGGCAGCCATGCTTGAGGCTTCTCTCATATTTCCAATGAAGAATTTTTGGATCTTGTGAACGTATAATGTCACTATTGAACATATTAGTCTTGTGATAAATACAAATTTGTTTAAAATCAGGAAAGTACAAACATACACAAAAATGAACCTTAAACTCAAGTTCAGTCAGGCTAATTAGGACATATATTTTAGATACCATATACTCACAGTTTCAAGGAGGCCACGGTGAGGGGATGGCAAGCTACCCCTTCCTCAAACAGCTCTATGGAAGTTATTGAAATAATTCTTGAAGAGTCTATAGAAAAGGTAAGAGATTATGACACAAAGGATAGAGAGGGCAAAACAGACATTTTTTATTAGATAAAATGTAAAAGGTTTTATACAAATCAAAATAATTTAGTTAAAATTAGAAGAGAAACAGGTAAACAGAGAAAAAAAATCTTTGTAGCAAATTTCATTGATAAGGGTTTCATTCCTAAGATATACCAAAATATATCAGCTCTTAATTTTTCATTCACTCTATAATTATGGGGGAGGAAGGATTTCATTTTAGTCATTAAAACATTTTCCTTCATATTTGAAATTTTTGAAGTATTACTTCTAACCCAACCACTCAACTGAAACTATTCTCTCAAAGGCTACTAATACCTAAATCTGCTAAATCTAGTGTTATTTTCATTAGTCTTTATTCTTCCTGACATCTCTGAATCTTTTGATACTGTTATCTACTTCCTCCTTCCTGAACACACTCTCTCCCCTCTGATCCTTCCTGACATTGACCATTCCTTCTCATTCTCCTTTGCTGAAATGTCAGCTATGTCCCATTATATTTAGTTGCTCACAGGTTTCTTTTCTATGGCTTATTTTCTCTATCTTGTCAAGTATATTCTGTTGATTTTGTATGGGTCTTGGTCCCCTATGACAGTATAGTCAATCCCAAGGACTTTTCAGCATTATGATTTTCTGATTTTTTTTGTAAGGCAATGGGATAAGTGACTTGCCCAAGGTCACACAGATGGGTAATTATTAAGTGTCTGAGGTCAGATTTTAACTCAGGTCCTCCTGAATCCAGAGCCAGTGCTCTAATCACTGAATCACCTAGCTGCCCCAGCATTATTATTTTCTCTTTAAAAATTGTTCTTGAAGAAAATTCTAAATTTCAGTTAAAAAATAATAAAAATTGGGGTGGCTAGGTGGCACAGTAGATAAAGCACCAGCTGTGTGGCCTTGGGCAAGCCACTTAACCCCATGTGCCTTGCAAAAACCTAAAAAAATAATAATAATACTAAAAACTAACTTTTTTTTGCTATTTGAATTCTTTGATCCCATGAAATCTGTTTAAAGATAGAAATCTACCTCTTGCCTATGGATCCCAAGGTAAGATGGGATCATATATTGCTTCTAGGTAGATGATTACTTAACTAATATATCCAGTCTTCAGATTTCCCCTAAATTCCAAACCCATACTATTGGCTCCTTGCATACACCATAAATATACCTTAAATTTAGAATGTTCGAAACAGAACTCATTATCATCTTCTCCAAATCTTCCCTTCCTCTTTAGTTCCCTCTTTCTGTGTGAGGCTTCATCATCCTTCTAGTCACCCAGTTTTATAACCTTTTTACTTTTCCTATTTTCCCCTTATCTAATCAGTATGCCAAGTCCTGTTAATTCAAAAATATTCCAGGATATCTTTGTTATTTGACTTCTTTCAGTTCCTACAGCTACTACCCTAGTTCAAGTAAAGTAATTCGTCTACCTGACTACTATTCTTTCCCTCACCAATCCATTTTCCATCCAACCTCTAAATTGATATTCCTAAAACACAGATTTGATCATGTCATTTCCTTTGCTCAGTGGCCACTATTTCCTTTGCATAAAATAGCAATTCCTTATCTTGCATTTAAAGTCCTTCAAAATTTGCCTTCAACATATCTTTCCAGTTTGATCTCTTTATTCATTCCACATTGCAGCCTGACCAATCAAATTCTACTTGGGTGTTCCCTATACACAAAAATTCCATCTTCTATCTCATTGTCTGTGAATAGGTTTTCCTCCATCCCCTCTCCTTTACCTCTTAGAAATCCTAAATTCCTTCAAAGAAGAACTCAACTGCCACTTCATACCAAAGACCTTTTCTCATCTCTCAAGTTATTATTGTTCCCTTATACAAATTAATCCCTGTTTATCCTGTAACCTTATCCTATCAAGTGCCTTTCTCTCAAAGATAAAAGATGTTATATCCCATAGCACAAGTTTTCCCCCCAATCCTATGGATCACCTTAAGGTTCTTTGAACAATATTATGTCAGGAAGATAATACCACTATGTTTCTTCTAGCTGTCCTTTGGTAGCTTTTCTCTTAATGGAGGGTTTTAAACTAGTTCAAAATACAGTCAATGACTTTTGTTTGTTGTCATAATTTTTACCTAGTGAAGACCATGGCATACTTCAGGACTTCAGGAAACTGAGTCTCCAGCTTTCTGCATTGAATGTAGGCTGTCACTTATGAGCTAGTAGCAATGGACTACAATTCTATTGATTTCTAGCATGTTCTATATTTCCTTCAACTTTGTAATCAGTCCAAGAACTGATAAATTGGTCTCTTGGATCACTATATTTAGCAAAATGGTTTTATTTTCAATTCTGTGGAAGTTGTGGAGAATATAAAGTTGCCCATTATTATTCTGGAGAGTTTTATTTTGACATATAATTTAGATGGAGAAAGGTAATAAAATATCTGCTCCCTATATAGTTCATCATTCTGAGAAACCTTATTTTCCCCCAATCACCTTATTTCATTGACTTTTTTCAGTGATCTTTTAGAGACACTTGAGAGCATCATCAGTGTAAGTAAATATTCATTTATGTAAGTACAAAATATGTCCTTCCTTCTGAAAATGAATTCTGTTGATCTTGAAATAAGTGATAAGACACCACCTTGTGGACAACAGTGGAGCTTGGACAATGAAAGACCAATTTCAAAGATAATTTTTTATGAAAAACAGTGGTATCTCAAGGATGTGGATATTTTAGACCAAATAGCCCTGACTTCTCCCTAAAAATTTCTTAAGCAAGACTATTTGAGTTTAACACATTGATTGGAGAGTTCTCATCTGTAATGTTTGAGAGTAGATTAATAATATTACTACTGTTTTGGGAGTACTTACTCAGGATTGCCTGTCAAAGATGAATACAGTGACTTTTTCCTTCAGTCATATTGCAATATTATGTATATCCCAAATCAAAGTCTATGAGGGGACAAAAGAATATTTTCCTATTCTCCCATACCAGGGCAGAGTATGTACAAGTAAGCAGTATTCCAATTCTTTCTTGGTTTTTAACACTGTGAACTTCTGACTTGTGATTTATAACAGTTTCTTGGTATTATGAAAATCAAGGAATAGACATTGGAACAACAGTCTTTAAAGTCCTTGACAAGGGCTCACTATCCCAATTCTTGCCCATTCAAAGTAAATAATGCTTAGTTGATATATCATCTGAATTAAGCCCTTATGGAAACTCTCAGTTGAAAATAATAGGAGGTGGGAGCAACTAGGTGGTTCAGTGGACAGAGCACTGGCCCTGGAGTCAGGAGGACCTGAATTCAAATCTGATCTCAGACACTTAATACTTACTTAGCTGTGTGATCTTGGACAAGTCGCTTGCCAAAAAAAAAAGAAAGAAAATAAGAGGCTTATTAATTCATGGTTGGTAGATTGTGAACTGGTTTTGGGTGATGAAATCACTAGACTAACTCGGGGATGTAAGGTTTATGACTTTAATTCATAGGTTGCACAAAAGGTTTTAAAGTTATACAGAAAGTCCACAAGTTAAGTTCTTTGGAGAAGCAGAAAGATAGTGATTTCAGTATTGCTGAGATTTAAAAGATAAAAGAGACTAAAGGACAGGCCATGGTTAGCAGAAACTGAGGAAAAGAAAGCTAAAGTGAAGGCAGGAAACCAATGACCCTTAATAAGAGAGTAGCTACGTGGGAATCATGATTTGGTTCTTTAACAAGGTAAAGAAAGTGAGTTTTTAAGAGGATAGTAATGTTAAGCAAAAAGAGACAGTTAAAGGGAAAAAGGGCAACAACCATAAGACATGGCTGGGCTTAGATACAGCTGCATTGAGCTGGGATAACATGGGTCCAGCAATATGGAACTGGGATCGCAAGAATCCACCATGGAGAAAGGAAGGCAAAAGGAAACTGGGCAGCAGTTACCTGGCCAAGGGGCAGCATTTAAGGATTGATTAACACCTGACATAGAAATGGAGTCTATTGTGCATACTCTAAGGGGTTTAATTAACACCTGGTATAAAGTAGCATTTACTGTGCATTGGCGAGTCTGCTATGTCAGCCCCCAGGGTATGACCAAGGTCAGACACCTAGCCACCTACTGTTAAATCCAGGATAGATTAGGGATTAAAGTCATAGAGATACCTAAGGAGTGTTTGTGCTAAACAGAGTTTACAAAAAAAAAAACAATTTAGAATCAAGAACATTTTAAATGAACAGAAAAATTACAAGATTTCTTTCCAATATAAAAGGGTTACAACATTTTTCTGTGACCAGAGTCCCCTTGCTTCAAAAACATAGTATAATCATCTCTCTTATCCTGAGTACTCATAAAAATGAGGAAATGTTAAGCTGATTTACAGTCACAGATTAGTATCAGAACTTAGAATGGAAGAATCTTCCATATATATACTACACTGAAAAATGAAATTCTATGAAATGAAAACTCTATGATCAAGGCATCAACTTGATTAAAGAGGCAAAATTCAGAAGAAAAGATTAAAAAGTTTATTAGCACATCAAGATGGTGATCTGTCCTGGACCAACCCAAGATTCACACTGAGCACTGCTTTTATAGCTAATAGTGCCACATAAAAATATCAAGGAGGTGGACTTAGTACCCCTCTCAGTTACTCCCTAAGTATTTTTATTGACCCATCTTTGAAGAGGAATTAGTGAACAAGCAGTAGCTGCAGCCACATACACAGGAGAAGATGTGCCAAAAGTAACCAAAATCAAGCATGTTAAAACAGGGTGTCACTTCAAAATGACTGAAAAAGTGACCAATTTTACATAACACCTTTTCCTAACTTTGAAGATAACCTGGAAGTTCTTTTATTCGTTTCTTGGTGATTTCCTTCTGACAACAGTGGTTCTTTTGGATTTTCCATTTCTCAAGTTCCCCGAACCACTCCATCATTTCTCATCCTCAGGAGATATCTTGCCTTGCTTCAACTTGAAAATTCAGTTCAACAGACATTTATTAAGTATGTGCTATCAATTGGATTTAAGTGAGTGGGGGATTGTGCAAAGTCACCAGTTTCACTTTCTCCTCCAGAATCATTTGAGTCCAGTAGCCAGATTACTGGAGATAGCCCCAGTGCAGTGGGAGATCTAGGTCTTTTTAAGCTAGAGTCTAATCCAATTAATATTTATTAAGTGCTTACTATGTGCCAGGGCCTAGGGATGCAATTAATAAAAAAGATAATCCCTACCCTCAAGCATCTTGGGAAGGGTATCTTGATGAAATCCAAAGCAGAATTGTATATGTAAGGTGGAAAAAACATAAACAACCTAATTGGGAGAGGATAGAAATAACCCAAAAAAGGAAGCAGCAAAGTGGAGGGGGAAGGGGGCATACCAGAGGGAGGAGGTCCCTACAATAGGGGAAGGGATTTGGAGGAGTCTGGTATTTTATCCTGCAATCCTCTGATTGTACCAATGCAATCTCAGAATGCTCAATCACAGGTTGGGCACAGGGTAGCTAGATGGCAGAGTGAGTAGGGCACCAGCTCTGAAGTGAGGAGGAACTGAGTTCAAAATCCAACCTCAAGACTTACTAGCTGTATGAACTTGGGCAAATCACTTAACCCTGATTGCCTCGAATCCAGAGCCATCTCCAGTCATCCTTATCCTTATCTGGCCACTTACCCAGATGATGCTGGAAGAAAGTGAGGCTGTTGATTAAACACAGCACTCCTCACTCAAATCCAATTCACATGCATGTCATGGTATCCCCTCTTTGATGAATCAAGGACACCCATCATCACTATAGGTTGGGCAGAACTGTCCATGTGAACACCTGGGCTAGGTTCACATTTCTTTTGGGGGCTTCAATTCTGCCTTGCTCATAGAATACAGCACTCTCTCTGATGAGGGCATACCATTCTGGGTAGTCCTGTATCAGTCTAAAATATGCTACACAAGCAATTCCAAAGTTTTTAAGAGAGACCTTGAGGGTGTCTTTGTATGATTTTTCTGAGGGGTAGGAAGACTGAGGCTAAGGTTATTAATCAAAGCTTAAGTTAGCATCCTAATGTTGAGGTCAGAAGTGCTGAACTTATCTTGGGAAGGGTATCTTGTTCTGTGGAGATGAAATCCAAAGCAGAACTGTAGATGTAAGATAGACAAAATATAAAGGTTATAAGCTCAAGCTTCTGTAGCTATCTTTATCTTTAATATATTTCTATCTTTTATCTGTTATCTTATCATTCTGCTTAGTTTTAAGGAAGTCTATACCCCTCCTCTTCTATCAGCAACAACTAACATTACTAAGTGCCTACCACATGACTGTTAAAGACAATGGACGTTTTATAAGGTGGTATCAGACATAGTCTGGTCTTCAAGAACCTTACATTCTAATTGAGAAAGAAACAATATGTAGTGACTATACCCTGGACCACTCTCCCAGATCCACTTCTTAGGGTTTTCCTGAGTGCATTCGATATTATCTACTCCCATGGAGAGCCTAGAGAAGCTTTTCTGTTAGCACAGAGAACAAGTACCTTAGAGAGACTAGGGAGCATATGTAAGACATTCTGAACCTATTTTGGTAGGCTAATTCCATAGGAAATAGGTTCTTCGATTTTGTCAACTGGATGAAACTAGACTAACCTGTGAGTGACTGGAGCCAAACAGAGCAGAATGGAAACAGAATGGAAAGCATAAGATTCAGGAATCAAACAGAAGTTTAATTTCAAAATGAGGGAAACAGCTTTCAAACAAGGACACCCCCCCAGTGGGGGAGGGGACCTGCTTTTGTGTGTGTTGGGGGAGATCTCAATACTTAAATCAATGATTGTACAGTGTGCCGTACCCCATCAATACTGGGTAACTGCAACAATGTGGTAGGTTTGATTCATAGCAGGACTTCATGACTACATGAATACTTGTCTGAGTTTGTCAGGTGCTTTTCTGAGCTCAGAGAACTTCTGGTGGTGGTCAAATCAGTACAATTATGAAGTGCTTTACTGAGGTGAGTTCAAAGGTTTGTTATGCCAAGCTCAGGGTACAAGCTTGCTTCCTGGAAAACAAGGTGTCTCCCAATAGCTTGACAATTTGATTCAGAGGCATTCAATCAACTTTATCTCTTCTACCTTATTTTTTCTGCTTGTGCTCAAACTTTTTTTGTGTTTAATTAGTCTAACTTTTGTTAGTGGGGAGCTACAATGATATTAAGGGAAAGGTTTCTAGATGAAGAGATTAGAGATTGTAAAGTTTTGAATTTCAAGTGAGGAATATCTGGGACTCTCAAGTATCTAAAGCATCTTATTTTTGCAGCTAGTTCAGCATTATTGATGCCAAAAAGAAAGTAATGATCTTCAAAAGTTGTCTTCCAGACCCAGACCAACTGCAGAGGAGCCATGTGAGAAGTCAATTACCTGGTTACCTTCCTAGCATGGTCCATTAGCAGCAGAGATTTGAGAAGATTCAGGACAACTAAAGAGTCTTGCTCAATATAACACAGCAATATAGTGGAGTGAATCACAGCTAACTTAGTTAGGATCCTCTAGAGACAATTATTGATAATAGCTAGCATTTATTTCGGTGTTTAAGGTTTATAGAGTGCTTTACAAATATGTCATTTTATCCTCACAGCAACCCTGGAATAAAGCTGCTATTATACCCAGGCAGATTTCAGACCAATGACTTGCCCATATTCACGCAAAGTGTTTAAGGATGGGTTTGAACATAGGCCTGACTCCAGGCCTGGCACTCTATCCACTGTACCACCTAGCTATCCACCTAGTTATACTGACTCTAGGTCTAGCATTTATCTAAGAGAGTTAGTTGACCACATATATTCTAGATATACATATATACTAGAAGAGTTGACCTTGACCACATATATTTTTCCATACATGTGCTGCACTATGATGGTATTTTAAATTTGCACCTACTATTCCCCTATCTAGGATCATTTTTTACATTCTAAAATGGGTAGGGAGATAAGGATAGTTAATAGGGACTAAACAGAAGGCAGGAGAAATATCTCATCCTATGTAGCTGTCAACCTGAAATAAAGAAGACTTAAACAACAATAAAAACTAGGGCTTATAAGCTGGTTAAGGAAACAAAATATTAGATGGAAAAGGTGCTTTAAAACAAAAAACACCAGATATAATAAAAAAAATTCTGTTTGAATATCCTATTATAAAATAAAACAATCTTCCTATATGCTTTTCTATCATTCTAAGAAAAGTTTCCAAGATATTTAATTTGTAATACTCTTTTGCACTTCTTACTTTAAAAGTACATTTTTGAGAAAAGATGTTTTATTGAATTATTTGCTCAAGTACATATCATTGAAAACCTCACTCACCCATCCAGAGGATAAGATGCTGCTAAGGATCTCATAACAACATTCTTTGTAAGTAGGTGAATTCTATGTGCACAAATGAATTCATCCAAAAAATACTTATTTTAACAAAGGTCTGTGGCAGTGTGTCTGAATAGAGAAAGTAAATAATGTTAAATTGAATCAACTGAGTTATCTATAACAAAACATGTTCAGTTCTTAACCATGCTCAAATGAACTGCATATTACACCCACATAGACCACTACTGTCAAATCTTCTTTAAAACCTTGGGCAATTTGCTTACATTTCAGAGCATCCTCAATATAGCAGTGTTAATTCTACCTTAAAAAATTAACCCAAGTTAAAATCTGGAATTCCTTTTGAGGCAGCATAGATCTCATAAATTATTCTCCTTTAAGGTTAACCCTTTAGAACAAAACTGACAAGGTTTTAAATTTAATTATGAAATAATTTTAATTGTATATCTGTATCTACAAATATCCCCATAAAATTTTGAAAAAACTTAAGGACCCTATCATATATGTGAATATATAAATATAAACAGGCAGATGACAAGACCAAATGCTCATTTACTTAGTTGTTCAGGGTATAGAATCTCAGAATGTAAACAGTACAAAGTGCTAAAGTATTGCAACAACTATCATATGAAGAAGGATTTGCCCTGGTTATAGAGATTTTGCTCTAAGAGGAAAAAGCAAGTTGGGACTTCAGGTTGAAACCTAGAACGATCAAAGCTCCCTAGTTCCAGGTAAGAATAGAATAAGATGACAAGATTCTAACACCAGCTTCAGAATTAACTAGATGGGAAGATTTCTTGTATGGGAAGCTGAATCAAGAGGACTTTGGCAGTAGGTCACAGACTCTCATGGAGCTATTGATATTTGCCCTGAAGTGATGGTTCAAAGGATTCAACAAATTTGAAAATGAATCCTAAAAAAGAAAATTCAGTTCCAAAAGATTTTGCCTTAGATAGCAAAGTCTCATGAATCACAAAGGGATTGGATACAATTGTTATCAACCCTGACAAGCTCTTGCAATAAATTAGCTAGAGGAAAAAAAAGTTATTAGACCTTCAAAAAAATTTCATGAAAGATTTTGCATAACATTCTTTTCTTCTAATACTCTTTTTTCAAAGTAAAGTTTAAAATTCAATTTGATATAAAACAGCAGTTATTTAAATTTAGCAAAGTTATTAACCCTTTAAAATAAAAATACATTTCTAAGACTAGTCTGTTAAGACTAAGGTAGAGGGGGCAGCTGGGTGGCGCAGTGAATAGAACACTGGCCCTAGAGTCAGGAGGACCTGAATTCAAATTTGACCTCAGACATTTAATAGTTACCTAGCTGTGTGGCCTTGGGCAAGCCACTTAACCCCATTGCCTTGCAAAAACCTAAGGAAAAAAAGACTAAGAGATGTAAATAAATTCCTACTTCCTACTTCCACTTTCATCATCCTCTTATTAAGGAATGTTTGCAATTGGAAATCAGTTTTCTAAGGGATTAACTTTTCTTAGTGGAGCAACACACAAATTCTTTCACAGAGCTGTACAATTTTTCTAAATGCTAGATTTGAAACTTCAAGCAAAACCCATTACCAGTTGGGTGACCTCAATCTAGTTGAATGAATTCCTAAATTACCTTACAAAGAAAATCATACACTATGAAGACTTGGCTGCCACAAGTCAGTTTCCCCTGTGTTAACTTTTCTGACACCTCTTCTTAAAATCCCAAAGATTAGTGGGTGAATAATCTAATATTTGGATGAATTCTGTTTCACAACTTAAAACATGTCACCAACAGAACCAAAACATACTTATAATCTGCCAAGATAGTATCACACTTCGTACCAAATAAGAGATTTTTTCAAGTAATTAATAATTACATTAATAGTACTAAAAATACATATAAAGTTTTATCAATTTAGTTCCATAACTGCTATTACTAGGTTAACTTAACTTGGATCAAGTATTATATGTCATTACCATTAGAATTACTCTAGGTGGAGGACTGGTTTTTGACTCAAGTAAAAATTCTAATGGTCTGATGCCTTCTGAGCAACCCATCTTTAAGTCTTTGAGAGTTTTCACAAAGAGAATAGAGAGAAAGGAGCATTGAAAGTCACATTTACATAGTACTTGATAGAATAATATGGGCAGGACCTGTTTTTAAGTATTCTGTAAACAAAAATTTAAAATTTCCTTTTATAATTTTAGCACATATTGTTAAACAAAACTAAAGACTTACTAAAGGCTTTTACTCTGTGTGTTTTTTTGGTGAGGCAAAATGGTTAAGTGACTTGCCCAAGACCACACTGTTAGAAAATAAGCCCTAGCATGATTTTTCAGGATGCTTGTAATAACTCCCCCCAAAAAACCCAGTTAAGATTGTCAGCCAGATGGACACTTTTATTACGTCAGCTGTAACACATAACAGATGTATTGAATTATAAATTTTTATAAATATAATTGACATTAATACTTAAAATGATAATATAAATTTGTAAATATCCAAGGGGGTGTCTTTGGATGAGAGATAAATGCCTATGTAAACAGATGAATTCAAAACTTAAAATTGAATGACATAGAGATGACTGAATAATGTACACACTTTATAAGGTCTGGATGGAAAGACTAATCAATAAGGATAAGACTGAAATGTGCTTCAGGCATTTATATTCTTAAAACCAAAAAAAAGCCTGGTACAAGGGCAGCTAGGTGGCACAATGGATACAGCACTGGCCCTGGAGTCAGGGGGAACTGAGTCCAAATCCAGCCTCAGACACATTACCTAGCTGTGTGACCTTGGGCGAGTCACTTAATCCCACTGCCTAGCAAAAACAAAAACAAAAAAACAAACAACCTGGTACACACAAGCAGTTATAAATGGGTTGATTTAACCCTGCCAAATGTTTTGTGAGGTGGTTAAAGAAGTCTGCCAGTCCAGGATTCAGCCAGTACTCACTGCACTAAAGACATGAATGTCC
Source organism: Macrotis lagotis (assembly GCF_037893015.1). Taxonomy (NCBI): domain Eukaryota; kingdom Metazoa; phylum Chordata; class Mammalia; order Peramelemorphia; family Peramelidae; genus Macrotis; species Macrotis lagotis. The sequence continues at coordinate 146,228,378 of NC_133666.1, forward strand.
TTGTTGAGAAGATTAAACGATGCCCATAGGAATGACTACCTATCTCCTAGCATCCCCTGAAAAGCCCTAATGCTTTTTGGGGGAGCAAAAAGATATAAGTCCTGGTCTTATTTTTGCAGAAATACAATATCAAGTGTCTGAAATCACATTTGAACTCAGGACAGGTGTCTTATCCACTGAGCCACCTAGCTACTCCAAGGCTTTCTCAAGTTACAATATTGACACTTAATATTCCTATAACAATTATAGACTGTTGAGTTATGGCCAATTAATTGCAGTTTTGTTATTCACTAAAAGTCATCAAAAACCCATTAAGAGGTTCTTTTAGCAACAAAGCTTACAAAAACAGACTATTCTATTAAGTTCTGCTATATTATTCACATAAGTATTACAAAGCATTTTTCTAAAATTATTTCAAATCGCTTTCTTAAATAAGCTTTTTGGGTGTTTTCAGTCATTTTCAGTTGTGTCCAACTCTTCATGATGTCATTTTGATTCTTCTTGAACTGGAGTGATTTGCCATTTCCTTCTGAAACTCATTTTACAGATAAGGACCTGAGGCAAGCAGGCTAAATGATTTGCCTAGATTCATACAGATAGTGTTTGGGGGAAGATTTGAACTCATGAAGATGAATCTTGTGATTCTAAGGTCAGTGTGTCATCCAGGTCTTCCTTTGATGTTTGTGCAATTAGCAAAAGTTCTCAAAAATAAAAATACATGACCTTATCAACCCTAAAACTAAGAATCTTAAAAATATAAAGTTAAAAATGACAGAAAATATGTTAGACATTTTTATTTTTAAGTTTTATTCTCTATGATCTTAGCTTTTCTTTTTTTAGGTTTTTGCATAAGTGGCTTGCCCAAGGCCACACAGCTAGGTAATTATTAAGTGTCTGAGACCAGATTTGAACCCAGGTACTCCTGACTCCAGGGCTGGTGCTTTATCCACTACTCCACCTAGCCACCCCTGTGATCTTACCTTTAAACTTTAAGGTATAGGCCTTTATTGTAATGACCACCCTTTGGACTGGGAAACTTGTTTATATAGAAACAGAATAAGGAAAATAATTAGATTCCTTTGTAGCCTAACATAAAAGTTGCACAATATCTCTGCCCAAAACTGTTCCTCAAAGACTTTCATCCTTGTATAATACTATCAGGTCTCTTGTTGCCTCTTCCTCAGGAAAAACTTCCCAGCTTCCTGATCATAGTTCTAAGTTTGTAATTAACATAAAGAAAGATACTCAGGAGGCTTAATTTCTTATTGATGAGACTCTAAAGAAGTTTTTTACTAGGATATATAGTTTTGAGAAATTAATGCTTTGACTATTCCCCATTTGAAGCCACAGAACTGCATCAAAAAGGACTCCAGAAGAAAGAAGAAATGAAATCAGAAGTTTGTTAATGTTTACTTTCTCCTTTTTGTGTTAATCAAAATGATGTCACTAATTAATTGTATTTTTTTTGTATAGACATTCATTTTCATAAAGTTTTCTCCCTCCTACTCTTGCTATTCTAGGGTGGGTGGAGGGAAGTCATTTAATATAGGTTTGTTTTGCAAGTAAGAAAAACTGTCAATGTTTGACAGAAATGTGCAATGATCACATTCCACAGATCTCCATTCCTATTCTGCTTCAACACTCAAATTCATTAGCTGCTAAGATTCTATCTTCTCTGCAACATAAGACCAGGAATAGCATTGTGTTATGTCCTCCTGACTTTCATAATTACGCCCAGGCCTCAGTAGTGTGACAAGTCTGTAGATATTGTTCTACTATGTCAAAAAAAAAAAAGATGATGAACTGTCAAGCAATGGAAAGATCTGGATGCAGTAGCTATATTCATTCCCCTGCTCCAATCTCTCATCTTTCCCCAATACATTTACATGGTAAAGTCAAATTAAAAGGCTTAATTGTGGTTATGGCACTGAGTTGGAAAGACATAGGTTCGTATTCTTCCTCAGATACTATGTTGGCCCTAGGCTATGTCAGTTATAGAACAACCAAAGAGGTCCAGAAAAAATATGAGCAACATAATGGAGGGAGAGGTAGCATTTCTTAGAGACCTATGGTTCCTAGAATGGGCGGGCAACAAACCTGAAATCTATCTATGAGAGAGGGGAAATGAGAATGGACTATGCATTTAAAGAACCAAGGAGAAAATTACAGAGATCAAAAGGAGGCAGTCTTTTTTGATTAACACAAAAAGGAGAAAGTAAACATTAACAAACTTCTGATCTCATTTCTTCTTTCTTCTGGAGTCCTTTTTGATGCATTTCTGTGGCTTCAAATATTGTTTCCAGAGAACCTCTTCAATTCAGGTTACTTTAAAAATTGGGTTAAGAAACTGTTCTACTTGAAACAGTCAAAACTCATTTTCATTACAAGGAAACATCTTTGATTTGCCAATTGTCACACATAGACCTTACTTACAAATAGAAAATTTTGAAAATTAAACTAATTTTGTTGCTGACCTTATCTTATTATTTATTCATTCCCTCATTTGGAGGATGCTAGTGCATTTAATAAAATAAACTTCCATAAAAATGAGGAGTCCATTGCAAAAGTGAATTCCTTAAAGATCTTATAAATTTTGAGTTTGTAGCATATACATTCAATAATCACTTTAGAACAATAAGTGATTTACAAATAATAAAACAGTTAAACCTTTTGCTTATATTTAAAATGAATCAAAAATCCTTAAATGAATAACTATCTATCTAGTTTTCAATACTTTAAAATAGACTGCAGCAAAGCGTGGCTGACAACAGATGCCAAGGCTACATATTAACTTCATTGGCAATTAGAACATGTCATAAATTTTTACACTTGATTTTAATATTATCACAGTAATTTTAATTGTTTTGAATATTAATCTAATGACAAAATGTTTCACAAATAGTAACTTTGAAAAATAGAAACTTTAACAGCTATAAGTAATATCACATTATTGAAATAGATTAGCTTATAGATTTGATAACTCAGTAGATCTTATAGAAATCACATTTTAAAATAAGCTTTTATAAAAGTCTTTTTCTGAGTGTTTTTTAAAAAGCAGCAATAAATATTCCAGATGTCAAAAAGACAATCACAAAAATATTCATGAAATACATTAATTGTGAACTTATAAAGTGATGGACATCTTATTCAATCTTAAAGCCCCCCCAAAAAAAACTCTTTAAAGTTCAAACCTTAGTATCAGTTCCCTTTGTTTTAAGATAAAGGGAAGATACCCACTTCACTCACTACAATCCTCTTTGTCTTAATTTAATCACTAAAAATAATCCCACTTTAAACCCTTAATTTATAGTTATAATAATAATAATAATAATAATAAATACATAAGCTTTTATCCTTACTAGTAATCATGGCTTATATAATTATTGACCAATATTTCTTAATATTAGAACAAAATTTTAATAACTTCTTAAGTTTATATAATACATAATCTAGTAATATACAGAAAATCAGTCCACATATATGATTATCTAGTTTAAAAATGAGCATATAGTTTAAACTTCAAATTTCTTAATTTATGTAGTCCCAGTTCCTTTTCCCTTCAGAACAAATTTTGGATGAAATCAAACCAAATCTGGACTTAGAAGTCTTTAACTCCTAATATATTCCTCCCATTTTTTAACTGATCAGATTGGCCTCTAAAATACACAAAACAATTTTTTCTTTCTGCAATTTCTAAGTGAAAAGTTAATATCAGAACAGAATTTTTGGCTTCTACATACTTTATTTCGGGAAGCCAATTATGGATCTTTTGTTTAATATGTTTATAAATGTAGAACCTATTGCTTTCTCTTAGGGTGGGGGGAGGGGGGAGGAGGAGGAGGAGGAGGAGGAGGAGGAGGAGGAGGAGGGAGAAAAACATAAAACTCAAAACCGTGCAAAAGAAATGATTGGTAAAAATTTACTATTGCATGTAGTTGGAAAAACAAAATATTTCTGAAACCAAACACTTATTTCATGAGAACTCACCGAACCAGTACTGTGTTCATTTTCATAATACTAGAATTTAGTCTACCCTAAACATGAGCATATCCTAAATCGTTACAAATCTGGGTTCCATGCTCCCAGAAAGAGTTCATAACTTTTCTTTTGATTTAAAGTTCTAATACATACACATATACACTCATACCTTTTACTTTTTATTTTACTCAATATATTATATTTACTTCTTCACATGCTTAAACCTATCTTATTATTTTTAATTTACTGTCCATTTAACCACATTTCAGATTATTTATTCTTTCTAATAACATTTCTTTTTTATGTTTTTAGCACATATGATTAATAACAGTTTTTACTCTTACAGTCAAATGTAATTAAATATTTAAACTTCTCCATCACATGAAAATTTTTCTTAAGTATGTTTTTAACCCTTTAAATTATTTGCAACAAAACATTTTTCAATTTATGGAGAGGAATAGGACATTTTAAAGTTTAAAATGCAGATTTTAAAAATGTATTTGTTTCACATATATTTTGAATCCAAATTCTAAATGTCCATAATATACCCTTCAGATCAACAGAATTTTATAAAGAATCTATAATTTGTAATCTTTAAAATACCAAATTAAGTCCAAATATCTATTTCTTAAGACAAACTTTTTGAGTTCAGAAGAGAGCATATTTTCTTTTTTTAAATTTAGAAAGAGGTGGACATGAGGGATCGAGGAGAAAAGCCAGCAATGTGAATGAGATAAAGAGAGGTAAGAAGAGGGGAGCTATAGAAGAAGCTATATAACTTCGTAGCCAGTTATCAGAGCAGAATTTTAAGAATTGATTGGACCATTTTTACCTAAGCTAGGAATAGGAATAGAGATCCCATATCCAGAATTGTTAAAAAGTAATCTACCCCATTTCCAAGTCAAAATTTTCTAAACTCACTTCTGTCAACTAAAACACTTTCGGAATGGGGTGGGATTTGAAAAGTTACAGATCTCTTTCCTGCCAAGAATCATGTCTGAGTACAGACCAAACAACCTGTCCCTCCTCAAAATTCTCATCTATCCTAGTAATACCAGCATTAAAACTGTCAACCCCTAAAACTATAAGAACTTTAAAAACAGAATTAAAATTAAATGACAGAAAATGTAGGTAAGCCATTTTTAAGTTTTATTCCCTATGATCTGACCTCTAAATCTTAAGGTTTAGATCACCTTTTGGACTGGGAAAAAGTTGATTTTAATATAGAAACAGAGAATAGAGAAAATCATTAATCTCTTTGTGACCTAACCATGAAAGTTGTACAATACCTCTGCCCAAAGAACTGTCATCCTTCCTGGCAGGACAAACCTCCCAGCATCCTGATCATTGTCCTCTTAAGTTTGTAATTATCATAGGGAGAGTAATTCCTTACTTACTGGTATGCAACTCTCTAAAGAAATCAATCTTTTAAACAGGATATGTAGTTTTGAGAAATTATGCTTTGACAACCTATTATTGAAAATAGATAGGAGTATCTATATGTTATAACGCAAATTTTCAAAATTAAACACAGCATTTCTAAACAGTTTCTACTATCACTTTAATGTGTAAAGTTCTCAAGTATCCAATTAGATTTTCTAATGAAATCCTATTTACCTTTTTAAAATATTTTTTTACTTTTGTATAGTGATTTTTATACATTACTAAAATATTCTTGATTAAGAGTAAATATAATACCCCTATCCCTCCAAAAATATAGACCTTTATGAGAAATAAAGTAAAAGAAAGAGAAAAAAATATGCTTCAATCTGGGTTCCAACACCACCAGCTCTGTCACAGGTGGATCACATTCTTTATGATAAGTCCATCACAAAAACTACTTCCATATTTTTCCACCCCTTGCCATTGCTGATTGCAACTTTTTCCATCTATACCTCCCCACTACCATATAGTATATTTTCTCTCTCCTTTCACTCTGTCCCTCTTCTAAAATGTGCTATAGGGTAGCTGAGTGGTGCAGGGGACTGATCACCAGCCCTGGGGCCACGAGGCCTAGAGCCCACATACCACCCTTGAGACCCAGCAACCACCTGGCCCAGTGGTCTCGGACAGGCCACCCAATCTGAGCCCCTTGCAAGAAGTAAAAAAGAAAATGTTAGCTCTTACTATTCTCTCCTATGATCGACCCTCTCCTCTTTCACCCACATTCCCCCCTTTCCCAGTCCCCCTTCTCCTTTTAACTCTAGATGTCTATATCCTATTGAGTGTGCATTCTGTTTCTTCTCTGAGCCACCTTTTGATGAGAGTGAAAGTTCCCTCATAACTCCTTGCCTTCCCCCTTCCATATCATTGCAATAGCTCATTGCAATAATATACATATATATATATATCTTTTATATGAAATATATTAGCCTATTCCACTGCTCCTTTCTCTTACTCCCAGTACATTTCCCTTTTAGCCGCTGATTCCATTTTTACATTATATTTTATCTTCAAATTCAGCTCCTGTGCTTCATCTATATAAGCTTCTTCTACCTACTGTATTAAATGAGAGGTTTCATATGAGTATTATCAGTATCATTTTTCTATGCAGGAATACACGCAGTTCATCATCATTAAGTCCTTCATATTTTATCCTTCTCCTCTGCTCTTTATGCTTCACCTGTCTTGTGTTTGAAGGTCAAACTTTCTGTTCAGCTCTGGTCATTTCAAGAGGAACAATTGAAATTCCCCTGGTTCATTGAAAGTCCATCTTTTCCCCTAGAAGAGGATGTTCACTTTTGCTGGGTAGTTGATAATTAGTTGCATTCCAAGCTCTTTTGCCCTCTGGAATATTATATTCCAAGCCCTACAAACTCTTAATGTAGTTGCTGCTAAGTCCTGTGTGATCCTGACTGCAACTCCACGACATTTGAATTGTGTCCTTCTGGCTACTTATAATATTTTTCTCTTTGACTTGGGAGTTCTGGAACTTGGCTATAATATTCCTGGGGGTTATTTTCTGGCTCTCATTCTGGGGGAGATCAGTGGATTCTCTCAATTTCTATTTTTCCCTCTACTACTATATCTGGACAATTTTCCTGTAGGAATTCTTTAAGAATGAGGTCAAAGCTCTTTTCCTGATCATGACTTTCAGGGATCCCAATAATTTTTAAAGTATTTTTCTTGAATTTTTTTCCAGATCAGTTGTTTTTTTCAATGAGATGTTTCACATTTTCTTCTAATTTTTTATTCTTGTGTTGTTAAAGCATTGTGTCTTGACTTCTCATTAAGTCGTCAGCTTCCTTTAGCTCTATTTTACATCTAAGGGATTTGTTTTCCTCAGAGAGCTTTCTTCTCTTCTTTTCCATCTGGCCAATTCTTCTTTTTAAAGCATTCTTCTCAATAACTTTTTGAACTGTTTTATCCATTTGACCTCTGCTGGTTTTTAACATGTTATTTTATTCAGCATTTTTTTGGATCTCCTTGACTAGGCTGCTGACTTCTTTTTCATGATTTTCCTGCATCTCATTTCTTTTCCCAATTTTTCTTCTATCTCCCTTACTTGACTTTCAATTTTTTTTTATCTCTGTCATAGCCTGAGCCTAACTTCCATTTTTCTTGGAGTTTTTAGACGTAAGAGTTTGTGCTTCCTCATTTTCAGATTGAGGATTTTGATCCTTCTTAGGATCATAAACAATGTATTTCTTAATGGTGTCCCTCTTTCTTCTCTGTTTACTCATTTATCCAGCCTGTGCCTGATTTTAGGGTGCTTCCTGAGCTTTTGAGTATTACTGGGATACCCCCCTACACACAAGGATCTCAGTGTGTGAAGCTCTAACTGCCTTCCTGGTCTGTGAATGATCAAAAGCACACCCCTCTGCCATGGGGCTGAGGTGGGGGGGGGGGGCTATTCTATAGGGAGCCTAGACTGTAATCAGGATCTGAATGTGATCAAAGCCCTAGAGTTCTGTTCCAGGTACAGAGGACAAACCTCGGAAGTCTCCCCACCTTTGGTGGGCCAATCACTCAGGGTTCAGCTGCCTGGCGGCTCCTGCTTGCCAGCTTCAAGCCTGCTTCCATTTCCTGGATCTGGGCTGCTGGGGCCACCAAGGGCCTTGCTGACCTTGCGGACTGCTGCAACCTCCCTGAGGGCCTGGGTTTTGCATGCTTCCTCTGGCAGAGATCTCCCACTGATCCTCCAAGTTGTGCCCAGTGTTCCCGGGGGTGTAGGTCAGGAAACTGCCCCTGCTGCCGTGAGCCACAGCTCCCAGACACCTTGGAGCTGCCTCCATGAGGTCATTCTAGCCCTGTAGAGTAGAGCCTTTCCACTGTTTTCCAGGTTACCTTGGTCTGGAGAATTGCCTCACTGGATCTTTCTGTGGGTTCTGTCTCTCGAAAATTTAGTTAGAGTCATAATTTTAAGATTTTTTGAAATATTATGGGGAGAACACCTAGGAGAGGCTCTTCTGTCACCATCTTGATTCCACCCCTCTATTTACCTTTTGATGAGCCATGTTTCAGACTTATTTTCTTTTCAATGAGTTAGCACTTATAAATTTTTTTGGTGGCTCAGAAGCCAGATAGTTCTCCAGATAAAAACTGAACCTAATCTACAAACCTTAATTTGGGGGTTCAATTAAACTAGAATTTACAATTTCTAATATTCAATATCAATTACCAATTAAAGTTTTCATTAATTAGAAACAAATTACTTAAAAAACAAGGTGTAAAAAATCAAGCTCTGATTCTCTGTGTAAATTATCTTTCTGACAATTTTGTTTGGCAGTGAGATTTGCATAGCTTAGTAAGTATCATTATCAAAGGAAAGGGACTTATTCAAATTGCAAAAACATCCTTTCTCAAACTGTTTATCATTGCTATTTTTGTTATTATTGGTTCATTAGTGCCAATACTTTCTCCTTTGTCCTTTCTTTTCCTTCTTTTTCTTCTACTAATTTTATTTTAAAAATCTTTTTTTTTTGCTTTTTCAAAAAAATTTTCTATAGTAATTTTAGAAATTCTTGTTGGGTTTCTATCAAATCTGCATTTTTCTTATGTACTATTACCACACCACCCTCTTCCTCCATCTCAAATCATGAAGGGGAGAAGGAAAAATAGCTTTTTAGTCAACAGAACACTTAACACAAGTGGCACTCCACAAAGACAAAATATATCCCTGACAGCTGTACTTTTAGTGGGAGCTGAGTGGTCATATATGGTCCATAATTCTGCACAGCAGCAATACAGACTCAGAGCTTTAACAGACCCTTGATTAGAGCCAGATGAACTTTGAGTGTCTCATTCATCCAGGCTGAACCCTGCTGAGTTTGAATTCAGATTGGAACAGAAGGTATTGATGGAGTTGAAAGAGGGGCACAAAAAAGTGCCTGGTTGGGCAGTACATCTTGAATCCCATCTTCCCAACACCTGACTTGTCAATCTGAATTTAAAGTAAAAATTAGGATCTTTTTAGCAGAGACAAAGGAATTGCAATTTGGGGCCAGAACTCAGAACCAGGGTGTAGCAGTGCCCTATTGGGAAAAATTAGGGGAGAGTAAATTACATTTCAACAAGGGAGGGAGTCTCAGGGAAGACACAGACTTGAGAAGCAGTTACTAAATTGTTTGAGTAATAAATAACTGAAAGTCAATGAGAAGGAAGATGGGTTGGGGAGGTTCTGATGTCTGGTTTCTATACTCAAGAAAATTGCATTCCCATAATTATCACCATGTGCTTGCCTTTTCTTCAGGAATGCTTAAAAATCTTCTGTTTTCATTCCCCAAAGGAATATACTCAAATTTTGTTGGGTAGTTTATTTTTAGTTATAATCCTAATTTCTGTCTTCTTGAATATCATATTCTTATTCTAAGCTCTCTTCTAGTTTATATTGGTGTCTGTTAAATCTTGTTTGATCCTAACCATGACCCCATGGTATCTATATATTTTCTTTCTGGCTACTTCTAGTATTTTCTCCTTGACCTGGAAATTCTGGAATTTGGCTAGAATATTTCTGCAAGTTTTCATTTTGAGATCTCTTTCAGAAGGTGATCCATGAATTTTTTCCAATTTCTAATTTGTCCTCTGGTTCTAAAATATCCAGGGAATTTTCCTTATAATTTCTTGAAATATTATGCCTAGGTTCTTTTCTGATCATTTGTCAATAATAATTAAATTATATCTCTTCCAATTGATTTTCAAATGGAAATCAGTTGATTTTCTAATGAGATAATTCACATTTTTTTCTATTTTTCCTTTTGACTATTTTACTGTTTCTTGATGTCTCATGGAATCATTAGCTACCACTTGCTTTAGATTTCCATTTTTTTTTTTTGTTTTTGTTTTTGTTTTTTGTTTTGCAGGGCAAATGGGGTTAAATGGCTTGCCCAAGGCCACACAGCTAGGTAATTATTAAGTGTCTGATGCCGGATTTGAAGTCAGGTACTCCTGACTCCAGGACTGGTGCTCTATCCACTGCACCACCTAGCTGCCCCTAGCTTTCCATTTTTTTAATGAGAATTTGTACTTATTTTTCCATTTATTTAATTCTGCTTTTTAAGTTATATTCTTCAATATTTTTATAGTTTTTTTAACCAAACTGTTCTCTTTTCACAATTATCTTACATTACTCTCAGTTCTTTCCTCATTTTTCTACTACTCATTCAATTTTTACTTTTGGTTTTTATTTATTTATTTTGTTTTTTGCAAAGCAATGGGGTTAAGTGGCTTGCCCAAGGCCACACAGCTAGGTAATTATTGTCTGAGGCTGAATTTGAACTCATACTCTTGACACCAGGACCAGTGTTCTATCCATTGCGCCACCTAGATGCCCCATACTCATTCAATTTTTAAATCATTTTTTGCTCTAGTTCTATAACTCTTCTAGGAATTCTAGTACTTGTGTCTAATATGCATTTTTCTTTGAGGCTTTACTTGCAGTGTTTTCTTCTCTGCATTTGTTTTTTGAACTTTCCTATCACCAGAGCAGGTTTTCTCACCCTGTTTTCACAGCTAATTCTTGTGGGGGGTGGTCTGTAAAGTATCAGTGCTTTCAAGGTGGCATGAATTGGGATGAGGTTTGTCACTGCTCTTCTGGTCTGTGTTGAGGTCCTTTCCTAGGAAGGCCCCTGCTCCCTTGCCACCACAAGCACTAGTGTTTCTCTCTCCTGAAACTGCAATCAGGCCCCTACTCCCTTATGACTGTAAGCTTCCTCTCCACTTTGGAACTGACAACCAGTACAATAGAGTTGCCAAACCATACTTCATTCTGCACCAAAGATCCACAATGAAGGTTCCTATAATGTCTGACTAGTTGTCCAATCTCATCTCTGGGCTCCTGGGGCTACTATTACTTTTGTTTGTGGTTCCAAGGCTCATAGTTGATATTGCCATCTCTATCTGGTCGTTTCTTTTTTTTTTTTAGTTTTTTTTTTTTTTGCAAGGCAATGGTGTTAAGTGGCTTGCCCAAGGCCACACAGCTAGGTAATTATTTTGTTAGGCCGGCCTTGAACTCAGGTATTCCTGACTCCAGGGTGGGTGCTCTATACATTCTGGCACCTAGCTGCCCCTGGTCCAATTTCTATCCTAAGTAAGATAGACTTCTTCCAACCTCCTAAATTGTATCTTGGTCTAGAAAAATGTCTCATTCCAGTCTTTTTGTTAACTATGTCACTTTATAATTCATTTTGACAGACATTATTTTAAAGTTGTTTATAGGAAAATATTGGCAGGGTTTGGTTGAAATGCTCCCTCTATTCTGATATGTTGACTTCTACTCTACCACTATTTTCTTGTCAAGCCAAACAGAATCTTCTCAGTTCTAATTTCCCTTGATGTGCCTAGAGCATCTGATAATTCTGACCAAGCTCTTCTCTAAATTCTCTCCATTTATGGCTTCTTGCTCCCCAACTCTTTTGCTCCTATTGTTTTATTTTAGTTACCTTCCTCCTCCTACTCTAATCTAAGCATCCATAAAGATTCCATTTTCAATCCTTTGTTCTCTTTTTATATCTCAGTAAGTCAATTTATCCATTCTCAGTCAGATTGAAATGCTCAAATGGAGAGCAGGCATCATTTCTTATTTTGAATCACTTACATTACTACTATAGGGACTTGCAAATAACAGTTGCTCACCAACTTCAACTAGGCATTTTCATGCATAACTGAATGCATTTTCCATATTTTCCAAAATGCAATTTCAGCAGAGGACTTTTATTTGAACTCTAGTCCCAAATCATTAACTACCTACAGGAGGACATTTTCATGTGTAAGTCACTATTACTTTACTTTGTATATCTTCTTCTCCCACAAATCAATTATCCCTCCTAAAGTTTTCCTACTCAATCAGTATTGAAATCTTGGATTAATTTTTATCTCTTCTTTGTCCTTCTTCATCCAGTGGTAGGATTCAAATAAATTAACAACTGGTTCTGTGCCCTAATGAGCATTTTTAAGTATACAAAAAGATATACTGAAATACAGTTTAATATTTAATGCATTTAACACTCAAATAAGAATAAAAGAGGTACATAAAACTAGATTATATTACTTACAGTAAGCAAACATATCCTTAAGAAGCAAAAACATACACATGACTATAACTGACAATATTGGGACATATGCAAAACCAAAACTCATTTTATCTATTCTTTTTTTCTTCTACTTCCATGGCTTCCAAAATGGGCAATAAGATAACTTTTGAAATCTATATTTATATTGGTTCACTGTGTCCCAGCTTCCTATTTATTTCACCTTTCGAGAAATACTAGCATACTCATATTTCAGGGGAATTTGGGGTGTAACACAAAGCAAAAACAAATGATAGCTTGTCACCCCCTGGTTGTTTGGCATTTTTTCTCTTTATGTTATGTTTGTTTACTGAAGTAACAAAAATGAAGGAATTAAAATGTAATTAAGAAATGAATAAATAAATATTACAAGCATAGTTCTGTTTTTTACCCATGGACAGAATGAACATTAGTACAGACACTTAGAAAATGATGTTGCACAGATGAATGTTAAAAAAGAGTAAGGAATGTAAATTTGTGATTTCCATAATGGACAGCTGCCCAGGAACCCAATTTAGAGAGAACCCCAATTACAAATGTCATGTATTAGTCCTGCTGAACCAGTGCAAATTGACTGAATCCCACCACTGCTTTCACCTTTATTGAACTTGTCACCAAATTCTGTCTTTTCTTTCTAAATGTCTTTGCTGCCATAGAACCACCAAACAATTCCAAGCATTACTCATCTTACATTTGCATTATTGCAATGGCTTCCACTCTATATACTGTAATACTATCAAAAAGTAAATATTGTATGACCAGAAAGGCCAATGATCAATGTTGGAAGGGATGCGAGAAATCTGGGACACTAATACATTATTGGTGGAGCTGTGAGCTCATCAAAACTTTCTGGAGAGCAATTTGGAATTATGCCCAAAGGGCAATAAAAATGTGCATAACCTTTGATCCAGGAATACCACTACCAGGTCTGTACCCTGAGGAGATTATGAAAAAGGGTAAAAGCATCACTTGTACAAAAATATTTATAGCAGCCCTGTTTGTGGTTGGCAAAAAATTGGAAATTAAGTGAATGATCTTCATTTGGGAAATGGCTTAACAAACTGTGGTATATGTATGTGATGGAACACTATTGTTCTATTTAAAACCAGGAGGGATGGGAATTCAGGAAGCCTGGAGGGATTTGCATGAACTGATGCTAAGTGAGATGAGCAGAATCAGAAAAACATTGTACACCCTACCAGCAACATAGGGGTGATGATCAACCATGATGGACTTGCTCATTCCATCAGTGCAACAACCAGGGACAGTTTTGGGCTCTCTGCAATGGAGAATACCATCTGTATCCAGAGAAAGAATTATGGACTTTGAACAAAAACCAAAGACTATTACCTTCAAATTAGAAAAAAAATGATATTATGTAATTTTTACTATGTCATACTTTATTTTTCTTCCTTAAGGATAAGATTTCTCTCTCATCATAATTAACTGAGATCAATGTGTACCATGGAAACAATGTAAAGACTAACAGAATGCCTTCTGGGGTGGTGGTAGGGGGAGCAAGAATGGGGGGGAATTGTAAAACTCAAAATAAATAAAATCTTTCTAAAAAAATGAATATTGTAGCATTTAAAAAAACCCTACCACTCCCTTACTCCCAAACTTTTCGAGGCTCATTACTTTGAGAGGATACAAATGACACAAACTGGCTTTTCAGGCCTATGTAGTCTGGCAACTTAATCTCTTACTTAAACATCCTATCCATCTATACCTGTCTCATTTTTTAAAAGAACATGTGGAACTCATCTGTACCTTCTTTACTTTTGATCATATTTTGTTCTGTCCTGAACACCTAAGGGGTAGTCTTCATTTAAAAACAGGTATCCTTTGATGCCTGGTTCAAGCCCTACTTCCTCCTCAGCTAACATTCATCTCTTCACTGAACTCTTATAAATGACAGTATGCAATTGATATTACTCATATGCTTTGTACACAGTATAAAAGCTTTTTCATTCATTTTTACCGTTTGAGTAATGCCTCATATTATTTATCTTTGTGGCATAGAATGTATTTGGATATATAGCTCTCAAATTAGAATGTAATTCTGTAAGTTGAGACTATTTCATACAACCTTTCTATCACTCAGGTGACTTACAATATCTTACTAATAATGACTCAGTAAATGTCTGCATTTATGGAGCAGGAGAAAGGCAAAATGTGCCTGTAAGTAAACAAAATCAACAAAAGCTGACAGGAAATAGGCTATGAATTTTTTAATTGAAATTTTGTTTCCAATTATATACCATGGTAGTTATTATTCAACATTCATCCATTTGCAAATTTATGAATTACATATTTTTCTTCCACCCTGATTCTTCCCTCTTCCCCATGGTGGCAAATAGTCTGGTAAAAGTAGTACATGTACATTTGTGTTTAACATATTTAGATATTAGTCATTTTGTGTAACGAAGAAAGATTAGAATTAAGGGGAAAGAAAGAAAACCATGAGATAAGAAGGAAAAACATAAGAGAAGATTTTTTTTTTAAATGAACACAGTATGTATTCAGATTCCATGTTTTTCCCCCTCTGGTTGTGGATGACATTGCCCATAGCAGAGGTCTCAGTGTTATCCTTGATCTCTGAACTGCTGAGAGGAGTTGCATCCATCATAGTTATCTTATAATGTTGTTACTGTGAACAATGTTCTCTTGGTTCTGCTCCCTTTACTTGGCATCATGTAATTCTTTCCATGCTCCTCCTAAAGTCCTACCACTCGTGATTTCTTATAGAACAATAGTGCTCCATAACATTCATACACCATAAATTTCTCAGTCATTTCCTAATTGATGGACATCCCCTCAATTCCCAGGTTTTTTAGGTTATGAATTTGTAAGAAATCAAGATGATAAAATGTCTGCACATCTTGAAATTTCAGTTTTGGTAAAGAATATGGAATAAGTGATTTTCACCCAAATTGAAACAACAGAATTTTCTCATTTTTGTCAGCTATCAAAATTCTGTAGGTCAGAATTTAGTAGAATATTGCCTCAATAGAGATCAATGTATACCATGGAAACAATGTAAAGACTAACAGACTGCCTTCTGCGGGGGGTGGGGGAGGGAAGCAAGAATAGGGGGGAAAAATTGTAAAACTCAAAATAAACAAAATCTTTCTTAGTAGAATATTATAGAAAAGTTTAAGGGATTTTAAATTTAGATAATAGATTTTTCTATTCCTGAAAGTTTGTTAACTTTCACTTGTTCCCTCTCCTGAAAGTTAGTTCTCATTTTAATTATTCTAGATGGTCTCCAAATGCAAGAAGTATGGAATTCAAAATTGGTAAATGTTTTATCCAGGTAAACTAAGAAATGCATTTAATTAGATTGATGTTATTTGACTGGCAGTATCTTTTGTTTTGGGTCTATGCTTTGTCAACCAGGCCAAAAATGATCTCCAATCTGTCTTTACAGAGCAGACCAAACAGAGTAGATAAGAGACAGGAAAGTCAGGGATCAAAAAGAAGTTTAATTTCAGAGTGAAGAAAATGCCAATTGCAAAGTTAGTCAAGAGCTTATCTTGCTGGAGGAAAGGCAGAGATTATATACATAAAAATCACAAGTGGGTTGGACCATAACAATCATTCTTAGGTCTTGAGTTGCTGTTCCCATAGCTGGTTCATGTGTGGACAATGGAGGCATTTTGGGGTCCTGTGGGAACAGTCTCCAAGTTCATTGTCTCAGAGTATAGAGTACAGAGTAGAGTACAGTGGGAATAGGAGTGCAATGTGAGCACATCAAAGAATGTCATAGAGGTTAATTCTCAGGTTTCTGAGATTAGATTACAGATTCCTAAAATCATAAATCCCTCAGTGAATACCTGGTACTGGCCAAAACAATCTACTTTGTCAGAGGTTAGATGATTCAGAGTGCAAAGTATTGTTATCCTAAGCTCAAGGAAACTGTTTGCTGAGCCTTAAGCTTTAGGAAACTGTCTCCAAAATATTTTTACAGCTTTGAACCTATAATATCATTTTGTGTTACTATCATATTAATTCTTTGGATGGTAATTTTAGGAAACCATTGTATGAGAAATGTTATTTTATAACTATTATTACTCTTTGGAGACTTCAGTCAAGTACTCTACTGACTCTTCTGTATTTATATAGGTATTCTTTGGTTTGCCCAAGTAAACTTTGTTATCTTGGAAAGTCTTAATGTTTATGAACCCATGCCAGATTTTTTTTCTGATTTTTTTTCTGATAATTAATTCTTTTAGTAGCCTTAAAAATTGTGCCAGTTTATACAAAAACAAAAGACTAAGTAAACATTATGACTCTAAATGAGATTTTAAAAATTTGATCCTGGAAGTAATAAACATGTCTGAAAAAAAGTAGAGCAAAGTATTGACTCTTGAATACATTTGAAAACCCACAGATATTTAACACAACAAATACCTAAATTCATGAGCTTTGGATATGGTTTAAGTTGTTTAGAAGGTTTGAAGTAGATTGAGACAATTGTAAAAAAAAAATTTGAATTATGATTTTTAAGATACTTTCTCTAGCTTAGAGTTAGAATTATTGTCCATGTACTGTATAGATCCCAAGGTAAGAGAAAGAACAAATATATGAAAACTGAAACTCTTCAAATTTCCAGATGTATTATATAGGTAGTTTGTTTTGTTGCCTTTCCTAGAACCCTCATATACTGTTTTTGTAAGAAAGGCTTAACTCTTAACTCACAAGCTAATGCAAAAGTTGACAGGTTATTACAAAAAGTTCACAGGTTACTACATAAAGTTTACAAGTTACTACAAAAAGTTCACAGGTTAAGTTCTTTGGAGAAGCAGCAAGATAGTGAGTTCAGTAGAAGAAGAAGGTGGGAGTGTTTGGGGAATCATGTTCCCCAGAACAAGATGACTTCCCACAGAAAATAAGCAAGCAGGGGATAAGTAGTAGAGAAGAGCAAATGGAGAGTGGGGGGGGGGGATATGGAGATTACATGCCTCCATAGTGGGCTACCTTCACTACAAAACAAGCAGGAATAGCAGTAGATAAGTAGTAGAGAAGAGTAAAGGGATCTAAGTATCATACTACTGGAAAGCATAGTCCCTATGTTTGTAAGAATTCGACTGGCTTTCACTACAAGAACTATACACTGGAAAGCTGTTGTGATTTTCTTAGTCTTATTACTAATAACATTACCTAGGAAACTTCTGCAAGTGGCTTGGAATCTAGAAATTCAATCTGTTAGAACAAATGCTTCTGCAAAATCTGCAGAAACAAGGTGGAAAACTTACACCAAGTATTGTTAACTGATACTTTTAGACACAAGATGTTGATTCAGAGATGTATGTCTCTGAGTTTGAATGAACCAAGCCAGACAATTTGTGAACCATAGTCTAGGACAGACCCCTTTGACAAATTCCAAGGGAAACTATTTCCCAGAAATAGACCACTTCACAAATTAGAAAACTAATGGAAGAAGCCTAAGGAAATGGACATTGTTATATCCCTTTCCCCTATGGTTTTTGTCTTTCTCAAAATACTTGTGTTTATTATCCATTTTTTGTTAAGATGCCATAACTCTCATGGAAAAATACCTCAGTGTTAGATTTAGAACACAAATCAAAGTTTAAAATTCAAGTTCTCTATGTTACTTCCTTATACAATTGTTCTTAATTATAATGAATGGAAGCAACTTAGATCTCTATAAGATCCTACTCTTGAGATCCTGCTCTTGAAGTCTGGGTTCCCTACCTCTGTGTGTGGATAATTTTGCCAAGTAATTGCAAATGTTTAAATCAATAGCTTTGGAAGTTGTATTGGATGCTATTGAGTTTTGCAAATGACTATGACAGTCCAATCTTATTGAGTTTTATTGAATGCTAATTTATATTTTAAAAAATAAATTTTAATCCAGGTCAAGAGGAGAATTGCTGAAAAGTTTGGGAGAAACTATTTTGTACTAAATTTGCTCTTATATAAAAATACAACTGAATATTTCAGAAGTTCCAAAAAAAATTTTCAGGAACTCTTCTTCATCCCAATAAAGAACAAAGCAGAAGCTTAATAAATGCTAATTGTCTGATAAAGAATAGTTTTCTTTGGTCTCTTGGGAATAATAGCTATCTCAAAACTGCTTTGTTATCCTGCTTTTAGAGGATAAGTGGTCATGGCATTCTTATGGTTCATGAGATCATGAAGAGCTGGACATAACTGAAGAACAAATTTCTCATGCAGTAGCTAGGCAAGGACTAGGAACATTTTTGGAACAAGTTCTCAAAGCTCTGCCCTCATATTCCCTGGATAAAGCAAATTTTCCCTTGGCAAGCATAGCTTCAATCACTAAGTTTATGTAGACAATCATCCTTAAATCTATTTTTATTTCTGGCCTTGACCTTACTTCTGAGCTCATTTCCTAAAGGAAATTTCCACCTAGGACATCTCCACTGGTAACTGAAATTCATTGTTAAGAATGGAATTCACCTTTTTACCTTTGGCATTTTTGTCTGGGACACCATCATTTATTTACTGATCTCCCATAATTTTAGACTAGAGGTTATTTTTGACTATTACTGGTCCCTTACCTCTATATTTCTCTGTTCAATACCTCTCCACAATATCTCTCAAATGTACTCTCTTCCCTTCTATTCCCACTGCCACTCCAATATGACCCATAGCACTCATATGAACTACATGGTAATTGTTGGAAGTTCACACCCCCAAAATAATGAGGTGGGACATAAGATGTCAGAAAGAATTCACAAGAGATATGGGCTCTCTCATAGGCAAGCAAGCATTTTATTGGGCAGGGTGATGGCACATTAGACTGAGAGCTGGAAGATAATTTAGCAAAAAAGTGGTCTGACACTCTCATAAAGGGAGAGGAAAAAGAGGGGGGAAAATGATCTTGTATAAATTTAAGTCTGTTCATGTCAAAAGTTAGAGCCACCAAGGGACAGGAGGTTTAGAACTAATAAATTTGTCTAAGAGGGTTTTTGGATATCAAAGAAGACACCAGGTATTGATAAGAAGGAATTAAGGCTCTAGGCAGACCAGGCCCCAATCCTCATGTTAAAGGTAAAAAGGGTAACAATAACCCTAAGCAGTGGACACTGATAATGGGTAACTAGGAGACAAAAAGACCTTGAGAAAAAGCAGAGGTAGGAACTGAAGTACCAGTAATTAAGTCATAGCTAGAATTTCTGGTTCTAGCAAAGACTCAGGAGGAACAGTCAAGATCTGAACGTTGGGCAGGGGGCTCATTAATTAGGACCTCCATCAGTAATAAATTAACATTTCAATTCTTTTCACTTTTAGCTAACAGAAGAATCTATAGTGGCTCTGGTGTATAATTTAGACTCCTTGCATTGTATTTAATTCTAACAGAATTCTACTTTTCCAGTCTTTTCTCAGATTATTTAATCTATGCTTTCTGTACCTTTAATATCTCTCCCCCTCTCTGAATCAAATGTTTCACTCATTCTCAGGCTTCTTTGCCTTTGCTCCAGTTATCTCTTTTTGTTGTGTTGCTTTAAGTGTGTTTTGTGAGTCACTTTGAAGACTGGAAAATGATTTAGGGGAAAGGGGAGTGCTTAAGGATACATGTGGATTCATTTGGTGAAGAATTCACCAGACTCTCAGACTTGGAGGAAAGAAAAGGCTTAAAATTTAATTCACAGGTTGCACAAATGGGTTTACCAGTTGCTACAAAAAGTCCAGAAACTACTACAAAAAGTTCACAAATGACTAAAATTTACAGGTTAAGTTTTAAGGATAAGCAGCAAGATAGTGTTTTAGTTAAAATAAAGAAGGTAAGTAAAGAGGAAACAACCACAAGTTGGGCTGGTGAGAATATCAAGAACAGTTGAGGAGGAAAGAATGTGAGTGGTTATTTGGGGGATCGTGTTCCCCCAGAGCAGGCTTCCTTTACAGGAAGACAAGTAATAAAGGAGGGGTTCATGCTCCCCCAGAGTGGGCTCCTCCAAAGCAGCTCACCTGAGGAGTGAGGTGAACTTTTAAGGAGAATATAGTTTGAGGGAAGATGTGTTGATGAGGGGTTGGCAGGTCAAAGACTTAATCCTTTCAGATTAAGACTGGGATCCCAAACCCTGTAGGACAGAGGCTTGTTTTGGGCCTGGGAACAAGGATTTCCTGAGTCCTTGCCAAGGAAGAGTACCTTACTAAAAGTTCTTTGACATTCTCTCATAGCAATGACAAAGGGATGGGGGAAGATTCATGGTCAGTACAGAAGGTTCAGTTTAATTTAACATTTCTCTGTCCAATAATTCCCCTACTTCAACTTCATAGAGTACTTTGTGCAGTTTTCTAAGGCACTAATGTAAAATTTTATTTCTAATTTAACTTTTCTCTTTTAAGATTCTTTTCCCTCTACTAGTCTGTATCACAGCGATTGTATATTGGCAAAGATACTGGAGAGATTTGCCATTTTCCTCCTCCAGATTATTTTACTGAGGCAACTGTCAGGCTGGATACTCTAATTCATTGAGTCCCCAAGATCTGCAACATTCCTCCCTTTTAACCTATGGAAGTATAAAACTCAACTTAAATACTATTTCTTTTTTTTTGTCAGGTTTTTGAAAGGCAATGGGGTTAAGCGGCTTGCCCAAGGCCACACAGCTAGGAGGTCGGATTTGAACTCAGGTACTCCTGACTCCAGGGCCCATACTCCATCCACTGCCCCTTAAATACCATTTCTTCCAAGAAACCTTATCGCTCCCCTTGTCGAGCAAGAGCTTCAGGCTTCAAAAAATTCCCCACCTGGCTCCTTTGGTGCCTGTGCCTTGTTCCTCACGCTAGCTGTGCTGGCCAGACCTTTCTTTGTAGTCTTCCCAGACATCTGGCCCAGACCTCCTTGCTGAATCTGGCCCAGTGCTCCTTATTGCATCTGGCCCAGTGCTCCTTACTGCACCTGGCCCAGTGCTCCTTACTGCATCTGGCCCAGAGTTCCTTACTGCATCTGGCCCAGAGCTCCTTACTGCATCTGGCCCAGAGTTCCTTACTGCATCTGGCCCAGAGTTCCGTACTGCATCTGGCCCAGTGCTCCTTACTGCATCTGGCCCAGAGCTCCTTACTGCATGTGGCCCAGTGCTCCTTACTGCATCTGGCCCAGTGCTCCTTACTGCATCTGGCCCAGAGTTCCTTACTGCATCTGGCCCAGTGCTCCTTACTGCATCTGGCCCAGAGTTCCTTACTGCATCTGGCCCAGTGCTCCTTACTGCATCTGGCCCAGTGCTCCTTACTGCATCTGGCCCAGAGTTCCTTACTGCATCTGGCCCAGTGCTCCTTACTGCATCTGGCCCAGTGCTCCTTACTGCATCTGGCCCAGTGCTCCTTACTGCAACTGGCCCAGAGCTCCTTACTGCATCTGGCCCAGAGTTCCTTACTGCATCTGGCCCAGTGCTCCTTACTGCATCTGGCCCAGTGCTCCTTACTGCATCTGGCCCAGTGCTCCTTACTGCATCTGGCCCAGAGCTCCTTACTGCATCTGGCCCAGTGCTCCTTACTGCATCTGGCCCAGAGTTCCTTACTGCATCTGGCCCAGAGTTCCTTACTGCATCTGGCCCAGAGCTCCTTACTGCATGTGGCCCAGTGCTCCTTACTGCATGTGGCCCAGTGCTCCTTACTGCATCTGGCCCAGTGCTCCTTACTGCATCTGGCCCAGTGCTCCTTACTGCATCTGGCCCAGTGCTCCTTACTGCATCTGGCCCAGAGTTCCTTACTGCATCTGGCCCAGAGTTCCTTACTGCATCTGGCCCAGTGCTCCTTACTGCATCTGGCCCAGTGCTCCTTACTGCATCTGGCCCAGAGCTCCTTACTGCATCTGGCCCAGTGCTCCTTACTGCATCTGGCCCAGTGCTCCTTACTGCATCTGGCCCAGAGTTCCTTACTGCATCTGGCCCAGTGCTCCTTACTGCATCTGGCCCAGTGCTCCTTACTGCATCTGGCCCAGAGTTCCTTACTGCATCTGGCCCAGTGCTCCTTACTGCATCTGGCCCAGTGCTCCTTACTGCATCTGGCCCAGTGCTCCTTACTGCAACTGGCCCAGAGCTCCTTACTGCATCTGGCCCAGAGCTCCTTACTGCATCTGGCCCAGTGCTCCTTACTGCATCTGGCCCAGTGCTCCTTACTGCATGTGGCCCAGTGCTCCTTACTGCATCTGGCTCAGTGCTCCTTACTGCATCTGGCCCAGAGTTCCTTACTGAATCTGGCCCAGAGCTCCTTACTGCAACTGGCCCAGAGCTCCTTACTGCATCTGGCCCAGTGCTCCTTACTGCATCTGGCCCAGTGCTCCTTACTGCATCTGGCCCAGTGCTCCTTACTGCATCTGGCCCAGTGCTCCTTACTGCATCTGGCCCAGAGTTCCTTACTGCATCTGGCCCAGAGTTCCTTACTGCAACTGGCCCAGAGCTCCTTACTGCATCTGGCCCAGGGCTCCTTACTGCATCTGGCCCAGTGCTCCTTACTGCATCTGGCCCAGAGTTCCTTACTGCATCTGGCCCAGAGCTCCTTACTGCAACTGGCCCAGAGCTCCTTACTGCATCTGGCCCAGTGCTCCTTACTGCATCTGGCCCAGTGCTCCTTACTGCATCTGGCCCAGAGCTCCTTACTGCATCTGGCCCAGAGCTCCTTACTGCATCTGGCCCAGTGCTCCTTACTGCATCTGGCCCAGAGCTCCTTACTGCATCTGGCCCAGAGCTCCTTACTGCAACTGGCCCAGTGCTCCTTACTGCATCTGGCCCAGTGCTCCTTACTGCATCTGGCCCAGTGCTCCTTACTGCAACTGGCCCAGAGCTCCTTACTGCATCTGGCCCAGTGCTCCTTACTGCATCTGGCCCAGTGCTCCTTACTGCATCTGGCCCAGAGTTCCTTACTGCATCTGGCCCAGAGTTCCTTACTGCATCTGGCCCAGAGCTCCTTACTGCATCTGGCCCAGTGCTCCTTACTGCATCTGGCCCAGTGCTCCTTACTGCATCTGGCCCAGTGCTCCTTACTGCAACTGGCCCAGAGCTCCTTACTGCAACTGGCCCAGAGCTCCTTACTGCATCTGGCCCAGTGCTCCTTACTGCATCTGGCCCAGTGCTCCTTACTGCATCTGGCCCAGAGTTCCTTACTGCATCTGGCCCAGTGCTCCTTACTGCATCTGGCCCAGTGCTCCTTACTGCATCTGGCCCAGTGCTCCTTACTGCATCTGGCCCAGTGCTCCTTACTGCATCTGGCCCAGAGTTCCTTACTGCATCTGGCCCAGAGTTCCTTACTGCATCTGGCCCAGAGCTCCTTACTGCATCTGGCCCAGTGCTCCTTACTGCATCTGGCCCAGTGCTCCTTACTGCATCTGGCCCAGTGCTCCTTACTGCATCTGGCCCAGTGCTCCTTACTGCAACTGGCCCAGAGCTCCTTACTGCAACTGGCCCAGAGCTCCTTACTGCATCTGGCCCAGTGCTCCTTACTGCATCTGGCCCAGTGCTCCTTACTGCATCTGGCCCAGAGTTCCTTACTGCATCTGGCCCAGAGCTCCTTACTGCAACTGGCCCAGAGCTCCTTACTGCATCTGGCCCAGTGCTCCTTACTGCATCTGGCCCAGTGCTCCTTACTGCATCTGGCCCAGAGTTCCTTACTGCATCTGGCCCAGTGCTCCTTACTGCATCTGGCTCAGTGCTCGTTACTGCATCTGGCCCAGTGCTCCTTACTGCATCTGGCCCAGTGCTCCTTACTGCATCTGGCCCAGAGTTCCTTACTGCATCTGGCCCAGTGCTCCTTACTGCATCTGGCCCAGTGCTCCTTACTGCATCTGGCCCAGAGCTCCTTACTGCATCTGGCCCAGAGCTCCTTACTGCATCTGGCCCAGAGTTCCTTACTGCATCTGGCCCAGTGCTCCTTACTGCATCTGGCCCAGTGCTCCTTACTGCATCTGGCCCAGTGCTCCTTACTGCAACTGGCCCAGAGCTCCTTACTGCATCTGGCCCAGAGCTCCTTACTGCATCTGGCCCAGTGCTCCTTACTGCATCTGGCCCAGTGCTCCTTACTGCATGTGGCCCAGTGCTCCTTACTGCATCTGGCTCAGTGCTCCTTACTGCATCTGGCCCAGAGCTCCTTACTGAATCTGGCCCAGAGCTCCTTACTGCAACTGGCCCAGAGCTCCTTACTGCATCTGGCCCAGTGCTCCTTACTGCATCTGGCCCAGTTCTCCTTACTGCATGTGGCCCAGTGCTCCTTACTGCATCTGGCCCAGTGCTCCTTACTGCATCTGGCCCAGAGTTCCTTACTGCATCTGGCCCAGAGTTCCTTACTGCAACTGGCCCAGAGCTCCTTACTGCATCTGGCCCAGGGCTCCTTACTGCATCTGGCCCAGTGCTCCTTACTGCATCTGGCCCAGAGTTCCTTACTGCATCTGGCCCAGAGCTCCTTACTGCAACTGGCCCAGAGCTCCTTACTGCATCTGGCCCAGTGCTCCTTACTGCATCTGGCCCAGTGCTCCTTACTGCATCTGGCCCAGAGCTCCTTACTGCATCTGGCCCAGAGCTCCTTACTGCATCTGGCCCAGTGCTCCTTACTGCATCTGGCCCAGTGCTCCTTACTGCATCTGGCCCAGTGCTCCTTACTGCATCTGGCCCAGAGTTCCTTACTGCATCTGGCCCAGTGCTCCTTACTGCATCTGGCCCAGTGCTCCTTACTGCATCTGGCCCAGAGTTCCTTACTGCATCTGGCCCAGTGCTCCTTACTGCATCTGGCCCAGTGCTCCTTACTGCATCTGGCCCAGTGCTCCTTACTGCAACTGGCCCAGAGCTCCTTACTGCATCTGGCCCAGAGCTCCTTACTGCATCTGGCCCAGTGCTCCTTACTGCATCTGGCCCAGTGCTCCTTACTGCATGTGGCCCAGTGCTCCTTACTGCATCTGGCTCAGTGCTCCTTACTGCATCTGGCCCAGAGTTCCTTACTGAATCTGGCCCAGAGCTCCTTACTGCAACTGGCCCAGAGCTCCTTACTGCATCTGGCCCAGTGCTCCTTACTGCATCTGGCCCAGTTCTCCTTACTGCATGTGGCCCAGTGCTCCTTACTGCATCTGGCCCAGTGCTCCTTACTGCATCTGGCCCAGAGTTCCTTACTGCATCTGGCCCAGAGTTCCTTACTGCAACTGGCCCAGAGCTCCTTACTGCATCTGGCCCAGGGCTCCTTACTGCATCTGGCCCAGTGCTCCTTACTGCATCTGGCCCAGAGTTCCTTACTGCATCTGGCCCAGAGCTCCTTACTGCAACTGGCCCAGAGCTCCTTACTGCATCTGGCCCAGTGCTCCTTACTGCATCTGGCCCAGTGCTCCTTACTGCATCTGGCCCAGAGCTCCTTACTGCATCTGGCCCAGAGCTCCTTACTGCATCTGGCCCAGTGCTCCTTACTGCATCTGGCCCAGAGCTCCTTACTGCATCTGGCCCAGAGTTCCTTACTGCATCTGGCCCAGAGCTCCTTACTGCATCTGGCCCAGTGCTCCTTACTGCATCTGGCCCAGTGCTCCTTACTGCAACTGGCCCAGAGCTCCTTACTGCATCTGGCCCAGTGCTCCTTACTGCATCTGGCCCAGTGCTCCTTACTGCATCTGGCCCAGAGTTCCTTACTGCATCTGGCCCAGAGTTCCTTACTGCATCTGGCCCAGAGCTCCTTACTGCAACTGGCCCAGTGCTCCTTACTGCATCTGGCCCAGTGCTCCTTACTGCATCTGGCCCAGTGCTCCTTACTGCAACTGGCCCAGAGCTCCTTACTGCAACTGGCCCAGAGCTCCTTACTGCATCTGGCCCAGAGCTCCTTACTGCATCTGGCCCAGTGCTCCTTACTGCATCTGGCCCAGAGTTCCTTACTGCATCTGGCCCAGAGTTCCTTACTGCATCTGGCCCAGAGCTCCTTACTGCATCTGGCCCAGTGCTCCTTACTGCATCTGGCCCAGTGCTCCTTACTGCATCTGGCCCAGAGTTCCTTACTGCATCTGGCCCAGTGCTCCTTACTGCATCTGGCTCAGTGCTCCTTACTGCATCTGGCCCAGTGCTCCTTACTGCATCTGGCCCAGTGCTCCTTACTGCATCTGGCCCAGTGCTCCTTACTGCATCTGGCCCAGAGTTCCTTACTGCATCTGGCCCAGAGCTCCTTACTGCATCTGGCCCAGAGCTCCTTACTGCATCTGGCCCAGTGCTCCTTACTGCATCTGGCCCAGTGCTCCTTACTGCATCTGGCCCAGTGCTCCTTACTGCATCTGGCCCAGTGCTCCTTACTGCAACTGGCCCAGAGCTCCTTACTGCAACTGGCCCAGAGCTCCTTACTGCATCTGGCCCAGTGCTCCTTACTGCATCTGGCCCAGTGCTCCTTACTGCATCTGGCCCAGAGTTCCTTACTGCATCTGGCCCAGAGCTCCTTACTGCAACTGGCCCAGAGCTCCTTACTGCATCTGGCCCAGTGCTCCTTACTGCATCTGGCCCAGTGCTCCTTATTGCATCTGGCCCAGAGTTCCTTACTGCATCTGGCCCAGTGCTCCTTACTGCATCTGGCTCAGTGCTCCTTACTGCATCTGGCCCAGTGCTCCTTACTGCATCTGGCCCAGTGCTCCTTACTGCATCTGGCCCAGTGCTCCTTTACTGCACTTGCTTTCCTTGCACGGAATGCTTTTGGGAGCCTGTAGGTGTCCTAACTCATCTTTTCCAAAACCAGACCAGTCCCGGGACAAATCCAATTTTCTGCTCCACTATGACACTCCATGCCTGAGGAGAACTGGACTTGTATTGGCTCTTAGGGCCCCGAGGTCCTGGAGGGTCCAGGGAGCCCTGGGGAGGGGGTTTTTAGTGCAAGGTGCGGCCTGCAGCAGAGGCTAGCCCAGGTGGGGCCAGAGGGCAAATTCTAGCACCGCCCACTTCGTAACTGAAGGAGCAGCGGGAGGCGCGGGGTCGCGTCCTCACGCATGCGCCGCCCGGCCCGGGCTGGGCCGGTCCATCAGACCAGAAGGGGGAGGGGGAGGAAGTGAGAAGAAGAAAAAGAGCGAGTGGAGACGGGGGCGGGAGAAAGAGGAGGTCCCGCCGCCTGCCCAATGGGAGCGCGCCTCTCGGCCCTTCCGCCCGCCTCTCCCCGCCCTTCTCCCGCGGAGATTTCCGCCTCAGCCGGCTTAAATGAGCTATCGCGGCTTGTGCGCGCTGCGGGGCGCGCGGAGGTTGTGTGGCCCTCCCTGCATCCGCGGCCTGGCGCTGCGGGCCGTTGGCCGCCTGCCCCCCGTCGCCCTCCCGCCCAGCGCCCCCGGGATTCTCCCCCTTCCTTCTCCCCGAGCTCCGGGCCGGCCGCGGGGCGCCGCTTCCCCGAGCTCCACGGCGACGCTGTCCAGCTCTCCGCCCGGGCCGTTCCCCACGGCCGGCTCCAGCGCCGTGATGAAGCACCTGCCCTACTTCTGCCGGGGACAGGTAGTGAGGGGCTTCGGCAGGGGCTCCAAGCAGCTGGGCATCCCCACAGGTGAGCGCTGGCGAGGGCCCCGGGCGCGGGGGGACGCTTCCTGGCCTCAGGAGTCCCCCTTGTGCTCGCGCGGCCCCGAAACCCAGGCCACATCCGGGGCCCCGGCGCGTGGGCTGGAAAAAACGGTCCGAGCCGCGCCACCCTTCAGGATCCTCGCCTCGCCCGGGCCTCCCCGCCCCCTCCGCGGGGCCGTAGTCACGGAAACCGCGGGCTCGGAAGTGGCGGGGCCGCGGCCCCGGCCGGCCTGGGCCTTGCCCTCCCCTCCGCGGGGCTCTGGGATCGCCTTGCTCCCGACTGCGCCGCGTTGCCGGCGGCGCTGGATCCCGGCCCACTAATTGCCCCCCGGATGTGAGATAACCTTTGGTTGTTTCCCTCCCACACCTTCCACAAAATACCCTGCCGGCTTGTTGGAAGGCTCGGCTGTGGGGAAGTCCCGAAACCCCGAGGTCATTTTAAATGATCGACTTCTGGGCTGGGTTTGCTCCCTGGTTTTTAAGGACCCTCGTTGAGGCCATTCAGAAATATTCAGTAGTTGCAGCAGAATGGTTCTTAAATGTTATGGCCGGCTTTGGGTACATTAAGAGCAGGAATAACTGACATTCATAAAATTCAAGGTAGATTTTCAGGGCGTTTTACATAATTTACATACACATAACACATTTTACATACATGATAATTCCCATTTTTATTGATGAGGAAACTGCAGTTAGGTAATGACCTTGGTTATACAGCTAAGTTTTGGCGAACTCAAAGTCTTCCAAGCCTTCAAACAAATGCTCCTACCCTTAGGCTTTACTGTTTCTTAAGGAAAGTGAGTCATTGAGGAAAAGAAAAATACCAACAAGTAAAAACATTGTTAATCATTTCAGTTCTGTTCATCTTAATTATTTTGAACAGAGATGGTGGGAAACCCACAACTTACTTTCCATGCTCTCCAACCAGGACTATTTTTAATATGGTCTTGGTACCTTCCCTTTTCTCTCTCCTCTTCTGTTCCTCCAAGTTATTTGAGTTGTAGGAGCAGCATAATAACAAGATTACCCAATTAGTAGATTACCTACTCTGCCAGTTTACTTTACAGCTTTTAAATCCAGAACTTCCAGAAGTTCTGGTCTGTTAAGACTTGATTCAATTACACTAAGCCTGAGGGTAAATAAGAAGGCGGGGAAACCTTCTTAGATTACCAAAAATGACCTTTGGTCTCCTTGATAAACTAAAAGTCAACTAACTTTAAATCATTAAATTGTATGTCAGCTGTGAAGCAGTATGTTTAATGTCATTTTTGAAATTGAATATCTAAGTCTGTAATGCAGAATTTATTCCTTCTTGGGCCCAAAATTACTTGAATATTCACCTGTTTTTAACTAGAGATCTGGTTAATGAAGGAACATATCTTGTTGATACTTAGAGGAAAAATTGATTTTAACATTACTGAAAGAAGAATGAGTTTAACAGAGTTTTTGATAGTTTTTAATCTTGATAATACAGATGAGAAGTCAGAGAATAGTGAAACTCAGTCTTTTACTTTCTGCATACATTTTTTTTAAGGTTTTATTTTTTTTGGTAAGGCAAATGGGGTTAAGTGGCTTGCCCAAGGCCACACAGCTAGGTAATTATTAAGTGTCTGAGACCAGATTTGAACCCAGGTACTCCTGACTCCAGGGCCAGTGCTTTATCCACTTTGCCACCTAGCTGCCCCTACATACATTTTTAAAGATCAGGACTTCCACAATTATATCTTAATTTATTAGTTGGAGAAAAGCATTGTACATGGTAATTCAGCCACAATCCAAATGCTTCTAAATTCTTTCCACATGACTCTCCCATCACTGATTAATCCTTAAGTAAAGCATAATTTTAATGAAGCAGTACACCAAAATCATTTCATTAAATATTTAAAATATTTAGGATACTGGTTTCACAAGGATAAAAACAACTTTTTTGTTTGTCAGATAACTTGTTATAAAAGTGACCCTGGATTCTCTAAGATTGGTCAGAGGTTCATGACCAGATGATTGGTGTGAATTGGAACAGGATTGGGGGGGGGGGGGGCTAAAGGCAATTGAAAGAAGGAAGAACCATTTTATCCATAGGAACATTGTTATGCATGGAACATAACTTTCTGTAATAGCTTAAAATCTCAATAGATGAATTAGTAGTCTTAAAGACAGATGAAATTCTATCATTTATTAGTTCCTGAAAACTCAACTTATGAATGTATTCCTTTAAATGAACCTACCTGCCTTTGAAAAAATATAATATGATAGAGCTAAGTGTTAACTCTTTTGGGTTGTTTTTTTTTTTAGGTTTTTGCAAGGCAAATGGGATTAAGTGGCTTGCCCAAGGCCACACAGTTAGGTAATTATTAAGTGTCTGAGACCGGATTTGAACCCAGGTACTCCTGACTCCAAGGCCAGTACTTTATCCACTACTCCACCTAGCCACCCCAAAGTGTTAACTCTTAATGGAACTAGAGGATTGGAGTTGGGATACTTACTCACTCATCTGGTTAGGGGGAACCCTGAAGTTTGGGAATGATTTTGAAGAGAGCTAACTGCTTCCTTTCCAGAAATTTTCTGTTGTCTAGTTTTAAGATCTACTAGAAATGATAACCCAGATAATTGGAAATTGTATTTCTTTTTATTTATGTATTTGAATTTTCCCTTCACAATGTTTCCCCTAATCTCACTTCCCTCTCCCCACCCCCAACAGAAGGCAGTCTAATAGTCTTTACATTGTTTCCATACTCTACATTGATCAAAATTGAATGTGTTGAGAGAGAAATCTTATGTCCCTAAGGAAAAAAAAATAAAATAATGAGATAGCAAAATTACTAAATAAGATAACTTTTTAAAAATTAAAGGTAATAGCCTTTGATCTTTGTTTAAACTCGACAATTCTTTCTTTGGATACAGATGGTATTCTCCATGGAAGATAACCCTAAAATTGTCCCTCATTGTTGCACTGATAAAATGAGCAAATCCATTAAGATTGATCATCAACCCCATGGTTTTTTTTTTTATAGTGTACAATGTTCTTCTAGTTCTGCTCATCTCACTCAGTATCAATTCATGCAAATCCTTCAAGGCTTCTCTGAATTCCCATCCCTCCTGGTTTCTAATAGAACAATAGTGTTCCATGACATACATATACCACAGTTTGCTAAGCCATTCTCTAATTGAAGGACATTTACTTAATTTCCAATTCTTTGCCACCATAAACGGGGCAGCTATGAATGTTTTTGTGTAAGTGATGTTTTACCCTTTTTCGTGTTCTCTTCAGGGTATAGACCCAGTAGTGGTATTGCTGGATCAATGGGTATGCACATATTTTTTGCCCTTTGGGCATAATTCCAAATTGCTCTCCAGAAAGGTTGGATGAGTTTATAGCTCCACCAACAATGTAATTGTGTCCCAATTTCCCACATCCTTTCCAGCATTGATCATTGTCCTTTCTGGTCTTATATTGGCCAGTCTGAGAGGTATGAGGTGTGGTACCTCAGAGATGCCTTAATTTGCATTTCTCTAATCAGTAAAGGTTTAGAGCAATTTTTCATATGACTATGGATCACTGTGATTTCCTTATCTGTAAATTGCCTCAGCATATCCTTTGACCATTTGTCAATTGGGGAATTGCTTTTTTTTTTTTTTAAATTTGACTCAGTTCTGTATATATTTTAGAATGAGTCCTTTGTCAGAAATACTAGTTGTAAAAATTGTTTCCCAATTTACTACATTTCTTTTGATTTTTGGTTACAGTAGTTTTGTTTGTGCAAAAGCTTTTTAATTTAATGTAATCAAAATTATCTAGTTTGTTTTTAATGATATTCATAAATTGCTTCCCTTTCCATAGATCCAACAGGTAAACTATTCTTTGATCTCCTAGTTTGCTTATAATATTATCTTTTATGGCTAAATCCTGTGCTTATTTTTCTCTTACCTTGGTATAGGGTGTGGGGTGTTGGTCTAATCCAAGTTTCTGCCACACTAACTTCCAGTTTGGAAATTGTATTTCTAAAAGAAGTAAATTCAGGGCGGCTAGGTGGTGTAGTAGATAAAGCACTGGCCTTGGAGTCAGGAGTACCTGAGTTCAAATTCCGTCTCAGACACTTAATAATTACCTAGATGTGTGGCCTTGGGCAAGCCACTTAACCCCATTTGCCTTGCAAAAATAAAAATAAAAAATAAAAAAGAAGTAAATTCATAATTGGAGACTACCCACCTTTGCCAGGGGAGAAGAGCTATGAGTAAGCACTAGCATAGGATTTGAGAGTATACATCTTTGTAAAAAGACCTGGTCATTTGATCCCTCTAGTGTAGACTGTTTAACCTAGTTTTGGAATTGGCATCTTTAACAACCTAAGAGAAGAAGAGGGGTGTTCTCATTTGGGAAGCTCAGTTATTAAGGTGGGCTGATTTGGTTCCTGCTTCAGAGATTGAATGGTCTTAAGAGTCTGGAATGTCTAGGGTAAGCCTTGGTGATAATGTCTAACTATCATATTGATGATGCATTTTAGTTTTTTGTATTTCTAAGACTGGTGTAAATATTTAATATAGAATTCTTCTCAACATTCATATCATATGCTTTTATTTAGCTAACTTTCCTGAGCAAGTAGTGGATAATCTTCCATGTGATTTATCTACTGGAATTTACTACGGTTGGGCCTCTGTAGGAAATGGAGATGTCCATAAAATGGTTTTAAGCATAGGATGGAACCCATACTACAAGAATACTAAAAAGTCTGTGGTAAGGTTTTTTTTTTTTTTAATACTGTAAAGTTCTGAAGACCTTGTTTGTATGCAAAAAAAAAGAAAAAAGAAAAACCAGTTTCCTTATTCATGACTGTTTAGTTTTTAAAGAATGAAATTCATATTATCAACACTATTTTGTAGTAGTAAAAAAAAATGGAAATTAAGAGACTATCTGTAAATTGGAATGGTTGAACAAATTTTGATATATAATTAACAGCGGAATTATTTTGTGTTAAGTATAATTCATTATGCCTCAGTACTTTGTACCATAAGAATATAAAGCCAAAACCAAACAACTTTGAAAGTCTTACCAGCTCTCATCAATGCATATACAAACCATCATTCCAAAGGACCAATGTTGAAGTATACCTACTAATCTACTGAGAAAAGATGTTATAGACTCATGTGTACGTAACGTGACATTTTTGGAGTTAACCAAAAGCAGAATTTTTTTATATATTTATACATATTTCTAGGGTGTCTTTTAAGAATTTTGCTTAATGGAGGAAGGAGAGAATTTTTGATCATAAAACATTTTTTAAAATTCTGTTTGCAAAGTACAGATTCTATTGCCCAATGATCTCTAATAATGCTTTTTTGGACTTCCTAGGAAACTCACATTATACATACCTTCAAAGAGGATTTCTATGGGGAAATGCTTAGTATAGTCATCACTGGCTACATCAGACCAGAGAAAAACTTTAGTTCACTTGGTAAGTTCTTAAATATTGTCATTCTATTTTTTGCTCTTAGAAGGATTTCTTTTCAAGAGAATAACCATATATTATGGTTATTTTACACCTCTTAATTACACAGCAAAAGATCTATTCCAGTGGGTACTTGCTCTTTATACCTGAACCTCAATTGATGCTAAAGAAGGAAAATGATTATTTGATATTATGTGTGTGTGTGTGTGTGTGTGTGTGTGTGTGTGTGTTGCCAAATAATGTTTTCCTACACAATATAAATTGGAAACTTAGGAGAACAGAAGTGAGTTTTAATGCTAAAAGCTAACATTTGTTTTACAGTTTCAAAGTATTTTGTATGCTTTATATTATTTGAGGAATTCTAAGAGATTAAGTACTATAGGTATTTTTTGACTCCATATTATACATGAGGAAGTTATTAGTAAGTGGCAAAGTTGAAACTAAAGCCCCAGGTCTTTATTCCAGATCCTTTTAAACGATACAACATGAAAGACAGTATGTTAATTAATCTAAGCATGACTTGATTAGATAGTATCAAGGAATATCTCATCTCAATAAAATCTTATTGATAAAGTATAAATTTATAAAATTATGATAATTTCTTCATGAATTTCTCATTTTGTGATAAATTTATATAGATTATATCAAGTATGACTTTCATTCTTCTTTATCTCTTCCCCTCACAGATGCCCTTATTTCAGCAATTCAGAGTGATATTGAAGAAGCTAAGAGACAATTGGATTTGCCAGAACATTTGAAACTCAAAGAAGATAATTTCTTCCATATGCCAGAAAGCAAAATAATGAATGGCCTCTGATCAAAAGTCATTTTATTTACATGCATTTTTTCCCTTGTATTCCACTACTTTTTTATCATTGCTGCAGCCTTGTATTTGGTTACCATAAGAAAATTTTCTTAATAGCTATGAATTACTTTATACAATACAAAGTAGTTGCCATTTTATGCTTAAATTAACGATGTTACATTAAACCCATCATGAAGTAGTACCAAAAAGGTTCATTTAAAAATCAAGATTTTTTAATATATATACAGAAGCTTCATGAAACACCACAGTTAAAGCTGAAAGCATAACAGGATCTTTGAGGTTTTTTTTATGATGAAAATATATGTATATAAGAAAACACCAATTGTAAGTCATTTGCTGATAAGAGATTGTTCTAGTGGCTAGGGATACTGTATAATGCTTCTGATTTCCAACTTCTAGACCTAGATGCCACGGAGAAGTAAAATGTGTGTTGTGTAAAGCTTTGGCAGTCTAATACTCTGAAAGGAAGAAATGGTAGAATTTGTGTGTTTGAATATGTAGTATTACATTTTGGTAAACTTGTGATTTTTTTTTTTTTTTAAACTTCATTTTATTTGAGATTATTTATTAAAAAGAAATTTATTAGGGTCAGATTAATGTACTGTTTTCCATTTTATATTTATTTTCATGCCCTGAATTTTTAGGGGTTTTGAATTTGAAAAAAAAAGTTCAGAACCATCCATATCTTTCAAATTTCCGTGCTTTTTTCCTGTTCTTTCATCATAAATGATAGTTTGTATTCGAAACTTTGAACCTTCTCTTAGAGCTCCTTATAAACTTGTTTCTTTCTATTCATAATATTCTTTTACATTTATGATTTTTATGCATAATTTGTATAGTATATAGTCCTTTCTACTACCATTAACTCTGAATGATAATAGATGTGCAAAGGTCATTCATTGGATTCCACTTTAGAAAAGCAAAACTTTAAACATTGCAACAACCTCAGTTTTTTAAAGTAACTCATTAAATGGGGGGGAGTGGGGAAAAAAGTCAGAATTAAGCAGTTGGATAGAAAAAGCCAAAGTTAAGTTAATTTTTCCCAGAGGGAAAACATTTGAAGGGCCAATTAAATTATAGAATATATTTTTAAAGTTATTTAACTTATTTTATTTGTAATTATGTATGTTAAACGTGTAAGCCTTTGCTGTAGTTGTGTAAATGCCAGTCTGACTGATACTTAGAACTTGAAAAAAATTTTAGATGGTTTACAGGTTAAAAACTTAAGAAAAATATTATTACAAGCATTTTTTTTTAGGAAAATGTACTTGGAAATAGTTTGCTTTCAGCCCTCAAATAACAGATTAGTTCTAGTTCTAGTTCTAGTTTATAGATCAAAATAGAAAAGAGTTTAGAAGAGATCTTAAGCCATCCCTAAATCACTTCCATTAACTTTTTAAAGGGAACTTCATTGTGTAGTGCCTTAAAAGATCAAACTGTTCAGGAGTAGACATTCTAAGAGTGTTAAAAAGAAAAGCAAAAGTTCAGGCTTAATAAACAATGATATTCCTTGAGGAAAATTTGCTGTTTAAAAAAAAGGCAAAAACTAATGGCAGTTGACTGGATGACTCACTTAAATTGTTTGATTACTTTGTAGAGGACTTGTTTGAACAAAGCAGTTCATGGGATTGCTTTTTTTTCCATTTTAATATTTAACAACATTTAATCAGCAACCTCATAATTTGTGTAATGATAAAATGTTAGTGACTTTGCAAATTAAAGATTAAAAGCAATTATTAAAAAACATGAATTCATGTTGTGCTTTTTATTGTTGGAATAACTTGGAATGAACAGTACTCAAATCACTTCTTTTGCTGTTAAAACATTTTGTGAACTAGTGTTTTGTTAGGTGTCAGCCATTTGATGTTTGGACTTTTAGGCATTGTAAAACATTGACAATTTAATGTAGTACAAAAAAATTGTTACTTGGAGGAGGGTTGATTTTGGATAATTTAATGTTTTTAGAAATTAAAATAAAACTTAATTCATTGTTCTTTTTCCTTTCCTGGCTTAATTTGAAGTTTTTAATCTCTAACTTGTGTATTTGTTCATTGTGGTTCTTTTAATTGAAACACTATATAACTTTGACAAAGTTTGGCAGCCAGCTAGCATCTGGTAGGAGTAATGAGTCTAACTTCAATGTCTCAGAAAAAGGGACTTCTGATATAGTTTCACCAACCTGGGGGCTGCTTCTTAGAATTCTGCTCCATTCTAGAATCCTGTCAGATTGAATACCTTGGCCTTTTTTGGTTAGGAAAAGTGTCAAGGTGAAGAAACATTAAAGGATCATTGTGTGTCAGTGGAATTATTCTAAGCCTTTAATATACAATGACTTTAACTTCATTCCTCAATCCACCCTCTATAAAGCTTTAAAATTAGTATCCAGCAAAGTTTTGGCTATCTTTAAGGTAAATCACAACAAACTCTGCAGTCCTTTGCATAGGCAGTGACCCTTGCCTGAAATTTTTTCCCTCTTTTCTCTATCTTGGAATCCCTAGGTTTCATTAAGGGTCATCTCAAAAGCTTGCTTTATTTTTTTGATTCTCCAGATTATTGTACCAAACCAAAATGTTACTATACAATCATATTACTTTGTAGTTATTTCTAAATATGCTACTTCCTCTATTGAATTTTAAGTTTTATGAGAGCATGGATTAAAATTTTTCACATAAAAGATATAGCACAGTACTTGATACTAAGGACACTTTCTTGGGATAGTTTAATTGGGAAAGAAAATATACTCAACCAAGTTATGAAAGAGATAAATGCAAAAAGGATTCATTTAAGGGGAGGTAGTCATGCCTTGAAAAATGGATTTCAACCTTTTAGAAGGCCATCCCAGTCCTGTCTTCCTGAGAAGTAGGAAAACAGGTGAAGGAACAGTTAAGTCATTTGCCTAGAGCCGGAAACTTACAGAGTTGAAGTAAGGGGAAGAACAGATGGGACTTTTATACTATTGATGCCTATCTTTGTGAACAATAATTTTGATTCTAACACAAAACACCAAAAGCATTTTATTATGTGAATCAAAGGACTTAGTTTCACACAAGTTGTAATGATTCTGAAGAGACTGACCAAAAATTTGAAGGTGTTTAAATGGAATGTTGGCCTTCTTGAAATGTCAAATGTATCCCTAATTCTTGCTACAAGGTCTGAAATAGAGTATATGCTACCTGTTTAATTGGTACAAGTTATTTTTATGGTTGGCACATTGTGTGACATTGCCCTTTGCACTTATTTCATGGAAGTTTGTCATTTTGAGATATCTACTTGTATCAACTTAGCAAAGTCAAACACGGTAGAGAAGTACTATTAGGGGGGTAGCTAGGTGGCACAGTGGATAGAGCACTTGGAGTCAGGAGTACCTGAGTTCAAATTTGGCTTCAGACACTTAATTACCTAGCTGTGTGGCCTTGGTCCCACTTAACCCCATTG
The DNA here is from genome assembly GCF_037893015.1 of Macrotis lagotis. Taxonomy (NCBI): domain Eukaryota; kingdom Metazoa; phylum Chordata; class Mammalia; order Peramelemorphia; family Peramelidae; genus Macrotis; species Macrotis lagotis. The sequence goes on from NC_133666.1 coordinate 146,266,041, forward strand.
CCTTGCCAAAACAAACAAACCTTTATGGTTATTAGGTCATTTCAGTCCAGTCTGACTCTGGATTCCATATGGGATTTTCTTGGCAAAAATACTGGAGTGATTTGCCATACCCTTCTCCAGCCCAATTTACAGATGAAGAAACTGAGGCAAACAGGGTTAAGTGACTTACTTGCCCTGGGTCACAGAGCTACTTAAGTATAGAGTCTTAATTTGAGCTCCAGTCTTTCTGATTCCCAAGACTGATGTATTTTCCATTGTATCACCAAGTTCTAAAACTTTCCGTTTTCCTTTATTGTTACTACAATTGGATCTTTTTCTCCAAGAATGTTCTCATTTCCATCTACAGGATTTCTTCAAGTCTCAAAACCCCATCTACAGGAAGTCTTTCCTAATCTTTAATTCTGGCATCTTCCATATTATTTCCTTTTTATGCTTATATAGCTTGTTTACATATATATATATGTATGTATATGTATATACATACATACATATATATATGTAATTTGTTTCCACAATAGATTATCTATCCAAGATTGCATTACCTCTTTTATTTTTTATTTTCTAAATTTTTGCTGATACATAATAGGCTCTAAATGCTTTTTGCAATTCCATCCATATATATGATTGCTTTAAAATGGCTGGAAATCATGCTCAAAATGACTAATACGTAAACATGTTAAACACAAATGTACATGTACAACATTCACCACTGAGGGGAGGGTGGAAGAAAAGTGTAATTTATAAAAATGCAAGTGGATGAATGTTTAAAAAAAACTTTCATATGTAATTGGAAAAAGAAAATAGCCCCCCCCCCCAAAAAAAGACCTTAAAAAGATTTGTAAAATTAAAAAATATAAAATGCTTGGAAAATTACTACCTTCTACCACATTGAATGAAGATTGAAAGTAGCCATATGGCCAAAGTTAATGCCTTTTGAAGTGCAGTGATTTTAAAGTAGCTACTCACTCTTGTTTAATTTTCAAAAAGAGCAGTGCTAAACATTATGAAGAAGTTTGACATCAACCTCCCCTGCCTTTCCTTCACCTTTTATTTTTGGTCATTAAGAATGGTATGTTTGAATGTTGTGTTGAATTTTCCATAGCTAACATTATCACATGTCAAACAATTGACTTCCTCCTACCCTCCCCAACATGCAAATTTATGGAAATTATTTTATTTTTTTATTTTTAGGTTTTTTGCAAGGCAGATGGGGTTAAGTGGCTTGCCCAAGGCCACATAGTGCTCTATCCACTGTACCACCTAGCCACCCCTGGAAATGATTTTTTAAAAAACCTGGTATTTCATTTGTGGGATTACTCAATTTACCATTGCTTATCTCTACCTTTGTGTAACTATGGAGGTGCCTTCTTAAGGTGTGTCAGCAGTGAATTTGGTGCATACACACACACACACACACACACATGATACATTCATGTTTATTATAGAAATATAGAACATCTACGTCTATATGAATTATTCTGGGTGTTAACAAAATAGGGTGAGCACAGTTTGGTTGAAATCACCTGATTAAGTCAATTGAGCAATTGACTAAGGTACTTAGAAATCCCTTATTTATAAGCAGAATAAAAGCTTCCTTTTTTTTTCCCCCTCTGATACCATCAGCTCTGCCTCTGGGGTGGATTGCATTCTTTATCATGCCATCAAAAAAGTTACTTCCATATTTTTCCATAGTTGCTGTTGCTGATTATAATTCTATCCATTCCTCCACACTCCCATTTATTATAGTTTCTCTTTCTTTTCACTCTGTCCCTCTTCAAATGTGTGCTATGGGGCATTCCATTGGTAAAGCAGACAGAGCACTGGCCCTGGGGCCAGAGGCCCCCAAGTACACATTCCACTCCAGAAACCCAGCCCCATGGTCTCAGTCAGGCCATCCAATCTCACCACCTTGCAAAAAGTAAAAAAAAAAGAAAGTGTGTGATGATCCTTTCCCATGATCCCCCCCCTCCCCTCCACCGTCCAATTTTCCCATCCCCTTTCCTTTTTTTCATCTAGATTTCTATGCCCTATTAAGTATGTATGTTTTTTCTGTCATTTCTGATAATGAAGGTTACCTCATTTCCCTTCACCTTCTACTACTTCCATACCATTGCAAAAGCTATTTCTTGATTCTTTTACATGAAATATCTTAGTATATCTTACCTCTCCTTTCCCTTTCCGTACATTCGTTGACTTTTCACCCATTGATTCCATTTTTACAATATATCATACCTTCAAATTCAGCTCCCTCCTGTGCCTTGTCTATAGATTCTTCTTTTAGGTGCTCTAATAAATGAGACAGTTCATATGAGTATTATCACCATCATCTTCCCAAACAGTAATACACACAGTTCAACATCATTAAATCCCTCTTAATTTACCCTTCTTGTCAACCCTCTCTATGCTTCACCTGAGTCCTGTACTTTAAAGATCAAACTTTCTGTTCAACATTTGAACATTTCAACATTTGAAATTCCCGTTTCACTGAAAGTCCATCTTTTCCCCTGGAAGAGGATGTTCAGTTTTGCTGGGTAGTTGATTCTCAGTTGCATTCCAGCTCTTTTGCCTTCTGGAATATTATATTCCAAACCCTACGAGCCCTTAATGTAGTTGCTGCTAAATCCTTCAGCTCCACGATATTTGAATTGTGTCCTTTTGACTACTTGTAATATTTTCTCTTTGACTTGGGAGTTCTGGAACTTGGCTATAATATTCCTGGGTTGGGGGGTTGTTTTTTTGGGATCTCTTTCAGGAGGAGATCAGTGGATTCTCTCAATTTCTATTGTTCTCTCTGCTTCTAGGATATCAGGGCAATTTTCCTGTAGAAATTCTTTAAAAATGAAATCAAGGCTCTTTTCCTGATCATGACTTTCAGGTAGCCCAATTTTTAAGTTGTCTCTCTTGGATCTGTTTTCCAGATCAGTTGTTTTTTCTTTTTTTTGTTGTTGTTGTCTTTGAATTTATTGGGGTATGTGTTTTAACAGAAGGATTTATTGTGTCAAAAGTATGAACAGTGATGCCATATTTTTGCAAAATTCCATATAATCAAAATGGATGGATCAATTCAGTGTTTTACCAACAGTGTATGAATGCTCCTTTCTAACCACAACTCCAACACTGACTATTCTCATTTTTATTATCTTGGTCAATTTTCAGGGTGAGAGTGAAAACTCAGAATTGTATTTACATTTCTCATTACTATTGACTTGGAGCAAGTTTCCAAATGTCAATGCAATTTATAATTTGCAATTCTTTCAAAAAAACCATTCATATCTTTTGACCACTTATCTATTGAGGATTGGCTCTTGTTTATTCTTTTTTTGTTTTCTTGCATGTCAAGGTAGTACTGGGAAGACAACTGGCACTTCATAAATTCTTCCTGTTGATTCATTTCAGAAAATGTTTTTGAAAATAATTGTGATGGGGCGACTAGGTGGTGCAGTGGACAGAGCACCGGCCCTGGAGTCAGGAGTACCAGAGTTCAAATCTGGCCTCAGACACTCAACAATCACCTAGCTATGTGGCCTTGGGCAAACCACTTAACCCCCTTGCCTTGCAAAAAAAAAAGGAAAATAATTGTGATATTCATTTATATAGAGAGAAATCTATCAGGGCCTGTGAAACTAGGTGTGAAAGTACTATTATCCGCACTGAAATTGAATATTCTCTTTTGCTCCCCTTTAAAAAGCAAGCTGAATCTTATTTCAAGACTCTTTCCTTAATTTAGGAAACTGGTAGAGTTTGATAGTCTTGCACATGGAGTCCCAAATTTCATGCCTGTGGGTACTTGGATTCATCAGGTGTTATCTTTCTGAGTTTATCCACACAGAGCAAAATGAGTGTGAGAAACCAAAGACTCCAACCGATAGCTGCTGCAATCCAACCATCTTCATCCATTCCATGCTTACAGCACTGGGCAGCCTCAGAACAGAAATCCAGATTGGAGCACTGTGCTATGAATGCCGAGTCTGACAGAGAAGAAGTAATGGATGAGGAGTTGTGTGTTTCTGCTAAGCAAGTTGTGAGGAAGGAGGCAGACAGGAGGACGAGGCTGATGGGACCGTAGATTACAGAGGGCAGCTGCTTCATGGTGGAGATGGGAGGCACCTCAGTTGTTTTTTCAGTGAGATATTTCACATTTTCTTCTAGTTTTTCATTCTTTTGATATTGCTTGTGTCTTGATTCCTCACAAAGTCATCAGCTTCCTTCACCTCCATTCTACATTTGAAGGAGTTGTTTTCTTCAGAGAACTTTCTTCTCTTCTTTTCCATCTGGCTAATTCTGCTTTTTAATGCATTCTCCTCATTAACTTTTTGAACTGCTCTTTCCATTTGACCCAGACTGGTTTTTAACATGTTGTTTTCTTCAACATTTTCTTTGCATCTCCTTCACCAAGCTGCTCCTTTGGTTTTCATGTGTTTTCCTACATCTTTCTTACTTGATTTTCAAAATCTTTTTTGAGCTCTATCATAATCTGAGCCCAACTCCTATTTTTTCTTGGATGTTTTAGATGAAGAAGCTTGGACTTTCTCATATTCTGTGTTTTGATCCTCCATGGGACCAAAGTAATTGTCTATGATCAGGTTCCTTTTTTTTCTGTCTACTCATTTCCTTAGCCTGAACCCTGGTTTTGAGGTGCTTCCCAAGCTTTTGAGTTGTTATTGGGACACCTCCTGCAAGGACCTCAGTTCCTTCAAAGTCTGACTGTTCTCCTGGCCTGTGCTCTGGTCTGTGGATGACCACAAGCCCTCCCCTCTGCCCTGGAGCTGTGAGGAGGGTCCCTGCTCAATAGCAGTGGGGGGCCTCAGGCTACAACCATGGTCTGAATACAGACAAAGCAGCAGAACTCTGTCCCAAGGATAGAGGAGAGACCTCAATCTCCCCCCACCCCCTTACTTTCCATGGGCTGAGCACTCTGGAAGCATCTGCTTGGCGGCTCACTTCTGGGTGGCTCTTAAGGCCTGTTTCCATTTCTTGGGGTCTGGGCTGCACTGATGGCTGCAGCTGCACTGAGGAGGGCCAAGTTGGCCTGGGCTTTGCACCTGCCCTGTCAGAGGTTTCTCCACTGACCTTCCAAATTGTATTTGATGTTCCCTGGGTTGGTAGGTCAGGAAACAATTTCTGCTGCCAGGAGCCTGTGCTCTCAGGGACCCAGGGCTGAAACTCCTCCTCTCCAACCCAGTGATCATAATTGCACTAAGGCCCCCTCCAACCCAGTTGAACAGAGCCTTCCCATAGTCTTCCAGGGTACCTTGGGCTGGGGAATTGACTCTCACTGGATCTTTCTGTGGGTTCTATCTCTTGAAAATTTAGAGTCAGATATTTAAAGTTTTTGAAATATTTTTGAGGGAGATCCTAGGAAAGGCCGTTCTCATGCCACCATCTTGGCTCCCTCAAAAAGCTTTCCTTCTTAACCCTTCAAGACCCCCTGTAATTATTTCCATTACTTTGAAGATCCTTTAGGATAAAGCACTCCTTTTACTAGAATGTCTGAAATCAGTTCTCCTGCCACATTCTCATGACCTTCCTTTCTGAAACTCCCCTTCCTACCTTGTCCCTGCTTCATCCTGGGTTGTGGAAATAGTATCCTTTGATTGGACAAGCAAAAGGTGATGTTTCAGGTCATACCTTCTGTTGGTCAAAGCTATTTAAAGCTAAAATATACCTCCTCTTTGGGGAGTCTGGCTCTCTAGCTAGACCACTCCCCTCATACAAGCATGCCTGAAGAATTCTCAGCTTAGAGAAATATCAATAAATGTGCTTGTTAATCTGATTCTGTTTTGCTTTTAAGGTCAAAACCTTTGGTACCATTTGTCCTTGGTTAGGACAAACTCTGGTTTTTGTTTTTGTTTTTGTTTTTGCAAGGCAATGGGGTTAAGTGACTTGCCTAAGGTCACACAGCTGGGTAATTATTAAGTGTCTGAGGTCACATTTGAACTCGGGTCCTCCTGACTTCAGGGCCGGTGCTCTATCCACTGCAGCACTTAACCTCCCCTGGTTAGGACAAACTCTTGAGAAGGTTAACATTTATTTCCAATGGGCCAAAATTCAATGAGGACCCTCTCATTTGGGGAGACATTTCACCAGTGCTACAGTTAAAGACAAAACTCAATGACCAACTTGCTAATGAACTTCTTTGTACTTTTAAGTTTGTCCTCTGACAAGAGTCTGTCACCTGGCCCATGAATTCTTTTTTTCCTTCCTTGTAAATGATACCAACACCAAAAAACTAATTTTCAATCACTTGTCACCTAATTTTTTTTTTAAAGAAAATCAATACTGAATATATTTTCCAATGATACATATGAGTGTTTTCTTTGACTTCCAAGTTACTTTTTTTTTTTAGTTTTTGCAAGGCAAATGGGGTTAAGTGGCTTGCCCAAGGCCACACAGCTAGGTAATTATTAAGTGTCTGAGGCTGCATTTGAACTTAGGTACTCCTGACTCCAAAGCCAGTGCTCTTATCCACTGCGCCACCTAGCCACCCCCAAGTTACTTTTTAAAAATAATGGATTGTGAGTGTGTTCGAGGTTTCTAGGAGCTGCAAAATAGAACAATAAATTTTTGTAATTAGAATAAATAGGTCAAAAATTTTTCCCCCAGCCAAGATATTTTAGAGAGGATAAAAGGGATAATTCAGTAAATTCTCCCAAGAACAGGGGGGAAATCAAGCTCATTAAGTGCTGTTTGGCTTGTATAAATGTATAAACCATGTTAAGTGGTAAAATTTTTCTGTTCTGTTTTGAAAATACATTGAATCCCAAACTTCTCAAATACATATTCTCAGCTAAACTTGCCCCAATATATTTATTATTACATTCCAACTATTATTAACAAATTCATTACCACTAACCTAAAACTTCCAGTCACATGAGTATTGGTCAATTAATTATCCTTTCTCTTAACCATGCCTACATTCTGAGATGCCTGAATTCTTACAACCTTAAATGGTTAGTAGTTTTGCTTTTCCACAGCAAGATTTATGAAAAGAAAAGTTGGACAATAAAAGGTGTCTAAAGGATTGATGCTTCCAGATTTAATCCCTTTCTGGTACCAATAATTTTCTTTCAGAAGCAATGAAATTACAACTATTGTGTATCAACCTCATCCTCTTGTCTCTTCCTAGTAACCTGGTTAACTTTCACCTGTCCTCAAATCTCCCTATTCCCAGATGTCTGAGTCTTTTTTTCTTAATGACATCAAGTACAGTGTAGTGGAAAGAATCCCTGGGTATCAACTTTTGCAATGACATGTGCTTGTTGAGATACCTTAGGCAAATTATTTAAGTTCTTAAGCATCTATACAGGGAATATTTGTACTACTTGTCTCACAGGGTTGCTGCAAGGTTCAAATGTTTCAATACACAGTTTTTGTGGTTGACATAAAGTGAGACATTGAAGTAGAGAACCCTGAAATAACTGAATGACAATGTTGAATTCATAGTTTAGATCAACATAAATTAGTGTAGAATGGGATTGTATTTTTTCATGATTTTTATTTTATTTCCCCCAAGTTACATGTAAAAACAGATTTTAACATTCATTTTTGTTATGAATTTGAGTTCTGAATTCTCTTTCTGCTTCCCACCCCATTCCCCCTCATTGAGAAAGCAATTTTATTTTGATGAAGGCTAAAAATGTAGTCATGCAAAACATTACCATAATAGTCATGTTGTGAAAATAAACATATAACCCCCTCCAAAAAAAGAGAAACTTCAAGAAAAATAAGGCAACATAAATATGCTTCAGTCTATATTCATACACCATCAGCTCTGTCTTGGAGGATGCATAATTTTCTTTATCATAAGTCCTTCAGAGCTGTCTTGGGGCACAGCATTGCTGAGAAAAGGGGAGTCATTCACAGCTGATCATTCTGCAATGTAGCCGTTACTTTGTACATAGTACATTTCCCATTACATCCAATATATGTCTTGCCAGGTTTTACTATTCATCATTTCTTTTTTTTTAGAAAGGTTTTATTGATTTTGAGTTTTACAATTTCCCCCCAATCTCACTTCCCTCCCCCACCCACCACAGAAAGCAGTTTGCTAGTCTTTACATCATTCCCATAGCAATCTAAGTTGAATGTGATGAGAGAGAAGTATCCTTAAGAAAGAAACATATAGCATGAGATATAGCAGAATTACATAATAAGACTTTTTTTAAATTAAAAATAATAGTCCTTGGCCTTTGTTCAAACTCCACAATTCTTTCTCAGGATACAGATGGCATTCTCCATCACAGATACCTCAAAATTGTGCCTGATTGTTGCCCTGTTGGTATGAGCAAGTCCATTGAAGTTGATCATCATTTCCATGTTGCTATTAAGGCATACAGTGCTCTTCTGGTTCTGTTCATCTTGCTCAGCATCAGTTCATGAAAATCCTTTCAGGCTTCCCTGAATTCCCATCCCCCCCGATTTCTAATAGAACAATAGTGTTCCATCACATACATATACCACAGTTTGTTAAGCCATTCCCCAGTTGATGGACTTTCCCTCAGTTTCCATTTCTTTCTCACCACAGAGCTGCTAATGAAAATTTTTCTACAGGTGGTGTTTTTACCCTTTTTCATAATCTCTTCATGGTATAGACCCAGTAGTGATATTTCTGGATCAAAGGGTATGCATGTTTTTATTGCCCTTTGGGCATAATTCCAAATTGCTCATTCCCCAACTGATGGGCATCCCCTCAATTTCCAGTTTCTTGTCACCAGAAAAGAGTTACTATAACTATTCTTAAGCATATAGGTTCTTTTCCTTCCTGTTTTTCCACTCTTCTAGAATATAGATGTGGCAGTGGTATTGCTAATTTAAAAGGTAGGCATAGTTTTATAGCCCTCTGAGCAAAGTTTCTAATTGCTCTACAGTTGTTATATCACAACTCATCAAAGAGTGCATTAATGTCTCATCTTTCCCTTCAATAGTTGTCATTTTCTCTTTCTGTCTTTTTAGCCAATCTGATAGGTATAAGGTAGTTCCTCAGAATTGTCTTCCAATTGTTTCTACAATCAATAGTGAGTTAGGACATTTTAAAAATATGGTCATAGATAGCATCGATAACCTCATCTGAAATAGTTCTTATCTTTTGATCATTATCAATTGGGGAATGGCTCTTAATTTTATGAATTTGACTCAGTTCTCTATGTTTGAGAAATGAGGTCTTTAGCAGAGAAACTTTGTTTCAATACTTTTCCCCCAAAGTTACTATTACTAACTATACTTCCTTCCATTCTATTTCCCCCACCCCCATTTATTTGAATCTCTCCTTTCATCCTGTCCTTCCTCCAAAGTGTTTTGCATCTGACTAGTCTCTTTCTCACTCTCCCTCCTTATAACCAACCTCTCCCCACCTTTCTACCAGTCCCTTCCCCTCTTTTCCTCTGGGATAAGATAGATTTCTTTACCCAATTAAGTGTGTATGTTATTTCTTCTCCAAGTTAGTTTCAATGAGAGTAAGGCGACACTCACTCCTCCTCACCTTCCCCCTCTTCCACTTACTGCAAAAGTTTTTTCTTATTTCTTTTATGTGAAATAACACATTTTACCTACCACTTTCCCTTTTTCCCAGCACATTCCTCTCTCACCCCTTAACTCCATCTTTTTAATATATTATACCTTCATATTCAACTCCCACTTGTGCCTTGTCTATATATGCTCTTAAGAAATGAGAAAGTGCAGGGCACAGTAGATAGAGCATCAGCCCTGGAGTCAGGTGGACCTGAGTTCAAATTGGGCCTCAGACATTTAATAATTATCTAGCTGTGTGATCTCGGGCAAAGCACTTAAGCCTGTTGCCTAGCAAAAAACAAAAAAAAAAAGAAAAGAAATGAGAAAGTACATATGAGTTATCAGTATCATTTTCCCATGCCGAAATACAAGCAGCGCAGCATCATTAACTTCTTTATGATTTGCCTTTCCTGTTTTCATATTTTTGCTTCCCTTGAGTCTCATATTTAAAGATTAAATTTCTGTCACCTCTGGTCTTTTCATCAGGATTTTGAAAGTCTCCTATTTCATTGAATATCCATCTTTTCCCCAGAAAGAGTATGTTCAGTTTTACTGGGTAATTGATTCTTGCTTGTAATCCAAGCTTTTTTGCGTTCTGGAATAATTCCAAGTCTCATTATCTCATAATGTAGAAGCTGCTAAATCTTGTGTTATGCTGACTATGATTCCATGATAATTGCATTGTTTCTTTCTGGCATCTTGCAATATTTTCTTTTTGACCTAGGAGTTCTGAAATTTGGCTCTGAATTCCTGCAAGGTTTCATTTTGAGATCTTTCAAGAGGCAATTGTTGAATTCTTTCAATTTCTATTTTACCTTCTGCTTCTAGACTATCAGGGCAATTTTCCTTGATAATTTCTTGAAAGATGATGTCTAGACTCTTTTTTTTTGATGATGATTTTCAGAGTCCAGTAATTTTTAAATGATCGTTTTTAGATATATTTTCCAAGTCAGTTCTTATTCCAATGAGATATCTCACATTTTCTTATAGTTTTTCATTCTGTTGGTTTTCTTTTATTGTTTCTCGATTCCTCACAAGTAAAAGTTATCCCTTCGCTCAGTTTTATATTTTAAGGAATTATTTTCTTCAGTGAGCTTTTATATCTCCTTTTCCTTTTGAACATTTCTACTTTTTAAAATATTATTCTCCTCATTGGCTTTTTGGACCTCTTTCTTCATTTGGCCAGTCTGGTTTTTAAGATGATATTTCCTACGTGTGTGTGTATGTGTGTGTGTGTGTGTGTGTGTGTATCTCCTTCACTTAGCTGCTGATTTGGTTTTCATGATTTTCTTACATCACTCTCATTTCTCTCCTCAATTTTTCTTGCACCTCCCTTATTTGACTTTCACAATTCTTTTTGAGTTCTTCCATGGTCTGAGACCAATTCATACTTTCTTGGAGACTTTGGAAATAGACACTGTGACTTTGTTATCTTCTTCTGAATGTATATATTGATCTTCCTGATGACCATAGTAATGATCTATGGTTGGATGTTTTTTCTTTTGTTGTCTACTCATTTCCCCAGTCTATAACTAGATTTTTAGTCTTTTTTAAGGTAGGACTCTAGTTTGAGAAAGGAGAGTGCACTATCTGAAGCTTTGAGTGTATTTTTCAGCTATTTTCAGATGCTTCTTAGGGATTTACAAGATTCCAATTCTTCCAAGTTCTTATAATGTAAAGGGAAGTTTGTGCCACTCTCTTGACCTGTACTCTGATATGTGAATGACCACAAGCACTCCCTTCTGCCCTGGAACTGTCAGGAGGGTCCCTGTTCAGCTGCATCAGTAAGCTCTCTTATGATTCTGCTCTTTTTCCTGGGACTGCAACCTAGATCTGAGTATGGGCAAAGCAACAGAGTTCTGCATCAGGGATAGCACTGAGTCCCCTGTAATCTATTTCCAACCTCCTTACCATCTGTGGGCTGTGAGTTATAGAAGCAGCTGCCACTACTGATTCAGTGGCTCCTGAGGGCTCTTCCTGATCTGCTGGGGTCTGGTCTGCACTGCTGAGGCCTGTACACTCTGGTACAGCACACTCTTTTTGCTGACCTTTCAAGTTGTCCTTCTTAGGAGCTCTCTGATAAAACTCATAAACTAAGGACTCTAACTAAACTTTCCAAAGACAGAACCCACAAAGGGACCCAGTGAGGCAGTTCTCCTACTCAAGGTAACCTGGAAAAGAGCAGAAAGGCTCTGCTCCCCGGGGTCGGAAAGGCAGCCTGCCAGAGGGGTGGCACGACAGGGCCAAAGAATTTCAGCCACCCAGAGGCAGCCCCAGGGCACTGGGAGCCGAGGCTCACAGCAGCGGAGTCTCCTGAGCTGCACCCCAACAAACACCGGGCACAAAGTGGGGGAACAGCGGGGGACCTCTGCCAGAGTGAGCACGTGGAGCCCAGCCCTCAGGGCACACAGAGAGCAGCACAGCCACCCCAGCCCAGATCCAGAAACAGAAGCAAGCTGAGCAGGTAAGCAGGAGCCCCCAGGGCATGAGCCCATTGAGCTGAGGGAGGGGAGTGAAGAGAGACTGCTGAGCTCTGTCCTCTGCCTCTGGAACAGGACTTTGGGGCTCTGACCACATTCAGATCCTGATGGAAGTCTAGGCCCCACCATAGAACAGCAGGCCCCCCCCCCCTCAGCCCCATGGCAGAGGGGGGCACATATAGTCATTCACAGACCAGGAGGGAGGACAGAGCCTCACACACTGAGACCCTTGTGGGAGTGCCCCAAAAGCTCAGGAAGCACCCCAAAACAAGGCCCAGGCTGGGAAAATGAGCAAGCAGAGAAACAAAAGGAAGACTATTGAGAAATATTTTGCAAATGAGCCCAAGAAGGATCAAAATACTCAGTCTGAAGATGAGGAAGCACAAGCTCCTACATCTAAAGACTCCAAGAAAAACAGAAATTGGGCTCAGGCATGACAGAGCTCAAAAAAGACTTTGAAAATCAAATGAAGGATTTGGAAGAAAAACTGGCAAAAGAAAGGAGAGAGATGCAGGAAAAACATGAAAATGAAGTCAGCAGCTTAGTAAAGGAAATCCCAAAAAATGCTGAAGAAAATAGCATGCTAAAAACCAGCTTAGGTCAAATGGATAAAACAGTTCAAAAAGTTATTGAGGAGAAGAATGCTTTAAAAAGCAAAATTGACCAGATGGAAAAAGAGATAAGAAAACTCTCTGAGGAGAACAAATCCTTCAGACAAAGAATAGAATTCAGGGAGATTGATGAATTTACCAGAAATCAGGAATCAATACTTCAAAACCAAAAAAATGAAAAATTAGAAGAAAATGTGAAATATCTCATTGAAAAAACAACTGATATGGAAAACAGACTTAGGAAAGATAATTTAAAAATTATTGGAATACCTGAAAGTCATGATCAGGAAAAGAGCCTTGACATCATTTTCAAAGAATTACTACAGGAAAATTGCCCTGATATTCTAGAAGCAGAGGGCAAAATAGAAATGCAGAGAATCCACCAATCCCCCCGAGAAAGAGATCCCAAAAAACCAACCCCTAGGAATATTATAGCCAAGTTCCAGAACTCCCAAGTCAAAGAGAAAATATTACAAGCAGCCAGAAGGACACAGTTCAAATATAATGGAGCTGCAGTCAGGATCACACAGGACTTAGTAGCAACTATATTGGAAGCTTGTAGGGCTTGGAATATAATATATTGGAAGGCAAAACAGCTTAGAATGCAGCCAAGAATGAACTACCCAGCAAGGTTGAATGTCCTCTTCCAGGGAAAAAGATGGACTTTCAATGAACCAGGGGAATTTCAAATGTTCCTTTTGGAATGGCCAGAGCTGAACAGAAGGTTTGATCTTCAGAAACAGGACTCAGGTGAAGCATGGAGATTGGAGGAGAGGGGAGAAATATGAGAGGCTTAATGAGGATGAACTGCATGTATTCCTGCATAGAAAAATGACACTGATAATACCTATATGAACCTTCTCAGGTAATAGAGCAGGTAGAGGGAGCTTTTATAGTTGAAGCACAGGAGAAAGCTGAATTCGAAGATAAAATATGGTGGAAAAATGGAGTCAATAGAAAAAAGGGAAATGTAATGGGAGAAAGAAAAAGGAGAGGGGGAATAGGCCAAGATATTTCACACAATAAGATTTTTTTTTTATTACAATGAGCTATTGCAATGATATGGAAGGGGGGGAGACAAGGGGGAATGAGGAAACCTTTGCTCTCATCAGAGGTGGCTAGGAGAGGAAACAGCATATATACTCAATGGAGTATAGACAGCTGGAGTAAGAAGGAGGGGGGAGCAGGGGGAAGGGGTGGGGATGTGAATAAAGGAGGAGAGGATGGACTATGGGGGGAGAGTGGTCAGATATAACACATTTTCTTTTTTACTTCTTTCAAGGGGCTGGGATTGGAAGGCCTGCCCAGGACCATGGGGCCAGGTGGATTCTGGGCCTAAGGGGTGGTATGGGGGCTCAGGGCTTCTTGGCCCCAGGACCAGGGATCTGTCTGCTGCGCCACTCAGCGACCCTACAGCAGAGTCAGAGTGAAAGGAGAGAGAAAATATAGTACATGGTAGTGGAGAAATAAGAAAGGAGGGAGTTGTGATCAGCAATGGCAATGTTGGAAAAATATGGAAGTAACTTGTGTGATGGATTTATCATAAAGAATGTGATCCACCCATGACAGAGTTGTTGGTGTTGGAACAAAGACTGAGGCACATCTTTTGTTATTATTATTTGGGGGAGCGTGCAGGACAAGTGGGGCTGGGTGGCCTGCCTGGGGCCACATAGCAGGGTGATCTTTGGGTGTCTGAGGCCAGATTTGGATCCAGGTGCTCCTGGCTCAAGGGCCAATGCTCTGTCTGCCACCCAGTCACCCTTATTATGATTACTATTTTATTTTATTTTAGGTCTTTTTTCCCCCTTCTTTTTGGTTTTTGCAGGGCAGTGGGGATTGGGTGGCTTTCATGTCACACAGCTGGGTGATTGTTGGGTCTATGAGGCTGGATGTGGGCTCCGGTGCTCGTGGCTCCAGGGCTGGTGCTTCATCCATTGCTCCACCTGGCCATACCTACAATTATTACTATTATTTTTTTAATGTTAATTTTTTTTCTCTCCCCTTTACTTTTTTCATCCAAGCAAGTCTATCTATATTCATGGGGGGAGGGGTATTTTGTTTACTTGTAAACAAGAACATTTTATTAATGTAAAAAAAATTTGTGCAAAATGAGAATAAAAAAATAAATTAAAAATGGAAAAAAAAACCTCATTATGTTTTAAGCCCTGAAAATGACTTGATCAGATTGTAAGCAACTGGAACAGAGTATTGTTTGTCTCTTTTTGTATTCCTAGCACTTTGCACAATGTATTTCTTAATAAATGTTGTTGGTATTTAAAAAAAAAATTTAAGGGGTCGCTAGGTGGCATAGTGGATAGAGCACTGGCCCTGGAGTCAGGAGTACCTGAGTTCAAATCAGACCTCAGACACTTAATAATTACCTAGTTGTGTGACCTTGGGCAAGCCACCTAACTCCATTTGCCTTGCAAAAAAACCCCTAAAAATAAATTAAAATATTTTTTTGACAAAAAAAAATAATGAGGCACTTACAAATCAAATCAACTTAGAGATTTCATATCACACCCAGCAGACTGGGAAAGGTGTTAGAAGGTGAGAAGAGTTGATGGAGGTATGAGATGATTGAAATATTTTGAAAAGCAATCTGTAAGTATGCAAAAAAAAGAGATGCAAATATCCTTTCTTCCTCAGATCCCACTTCCAGGAAGACTGAAAAAAATTGATTCCCCTATACACTCAACTATCTGTAGTAGCATTTTTTTAATAGCAGAAAAGAAATAAAAACAAAGTACATAAACATTGACTAGGAACTAGTTAAATAAATTGTAGTACATGCAATTGAATGTATGTAATGAATTAATGAGGTGAATGGTTTTAAAATTTTATGAATAGAAACAATAACATAAATAATATAAAGACTAAGCTTAGTGCAGTGATGGGCACATAAAGAACCTGAGCTAAAATAATTTTCAGAGGCAGGGAAATGGGCAGAGTATATAAAGTGTTGAGCCAGAAAGATTGGAATTAGAATCCAATTTCAGGCACTAGCATTGCGGTCTTGGACAAATCACTTAACATCTCTGAGTTTGCTTCTTCATTTGAAATGGGCTGTTGAAAAGATCATATGAGACAACATGTACAAAATATTTTGCAAATTTTAAATTGCTATATGAATGCTAGCTATTATTATAATATTGGTTTCACATGTTAAGGCTTAGGAGAGTTGTATTTTGAGTTTTGAATGGGGAAAAAACAGGAAAATGGACTTTCCCAAAGCATTCCATAGAAATTGTGACATCTCTATTCCTAGAATAGAGGGAAACATTGTGAATTTTACATAATTTTATGATCTATCTGTGGTGTTATCCTTCCCCCGCAGATAATTAAGAACCAATTTTATTAAGTATGGTTAGCAGATAATTTTTTTTCACTTTTTAATAATGTTTATTTCAACATACCTATGCATAGGGAAATACACTCATATCAGTTAATATAATGCAATTTAGTTTAACTTTACACTACAATTTGGACCAAAGACTTGTACATGGTTTAGGTTAAAAAAAAACAGGATTTGCACTCTGGTTTATTTTTTATCTATTACAAACGTATAAAAGATCCTCAAGTGCTGCTATAGCAGGCAGCAAGAACCATGAGAAATTTACCTTTGGTTTATTTCAGAAAATAATACATTTATTGCACTGTAAAAGCTTCAAACATGGTGCAACAAAACATTATAAAAAATGTTTCAGTGCCAGCTTACAAAAGTTCATTAACTAGTGTAGTCTTACAAAAACAAAGCATATGTACATGTGAAACAACTGCATTAGCTATCTGGATTCAGTTAATATTGTATGTAGATTGTGGATCTACACAAACCAATATTCAAGGATTTCCTTGAATTTGAGTAACACTATAAGCTCAGTTATTCTGCTGAGGTCAGCAAGGTGACAACATATTGGCTGTCAGTTTTCACCGTTTTGCAATTTATATATAAAAAAGAAAAAAACTTCAGCCTTTGAGTCTCAGTCCAGAATTGAGAACTACACTAACAAGTTTGAAATTTCTCAATCAAAACACACAGGACAATATGCAATGGGCTCTGCTTCTGTTTAAGATTATGAACCTTCAAATGCCAATCAATACATCCTCCCCACTCCCAACATAGTTCAAACTGAGAAGTGGCTCCAGAAATGGGCCAAGCATGAAAGACAAGAGCAGATTTACATCTAACAAGAGGCATCATCAACAAGCCTCCAAGAAAAATAAGCACCTATGACTGAAACCAAAAAGAGAAATAAGAAATAAATTGAAAATACTGAGAAAAGAAACATTGTGGTACACATAAGTTTAAAGAGCAAATACATATTTTAGAAGACCAACAGTATAAGTTAATTAGGTTCATACACTATAGTTTTTCAGTAGTTTGTTACCAATAATACAGAAGCATCAACTTACATATATGAATATAGAATGTTACTTCTTGTTACTTTCTCTTAATATATTGCCCAAAATTCTAGATTCAGTTCTATTCAAGTAAAAAATTGAAAGATGAGATTTTCATGCAAATACTAAATATTCCTAATAAAATTTCTATTTACTGGAAATTTGTATTTGGAATTATTGATTTACTTTAAATCAAAAGGCAAAAATACATAGCAATAAAGACAGTACCTAATATAGGCCTGACTGTCACAAAGTCCTTACTTGCTGAGAGAAGGGTCTTAAAACTTCCACTTTCTATGCAGTAAAACAAAAAGTTATCTTGCAGCAACATAGGTCTTGATCAGTTTAATGATCAAGTTATTTGTTAATTTGTTACATTTAATTTTTAAGTTTTTTAGACTAGTCTTAAAACTGGATTAGAATATTGCTAAAGCTCTTCAACATCTTTAGAGATGGCAAATTTTCTTGCTTAAAAGATTTGAAGGGACCTAATGAAGCCTCTTTCCAAAACTGAGGTTTCTGTAAGTCTCAGTTAAACACTTACCAAAAGATGGCAATTTTTATATTCATATACTATAAAAGAAAACCCAATAAAATGTACCCATGAATATTAAAACTAGGTGTTTTTTAAAGGAAGACATAACTAGTTTCATTATAAAAAATTTAAACATAAATATAGTTGCAACTTGATCTTATGTTGACAATGATTGTCAGAGCCTGGTATTCAACACCATTTAATTATACTCATTCATGCACACTGAACACATGCTACATCACACAACTTACTCCTGCCATGAGCTTTTTCTGCTTCCTTAAATCTTTGGCCTCCCAATACCAAGTTTCACACCCTTTAATCTAAAACTCATCTTTACATCGCTGCCAAAAGAAGCATCTCCCCTATCCGCTTGTCCATATTCCCCCCCACACCCCCACCTTCTACCCAAATTTCCCCATTCATTCAAGTTGTACTGCTGCACATTTGGGAACATGGATGAAATATGACCAGAACTCATTTTCCATGATCTGGTCCATGTCTAAGGATAACCTAAACAGTAAAATGACTTTCCAGAAATTCAAGATTAGGATTTCTCAAGGTTAATTTTCCTCATTGTGCTCAAACCCAATATATCTACCATGAAAACTTTTCAGATTAAAAAAAAATGGAAAAAAAACCCTTGAAGTCAAATTTTTATTTATTGTCTTTAGCAGCTTGCCAAAGAACCTATGAAAAAAGGACCACTAAGAAGAACTTGGTCCTAAAAAGATATCCCTTCTAGTGTCAACTGCCCATGACGAATCTGAATCGTTGTTTTTTTTTTAATAGCCTCAAGTTGGTACAAGGCAAGCTTGGACACACTCAGTGCAGGAGCTAGCAAAATGTGTCCTGAGAGTATATTGGGTCTTTTTTTTTTAATCTGGAAAGCACCTAAGTTAGAGTTAACTGTATTGGATACCCTGGTCACTCTCTTCATAGGGAGCTGGGGTGGATCTACAAACAACTATAAATGCCTTATCTTACCCCAGCTGAAACCATGGAGTATCCCAAGGTTTTGTATAACTTGAATGAAAAAAGGAAGAGGCAATTCCTCTCTTCTTTTTTCAATCCCAGGTTTGCTACTTACCAGCATATTATACTTATTTATTTGGATTAATGGCTATATGGACATTAGCCACTTAGGAAAAAATGTTTATATGAAAGGTTCAATTTATACTATGCAGTTTTGGAAGTAGCCATACCAAAATGGACTCAGGGGAAAAAAATCTATTGATGTTTTGGTTAGCAGATAATTAATAAAATGATGATCATTTAACTTTCTCACATAAAGTGAAGACCTGTATTTAATCTTTTGAAAATTAACATTCCCTGTCCAAGGTAATATTTCCTAAATTGTCCTCCTTCTGGTATTAACACTTTTTTAAATGATACAAGCAGGCACTGTGGCAGATGGATCAAGGTATCAGCATTCAAAACATTGCTCATCTTATACTTGGAAGCAGATGGATAGCCATAAGCATGGACCAAAGAGGTTACTGCATTGCCTTCAAAACTAGTTATTGACCGCAAGGCCATAGAAATAATTTTGAAACTTCATAAATTCCATGGTTCATTTGATATTTCAAGCTTCACTGGTTTTCTGAAAACATTATGTTTGCATCTTTTTGTAGTGACAAAAACCGGAAATTAAGGAGATGCCCATCATTTGGGGATCAGTCGAAAAATTATGATATATGAATGTGCTGTTCTTCTGTAAGAAAGCATAATTGAGCAGATTACAGAAAAGACTGGAAAGACTTGTATGAACTGATGCTGAGTAAAGTAACCTAACCAAGAGAACATTATACACATTAACAGCAATGTTGTGAAATGATCAACTATGATTGACTCAGCTCCTCCCCTTCAATGATCAAGGACAATCCTAAAAGATTTATGATGGGGGCAGCTAGGTGGCATAATGGATAAAGCATCGGCCTTGGAGTCAGGAGTACCTGGGTTCAAATCTGGTCTCAGACACTTAATAATTACCTAGCTGTGTGGCCTTGGGCAAGCCACTTAACCCCATTTGCCTTGCAAAAACCTAAAAAAAAAGATTTATGATGGAAAATGCCATCCATATCCAGAGAAAAAACTATGGTGTCTGAATGCAGACCAAAGTACATTAGGTTCATTTGTTAAAACATTTTTATGTTTTTATGCTTTTTCTCCCCCTCCCTTAGTTCTAATTCTTCTTTTCCAAAATGACTAATATGGAAATATGTTAAACACAATTTTACATGTATACCTTATATCAGTTGCTTACTGCCCTGGGGAGGGGAGAGGAAAGTGAAGGTGGTAGAAGAAAAGCTTCCAAAAAGATGAATGTTGAAATCTAGCCTTGCAAAAAATTGGAAAAAATAAAATAAAATAGCATAAAAAAAGAATTATGCCTGCATAACAAGCAAGTGGTACCTTGGTACTGTTTGATGTTTTGACCCTAGAAATATCAGTAACTATATTGTTGGCTTGTTAAATTAAAACCCTGGACTGACTTGGTTTATCTTCTAGGTGGCCTAGACTGCTTTTTAAAAACTTTGTTTTTAATGTTTATATTTGTCTTTCTCAGAGATCAGTGTTCCTTAGCATTTATGCTTAACTTTTGGAGAGACGGCAGATAGGAACTTTCCTAGTTCTTATCACTCTCCCTTAACAGGGACAGTACAGTAAGGAAGTAGCCACTGAATCCCTGTTTTTATTGATGGATCATGTGATATGCATTGCTGATATCTTAGAGCATGCCACTTTTCCTCCCCATCCTCACTTAATAAACCCAAGGGACTCCCTATCGCCTCCAGGAATAAATACAAAATCCTCTGTATGGTGTTCAAAGACCCTTATAATCCAGCTGACTTCCCCTTCTCCTCCATTCCTCATGCCTTTCCAGACTTCTTACACTTTATAGCCAGTCTCACCCCTGCCCCACCCCATCCTACCCCATTGAAACTCTTTTATTCTGACACTGACTTTCTGGCTATTCAAAGAACAAGATTCTGCACCTTCTGATTCTAGACATTTCTCTGACTGTCTTTTATGTCTGGAACACTTTCTCCCCTCATTTCTATGTTCTGACTTCTTTCATATCTCAGCTAAAATTTCATCTTCTGTTGGAAGCCTTTCCTAGTCCTTTCTAAATCTAGTGCCTTGCTGGGAGTCATTCCTGAAACAACTTTTGAATGAAGCTTCTAAATAGATCCTAGGGTGACAGAAACACCAAAAAAACCCATAGTGAAACAACTTTTCAGTGACATATCTTAGAGAAACTTCAGGAAAAAGTCAATTGCATGGGTAAAAGGGGAATACAGCCTAGTGGAGCTGTGAGAGCTGGAAAGCCAGCAAGAAGCTTTTAGCCACTGAATACAACTCTGCCAGCTGTGATGGTCACAACTCCATATGAGAAAGCAAGGTTTCAAGCTATGGGAAGCTGGTGCAGTGTTGGGTTGCCCTAGCACAGCAAGTACACTGTGAACACTGTAAACACCAGAGCAAAAAGTCCAGAACCAGAATCCCAGCCCCCAACAAAAAATAGGAAAAAAAAAACAAAAGCAAAACATTGGGACTATATACCCTATACTATAGGAACAGAGTTCAACTAATAAAATGATCAGAAAAAGAAAACCAATGCTAACCATTGACAGTTAGTGATGATATAAACATCATCTCAGAAAAGGAAAGCAGTGACAAAATGTCTACATGTGAAGCCTCTATGGGTTGATGAACTAGTTTTACTTACAAAAAGACTGCTTGGAAAAGCCCAAAAAAGGATTTTAAAAACCAAAAAAGGAAGAAGAAAAATTGAGAAAAGATATGAGAATCATGAAGGAAAATTATGAAAAATGAACTGAAGAAAACAATAATTTTAAAAGTAAAATTGATCAGTTGGAAAATAAAATTAACTAATTGGGAAAAAATCACCAACACTAACTGAAGAAAATAAAATCATAAAAACTAAAATTGGACAAATGGAAATGAATGACTATGTGAGACCAAGATTCCATCAAACAAAACCAATGGACTGAAAAAAAATAGAAGAAAATGTAAAGTACATCTTAGGAAAATGACCAACCTGGAAAATAGATCCAGGAGAGATAATTATGAGTTATTGGTCTCCCTAAATGCCACAATCAAATAAAGAGCTTGGATTTTATCATGCAGAAATTATGTTGAAAAACTACCTGAACATGCTAGAACTAGAATGTAAAATAGTCTTGAAAGAATCCATTGATTATCCCCAGAAAGAGATCTCAAAATTAAAATTCCATGGAATATTATAGCCAAATTCCAGAATTTCTCAGGTCAAAGAGAAAA
Source organism: Macrotis lagotis (assembly GCF_037893015.1). Lineage (NCBI taxonomy): Eukaryota > Metazoa > Chordata > Mammalia > Peramelemorphia > Peramelidae > Macrotis > Macrotis lagotis. The sequence continues at coordinate 146,287,880 of NC_133666.1, forward strand.
TACTGCAAGCAGTCAAAAAGAAGCTATTTAAGTACCAGAGTACAACAGTTAGGATTATGGTGGATTTATCAGTTTCAACATTGAAAGATCGGGGGTGGGGGGTGGAGGGAGACAAGATAGTGGCATGAAAGCTGGAATTCCCAGAAACTTGTTCCCCTCCAAACTCCAAAAGCCATCAATTATGACTCTAGTCAAAATTTAGAGGGGCAGAAAGACTGAGTGATATAATTCCTCAGTCCAAGACAACTTAGAAGTTCCACATGGAAAAGTCTGTTCCACCGGGACTGGGGATTGGAAAAAGCCCAGTGCAGCACAGCCAGGCTGGGCACCTAGGTCCATGGCAGAAGGGGCAGTTTCCAGACCTCTTGGCTCAAGGATCATGGGACAACTGGAAAGGGTTCTGAGAATTCTGCTGCACCAGAGCGAATGCAGAGTGGCACCAGCCTCAGAGCAGCTCTACGATGAGAACCTGTAGCAGGAGTTGGCAGAACCACCCAGCATGTCCAGAGCTCTCAGTCCATAAATGGCAAGGGAGTCAAGAGAGACTGAAGACATTTCTCTGCTCTCCCTGGGGCAGGACTCAGCTGTTTGCCCATATTCAGATCCAAGTTGCAGCCTGAGCCCCACAACACCACCATAGCTGAGCAGGGACCCTCCTCACAGTTCCAGGGCAGAGGGGAGGGCCTGAACACAGCAAGAGAGCAGTCAGAGCCTCTCATAAGACCTTAGAGGAATTAAGGTTCCTATAGGTTGTCCCCAAAGCCTCCCAAAGCCTTGGAAGTGCAGTAAATCAGTCGTAAGCTGAGGAAATGAGCAAACAACAGAAAAAGAAGAATCTAACCATAGAAAATTACTTTGATCTCATTGAAGATTCAGAAGATGACAAAACTGAAGGTTTTGTACTCAAAACCTCCAAGAGAAATAAAAAATGGCTCAGGCTATGGATGAGCTCAAAAAAGACTGTGAAAAGCAATTAAGAAGAAAAATTGGGAGGAGAAATAAGAGTGATGCAGATAAATCATGAAAACCAAGTCAGCAACTTGGTGAAAGAAATACAAAAATACTGAAGAAAATAACATATTAAAAACCAGTTTAGGCCAAATGGAAAAAGCAACACAAAAGGCAAATGAGGAGAAGAATGCCTTTAAAAAGCAGAATTGGCCAGTTGGAAAAGGAGATTAAAAAAACACTCTGAAGAAAATAACTCCTTCAAATGCAAAATTGAACTAAAGGAAGCTGATGACTTCGTGAGAACTCAGGAAGAAATAAAACTATGCCAAAAAAACCCCAAAATTAGAAGAAAATGTGAAATGTCTCATTGGAAAAACAACTGACCTTGAAAACAGACCCAGAAAAGATAATTTAAAAATTATTGGGCTACTTGAAAGTCATCACCAGGAAAAGAACCTTGACTTCATTTTTCAAGAAATAATATAGCAAAATTGCCCTGAGATCCTAGAAGCAGAGGATAAAATAGAAATTGAGGAATTCACCAATCACCTCCTGAAAGATCCCAAAAGAAAAACTTTCAGGAATATTTTAGCCAAACTCCAAAACTCCCATGTCAAAGAGAAAAATACTAAAAGCTGCCACAAACAAGTAATTCAACTACCATGGCTCCATAGTCAGGATTACACAGGATCTGGCAGCATCTACATTAAGGGCTTGTAGGGATTGGAATATGATATTCTGGAAGGCAAAAGATCTTGGTTTAAAATGGAGAGTCAACTATCTAGCAAAACTGAACATCCTTTTTCAGGGGAAAAGATGGACTTTCAATGGAATAGGGGACTTTCAAACCTTCCTATTGAAACAACCAGAGCTGAACAGAAAATTTGGTCTCCAAGTACAGGACTTGAGGAAGCCACAGTGGGGTAGATGAGAAGGACTAACTGTGAGGAATTTAATGATGCTGAACTTGTTGAATTCCTGAATGGGAAGAAGATACTGATAACTTGTTGGGAGCCAGGGTCTCTAAGCTGCTTGACACAGTTGTGGCAAGAAGACTCAAGGTGGCCACACTGCCTGATGGAAAATTTTCTTCATATAGGTATAGATATATATATGTATATATATATATATATATATATATATATATATATATATATATATATATATATATGTATGGATTTCATGTATACCAATATTTATAAGTCTAATATTGATTGCAATACTTACTCATCCTAATAGCAGAATGACTATAAAGGAAGGATTCCAGAGAAATTCCCTGAATAAAACAGATTGTAAACTCTGTACAAATTTAACAGGACTGCCTCCCCCTGAGGCATACGAAAGATTCCAACTTTATGAAATCTCTGGAAAACCCAACACTGGGAATTCCAAGGAGATGTCAGAATATATACAGGGAAAACAGATACAAGATGGGTTAGGTAGAATTTCTGGGAAATCAACAGTTTTGCCCCCCCTTACCATACACAGGAATATATGATAAAGATGGTGTAAGAATAGTCAGTATAGGTAACTGATATGTGAACTCTAACAGTCTTAGTTTATTAGGAAAGAATAAAAAAGTCACAGAAATTGTGGTTTCTACCAACAAGGGCTGAAAGGAAATTGGTTATTGAAGGAGTCAATGGATGAGTGGACAAGCACAACTACCCTTACTATAGGTTGTTAAGGGAGTGTATCGAAAAACATTACATATACAGAAACATAAAAAATATTCCATTAAATGAATTGCTTAATTAATAACTTTAAATGATTAATAATTTTACAATGCAGCAACAAACTAGGTAGCAGACAGGTTGAGGTCATCACAGTCTGAGCAGGGATAAAAATTAATTAACTACATGATTGATAATCAAACTTGTAACCACTACATGATCAAACTTTTAACCACATGAAATATATGATTAATAATGAAAATTGTAAACTTTTTTAACCAAGGAAATGATCTTAGCTTGCTTGCTTGATGCATACATGATTCTGAGACTATAAAAATAAATCTAAGCAGCAGACAGTCAGTCAACCTGCTCCTGCCTTTAACCCCTGTGTTGACTCAACTCATTTCGCCAACTCTATCCCTCCTGTCAGGTTCCAAGGACCCCGTGGAGGCTGGATCCCTGTAATAACTCATATGAACATTATCATTTATAAGAGTAGTTAGAAGGAGCATATATAGACAAGGTACAGGAAGGAGCTGAATATAATGGTATAATATAGTAAAAAGATGGAGTCAATGGGTGATAAAGGAAAGTACTAGGAGGAAGAGAAAAGAGAGGAAGAAGGGGCTAAGATTTCACACTAGAGTCAAGAAAAAGCTTTTACAATGGGAGTGGAATGGGGGAAGGTGAGGGGGTGAATGAGTGAGCCTTCATTTTCATCAAAAATGGCTCAGAGAGGAAATAATATACACACTTAATAGGGTATATAAATCTATCTTACCCTAGAGAAAGGTAAAAGGACAGGGATTGGATGGGGAGGGAATGGGGAAAGGGAAGGGGGGGAGTAGATGATAAAAGAGAGGGAAGATCGTGGGAGAGGGTACTCAGATACAACACACTTCTGAAAAAGGATAAGATGAAAAGGGAGAGAATGGAATAGATGAGGGGGGGGATAGAGGGGAGGGAAATACAGCTAATGATAACAACTGTGGGAAAAATACTAAAGCAACTTCTCTGGTGGCTATGATGGGGAAGGCTACTCATCCTAGAGACAGCCATTGGAATCTGAACAGAGACTGAAGTGCCCTTTTTTCTCTCTCACTATTCTTGAGGTTTCTCATCTTTTTTTGGGGGAGAGGGTTTATGATTACTCTCACAACAAGATTATTGTAATAATATAAAATAAGTGAATAAAAAATAATTACCTAAAAAAAAGAAAGATCAGGGGACCTGGGATATGATATTCCAGAAGGGAAAGGAGCTTGGATTGCAACCTAGAATCAACTACCCCTGCAAAATTCAACATATTCTTTCAGAAGAAAAGATGGTTTTTTAATGAAATAGAGGATAGAAAGACCAGAACTGAATAGAAAATTTGATCTTCAAATATAAGACTCAAGAGATGCATAAAAAAAGTAAATGGAAAGGAGGGGAAATGATAGTTAACTTTTGTGAACATTATTTCTCTTAGGTTAATTGAAAAGAACATATTTAGATAAAAGGTGTGAATATAAATTGTGATATGATCAAACTTTTAGATATTGATTGATTTTGCTTTACATGATACTTTAGCTCATATTTCCAAAAATAGTACTTGGAAAGAGGATCATAATTTGATGATATTATATGACTCTTGAGAATTGCCTTTCTAATGGGACAGTTGAGGAGAGTGTACTTGGACAGAGCAGTTATGGGTGTGACTATGAGGTAATGTTGCTCATGAATCAATCAATCAATCAACCCTTGAGACCTCATCAGGACTGACAGGAATTTATCTTGATAGAGGTTGTGGGTTTAAAACAGGTTTAAGATACTCAAGACATAAAAAGGATTATGCTAGGAGAAGGTGAGGCATTAGAGAATAAATAACTCCACATGAAGAGGCCCAAAGACCCATTAAAGTAGAGGGAAAGAAGGCAGGGTATGAGCACTGAATATATCTTACTCTCAAAAGATTTAGTCCAAAGAGGGAATAGCATACACTATCAATTTGGTTTAAAAATTTATTCTACCCTCTAGGGAATTGGGGAGGAAGGGGAAAGAAAGGAAAGGAAAGGACTGATAAAGGGAAGGGTAAAAGTAAAAGTAAAGGTAAAATTAAGATAAAAAGAAAAGTTAAAAATAAAAGGGAAAAGGACTGATATTAAAGAAGGGCTGATAGGCAGAAATCAGAAGCAAAACATTAGTGAGGATGGATAAGGAGAAAGGAAAGAAAAGAATAAACAGGGGAAGATAGCATGAAGGGAAATACAGAGTTAGGGAAATACAGAGTTAGTAATCATAGCAAAAAATGTGAATGCAATGATTTTTTTTCTTTTTCATGATTCCCTCACCTTACTTCTAATTCCTCTTTCACAACATGATTAATATGGAAATATGTTAAACATGAGTGTACACATACAACTTGTTCATTATCATAAGGCAGGGTGAGGGAAGGGATGATGGTAGAGAAATGTGGAACTCATAACTTGCAAATGGACGAATGTTGAAAACTACCTTTGCATGTAATTGAAAAAATTAAAGAACTTTTTAAAAAAGAAAAGAAATCATGTGGGGATGTGATTTCAGAAAAGTCTGGAAAGATTTCCATGAACTGATGCTGGGTGAAGTGAGCAGAGCCAGAACATTGAATACATTAACAGCAATGAACTTACTCTCAATAGAACAATAATCAAAGACAATTCTAAAGAACATGTGACAGAAAATATCATCCACATCCAGAGAAAGAACTATGTTGTCTGAATACAGACATATCATTTTCCATTTTTAAAATTTGTGTATTATATTGCCCCCTTTTTCATTTATACTTCTTTCACAACACAATTAATATAGATATACATTTAATATAGTTATTCATGTATAACTTAAAATAAATTGCTTTATATCAGAGAGAGGGAGGAGGGGAGGGAGGGAGAAAAATGCGAAACTCAAACCTCACCCAAAAATGATTGTTGAAAACTATCTTTGCATGTAGTTGGAACAATAAATAAAATATTTTTTAAAATAGCTAGTGCCTTCCTTTCTATACTTTGATACATATATATATATATACACACACATATGTATATGTATGTATATATTCCTGTATGATTGGGATGATGGAATGACCAGGTTTTGCTTTGTGCAGGAAATTTGTTTCAGGAGGGAATTTTACAAGGTACCCATTCCCCTAAGGAATAAGTCCCAGGCACAGGTCCATATTGGGATGGATCTGTTTTTGAACTCAGTTCAATAATAGGATGGTAAGAAAAGAGATAGGAGGAATAGAATTAAGGTATCTATCTCATAGGAATCCCAGGAAGAGTTGAAGGATGACCAACTATAGGGAGAAGCCCAGTTCTAGACCAACCTCCTTTTCCTCACCCCCATCCCACCTCAACCTCCCAAGCTAATAACTTGGTGCCCTAGTGCTCAATTGGCTGGTAAAGGATGAGTGGAGGTAGGGTCTTGAGAGACAATGCCTACTCACCCCTCACCCATGAAGGACAGGGTACACTTGAGAAGGGATCCTCCCAGAGGGTTCCCTTTCAACTTCTATGGTTATTCTCATTCTGAGACTAGGGGACAGTATTTGAGAATGTCCAGGAGAGCTGGGTTCTAGTTCTTCCTCTAATAGAGGCTCTGGATATCTATAAAATGAAGATTTGGACAACATAGTTTCTAAACTTTCTTTCAACTTTAACTAACTGTAAGTCTAAGAGATTGGAGCCCCCTTTTCTGTACTTTTGCTAAGTTTCAGTTTCATTATACTGAATGCACCTCAACTCTATGACCTTGGGCAAGTTATTTCTTCATTTTAGGGTCTTAGCTTCCTTTTCTGTAAAATTTCCATTTCCATGATTGAACTAGTTGACTAGCCTTAAGGTCAATCAATCAATCAATAAACATTTATTAAGCACCTGCAGGTACAGTGTTTAGCACTCAGGATACAAAAAGAGGTTTAGACCATATCTGCCCTCAAAGAGCTCAAAATCTAATGGGGGAGACAAAAAAGCAAAAAAAAAATCACAAATAAGTTATGTAGATAATGCATAGGAAATAATTCAGAAAAAGAAGGATCCTTCCAACTTGTTAACAAACTCTTTTGCAATAGGAGAATTTGCTTTTATGAATTCAAGTTTTTATGAACACCAGAAACTCTCATCATCAATGTACTTAAAGAGGACAAACTTATAAATCTGGATGACTTTAATGCTAGAGTAATCACAGACTATCCAAATACAGTAGGGAGTCCTTGAGAGGAATAGAGTCAGCAATAGCAATAGAAATGGTCACTTACTGCTGAAAGCCAACATTATAGAAATTTTAAGCTATTTTTTCCTGGGTAGTGATTAGACTTCACCTGGGTCAAATTGGGTTTAGTTTGGAGGGAGGCATTTTAAGAAGGACATTGATCTGGTTGGTTGGTTATTGTTGTTTGAGTTTGAGGAGGACTAAAATGACATCACTATGATGGGGTCAAGATACATTGTGTCTTAACTGTCACTGATCAGAGCAAGAAGATCTTGGAAGGTTCTATCACAGCTTGGGTGCAAAGAATCCATAAGAATATTTGGAATGAAGATGTCTCTAACTGCACATTTAACATTTCTTTTGAGCTACTGCAATTCTACTTTGTCCATAGTGCACAGCACCTTCTTTGATGCACCCAAAAATGATTGTTGAAAATTATCTTAGAATGTAGTTGGAAAAATAAATAAAATATTTTTAAAAATATCTAGTGCCTTCCTTTATATACGTTGATACATATATATGTATATATATGTTAGGTGGATTGATGCCCCTGTCACACATATCTATTGATTCCAAAGTTCTTCAGAGAGACATTAAGTGCCCTTATATTAGTTTTTCTGACCTCCGTGTGAGTATTTGTCTTGTGTAAGTTCTCCATAAAACAGTTTTTTAAGTAAACATGCTTTTGGCATTTGAACAAAGAAGTCAGTCCATCAGAGTTGCACTCTCTGCAATAGAGTTTAAATGCTTTGCAGAGAAAGGACCTCAATAGACAGTAAGCATCTTATCTTTCCAGGAGATCTTCAGACTCTTCTTAAGACAATTTGAATGGAAGCTATTCAGTTTCCTCGTTTGTTACTGATGTAACTGTCCAGATTTTACAGGACTACAACAATGAAGTCAGCACAACAGTTCTGTAGATCTTCAACTTGGTAAGCAGTCTAATAATTCTTCTCTTCCATGATTTCCTTCAGAGCTTCCCAAGCATTGAAATGCATTTGTCAACCTCATCAGCTAAGTGAACTTCCCTGGAAAGTATACTACCAAGGTAAATGAACTTATACATACAATCAAAATTTCTCCATTTCTTGTAACTGATATTTTCATTTGTAGATGGTGTGGTGCTGGTAAGTGAAGAACCTCTGGTTTCTTGTTGTTAATCCTCAGACCAAAATTAGCACCAGCAGCAGGGAACTGATCTATACTTTATTGCATCGCAGCTTCAGGATTGAGTGTACAATCATCTACAAACAAAAAAGTCACATACCAACTCTACCTCCACTTTAGTCCTAGCTTGGAGCCTTTTCAAGTTGAATAATTTACCTTCAATGTGGAAGCCGAACTTGATGCCATTTTTGTCCTTGTTGAAGGCATCTAGGAACATTGCTGAAAATATCATGCTATAAAGCATGGGAGTAAGAACATATAGTTACTTCACTCCATTGATGACAGGGAAAGTGAGAATATTATCCATTATCCAGAACCCACTGTTAAGAAACTGATAAGCAATAGTGATAAATTTATCCAGGCAACCAAATTTTGCCATAATTTTCCACAAGCCCTCATTACTGACAGTATCAAAGGCTTTGGTTAGATAAATGAATGCTTCCTTACAGACTGCTGTTCTGTTCTTGATATTTCTCCTTTGGTTGTTGACATCAATCATTCCTCGGCCATTTCTGAAACCACACTGGATCTCAGGTAGATGATCATTTTCTAGGTAGAGAATTAGACCAGTAAGGAGTACTCTGGCAAGAATCTTGCCATCAATGACTAAGAGAGAGAGAGAAACTCTCTTTGTGATTGTCACAGGGAAATTGTTTTCTTTCCTTTCCTTTATAGAGATGGACAATGGAGACATCCTTGAATTCTATGAACTTCCTCTTGTCATATAACCCAGAAAATTTCTAAAAGTTTTTGCATGAGTACCTTGTAAATTTCAGCATAGGTGTTTTGTCATATGAGAGGAGCCTAATAGCATTCAAAACCTCTTCTTCAGTTGGAGGTTTGACTACAGAGGAATTGACTTCAACCTGAGATGTATGGTCAATGGCATCAGCATCAATTGATGATGGCCTATTGAGAATACTATGAAAGTGTTCAGCCCAGCTATTTATCTCCTTGTCACTAATCAATGTGACTCCATCAGTATTGTATAGTTGAGACCCAATGGATTTTTGGCTCATAAATAGCATTTGGGAATCATAAAAATTCTTTGGATTGTTACTGTGAACATAAAACTGAATTTCATCTGCCTTCTTTCTTCCTGAGCCAATAATCCTGCATTTCTCTAAATTTCATTTGCCCTTTATTTTTTTTTTTAGGTTTTTGCAAGGCAAATGGGGTTAAGTGGCTTGCCCAAGGCCACACAGCTAGGTAATTATTAAGTGTCTGAGACCGGATTTGAACCCAGGTACTCCTGACTCCAGGGCCGGTGCTTTATCCACTGCGCCACCTAGCCACCCTTGCCCTTTATTTTTGATGGGGTTAAATGTTACTTTCTTAGAGAAGGATGAACTATCTTCCTGGTAAACCCTGTGGAGGTCTTCTTTATTTAGTAGGTTGTGAATTTCCCTTCAACAAACCAATTTTGATATTTATTCTGGTCCTTATGAGTACTGGTATTGTACACCAAATCTCTGACAGCTGCCCACTCCTTTTCTGCTCCATAGTTGGAGTTGACAACTATGTATTGGCTCAGCTTTCTTTCCAATTTAGTTGTTCATACTTGGATTAGAACTTTTATCTGTTGACATTGTCTTCCAGTAGTCATCTTGCTTTGGGGCTGCTGCTTTTATTGAATATCAATATTATAAGTTTATGATCAGTGTACACTCTTTTACATATCACCTTTGTCACTCTCACATCCTATCTCTTCTCTTTACAATGATATAGTCTATTAAATATCTATATTTGCTGTGAGATTGCATCCATGAAGCTTTATTGCATTTAGGTAAACAGATAGCAGTATTAGTGATGTGAAGGTTGGGAGACATAAAAATCTTCAGTAGTATGTGACCATTGCTACTGCTGTTGCTGACCCCATTCTTCTCAAGAACTCCTGACTTTCTGATAGTCTGTACCTACTCTGGCATTAAAGTCACCCAGAATTATACATTTGTTCTCTTTAGGTACATTGTTGATTAGAGTTACCAGGTCTTCATTAATTTTTTCTTTGCTTTCATCTGGGTTTGTCACTATGGGAACATTCTCACTAATGATGGTGTCATGGTGCTTTCCTGGAAGTGGCAATAATGTTAAGAGCTTGTCATCCTTTCTTTTTTGGGAGGCATGCAAACTTGTTGCCTAGATTAGTTTTGATTGCAAAATCTACACAAACTTCATGATGCTCTCTGTACTGCGGCCACTCTAGGAAAAAAAATGTGTCTACAGCTCCAACTTCCAGAGGTTGGCCTTCATTTGCCTACCATGTTTCTCTCAGAATTGTTATTTGAATGAGATACATGCTGAGTTTTCTCACAACAAGAGCTGTTTTTCATTCAGTTCTACTGGATTTGGGGGGTTGTCCATAAGTTTGTGCATATTTCATGTATTGATAGTGAGTAGAATTATCTTTGCAAAAGTTTTTGTACTTTGTCTTTTGACCTTAGGGTAGGCTCTGTGCTTACCTCAGCAAGCAGGTCAGGTAGGGGGAAAGCAGATAATTTTAGGGCACCTTTTCTAGCTACTTCCTCACACCAAGAAGTGAGAAGTGTGGCTCTTAAAAAAAAGAATTTGGAATTATGCCCCCCAAAACAATAAAACCGCATGCCCTTTGATCCAGAAATATCACTGCTAGATCCATTTCCCAGAAACATGCAAAAAAAAGAGGAAAAGGACTTGCTTATATGAACAAAAATTATTTAAAGATGTTCTTTTTGAGGTGGCTAATACTTAGAGCTGAAACTCAGAAAAGATGCTCATTAGTTGGTAGATGGCTAAACAAAACATGATATATGCTTATGATGAAATATTATTGTGCTATAAGAACTAACAAGTTGGTTTCAAGAAAATCTAGAAAGGCTTCCATCAACTAATAGAAAGTAAAATGAGTAGACCCAGGGTAACAATGTACAAGGTGAAAGCAAAATTGTACAAGGAAGAACTGTGAATGATTTAACAGTACAAAGATCTAAGACAATCCCAAGGAACTCATGATGAAGCATGTTATCTACCTCCAGAGGAAGAATTGATACTGCCAGAATACAGACTGAAATGCTATTTTTTCATTTTCTTTCTTTCATTCTTTTTTAAAATTTGTGTCTTCTTGTATAAAATAACCAAGATGATTGCACATATTTAACATATCAGATTGCTTACTATCTCAGAGAAGTGGGAAGGAAGGGGAAAAAAGAACAGAATTTGTTGCTCAAAACTTTGAAAATGTTTTTAAAAAGGAAGTCTATATTTGTCTTTTTAAAAATAGGCACTTCCATATATGATTATTAATTAATTCTTAACCCTTAGGAAAAAAAATCTTCTCAGATGCTCAGTGGACAGCCAAATCCCACTGTTGCTTAGTCCAGTGAGAAGTTGATATAATGGCCTAGACTGCTTATGTACAGAGTTTGTGATTATAGAAGATGCAATGTATCTACAGCTACTGTTTATTTTGTCACTTGTCTGTTGTCACAAGACTTTGAAAGACAAAATGGTATGGGCAATATCTTTTGACTAGCACAGAAAATGGATTTAAGTGAGGCAGAGTTGCTTGAGCTCAGTCTAACGCTTCCAGAATCATTGGAGGCCAGTGGCAAGACAAAAGTCAAGATAACCAGTTGTAATGGGTGACTAGAAATCACACTACAGGAGGAATGGTTGGTTTGCAAAGGATAAATTATTATAGTATGGGACAGATAAACAGCAATACCACAAAGGTACACAGGCAGAGATTTGGGAATGTTGTAGAGGAGTATCATGTTCAAATCAATGCAATAAACATTTAACTACCTCCTGAATTTAAAGGACAGCACTATTTTCCTACCAGTCATACTCCTTTGGACTTTGTCATGGACAGGAACGTCTTAATCCTGGCAGATCACATTAGCCTTGTAACTCACACCTCATCAGTATTCTCTATTAGAAGGGGGAGAGAGCCTTTTAGAACTTTCATTTAAGAAGGGTGTCAAAGATGGCGACAAGAAGGGAACCAGTCTTAGGCGCTCTGTGATAAAACTTGAAACTAAGGACTCTAACTAAGCTTTCAAGAGACAGAACCCACAAAGGGACCCATTGAGGAATTTCTCCCACTCAAGGTAACCTGGAAAAGAGCATAAAGGCTCTTCTCCCCGGGGTCAGAGGGGCGGCCTGCCAGAGCAGTGGCCCACCAGAATGCAAGAACTTCAGCCTCCCAGAGGCAGCCTCAGGGTGCTGGGAGCCACGGCTCACAGCAGCAGGGGAGTCTCCTGAGTTGCACCCGACAAGCACCTGGCACAAAGTGGGGGAACAGCAGGGGACCTATGCCAGAGCGAGCACGTGGAGCCCAGCCCTCAGGGCACATGGAGAGTAGCACAGCCACCCCAGCCCAGATCCAGAAGCAGAAGCAGGCTGAGCTGGTAAGCAGGAGCCCCCAGGGCATGAGCCCATTGAGCTGAGGGAGGGGAGTGAAGAGAGACTGCTGAGCTCTGTCCTCTGCCTCTGGAATAGAACTTTGGGGCTCTGACCACATTAAGATCCTGATGGAAGTCTAGACCCCCCCATAGAACAGCAGCCCCCCCCACCTCAGCCCCGTGGCAGAGAGGGGCACATATGATCATTCACAGACCAGGAGGGAGGACAGAGCCTCACACACTGAGACCCTTGTGGGAGTGCCCCAAAAGCTCAGGAAGCACCCCAAAACAAGGCCCAGGCTGGGAAAATGAGCAAGCAGAGAAACAAAAGGAAGACTATTGAGAAATATTTTGCAAATGAGCCCAAGAAGGATCAAAATACTCAGTCTGAAGATAAGGAAGCACAAACTCCTACATCTAAAGACTCCAAGAAAAACAGAAATTGGGCTCAGGCTATGACAGAGCTCAAAAAAAGACTTTGAAAATCAAATGAGGGAGTTGGAAGAAAATTTGGCAAAAGAAAGGAGAGAGATGCAGGAAAAACATGAAAATGAAGTCAGCAGCTTAGTAAAGGAAATCCCAAAAAATGCTGAAGAAAATAGCATGCTAAAAACCAGCATAGGTCAAATGGATAAAACAGTTCAAAAAGTTATTGAGGAGAAGAATGCTTTAAAAAGCAAAATTGGCCAGATGGAAAAAAAGATAAGAAAACTCTCTGAGGAGAACAAATCCTTCAGACAAAGAATGGAATTCAGGGAGATTGATGAATTTACCAGAAAACAGGAATCAATACTTCAAAACCAAAAAAAATGAAAAATTAGAAGAAAATGTGAAATATATCATTGAAAAAACAACTGATATGGAAAACAGACTTAGAAAAGATAATTTAAAAATTATTGGAATACCTGAAAGTCATGATCAGGAAAAGAGCCTTGACATCATTTTCAAAGAATTACTACAGGAAAATTGCCCTGATATTCTAGAAGCAGAGGGCAAAATTGAAAGGGTGAGAATCCACCGATCCCCCTGAGAAAGAGATCCCAAAAAACCAACCCCTAGGAATATTATAGCCAAGTTCCAGAACTCTCAGGTCAAAGAGAAAATATTACAAGCAACCAGAAGGACACAGTTCAAATATAATGGAGCTGCAGTCAGGATCACACAGGACTTAGCAGCAACTACATTGGAAGCTCATAGGGCTTGGAATATAATATACCAGAAGGCAAATTAGAATGCAGCCAAGAATAAACTACCCAGCAAGGCTGAATGTTCTCTTCCAGGGAAAAAGATGGACTTTCAATGAACCAGAGGAATTTCAAAGGTTCCTTTTGGAATGGCCAGAGCTGAACAGAAGGTTTGATCTTAAGATACAGGACTCAGGTGAAGCATGGAGATTGGAGGAGAGGGGAGAAATATGAGGGACTTAATGAGGATGAACTGCATGTATTCCTGCATAGAAAAATGACACTGATAAAACTCATGTGAACCTTCTCAGTTAATAGAGCAGGTAGAGGGAGCTTTTATAGTTGAAGCACAGGAGAAAGCTAAATTTGAAGATAAAATATGGTATAAAAATGGAGTCAATAGAAAAAAAGGGAAATGTAATGGGAGAAAGAAAAAGGAGAGGGGGAATAGGCCAAGATATTTCATATAATAAGATTTTTTTATTACAATGAGCTATTGCAATGATATGGAAGGGGGGAGGCAAGGGTGAATGAGGGAACCTTTGCTCTCATCAGAGGTGACTAGGAGAGGAAACAGCATATATACTCAATGGGGTATAGACATCTGGATTAAGAAGGAGGGGGGAGCAGGGGGAAGGGGTGGGGATGTGAATAAAGGAGGACAGGATGGACCATGGGGGGAGAGTGGTCAGATATAACACATTTTCTTTTTTTACTTCTTGAAAGGGGCTGGGATTGGAAGGCCTGCCCAGGACCATGGGGCCAGGTGGATTCTGGGCCTAAGGGGTGGTATGGGGGCTCAGGGCTTCTTGGCCCCAGGACCAGGGATCTGTCTGCTGTGCCACTCAGCAACTCTACAGCTGAGTCAGAGTGAAAGGAGAGAGAAAATATAGTACATGGTAGTGGAGAAATAAGAAAGGAGGGAGTTGTGATCAGCAATGGCAACGTTGGAAAAACATGGAAGCAACTTTTGCGATGGACTTACCATAAAGAATGTGATCCACCCATGACATAGTTGTTGGTGTTGGAACAAAGACTGAAGCACATTTTTTACTATTATTATTTGGGGGAGGGTGCAGTGCAAATGGGGCTGGGTGGCCTGCCTGGGGCCACATAGCAGGGTGATCTTTGAGTGTCTGAGGCCGGATTTGGACCCGGGTGCTCCTGGCTCAGGGGCCAATGCTCTGTCTGCCACCCAGCCACCCTTATTATGATTACTATTTTATTTTATTTTAGGTCTTTTTTCCCCCCTTCTTTTTGGTTTTTGCAGGGCAGTGGGGATCAGATGGCTTGCATATCACACGGCTGGGTGATTGTTGGGTCTATGGGGCTGGATGTGGGCTTGGGTGCTCGTGGCTCCAGGGCTGGTGCTTTGTCCATTGCGCCACCTAGCCATACCTACAATTATTACTATTATTTTTTTTTAATTTTAATTTTGTTTTCTCTCCACTTTACTTTATCACCCAAGCTAGTCTATATTCATGGGGGGAGGGGTATTTTGTTTACTCTTAAACAAGAATATTTTATTAATGTAAAAAATATTTTGTGCAAAATAAGAAGTAAAAAAAAATATATATATATATATATATATATAAAAAGAAGGGTGTCAGACTAGTCATCTGGTACCAGTCATTTCTCAATGACTGCACTCCTCTGGACATATATATAATACTTCCTTTTCCTACCCCTCCACCCACTCCTTTTCAGCTTCCCTTTATGTGTTGTATTCCTCCATTTCACTAAGCTTCTGATGGACAGGGATTATTTTTTTTTAATTTGTGTTTCTTACAATTTACAACTGTGCCTGTCATTTTTTTTTTTTTTTTTAGGTTTTTGCAAGGCAAATGGGGTTAAGTGGCTTGCCCAAGGCCACACAGCTAGGTAATTATTAAGTGTCTGAGGCTGGTATTGAACACAGGTACCCCTGACTCCAGGGCTGGGGCTCTACCCACTGCGCCACCTAGCCACCCCTGTGCCTGTCATATAAAAGACACTTAAAGGTAATAGTCTTTAGTCTTTGTTTAAACTCCACAATACTTTCTTTCGGTACAGATGGTATTCTCCATTGTAGATACCCTAAAATTGTCCCTGATTGTTGGGACTGATGAAATGAGCAGGCTTCTCTGAATTCCCATTCCTCCTGGTTTCTAATAGAACAGTAGTATTCCATAATGTACATATACCACTATTTGTTCAGCCATTCCTCAATTGATGGACATTCACACAATTTCCAATTCTTTGCCACTACAAACAGAATTGCTGAATATTTTTGTATAAGTGATGTTTTTATTCTTTTTCATGATCTCTTCAGGGTATAGATCCAGTAGTGATATTACTGGATCAAAGAGCATACACACTTTTATTGGCCTTTGGGCATAATTCCAAACTGCTCTCCAGAAAGGTTGGTTGAATTCATAGTTCCACCAACAGTGTAATAGCATCCCAGATTTCCCACAACCCTTCCAACAATAATCATTATCCTTTCTGGTCATATTGGCCAGTTTGAGAGGTGTGAGGTGGTTCCTCAGACATGCTTTAATTTGCATTTCTCTAATCAGTAAAAATTTAGAGCAATTTTTCATATGACTATGGATCTTTTTAATTTTGTCAATTGGGGAAATGGCTTGTTTTTTTAAATAAATTTGGCTCAATTCTCTATATATTTTAGAAATGAGTTCTTTGTCAGAATTATTAGTTGTAAAAATTGTTTCCCAACAATTTACTACATTTCTTTTGATCTTGGTTACAATGGTTTTGTTTGTGTAAAAGCTTTTTCATTTAATGTAATCAAAATAATCTAGCTTGCTTTTCCATCTCTTCCTTGGTCATAAATTGCTTCCCTTTCCATAGATCTGACAGGTAAACTATTCCTGGATCTCCAAGTTTGTTTATAGTATTGTCTTTTATGTCTAAATTCTGTACCCATTTTGATCTTATCTTGGTATAGGTTGTGAGATGTTGGTCTAATCCAAATTTCTGCCAGACTAACTTCCAATTTTCCCAGAAGTTTTTTTTTATCAAAGAGAGAATTTTTATCCCAGAAACTGGACTCTTTGGGTTTATCAAATAGCAAAAAAAAAAGTTATGTTATTCTGCTACCTCATATTTTATTTTTTTCCTTAAGGATATGATTTTCCTCTCAAGACATTCACTTATGATCAATGCTTTGGTCAAAGCATAGAAATAATATAAAGACTATCAGACTGCCTTCAGTGGGGGGGGGGGGTTGGGGGAAAGGAAGCAAGATTAGGGGAAAAATTGTAAAATTAAAAAAAAATAAAAATAAGAAAAACAAATAAAAAATAAAAGGCACTTAAAAATGTTTATTGACTGACTGATACTGATATAAAAGGAACACAAAAATAATCCTTGTCCTTAAGGAATTTACAATCTATTGGGTTAAACTGGAAAACCTTTCTAGTTTTGAGACTCATTTGTTTATTTCAGAGACTCAGGATAAGGCAATCATATAATTCAGTCTTTAAAGCACTAAAATTCAATGAATGAATGAGTTTTCATTTGGAAAGCATAGGTCAGGAATGATGACATATCTGTAATTTCTGGCCAGTGGATGCCTTGAGCTGTAGTTCTAATTAAGAAAGTCATATCGAGACTATCACCAATATGATGAGCCTGTGATATAGGATGTGTGGGCAGAGAAGGAATGGTTGAAACTCATTCCCCAATTGAGAAGTGGTCAAAAGATATGGAAAGATAATTCTCCAATGAAGAAATAAAAGCTACTATAGTCATATGAAAAATTGGTCTAAATCATTATTGATTAGGGAAATGCAAATTAAAATAACTCTGAGGTTCCTCCTCACATCTATCATATTGATCAACATGACTTAAAAAAGAAAATGATAGATGTTGGAGGGGATCTGAGAAAACTGGTATACTAATGCATTATTGGTGGAGTTGTGAACTGATCCAATCTTTCTGGAGAGCAATTTGGAATTATATCCAAAGGTCAATAAAACTATGCACACCCTTTGATGAAAAAGGGTAAAAAAATTTACATGTACAAAAATATTCATAGCAGTTCTTTTCCTGGTGGCAAAGAATTGGAAACTGAGGGAATATTCATCAACTGGAGAATGGCTGAACACTCAGACACTATTGTCTAGAAGAAATCTTGAGAGACAGGATTTCAAAAAAGCCTGGAAAGAATTATATGTACTGATGCTGAATGAAATGAGCAGGACCAGAAGAACATTATACACACTAACAATAACATGGGATGATAATCAACTAAGATGTATTTGTTCATTTCATCAGTACAATAATCAAAGACAATTCCAAAACACTTTCAATGGAAAATACCACCCATATTCAAAGAGGAAAGTTGATGTGGAGTTTAAATGCAGACCAAAGTTTACTATTATCAATTTTTTAAAAGTTGTCTTATGTATTAGGTTTTTTTCTCTCTAAAGTTTTTTTGCATTTATCTGGATTTGATTCCTTTTTTACAACATGATTAATATAGCTCTATGATTAGCATAATTGCACATGTAGAGCCTATATTAGATTGCTTTCTATCAGGGGAAGGGGGGAGAAAGGAAAGGGAGGGAGAAAAATATAAAACTCAAAACCTTGTTAAAAAAATGATTGGTGTGGGGTGGCTAGGTGGTGCAGTGGATAGAGCACCAGCCCTGAAGTCAGGAGTACCTGAGTTCAAAACCAGCCTCAGACATTTAATAATTACCTAGCTGTGTGGCCTTGGGAAAGCCACTTAACCCCATCTTCCTTGCAAAACCCTAAAAAAAATGATTGGTGAAAACTACCATTGCATGTTATTGGAAAAATAAATAAATTAAATCTAACCCCCCGCCCAGTAAAGAAGAGATGGTTGAGTGAATCATCTCAGATTAGACATAAAGCAGATCATAGGACCTGTGACCATCAATAGTGGGACTGACCTTTTGACCAGTAGCAAGACAGTAGGGAGAAACAGTCACATAGAAAAAAAAAACATAAAACATATATGTGGTTTTTGTTTTCTTTTGTTTTTGCATTTTTACTTATTCCTCTAGAGTTCATAGTTTTCAGGTAAACCTTAACCAAGAAAGATGTAAGGAGCATGACAAATGACCTTAGAGAAAATATTACTTGGTTTTCTTATTGAAAAAACTTTTATTTATAACCATAAGTATATGAAAAATTCTAGCAGTGACTATATACAGATCCTCATGACACCAAGGTCAATGGTGACCTCTGAAGTAGCTCAACAATTTCTATAACTGAATCATAAGTTCTATTTTTCCATACCCAAAATAAGTATATTGTATTAAGAGAAATTGGCTTTTCTGTTACCTCTTCAATTATAGAAGGAGGAAACTTAAAGAGAAGAATGGTATAGAGAACAAAGCAAAGATTTTAGCCCAGGAGTCTTTTTTTATAGATATTTTTTTTCTTCCAGTTATTTGCAAAGATACTTTTCAACATTCATCTTTTTTTAAACTACTCAATCAGTTTTTTCTTTATTATTTATTTTTATTTTTCCAATTGCCTATAAAGGTTGTTTTTTTAATATTTTGTTAACATTTTAACATTTGCAAGTCTATGAGCTCTACATTTTTTTTTACCACCCTCCTTTCCTTATTCCTCTCTATGGCATTGAACAATCTGGTAAAAGTTGTACATGTGCAATTCTATTTAACATATTAGTCATGTTGTGAAAGAAGAATTAGAACTAAGGTGGAAAAAATATGAGGAAGAAAGAAAAAAACATAAATGTTTTAAAAAGTGAACAAAGTATACTTTGGTCTGCATTCATACTCCATATTTTTTTTTTCTGGATATGGATGACATTTTTCCAACAAAAGTCTTTTTGTGGGGAGGCTAGGTGGTGTAGTGGATAGAGCACAGGCCCTGGAGTCAGAAGTTCAAGTCTAACCTCAGACACTTAATAATTACCTAGCTGTGTGGACTTGGGCAAGTCATTTAACCCCATTGCCTTGCAAAAAAAAAAAACCTAAAAAAAAAGAGTCTTTGAATTGTCCTTGTTCACTAAACTGCTAAGAGGAGCTAAATCCATCATAGTTAATCATCTCACAATGTTCTCCTGGTTCTACTTTCTTCAGTCAGCATCAGTTCATGGAAATCTTTTCAGTGTATCCCAGGAGTCTTAACCTTTCTCTGTTTGATTGTCTGTGTGTGTGTGTGTGTGTGTGTGTGTGTGTGTGTATGTGCTTCCTTTTGGAAGTTTGTCAAAGCATATGGAATCCTCCTCAGAATGATATTTTTAAATCCATATGTAACCTGGATTGGTCTGAGCATGTCTAGTTCAGACCTGAGTCATCTACAAAGTAGGTAGGACAACTTCCTTTTATTGACTATCTATCTATAGCTTTAAAACTCATGAGACTGAACCTGTTATTCTTTTTTGTTTATACTCTTTTCCCCACCCTTTTTATGCTGTTATTTTCTTCTTATCTGCTGTTCTCAGAAGCATGGATAACATGAACTGAACTGGTGAGAAGAGAAGGAATCTCTTTCCCCTGCTCCCTTTCTTACCCAGTCTCTGAGGAATGGATCTAGGAGTGTTTATTTCAGTTTTATGATGTTTGTCTTCAGCTTCAGGTGCTGGAGATGATTTTTGCAGACCCAAAGTTCAAGCCCTAATGATCTTAGAACCCTGAGAAGCTAGAGTTCCTGGAATTTGAGCCAAGGGTGGGGTCTGGCCTAGGAGCTCAACTAAATCATGAACCTAATCCTCCCCTCTTCCCCTGCAATTCAGGGGAGAAGAGGATTATGCCACCCAGGAGTTGGAAGAGTAATTTTTTATATTTGTCATTAAACCTTTGAAAGTAAATATTTCAGTGTAAAAGTTACTCTGACAGTGGCTAAATGGAAGTGAGGAGCACTTTCCCTACATTTGGGAAAACAACATTGGTAGGGGCTGGAAGAGATCTTTTTAAGAGTTCTATAGAATCCTGTGGGAAGAGTAAAATCTTTTTTTTAAAACACATAGTAAATTTATTTTTATTAAAGATATTATTTGAGTTTTACAATTTTCCCCCCATCTTGCTTTCCTCCCCCCCCCCCCACGGAAAGCACTCTGTCAGTCTTTACTTTGTTTCCATGTTGTACCTTGATCCAAATTGGTTGTGATGAGAGAGAAATCATATCCTTAAAGAAGTTAAGTCTAAGAGGTAACAAGATCAGACAATAAGATATCTGTTTTTTTTCTAAATTAAAGGGAATAGTCCTTGTACTTTGTTCAAACTCCACAGCTCCTTATCTGGATACCGATGGCACTCTCCTTTGCAGACAGCCCAAAATTGTTCCCAATTGTTGCACTGATGGAATGATCAAGTCCTTCAAGTTGGCACTCTCCTTTGCAGACAGCCCAAAATTGTTCCCAATTTTTGCACTGATGGAATGAACAAGTCCTTCAAGGTTGAACATCACTCCCATGTTGCTGTTAGGGTGTACAGTGTTTTTCTGGTTCTGCTCATCTCACTCAGCATCAGTTCATGCAAATCCCTCCAGGTTTCCCTGAAATCCCATCCCTCCTGATTTCTAATAGAACAATAGTATTCCATGACATACATATACCACAGTTTGTTAAACCATTCCCCAATTGAAAGACATTTACTGGATTTCCAATTCTTTGCCACCACAAACAGGGCTGCTACAAATATTTTTGTACAAGTAATGTTTTTACCCTTTTTCATCATCTCTTCAGGGTATAGACCCAGTAGTGGTATTGCTGGGTCAAAGAGTATGCGCATTTTTGTTGCCCTTTTGGCCTAGTTTCAAATAGCTCTCCCGAGGGGTTGGATGAGTTCACAGCTCCACCAACAGTGTAATAGCATCCCAGATTTCCCACAACCCTTCCAACAATAATCATTATCCTTTCTGGTCATATTGGCCAATCTGAGAGGTGTGAGGTGGTACCTCAGAGAAGCTTTAATTTGCATTTCTCTAATAATTAATGATTTAGAGCATTTTTTCATATGGCTATGGATTGCTTTGATCTCCTCATCTGTAAATTGCCTTTGCATATCCTTTGACCATTTGTCAATTGGGGAATGGCTTTTTGTTTTAAAAATATGACTCAATTCTCTGTATATTTTAGAAATGAGTCCTTTGTCAGAATCATTAGTTGTAAAGATTGTTTCCCAATTTACTACATTTCTTTTGATCTTGGTTACATTGATTTTATCTGTGCAAAAGCTTTTTAATTTAATGTAATTGAAATCATCTAATTGATTTTTGGGGATGTTCTCCAACTCTTCCTTAGTCATAAACTACTCCCCTTTCCATAGATCTGACAGGTAAACTAGTCCTTGATCTTCTAATTTGCTTATAGTATTGTTTTTTATGTCTATGTCCTGTAACCATTTGGATCTTATCTTGGTAACGGGTATGAGGTGTTGATCTAATCTAAGTTTCTTCTATACTAACTTCTAATTATCCCAGCAATTTTTATCAAAGAGGGAGTTTTTATCCCAATGGCCGGACTCTTTGTGTTTATCAAACAGCAGATTACTTATAATCATCTCCTGCTTTTACACCTAGTCTATTCCACTGGTCCACCACTCTATTTCTTAGCCAATACCAAACAGTTTTGATGACTGATGCTTTATAATATAATTTTAGATCAGGTAGGGCTAAGCCACCTTCTTTTGCACTTTTTTTCATTAAGCTCCTGGCAATTCTTGACTTTTTATTTCTCCATATGAATTTACTTACAATTTTTTCTAACTCGTTAAAGTAATTTTTTGGAATTTTGATTGGTAGGGCACTAAACAGATAGTTTAGTTTTGGTAGAATTGTCTTTATTATATTAGCTCTACCTATCCATGAGCAGTTGATATTTGCCCAGTTATTTAAATCTGATTTAATTTGTGTGAGAAGTGTTTTATAATTGTTTTCAAAAAGATTCTGAGTCTGCCTTGGCAAATAGACTCCCAGGTACTTTTATTGCCTGAGGTTACTTTGAATGGGATTTCTCTTTCTAGTTCTTCCTGATGTTTCTTGCTAGACATATATAGAAAAGTTGAGTATTTATGAGGGTTTATTTTATAACCTGTAACTTTGCTAAAATTGCTCATTGTTTCCAGTAGTTTTTTGGATGATTTCTTGGGATTCTCTAGGTAGACCATCATGTCATCTGCAAAGAGTGAGAGTTTTGGCTCTTCCTTCCCATTTCTAATACCTTCAATTTCCTTTTCTTCTCTAATTGCTGATGCTAACATTTGTAACACAATATTGAATAGTAATGGTGATAATGGGCATCCTTGTTTCACCCCTGATCTTATTGGGAATGCCTCTAGCCTCTCCCCATTGAATATAATGTTTGTTGATGGTTTCAAATAGATACTGCTAATTATTTTAAGGAACAGTCCATTCATTCCTACACTCTCGAGTGTTTTTCAGAGGAATGGATGGTGCATTTTGTCAAAAGCTTTTTCAGCATCTATTGATATGATCATATGATTTCTGATAGGTTTGTTGTGGATATAATTGATTATACTAACAGTTTCCCTAATATTGAACCTACCCTGCATTCCTGGAATAAGTCCTACTTGATTATAATTTATTATCCTAGTGATGACTTGTCATCATTTTGCCAAGATTTTATTTAGGATTTTTGCATCTATATTCATCAGGGAAATAGGTCTATAATTTTCTTTCTCTGTTTTAACTCTTCCTGGTTTAGGTAACAGTACCATATTAGTTTCATAGAAAGAGTTAGGCAGAGTTCTATCTTTCCCTATTTTTCCAAAGAGTTTATATAGGATTGGAACTAATTGTTCCTTAAATGTTTGATAGAATTCACTTGTGAATCCATCAGGCCCTGGAGATTTTTTTTTTAGGCAGTTCAATAATGGCTTGTTGAATTTATTTTTCTGAGATAGGGTTGTTTAGGTATTTAATCTCTTCTTCATTTAACCTGGGGAACTTATATTTTTGTAAATATTCATCCATTTCACTTAGATTATCAAATTTATTGGCATAGAGTTGGGCAAAATAATTTCGATTTATTACTTTAATTTCCTCCTCATTGGTGGTGAGTTCACCTTTTTCATTTATGATACTAGCAATTTGGTTTTCTTTTTTAATCAAATTGACCAGAGGTTTATCAATTTTATTGGTTTTTTTCATAATACCAACTTTTGGTTTTATTTATTAATTCAATAGTTTTTTGCTTTCAATTTTATTAATTTCTTCTTTAATTTTTAGAATTTCTAATTTGGTATTTAATTGGGGATTTTTGATTTGTTCTTTCTCTAATTTTTTTAGTTGCATGTTTAGTTCACTGATTTCCTCTTTCTCCAATTTATTCATGTAAGCATTTAGAGCTATAATATATCCCCTGAGAGTTGCTTTGAATGAATCCCATAGGTTTTGGTATGTTGTTTCATTATTATCATTATCTAGGATAAAATGGTTAATTCTTTCTATAATTTGTTTTTTGGTCCACTCATTTTTTAAAATGAGGTTATTCAGTTTTCAATTTGTTCTGGGTCTATATCTCCTTGGCCCAGTATTGCATATGACTTTTATTGCATTGTGATCTGAGAAAGATGTATTCACTATTTCTGTCTTTCTGCAGTTGATCATTAGGTTTTTTGTGTCCTAGTACATGGTCAGTTTTTGTATAAGTTCCATGTACTGCAGAGAAAAAGGTATATTCTTTTCTATCCCCATTCAGTTTCCTCTATAAGTCTACCATATCTAAGTTTTCTAACAATCTATTTACCTCCTTAACTTCTTTCTTGTTTATTTTATGATTCAATTTATCTAGATCTGATAGTGGGAGGTTGAGGTCTCCCACTAGTAGAGTTTTGCTGTCTATGTCTTCCTGTAGTTCTTTTAGCTTCTCCTCTAAGAATTTGGGTGCTGTCCCACTGGGTGCATATATACTCAATGTTGAAATGACTTTATTGTCTATGGTACCTTTTAGGAGGATAAAATTTCCTTCCTTATCTCTTTTAACACTATCTATTTTTGCTGCTGCTTTGTCTGAGGTAAGTATTGCTACCCCTGCTTTTTTTACTTCAGCTGAAGCAATATTTTGCTCCAACCTTTTACCTTTACTCTATATGTAGCTCTCTGCATCAAATGAGTTTCTTGTAAGCAGCATGTTGTAGGATTCTGGTTTTTAATCCACTCTGCTATTTGCTTACCTTTTAAGGGAGAGTTCATCCCATTCACATTCAAGGTTATGATTACTAATTCTTTATTTCCCTCCATGCTATCTTCCCTCTGTTTGTATTTTTCCCAGTTCCCCCCTTTATCCATATTCCCCAGTATTTTGTTTCTGAATACCACCCCCTTCAGTGTGTTTGCCCTCCTATATCACCCCCTCCCCTTTCTTTCCCTTTTCCCTTTGTCCCCTATATCCTTCCCTTCCTTTTGTTATTTCCCCTTTTCCCTCCACTCCCCATCCATTTCTCTGTCCCCCCTCCCCTTTTCCCCTTTTAATACTTGAAAGGTTAGGTGTTTTATAAGTTAACTGAGTATGTGTAGGTTGACTTTAAGCCAAATCTGATGAGAAGAAGATTCAGGTGTTTCTCCTCTGCTCCCTTCTTCCCCTCTATTACCATAGGTTTTTTTGTACCTCTTAGTGTAGAGATTTACCCCATTCAATCCCCTCCCTCCTCCAGTCTCTTTCCTGTCCCCCTTTTTAAGGAGGTAGTGTTTTTTAGATCATTCTATCTAAGTCATAGAAAATTCTGAGTGTCTGTCCCTTCTAGCTCAGTATATTCTATTGAATAGAGTCAAAATTCCTGAGAGTTATTACAGTCTTTCTCCCAAGTGGTGTTAAAGCCAGTTACATCCCATTAGATAGCAGTCTCATGGATAGGTCATGAATGTCCATCATTTCTGGCTAGGTGTATTCTCTCTCTGTTAGAGTTACAATTCTCAAGATTTATGAGAATCTTTTTTCCCCCCATGCTGGGATATAGCCAGTTTCAACTTACTGGATTGCATTTTTTTTTCCTTTTACTGCACCCCTCCTTTTTTTAACCTTTTCATGTGTCTCTTGAACCTCCTGTTTGATGTCCAAATTTTCTGTTTAGCTCTGGTCTTTTCATCAGAAATTTTTGGAATTCTTCCAGTTCATTAAATGTCCATCTTTTTCCCTTGAAGAGAAGGCTCAGCTTTGCAGGAAAGTAGATTCTTGGCTGCATTCCAAGCTCCCTCGTTCTTCAAAATATCTCATTCCAGGCCCTTCGATCCCTTAATGTTGATGCAGTCAGGTCCTGCATGATCCTCACTGTTGCTCCTTGGCATTTAATTTGTTTCTTTCTGGCTGCTTGCAGGATTTTTTCTTTTATCTGATAGTTCTGGAGTTTGGCCACAACATTCCTTGGTGTTTTCATTTTAGGATCTTTTTCTGGTGGGGATCAATGTACTCTTTCAATAACTACTTTGCCCTCTGATTCCATGATATCAGGGCAGTTTTCCATCACTAGATCCTGTAATATTAAGTCCAGGCTTTTTTTCTCTTCAATGTTTTCAGGAAGTCTTATAATTTTCAGGTTGTCCCTCCTCGATCTATTCTCGAGGTCAGTGGTTTTGTTGATGAGGTATTTTACATTTTCTTCTATTTTTTCTATATTTTTGATTTTATTTAACTGACTCTTGCTGTCTCATGGAATCATTAGTTTCTGTAGACTCCATTCTTTTTTGAGGGGGAGGAGTTTTCTTCATTAACCTTTTGCAACTCCTTTTCCAATTGGTCAATTTTACTTTTGAAAGAGCTTTCCATTTGACCAATTGAGGTTTTGAGAGAATTAATTTCTTTTTGCATTTGCTCATTTGAGGATCTGAGAGAATTATTCTCATTTTGTATTTGTCCAATTGTACTTTCTAAGGTTTTGTTTTCTTGTTGCAAGGTATTAATTGTCTCTCCCAAATTTTTAAGCTCCTTATTTCTTCAAGGAAATCTTCCTGTGCTGGAGACCAGATTGTATTCTCCTCAGAGGTTCCATTTCTCTCTGAGTTAGGGTCTTTCCCTTCCAGGAATTTTTCTATGGATCCACCTTTCCGCTGACCCTTCTTCATTTTGCTAAGACCTTGAGTCCGGCGGGGGGGGGGGGGGGGGGGGGGGGCTGGTTCACCGGGGCTTGGGATCGCTAAAGGCTTTACTCGAGTGCAGTTTCTCTGGATGGCCAGTAGGAGGTGTTGGTTGCTTTCTCTGGAGTGTCTGTGACCTTGACTGAGGCCTTCTCCTTTTGCTTGAAGGGAGGGGTTGGAGCTATTGAATTCTTTTGCCTTCAATCAATGGTGGGCTTTACCCTGGTCTGAGGTCATACCTCAGCTGGGCTGGTTCTTCTGCTCACAAACCTGGGCCTGAGGCAGAAGTAGTTTGCATTTGTTTGTTTGGGAGGAGGTCTGAGCTGCAAAGGGACCAGAGGAGCCCAGGATGGCATCCGCAGCTCTCCTGCACCAGAACTCTTCCCCCAGCCCCGTCCCCAAGCTCCAGGAGGACAGCATCAACACCAGCACCCGTCATCCAACCCTACCACTGATCCAGCAGTTCTGGCTCTTGGGCCCCCAGAACCCCGGCTCCAACTCAGCTGTCAATCTGGTCGATCCTGGGCTGATTCTCCCTCCGAGCCCAGACTCACCCGCCTGAACTCGGCCAAAGCTGCTGCCAGAGACAAATCCCAAGGTAGATGTCTTTCTCCTGGCTTTTCTTTCTGGGTTTTGTGGGTCGGATTTCTTTTAAGAGGTTTATTTCATATGATAGATGGGAAAGAGATCAGGAAACTTTAGAACTCTGCCTGTCTTCTCTCCACCATCTTGGCGGAAAGTCCAGGAAGAGTAAAATCTAATCTACTCTAGACTTTTAGAAAGTGGGAGTCAGGGTTGTGTATTACACTTTATAAAAAATAAATGGAACTGCCAAAGAAACCTATTATATTGGAGGGAAAAGATTAAGCATTTGGCAGGTGGTGGTTCCCTGGAGAGAGTGCAGGGCTTGAAGTCAGGAAGACTCATCTTCCTGAGTTCAAATCTGGCCTCAGATGCTTCCTAGTTGTGTGACCCAGGGCAAGTCACTTAAACTTGTCTGCCTCAATTTGTGGAGTTGTGTACTCATCCAATCTTTCTGGAGAGCAATTTGGAATTATGCCCAAAGGGCACCAAAAATGTACATATCCTTTGATCCAGCAATACCACTACTGGGTCTATACACTGAAGAGAATATGAAAAAGGGTAAAAACATCATTTGTACAAAAATATTCATAGCAGCCCTGTTTGTGGTGGCAAAGAATTCAAAATTAAGTGAATATGCTTCAATTGGGGAATGGCTTAACAAACTGTGGTATATGTATGTGATGTAACACTATTGTTCTATTAGAAACCAGCAGGGATGGGAATTCAGGGAAGCTTGGAAGGATTTTCATGAACTGATGCTGAGTGAGATGAGCAAAACCAGAAAAAGATTGTACACCCTAGCAACAATATGGGGGTGATGATCAACCTTGCTCATAATATGTACAAACCATCTTTAAAAAAACAACTAGAGGAGTACCTGGGTTCAAATCCCGTCTCAGACACTTAATAATTACCTAGTTGTGTGGCCTTGGGCAAGCCACTTAACCCCATTTGCCTTGCAAAAATCTAAAAACAAAACAACTAGAGCATAAATTACATTGATTAAGAACAAGAAGTTCATTAAAATATTCTTCAAATCAAATTCATTTGGCTGTTCTGCTTTGGAGTCTTGCTCATTCCATCAGTGCAACAACCAAGGACAATTTTGGGTTATCTGCAATGGAGAATACCATCTGTATCCAGAGAAAGAATTGTGGAGTTTGAACAAAGACCAAAGACTATTATCTTCTATTTAGGGGGGAAAAAGCCATTATCTTATGTAATTTTGCTCTCTCTTATACTTTATTTTTCCTCCTTAAGGATATGATTTCTCTATCATCACATTCAACTGAGATCAATGTATACCATGGAAATAATGTAAAGACTAACAGTATGCCTTCTGTGGGGGGATGGGGAGGGAAGCAAGAATAGGGGAAAAATTGTAAAACTCAAAATAAAAAAAAAATTTTTGCCTTAGTTTCTTCACCTGTTAATTGAGCTGGAAAGGAAATAGCCAACCACTACAGTTATCTTGGTCACCTAAATTGGATTCCAAAGATTTGGACATGACTCACAGAAACAAGAAAAATAAGCCTTTATTAAGCACCTATTATATCCTAAAAACTATGCTAAACACTTTATAAACATTATCTCATTTTATCCTCCCAACAATCCTGTGAGATAGCTCCTCATTTTATAGTTGAAGATTGAGGCAGACAACAGTGAAGTAATTTGCTCAAGCTCACACAGCTAATGTGTCCGAGTTCACATTTGAACTCAAATCTTCATGACTCTAGATCCAGCACTCTATTAAAATATATATATATATATATTTTAATAGAGTGCTGGATATATGTATTTATATATATATATTTATATATTTAACTCATCCATATTCATGGATTCCCTTGTAATGTCAATTTAAAGAACTCAGAAAACTAGGGTTCAAATCTCACCTCTGATACTACCTAACTGTGTGACCTTGTGAAAATTGTTTAACCTCTCCAAACAGAATGTCTTCAAGGATACCTTCCATCTTTAGAGCTATGAGACTATATTATAACTTTTCTGCAGCCATCTGCTCTAGTTTTAGATTTGAAGGAAACTCATTCTATCATACTTTAGGTCTATTGGTAAGTAGTTCTTTAGTCAGGTGGGTTTTATAGAAAGTCTTGTTTTAAGTCATAATCACACAAAACATGAACAAGAAACTCAATGATCCCAAAGGTACAATTCAACCTACCTTATCTGCCTTTCCTTTCATGTTGCCTTGACACCACTGGGGACTTTTTGGCATGTTTGAAATAGATTTGGAGTTACTCAGAGAACCTGGCCGTGAATCCTTACTCTGAAATTTGCTGATTAATTGGACAAATCCTTTCCTCTTTTCTGTTCTGTTTCAGAGGATCATACATTTAACCTTGGAAAGGTCCTTCAAGGTCACCTAGTCCAACTCCCTCATTTTACAGTTGAGTAAACTAAGGCCCAGTGAATTTAAATGAAATGCCCAAGTTCATGTATGGGATTTGAACCCAGACCCTGTGACTTCAGACTTTCCTATCCAAAAAAAGTATAACTTTGCTCTAAAAAATGACATAATCACTAAGATCTCTTCTCACTAATTCATGATTCCAGAGATGACTTAATCTGATCATTCTTTTTTTTTTTGTTTGTTTTTGAGGCAATGGGGTTAAGTGGATTGCCCAAGGCCACACAGCTAGGTAATTATTAAGTGTCTGAGATTGGATTTGAACTCAGGTACTACTGACTCCAGGGCTGTTGCTCTATCCACTGCACCACCTAACTGCCCCAATCTGATCAATCTTCTGTTGCCCTTCACATAGAATTCCTTTGACTTTCAGGTCACAATGCAAAATTGAGTCAGGTAAGTGATTCTGAGTTTGCATTCCCAAACAACTGGACAGATTATTGTAGAGTGGTAGGGATAGGCAGTGGACTTGGATTTTAAAAATCATGAGTGTTCTGGAGTCAGCTGAGTTCGAGAGAGCCAGTTGCTAAATTTTTAGTGTTGTCATTCACATGTTGAAAATCTACTCATGCTTCAAATTAGGACTTGATTTACTGATTTTTTTTAGACTTAATTGTTCAAGAAAAATGTTAATATTGCATATTAAATCTAAAAGTATTTCCTGTATATATTTTCCCCCCTGTAGAGGCTGTTATTAAACATTCATCAGGAAACCACTAAGTTGATCTGTTCTAAAATCCCCATTTTGTGGGTGGAAAAATTGGGTCCCAAAGAGGGGAAAGGGCTCTTTCAAGGTCACACACAATAAGTAATAGAGTCAGTATTTGAATCCAGGTCTTGAAACTTCCAGTTCAGTGTTCTTTTTAATACCTCACAATACTTCCTGTGTTGACATGGTTAGTAAAGGGACTAGGATCTGGAAAATTGTGATTGATAGAAGTTAGATAAAGTTGGAGTGGGAGAGGTTTTCCCATAAAATGGAAGTGTTGAGGGGAGATAGGTGGCACAGTGGAATCAGGAGAACCTGAGTTCAAATTTGACCTCAGAGATTTACTTGCTGGGTGGGTGGTCCTGAGCAAGTCACTACTCCTGGGGAAAAAGAAAAAGAACTCTTTCTTTTTCTTTCACAGCCCAGATTGTGCTTAGAAAAACAATATCTCTTACTTCCAGGACATAGTACTAGCATTAACTGCTATTCCTCTATTTCTTAGGAATCTACATTCCTTCTCTGATTTACAATGCTTTGGGAGAGGAAGGCTAGATCACATTTATTGAGGTATTTTCTTTTTACATGCAGTCCTTGCTGGATATTTCCCACTTGTAACTCCCCTTTCCCCCATTTTCCCCCACCAGGGGAGTCTTCCCTTGTAACAAAGAAAATCAGTTATAAGCAAAACCAACCACCATCATAGTGACATCTGATAGCATATACAACATTCCATACCCATAATCCCCCACCCCTCCTACAAAAGCAAACACATCTTTGTCTCTTTTTCTAGTTTTGTTTAGATTGTTTTGTTTGTTTGAATTGTAATTTCTGCCTTAAGTCTCTTTTCTCTTTAAGTCCTTCTCCTCACATCTATCACATTGATAGACTTAAATTATGGCTCTGATCCTGTGGATCCCTGCTTAATAAATTCTATTGACTTCCTATTACTTCTAGGACTAAATACAAACCTTCTGTTTGGCAGTTAAACTTCTTCATAACCTGACTACACCCTATCATATATATATATATAAGCACTCCACAGTCCATTATGGGGGATTAGTGAAGTTAATAGAATGCTTGAAAAGATGGGCAAATTGAAGGATCAATATTTGCCTCCACCAATTGTTTTGAGAAACTGCCTGGTGTGGTAGTTGATAATTATCCCTTCCAAGTTGAAACTTTTCCTCTCCCTATTTTAATAAATCACTGGTTGGCATAAGAAATTAAATGGGAATGTTGGGGGAAGTTTTGCAGAGGGGGCAGCTAGGTGACATAGTGGGTAGAGCACGGGTCCTGAAGTCAGGAAGACCTGACTTTAAATCTGATATTAGTTGTGTGACCTTGGGCAAGTCAGTTAACCCCATTAAATAAATGGGGTTAAATAAACAAACAAACAAGCAAAGAACAATAGAAGATATAAAAAAAGTTTAAAAACTCAAAAATGCATAAATTATATGTATAGTATTATATAATAACAATGTATCTTATCTTTTAATATCATAATAATTCAGACTTCTCTGACTTGAAGGGATGAACAAAAAGTTTTATGTGGATTTTCCAGATCATGGGATCCAGAGCCTCTAACCCCGGGATGTAAAAAGTATAACTATACTTTCCTTGAAGCTCCCCCCTTGGATACTAGCTGTGTGTCTTTTGGAAACTCACCCTGTTTTTGACCTCACTGGTAAAATGAGAGGATTGAACTAGATGTATGGTCTAGATTTTGAGACCAAGGTCCCTTACAACTCTAAATATATGAATGAATTAAAAAAGTCTTCTTGTTCTTTCTTTCTTTCTTTCTTTCTTTCTTTCTTTCTTTCTTTCTTTCTCTCTCTCTCTCTCTCTCTCTCTCTCTCTCTCTCTCTCTTTCTTTCATTTTTTGCAAGGCAATGGGGTTAAGTGACTTGCCCAAGGTCACACAGTTAAGTATTTATTAATTATCTGAGGTTGAATTTGAACTCAGATCCAACTGAGTTCAGGGACAGTGCTTTATCCCACCTACATTTTAATTTCCATTTCATTTCCCTGGCTCAAGTTATTGCAGTAAATCTGAAATGAGATCCCACCTCTAAGAATCATTTATTCATTTAATAAACATTAATTAAGTACCTACTGTGTGGACATACACCTTGTGAGGAACCAAGAGAGACAAAAGACCGTCTGCCCTCAAGGAGTTTACAGTCTAGATAGCAACCAAATATATATTTGATAAGAAATCTATATACAGGATAAATAGGAAAGCACTAGAACTAAGAGAAATTGGATAAGACTTTCTGTGTAGGTGAAATTTGATTTGATTTGTTTTTTTAATATATATTATTTTATTTTTTCCCATTACTTGGAAAGATAGTTTTCAACATTTTTCTTTTTTTCAAGTTTTTGTGTTTTCTACCCCCCCTTCCCTTCTCCCCATAGCAGTGAACAATCTAGTATAGGATGTGCCTGTACAATATTTTTTAACATATTTCCATATTCATCATGTTGTGAAAGAAGAAATAGACCTTAAGGGGGAAAAAACTATGAGAAAGAAAGAAAAAGCATAAAAGGAGTTTCAAAAGTGGACACAATATACTTTGGTCTGCATTCAGACTCCATAATTTTTTCTTTGGATATGGATGGTATTTTACATAGCAAATCTTTAAGGGTTGTCCTTGTTTACTGAACTGCTGAGTAGAGCTGTGGCCATCATAGTTAATTATATCAAAATGTTGTTGTTAATATGTACAGTGTTCACCTGGTTCTGCCCATAAAGATAGGATTTTAATCTTGACTTAAAGGAAGTCAGGGAGAGTCAGTAGTTGAAGTAGAAGAGAGAAAGTATTTCAGGCTTGTGGGGTAGTCAGAGAAAATGGTCAGAATTGAGAGATGGATTGTCTTATTAATAGAATAACCAGGAGACCAATGTCATGGAACCAAAGAGTGCACAGTGAGGAATAAGGTGTAAGTGAACTGAAAAAGGGGGGGTGGGGATGTTAGATTATGAAGGGCTTTGAATGCCAAACAAAGCATTTTTCTATATGAACTACTGGAATTTGTTGAGTAGGAAGTGACATGGTGCTTTAGAAAAATCACTTTACTGACTGAAGCAAGGCAGGCAGAACCACCAGGAGTCTTGAAATAATCCAGGTGTGAGGTGATGAGGTCCTACATTAGAGTGGTGGCAGTGATACAAGAGTAAAGGGGAAATGTCAAAGAGATGCTGCAAAGGTGAAAATGATAGACCTTGTAACAGATTGGGAGAGTGAGCAGTACACCGAAAGTATGAGGGATTGAGAGCATGGTGTTGCCCTAGGGACTGTGGGAGAGTACAGTTATTTTTTATTGTCCAAGCAAGACTCATTGCATTTACATACAAATACTATATCAAGTAAGAAAATATGTGTAGGGGTGGCTAGGTGGTGCAGTGGATAAAGCACTGGCCCTGGAGTCAGGAGTACTTGGGTCCAAATCCGGTCTCAGACACTTAATAATTACCTAGCTGTGTGGCCTTAGGCAAGCCACTTAACCCCATTTGCCTTACAAAAAAAAAAAACCTAAAAAAAATATGTGTAAATTACTTAGCACAATGCCTGGTTACATACATAGTAAGCTCTTGATAAATGCTTGCTCCACCATTTTGTTTCTACTTTTTGCTAAATTATATTTTGGTATATATGGGACATTTCTTTCTTTCTCTGACTAGCTTTTGAAGTGCATGCCCAGGCATGGGAGATTTGAATCAAAGTTTTCTTGAACAATCTTAACAGTTTTCTTGTACAATTCAAAATTGCTTTCTAGAATGTTTGGATCAAATCACAGTTCATCAATAGTGGATAGTGTATTTGTCTTCCCCAAACTTCTTCATTGTTGATGATTTCTTTTTGTCATCTTTTTCTATTTGCTACATGAGAAGTGAAAATTCAGAAGTTTTAAAATTTATATTAATCTTGTTAGTGATTTGAAGCAATTTTCTACATGTTTTGTGCATATATACATACATCTATAGTATACACACATGACAATTATTTGATTTTCTGGGACAATTACAATTTCAAATATTTGAAGTGTATAAATAATTTTTAACTGACATTTTATTTGTCTATAATCTAAATTTGTTCCTGTGTTCTCTCATTACTCCTCCATTTTAAAGAAGAAAATATGAGGAAAACAATGATCAAAATATTGAAAAAATATGAAAATACATAATATTCCATACCTCTCAACTTCACAAAGGAATGGTCATGCATGCTTTTCCTAATTTTACCATATCTTAACATCTCAGAAAGAGGGGGAGGGAAAGAGAAACTCTGGAACTTAAAAAAAAATGAATGGGAGGTGGAGTTACGATGGCAGAGTGGAGGTGGGATCTCCTGCAAACTTTCCCCCAACTACTTCAAATACCTTTAAATAATGACTCTAACCATATTCTAAAGTGGCAGAACCACAAAAGACTGAAACAATTTTCCAGTCCAAGAGAACTTGGAAGATCCAAGGGAAAGGTCTGTTACACTGGGTTAGAAAGGGCCTACACCTCAGTCCAGGTGTAGTCAAGTCCTGTGGGGCACCTGAGTCCCTGGGGTACCTGAGTCTGTGGAAGTGCTGTCTATTTTCCAGATCTTAGTCTACAAATTGCCAAGTTAATTGGGAAGCTCAGCAGGAAAACTCTGCCACACCAGAGTGAGAGGAGAACTCAGTTCAGCTCAGGTCTCAGGGCAGACCCAGCCTCAGGGTCCCAGGAACAGTCCTGGGGAGCCACCAGGCAGTGGCTTCCAGAGTGCTCAGCTCACAGACAGTAAGGGGGTCAGGGGAGATTGCAGAGATATCTCTGCTATCCCTGGAGCAGGGCTGTTGCTTTGATCATACACAGATCCAGGTAGCAGTCTGGGGCCCCAGTATCAGGAAAAATTTTTTTACTGTCATAGCAGAGTAGGGACTCTCCTCACAGTTCCCGTGCAGAAAGGAGTGCTTGTGGTCATTCACAGACCAGAACCCAAATCAGAGTCTCTCATAAGACCTTGGAGGAATTGAAATCCCTGGTGGGGATGTCCCTGAAAAAAGCTGTTAAAAAAACCCAAAAGCTTGGGACAGTGCTTTGTCTACCCTGGGAGCAGTGCCCTATCTTAATGAAGAGTGAAAATCAAGTCATAGACTGGGGAAATGAGCAAACAACAGAAGAAAAAAAATTCAACCATGGACAATTATTTTGATCCTATGGAGGACCAAAATACACACTCAGAATACAGTAAAGTCAAAATTTCTGCATCCAAAGTCTCCAAGAAAAATATGAATTGGCTTCAGGATATGGAAGAGCTCAAAAAAGATATTGAAAATCAAGAAGGTAGAGAAAGGATAGCTAGGTGGAACTGGATAGAGCACTGGTCAGGAAAACCTGAGTTCAAATTTGACCACAGACACTTAATAATTGCCTAGCTGTGTGACCTTAGGCAAGTCACTTTGTAAATCACTCCCAGGAGCTGGCCCTCAACAGATTCCCCCTTCTTAGGCATGTTGAAGCTTTAGATAGTGTGTTAGGACATCTATATTTTGTCCCAGAGGAAAAAGACATCTGAGACAAATGGGAATAATTCACAATATCAATAATAATGCAAAGATACCAGGAAGCATGCTCACTAATAGGTTCATAAAATTAAAAGTATGAAATCTATTAACAAAGTTAAACAAATTATCAATACTTGAGTCCATTTCCATTCTAGGTGCCAATGCAATATCATTAACAATTTCATGCAATTGATTCATATCCATAGTTATAGAATCATTATACCATATTCCATTCAAATAACTTTATATATTATCCAATGAAATATAATGCATTAATCAAACAATAAAGATCTTCATTAATTCTCTCCTGAGCATTTTCTGATAATTCTTGAATATATTTAGCTTCTATTTTTTCCTTATTCCTCACCTGTGCAGAAATAACTGTAGAGGTTGCTGCCACAATGGCCATCACAACATTAATATTCTAAACATAATGCAACTAACACATCTTTTTTGCCTAATTCTCTTTAATATCTTTTCTAAGAACTCATCAGCAGGAGACATATACCAGCTTTCTACCTTGGTGGATATTATAGCAAATTTTGGTTCTCTTATCATGAAAACAACATCATTATCCATCACTTCCTTATTTACACATGCTTGAATAGTGCAATTGTAACAGTTAACATTATACTTCCCTTTTCCTCTGATAATATTGACATCTTTGAAAGCTCCTATCATGAAAGAAATATCTGATCCTGTGCATGCAGTCACAGACAATTTCTTTTCTGAATAAGATATTTTGTCCAACGTCTTATTCCATTGTATATACTTTATCTCATCTATAGCTGCCATAGCCTTCCATATCTCTGAATTAGCTTATCCTATTTCTTGGTATATAATTGGTTTAATATAGCCTGGAATACCCCGTGGAATAACTCTATCAGGAGAATTCCACACTTGTAGCAAAATAGAATGATCATAAATTCTTCTATTTGGGATATGACAGGCAACCCAGGGTAGAAAATGTTCATATCTGAAATCCCAAGCATGTAAATTTAAACAAGGAGGTACTGTAGGAAATACCTTTTTAGCTTTAATATTTTCTACAAATGGAATTCCTGATATTTCTAAGGTCCTAAATGCTCCCATGTAATAAATATTTGGATGAGCTGAATGATTAGTTGTACTTAATTTAACACATGGTTCAACAGTAGATGTTTTACAAAAACATATAGGTGGGGGCGGCTAGGTGGCATAGTGGATAAAGCACCTGGAGTCAGGAGTACTTGGGTTCAAATCCAGTCTCAGACACTTAACAATTACCTAGCTGTGTGGCCTTGGGCAAGCCACTTAACCCCATTTGCCTTACAAAAACCCTAAAAACAAAAAACAAAAAAACCCATATAGGTGTCACAGTATTTAAACCAGAAAAATTATGCCTAACTTCTCTTCTCAGTATCTCTTCTTTGATATCTCCAGTAGGAACTTTGTTATATCCCCCAAAATTTGCAGCTCACTCTATTAATACATTTTCAGCCATACTCTTTCCCCATTGTAGAGTAGTGACCCATGGAGGGTTTTGAACATAAGTCCAATATTCAATTCCTTTTACAATCCCCAAATTCTTCATGAGTAATGTAAGCATCATAAATTATCCCATAAGTCCATGATGTACTCTCCTTTTGCATGATCCATCCTTCCTTCTTCTCTGATCTTTATCAATTTCTTAATTATTCATTTTCTGTATTACTTGATTCATCTGGTCTACATGGTCTGATGTTTCTTTCTGGTACCCAGACAGTTTCTCCATCTGTGAACAAAACAGAAGCATAGCCTCGACCCCAGGAATAATCATTTTCTTTGTTGATGCCTTAGGATCCTTCCATGTGACCATGACTGAAATTCATAGTTCTGGTGTGCATTTGAACATTGACTTGCAAGAGTCAGGTCAAGTAGAAATGTACACATGCAAGGTCATGATACAAAATCTACTGATTTATTTTTGGAAACTCAGACTTCTTATAAAAAAAACTTATCTCAGGAATGATGGGTTAAAGGAGACCTAGTTTCACAATTTCCTGGGTAAATTTACAATATTTATTCTTAGAAATCTGCATACTTCTTTATCAGAATAGCCTTTTACAACCACTTCTGGAGCCACAGATTGTCCCAGTTCAGGGTTCACTGGAGAGACAACAATTCCATTTAATGAGGAGACATGTGTAAATCACTCCCAGGAGCTGGCTTTCAGCATCACTTAACCTCATTGTTTTAAATAAATAAAAAGTTAAAAAATTTAAAAACAAGTTAGAGAAAAAAAATTGAGAAGAGAAATGAGAGCAATGTAGGAAAATCATGAAAGCCAAGTCAGCAGCTTGAAGAAGGAATTACAAAACAAAACTGAAGAAAATAATAATTTAAACTCAGTTTGGGTCAGATGGAAAAAGTAGTCCAAAAGGCTAATGAGGAGAAGAATGCTTTAAAAAGTAGAACTGGCCAGATGGAAAAGGAGATACAAAAGCTCTCTGAAGAAAATAATTCTTTTAAAAGTAGAATGGAGATAAGAGAAGCTGATTTCATTATGAGAAATCAAGAACCAATAAAACAAAACCAAAAAAACACTAGAAGTAAATGTGAAATATCTCATTGGGAAAAACAACTGACCTGGAAAACCGATCCAGGAGAGAGAATTTTAAAATTATTAGATTAAGTGAAAATAATGAACCAAAAAAAGTTTAGACTTCATTTTTCAAGAAATAATCTAGGAAATTTTCCCTGATATCCTAGAAGCATAGGGTAAAATAGAAATTGAAAAAATCCACCAATTACTTCCTGAAAGAGATCCCAAAATGAAAACTGCCAGGGATATTATAGCCAAATTTCAGACCTCCCAAGTCAAGCAGACAGAAAGAAACAATTCAAATATTGCAAGCAGACAGAAAGAAAATTCAAACCTCATGGAACAACAATGAGTATAATATAAGATTTAGTAGCTTCTATATTAAGGATTCATAGGGCTTGGAATATGATATTCCAGAAGAAAAAGAGCTTGCATTACAACTGAGATCAACTACCCAGAAAAACTGACCATACTCTTTCAGGGGAAAAAGATGGTTATTCAATGAAATATGGGACTTTCAAACTTTCGTGATGAAATGACCAGAGTTGAACAGAAAGTTTGATCTTCAAGTATAGGACTTAGGTGAAGCATAGAGAGGGTTAATGGGAAGGGCAAATTATGAAGGACTTAATGATGTTGAACTGCTTGTAAGGCAGCTAGAAGGAGCATATATAGACAAGGCACTGGAGGGAGATGAAGTTAAAGGTATAATATATTAAAAAGATGGAGTTAATGGGTGAAAAAGGAATGTACTAGGATATAGGGAAAGGAGAAGTAGTATGAGGTAAGTTACTTCACATAAAAGAGGCAAGGAACAACTTTTGCAGTGGAGTAGAAGAGGGTGATGGTGAGAGGGAATGAGCAAGTTTTCTCATCAGAAGTGGCTCAGAGAGGAAATAACATTGGATCTAAAAATCTATCTTACCCTAGAGGAAAATAGGAGAAGAAAGGAATGGGAGAAAGGGGATGGGGGAGGGAAGGGGGGATTGTAGGTTATAGAAGAGAGAGAGAGGGTAATCAGATACAACACACTTTAGAGGAGGCACAGAGTGAAAGGAGAGAGAATAGAATGAATGGGGGTAGGGAAAATAGGATGGAGGGAAGTTTAGCTAGCAATAGCAGCTATGGGTAAACAATATTCAAGTAATTTCTCTGATGGACTTATATTAAAGAATACTATACATCCCCAAAGAAAGAACTGATGATATCTGAATACAGACTGAAGCACACTATTTTTTTCCCTACTTTATTTTTCTTAAGGTTTCTCTTTATTTGTGTGTGTGGGGTTATGTTTACTTTTACAACATGACTATTGTAGTAATGTGTTTCATGGCCACACCAAGTAATTGGCTTGCTCAATGGGAGGAGGGGGATGGGAGGAAGGGAAGTGAATAATTTGGAAGTGAATAATTTTTTTGTCATAGAATAATACATAGTGCAGTGCCTTGCCAGACTTGTGAGGAGAGATAGACCTGTGCAGCTCCCCAAAACCCTTCTCCCGAGCTGGCAAGAGGGCTTCATGGAATAGCCTCTGCGCTTGACTGTATGGTGAAGGTGAGGCAGAGGAATACAATGATCACATCTGCACCAGTGGAAGTACAAATACAAAAAAACCTTATTTTATAAAACAATTCTTCAGTAAAGAAAGTGACTTATCCAAGATAATAGTTAGCTACTGGCTGAACAGGGATAAGACTCAAATTTCTTAATTCCCTATTCAATTCATTTTACTATCAGCCAACTATAGCTACCTTATATCAGTTCCTAGTGATTTTTCCTCACATGAAACAAACAAGTACTCTGGACACTTTATAAAAATCTCATTTTCATACTTCTGATACTGTTGATACCAGCTTCTTGATAGTCATTGATTCTGATTACTTTTTGATATGGTGCTTTGTATAAATAATCCTAACTAAAGAAATTACCAAATAAAAGCATTTTTTTAATTTGTATATCTGGGAAGGTTTATTGCCTTTTACTTTCCATTGACATTTTTTTTAGGAACTAATTCTGTCTGGGAAAAAAGCTGACCACCTATTTCATTCACACACACACACACACACACACACACACACACACACACAATAAATATATATATATATATATTTATATGTTTATTATTTTTGTTGGCTCTATTGTTTTGTTTCCTTGGCTGGTGCCAGGATTATGGGTCCAGTAAGGTAGAGTTGAACTAAGTAAGTTAAAGAGAAAGTCTGTTTTTGACCTCCATGCTAGGGAAATGGACCAAGTGATGGTAAAAATTCTTACTCAAACACAGATTTTTCCTCTTCAGAGAGAGCATAGTGTAGATCCAAGGCAATTGTTTAGTTTAATAAAGGGCAAAATACAAGTTTTTGAGATATGATACAAGGGATACAAATTTCCTATCTTTATTCTGGATAATCTCTTCTCACAGCTCTTATAGACACTTTTAGAAAACAGCAAAATCTCTTTGCCCAAGATTCTTTCCTTTGGTTGCCATCTTGCCTCCTGTGTTGTTTCTAACTGTTGTGCCCATGAAACCTGCTTTTCTTTTATATAGAATATACATTTATGTAGCATATAGTGAAAATGTTAATAAAATAAGTATTAAACTGCAAAAAACCCAATTCTTCAATCAAGTGTAATTTTTTTTTTGTGGCATCTAAACCCTTTGTGTCCCACTCTGCCAGAAGTGACCAACTGTAGATCATAGCAAAAAAATTTGAGAAGTTTGGCCTTGCAACCTGAATTAGGAGATGAAGAAAATTTGTCATTATTTTATGTGCCCAGTTTCCAGGTATGGTTGCAAGACCCATTGGAGAATTCAGAAGTAATGCTGACTATCAATGTCAACTATTGAGATGTAATGTGTACTTGCTAAAGATAATTGAGCTTGGATTGATATTTTTGAATAAACAAGGAGAATACTCTCCAGGAACTTCCACATGGCATTTCAACTTCAAGTTTAATTTAATAAAGGACATTTATGCCCAGGAATTCCTAGAGCTCCTAACAATCTCAGGAATCCAGTTTAAAAAAAACACAAGGAAGAAGAGATTGAAACCCAAGTTTTGTACCTCACACCTCTTCCCCCTATTCCCAGATTAACAAGCACTGACTAATTTATTGCCTTATTTCATATCTTTCCCTTCCAGTATGCAAAAGTTTTAGCTATTTGAGATTGTGGACCATAAATTTTGCATTTTGGAGAGGGATTCAGACCCACTACTTTAGTAGAAGTTTGGATTTTCCTTGCTGTTAGCCTGAAAGTTGATCATTTGTCAGTTTTACACAGCACTCTGTTGTTTTGTTATTGTTCTGCAAGTTGTTGTCTTGGCAAAACTCTCTAGAAAGTGAAAAGAGGCTCCTAAAGAGGTGAATATTTTCTTATATCTTAAAAAAATAAATCCTTCAGAATTGTCTTTCATCCTTATATTATTGCAAATAGCTGTCATTCACAATTCATCATCAAATAATATTACTGTTACTCTATACAATGTTCTTCTGGTTCTTCTCTCTTCACTTGGCATGAGTTCATATAAGTCTTTCCAGGTTTTTCTGATTCCTTCTACTCATCTTTTTTCAATATTTGATTTTTTCAATGAAATTTAATTGCAATTTTTAACATTCATTTTTAAAATAAAATTTTAAGTTTCAATTTTCCTCCTCTTCTTCCTACCTCCCTCCCCTTCCCTAAAGCAGTAAGTAATTTGATATTGGTTTTATATATATGTGTGTGTGTGTGTGTGTGTGTGTGTGTGTGTGTGTGTGCAATCATGTAAAACATTTCCATATTAGCCATGCTATAAAAGAAGAAACAGAACAAAAGAAAAAGCACAAAAAATATAGAAAATAAAATTAGTATGCTTTGATTTGCATTCAGACTCCATCAGTTCTTTCTCTGGATGTGAATAGTATTTTCCATCATGAATCTTTTGACATTATCTTGGATCATTTTTTTTTGTTAAGAAGAGCTAAGTCAATCATAGCTGATCATCTCACAATTTTATTGTTACTGTTATACAATGTTTTCTTGGTTCTGCTTACTTCACTTTGCATTAGTCATATAATTCTTCCAGGTTTTTCTAAATTTGCCTACTCACCATTTCTAATAAAATAGTATTCTATTGCATTCATATATCACAATTTGTTCAGCTATTCCTCAATTGATGGACATCCCTCAATTTCCAAGCTTTTGCCAATACAATAAGAGCATTAGAAATATTTTTGTACATGTAAGTCCTTTCTCTCTCTCTCTTTTTTTTAAATGATTTCTTTGGGTTACAGACCTAGTAGTGGTATTGCTAATTCAAAGGATATGCACAATTTTATAGCCCTATGGGCATAGTTCTAAATTGCTCTCCAGTATGGTTGAACCAGGTCATAGCTCTATCAGTAATGCATTACTGTCTTAATTTTCCTACATCCCATCCAACATTTGTCATTTCCATTTTCTGTCCTATTAGTCAATCTGATAGGTATAAGGCAGTACCTCAGAGTGGTTTTAATTTGCATTTCTTTGGTCATTAGTTATTTAGAGCAAGAGATCACCTTGAAAGCTAATATCATATAAGTGTATATAGAACTAAACTTCTAGTTCATTTTCTGAAACTAGAGATTTTTTTCTTTGAGTGAAATTAGCTCTTATTTTCTTTTCACTATTTCATGGAAATCTATTATTAATTATTATTATACAACTTTCTCAAAAAGCAGCATCTGGTTTCATTGCTTACATTAAGTTGAGCAATCAAAGGAAACAATCCAGTTGATCACACAGGTGCAGAGAGAATATTTGTTACACAGTGAAAGGAGAAAAAGAAAACTTTGTCAGAATTTTTGTCTTGAACTAAAGGACCTCTAGTCATGATAGTAGGAATAATATACAAAAATGAATCTATGATCTCACTGATTTTAAGCATTTCCTGTGTTACTCTTATCTATTTCTTCCTATTTTTGCTTTGCCCTAGTCCTTTTGTACCTAGTTCAATGGTATATTGAAAAATGTTTAGCAACAATTTAATCTGCATGTTTTATTTTCTCCATGACTTTTTAAGTCTAGACAATAACCCAAACAATAAAACAAGACCTAATTTAGAGCATTTGCAAT
Organism: Macrotis lagotis; assembly: GCF_037893015.1. Lineage (NCBI taxonomy): Eukaryota > Metazoa > Chordata > Mammalia > Peramelemorphia > Peramelidae > Macrotis > Macrotis lagotis. Next base: position 146,331,423 of record NC_133666.1, read on the forward strand.
TTTTTTTGGTGTAATGTTTTAACAATGAAATGTTATGTTTTAGGGAGTCAGTTCTAGCAGGCTTTAGAATGTGTCAACTAATAGGTTACCACCCAACACATACTTTTTCTTTTAGGTTTTTTGCAAGGCAAATGGGGTTAAGTGGCTTGCCCAAGGCCACACAGCTAGGTAATTATTAAGTGTCTGAGGTCAAATTTGAACTCAGGTATTCCAGGGCTGGTGCTCTATCCACTGCCCTACCTAGGCGTCCCAACACATACTCTTTCCAATTATATCATATCTTCTTGACATCTCAAGATTTCAAGGCAGTGCCCAAAATGTTTATTGGTTATTCCTTATATTCACTATATCCAAGTTGGTTGTCTTTACAATGTTGTTATTATATGAATTATTCTCCTACTTCTTCTCACTTCATTCTACTTTCTTCCCAAGTTTCTCTGAAATAATCTTTTTCTGTCATTTTCTATAAAGCTATATAATTTAATATATATTGATAGACAAAAATATATTGATATATTGATTAATATTAATATAGCATAATTAGTTCAGCCATTCTCTAACTGAGAAACTCTATTAATTAAAATAATGTTTGTGTACATCTGGGTCTTTTTCTTTTTTCTTTGACATCTTTTGCATATAAAATTAACTGGGTCATTATGAATAGTTTGTTGACTTTTGAGGCATAATTCCAAATTGCTGTCTAGAATGACTGGACCTGTTTACTGCATCTTCAATTGTGTATTACTGTGCCTATTTTCCTGTGGACCATTTAACAATTTTACTTTTCCTTTTTGTTAACTTACCATTTTGGTGTGAAATGAAATCTCACATTTGTTTTGATTTGTATTTCTCATAATAGTAATTTCAAGTATTTTAAAAATTTGTTCGTTGACAACTCGCAATTCTTCCTTTGAGAACTGCCAGTTCATATGGATGGTCACAAAGCATTTCAACATGATTTAAACACCAGCCCAGAAATATTAAAAGTAATCCAGACTTGGATGCGTTTTCAGAACCTGAGTATTTAACCAAAGTCCTTAACCACTGCTATTGTAATTGAATGTCTTAAAGCTTCAGGGAATGGTTAGAGTGTCATTAACAAGAACAAAAAAAGCTGTGAAGGGAAGCTATTTTTTTGGGGGGGGGTCAATCAAACAATATTTATAAAGTAATTTTGGGGGGAGGTAATCATTTAAGATAGGAGATGTGAACATGAGACAAGTTGAAGAGGGAATTAATATAGCCTGTAGAAAGAGGAAACTATCTGGTGGAAGGAGGAGAAATAATGAAAATGATAGAGAAGACACAAAAAGAAAGAATGGAGAGCGAGAAGAAAGATCTGGAATTGCAGGTACACAGTAAAAGTTAAAAAAATACATTTTGATCCAACAATTTTTATTGTTGGGGATATACTTCAAAAGTATTAACAAAAATAATAAAAAAAAGATAGCTATCTGTACAAAGATTTTCATAGCAACATTATTTACAGTTGGAAAAATAATTTAAAGTAACCTGTGCCCCCAAACAGGTAAATGATTCTATAAATGTGTCATATGAGAGGCAGCATGGCATGGTGAATACAATACCAGTCTTAGAAGTGGGAGGAACTGATTTCAAATTTGCTTATGATACATGCTAGCTTTGGGAACATTGGCAAATCATTGGGCCTCTCAGTTTTTCAGGCAATTCTGTATATTTACTCTGACAGTCAATTAAGGTGCTCAGTGGTTAGAGCACCAGACCTAGCGTTAGTGAGCGTAAGATGAAATCTGGCTTCAGACATATATATTTGCTATGTGATCCTGGGTAAGTCATGTCACCTCTGTCGAATCAGTTTCTTCAAGTGTAAAATAGAGATAAAAATATCACCTACTTCTCAGGGTAGTTATGAGGATAAAATATTTGTAAAATTCTTGACAAACTTTAAATTCCATGTATTGTTATTTTTATTTATTTATAGAAAAGTTGTTGATCTGCATTATTTATTGAAAAAATAATAAAAATGGTTTTTCTTAAATATTAAATGTCACATATTAAATTTCTAACAAATTATGGTGGATTCCCCCCTCTCCCCCAAGTAGAATAGGTGACAATGTGAAATGTTTTCAAAATCTTTAGACTGAAGGGGTGGCTAGGTGGCATAGTGGATAAAGCACCGGCCCTGGAGTCAGGAGTACCTGGGTTCAAATCCGGTCTCAGATACTTAATAATTACCTAGCTGTGTGGCCTTGGGCAAGCCACTTAACACCATTTGCCTTGCCTTAAAAAAAAAAAAAGAAAAATCTTTAGACTGAGATATGAGAAAAGACCATAGATTTGATTGGGAGGGGTCATTGATCACCTTTATTAATTAGTCTCAGGATTGTTACTTTACCTCTATGTGTTTCAGTTTCCTTATCTCTAAAATGAAGACATTGGACTAGATGGTTTCTGAAATACTTTCTAGTTTTAGAAAACTATGGATTTAGCCTGACCTCACAGGTTAACTCCAATTCCCCTTTTGCAATATGATTTTGTTCCATATTCTAGACCTTTGGTTCCTAAGTTCAAGGCAGGTGTGGGGGAGGTAAGGAGAACAAAAGGTGAGAAGTCAGATTCCACATACTGAAAAACCAGGACAACTTTCAAACAGGCATGTCATGCTTATATTTTTTCTGGAAGAAGGAAAAAAATGTTAATAATAAATTGAATATTAACCTTGCTTTCACTTAATCCAAGATGGTATTTTTTTTGCCATGTCACATTCTAGCATTCTACTAACATTCTACTCCATGACATATTCTATAGATCTGTTTTTTCCTAATAATTTAATAAGAGACACTTTTTTTACCATCTTAATGAACAGAAATCTGTTTTTTTTCCTTTTCCCACTCCTACCTCATAAGGAAGAAAGATAAAAAAAGAAAAAAGAAAGAAAATAAAGCATTTCTAGTAACTATGCATAGTCAGGTAAACACATTTCCTCTGGCTGTCTTCAAAAAACGTTGTCTTATTTTGCATCCTAAATCCATCAACCTATCTTTCAGGAGATTGGTACATTTCATCAGTACTCTGCTAGATTCATCAATAATCATTGAACTTATTATAGTTCTTAAAGCTTTCAAAGTTGTTTGGCTTTATAGTGCTGTTATTGTGTACATTTTTCTCCTGGTTTTTCTTCATCAATTTTATAAAAGTCTTTAAAATTGTTTTTTATGATATTAATATTATTGTATAAAAATATTCTTCTGGATATGCTTACTTCCCTTTAGAGCTCAAATAAAATTTTCTATATCTTTGAAGGCATGCATTCCTTCAGTCCTTATAGTACAAAAAAGTATTTTATCACATTCCTATTTCATGTCTTATCCAGCAATTCTTTATGGGTATTCCATTAGTCTTCAGGTTTTTTTTTTAAAAACCACCATATAAAAAATTAAACATGTCTATCTGTCTGACAGTTTATCAACATAAAGAAACCTTAAGACCTTTTTTTACTTCTTTGATCTCTTTTTTGCATATAGGCCTAGTAGTAGAGTAACAGGGTAAAAGGGTATGTGCTAATCAGTAATTTTTTTGTACTTAATTTAAAATTTTTTTTCCAAAAGTGGTTGTACTCATTTACACAGCCACCAACAGCGAATAAACAAACCAGTTTTTTTTTACAACATTTGAAATGTTTCTTTTTTTCATTTTTGTGAAGTGGAATGTGAGATTTGCTTTAATTTACATTTCTCTAATTAGTAGATTCTAAAGTATTTTTTTCATATGATTATAGATAAACCTAGATTTCTTCCCTTCTAAACTTCCTATTCACATCCTTTAGCCATTTATAATTGGGGAATGGCTCTTGTTTTTAAAAATTTGAATGAGTTCCTTATGTATCTTTGATGTTAGAGTTTTAACAGAGAAATGCCTCTCTTGAGCTAAGAACTTACTATTTGATTAAAAAAACTGCTGGAAAAATTGGACAACAGTATGAAAGAAAATTACATTTAAACCAAAAACTCCTACCTTGTTACCAAAATAAATTCCAGATGGATATTTAAATTAGATAAAAAGTAATAATATAAACAAATTAGAGAAGTATAGAAAAATTACCTATTAAATATATAGGTAGAAAAAAGTTCATAACATAGCAAGGGATAGAGAAGATCAGAAAAGATAATTGGGTAATTTTGATTATATGAATCTAATTTTTTTTTGTAAAACATTGAGACATTATTCTAATTCTATTTTTAAGCTTCATCACTGCTTTGCAATTTTTAAATGGCCTTTATTAAATAATGATTCATTTCTCTACTATTGTGTCAACTTGCATTCATCAAATTATAATTCAGTGTTTAATTCTGGTTCTAATTCTAGATTATTGATTCTCTTTCATTTATCTTTTTTTATAGTTTAAATCCAATACCATGGAGTTTTGCTACTTTTACATTTTTCTGTATAATTTGACATCTGATAGTGTAAGTTCCCCTTTCTCTTCCAGAATTTTTATATATTTATTCTTTTTATATTGAACTCTGTGAATATTAGTATTATTTGCAATAGCATAAATCTTATATAAACTTGAAAGGTATTGCTATCTTTACTCTATGGGCTATCCTTCTCTTCTTCCCGTCATGGCTTAGTACAGTGCTTGAGACATAGTAGGTGCTTTATGACTGAGTAACTGGTTTGATATAACCAAGCATATTGGCTATCTTTTCTGTTGCTTCATTTCTCTTTTATTTCTGCTTAAATATTTTTATATTTATATATATTCAATACATGTCTATATATGCTAATGTAAATAAAGTACTTGGTACATTTTTTTTATTATTGCAAATTGTATTTATCTCTATCCATTTCTTCTGCTTTTTATTAATGAAATATTGACATGATATGATGTTGATGAGGTTTGTTTTTTTCCTATCCAGTGATTGTACTAAGTGATTACTTCTCCTTAATCATTTTTGTTGTGATTATTGAATGTCTTTAGTATTCTAATATCAAACTATCTGCAAATAAAAATATTTTTAATTCTTTTGCCTTAGACTAGCCCTTTATTTTCTTTTTCTGGAATTTGTTATAACTACCATTATTAAAATGGTATCAAGTATTAGTGGTGAGTCTAGAAGTGCTTGATACTTGTTAGTGGGAAAGACAAATATTTTACTACTACATATAATGTTATCTCTTGCTTTTAAATAAATCCTTTTTAATATGTTGAGAAAAAGTTGTCCTACTCTAATACTTTTTACTCTATTATTTATTTATTTAGTCTGAGGATTTATGAATTTAGGGTAGGTATAATGGTTAGAGTTCCAGTATAGGAGTAATTTTTGTTTGAATTCTAATTATGTTTGCTCCTTAACTTGTCAGTGCCCCGAAGAAATACTCTAAAATTATGAATTATAAACTCCCATCAGTGGATTACAGGTTTATTGTTTTGAACACAGATAAATATATTTTATCAAAAAAGGTTTTCTATACCTATTGACATAAAGCTTTGATTTTTATCATTTCTCCTATTGACCGTTTCTTACATTGATTGTTTTCCTGATAGTGAATTTCCATACAAATCTAAATACTACTAGATTGCAATGAATAACTTTATATACATATATTTATATTTTAGGTTTTTGCAAGTCAAATAGGGTTTAAGTGGCTTGCCCAAGGCCACACAGCTAGGTAATTATTAAGTCTGAGGTCAGATTTGAACTCAGGTACTCCTGACTCCAGGACCAGTGCTTTATCCACTGTGTCACCCCAAGTTTTTATATATTGACATATTCTATTTACTAGTATTTTATTTTTTATTTTTATTTTTATGAATTATTGGCTAATGGTTCACTTTTTCTTAGGTTTATTGCACCAATTAAGATATCAGAGCAATAGTTGCCTCAAAGAATTAGGTGTGATAATGTACTAACATATTTTTTAAATTATATTTTATATGAGGTGGGGATTATTTATTTTTTAGGGCTTTTTTTTTTTGCAAGGCAATGGGATTAAGTGGCTTGCCCAAGGCCACACAGCTAGGTAATTATTATTTTTTTTTGATGGTTGTTAGAATTCATTTATGAAATTATCTGATTCTGATGTATTTTTATTGTGGTAGTTCAATAATGGTCTGTTTAATTCTTCCTTGTGAGATTGGTTTATTTAAATGTTCTATTTTGCCAATCTGAACATTTTATATTTTTTCATGATATTTGTCCATATTTTTTATATTTTCAAATTTTTTTGCATCTTTTTTGCTTTTATAATGTGAATCATTAAAAATATATAACAGACTATTTTATACCACCATATATTTTCAATTGTCCCTTGTATGACCCTCAATTTTGATATTTGATATTTTCTAAGCTGATTAGTAGTTTTGTTGTTGAAATATTTCAATACTTCAAGAATTCCAATATTGTATATAATATAAGTACTCCCTCCAATGATTCAGATTGCAAACTCTCCATGTCTTCTCATCCTATGTGATTATTGTCCATATTCTCCCCAAATCCTTCTTTAGTGGGTCAGCTAGAACACTAGCTCTGGAGTCAAGAGGATGAGTTTAAATCCGACCTCAGACACTTCATAGCTATGTGAACTTGGGGAAGTTTCTTAACTCCAGTTTCCTCTGAAAGAAAAACCTTGTTTGGATCTGCACCCAATGGGTCAGAAGTTTTTTGTTCTGTTTTTTAACAATGTATCAATTCTAGTATAACATTCAGGCTAACATATAACATCCATTTCCAACCAGTTTTACCCCATATAGTATCACCAGAAGAATATTGACATTAAAAAGGTGAGTTTGTTTTCAAGAATGACTTGGTGGGGGGGCAGCTAGGTGGCACAGTGGATAGAGCACCGGCCCCAGAATCAGGAGGAGCTGAGTTCAAATGTGGCCTCAGAGACTTATAATTATCTAGCTGTGTGACCTTCCGCAAGTCACCTAGCCCCACTACCTTGCAAAAAATAATAATAAAAAAAAAGAATGACTTGGGATCATTGAAAAGCCTAATAGACTTTTTTTTGTTTTTATTTTTGTGAGCATGGGATTAAGTGCCCAAGGTCACAAAGCTAGTAAGTCTGATGTTGGAATTGAACTCAAGTTCTACTGCCTGCAGAGTGAGAGCTCTATCAACTGCACTACCTACCTTGCCCAAACTGAAAGACTTTTAAAGATAATTCAATCTTTCTCTCCTCTCCTCCAGTCTTAGATTGATCTATTTATGGATACTTGGATTGTTCATTAGATATGCTATACAATAGATGTTCTGTAGTCATTTTATTTTCTCCATGTGGGTTGTTAAGTTGAATTAATTTGAATGAATATGGATCCCATTTAGGAGACTTCAAGATTTAGTCAGAGCAATTACATATAAAGAGGATCATTTGAAAGACCTGCTCATCTTTAGGAAATATTTTTCCAGGTACACTGTACACTGGTAGTTATTCATGGTACAGTGGAAAGTAAATGATTTGGAGACAGAAGAAATGTGTTTTAAATCCCACCTTGCAATTTGTGAGATGTAGACAAGGCATTTACCATCTCTGGTTCTCAGGTCTCTAAAATGAAGGAGTTTGATGAGATGGCCTTTGTGGTCCTCTCTCAAGTGAAATCTATGATCCTTCAAGTTGGAAGGAAGCTTTCAGGTCATCCAGTTTAATTCATACCCTTAGAAAATTCCCACTACAATTCCTAAGAAGTGGCTGTCTGTACTTTCTTTGAAACCGCAATTGATGGAAAACTTACAACCTCCCAAGGCATCTCATTCAATTTTAAGGAAATTCTAACTTTTGCCAAGTTTTTCCTTATAAGTCTAAATCTGTGTAGCTTCTATTCTCTGTTTCTAATTCTCCCTAAGGTGGCCAAGAAAACCTGATATAATTCCTCTTTCAAAAGATAGACTTTTAAATACTTAAAAACAACTTTTCCTCCCTTCTCTGCTCCAATCCTTGCTTCTGAGTCAGCCTTTTTTCTTCTGACTTTTCCCAAAAACTTGAAGACTGATGTTTCTCAAGAATAGGGAAACACCCTATCCAATGTCTGACCCTGAACCTTCCTGGCAGAGCCTCAGATTGTTGTGAAGACAAGAAGAGATAATATTTGTATAAGGCTTAGCATAATTTCTAGAGGATAGCAAGTCCTTAATAAATGCATGTTTCTTTCTCTTCCATTCCCACCCCTTGTCCACAACAGTTGGTCTATATGAGACTCTATTTCAGTCCTAGGAACTCAAAGTCATTGTTAAAACTCAAAGCTTCTTTGACAAGAACAGATTCTGATATTGCATTTGATTGTAACCATCTCAAACTAGGATGATAAGGCTTTGACTGAGAGGTGAAATTGTAGTATTGATTCCTCCTCAACAGATAAAAGTCTTGGTTTCTTTGGTTTATTATTTAGGAAGTACAGAGGAGATAATCACCCAAATTTTGAATGTGCTTTTAAAAGACAAAGGAGAAAGGCTTTAGTCTCGATTGATACTATTTATTATTGCTTTGAAGCTAAAAGGACTGGAGAAATTTCCTGCAAAGTTATTTGATGCTTTATAGACAAGAACTTTAATCTATACATATTATAGGTATAGATTGGCAATGTACCATTTGAGAAATATGAGTAAATGCTGGGTATGATAGTGGGTGCAACTAAGCAGCAGATTGTGGGGGCCTGGAGTTAGGAAGACCTGAGTTCAAATCTAATCTCAGACACTGTATGACCCTGGAGAAGTCTCTTAACCCTGTTTGCCTTAGTTTCTACATCTGTAAAATGAGCTGGAGAAGGAAATGGCACTGCTCCAGTATCTTTGTCAAAAAATTTCCCCAAAGGGGTCACAGAGAGTTGGTCATGTCTGGAAAATGACTAAAACAACAACAAAAGCAGGTGTTTTGGTAGAGTTCAGGACTTGAAGTCAGGAAGACCTGAATTTGAATTCTGCCTCAGATGTATTAGCTATGGGATCCTTAGCAAGTCTTTAACCTCTCTTGGTCTCAGTTTGCTTATCTGAAAAAATGGAGATCATAATATATAATTTACCATGGTTATTGTAAGGATCAAATTATACTCACATAAACATATACATATGTGGCATATGCATATATAAAATTAATATTATCTATTATCATTATGGTTGCAAGTTGTCATACTTATTACTTATTTGCTGTGTGTCTTTGGAAAAATACCTTCCCATCTCTTGACCTTAATGGACCTGACAGATGAGGGAAAGGTGAATTAATATTATTTCTCTAAGTACATAAAATTTTGTTACATATTAAAATGAAGGAGAAATCTGATCAAGTTCTCCTACCCATTTAAATTCCTATATTTGCTGACCAAGTCTTCCCAAGTGAGTAATTTTAATGTGGCATAGATTCTTTTTTTTTGGTTGGTAAGTATCAAGTGTCTAAGGTTGGATTTTAATTCAGGTCCTCCTGACTACAGGACTTGTACTCTATCCACTGCCACCTAATTGCTCCCCAACATGGATTCTAAGACAAGGAAAAGGAGGAAGATCACTTGCAAAATATAGATCAAAAATGACATTTATTGATGGATATTCTTTAAAACTGATCATAGACTCAGAAGGGCTGGAGATAGAGGATTCTACAAATTGAGAAATCTGCATCAGATCAATGGATATTTATTTGTGTATTTAGGGAGGTGTTTGGGGGAATAAGGGAGGGATAACTGCTCTTTAAAATGACTTTTCAGCTTATCTCTTTTATACATAAAACATCTTATTTCTGATGCGTATTAGTTTTTTTTCCTTACCAGGGGTTCTAGGACAGTGATTGGTGAAGAAACTATGCTATTACATGTTATTTTTGTGCTCTTATCATATTTTGAGATCTTTGAGCATCATAATTAGTTGAAATGGTGAAGTAGAGAGAAATGGAAAGGATGGAAGAGAAATTGAGTCTACTTTTTGTGGTTTTTGCTGAAATTTCAAAACAGTCCCACAGTTAAGTTGTCCACAAAGCTTCAGAGGTCATGGGTGCATAAAGAGCAAAACTGCCAAATATTGTGTGAATTTCTCATTGAATTTCTTAACGTCTCCAGTAGATTATTGCTGCAATAACATTAACATTCATTTTAGAGTTTTTTGTTTGATACTTCATATATTCAGATATCTTACATCTGATTGAAATATGAGATGGCCCAATATATATTTTTTAGCTGAAATTGACCCATGTTCAAGTTAAAGCAAATCAAATCTTAATATATGGGAAACTTTATATTCTTAGGAAATCAAACTGAAGAACTCAAACCCCTCCCCCCCATCTTTGAGTTTCACAGAACTACAATCTCTTCTAAATACTCACCCTACCCCCAGAAATTACTAGTAACTTCCCAAGTGGCTTAAGAACAGGCATCCCTTATTCCTTGTCTTCTAGGTAGAGAGTGGAAATTTCCTGGGCAGTAAGATCCCAAAATCTAAGGTTCTAACAGAGAAGCAGATTTGTACATCACCAGTCTTACTTATTGCCTCACAAATGTTGAGAGAAATTCTGTATATCTAGAGAGGCAAAATTTATCAGTGTTCTGAGAAAGTGAGGAGAGTTATATGTGTAGGACCCAAATATAAAGAGGAAACAGCAACATGGTATGCAGGGATGGGGAACTTTTTTCTGCCAAGGACATTTTGGATATTTATAGTATCATTTATTGGTTATATTTGATCAAACAGTTAATTCACCCCTAAAAAGCTACTAGATCTATTGAATTTTGAGTTCTGCCTGCAGGTACCTTGACTATGCCAGAGGCCTCTAATTATTAAGGGAAGAACCCAGAGAAGCAAGGGATTGAGACCTCTTTCTCCTTTACATATTTGCATGATGCAGATTTTAGAAGGAATAGTTTGCCTCTCTAAAAGTTTCAAATATGTTTTCCTTCTAGATGGAGTTCAAAGTCTTGAGGTAATGGATGGGATACATCTGTGGGCTAAAAAATGAACTGACTGGTATATTGCTATATGTTAGTGTTGCAGATGCAAAATGTATTTATTTTTAGGATTCCAAACTATAGGATTGTATTCATCTTGTGATGGGAGGGGGGAGTTATATAGGCCTTGTGTAAAAGTAGAGGTGACTGAAGAGAAAGAATTGGGTTTTATAAGATATTATTCATCATTTTATATCTTTTTTTAGTTGTTTGTGGGATCCTGTGAGTCTTTTGTATACTCTGTATTTTTGATAGGTTGAAATAAAGGCTCTCCTTTACCTAACATTCATTTATTACCTTGAGTGCTTATATGGGAGCCATGGATCCTGCTGGCAATACTTGTGGAATACACTTACACACACACACACACACATTATAATCTAAACAAGTTTTTTTTTAAATCGTCTTTATTTTTTCTCTTTTTTGCGTGTGTTTTTTTGTTTTTGTTTTTTGCCAGGCAATGGGGTTAAGTGACTTGCCCAAAATCACACAGCTATGTAATTATTAAGTGTCTGAGGTCAAATTTGAACTCAAGTCCTCCTGATTTCAGGGCTGGTGCTCTATCCACTATGTCACATAGCTGTCCCCTAATCTAAACAGCTTTAATAATAACTGATATATTTTTAAATTTTGCAAAGCAATTTATGAATGTTATTTCATTCAATCCTTAAAAGAGCTATATTGGATTGGTACTGCAGCTATTAGTATCTGCAATTTAGAGGTGAGAAATGAAGGATAGCTAGATGGCACAGTGGATAGAACAGAGACCTGAAGATCAGGATGACCTGTGTTTAAATCTCAGGCACTAGCTGTGTGACCCTAGACAAATCACTTAACCCCAATTGCTTCCAAAAAAATAAAAATAAAATAAAGATGAGAAAATGAAACTTGGAAATGTTAAGAGTCCATAGTTAAATAGCTAATAATTGTCAAGAGTGATTTAAACTCAGGTTATTACTTGCTCAAAGCCAGTTCCACCTACTTTCCCACATTATCCCTCCTGCTCTTAGAAAATTTAAAAGCAACTAATTTATTATTAAGGAGTATCTATCATTTTTATGAGAATCCAGTTTAGAAAATGGTAGAGCAATGGCGTACATTTGTAGTTTCTGTTGCAGGGGAGGCTGAGACTGGTCACTTGGTTTGGGGAGTTCTAAAATTGTCATAGGCTAAAGGTGATTGACTGGACTCAAGGTAAACCCCTAGGAATGGAGGGCCACTATCCTGCTTATAGAGGAATTAATCAGCCTATATTAAAAAAATGAAACATGTAAAGTTTCTGGATTCCTCAGTTTTGGAATTGACCTATGAGCAGCTGCTTGATTTGCAGTCTGGAGTAAGATAGGAAGATCTAATGTTACAAAAAGAGGAAAGAAGGGCAGAGTAGGGTAAGGGAAAGGAGAGGAGAAAGAGAAAATAGTGATAAGCCATAATCTTTCTGGACTTTCTAGACTTTCTAGAAAGTCTGAAGGTCTTCTGTCCCATTTCTTGACCTCATTCCTGTCCTGTCTATCTGCTTTTATAGAAATTAGTCCAATAGGAAGTAATAGCAATTAATGTTAAATGTGGTTGACAGCAAGCCACAGAGTCTAACCCCCTTGATCTTGAGCCTAGCTAATGTTTGTCTTAGCTATTTTCTTTTTTATACTAACTTTCAGAAATGTTCTGCAGTACTTTCCTAATCTTCCTGAGCTGCCAATTTTTCATTTAGAACTATTGAACTAAGATTCATATAAAGCTCAGATAGCTATAGCATTTATTATATTTTTCCACAGAATCATGTTTTTCATGAATTAAATTATAAATGAAATGGGAGCTACTACTTATTTCAATGGATAGTATCTAAATGTGACACATCATCAATATTGAGAAGCATATTGAACTATTTTATTTGCTATCAGCTTAGGAAGTCATGGAAAGATCTTGTTGTACCTTGTTTATATCATTTTAATCATCCACAAACATATATTAATCACCTTGGGTATTTTTCTTAATTCCCTGCCTGAGGTTACTATAAACACCAGTGCCATCATGCCATATCAACTGAAATCTTAGATTAGCTTGGAGTTAATTTTTTTCTTTTAATTTAGCATATCTCCCACATTTATATTTTTATCATTAAATGGAAATTATAACCTAATTAAATTGGATTGTGTTCACATATTATAAAATGATCCTCTGTCTTGAAATTACTTCCAAATCTATTTTCATTCTGGACCTGCACCTTCTGTCATGTGAGCCAATTAGACCAGGGCCTTTTTAGCCAAAGATGGTTCATACATAAAGGAACAGGATCCTGATGAATATCCATGAATTGAGGGGTGACTTCAAAGGATTCTCCTCATCTGTTTACCTGTGTCTATTTACCCTAGAACAGTTTCATTAATTGAACCCCCCCACACACAGACACAGACACACATACACATCCCACCCCCCCACAACTCCCCCCCCACACACATATAGACACATACCCCCAAAAGATACACACACACACACACACTCACACACAAAGCATCTTCTAGCTCTGCCCTGGCAGAAAATCCAATAAACCTTCCTAATCACCATGGACTATGCTGAGTCGTATGACTGCCTTCACTGAGTTGGTTTCCTGGGATTCAGTTATAATACCAAAGTCTGGAACTTTGCTTCCCTGAATCAGGTCAAAGTAGGTATGTCATTGATGGGAAGATCACAAACTTTCCCCCCTTTTTTGCATGAACATATAAATTTGCATAATCATGTAGATAAAAATAATAACAATCACAATCTGGATTCTTTGTAATTATAATGACCAAGAAGGTTGGTGCTTGAGTAGGGAAAATGCACTCACCACCCTTTTTTGCCATCGTGGAGGAATATGGATATAGAATATTCTATATGGTTTCAGATTTGTCTACAATGTTCGTTTTTCTAAGCTATTTTTCTCTTTACTTAAAAAAAATTTGTTATAAGGGATAATTCACAGCACAGGAGAGAATGAAAGATATAGACAGAAAAGAACATGATAGGAAAACAAAATATATCAATAAATAATTAAAAATCAGTTTATATACTGTGACTACACTTTATAATTAGAACTTAACATAAGGCTTTGTTTACATTCTTTAACCTTTCCATACTTTCAGTCCCATAAATCTAACTTCCCATTGCACTTCTCTACCTTGAGAGCCCAATCCCATTGTAGATTTAACATGTCTAATTATCTTCCTTTCCATGCCAGCTATTTTTCTGGTTTTCTCTATTTTTACCAATTGTGTTATTCTTCCTTAGTTACCACAACCTTATAGTCATGCTTGAATACTACTTTCTATTCACCAGATCTTCTGAATCTTCTTTTGCTCTGTTTTTTCATATCCATTTAGAAAGAAATCCCTATTATTTATTATAGAGACTGCTATCAGACATAGACCCTCTTCCCTAAGGACATCAACATCCATAAATACCATCCATAAATCCCTATTATGCCATCCCTATTACTTTCCTCTGAACCCAGGCTCTTCTACTTCCTGCTAGGATACTATAATATTCTCCTTTCTGTTTTCTTTGACTTCTGCTCCATCCAAGATATTCATGTCAGATTAATCTTCTTTAACAATCTTTTTTTACATGTTATCACCCTAATCTAAAGATTCCAATGGCTCCCTAATGCTTATAGGTTAAAGCCCAAACTTTTTGAATGCATTGGGAAGTTAAGGCCCCTCACAATCTATCACTTACTTGATTCTCAGATAGTATAGTTATCTTTTCTACATGATTGGGATTAGGGTGCAGCACCCCTATGATCTGGAAAATGCTCATCCCTTTGTACCAGAGAAGGAGTCTAAATTCTTATGGCATTAAAAGATAAAATATGTGATATTATATACCACTATACATATATTTTATGCATTTCTGAGTTTCTAAACATTTTCTACTGCAGGTTCCACAAAACCCCACACAAATTCCCCTTTATGCTTAATCTTATGCTAATCTTCAATATATCAGAACTTCAATAGGGAAAATTGTGATGTGGAATGTATACTTCTTCTATATATATACTCCAGTAAAACAGGTCTCATTTTCCCTGATCACACAGAATCCTTTTTTTTACTTTTGTGCTTTTTATTATATCATTCTTCTTGCCTGCAACTCCTTTTATATTGTATTTCTTTTTTGTAAATCAAAACTTTTCTACAAGGCCAAATAGGCCTAATCATGTCTTTGTGGACTGGTCCAGCTCTCTGTTCTCTGAGCTCCTATAGTACACATTATCTGTGTCTTTGTCTGACAGTACTCATGACTTCCTGCTGTTGCTTAAATTAAAATTCTCAAGGTCAGGAATCAAGTCTGATAACTCTATATTCCTACAACCTAACAAAACAGAGGCCTATTTTGTTGTTCAAGAACCTTCCCCAATAGATAAGTAGTCAATGGCTGAGAATTTTTCAAAAGCAAAATTGCATGCCATCACAACATATGAAAAATTTTTTTCAAATCACTAATAAGAAGAAAAATACATATTAGTAGCAATTATAGCTAGCGTTTATTTGGCACTTACTATTTCTCAGGTACTGTGGTAAGTACTTTTCAATTCTTATGTCATCAGATCTTCACAACAACCATGGGAGGGTTATTATTATTATTATTCCCATTTTAAAGTTGAGGACACTGAGTTAACCAGTGGCTCAGGGCCACAAGATGGAACATCTGAAGTTGGATTTAAACTAATATCTTCTCCAATCCAGGTTATCATTTTAGTCACCATGCTACCTAACCATGCCACATGTCCTAAAAATGTTAAGGGCTTTTTTTATATCATCCATTATTATTTCTCAAACTGGCAGTAGTAAAGAATGGAAATAGTATTAGAAGAGCTGTGGGAAGATAGGCATACTGTTGGTTAAGCACTGAAATTTTCCAACTATATGGGAAAAACAATTTGGAATCACCCAAGAAATGTTACTCTATAGTCTGTGACTTTTGACCTTCAGAGACCGCTATCAGACATAGACCCTCTTCCCTAAGGACATCAACATCCATAAATAGCAAAACATTCATAGAAGTGCTCTTTGTATTGGATAAAAATAAAGCCATCCAAAGAAGTAGATTCCTGTTAATTGGGTGAATGAATAAACAAAGCATAATTTATGAAAGATAATTGAGTAATAATACAATTTAAGAACCGAGACATAAGAAAATTAGAGGAAACAACTGAAGACTTTTATGAAATAATATAGAATGAAATTAAACAGAAATAAGAAAACAATATATAGTAATAAAAATAGGTGAAAATAAAGCTGAAAACAACCTAATTAATTATAATGATCAACATCAGTCCTGGAGAACAGATAATGGAACATGCTCTACTCCTTAATAGAGAGGTGGGGAATATTTGGACACAGAATGTAGGCAGACTATAGATTGCCAGGCAGGATCACTGTGTTAGTTGGTTTTGCTTAATAGTTTTTCTTTGATATTAGGGAAGATTCATTGAGAAGTGGGGGAAAGGACAAATATAAAAATAATGACTGGAACAAGAAAAGAAGACAGTAATAAAAGATGCCTTTTTCCCTTTTAATATTTTCTGTTGATCATGATGATTGCCTAGCAGCCAAGAGTGGTTTACATTAGGTCTTTTTTTCATGGTGGGAAAAGAGACTAGATGAATTCTCAAAATTACTTTTATCCCTGACACTGAGAGACTGCTTATTGTGAAACCTGTAAAAATATTTTTCACCCTTTCAAATTTTCTGAGGGAAAAATACTTGCTTCTAGAAAATCCTACTCCCATCTAAATCTGGAGGAATAAACAATGTTAGATTATGGTAATTATTTCCAGCCCCTTTGGGATGAAGTTTTTTTCCTTCCATAACAACATAGGCAGGGCCCCATTTTCTCAATCAATGTGATTCTCTGCAGTTCTCATCTAGTGCCATCTTGCCCTACTCTCTCTTTTCTCCCAAATCATAACCATCCCTTAAAGTCCATCTCAAGTCCCATATCTTCATGAAGCAACACTGAAAGGCATTCATTATATACTGGATCTGGCCTAGGATTATAGATTTAGAACTGGAAATGATGTCATTTTAAGGATCAGGAAATTAAGGTGAATGACATATTCAAAGTCAAATAGATATATGGTAGAATTTGGATTTGAATCCAGGTCTCTGACTCTAAAGTCAGTCTTCTTTCTAAGTACATCAACTGTGAGGAAGTGAGCACATATCCTGGTTCTATTACTGGCAAGGTAACCATGCAATCCTCATCAAGGAATTTAACCTCTTTCAGCCTCATTTCCCCCTACTTCTAAGTTTATTTCCACTCAAAATCTATGTTTCCATTATTAGCCTTCTTTCCCTAATCTAGTCACTGTAGCTGTCTCACTTTCTAAAGTGTCTAGTCACAACCATGCAATTTAATGACTTACTTAAGTCTCCAGTGTCTAACTTGAATCTTTTTTGTATTAATCTGTGATTTCATTAATTAAGGGACTCCCTGGTATGGAAACTCTTGATACTTATACAGAGTAGTGCCTTATCTTCAATTTATAGGTTAAGAAAGCTATCTGTGTCCCTGCAGTCCTTTCTCTGAGACAGTTACTTGGAACTTAATGACATTTTCTCCTATATGCTTACTTTTTACATACAAAAAAAACCTCTTAAAAAAACAACAATGTAAGCCTTCTTGTGTTTCTTGTGCATGTAAGAATGTGTTGGTGAAAGGATTGTGTAGTCAACAGTAGACTTTCATATTGCATTTATTTTAACCCTTTTTATAATTTCTGGTAGCTTCATTTCCCCCCCTTTCCTTTGGAGATAAAAATGCCAAATAATGAGATTAAAACAAAAAAAAAAGAAAGCTATCTGTGGCACTGAGAATTAGGGTGATTTGTCTATAGTCACAATGCAAGTTTCTATTAGAGGTAAAACTTGAACCCAGAACTTCTTGATTCCAAGACTAGCCTTCTAATCATTATATCATACTGTTCCTCACTGTTATGTGTTATTCTGTAATTATTATATGTACCTCTAAGTTTTACCTGTTCAAATAAACAAAAAGATTTAGGATCGTGGGGATCATGCCTTACATTTCTGTAATTTAGAGATCTAAGAACATAATAAATGCCTAATAAATGCTTCTGGGTTGATTGATTGCATCTCCATTACAGAGCAAAGTCCCCTTGTCCTTTAGCATTTATTTCCATTCTCCCCTCACATTTATATTCATTATCTTGAACATCCCAACGTATTATGCAGTCTTTTGGTATATTCCCAGGGCTCTTTGATTCATCAGAAAATTGCTAAGACTATTGCAAACAGAAAACAAAACAAAACAATTTATTTTCCCCTAATGTAGTTTTATCTATTAAACATTGTATGCATATTGTTGCAAAGCAACCTGAATATAATGTGACATTTCTTTTAACAGCAGATACAAAAAGCAAACTCTTTCCCATTGAAAGTTATAGCAACAACGTATTCTCCTAAGAAATCGAGGGTCTTACTAACTTTAAACAATGTATCATAAACATCAGTTCTTTTTACATGGGAAACAATGTCTAGATGTCTGAGGATCCCTGAAAATGCTTCAAAAATATCAAAAACAAGAGACACTATATCAGCAATATCAACAATGTTGGATGATCTCAGAGGGGTCTTCAATAAATAGGGAGAAATCCATTCTGGAAAGGTGGTTGATATATTTATATGCTCATATTTAAATATTGGATTGGAGGAGAAGCAATACAATTTTAAAAAGATTTGTGTAGTTGAAGAGAAAGTGTGGCATTAAGGATAGAGAAATGACCTTAGTATCAGAAAAACCTTTGTTCAAGGGGCGGCTAGGTGGTGCAATGGAATGAGCACCGGCCTTTGAGTAAGGAGTACCTGGGTTCAAATCAGGTCTCAGACACTTAATAATTACCTAGCCATGTGGCCTTGGGCAAGCCACTTAACCCCATTACCTTGCAAAAAAAAATCTAAAAAAAACCCCTTTGTTCAAGACTTATTAATGCCATATACTGACTGTATGACCCTGGGCAAGTCACTTAATCTCTTAATGCCAGAGGCAATTTATCTAAGACTAAAAGTTGCAAAGTAGGTGTTTATCCACACTTCTAGTGAGAGTTTGCTCATTTTTTATTCCTTACACATAGGAAATTGCAGGTTGGATGCTCTGCCCCTCAACCCTCAGTGGAGACAATTTTAGTTGATGCATGATTCCATGTAATATTGTGTGCATTTATGAGTCGGGGGGATATAAATAGCTGAGATCTTTTTAATCTTGGGTTCATGAACTTTTTAAAAAATATTTTGATAACTGATTTCTTTTATAATTCTATATATTTTATTCCCTTAAAAAACATTGCTTTAAAAAGGGGTACACAGGCTTCAATGAGATGCCAAAGGGGTCTAAAACACAAAAATTGTTAAAGCCTTACTTTTTTTTTAAAAGAGAGTTCTCTCAGACACTTAATAATTACCTAGCTGTGTGGCCTTGGGCAAGCCATTTAACCCCGTTTGCCTTAAAAAAAAACCTAAACAAAAGAGGGTTCTATTAAAGGAACATAGGAGTTTCAAGAAAGACTTCTTTACCATGAATGTAGGTGGTTGCACTTTCTATTAAGAAGATGCTTGCTTTAAAGGAAGGTAATTCAAGTATCATAAAAATAATGATTTCTTTGAAAAGTCACACAGAGACTTTTCACTACACATTATTTCCTTCCCTCCCCCACCTCTGCCCCACTGCACATAACTTGCAGAGTATCCAAACATAATTCATCTACTTCCTGATATTCTTATCCCTTCCTTTAAAAATAAACTTCTAAAGGGAAGAACAGCAGCACCATCTAGATCTGGCCACCATGGTGGGATGTAGTTTTTCTTAAGGGAACAATTTGATGGGAAATCTAAATAGCATCACTACTGTCATTTCTAAAAATAAGAGTTATCTCTATTTTTTAAAATTTTTTTTTACAAGGCAATGGGGTTAGGTTAAATAGCTTGCCCAAGGCCACACAGCTAGATAATTATTAAGTGTCTGAGGTCAGATTTGAACTCAGGTACTCCTGAGTCCAGGGCTGGTGCTCTTTCCACTGCCCCATCTAGTTGCCCTGAGAGTTATCCCTATTGAAAGTCTCTATGAAGAATTCTAGTTTGGCAGCAGACTTTTTTCAAAACAAGCCAACAATTAAAAAGGACTTTGTTTTAGTTATTTTTATAGTAAGGGTTGCTCTTTCTTCCTTATTTATTTCAGGAAAATACTCCCTTTTTGAAAGAATTCTGAAACTTGAACTCAAATATATTTGACATAAGTGTGGAATTCTATAGAAACAAAAGTCTTACAGGAAAATATTGAGAGGGGGAGGAGAGAGAGAGAGAGAGAGAGAGAGAGAGAGAGAGAGAGAGAGAGAGAGAGAGAAAGGGGGGGATCAATTTATTTCCTAAGAAATCAAATGCTGGATCTTTCTTTTACCCTTAGACTATTTCCAAATGCTCTACCAAGAGTCAGCAGATCTGAAAGCCTGCTTTGAAAAGCCTCCTTGATTTTGTAGCTAAAACTGTTTTGAGGAGAGAGGATATCTTTTTTAAAAATCACATCTGTTTGGGGGGTTGTAAATGCCAATTATCTTTTATTTCTTGATGTTTTTAACTGTTTCTCCAGAATAGTCTTGAGCTTTTGGAGAAAACAACCAAACCAATACAAGAGAGACAGTTATGCTCCTTTGAAACCTCATGGCTTTCTCCTGCCTGTGCATCCCCAACCATACCATTTGTGGTCCTTTGGTCCCTATTCTTGTCAGTCTTTAGCATTTCAAAGAGCTTTTAAGCCTAAGAAACCCTCTGTTGGTCATTGGTCTCCCTTGACACCACTTCTCTAAATTTATGAGAATATAAGCAATAGCTGACAACTTCAGCAGCAAATCTACTCCACCCATTGTATCATGTGCCAAATGCTAATATGTGTATGTGTGAAAGAGAGAGAGAGAGAGAGAGAGAGAGAGAGAGAGAGAGAGAGAGAGAGAGAGAGCACAAGCGCATTTTGGAAAATGTAATTTTTGTTAATCCTCAGAGTTTGACTATAGGCCAAAACTAAAACAGATTTTTAAAAGTAAGGGGAAAATAACAATACCCCAGAAAGTTTTAGAAAGTCCCAGAAACCACTCCCAAATCCTTTGTGTAGTGTGGAAATGGGAGACCTGTGGAGATATCTGATCACATGTAACTAGTAGAAAACTCACTTATTTTCACTCTGGCCTTTTACTGAAGTGAGGGTTGTGGTGCCTTGAAATATTACTCAGGGGAAAGATCTATTAATATTTACTTTTCTCTTAAATTCTGAATAAATATGGAGTGATATTTGAGTTTAAATATTCAGAAGAATAGAAAAAAACATTTGAAGATGTCTACAAAAGTCTGAGTCGGGTTTGCCAGCAATGAAATTACTCCCTAAAGTTAGTAATTTGGAGTGGAAAAAACAATTCTATCAATATACTGAATTTACTTAAATGAGTAGCTTTCATCATCATATTCCAACTCATCTTCATCATCATCATCCAGCAGACCATACTTAAATTTCCGATAGACTGTACCATCCTGACCCATGTAGACAATGTCATCATCTTCATCTTCATCATAGTCCCGATCTCTGTATTCAATAACTTGGTCCTCCTGGAAGTTGGTGCTCTCTCCAAAGCTGCTTTTATAGGAAGAGAAAGTCTTGTTTTGATTTGACAGTTTCTCATATCCAGCCTTGTGCATCTTTTGGGATTTGGCCCGGGACCTCTTCCAGACATAGATGGTGACCCCAAAGAGGAGGATCAGCATGATGGAGGAAGTGATGAGTAGACCTGTCCTCATTGCCTTCTCAGTCTTGGGTATAATCACACCATGTCGAAAGCTGCATTCTTCTGGAGAATGATAGAATCAAAGGAAAGCAAAACAGGACGAAAAAAAGGAGAATAAGTTTTGAAGATTGACTGCTTGTAAATTATATTCCAACTGCTAGAGGCACAAACTATGACTCTAGTTCCCATGGAGGTATTTATCTCTGGATGTTCAAAGAACTGAATTTTATTTTTCTGGACAAGAATTTCCAGGCCAGAGAGGGCCACAAAGATTTTTCCATACCATTTCCCATACCATTAGGGGTCAACTCAAAAAAGACTTTCAAATAGTCACCTGTGTTCTTCTTCCACCATGGGAAATACTGGAAAAGTCTATTCATGTTCTTAATTCTTACTTTCTTGGCATATAGATAAAGCCATTCATAATCTAGTTCCTACCTATTTTTCTGTCTTCTTTAATATTCTGTTCAAGTAAGAAAGATTTAAATCATGACTTGGGGTGGGGATAAGAATTATATTTTTAAAAATTTGTTTCTACCATCTGTCCTTATAATTTTCCTAAGTGAAAGGTTAGTCAGTCAACAAAAGATTATTTCCTTATTCCTGATTCTCAGAAGAATGGAAACTACCATACTGCTAAGGAAAGAATAGGAGTCAACAAAAGACAAATCTTTGTTTTTCCATCATCTGGAAAGTTGTAATTTGGAGTCAGTTGTCAGGTAATTTGTGGAGACCTCATCTTTATTCCTAAAATAGGGATGTTGCCTAAGTGAACTAATATGAAATAGAGAAAAGATTTCTTCTCTGGAAAGGAAACAGGGAGGGATACTTGAGGAAATTATGGTGATGTTAAAAAAAAGACATCAAATCAAGTTCATTTATTATTTTATTAATGCAGCCTAATATCTTAAGAGGTTTTTGACTTCTAGTTCATTTAGTTGACATATTGAGCTTGAAGTTACCTAATAAATGGACTTAGAGTCAGGAAGATCTGAGTTCAAGTTTGACCTCAGATACTTACCAACTATATGTTCCTGGGCAAGTTTAAGTTTTATCTGCCTCAGTATCCTCATCTATAAAATGGAGGTACTTATAGCATCTTTCTCCCAGGGTTATTGTAAGGATCAAATAAAATATTATTTGTAAGGTACTTAGTATGGTGCTTGACACATTTGTTGTTCAGTTGTGTCTGACTCTTTATGACCCCATATGCCACAATGTCCATGGAGTTATTTTGTCAAAGATAATAAAGTGGTTTTTAATTTCCTTCTCCAGCTAATTAAAGTAAACAAAGATGTAAGTGACATGCCTTCAAAGTCTGAGGTTAGATTTGAATTCAGATTTTTTCCACTCCTGGCTATGTGCTCTATCTACTGAGTCATCTAGCTGCCCCAGTTAAATGTGCCTGTCACATTATGGTACTTAGTATAATTTAAATTAATTTTTTTATATGTACTGTTTTCTAGCCAAACTTCTACCCCTCCTATCAGTGAAGCTGCATTATCTTTAAATAATAATTCAAATATTTATGTATTAAATAATATGTTTGCAAAATGTGTTACACAATTTGATTTTTGAAAGTCTAGCTCTCTCTCAAGCCAGGACTTAAATTTCAATCTTTAAATACAAGACTATTACAACACAGCTGCTCCTAATAATAATAATAATAATTATTATTATTATTATTATTATAATAATGATAATGATGATGATGATGATGATGATGATGATAAACAACCATATTTTTCAGCAACAGGAGTTTTGTAACCATTGTGTCAGTCATTATTTACTGTCAGCTTTCATGGCACCAAGTAGGCACCTGGTCATTATCTTTAATCACCCTTAAAGCTTCAGAGATTTATGTTTCCAACATGTTTTATTTTTAGGTTTTTACAAGGCAAATGGGGTTAAGTGGCTTGCCCAAGGCCACACAGCTAGGTAATTATTAAGTGTCTGAGACCGGATTTGGACCCAGGTACTCCTGACTCCAGGGCCAGTGCTTTATCCACTGCATCACCTAGCTGCCCCCCAACATGTTTTAATTATCTTTTTTCATCCCTTGTTAGTTCATTTCTCTTAGGGAACTATCCTAACCTTAGGAATGAAGATGAGATCCCTACAAATTGCTTTGCAATTCCCCAAGTATATTGTATCAAGGGTGAGTGTCCTGGTAAAGTCAGTAGTAGTTAGTTCATAGAAATTTATTAGGATTCCATAGAGTAGCCCCACAAAACTCAGTGACATTCTGAATGATACTAATAATAAAAGTGAAGCACTTAGCTGGCAGGTATTCACTGATATATGGAAATAAAATTCATCATCGGTATTGATATTACAAGGGTGTTTATTATTAATTGAAATACCAAATATGTAAGGACAGTGAGGTCTACACAAATATGTGTATGAGGAGTGAGGAAACTGTCTATTGTTGGAAGCAAGAAGGATTGATCAGTGTTTGGAACTGCAAAAGAGTGCTGTTGACAAAGCTGGTAGCAGTTATTCCATTCCATTCAATTCAACAAATTTTTTAGTAAGCACCTTCAATGTTTAAGGTTTTATGCTAAGTTATGGAGATACAAAACAAATAAAATACAAAACAAAACAAAATACATTCCAAGCCCTTTCTGAAAGGAGAGAAATATCTCTCCTTACCCTCTCCTTTGAGATAAGGGTGGGGCAAGAATTCAAGAAGATAGAGAAGCAAATGCAAGAGAGAGGGATATAGACTAGAAGAGATGGAGAAAGGGACAAGATGTGATTTCACTGTGATAGGAAGAAGTCCCTTTCCTAAAGTAGGTCAGTACTTCTCTGCCTAGAAAGCTAAAAGGATTAGAGACTTCTCCAAGGTCACAAATAAAAAGAAAATATAAATATAATTTTGAGTGAGAGAAAGTACTAACATTTGGAGGAGTCAACAATCTCTCTTCCCATCCCCCCCACCATAAGAAGTAGCACCTGAATTATACTCTGAATGAAGTTATTCTGGAAGTTGAAGGGGAGGAAGGAATGCATTCTAGATACTGGGTGGCCTGTGCAAAGATATGTACATAAGAAATAGATTAGCCTAAACTTAAATTTTCTTCATGTTCCAATGGAACAGATTTAAAGTATTTTGGTTGTACATTGGTAAACCAGAAACCCAAGTAGTGAGATGCTTTGTAAGCATAAATTTGCTTACAGTCTATTTTGTTGGAGAAATGCCACTTGAGACTTTCTTGAATGTTTAGTTGATTTGGCCATAGTCAGAGACTAAAGACACAGATACTGGTGGTTTGCTTGTGGGATTGGGATGCTTTTAAAATGTATATAGATGGGGCCACTAAGTGGTGCAGTGGATAAAGCACCGGCCCTGGAGTCAGGAATACCTGGGTTCAAATCTGGTCTCAGACACTTAATAATTACCTAGCTGTGTAGCCTTGGGCAAGCTACTTAACCTGACCCCATTGCCTTGCAAAAACCTAAAAAAAATGTATATAGACATATCTCACAAACAACCCCAAATGGACCTGTGATTTCAAGAGCGGAAAAAATTTCCAGTGTTGGAATTTTCTCTGCAGATAAAGATCTGTAGTTCTCCAGTAACCTATGGTCTGAGTTGCTTGAGGGTACTGAGAAAATAGGTGACTAATCCAGGATCACACAACTGGTATGTGCCAGACAATCAACACAAGGTCTTTCAGACTTCAGAAACTTAGGTGGCATAATGGGTAGAGCTCAAACTCTAAAATCAAGATAACCTGAAATCAAATTTGATCTCAGACACTAACTAGTTGTATGACCTCAGGCAAGTCACTTTACCCTGATTGCCTGGAATCTAGAGCCATCTCCAGTTGTTCTGATTCATATCTGGCCACTAGACCCAGATGACTGGTGACTTAGCACAGCTCCCCCTCACTCTAATCCAATTCAGGAACATGTCATGACATTACCTCCCTGATGTTATGGGCTTCACGACTGAAGGACAAACATTATCATATTATTATTATTCTGACTTCAAGACTAGTTTTTCTCCTTGGTCTCCTTTAGACATCATCCATTAATACCATTAATTAGTTCCATTAAAAACATGACCAGGTAAAACAACTCAATTTATTACATAGGAGCAACACCTCAGGCAATCAGTAAATGATTTCATAGTAGGCTTTGTGATATTACAGGGTTTGCTTTTTATGTTAGTCATATGATTAAGAAGCAATTTGGTCAGGGCAATGTTGGTCATACAAAATAGGGGGAATGAGGGTGTGGTGGGGAGGAACAGTTAAGTATTAAGGATCAAGGTTTCTCATTTGGTAGTTCTATCTCAACTATATCTGCTGGGTGACTCAGCGAATAAAGCTTTGGGCTTGAAGTCAGGAAGACCTTAGTTCAAATCTTGATGGAGTTAATACTATTTGGGATGAAGATGAGATTACACAGATTCATAGGATCATAGCTCTTGGCGGTCATTGAATCCAATCCCCTCATTTTAGAGATCCAAATCTGACCTCATATATTACTAGCTATAAAATCCTAGGCAAGCCACTTAACCTTATTTGCCTCAGTTTCCTACTCTGTAAAATGAACTAGAGAAGAAAATGGCAAACCACTCCAATATCTTTACCAAGAAAGCCCCAAAAAGGTTCAGGAAGAGTTAGACATGACTGAAAACAAATAACAATATCCCAACATTAAGACTTTGTTGACATCTTCCCTGAAGAATAAAGTAACAGAAAAAGAAACATAAAATGAAGTTTTTAGTCAAGGAAATCATCTCTGTCCATCCCTCATTCTCATCCTAACCAGTGAAAATTTCTATTTCTACTTATATTATATGCTTTCGTATACTCACCTGTGGTCTCTTGGCAATCACAGCAATCCTGAACATTTGTAGAATTTGAGCTGTTGCAGCAGTGAATACAGCGATAATCCTCAACATATAGCATCATATTAGCTGGGCACACAGTGCAGTTCTGGGGGCCTGGGCCCTTACACTCAATACAGCTCTCATGACATTTGTCACATTCAAAATTTTCACCCTGAAAATAACCACCAAGAAATTGATTTTTTTTAGATGCATGGGCCAGGGATGGGGAATAGGGAGGAATTCATGGAAGGGCACTTTCCGGAGGGCTTAGACTTGTTAATTCATAAAATCATATAAGGTTAGAGCTGAAAGGGGCCTAAAAGGTCAAATAATACAATTCCTCATGTTCAAAGGAAAGAACATTCCCCAAGAGGTTGACTGGCTTGCCTGAGGTCATATAGTGTACCAGATGGTTAATGGGAGAGTCCAAGTCCCCTGATAATTCAGTATTTCTATCACAGCTTATTACAGAATTTGGCAGAACTGGGCTCTGTTATCACAGCTAGGAAGTCAAGACATTTGAGCTATATAATACTATTGTATTGTATATAACAGCCCAGAAAACTACATCAATCACCTTCTTTCTCACTCTATGGTTACTTCTAATTCAGCTTTGTTTCAGTTTTTCAAGTCTCTAGGTTTTTTTTTTCCAAGCAATAGATAAAAGTTAGGAGAACCAGAAATTTTGGTTATGTTTTTGTTAACCTATCCTACTTTATTACTGATGTTGCAAAGCTTTCTTTCTTGAAAGGAAAGAGAGAGACACAGTGAACTCTCTGCAGCAGATCAGGGATAATCTGTTATTCCTAAATGACATTTTTCTTGTATTTGTGTCATTCTTTATTTTGAGTACTCTTGGAGAAGTCTTAAGCCATGCTGAGAATTATTCAAGGTGTTACACACTGTTACACACAGTGTAACACACCGTGTTACACACTGTTACACACAGTGTAACACACCGTGTTACACACTGTTACACACAGTGTAACACACCGTGTTACACACTGTTACACACAGTGTAACACACCGTGTTACACACTGTTACACACAGTGTAACACACCGTGTTACACACTGTTACACACAGTGTAACACACCGTGTTACACACTGTTACACACAGTGTAACACACCGTGTTACACACTGTTACACACAGTGTAACACACCGTGTTACACACTGTTACACACAGTGTAACACACCGTGTTACACACTGTTACACACAGTGTAACACACCGTGTTACACACTGTTACACACAGTGTAACACACCGTGTTACACACTGTTACACACAGTGTAACACACTGTGTTAATGGTTTGGAGCATTTATAAATTTGTGTCACAGACTTCAGTGGTTGCAGTATTGTCTTTGACAATA
This sequence comes from Macrotis lagotis, assembly GCF_037893015.1. Taxonomy (NCBI): domain Eukaryota; kingdom Metazoa; phylum Chordata; class Mammalia; order Peramelemorphia; family Peramelidae; genus Macrotis; species Macrotis lagotis. The sequence continues at coordinate 146,359,366 of NC_133666.1, forward strand.
TTTTCCAAACTTTTCCCTATCTGTTGGACATGCCTTGATCAAAGATTGTGGGACCCTCTTAGTCAGGACCCTTTTAGGGACAAAGGATCCTGGCATATAATGTTATCATCACAATCTTTTTACCCCAATACAATCATTATCTTGACTTTCCTCTTAGTTAAGGCAGTAAAGTGAAGAGAAAGACAATCTTGGAGTTAGGAAGAGCTGGGTTCAAGTCCTAATTTGCACTAGAAATCATTCTAATGATCAATGTTTCCTCTGAGTCCTCTGGCTAAGCCATAAGGGCCTACTCAGAAGGAAGCCTAATGTCACAGAGTGGAGTCCTTATTGGTATACCAGCTCCAAATGGTGTTGATTTCTTCCTCTATAATCTCTGCTATCTTGCCCTCTCTATTCACAATGCCATCATTTTAGTTCAGGCTCTCATGTCCTCTCACTCAGATTATTATTATTATGAAATCCTAAGTGATCTGTCTGTTGTCAAATGTGTTATTCCCTTTTCTTTTAGATGGCTATTATTTCCGAGTTTACAAAATCCTGTGAAGAATAAACATGGGTTAAGGAGTTGAGCTGTGGCCGCATCGATGAAATTCCACTCAGATTCATTCAATATTTAAGGCAATTTTTATGATGATTGTTTTTCAGTAATGTTTTATTCTATTCTGACCAGTCTGACCCTTTCAGTATTGAGAGTGAAGTGAATAGCAGGTAAGGCTCTAAGAAGCTTGCAGAGGCTTAAACTTGACCTAATTTCATAATTTTGTGTATGTGCTTTAACTTTGTTTTAGAACACAAGCTCCATGAGTCATATTTTCTCTCTCTGTGTGAGAGTGTGTGTGTGTGTATATGCTTTAAATCTTTGTATCCTTAGGAGCTGAGATAAGGCAGCAAATTTGTCTCTCTCTCTCTCTCTCTCACACACACACACACACACACACACACACAAACACACAGAGAAAATTGCAGTCACCCAGATAATAAATGTCTGAAGACAGATTTGAACTGAAGCCCTCTTTTTTTTTTTTTAGTTTTTACAAGGCAATGGGATTAAGTGGCTTGTCCAAGGCCACACAATTAGATAATTTATTAAGTGTCTGTGGCCGGATTTGAAGGTACTCCTGACTCCAGGGCCAGTGCTCTATCCACTGCATGACCTAGCCACCCCATGAAGCCCTCTTTATTCCACTTGTTGGTGCTCTAGTCACTCTGCCATCTAGCTATCCCTGCAGGAACTCAAAATGTCTTACCACAGAGAATGTGGAAAAAGCCATATATGTCAAAATTTCAATACCTTGCCAACTCTGTATTCTCCCGCAAGACAATCTGAACTGCAGATTCCTCCTAAGAGGTGGTAGCTCCACATGCAGGATAAGCAGTTCAAGGGTCCCTTTCCTAAAATAAAAGGGAAAAAAAAGACTTGCTTGTCAATATGTACATTCATGTCTTTGCTTTTAAAGAAATCAGTCTTTGAGAATCAGAATATGGAACAGGACAGAACCTTTGAGATCACCTCATTCTACTATTTTATTTTATAGATGAAGAAACAGAACCAGAAAGTGTCCAAGGTCACACAGGTACTCTGACTCCAAATCCACTGATTTTGGGGGTACTGTGTCAAGTTACATTGAGTATGATGGAGAAGCAGAAAGAGGATCTCTGTTTCTATGATCTGAAGTAAAATGGAGATTTAGAAATAAAGGCAATCCACATAGGCCACCAAAATGGGAAATTCAGGCTTAGATTATAAAGGGGGGAAAAAACTAAATAAATGTGTGTGTGTGTGTGTGTGTGTGTGTGTGTGTGTGTGTGAGAGAGAGAGAGAGAGAGAGAGAGAGAGAGAGAGAGATTACTCGTGATGGAAAAAAGAAACAATATCCTTCCCCTCCCCCCAGCATATTTTGTCCACTATTTAAGGAGTTTTTAACCTGATTTTAGGAGCAAAGATGTCATACTGAACCAAATGGCAGTAGTAGAGACCAATAACTTTTACTCTCCTCTCAGGTTTATGACAAATCTTATTTTCTTACAAATGGTTGTACATTTGGAGTTCCCATTTACTGTCCTTACCCAAACACAACAATGAGGACCACTATCCTCCCCAATGTAGGACACCTGGAAAATCATTCATCTAAAGAATTCCTAGTTAGTAATCAACAATCTACTTAAGTAAAACAGAGCTTACTATCAGTCCAAATCATCAAAATATTAAAATATAAAACTGAACAAATTCCTGTCTCTTTTTCTTTTTTTCAAACAAAGCACTGTACCTTCATTTACATACATGCAAAGCATTGCCATCTGGAGATTATCAGATCAGGTGACAACACATTTGAGTTTTAGTCTTAGCTCTGTCATTAATTCCTTCTTTCACTTTGGATGAATCATTTAGTTTCTCTGAGCCTTAGTTTTTTTCTCTTACTGAAAATGAAGGAACTGACCTATTCCTCTTAGGCCCTCTTGTAGTTCTCATTCTTTGGTTTTCTTATGAAGGCTGTTATAATTTAAAAGAAAGAATACTGTGTATCAAGACAGAAGACCTGAGTTCAGTAGTTTCCTTTGTCCTTCCTACTTGTGTGATTCTGGGTTAGTTTTAATCTCTTGGCCTCAGTTTCCTACTTCATAAAACAAAGGGTTTTGATTAGATGACCTCTGAGGGTTCTTTCCTCCTCTAAGTCTGTGAATCTATAATGATATATGAAGTTGTCTTTATTTTTTTGATAGGAAGAGTTTTTTGGTTACATGGCTACTTGTTCATCAAAATATGTACAATGTTATGGAGAGGCATAGATCCAAATCAGTGGAGAAGTTACCATAGAGATCAAATCATGATCTTTGAACTATCAAAGAACTGAAGTATACAGAGCTATTGTTTCCTGGGTGTGTTTTCTCTGCTCTCCCCAAACAGAACACCCCACCTCTCCCTTGATGTGCAAAATCAGTGCTAGAAATACTGGGGAAACATGGGCTTAACATCCTGCACTTAGAACTCAAAATACCTTTTATTATAGTCACAGTGCAATCAAGAGTGATCTGATGCAGGTGAAATAGTCTTATCATGTGTTAAAGAGACTTTTCAGGCTGGTCTGGGAACTTAACCATAGCATTGTCTCCATACTATGCTTCAAATAAACCAAATTGCCCAAAGGTTGTCATTTATACTTAACCTGGAGAAGAAAAGAATTAAGGGATCATGCCTGCTATGTGAAAAAGTATTTCCAGGGTAATTACAGGGAAGAGGTATTAGATCTGTTCTGTTTGGCTCCAGAAAGTAAAACTAGAAGCAATGAGTAGAAAAATCGAGATGAAGTCAGGAAAGTTTTTCTATTCTAGAACTTTTCAAAAGTGGAATAAATTTGTACCTTCTCATAAGAAGTGTATGAACAAGCTCAAAGACTAAAGCTTGCTTCCTTTTTATAGGGGGAATTCTTTTGGCTAGGAGTTGGAGTGGATGAGTAGATGAGACTTCTCCAAATATCCCTATTCTGTGATAAATTTAGGACATCAGATTGTCTTCTGAACTAATTCAAATTTTATTCTGAATGAGTTTTTTTAAATTCAAAATGCAGCAATATCATTGTGATATCTGGATTTACACATGATCTATCACTTTGATTCTTTCTCCTTTCACCTTCAATCTAAAGACTGTTTAAACAAGTATTTAATAAATGCTCATTATGTAACTGTACTAAGGACTGTGGGTACAAAGAAAAGCAAAAACAGTCTTGGTCTTCAAAGAAGAGGTAACATGTAAATAATTAGTTTCACACAAGATAAAGACAGCAAATTGGAGTATCTCAGACTTGATGGAGTATATGAGACCCATAAAAAAACTGGATCCTAGGTTTTTTCTTTCTTTTTTTCTTTTTTTTCTTTTGCAAGGCAAATGGGTTTAAGTGGCTTGTCCAAGGCCACACAGCTAGGTAATTATTAGGTGTCTGAGACTGGATTTGAACCCAGGTATTCCTGACCTATAGTAAAGCACTTAATAAATGTCTTTATCTCTTTATCTAGATCATATTGCACTTCCTTCCAGCAAAATGTAAGCTCCTTGAGGGCAGAGGTTGTTTCATTTTTGTCTTTATGTACCCAGTCCTTAACACACAATAGTTACTTTACTAGATGATAGTTGAATGGAGAGACAAAGACAATAACCTCCCAGCCAGTTCTGAGGGGAATGCATTTTCTTAAGATGTTTATTCATAAATCGTTGCTCCTAGGTGGCCTCTAAGTAACAGTCTAATTAAACTAACCCTTTCTTCTCAGAGAGTAATTTGCTCTTTTTTGGAAGAAGATAGGTATAAGTTTATGAATTCAAATGTGAGTTGCATCCCAGATGTGACTCTTTTCATTTGCCTTTGATGTTTGAGGAAGCTTCAGTTCTGACAGCTCTCCAAATCTAACACAAGTCCTGGATTCTTTTATGAGGTCTTTTCTTCATTCAAAGATGATGACATCAGGATGGTGATGCCATGAGAAGCACATGAATTGGAAGAGAGGGAGGGGATGCTATGCTAAGTCACTAGTTTCACTTTCTCCTCTAGAGCCTTCTGGGATTCAGTGGCCAGATACAGAATTAGGACAATTAGAGATGACCCTAGATGTAAGGCAAAAAAGTTAAGTAACTTGCCTAAGGTCACTTAGCTAGTAAGTGTCAAGTGTTTTATGCTGGATTCAAACTCCCATCCTCCTGACTCTAAGACCAGTGCTCTATCCATTGTGTCACCTAACTGCCTGTGCATTCCTTTACAGACTAGGATGAAGTCAAGCTGGAAGGTACTTAACTTGGCTAAACTATGTGACTTGAAACCATCAGGCCACTCTAATATTGACTGACTGACTGACAACCTCTTTATTACATGATGGGATCAATGCTGATTTCTCCCTATATTCTCTCTCCATGGGGTTGCCCTTTTAAGCCTATCCAGTACTCTGCTTAGAACAGCTCCAAAGGGAGTTTAAAAAAGATGAAAAATGAACTCTCCAAGGGGAGCCTTTTCAAAGACATCTTGTCTCAATTCATTTCTAAGTTTCAGGTTTTAATAAGATCTTGGGATTAGAAGAGAGGGATCTGGATGTAATTTCAGATGATCAAGATCCAAGAATTTTGCAAGTTCTAGTTTATACTAGAAACACACACATCACAAAATCCTAGGAAATTAGAAGATAGCTAGAAGCCAGATGATAATGCTAAATATACACAACATATGTGTGTGTGTGTGTGTGTGTGTGTGTGTGTGTGTATTGCAGAGAGAGGAGATAATTGATTACATTAGCCTTAAATTATTAAATTGATGAGGTCTTGGTGGTATTCCAAGCATGTAGGCCTCCTTGTTGCTTTGTGTTATTCATTTCTTTATCAAGTCAATGCAAGCCAACAAGCATTTAATAAATGCTCATTATGTAACTATGCTTAGGACTGTGGGTACAAAGAAAGGCAAAAAAAAAAAAATCCTGGTCCTCAAAGAGGAAGCATCATATAAATAATTGCTTTCATTATTTACTACCCAGAACTAGAATTGTTCAGTTGTGATTGTGTGAGAATCAACTACCATCTGGATGACATAGCTGGGTGCTAGAGTGAATAGAGAAGCTGTTTAAGATGTAATGCTTGCCCTTCAGGAGTTCTAACTAACCATGGAAACAAAATTAATACACACAAAACAAACAGAGAATGAGCAATAGTTAAATTTCATTATGCTAACTGGTTTAATAGACATTCAGAGGAGAGAGGGAAGGCTAAATATGAAACAAAAATAAATAAATAAATAAACAAACGGATGAATGAATGAACAAACAAATAAATAAATGATGATAAAAAAACACTGAAGAGGACTCCCTAGAAGTACAGAGAGTTGAAAACTTTGAAAGATGGGCAGAATTTGAAAAGCCAAGGAGGAAAGAGGATATTCTAGGGTGAGAGAACCACTGAATGCAAAAGCTTAATAGCAGGAAATTAGATAATAAATAGGAGATTTCAAGTGCTATTTAAAAATAAAATATTAATATTGTTCATAATAATAGCTCACATTTATACATTTTATAAAGTACTTTTCCTGGTATGAACCTTGGAGATTATTTTCTTAATTATTATATCTTGATTTTACTGATACAGAAACTGAGACTCAGAGTTTAAGTGATTTGCCAATGGTTACACAGCTATCTAGTATCAGAAATAGGATTTGAACCCAGATCTCCTAAATGCAAGACCAGAATCTTTCATAGTAAATTTAAGGGACAGTGAGATGATGATGTGCCCCCAAATGAAAAGCAGGAATCAAGCACACTTTTCCCTAGATGGCACCTCATGTCAAGATGTGAGTAATAAGAAATGTGGGTGGGTGGGCTTGATTTTTAAGGGCCTACAAAAGCAGGCAGTGCACAAAAATGTTGCTAAAATATCACAGTGGGAAGGCTTCTTGGAGATTAATAAGGAAACTGAGTCCCAAAGAGAGGTTATAACTTGTCCAAGTTACATGATGAGTTTGAGAAGAGTTGGAACTAGAACCCAGGTCTTCTGATTTATCACTCCAATAGAGTAAACTCTCTAGTACCATCAGATTAAGTATAAAAATCCTTTGCTTTTCAGAGTCCCTCAAACTGCCTTCCCTCCTTCATTTCTCATCTTTTTAAACCTTAAAGCCCACTATGTATTCAGAGACCCAATGACACTAACCTTTGACCTTTGTTTTATGATATTACATGATATTCCATCTCTCAGACAGTTTTTGTTGACTTCCTTCAAGTCTCAACTACTTTCTTTTAGAGGACTTTCTTCTCTGCCAGTGCCCTCCCTCTTTGATTATCACCAGTTCAACCTGTATTGACCTTATTTGTATTTGAGACTTGAGAAAGATCTAGCTTTAAAAAAGCCAGGGTTTTCCACTTCACCTGCGGCCATCTCCATTTGTCTTGAGCTATATCTTGAAAATGGAGCCAGATTATTCCAGGAAAGGAAAGTGAGGCTGGAGACTGCTGGGAAATCCAACTTATTTGCTAGTCATGACATAACCTTCCTGATGTCATGGTCCCCTTTGAGAACAAAGGACAAACAACAATCTTGTTCGTATATAGTTGTTGGCATGTTGTCTCCCCTTTAGACTGGGAGTTCCTCAAAGGGGGGGACTGCCTTTTTCCTCTCTATCTCCAACATTTAGCCTGGCACAAAATAGGTGCTTAATAAAAGCTAGTTGATTGACTGGCTACAGAAGTTTGGATTTGACGCAGGAGGTGACAAGAGGTCTTGCTGACTTTTGCATGCCCATATGATAAATTCCACTTAGAGACCACCTTTCTCACCTTTACACTCATTGCAGGTGGGATGACATCTCTCACAGGTATGTGTCCTGTTTTCTGTGTAGTAATGTTCAGGGCAGATACGATGACATTCTCCTTTAGAGTGGAGCAGGAAGAAATACTTGTGACAAGATAGGCAGTCTGTGGGGTGAGGACCCCAACACTCTCTGCAGTCTTGGTTGCATTTTTTACATAGTCCACTGGAATTATCTGCATAATATCTGAAATTAAGGAGAAAATAATGACTTTCAAAAAAATTGCATAGCTAAAAAGATCATTCATCTCTTTACTCTTTAATCACAACAATTCTATTTTCATATCTTTTTTTTATTACTATGTAACCTAGTGGTAGGGAGTAGTCAAATTTTCACTTAAAAGACTGGATTTTTCCATTTCCTGATTAAGAAGTTTTCCCACTTGAGGACTTTTTTGGTAGCTGATTCTTTTAGGGTTTTCTTTTTTTAATTATCCTGAGAGAGCTTAATCTGACCAACAGATTCTACATTTCAGACTCTGGCCTTGAGCCACATTAAAAGTAGAAAAGGAAATGGAGAAAATTGTGAATGGGTCTCTGAGTTATTTTTCTAGTCATTGCACAATTGGCTCAAAATGGGTGGCGACATTATAGAGGATGAGAATTTCAACATTAACAGATGGGTTCCAATGAAAGAACAACAAAAACATATTTTTAAGCCTCTCATGAACAACTGTAAGTCTAGTGTAACTCTAACCTACCACTTGAACTTGGAAAAATGGTAATTTTGGTAGGGTGTCAGTTTTGTTTTCTAAGTAATATGAGAGGAGGGGGATTATTAGCTAGAAGGAACCTCAAGAGATCATCTGGTTTTTCTCTCAATCTGGAGGACAGTCATAACTAATAATGTTGGTGGTGGATAGAGCACTGACCTTTGGAATCAGGAGATAACAGTTTGAATCCAACCTCAGATCCAACCTCAGATACTTACTAGCTGTATGACCTTGGGCAAGTCACTTAACCCTAATTGCCTCGCATCCAGGGCCATCTCCAGTTAGTCTGATTCAAGTCTGGCCACCGGATCCAGATAATTCTAGAGGAGAAAGTGGGGCTGGTGACTTCACACAGCACCCTCTCATTCAAATTCAATTCATGTACTTGTCATGGCATCATCTCTTTGACATCATGGTCTTCTTTGGGAATGAAGGACAAACATCAATAATGTTGGCACATAGGGCACAAAACCCACTCTTGGACAAGCACCATAAAAGAAGTCTCCACTTGGATTAGTCAGTATAGGGGGCAGCTAGGTGACACAGTGGATAGAGCACTGACCCTGGAGTCAGGAGGATTAACCAGCATAAAATGGGCAAATACCCCTCCAATCAACTTTAGGAAATTATGTTAAATAAATATATCAATTAAGTTAATTCAGTTGAGTGGGAGAAGAAATTAGTTATCTAGTGACTTCTAGCTTGTGAAGCATGGCACATGTTATATTTTTATAATCTTGAATTTCAGTGCACAAAGTACTAGTTACTCCTTCTGAGTCTGCTTCTATTTGGCAGAAATATACACTTAAACTATATTAGAAAGAACAAGGTTCTTGCTAGATTTCAAATATAGCAAAAATAGCGACAGATCAGCTTAGCATTCTCTTCTTAAGTGTCAAGATGAAAGGGAATATTCTTATAAACTAAGTCTGTATCTAGGAATTTCTCAATTTATTACATAGATGTATTGCATAAGCTGCTCCATTCAGATTCTATTAATGTTACTTAGGCAATATCATTAAGCTCCCAGAAGAAGACTTAGACATGGGAATCATCTTTGACTTACTGCATAGATGGTTGAGGGCTCCCTCAAGTTAATCAATCAAGACAAGTCAATTACCAAATCCATAATGTATTTGAAAAGTACAGAGATTAACAAGAATGATGTAAGAAAGGGTGATGGAGGGATTGTAACCCCAATGCCCAAATTATTTGGTCTATATTATATATATGTATATTTTGGATGAGAACTAGTATGGTGTAGTAGACCTGTATTCAAATCCTGCTTCTGACATAGACTAGTTATATGTATTTGGGCAAGTCATTAAATCTTCTTATTCTAGACAATTCTAAGAGATTAAGTTACAGCAAAGTAGCTAAGCAGTATTGATAGAGGGAGCTTCCTTACTGAAAGTTCCCTAAAGCAATGAGATGATGGGTTCAGTTCCCATTTCCTATTTTGTATACACTTATATGTACATATTGTTCATTCCTACTATGTTTAGTTCCACTCCCTCCACCTCCCACCTCCCCCATACCAAGAGTAGGAACTATTTCACCTCTGTTTTTATAACACCGACAATTAGTGCAATATCTGGCACTTAATAATTAAAACTGACATTTATACAGGGATTTGAGATTTGCAAAGTACTTTATAATTTCATTTAATTCTCCCAACAACTATGGGAGATAGATACAAGTATTCTATTCCCCTTCCCCTTGTCCCATTTACAATTGAGTTGAAAATGAGGCAGACAAAGGTAAAGTGACTTGCTAGCTTAGGAAGTGTCTAAGACCAGGTTTGACTTCCAGGCTTCCTGGCTCCAGGTCCCCTGCTCTATCACTTAGATGCATAGTATCACTGCTTAATAAATATTTGTGGACTATTACATTGATTAAGGGACTTAATTTCTTTGACTAGTAAAGCTTTCTTTTAAATTTGTCTCCAACTCATTTCAACAAATTACAATTACACAAACATTTATTGAATCCTCACTAATGTGTAAGATGAGAGTCAGTTGTGACATAATAGAAAGCTGGCCTTAGAGTTAAGAAAACCTGAGTGCAAATCCTTCCTCTGATCCTGTGTGACCCTGGGTAAGTCACTTAGCCTCTTAGTACTCTAGATAACTTGAGACTACAAGTGGCAGAAAAAATGCAATACTGTGTTGGTAGAAGAAATTTCCTCATTCAGGACTTCCCTATAGCTATGAAAGCTCAGGTATAGGTTTTATCCTGATCGAAAGCACTTTGGTATTTTCTGAGTTGGGGTAGCATAGTGGATAAAGTATGGGACCTGGAGTCAGAAGGACTCATCTTTCTGAGTTCAAATCTAGCCTTAGATGCTTATTAACTCTGTGGTCATAGGTAAATTACTTAAACCCGTTTGAATCAGTGTTCTCATCTGTAAAATAAACTGGAGAAGGAGATGGCAAAACATTTTGGTGTCTTTGCCATGAAATACAAATGAGGTCAGGAAGAATTGCATATGACTAAAAATATCTAAATCACAACAACATATCCTGAGCAGAGAAAGATGAAAACAGGATAGCCCTTAACCTCTAGGAGCAAAAAATATAACTGTAGGGCGAGTGGTGGAAATGACATTACATAGATAAGTATGAAATAAGGTAAAAAAAATGATACAGTAGGAGATATAAAATATTTAAGTAAAAAATAAGAGAGAAGGTAGATGCCACTGGGGAAGGCTTCATGGATGAAATGGCAACTGAACAGGGCTGCAAGGAGTATATAAAACATTTCAATGGGTGCATATGAAAAGATAGTGCATTCCAGTCATGTCCAACTCTTCAAGATTCCTTTTGGGTTCTTGGCACAGTGATTTGCCATTTCCTTCTTCCATGGATTAAAGCAAATAGAGGTTAAATGATTTCCCCAGTGTCACATTGCCATTAGGTATCTGAGGTCAAATTTGAACTTGGGTCTTCCTGAGTCCAGTGCTCTATTCAATGCCATCAGTTGCTTCATTCTAGGAATGGGGGTGGCCTTTGTGATGATTCATAGGTGGTAGAAGGCAGGGAATGAAATGGGTGAAGCAATGAGTACTCTGTGCCTGGAACACAGAGTATATTAAGGGAACCAAATAAAAATCAAGTTAAAGAAGGCAGTCAAGTAAAAGAGGGTTGAAGTTCAATTACTGATGGTCTTGAATGTCATTTAAGAGTTTGTAAGACATTCTTAGAATCATATAAACCTGGAAAACAAGTTTGGCAACTAGGTGGTACAGTATATAGAGCTCTGGGCCTAGAATCAAGAAGACTTGAATTCAAATCTGCTCTTAGAAATTTACTAGTTGAATGATTCTGGGAAAGTCATTCTCTTTTTCAATTTCCTCAAATGTAAAATGAGGATAATAATAGCACTTACCTCCTACTATGTTGTAAGGATCAAATGATATAATATTTTAAGTGCTGAGTATATTACCTGTATAGAGTAGGTACTTAATAAATGTCTGTTTCCTTCCTTCTGGATAGACTTGAATGCCAGAGAGAAACAGTATGGTGTACTAGATGAAGAGGTGGTCTCAGAATCATGAGGACCTATGTTCAAGATCCATTTCTGACATACTGACTGGCCTTGTATAAATCACTTAATATCTCAAATTCTTCTCTCTGTGATATTCTCTTAAGACTATAGTTAGAGAAGATTAAACTTGGTAGAAGTTCCTTATTTTCATGAAATCTCAGGTCCAGACTGAAAGCCCTTAAATTCAAGGGTCAAGAGTTTAAAAGGCACTCTTCATATCAAATACACCTGAAGAGGAAGTCAGAAGCCAGATAGCCAAACTTGAGTTTGTAAGACATTCTTACCCTTCCTCACATTTTAGCAGACACTTGTTTCCTGAATCAGCCTGAACCATCCTGAACCAGCCTGGGTGGCAGGATTGACACTGGTTGCTATGCTTCCCATCACATGTCTTGCAAGAGCTATGGCAGGGGAAACATTGGTGATTCTCTGTATCTGTGTAATAGTCATCAGGGCACTTTTCTACACAAGTTGTATCTGAAAAGGGGGGGAAAAAGAATTAGTATCATTCTCAGCATTCATTGACATCTATGAAGTGCCTACTTCCTCAAACCCTTGGAGTCTTCTCCTCTCAAACATAGGAAACATGTTCCCTTATTGCTGATGTGTACTGATATTTTTTTGTATGATAACAAATTTATATTAAAGAATGAAATTCTTTAAAGTGAAGTCAGAATTCTGAGATGAAGGTCTGTGTAGGGGGCAGTGGACAAGGAAGGGTCCATGAACCACTTTGGACTTATGGTAGTCCTTGTGGAATGGCTAGGATTTGAGAGGAAAGATGAGCAAATTTTCAAGATGAGAGGATTTCATAAGTAAAAGCTCTTAAGACAAAAATAAGGACATGTGTATGGCAAAACTTGGTGGCATTTTCCAAGATGAAGTGGATAGATCACTGCAGTTGGATTCAGAGTCATCCAAAATTATTTGACCTTTCTGGGTCTTAGTTTTCTCATCTATAAAAAGAGTGGATTGGACTGAATGATCTCTATAGTCTCTTCTAGCTCTAAATTTATGCCTTTTTAAATTCTCTCTTGGTCAAAGATCCTGGCATGGAAAATTCTGTCTTCCCCTCATCCCCCCCACCATAGACAATGGGAAAAATAGAATATGAGCAGTTTTTCAACCCTTGAAAGATTCTACTGCAAGATCTCCTTAGTCTATATGAAGGCAGGAACATTTCTATTTCACCACATATGATAGAATGTGGTGTGGAAGAATGTAAAGATTTTCTTCTTTTTTTTCCTTATTTTTATAAGTTTAATTATATAATTTTTAGATACCACATTTCTCTCCAAGCTTGGCTGGAAGTACTTGAGTATTCATAAATATGATCAACAGTTCAAATATTAGTCTGAAGCAGAAACAACATTGGTCTCTATTGCACTGTATAGTGCCTGAGTTACATACCATTAGGTGAATTTGATATTATGATTACTTCTGCCTGCCTGCCTTCCTTCCTTCCTTCCTTTCTTCCTTCCTTCTTTCCTTCCTTCCTACACTCCCTCCTCTCTTTCTCCCTTTCCTATATATTAGATTTGCTTATGACATCCCCACATACTACTTAGCTTTGGTGGTATCACTCAGGGCTAACCACACCAGATTTGGTTTCTGTCTCAGATAGTCAGATCCATTTGCTCTGCCTCAGAGAAGAGACAGATACTCACTGAGAAGAAGGCCATCATTGAGACAACTGAGGCACTCATCTTCAGCAGGTCCTGTGCAGTGAAAGCATTTCAGATGACAAGGTTTACAGGTCTGAGTCTTCTCATCTTTGTACTCAGAAAGGCTGCACTCCTGTTGGGTCACACAGGACCCCAACCATGTCCTTACCATGCCTTCTTTACAGGAAGCACACATCCAAGAAGAGGAGCAAGTCTTACAGGTCTCATGGCAACCTGCAGCAGGATAGAAGGTAAACTTTGGACTTCATTGTTTATGGTAGTATCTAAAGAAATTATTATCTAGTACATTGGGAAGATCATTGACTTTAGTGTCAGAGGCCCTTGATTCAAATTCTGTCTTTCTCACTATCTTGTCCTTTGTAACTCATTTAACTTCTCTTGACCTCAGTCTTCTCACCTTTAAAATGGGGGATTGAACTAGATGATCTCAAAGGTCTCATTGCTCTAAATCTATGATCTTTTCATCCATACTACCACCATATTCCCTAAAAAGATACTGCAAGAGGGTGAAACCAGTTTTCCAATTTAGACTGGGACATTTCTGGCTTGAATTCTAAGGCTCTGAGTAGAGTATAAGACCCCTGGGACCAAAGGGGAAGGGGGAAGTGACTTTGCTGTTACTTTCCTTATCCCAGGATAAGAGTCTCAGAAATATGACCTTTCTCCAGTCAGTTTTGGTGAAATGGAAAGAAGTCTGACCCTTAACTCAAGGGAGCTGGGTCATTTATATCTTGGCTCTACCACTAACTACCTGGGTGACTTTGGTCATAGCTCAGAGCATCACTTTTCTCATCTCTAAAATAGGCATAATACTGCCTATATAATTTACCTTACAGGGTTATTGTGATCATTTGTACTTTGTAAATCTTGAAGCACCACCTATATGTCATCTATTATGATTACCAATTTGATCAATAGCAAAGTACCATAGTGTCAAGGCTAAGCATTATGATTCCAAACAAAATTATTTTACCATGGCAAAGGGAAGTTTTGGGCAGATTGGTGGTGCAGTGGATAGAATACTAGACCAGAGACAGGAAGACTAATTAACTCTAATGGAAATAATTCCTGCTTCTGTTCTCTCAGACTTTCTAGGCTAGTAGGACAAATCAGAGTTTGGCAGTCATCTCTTTTATAGTAGTTATTGCTTCTCAAGACCTCAGTTTCCTATGATAAAACAAGAGGATTGGATTAGATGATTCCTTAGGTCTCTTCCAATTCAAATTCTATAATTCTTAGGAATTATAAAATCATAGCTCTAAAGATGCAAAGGGTCCCAGTGGTCAATTTGCCTAATTTCTCTCATTTTACAGATGAGGAAACTGAGGCCAAAAAAAGTGAAACCATTTTGCTGGATGTCACATCGTTTGTAAGGAATAGGTCTTTTGACTCCAAATTCATTTTTTTTGTCATAAAACAGGGTAAGGAAGTAGCAAAGAACCCATTTCTTCTTCTGCCAACAAAATTGGAATAATGGGAACTTTGCTTAACACTCAGTGTCTCTTTTATATTTTGTTAAGACTTTGGAGGGGTCCTTTAGTAGAGTTCTATTTGAAACTTCTGTAGTATCCTTCTCACAGATAGATTAAGATAAGATTATGAGTGGAAATGTGGAGAGTGGGGTAAAGCCAGAGATGTCTAACTAATTTTTTAGGGTCATGAAGCTCTGCTTGGTTGTTGTAGAACCAGAAGTTTTTTGTAGGGAGAACAGCAACATAAGGATCCCCACCTAAAAGCACACTCCTATTTCTCCATCTTTCCAAATTCCTTTCTGTATTGCAGAATATCTGAGATTCCTAAACCAGGGCATACAAATGTATTCCATAATTAGAGATTAGATTTAAAATGCAATAGTCCAAGAGGTAATATATAGAATTAAATTCACTCTGATACATAAATGACTGATATCAGACCCTTACCTGAAAATAGGAGAGATCATAGGATTATAAATATAGACTTGAAAGTCATCTAATCCAATGCCCTTCATTTTTCATGTGAGAAAATTAAAGCCAGAGAGAGATTGTTTCTTGCCCAAGGTCACATAGATAGTGTAGGACTGGAATTTGAATTTAGATCTTGAGACTCTAAATTCATTGTCCTTTTTACTGGAGGAAAGGCATAAACATTTTAAATAGTGTCTAGAATGTTCCAGGCACTATGCTATTCTCTCATATTATCTTCACAACAACCTGGAAAATCAGTACTGTAATGTTCCTTATTCTTACAGTTGAGGAAACTGAGGCAAACAGAGATTAAGTGACTTGCTCAAGAACACAGCTAATGTATGTTGAATTTGAACCTAGATCTTCCTAATCCTGGGGCCCAGCACTCTGTATCCTATGCCATTAAAAAGAAGGGAAAGACTAGTAGATTTAGGAGGCATCCTGGGAAAAAAGCTGAAAAAGGATGACTGATGACACTGAAAATAAACTTGATCACTTCCATAATGATACCTAGGACTGGTCAAATTTAATATTCTGAGGACTTATCTTTCATGGATGTGAAAATTTCCTCCCTAAAGCTCATTTAGACCTATCTAAAACTTATAGTTAAGAAGTTTGTTAAAAAGTTAAGACTTGTTTTTCTACTCTTCTCGCCCTCAATACATCATCTGCCATAGTATCCCATAATCTTTACCTTTACAGCCTTTGGAAGCTTTCTCATAATAAGTCCCATCTGGACATGCATCAAGACACCATCCATTAAAGAGGACCAAGGAATCAGGGCAAATTGTACAGTCCTGATCATCGGGACCATTGCATTCCTTACAGTTCTCACTGCAAGGGGAACACTTGTCGAAATCTTCATAGAAACCAGAGGGACAGTCCCGAATGCACATTTCATCATGCAAGAGGAAAGGGGTCATGCATTCTAAATCAGAAAAGAGAGGAACAGGTTATCTACCTTAGGAATTAGGGAATATATAAACTTTCCAGAGACATGTTCTTTCTCCCTAATAAAGCATGAGTTCCAAAAGGTCAAGTCTATATTTTTACTCCTGTGTATGGTCTCAGTCCCTAGCATAATGTTATCATTTAATACACACTTCTTAAATTGAATTTAACTGTATGCTTTAGGAACCTAAATAAAATGTTTACTTGATAGGTGAAAATCTTCCAGACAGAATCAACAAAAGTCTGTTTAATTCCATATTAGGGAAGGAACAAACTGTTTTAGGAATCTAATACTAGGTATCAAACCCCTCAGAGCCTGGATATGTTCTGTTTGTTTGTTGTAGACACCATCCACTTTTTGCCTTGGATTGAGAGCCAGGTTGATAAAATAAGCTCTATAATATAGTATATATTCTCTCTCTCTCTCTCTCTCTCTCTCTCTCTCTCTCTCTCTCTCTCTCTCTCCCTCTCTCTCTGTATATATATATATATATATATATATATATATATATGTATATATATATATATGTATATATATATACATATATATATATATATGTGTGTGTGTGTGTGTGTGTGTGTGTGTATGTATGTATATAGTACAGCATACTCTAAACTCAGTAGATTTCTTCAGCTGGCTAATATACATAGAAATGAAATCTTTTCATTCATTATTGGGAAACCCAACTGGGATATGCCCAGCTCTTTCTGGATACATGAATTGGTTGTTCCTCAAAGTGTCAATTTTTCCTTCCATCTCTCCAACATACCTTTACATGTTTTCTCATGTATACACTCTTGACACATCTCTGGACAATGTTTGCACATTCCATCCACAGCAATGTGCTGCTTGGGGCAGGATTTCTGGCACAGACCTTGGACCAAGACCAGGTCCTTTTCACATGAGAGGCAGATGGTGGCATTTCCTTCACATGTTTTACAAGCTAAGTCACAGGCTCTGCAAGTGCCATTTTCTGCATAAAATGCCCTACAAAGGGAAGAAAATAAGTGATGAGTTTGGGGATGTTAGCCATACTTTGTGCCATCTGGTAGTAGAGATATTTTAATAATCCAAAAGATGCAAATTTTTTGCCAGGATATGCAAATGACAACCTTTCTATAATTTGATGGAGAGCAGTAGCTGGGAATTGTTGCATCTTAGGTAGATGACATTAAATGTGCACAGGAATACTATAGATTAAGTGGGGCTAGTGAGGCCAAAGCTCAGAGAAGAGCACTCATTAGTCAAAGCTACCAAACTTCACATTTCAGTACTACTGTTAGGTTTTTCCTTTTCACTCTTCACAGATTGTCATTCTTCCAAAACAAAGGAATGTAGAATTTCCTTAAGAAACACATGTTTAGGGGCGGCTAGGTGGCGCAGTGGATAAAGCACCGGCCCTGGAGTCAGGGGTACCTGGGTTCAAATCTGGTCTCAGACACTTAATAATTACCTAGCTGTGTGGCCTTGGGCAAGCCACTTAACCCCATTACCTAGCTGTGTGGCCTTGGGTAAGCCACTTAACCCCATTTGCCTTGCAAAAACCTAAAATAAAAGAAACACACGTTTACAATTTCTTAAAAAATGGTATATATCCCTGTAAACTTGTAACTTATTTTGCTTCCAATTAGTACTGTACATTGTTATATGTTACATAACTTATTTAATTTGTCCTGAGTCTTTGAGAATAACCAATTCTGTTTCACTCTGACAAGTCAACAGACTTCTATAGAGTTTAAATTTACTTTAAAATTATATTAAATACTTAATTAGCACTTGATTCATATGCCAACTTTCAAACTTTCCTCCCCCCATTATTTTGGTCTAGGAAAATCCCTTTACCAACACAGATCCATCATTCTTGGTGACTTGTATAGACTCTACTGGGGGCACTCAGAAGTTCCTGGTGGATAGACTACTGGCCTTGGGGTCAAGAGGATGGCAGTTTGAATCTAGCCTCCGACACTTGCTAGCTTTGTGACTTTAAGCAAGTCACTTAACACTGATCACCTTGCATCCAGGGCCATCTCCAGTCATCCCGATTCATATCTGGTCACTGACTCTGGAGGAGTCCTCCCTGATGTCATGATCTTTGAAAATGAAGGACAAAATCATCTATTTGCTTAAGGTCATACATTAAGTAAACATCAGAGAAAGGTTTTGAACCTAGGTTTTCCTGACTCCTGGGCCTGCTCCCCATCCATCATGACATGCAGATAGCTTCCCATTTTCACTATTTATTTTTTTTTTTCTATTTGTGTGGGGCAATGGGGCAAGTGATTTGCCCAAGAACACATAGTTAGCAAATGTCAAATGTCTGAGGCTGGATTTAAACTAGGTCTCCTGATTCCAGGGCCCTGCTCTGTCCAGTGCAGCCCTTAGCTACTCCTTCACTATTTATTCTTGCCAACCAAATGCTAATTTGTACTGTAAAGGTTGTTAGAGGTCTCTAAACTTCAGTTGTCTATCTGGGACAGCCCTAGATCCTGCTCTGCTTTAGTAGATTACTGTATCCACAGTAATGATTTATTGTGACCAGAACAATCCATCATCACGTGCAGATCCATCTTGCCATGAACTTTTCCAAATGAGTAGGCTTTCCCTGGGGCCACCCATGAAATTTTTCTTGCTTGGAAGAATTCAGTGGAACTCACATTCAGAGGGCAGATGCTTTCAGAACTCAGGTTACCTTCCCTCCATAATGACACAATAAAGTTGGAACATAGTGGAGCTATGGTAATAACTATGGTAATTAGCACTAAAAACAGAAAAAAGACTAAAAATTAAAATTACAGTAAATATTTGCTAGAATCTAAAAGAATTATTTCCCTTTTTTCATCTGATCTGTATAGATTCAGAATTAGAGGAAATTTAGAGCTCATCTAATCTAATTCCCTCATTTCACGTATGAGGAAATAGGCTCAGAGAAATTGTGTGATACAGCTCTCTAATCTGCACCTTTGGTTCTACCTAGTTTCAATTCTAAGAAGCAAATTACTCCCAGGTTTAAGTTCCTTACCTCTAATCTCAGCTATGTTGCAAATTTAAACCTTAATGGATACCTTCTTCCTCATTCTTTTTTTCCTTTTTATTGGAGGGTTTGGCAAATTCCTTCCAATGCTTTCCTTTATAGAAGGAAAATTCTTCCTTTTCTGCCTCCATTTGTATATTGTTTCTCTTCTCCACCATTCCCCCCATAAGGTTATAAGCTCCTAAAGGAGGACAATTTTTTTTTTTTACCAACTGTATCCTTAGTTCTTGGGGGGGCAGTAAGATGACACAACAGACAGAGTACCAGATCTGGAATGAGGTAGACTCACCTTCTTGAGTGTTAATCTAGTCTCAGATACTTATTAGTTGTGTGAGCCTGTGCAAGACACTTAATTACCCTATTTGTCTCAATTTCTTCTATAAAATGAGCTGGAGAAAGAAATGGCAAAACCACTCCAGTATCTTTGCCTAGAAAATCCCAAATGTGGTTATGAAGAACTGGACATGACTGAAAATAAACAACAGCAAACAGTGTATTTGGAATAACAAATAGAATATATTTATTGGGTACCAAGGCAGAGGTTCACATTCAGTTGAATATATAATTCTACCGAATAGTCATCACAATTTGATTTGGGGATTCCAGTGAGACTGGAGCTCCCAGAGGAATAGGGAGGAAAGAGGTGGTGGTGTGCTTGGTTCCTTTTTTTTTTTTTAAGGTTTTTGCAAGGCAAATGAAATTAAGTGGCTTGCCCAAGGCCACACAGCTAGGTAATTATTGTGTCTGAGGTAGGATTTGAACTCAAGCCCTCCTGACTCCAGGGCTGGTGCTCTATCTACTACCTCACCTAGTCACCTAGCTGCCTCATGTGCTTGGTTGTCACTGTAACTTGGTTACATATGGAAGGAGGATAAGGGAGTTTGGAATGGGGGAACTAGGAAACAATCTGCTTCAATTTGCATTTCTGAAACTATTCAATTCTATAAACATTTATTGAATGTTTTCTATTTCAAAGGCACTTGGGATGCAAAATAAAAATTTAAATAGCTCCTATCTTCAGAAAGCTTAAATTTTATTATAACACAATGGGATAAAAGACATTCTTACTATTTTTTTATTCATGTACTTTTCTGAAACTGACTTCAGATGTAGTTCTGTATCCAAAATAGCAAAGTTCTTTCAGAATTTCCCACACTTGTAGAGGCTATGAAGGGATAATAGGATAGAAAGTGATATACATTAATTAGAAAGTAAGGAAGAAGAAAGGAGATTAGGGAGAAAAGTTAGAGTCAGATGCATAAATAAACAGAAGTTGTGAACAGATTGAAAAATACCTTTCCAATAGAAAGGAACTATAACTGCTTTGGGCCAAATAGATCTAGAGGATATACTTGGGAAATATAGCTATTATGCTGTCAGTTTGGTGACTCCATTTTAAACCTAGTTTAAAAGTTTCTCTTTGGACTAGGCAGCCCATAGGAAAGGATGACTGCTTGATGATCAAAGAAAGGAGGGGCTGAGGCAGCTCTAGTCTATCCCCTTTTAGATATGCACACCTGATATGTTTAGCCTTCATCAGATTATTCTTTCTTAGGGAGGGAGAAATAAAAATGTGGAACTCAAAAACTTACAAAAAGATGAATGTTGGAAACTATCTTTTCCTGTAATTGGAAAAAAATAAAATAATTTAACATAAAAAAAGAAATGAGCTTCTATCAGAGACAACTAGGTACTGCAATGGACAGAGGACTAGGCCAGGAGTGAGGAATAATTAACTTGAAATCTGGCCTTAGACACCTATAAGTTGTATGATACTGAGCAAGTCATTTAATCCTTATTCCCTCAGTTTCTTTGTCTGTTAAATGATCTGGAGAAGGAGATGGCAAACCATTCCAGTGTCTTTGTCAAGAAAACCCCCAAAGAGATCATGAAGACTCTGAAATGACTGAATAGCAAACACACCTATAAGATTGTCTTGTTCTTATTACAAAACTTGTCTAGAAAAGTAGCTAGGATGGGGATGGTTTGAGGGGAAGAAGAGTGTTGAAATTGTTCTGCTTGCATATACCACTTTTTTGACTTGAGTGCTCCAATAAACTCCTTTTTCCCCTTTCACATTTGCCTTATTCTTTCCTGTGAAGCACTAGCCAAGATTTTTTTTGACAATACTTCCTCCCCAGGAGGAAAGTCCAAAGTCCAATGCTGTCCACAAGTCTTACTTTGAGGCCCTCTGCTGATACATGCCATGCTTATTTATGGGTCGCCATTCCTAGGGTCTTGCCACCATGGTCATCTTTCCATGGTCCATTTTCCCCAATCCTATTCAGGCATAAATAAGGAAAAGACTCTCTGGGGTCAAGCAGCCCCCTTTACCAGTCCAGTTCCATTCATGTCCTCTGCACCGCTACTCCTTCCATCAACTGAGTTTTATTTTGGTGAAAATATTCCTCATTACAGTTCAGAAAGAAATGCTTTTAGGTGAAACTAGATGAACAAAACATCACTAAACTGTGGAACCAAGTTTGCATTCTCTAACTGAATTTCACATTAAAATTTAAAGCATAGGACAGCAAACCTCATCGATGGTGCCAGTTTTCATAGGGCTCTCTAGCTAAGAATGATTTCTACATTTAGCTTTGAGACAATCAAAAGCTGGTTGGGGCAAATATGCAGGAGAAACTTGGGAGAAAGAAAATAAGGAAATATGAAGAAAAAGCAAGACCAACCAGAAGGAAACAGACAAGTAAGACAGTTTTGAAAGTTGCACATTCAATTTATTTATATTTTTAATGAAATTAAAAATTTTAAAAAACATGCAAGCTTCATGTAATAGTGATTCATAGTTTCATGGACAGTTCTTCTGTATTCTATAATATCTGTGGAAATGCTTGGTTTCTGTTTATGAAATTTAGAATCCCTTTTTTTTGATGTTTGTTCTTCATTCTTTTTTTTTTAAGGTTTTTGCAAGGCAAACGGGGTTAAGTGGCTTGCCCAAGGCCACACAGCTAGGTAATTATTAAGTGTCTGAAACCAGATTTGAACCCAGGTACTCCTGACTCCAGGGCCGGTGCCACCTAGCCACCCCTGTTTGTCCTTCATTCTTGAGGAGGACCATGACATCCAGAAGGTGTTGCCATGACAAGCACATGAACTGAATTTGAGTGAGGGGTGCTGTGCTAAGTCACCAGCCTCACTTTCTCCTCCAAAGTCATCTAGGTCCAGTGGCCAAATATGAATCAGGAAGACTGGAGATGGCTCTAGATGTGAGACGATCAGGAGTAAGTGGCTTGCCCAAAGTCACACAAATAGTAAGTGTCAAGTGTCTGAGGCTGGATTCAAATTCCCCTCCTCCTGAGTCCAAGGCCAGTGTTCTATCCACTATGCCACCTAGCTGCCCTAATACATTTTTAAAAAAATAATAAATAAATAAATAAATACATAAATACATAAATAAAAGAAGACCATCTCCCAAGTATTTTGTTGTTATTGAGTCAAAAAGACAAAATGAAATCAGCCTGTACTCTCAAGTAACCTACATTCTACTAATCACCCATTGTTATTGTTGTTGAGTCATTTTATTGGTGTTTAATTTTTTTGTGACTCCATTTGGAGTTTTCTTGGTAAATATACTGGAGTGGTTTATCATTTCCTTCTTCAGTTCATTATATAGTTGAAGAAGCTAAGGGAAACAGGGTGAAGTGACTTGCTCAGGTTCACAAAGCTAGTTAGTATCTGAAGCTGAATTTTGAATTCAGGTCTTCATGATTCCAGCCCTGGCACTCTACTGCTACACCTAGGTACCCCTCAAATATTTACTATTTCTAGTTTTTCTATTAAGGTAATATAGTCTTTATTCTAGTCCTATGAAGAAACCAGAACCATTTTATTTAATTTCAGATTGGCTGTGTGACCTATTTTGGGGGTCAGTTATAGTTAATTTATTGAAGGTTTTCCAAAAGTCAATTTGAATTCTCAAGGTCCAGACTGCCTTTTTTAATAGACTGACTTCATGCAAACCTGTGAGGATTATTACTCTAAGGACCCATTTAATGAGATTGGTTTTGAAAGGTGGCCTTCACCTCAATATCAGGTGAATAGTTCCTGAGCAGTGAGGTCAGAACAGCCTTAAATGCTGGAAGAACAGGGTGGAGTTGGAAAAGGGGAGGCTGGGGCCACAGTCTAAGATGAAGGAAAACATAGTTCAGGCAAGTCATAGATCTCAGGAAGAGAGCTGGAATGAGAGATTTGGCAGATTTTGGAAGAAACTGCAGTGAATAGTATGTGTTCTTGCCAAAACCCTATTTGTGATCACAGCTAATTCAAAGATAAAGCATCACCTACTCAAGCTGAGGAAGGAACCACCCAGAAAGCAAGGTCAGGAGAGTATTGTTCATAATGGCATTAGGCTAAAAGAAGCATTCTACATCACACTGATCCAATCTAAATTCTCTTTCTATTTTCTACTTGAGTCTAAGGAATTTACTTTTTTTTTTCCAAAGGGAAATGAATGAGGAAAAATAATAGTCAATAATCTACTTATAGAGCTATTTTCCCCTTTTGGGGGAAAAATTCTCCCAATTAACTAGGGGAAAAGATATTAGGATTTGGTCCTTGCCTATTTTCCTAATTTCAAACCAATTTTGCAACATTGGGAGCTATGTTTTAAGCATAGCTTTAAATTCTTACTCTGCTTCAAGCTTGTAGATGAAAACCCTGTTTTGGGAGTACCTTTACTCAGTGACCCAAACCAAGGCTGCCATGATTTAGGGGAGAAAAAAAAATTCTCTGGTGGAAAGATGGGTTAAATGTAGTAAGGGATAGAGCTAACATATAAACCACCCAAGGGCTTCTATTCCCAACCCATCCTACAGTTTGCAAGGTCATTAAACTATTTTGTCCTCCTTCACATTGCTCTGGAAAAGTACAATTAGGTTTTCTGAAGGCCATTGGCATTCATTACTTGGGTGTCTAATTACTCTCCAAGACTGTTTTGACTTTAGTCTTGATCTAGGAAGGATGCTGGGAAAGGTAGGTGGTATAGTAGATAGAGAACTAGGCTCAGAATTAGTGACATACAAGTTAAAATCTTGCTCCAGATACTCACTAGTTCTTGGGTAAGTCATATAACCTCTCAGCCTCATTTTCCTCAATAGTAAAAATGAGGGGCTTGAAATTTATGGCTTTTACAATCCCTTCCAGCTCTAAATCCACAATCCTATAATTGGTAATAGAATGAAGGAAATACAAAAATAAAGAAATTCTAAGTTAGAAAGGACCAAAGAAGTCATTTTGACTATACTTGCTCAAGAGTCCCATAGATAACAATCCCTAAAAGTCTTCATCCAGCCTTTACTTAAAGTATTCAAGTGAGGAGGCACTGCCATTTTCTGAGATTCTTTCTAGTTGTTAGGAAATGTTTTCTAATATCAAGATAAAATCTTTCTTTCTCTGTAACTTAAATTTTGGTCCTTTGGGACCAGACAGAATTAGTCTTATTTCTCCTCTACCAACAACAATTCCATTAGGTGAAGATAGCTATTTTATCTCTTGGGGTAGGGAGGCAGTGCAGCCATAGAGCATTGGACCTGGAGTCATGAAGACCTTAGTTCAAATGAGAACACAGACACTTTCACTAGCTATTTGACTTTAAGCAAGTCATTTCATCCTGCTTGCCTTGGATTCCTCATCTGTAAAATAAATTGGAAAAGGAAATGGCTTCTCCACTCCACCCCAAATGGAGTCTTGAAGAGTTGGATGTAACTAAACAATATTTTACCTCTTCCTACCTCCCCATCCAAGTCTTCTCTTATTCAAGTCAACCACCTCCTTCAATGATCTCAAGGACATTCATGATCCTAATCAATCAATAATAATAAATAAATATGTAATTAAATATTAAATACTCAGCATTATTGCCCACCTTTGGATCTCCTCCAATCAATGTGTTTCCTAATGTATGATGCTCAGAGCTGAAGAAGATACTCAAGATATGGTCTGACCATGTCAGTAGAATTATCTCTTTCCTTATTCTGGACACTATTCCTCTTGTCATCTTTGTCTCCTAATCCCTTTTCACCTTCCTCCCCCTTTCCATCTAATCCTTATTCCCTCCCTATGTATATCTAGAGAATCAAAGGGACAAAGGGAAAGCAAGGCAGGAAAAGGAGGTAATGATTAGATTAAGGTTCTCTAGGCTAAGTAACAGGCAAATTCCATCTTGATAAAAGTGAACAGGAAGGCATTCATAAAAGTTACCAAGAAGGCTGAAGAAATCAAAGGCAGGACCTGATAGGGAGACAAGTCACACACAGTCCCTTCTCTTTGCTATTTTTCTCTGCTGATTATGTCCCAGATATGTTTTGGGGTTAAAACTGTATCTTGTTTCCTTTTTCAGTTTATAAGTAGCTAGTTAAAAGTAACAATAATAGGAGATAAGGTTGCAAAGGGGAACCTGAAAGTCAACCACAATCTGCCTGAAAGATCAATGGAGCATAATTTGCAAACTGTAACAATTATTCACCAAAAATCACATTCTGCTAATATGTGCTAAATTAGGTGAAGTCATCTATGTCTGGGCCTTTTGATCTTGTGATACATAAATCTCAGATAAGCTCCAGATGTCTGCAGTAAGACTAGCAGAGCATCAAATGATAGTGATAATTTTGAAATGATATGGATTTGTTTATCTTTAAACTGTGTCATCAGGGGAGGTGATGTCATGACAAGCGCATGAACTGAATTTGAATGAGGAGGTGCTGTGCTAAGTCACCAGCCTCACTTTTTTCTCCAAAGTCATCTAGGACCAGTGGCCAGATAGGAATCAGGACTACTAGAAATGATCCTGGATGCATGACAATCAGGGATAAGTGACTTACACAAGGTCACACAGGTAGTAAGTGTCAAATGTCTGAGACTGGATTCAAACTCCCTTCCTCCTGACTCCAAGGCCAGTGTTCTATCCACTATGCCACCAAGTACCCTAATACACTTTCTAAACATAATAAATAAATACTTAAATAAAAGAAGACAATCTCCCAAGTATTTTGTTGTTATTATTGAGTCAAAAAGACAAAATGAAATCAGTCTGAACTCTCAAGTAACCTGCATTCTACTAATCGCCCATTGTTATTGTTGTTGAGTCATTTTATTGGTGTCTGACTTTTTTGTGACTCCATTTGGGGTTTTCTTCGTAAAGATACTGGAGTGATTTATCCTTTCCTTCTTCAGTTTATTATATAGATGAGGAAACTGAGGGAAACAGGGTGAAGTGACTTGCTTCAAGTCTTCTTGACTCCAAGCCTGGTACTCTATCTACTGTAATACCTAGCTACCCCTTAAATATTTACTATTTCTAGTTTTTATATTAAGGTATTAAAGTCTTTATTCTAGTCCTGTGAAGAGACCAGGAGACATTTTATTTAATTTCAGATTGGCTGTGTGACCTATTTTGGGGGTCAGTTACAGCCAATTTGTTGAAGGTTTTCCAAAAGTCAATTTGAATTCTCAAGGTCCAGACTGCCTTTTTAAATAGACTGACTTCATGCAAACCTGTGAGGATTATTACTCTAAGGACCCATTTAATGAGATTGGTTTTAAAAGGTGGCCTTCACCTCAACATCAGGTGAATAGTTCCTGAGCAGTGAGGTCAGAACAACTTTAAATGGGGTGGAGTTGGAAAAGGGGAGGCTGGGGCCACAGTCTAAGATGAAGGAAAACATAGTCCAGACAAGTCATAGATCTCAGGAAGAGAGCTGGAATGAGAGATTTGGCAGATTTTGGAAGAAACTGCAGTGAATAGTGTGTATTCCTTGCCAAAACCCTATTTGTGATCACAGCTAATTTAAAGATAAAGCATCACCTACTCAAGCTGAGGAAGGAACCACCCTGAAAGCAAGGTCAGGAGAGTATTGTTCATAATGGCTTTAGGGTAAAAGAAGCATTCTACAAACATCACACTGATCCAATCTAAATTCTCTGCCTTCTACTTGAGTCTAAGGAATTTACTTTTTTTTTCCAAAAGGAAATGGATGAGGAAAATAATAGTCAATAATCTATTTTGAGAGTCATTTCCCCCTTTTTGAGTGGAAAAAGTCTTACAATTAACTAGGAGAAAAGATATTAGGATTTGGTCCCCACTTATTTTCCTAATCTCAAACCAATTTTGCAACATTGAAAACTTTGTTTTAAATAGGTCATCTAATCATCTACCTCAAAATCATGCCCTCCCCAACCCCTAGCATTGTTCCATCTTCATCTGGGTCCATAGTTATATGAATTACTTCCTTGTGACTTTTCTTCTTCTCATTCTCTTTCTTCACTACCCTATCCCCATTCTCACTTTAACTGACTCTCTATTGCTTCATTCCCCTTTTCTATATGTGTTTCTGTATTTTCTCCACCATTTCCCTCTTCACCCTCTGGGCTTTATTAAAGCCTCACTTTCTGCTGCCATGGTGATCTTTCCTGAAGAATATCCAAAGAACTAGACCTACATGCTGCATTTTTAAATTTCATAAATTAATTAGTAATTCAGTTTTGATATTTTAGTTTTACAACCTAGTTGACTCTCTTGCTTAAGTCTTATTTTCCTACAACTAAACTGTGAACTTTGAGAATGAGGATCAAATTTAATGGTTTTCCCTCTAGTAGCTCCCATAGGAATAAACATATAGTACGTTCTCAGTGAAAAGTTATTCAGTTTAATCAGTACTTTCTCTGCTTTTTCCTATGGTCCTTTGTAAAATGAGGAAGTTAAATCACAAAATTTCTAAGATACTTTCTAGTTCTAACATTCTATGATTTTGACTGTAAATATTACATAGAAGCAAAAAAAGAATACAATGCTACCCTCTGGATTAAAAGGAAGGAATGAAGCAAAGATTTATTGTGTGTACTACATATCCAGCTACTATGCTAAATGTTTTATAAATAATATCTCATTTGATTTATACAACAATATTAGTAGATAGGTACTCATATTAATCCCATTTTATAGTTGAGGAAACCATGGTAGACAGAGGTTAAGTGACTTTCCCTGAGCCATATAGCTAGTAAGTATTTGAGGCAAGATTTGAACTCAGATTACAGACACAGAACTCCCATCTCCTATAGAGTAAAGAAAAGGAGAGAAGTGATAGTTTGACCCCATTAGATCACAGGTAGAATGTTAGATCTCCATATTAGATTTCATTTTTCAGGAATAATTTTAAATAAGCTGAAGAATATTCAGAAGAAAGTGATTGGGTGGGAGATGGTGTCATAGAAGGATCAGTTGAAGGAAATGGGGATGTTGGCTTAGGAAAAAGAAAATTGAAGGAGGACATGATAACTGTTTTTAACTATTTGGTATGACTAGTTCTGCTTGGTTGCAGAGAGCAGAGTTAAGAGTAATGGGAAGTTGTAGAGATTCAGATTGAAGTATTGAAGTAAAGAATGCCTTAAGTCTTGATAGTGGAACACTATCCTTTGGGAGTTGGGCAGATTTCTTCTCACTGGTGATTATCAAGCAAAGAGTAATAGATCATTTGCCATATCATATTTGATATCAAGGAGAGGTTCCTTGGTTGAAATATGGGTTGGACAAGATGGTCTCTGAGTTACTGCAATTTTAGATTCCGTTCTGTTCCCCTGTCCCATTCAGAAAATGAGAGACTAGTCCCTTCACCTAAAAATGGAAGCATAGTGCCTAGCACTTAGTCACTTGATGAATGGTCATTAATTGACTGACTCGATTGACATAAGTAGCATCACCTGAAAAAATATCATTAAAAGGAGTAGAGCTTCTATTTGGACCAACAATGAGAACCATGATGAATTGAATGGAAGACAGCATCAAGAAAACACATTCATTTGAACTTTGAAGGAAATTATCTGTCTTATGTTGTCTGTAGAATCATCTGTATTATTACTGATTTTCTTTTCTAAGGAAAAAAGTTTAAATTAACAAGAATCTGGAACATTCTGGGAAACTCACATCATCATGAGTCATCAAGGAGAACTTGGGAAATGAGGGCTGAAGTTTTGAATTTATTTATTCAATGAACTCAAAGTATATTTTGACTGTTAAATCTATTTTTATTATTATTAATTATTATTATTATTTTTGCAAAGTAATGGGGTTAAGTGATTTGTCCAAGGTCACACATCTAAGTAATTATTAAGTGTCTGAGGTGGGATATGAACTCAGTTCTTCCTGATTCCAGGGCCTGTGCTCTAACTACTTTGCCACCCAACCTCCCCTAGTTTAATCTGTTCTTGAACTAATTGAAAACTAAAAGCTTAACAGCAACAATGGAAGATTTATTTGAGAGTTTGGTAACAGGAAGAGAAGGCAATCTGATTATGGCTTTTAAAAAATTACTATTAGAGGGCTGATGGAGTTCCTGAACAAAGATGACACTTAGAAGAATCAACCTAGATTAATGACTGGAAAAAAAATAAGTCCTTTCTAAAATATTATATTATGTTAATTGCTAGAGATACAAATAGAAAAAGTGAGGCAGTTCCTGTTCTTAAGTATCTCCTACTCAAAGGACACATAAGAAAATTTTACTGCAGGGTATTTAGACAGACTCTGAAATCCTAAGGGTTCTTTAGTGTGGTAGATGGCAAGGT
Source organism: Macrotis lagotis (assembly GCF_037893015.1). NCBI lineage: Eukaryota > Metazoa > Chordata > Mammalia > Peramelemorphia > Peramelidae > Macrotis > Macrotis lagotis. The sequence goes on from NC_133666.1 coordinate 146,389,138, forward strand.
CTGGGGACTTTAGATTTAAGTGCTGAGAGTTGAACAGTCTCCTTTCAAAATTGGGCAGATTTCCTCTTACTGGTGATTAATGAGCAAGGAAAGGTAGAAGATCATTTGCCAATGATATCATAAAAAGAATTCTTGTTGTATTATTGACTGGACAAGATGGTCTCTAAGGTTTCTCTAACTGTAGTTATATGATTCCATTCTGTTTTTAAGTCTCAGTTTCCTGACTGCTTATTTGAAAAATGAGGGATCAGTCCCTTCACTTAAAAATAAGATCAGACAGTTATAGGAACACATTTTGTGGTATCTAAGGATTGGAAATAAAGTAGGTGTCCATCAATGGGGAATTAACTAACCAAATTAGGGACATGAATATAATGGAACATTACTGTGCTGTGAGACACAAAGAACACGAGCAATACAGGGAAAGAAGACAAGACTTATGTGAAGTGATTCAAAGTGAAGTAACCAGAGTCAAGGAAACACCATGTCCACTAATAAACAGCCCCATAAACAATCCAAAACAAATGATGTAAACATTTTTAATTTATAAACTTGACCCCAAAGACATCTCCCCCCCCCCCCACTTCTTTGTGGAGGTGAGGGATCCTCTTCTGTGGAACATTACATAAAAACTCATATTTCTGATGTTTTGATTGATTTAGGTAAAATTTTTCACTTATTCCTTTTAAAAAAAATTATTATGAGGGATGACTGGAATGGGGAGAAGGAAAGATACCAAAGGAAACTTAGGTGACATAAAAACATAAGTTATCCATACAAATCCTTTTTTTTTAAATGAGGAAGAAAGAAATAGCTCTGGATTGAAATGGAACATTCAAGAGATAGTTTCTCTAAGACTTATAGGAAGAATCAATTGAGTTCAGCATCAGTGTGAAATCTGAAGCTCAGGGAAAAATGCTTGGGGCCAAATAACGAAATTACATTCTATACCAAAAGATTCATTCCAAGAGGTCAAGCTAGAAGAAAAGTTCTCAGAGGTGCTAAGAATCTTAGCAGTTTCTGCTATCTATCTGAATATCCAATGTTCTTTGCATCTGGAGCCTGAAATCTTGGTCTAGCATCTAATCCAAACAGGAAGGGGGGTGGGGTATGACTCCCAGGACTAGAAATACATGATTAGCCAATGAAAGAAGGAAGATGCTGAGAAAGATAAGGGCTAACTAGTCTCCTACACAGATTTTCTCAAAGAATGACATTTTTAATCTCCTTTCCAATCCCAGATTGCACCTTTTAAAAACTATTATCTATTTCCTTGGGGCATCTGGGTAATACATGGGATAGGGTCCTGGGTTTGAATCAGGATGATTCATCTTCATGAATTAAAATCAGGAGTTAGACATTTAATAGCTGTAAGTCACCCTGTTTCTCCTCTAAAAGGTGAACTGAAGAAGGAAATACAAAATTATTTCAGTATGTTAGCTAAGAAAACCCCAAAATGGGGCCAGAGAGAGTTGAACAACAACAACCTATTTCCTTTTACATTTTTTAAAATTGAAAGATGAATTTTTTGTATTTGTTTCCTAGAAATAAAGATAGGAGAGAAGTGGGAATCCTGTCTCTACTACTGCAACAATTCTAGGATTGAATTACACAGGTTGAATTACACAAATTGAAGAAAGGGTTGCAATGTTGACCAAAGGGAGGCTTCAAGAAAGCCTGAGGGTCTGTTCATAAGGGGGAGCTAATTTGAACTTCAGAAATGCCTCTAAATTCTTAAGAGAGTCTGAAGTCAAATAGCTGCTCAATACTGCCACAACTTTTCATGTAGGGCCTTAAGACTCTCAGACCACTTGGCTTTACCTCCAGGAGTAATCATGATTGTGCCAGGGATGTGTTAGGGTCAGAGTCAAAATAACAGGATCTTATTCCAAAGAAGAAATCTTTTTAACAGGAAGCAGGTTTTCCAAGTCATAAACTGGGTACAGTGATGAAGTTAAAGGATGAAGGGGTATCATTGAAAGAGATAAAAGGCAAAACTAATGCCTCCCTATGAGTTTAATTTGCAAATGAAGGAACATTTGATAACTTAAAAGTGTCTACTTTTTCTGGCACTAGAATGAACTATATTTGCTTAGTTTAGTGGGATAAGTGCTGCATGTGAATCCAGGAAAATTGGGTCAGAATCCTGCTAAATAACAGATACTAGCTATGTGACTATGGACAATTCACTATATCTCTCAAAGCTTCAGCTTCCCCTTGGAAATTAGAGATGATAATACACATACCAACCTATCTTAGGTGAGGAAGGAAGTTAGAAAAAATGTTAAAGTGATGTGCAAGTGTGAGTTATTGATAATGATAAGGACATAGGAGTCAAGGAGACATATTCTGTTGCTTAACTTTTTGATGTTCAAAAATTCTCTCTAAGAGTATAAATCACACAAGTACCAATCCACAATAGAGGAAAACTAACCTTTAAATCTTGCCTGATATATATATATATATATATATATATATATATATATGTATCTATGTATATGCATATATATGTTATGTATGTCTATATATATATCTGCATATGTATGTATATATATAGTTAATGTGTTGCATGACCTTGGATAAGTCATTTAACTTCTCAGAGGTATTAAACTTAAAAAGAAATAGAGACCACTGAATTGTACATAAGGACCCCTGTGGCCTGCATATTGATTTAGAAAATCACATATTAGCATTATCTATATGAGATGATAGTATTTTTTATTTATTTTATGAAATATTTATCAATTACATTTTAATCTAGTTGGTACCCACTGAGCTATAACAGGTATATGTTTGACACCTCCACTCTAGGTAACTCCCTCAAAATGTCCATTGGAGAACAGTTGTCAACATACATTTGCACAGGGAACCCCTCTCTGAGATCTCCCTTCAAGGATGGAATTGCAAAGCTGGTAAAAAAAAAAGTCCAAATCAAATTCTTGCCCCTCCAACTATTATCATCACTTCTACTCACCATATTGAACTGCCCCAGGGGTTCTAATGTTTCCATGATAATAATAATAACTCACATTGTTATTGTGGTCTAGGGTTTATAAAGCACTAGCCCAAGGGCCACGCTTGCCTGACAACTGAATAACTCTGGTTGGCAATGGAGAAAAAAAAAGACTGAAAATGTTTGAATGAAACTTTAGTTCAAAGTGGAAAGAACCCAAGATTTTGAGAAATACAATGGCACACTGTCTATGACTCTATGATGTACTTGCATTTCTGAAGGACCACAGTGTGTCTAGCAGTGATGATGTGGGTGGCCTTTCCCAGGGAGACAAAAGTGTGGAAGAAAACATTTTTCAGGAAGAACCTTAAGTGAATTTTAAAAGAGGGATGTGGGAAGACAGAGAAGATTTACTTACAAGACAGAGACAGATAAATACACAGACACAGGTACAAGCAGTTAATGAGAGAGAGAGACAGAGAGAGAGACAGACAGAGGCAGAGAGAGCGAAGAGAGACAGAGAGAGGCAGAGACAGAGACAGAGAGAGAGACAGAGACAGAGAGAGAGACAGACAGAGAGAGACAGTCAGAGAGACAGACAGACAGACAGAAACAGAGACAGAGAGACAAAGAAACAGAGACAGAGAAGACAGAGACGGAGAGAGGCAAAGAGACAGAGAGACAAAGAGGGAGAGAGAAGGGGAGAGAGAAAAAGTAGGAAGAAAGAGGGATAGGACATAGAGGGGGGGGAGAAAAAGAGGGGAAGAGGAGGGGTGGGAGATAGAGAAGAAGCAGGGATGGAGAGAGACAGACTTACTCAGGGCACTGTGTATAGCACCTGCCATGGTGCAGGTAGAGTGGGTGGTCTGGCTGAGACAGACACCTTAAGCAATTGTTCATCATCGAGCAATCCTCACAGTCATCTGTGCATTTCTCACATTTGCCACTCTTTTCTGAGGGCCAAGTTCCTTGGGGACAGGAAGGGATGCAGGACTGAGAGAAAAGATAGGCTCCTGGAAACACACCAAAGGGAAAATGTAAGAACATTTGAATCAAATTAGTCAGGTTTCTCTCTCTCTAAACTAGGAGTTCTTATTTTTTTTAAAGGAAAATTTTATTTATTTTGAGTTTTACAATCCCCCCCCCATTTTTGCTTCCCTCCTCCACCCCCACAGAAGGCATTCTGTTAGTGTTTACATTGGTTCCATGTTATAAATTGATCTCAGTTCAATGTGATGACAGAGAAATCATAACCTTAAGAAAGAAAAATAAAGTATGAGATAGTAAAATTACATAATAACGCTTTTTTTTCTAATTTGACAGTAATAGTCTTTGGTCTTTGTTCAAAGACCATGATTCTTTCTCTGCATACAGATGGTATTCTCCATTGCAGATAGTTCAAAATTGTCCCTGGTTGTTGCACTGAAGGGATGAGCAAGTCCATCAGGGTTGATCATCACCCCTATGTTGCTATTAAGGTGTACAATGTTTTTCTGGTTCTGCTCATCTTGCTCAGCATCAGTTCATGCAAATCCTTCCAGACTTCCCTGAATTCCAATCCCTTCTGTAAACCAGGAGTTCTTAACCTAGGGTCCAAGAACTTAAAGCTTTTTTTTTTTGAAAAATGTATTTTGATTTTCTTTGTCATCCTCTGTGTTTTATTTTGTTCATTTAAAACATTATTTTGAGGTTTCCCTAGAGACTTCCAAATGGTAAAGAAAGCTTATTAGTCTAAATGATATATTTATCTATACAAAGAATATAGGAACCAGAACCATATCTTTCAAAGTTCTGTCAATTCTCATAGTATCTGGGACAGTACTACCTAAGATACACCAAAATATCTAATAAGGATGTTCATTTCTGTCCAATTGGCGAAAACTACTGGAAGCTTGTATCCAGAAGAGTTCTAACTGGATGCCAAGAACTGGTCTGATCTTGGAGAAATAACTTATCTGACCCATCCAGTTATTTCACAGTAATAATTGAATTGTAGGAGTAGAAAGAAAATACAAAAAGGGTGGAGGAGGCCCAGCGACGCAAAGACAAACTTCATATTTCATAATCTTGCTTGAGGGTAGTTCTGTTCTTAGACATCAGATTAATTTCCTTATTGACTTTTACCAAAAGAACACTTCTCATAAGCTAGACCAGAAAGGTGCTTCACCATTGCTTACGTGCATGATTTATCAAGCCATGGCAAAGTATTCCAAGAACGACCATGGCAAGAGTTGAGTTCACATTACAAGGTTTGTTTATTTAACACCCTAGGTAGCCCCTTGCCAACTGCCCTGATGAAGGTATATTTTCCAAACCAGAGGCCAAGGGTTAAGCTTAAAGACTTAACCCTTTAAACTCTGAAATCCCACTAAACTTGATTGGATAGTGCTTCTCATGGCCCACTGTATCTAGGCCAGCTTTAGCCATGCTTCATTATATACCATCACAGTAGATAAAGTTGGAAAGTGTATTGGGCCTGGTATCAAGAAGACCCGAGTTCAAATCCTACCTCACACACTTATTAGCTCTGAGACTCTGAGCAAGTCCCTTAACTTCTGTCTGCCTCAGTTTCCTTATCTGTACAATAGGGATAAGAGTATATACCTTCCAGGTTTGTGGTGAGAGACAAAAGAGTTTTATATGCATACATTCACACACACACACATACACAGACACATATGGTATTCAATAATACATAGTAGATACTCAATAACTGCTTGTTCCTTAATGCCTCTCATTTCTCAACATCTACTATCAGTATATGACACTATCCCATTCCCTAAACTCATTGCACCTTTCCAATGCCTGGAATCATAAATGAATTCATACAGTTCTAACAACCCCTTGCAAAGGGGGTTAAGAAAGAGAGGGTAGAGGTTTTCCTCTTTGGCACTCTCCATGGGAATGAGGAGAGAAGGGAGAACTAGTTTCTGTGCAATGTGCAAACATACGCAAACATATTAGACTATAAGAGATGGCAAAATAGACAAAGGGAGAGAAGTATGACCAGGCATTTTTATTTTCACTCAGATAACAGAAGTACTGTGAGAAACAAGCTTTTCCCAGAGGAACAAACTATTAATCTTTAATTTTACAGAAGAATAAATAGACTAAAGACATGGAATGACTTTTCCAAGGTCATACCAGTTGTAGCACAGGCTAGAATTCATTTCCTAACTATGAATTTGACTGCTCAGCAGATCACTGAGTCACTCATAGAATCATTTAGATGAATATTAAGGAAAATGGATTATTTCAGAGGCACCTGCTTAGGAAAATAGCCTTGTGGAGTGGGAAGAGTTCTCTCAGTCTAGATTTGGAATTGAAAGATCTGGGTTTGATTTCTGACTCTGCTAGAAACACTGGATGTCATTTAACCTCTAAGACTTAAAGGGTTGAAGTAAATACTTTCTGGGGTCCCCTTTTATGATTTAAAATCCTTAAGATCATATGATTTTTGGTTTGTAGGGCTATTTGTTCAACAATAACAAAACCAAAATCTAAATAAACATTTTACAGCCCAAAATGAAGGTGTCTGAATTTTGGCCATTCATGATTTTGACCTCCCAAAAGAATGCAAATGTAGGAGCTGCCCTCTGCTGTCAAGTTCTTTCGAACAGCATCACCAACCTTTATGACAAGAAGTACACCCAGTGGCTGATTCATTACAGGTTTTACAAGAAGGATCACAAAGTTGATGTTTTCTCCAGTTACCTGTAAGAGGAGAAAGGGGGGAAGTAAATTAAATAGCTTACATGCAGAATGAGATATTTTTTTCATTATGCCAATTTAAAGCAAATATTTAATTTTCCAGAAAAATAATCACATTTGTTTTTGTTTGTGATACAGAGAAAGGACAGTACTCACTTCTCTCCCTGCATTCATATTCTAATATTCAGAGTTGGAATGGAAATAGGGACTAAATTTGCTATTTTCTTCAATTTAGTTTTTAAATTAGGAAACATTTATTTTCTCTCAATCCAAAATTTTAAAATTTCATTTCCTCCAAACCCAAAACATTTATAACAGATATGTCCAATCAAGGAAAACAAATTCTCACATGGGTTATATCATATATATATATATATATATATATATATAATATATATATATATCTTAAACATGTATTGATATAATAAAGAAATACATATATTATATATAAGATATATATATAATATATATATACATATAATATTTTTTGTATTGAATTGATCACCTCTCTTGACCCTGTGGAATGATGATTGTCATTGTATTGAACAAAGATTTCAATGAAATAGATAAACTTCAGATAACACCCTTTACCAATGCAAATTGCTACCTTCTTTGCAACTTATACTCTTGGACAGTTGCTTATGATTGAGCGTTGACCAGACTTGCTCAGGGTCTCAGAAACAATAGATGCCAAAAGTAGGATATATATGAATCCAGGCTTTCTTTCAATCTAAGGCAGTTAGGTAGTGAACAATGAGTCAGAATGGTTCTGTGTTCAAATTTTGCCTTAAATAGCTGGCTGTGGAACCCAAGAGAAGTTGCTTGATTTCTTGAAGTCTCAGTTTTCTCATCTCTAAAATGGGGATATAGTAATAGGACCTATCTCACAGAGATGTTGTGAGGATCAAATGAGATAATGTATATAAAGTGGCTATTAAACAACTCTATAAACGGTAGTTATTGTTGCTGCTGTTGTTGTTACTCTCCTCTATTCCATTCTCTCTCACAGGTATCTGTAAAGCCCCAAAACTTACAAGGTACCTCAGATGTGATTTTTTCAAACTTTCCCTGGACCCAATCTTTGCTCCAAATTTTGGTCCTTTAATTATGATGAACTCTCCCCACTTTAGTCCATAAACCAAAATCTGTCAACTTGATCTTCTTCAGGTACTACCATGACTTTCTCCTATTCAATAAACTCCAAGGCTCCCTATCACTTCTAGGATCAAATAGAAAGTCTTATGCCCTTCATAACTTGGCTCCCCCCCTTCCAGTCCCCTTAACCCTTGCTCCCTATAGATCAGCTCTACAGTTACACTGGTATTCTTGCTGTTCCTCAAACAAGACCCTCTATCTCTCAGCTCTGGGAATGTTCTCTGACTGCCACCTATTCCTGGAATGATCTACCTCCTCATCTCTGCCCCTGGCTTCCCTGGCTTCCTTCAAGATTCAGACAAAAATCCCATATTTCACAGGGAGCCTTTCCTGATCTCTCTTAATATTAGTGCCTTCCTTCTGTGGATTATTTCCTTTTTATACTGTATGTAGCTTGTTTGTACATAGCTATTGGCATGTGATCTCCCCCCATTGGATGATAAATTTCTTGAGGTGAGGGTCTTTCTTGCCTTTTTTGGGGGGAGGGGATTTTTGCAAGGCAATGGGGTTAAGTGACTTGCCCTGGGTCACACTAAGCAAGTATTAAGTCTCTGAAGCCAAATTTGAACTCAGGTCCTCCTGACTCCAGGGCCAGTCCTCTATCCACTTTGCTACCTAGCTGCCCCCTTGCCTTTCTTTATATCCTCAGCTTTTAGCTCTGTATCTGGTCCATAATAGGTACTAAAATATTTATTTATATGCACTGACTAGTGCATTTAGATGAGCTTTTCATTGTTGGGTCCCCAAGACATCCCTCCAAATGTTCTCATTAATGAAGTCCTGAAAGAGTTTCTTGGGAATAAGAATGGAGTCATACACAAAATGATGCCATGGATCTAGGATTTAGCCATCTTGTAATCTCTTAGAGCTTTTTCTATAGTATATAGTATTTCAGAAATGGCTGTATTCATATAGGGAATAAAATTTAGGTATTAGAATGAGTTTTGGAAGTAAAGGTATGTTTCACAAGTCCACAAGAAGTACAGAAGTGGAGAATGGTTCCCTTGTTCTCACTGATTATATTTATTGTATTTGAGGTGGTGGCCCATAGCTCCTTCCTCTTGGTATCATCACTCTGTATGTGTTGTCTTTCCCATTCAATAAAATGTCCTTGAGCAGGGACTTCCTTATGTTTGTCTTGTATTCTCTAATACCTAGCTTAGTTATTTTTTTAGCATATCATTAGGCATTTAATAAATATATTTCATTCATTTGAAATCTTCTCCATCTAAGTGAGTATCTTCAACTATGGACTTGACAGCAAAGATATTCAGTGGTTATGATGGAGACACTGAAAGAACCACCTCTAAAGTCAAAGTTCAACATTTTCCCTTTGGTATTAACCTTCTCATCTAAACCAAAATAATGGCAGCAGTAGTTGATTCACTGGTTATTTGAAGTAGCATGAGGTCAGTTAGTGGTGTGGCCAGAATTTTGGGGTAGTTTGATATTAGGAATCGTGAAAATAGGCTATTACTGTAATTAAAACACTGTTAACAATTTTTCTATGATAAACTGCAGCAATTTCTTTTATCTTTGTCAAGACCATAGAAACTACTTTTTTCTGAATTTTAGTTTATTCAGCATCAAGAAAAGTCATTGTTTCATGTCTACTACATTATCAAATCTGTGATCTATCAAGTTCTTGACATGAAAAATCATTTTAACATAAAAAAATCAGCTTGATTATTTTACATCATCAGCCAATTTTTTTGTGCCAGAGAAGAGCAATATAGCTAGGCCTGGTCCTGTTTTTTTTTTTTTGGTTGGTGCTGACAGATTAGGATTTAACAAGAACTAGTTTTTAGATTTGAAAAGGTTCCAAAAGGTTATTTAATTCAATCTCCAAACTTTTTAATAGTATCTCTGAACTGTTTGAACAATTTCAGGAATAGGAAGCTCATTTCCTCAGAAAATTAAGTCATTCTATTTTTAGATTAGCCTTTTTGTTAGAAAGTTCTTCCTTGTACTGATTTTTTTAAAAAGTTATATTTAATATTTTTTAATGACCAAGTATTACTCCACATATAACCCACCCTACCTTTCTAGACTTAGCTCATTTACTCTCCTCCATATATTATACAATTCAAACAATTGGATTAATAACTCCTTTCTAATACCGAAAATAACTACTTGTATGACTTTTCTCATACTATTCTTTCTTCCAGGAGTGCTCTTCTTCCCCTTTCTTCTAATCTGTGAAATTCCTACTCATTTATTAAATCCCAATTCAATTGCTATCTCATCCAGAAAACCTTGTATGATCCCTCTTAGGAAACATGTGTCTTTTTAAAAATCTCTCTAATCTCTAATTTGATTGATGTTTACAAGTTGTTGTATTATTAGTATCCATGTTTGGCTCTCATCTTATTCCTGGAATATAAGCCCTACAAGAGGTATTTGTGTTTGTTGAACTGCATAGAATAGAATAGAATTTGAAAATTCTATAAATACTTATTAAGTGCCTAATGTTTGAAAAACACTGGAGATAGCCTAAAGTGAATGTATTTGCCTTCAATAAACAGTGCACTGGGTCATATCTAGCCAGGTTTCAGTATTCTTTACATAGTTGACATTTAATAAATGCTGGTTGAATTGAACTCAAAAATTAAATGACAAACATGGTTTTCAGGTAGAAGGACTCTCTTTCAGTATCAGTATAAACCATTGCTTACCAAAAGGCTGGAAGAAAGGAAAAACATATAAAAATGATTCTTGTGTTCTCAAATTGAGACAGAGACTGAAGGACTGAAAAGGCATGAAGAATTGGTCAAGAGTAGTCTAGAGGACCCTCAACAAGACTGGCCTATGAATTCTTCCGAGGACTGCTTAATTTCAATGAACTGAGTCCAGAACTCATTTTTTTCCTTTCTCATTTGTTTTCCTTTCCATTATGAAAGAATGACTGATTGACAGACCACTTTTGCTTACTTCTCTATTATATCAGATATAATTGAAACTCATTTTCCAGCACTCATTTAAAATTCTGCAATATGCTCAGATGTCCACTAGAGGGGAATATGTACTAACATTTGAGGCTCCAAAGACTAAAGGAATTTATCCAGTTCAGTCTAAGGATTTTGAACACTAAATATAAGAAAGATTGTCTTTGTTATTTAAAAAAATGAGATTAAGGGTTTAATTTTAACAAGTTCACAGCTTTATATTTATTTCCTGACCTCAATCATCATGTCCCTCTTTTTCCTTATTCACCCATGGACTCATAGAATAAGAAAGGTCCTTGGGAAATGAAGTTATTTAGTCCAATTTGCTGCCTTTGGCCAAGATCACATCAAAATGATTTGAAATGGATAATTCTTGATTCTGTTCTTAAAGAATTCCAAGGTCGAAAAATTTCCTTTCTGGTTGGTACAAATCTCTATTGTTGCATTTCTTTGAGGAACTTTTATTCTTCATTAGTTGATCCCCTCCTCCCCCATCTGTATTTAACTCTTGAACCTCAGTTATACTTTTATCCCTCCATCACCCTTTCCTCCACTTTTAATGTTGATCTCTAGACCTTTCTTTCCATTATTCTGGTTATTTTTGACTCTTATCTTTATCAGAGGTACAAGGAAAAATTTTGTTTAAACTTAAGAGAAGAAACACTTGTGGGAGCAGTGTGGAAGGTTTAGAGAAAACAGTGGTAGTGAAGAGGGCAGTATGAACAGGATACTCAGCTCATTCTCACAAAAATTGATTGGTATCACCATAGAGAATAGGGTTTGGGAGATAGATTACACCTACAAAACAAGGCATGGTCACATTCTGCCTATGAGGGAAGAACACACAGACTTTACAATTCTTTGTCTGCTATGGGGAAAGAGCTCCAATCACCCCATTCTAGTTATAGTCTGGTCAAGTTCCTGACTAAGGAGGGTCTTTTAGGGAATATGCCTGCTTCCTGGACCTGACTTTTGCTAGTCTGTATCCCTGGGTTGACTCTTTGTCTGCCTGAAATGTCTAGGAATTAAAAGGACTTTTCCATTATGGTATATAATTAGAAAAAACACTGTGACAAACAGGATTAAGTGACTAGACTGGGATCATACAGCTAGTAGGTGTCTAAGGTCAGATTTGAATTCAGGAAGATGAGTTTTCCTGATTCAGGTTCAGCACTCTATCCATAAGGTTTGTAAAGCACTTTCTTTAAAAATGTCTTACTGTGGGGTGGCTAGGTGATGCAGTGGATAGAGCACTGGCCCTGGAGTAAGGAGTACCTGAGTTCAAATCCGGCCTCAGACAATTAATAATTGCCTAGCTTTGTGGCCTTGGGCAGCCACTTAATGCCATTGCCTTGGAAAAAACCTAAAAAAATAGTCTTACTTAAATTTGTCATTAAAGCTAGTAAGACTTCTAAAATTTCAGGTTTTAATATTTTTTAAAAAGTGAACTTGGAAATAACCTTTTTCTGCTTCCCCTCCTCTTTCCTCTCAACAAAAATTTTCTAAATATTTTCATCAAATACAAATGAACTTCTTTTTCCTTATTGTCTAGGCAGTATACAGTAGAATGTGATAGACAATTGAATTTGGAGTCAGGAAGACTAGGGTTCAAATCCTGACTTAGACAGTTACTAGTTGTATTACTCTAGACAAGTCCTTCAAACTCTCAGGGTCTCAATTTCTTCATCTATAAAATGAGAGGGTAAGACTTGATGACCTCAAGTATTCCTTCCAGTTCTAAATCTATGATCCTATGACCTAAACTTTTTTAAATGGGTATTTGACCTTCATTATAGTTGGCATGGAAAGCCCTGTTCAAAGAACCATGTCCATTGTTATGATAGGAATTTCAGAATAGGGACAAGGCTTATAGTAAATTGCTAGGATGTAATCAAGGACAAAAATGTAACTCAACTTAATCAGACTCTATGCTATGACTAGAGAGTTCATTAGAGCCAACTGGGAATATGGTTTTAGGATGTGCTGGAAAAACCCACAATTTTAGGATGTGTGTAGGGGAAATGTGAAAGAGATGGGTCTGTGACCTGCTAACCCTACCAGTAAATCATTTAACAGTATACAAATGATTTAACAGCCACATGACTTCTCTTCCCACTACTGCCTTTAGGAAACTGGCTGAGACCACCTTCTTCTTCAAAAAGCCAGTGGCCACACCTGAGCATTTTTACAGCTGTTTTTTTTTTTTTGTGTGTGTGTGTTTGATCCGGGTCACTAGGGAGGGAGGCCCTGATCTATGTGTTTGGTTATGCCTGCATTCATATAAACTAGAAGGAGCTGGAAGCTTTTTCTTCACTTGGGTTTAGGAATCTTCACCATCTCTGTGTATTTATGCTCCCAGGACCCAGCACAGTGCTTTATTCAAATACACAGGGAGTATTTCATAACTCTCAAAGGGAATTGCATAAGTATCTTTTTTTTTTGGTGTTTTTTATTTGTAGAGAAAGGGGCACAGGAAAAGCTAGGATAAGAGGAGGGAAATAACAAAATGCCTTGTTCTCCCTAGAAAGTGTACAGTAGTAGTGCCATATTGAGAATTTCTTAGACTTGACCTATCATATGATCCAGATTACAAATTGTCTCCTTTGGAAGATCTAATCCAGCAATTCAAATCAACAAGTATTTTATTAGCTGTGAATAAAGCATTGTCCCAGGCAGTTGAGGATAGGGAATGGACCTGTGATTTTATTGGTATTGGAAGGAAGGAAACAGACATTTATTAGGTGCTTATTGATCTGCTAGACACTTTGCTAAGCACTTTACAAGTATTATGTCATTTGATGGTCACAAAACTCTGGGTGGTAAGTGTTGTTAATTATCCCCATTTTGTAGATGATGAAGCTGCGGTAGACAGAGTTTAAATGACTTCTCAGAATTACAAATTGACAAAAATCTGGGACAAGATCTTTTTTCTTTTTTGAGGTAATCAGAATTATGTGACTTGTCCAGGATCACACATTTAGTGTTTGTGGTTGGATTTGAACTTGGGTCTTCCTTACTCCGGAGTTCATGATCTGTCTATGTACCACCTAGCTGTTCCTGGGGCCAGATTTGAAATCAGATCTCGAATCCAGTCCTGGGGTGTCATCTAGTTGCTCTAGAACTCCTGTATATAGGTACGATCCCCATCAATTCAGAGCAGCTCCTTCTCTGCAACTCAGCATGTGAGATAGTTGACTAAAGCACTGAGAGGCCAAGTGATTGGTTGGTCCATGGTCATTGTCTGTGATAAGCTTAACCAGTGAGATGGGGGGGTGATTGCAAAGGGGAGGCAAGACTTGAGCTCAAGCTCTACTGCTAAATCTGTACCCACTCACCATGCTATTTACCATATTGGGGAACAGAAGGATAAAAATTAAATGGACTGTGTTCTCAGGAAGCTTCTATTCTATGGGAGGAGTGGGGCACTCTTATAATCAGATAAACATATATATGATGTTTGTCCTTCATTGTCAATGAAGACCATGACATCAAGGAGGTGATGTCATAACAAGCATATGAATTAGATATAAGTGAGGGGGATGTTGTGCTATGTCACCAACCCCACTTTCTCCTCCAGAGTCATCTGGGTCCAGTGGCCACATAATTTGCAAAGGGAGAGAAGACTAAGGGGAAAGTCTTCCCAAAGGAGGTGGCTCATGACTTGAAATTTGGAAGAACACAAGAATGCTAAGAGGCAGAGAGGAAATTGGAATTTATTACAATAAACTGGGGTGGCTAGGTGGTGTAGTGGATAAAGCACTGGCCTTGGAGTCAGGAGTACCTGGGTTCAAATCCGGGCTCAGACACTTAATAATTACCTGGCTGTGTGGCCTTGGGCAAGCCACTTAACCCCATTTGCCTTGCAAAAACCTCAAACCCCCCCCCCCCCCCAATAATCTGAGTATATACCAAGTATTCTAATATATTCTGTACAAAATCTAAGAGGCAATAAATGGAGACCTGGGTTTAGAGAACAGCAAGGTCAGTTTGACTAGAATAAGATGGTGAAGGGGAGGAATGTGCAGTAAATCTGGAAAGATAGGATGAATCCTAGCTAATTACAATGACTTCTTTGTGATAAGTGATTTGGTTATAGAAACCCATGATCCATGCACATAAATAGTCCAATCCAGGAAATGGGGCAGGCATTCTCCCCTACCCTGGGTTAGTGAGAAAACTTATGGTGGTTTTTTGGTATTTTATTTTTGTAATTGCCATTCTCCCTCCCATCAATTAACCATTTGATTAAAAGTTCATTTTAGTCATTGGTGAGTCTGATCACATATGTTGATTATTTAAAAAAGATTCTTTGTTTAGAATGATTATACTATTAGTAGTCTGTAATCCCAGACACAGACAAGAAGCAATTATTTCCACTGGGGTGCAGCATGGGTGAAGGAATAAGTTGATTTTTTCCCCCTTACCTTTTACACAGGAATTCATCCAAAGAGAATGTTCATAACACCTAGACAGCTATAACTTCCCTTATTCACTAGGTCATTTGTCTGGACTGCCTCTACATTATTTCCAGTTCCATTGAATTCATGCAGGGTGACTCAGGTTTGCCTCCTCTAATCTCCAAGAAGTGACAGACTATGACTTGTTCTGGAGTAACCTCTGTCATTGTCTTACAATTTTAACTTTATTTTGAAGAAAAACAATAAACAGTGGAAAGACGGATGCTGGGGCCCACATGATCCTGAGACTTAATTTAAAAATTGACTACATGCATTTTCCATTCAATATCTAGCTCAATGTGTAAAATATGGTTTGTAGGCTCTACTAGGTTCTTAGTTTATTCAGTGAATAAACCTTTTTTTTTTTTTTTGGTCTGTTTGTCTAATGTCGAAGAAGATAGAGGTGAAAGAAACCTTTCAGGCCACTAGTCTCATCTTTTTGCCAGGTCATGAGAAATAATACTGTCTGCTTCATATAGACCTGATTAGTACCATACCTCACAGATGCTCTAATTCTCCTCCTCTTTCCCCTCCCCCCTACCTCCCCTTAAAAAGAAAAAAAAATCCTAGCTTTGGGTGGGAGAAAATTAAAGAGAGCTGGGTGTGGCACTTAAGCAAAGAAGAACAATCAAGACCTGATTTCAACTTGCAACATGCGTAGTCCAGTTGAAAGGATGTGTACTCACTTGGTGAATCAGGACTTCTCGGTCTCCTGGCTCCTTGCTTCATTTCATCATCTGGTACGCCAGATAAAATACAGATGTTCTCAGCTACAAACACAGACCTAGACCATTTCCCCCCTGGCTTGCACCTCCTTTTAAATGCCTGAATGCCAAACAAACTCATTTTCATCACTTTGGGCTCAGCTACACAGCTCACTGAAGATAACCCACTCTGAGTTGAGACTGATTTCTCCCTAGCTATGTTTCCAAAATAGGTATAGACGTAGAAAGCACCCCAAGTCCTCCTAAATATTGCCAATGGAATCACAGAACTCCTAGGTCCATTCCACCTTTCACTCACATGTGGGGGACGGTAGTAGGGAAGACCATACATGGGAATCCTTTCTGGACTCCAGAAAGAGATCTTAAGGCTGACCTAGATAGATCACTTCTGCAAGCTGTTGGAAAACTCATCTGTTCCCTCAGCTGCTGTTCCTGGACTGAAATGACCCCTTTAAAAAACCATTGCCTAGAAATCAAACTGAGAACATCTCTCATTTCACAAGCCTCTCTGGGTGGAATGTGAATCAGATTTTCCCAGCCGGATGGGTCATTGTTTGTGATAAGCTTAACCAGTGAGATGGGGGGAGGGAGGGGGCTTGCAAGCTAGCTTGCCTACAAGCCAGGTGTTCAACCCCACATAAGGAGAATTGAAAGAACAGTCAGAGCCTGGAATCTCACCTCTTCTCTATTCAAGTCAAAAGTTGGCCTGGACCTATTCTTAGAAAAGGATCACTTTTTTGTTTTAAAGGAACCACTCCAAATTCAATGAGATGAGTTAGGAGCACTGTTGGTAGCTCTCTTAGGATAAGCATACTCATGCATAAAAAATGGAAAGAATGCTGAATTTGGAGTCAGAGGACTTGAGTTTTACTCCTAACTCTGAGACATATCACCTGTGGGATCTTGGGCTAGTCTCTTCAACTCTAAGCTTCTGAGAAATGAGGATGTTGGACAGAATGAGCCCCATCTAATACTCTAGGGAACTACTGTTAACCTTAGATAACACCTCACTTAGTAAGAAAGACTTGGGGAAGGCTCAATTTTATCAAGGTAAATTTCCATCTGAATTTGGCAGATGTCAAATCTGGGAGGGGATAGGTACATCTGTCTGTAGCACTTTATTGATATCCAGAAATAGCTGGCCTGCTTTCATAAAATAATTTGAACCAGTGGAAAGAATATAACTCAGAATCCTGGAATGTAAACCCTGCCTTTGATGATTAATCTATGTGTGACTTTGGACAAATCACCTATCTTCTCTGGTCCTAAACTTCCTTATCTATAAAATGAAGGGATTTCACGAGATGGTACCCCAGGTAACTCATAATAGTCCCTATAAAATGAGGGACTAGATAGTCTCTAAATTCTCTTTTATTTCTTGATATATGATCTTATGTGCAAAACAGATCTATAAATTTCTCATGGTATCGGGTCATCAGGCAGAGCTTTCATCAATTTCTTTGTTGTTCCCTCATAGCACAAACCCTAGGTTCCTTTGACAAAAACTGTACTCAAGCAGTTGTCCAACCTGGATTTTCACCATTTAGCTTTTGGTTCATTGCCCAGGTCTCTTCTGTATGAGCTCTTATTTTGTTCAGAGTGGGGGGTAGAATAGGGTCCTAAAAGAAGTAGATGGACCCCTGCTGTTCCACCACTGAAAGGTACATACCGCTCCCGAATGTGTCCTGTCCGGAGGTCTTGGATGGGTCCACACACTTCCCATTCACCAGCTGTAAATCTTCTTTGCAGCTGCTGCACTTATCACAGCCAAGCCCTGTGCAGGTTTTGCAGGTTTTGTGACATGGTTCACATTCTCCAATTTCAGTGTCACTGTAGAAACCAGGACCACACTCTCTGACACAGATGTCACCTGGAAATGTAGAAAAGAAGCCATCAAGAACTGGCATTAAATGGTTTAGTTTAGATGAGATGATGAAGACAGCCCATGGCAAAAAAGATGTTTTGTCTTCTTTAGGTCATAAGAAAATAGAGTCAAAGTCCACCCTTAAACACAGGGGTCACTACTATTGAGGAACACTGTGTACTTTCCCACCCTAAACATTAGCTTCTTGGACCATTAGGAATCCACTGGAAAGACCTGTATTTTTAGCCACACAGCTTCCATCAAAATCAATGGGCCATCACAACCATCATTTAGTGGGATACTGTTGCCATTTTACAAGGTCACTTGAAAATTCCTGCTGTAGGACTGAATCTTGAGAGAAGATTTATGGGCCCTATATGATTGCCATTCCAGAGACCTAATTTCTGCATTATTCCCATAAGAATAAAGACATTTAAGAATAATAAATAAATAAATAAATAAATACTATGCTTAGGCAAAAAGAAGCCTTGGCTATAAAAAAGTCCCTTTTTTTCCTAACCAGATTAAAATATGCTCCATACTGCCAGGACATGGAGGATAAATCATAGATTTAAAACTGGAAGGGAACTTAGTGGTCATTTGGTCCATTTTTCTTCAGATGAGGAAACTGAGGTCCAAAGGAGTGACTTGCTCTAGGTCATAAAGGTGTTAAGTAGAACTGAGACTTGAAACCAAAACTTCTGTCTCTAGATCTACATTGAGAAATATCATAATCATTTTCTATATGATTCTTCCCTGCTTACCAAAGAGATAAAAGCCCTCTTCACACCAGTAGCATTCATTTTGGTCACAGTCCCCACAATATTTGCCACATTCTCTACATTCAAAGTCTTCCATGTAGGTCTTCTCAGGACAAGTTTCATAGCAGTGCTGCTTGAACCTATTGAGAAAGAATTTGAAGTCTTTCATTAAGTAACTTTTTCTAGTGACTTTTCTAGCAGGGCTATACACATTGTAGCCTGAACAGGGGTCTTCTGGAGCTAGCTTTTACTTGATCTTGAAAACAAATTGCTAAACTTTTAGTGAGCGGTGAAATTTCAGAATCAGCAAACATCACGAAGCAGGACTTGATTTATCATTTTGTTGATTGTCTAGATCTAAGTGTTACACATACTATTGCTTTCTTCCTCAGCCTACCAATCCTGCCTGGCTAGTTGGAAATACCAAAACAAAGGCTTTGGGATCTTTCCTTAACCTTTGGAACATCTTAAAGACATTAAAAATTGGGGCAGCTAGGTGGCACAGTGGATAGAGCAATGGCCCTGGAGTCAGGAGGACCTGAGTTCAAATCTAGCTCAGACACTTAATAATTACCTAACTGTTATGACCTTGGGCATGTCACTTAACCCCATTCCTTTAAGTATATACAAAAAAAGACATTAAAAACCAAGTCTTTTTTAAGTGGGTGATGCTACCCCTGAGGAACTTTTGTTTTATTTATTTATTTATTTTTAGTAAGGCAATTGGGGGGGGTAAGCAAGGTCACACAGTTAGATAATTATTAAGTATCTGAGGCTGGATTTGACTCAGGTCCTCCTGACTCCAGGACAGATACTCTACCCACTGTGCCACCTAGCTTCTTCCTGAGGAACTTTTCTATGAAGACTACAAATTGAACACAAATTCAATATTTATATTTCCCAGACTCTCAAATGTTTTAAGAAAGATGTCTCATATGAAGCACTATGACAGTCAATGATACAGTGGGTTTATTATGAATTCTAAAGGGGAGTACAATTGAAAATAGAAATGGGTTTGGATCTTTGCAGAAACCAATACTAACTTACATTTTCTACTATTAAAATGCTGTCTTCCCTATTAGAATGTAAGTTCTTTGGGAACAGGCACTGATATCAATTTCTTTGCTTTTATATTCCTAGCACTTGGTGAATGCTTAAGTGCATAATACGTATTCCTTCATTTATGGCTCAAAATAGTCTTCTGGAGGAGGGCACATGATAATAGTTTTACTGAATAGATGAGGAAGCTAAGGATCAGAGAGATGATATGGCATTTTTGCTAATGGTCACTTCACTCCAAGGCCCAGAGAGACCTTCCCTGCTCCAATTCCTAGAGATGTATCTTGTGAAGCACAGATTCCATGACTTCTACTCAGAGATATCTGTTTTCTTAATGTATCTCTGTAAATGAAGTTTGTAAAGTAGTTGAGGATCCTTTAGCTGACCAACTGCTATGTAAATGCCAGCTATGAGCACCATGACAAATTAATTTCCGTTCACTAAATGTCAACTGGCATACCTTATAATTATCAAACCTCAAATCCAGTTTGATTTGCATGTCTTTGTGCGTATGTGCTTTAAAAATGTAAAAGCAATATAAATAAGTAGCATAAGAGAATATCAGGTGAGGAGATGTATTCACCAGATTAGTACAAGATAAAATATTAACCAAGAGATGCCGGAGGAGAATTGTTGACATTATGTGAACTTAGGGACAGATAAGTTGACTATAGGAGAAATTGAGTGAGGTTTCCAGCGGTACTTCTTTCTTTCAAAAGAAATTTAATACTATATTTTCATAGAATTATAAAACTTTATAGAAGAGACCTCAGAGATATCTAATTAGCCATTCTCATTTTAAAGAGGAGAAAATTTGATGCCAACAGGTAAAGAGCCTTGCGCAAGCTGACATCATGGGGCAGGGCTCAAACTCAGGATTCCTGTCCTTTGCTCTGTCCACTACATAAAGCTTTCCTCTTATCACAAGAATCTTTCCTAAATCTGAATGATATACTACTTATACGATTTAGTCATTGGATTAGGACCAGTGATTTCATTGGTGTCTGGACCTCCTGGCAGGTTAATTCTTCTGCCATGTAGATATGCAAAACTTCTTGATCTTAAAGGAAACCAAGAAGTGAAGGGATTTGTCTAGGGTCACACAACAGACAGGTGATAGTGGCTGAACTTGAAATCAGGCCAATCTGATTCTGAGACTGGCTTTAACCATTTTATCAAGCTGCCTTTAAAGAAATTTGGCAATTGATGAGGTTAACTTAAATTCTAGCTTAATAAGAAGAAATTGTTATATCACAGGGGCTTTGCTTGATCCCACACAAAAACCCTGAGGTCTCCCCTTATTTTTGTGTGGGGTCTCAAATACTGTACAGAATCTTTGGTGTATGAATAAATTTGCACCTTTTCTTAGCTCTGGAGAAGATTTTTTCCCACACTCTGACTGGGTAATGTTACAAGGTCCTTCTAATGCCTAACCTGAAACTATTTTGCTGCCCTTTTAAGTACATTTTATACATATTATTTTGTTTTGCTAGTGGAAACTAAAGACAACTATTCACCAGGACCCAAATGATGTTCTTGAGAACTCACATCAAGGTTTCTCCAAAAAAAAAGAAAGAAAAGAAAAAAATTGGACAGCTAGGTGGTGCAGTGGATAAAGCACTGGCCCTGGAGTCAGGAGTACCTGGGTTCAAATCTGGTCTCAGACATTTAATAATTACCTAGCTGTGTGGCCTTGAGCAAGTCACTTAACCCCATTTGCCTTGCAAAAAACCTAAAAACAAAACAAAGAAAAGGAAGAAAGACAAAAGAAAAAAAAGAAGGAAGAAAGAAAGACAAAAGAAAAGCTTCCATAAACCAGGTGATCTAGTTTCTTGACCTATTATTAGCCTTGGGAAAATCACAAACTCTCTATGATTCAGTATCCTTCTCCATCCATGGTGGGAATAATATCATTGAGGATGTTGTCTATCATAGGTATTGTAAGCAAAGAAAGCTAAAGAAGACAGAAATCAAGATTGAATTCTGCATTCTTACTGGAGAAAGGAATTTTTTTTTTAACATGGGTTTAGGGGAATATGTTTTCTATTGGTTTTATTATTTTAAAGTTATCTAAGATGGAGGTGAATGGGAGAAAGGCATTTTGTAACATGATCAAGAGAAAGAACAATGCATGTCTATGTTCATGTTTTGATGAATTACATTAGAAATACTTAATGCTCTTGTGGATATGTGAATTTTAACATGTTTGCCAAAACATCAATTTCTCAATATGGTACCTAGATACTATTAGAAAAGAACATTTATATATGCATTTGTATATATATATATATATATATATATATATACATATATATAAATACATATATTGTATTACTATATATGATATCTCTCATATAGGACTATGTACTAGGCCTACAGTCTCATTGATACAGGGAATACCTAGATAAGGAAACTCTCTGCCAGTGTAAATCAACCCTGTCTCTACAACCTTTACTCTTGGAGAATTGTCTATAACACAGAGAACTTTTTTTAACTTTTTAAAAATTTTTATTTTTGCCAACTGCACTTTGCTTATAATCCTCCTGAATATTGTACTTTTAAAATAAGGGGCAGGTGACTTAGATAACATTAAAATAATAAAACCAATAGGAAACATATTCTCCTAAATCCACATAAGTTTACTTTCTTTGAAAACCAAGTTTTAGCAATATATGCAATCACTGAACATATTGCTAAAACCCTCGGTGTTCTAGACAATGTACATATCAGAAGCAGAACCTAGATCCAGGTCTTCATGATCGAATCTCAAGTCATTAGGCTATATTGCTTCTCACGATATATCATATTCTGTTATATGTATTATATATAATGATAAACTTTCAGTTATTCAAAGTAAAATTATCTAGTTTATGAATTAACCAGATCACATGTTTCTTTCTTCTTCCTTTTGCACTTGCTAAATTCCTCTGAAAGAGAAAGATTTAGTAGAAAGAGAGAAAGTGGCATTAAATTAGCTTTGTTTCCTACTGATGGCAAAGGGTGACAGCCTGTTGACTTGTAGAACATGTATGGAAGGGAAATGGAAACCAAAGTAGTAAGGTTTCTAGATTTTCTGTTAAGTTCACCTTCTCTCTCTCTCTCTCTCTCTCTCTCTCTCTCTCTCTCTCTCTCTCTCTCTCTCTCTCCCCCTCTCTGTTTTTTTTTGAAAACCTCTCATTTGTTGAGGACAGTTAAGGGTAGACTGTAGCTTCTGACCTCAGAATGGTCATTCTGAATTCAGGCCAGAAGCAGGACTCCATGTAAACAGTTTGGAAAAGTTTATTTAGGGGACTAGCATGATATTAGCGTCTGTCCATAAACAGGGGAGGTCCAAATCTTGGGAATGGACAACAAGGATTCCTAGACACCAGTGTCAGGCTGGATGACTTCCAGAATCAAGAAAGAAAGGGCCTCCTTCTGAGTCAAGAAAACAGCTGGACTATTATTTCTAAATCCAAAAAAAAAAAAAAAAATCACTCATTAATAGCCTGACAGTACAGAGTAGCTCCAGGCTGCTAGGCCTATTTGCTTTAATCATTGGCTATGGGATTAGGTCAGCATTGCTTAAATTGCAGAAAAGTTAGTGACAGTACTAGAATATGATGGAACTTACAAGTAATATCCCACAGCACAGGACGTGCAGGTTCCTGGATCATCTGAAATAATAAAAATAATCATTTATAAAGCACAATGAATTTCCCACTTAGAAAAAAATGGCCATTTAGAAGAAAATGACATTTGTTTTATTTTTAATGCTTTACCTAAAAAGAAAAATCAGGAATGTTTTTCTCACAAAGTGACAATGTCAAGGACTAGAACTTGAAGTCATATAAGTCATTCCAGGATGGTTCTTTCTAATCAACAAAGATCACCTTGACATCTGTTCTTCATTCCCTTATTAATTTCTTAATTTTAATATTAAAATAATTTCAGTGGTGCCAGGAATCCTAGTGTGAAAATTTCCTCCACCAATACAGACCTGCAAATCAATAGTAACTCAAAGTCTTAAAAGAGTAGTTTAGTAAGGAGACTCAGAGATTACAGGACTTGCCCAGGATCACATAGCAAGAATGTCTCAAGTCCTCTAAACAAATGCAACATGGATTAGTTACATTTGTTTTTTAAAAAGGCAAGTGAAATAAGAGTGCTCAAAAAAAATTGGAAACCATATTGGACACTGACTGCCCGGAAAGAGCAGGTTCAAACTCTTAAACTGTTAAAATGAGTTTAATAACTTTCATAAATTCAGATTCTGCTAAGGTCTGAAAGCACCTGTGTGTTGCATGTGTTGGCATTGACAAGTGCTTCTATACACATTTATAAAGGCTTCTGAGTATGAATGAGCCTGCCATTATGCCTTCTTTACTGGGAACAATATTCCTCCCCACTATCCCATACAGGTTAGGCTAGTTTTTCCTTAGAAGACATTGAAACTATTCTCAAGATAGTTCAGGGAACTAAAGGCTCCAGCTGTCGACATCAATTCTTGATATATAAACCAGTCCGAAGGAGCTCCACATGTTCTCTAATACTTGAATAATAAATGAAAATGAGCAACTCAAAGGGAAAGGAGCTTGATTCAGCAGAATAATCTTGTGGCATCCTTGATGCATATTCTTGTTGAATATCTTTCTCTGCCATGACTAAATAAATCACCTTTTGTTAAGTATTGAATGACATACTTGTGTTTTATTTCATTTCAATATCAGATTTAAATTATCAGAGGACTGTTTTAAGTCAGTCCTATCCCAGACCACTCTCCTTTTTTTTGGTTTCTGCAAGGCAATGGGGTTAAGTGATTTGCCCAAGATCATACAGCTAGGCAATTATTAAGCGTCTAAGGCTGGATTTGGACTCAGGTCCTCCAGACTCCAGGGCCAGTACTCTATCTACTGTACCACCTAGCTGCCCCCCAAACCACTTTCCAATGTCAGAGGTATCATTCAGAATGCCCCTTTGAAATGTAGACATTTGTTCTTAGTTCAAGTAACCACTGAAGATTCTGTACTTCCTAACCCTCTTGAAGAAGCTCTCTGTTCTCTTTACCCACAATGATTAGATGTATCTATGGTGTGATTAAAATGATCTTTTTCTTATAAATCTTAGAATTTGAAAGAAAGAGTAATGGAGAGACCTTGAAAAAATTCCTGAACATTTATCTCATTCCCTCTTTGTACTAACAGATTACATTTCTAAAGTGCAACAATTTATATTTCTAGAGAGAATTCAAGTTTACAAAGTGCTTCTTTCAAAACCACCCTGTGAGGTAAGGTGTGTAATTCCATTTTTCCGATAAATGTACTGAGATACAGAGATATTTCTTTTTTATTCTTTTCCCCTAGTTGATCATATTTTATTTTTTCAATTACATGTAAAGATAGTTTTCAATATTCATTTTTGTAATATTTTAAGTTCCAAATTTTTCTCCCTCCTTCCTTTCCCTCTCTATTCCCTAAGACATCATTATCTGATATTGGATATATATATCCAATATATATATATAAATATTTTTAATATGATTGTACATATATATATGTACAATCATATTAAAAATATTTTCAGATTAGTCATGTTATGAAAGAAGAATCAGAATAAAAAGGGAAAAAATATGAGAAAAAATTAAAAAGTGAAAGTAGTATGCTTTGATCTGCATTCAGACTTCATAGTTCTTTCTCCAGATGTGAATGACTTTTTCTTTTTTCTCATGTGTTAAATAATGTTTATTGTTAGCATTATTGCCTATAGTCTCTAAGATGCAGTTTTATTGTGCCTTTGCAAAGATACATATATTTTTTTAAAAATGGATCAAATTTCATATATATAGCTCTATATAATACATTGCAGTGCAACACTATTTTTGTAACATAATTATAGAAACTCTATCGAACCTCATAGCACAAAAGCAAAAGAAATATAGTCCTGAGTCATATGAACAAAATGATTGGATGATATTGCTTTCAACATAGGTTTGAATAAGAAAACCTAAAGGTGGGGGGGGAGAAATACCACACAGGCATGCTGTTTGCAATCCTGAGGAAATCAGTGGTTGACTTTTTTTTATCAAGTCTATTAGACTTGATAGATTTCTATTAAGTCTCTTAGAACTGTGATTACTATGAGGTACAGACATATTAAGTGAAGTGTCCAAGATCTATGTGTATGATAAGAGTCAGATCTGGAACTTGAATGCAAGACTTTTGGTTCTAAGACCAATGCATCTACCACTACATCATAATATTTACAAGGAGATCTGAGAAGCAATCCTATCTTTAAAAGCCTCAAGGGAATTCTTTTGCCAACCACTTGATTAGGAAACAAACCTCGTTATTAGTGGGCTCTTTTTTACAACTGGTTTCCATGACTAAATCTAACACAAAATGGAGAATTTCTATCTCTCTCAAAATCCTCTAAATACCTTAAGATAAACAGGTCATCCCCTTCTCTCATCTATGGGCTTACTGATGATATTTCCATTAAACTATGCCAAGAGAGAACATTTCTAGATCTTTAGGCTTTTTTCTTATTTCTCGTTGAGCTCTCCTTTGAGATAGTCTCTACACATTTGATTGAAGAACCATTCTAACATTATTTTGTATTAAAATTTTTGGTCAAACTCATTAGTGTCTTGGTAGGTCTTTTGGCAGAAAGAAATTTCTGCCAGCTATACAGAAGTTAAGGTTGAAATATTATTAGGAGAGTATCAACTGAATGTATAGATAATCTACATCGAATATAGTATCTAATCAGTCTCCTACCAGTACTGAGTTGAGTAACTGTGCATTTTTCCTAATTAAATCAAATTGGTTTCCTGCTTGCCTTTTTAATTGAGCTGTCTTTTATCCATCATAACATCCACATTTCATGTTTTTTCCCTAGATACCTAGATGATTCCTTTTATATATATATATATATATATATATATATATATATATATATATATATATATATATATATATATACAGGTAACTTAAGAATAACATATGAAGGGGTGGCTAGGTGGCGCAGTGGATAGAGCCCCAGCCCTGGAGTCAGGAGTTTGAGTTCAAATCCGGCCTCAGACACTTAATTACCTAGCTGTGTGGCCTTGGGCAAGCTACTTAACCCTATTTGCCTTGTAAAAACCTTAAAAAAAAAAAGAATAACATATGAAGACAGGCCTGGACTTTGAGTCAGGAGAGAATTAGGTTTAAATTCCAGCACTGACAGAAGAGACCTAGATTCAAAACTCAGTTATATGACCACAGGCAATTCACAGTCTCTCTGAGACTCAATAGTTTCATTTCTTAAACAAGAATAATAATAGCTATTTCAAAAGTTTGCTCTGAAGATCAAAAGGTATAATATACATAAAGATGGACTATATGAATGAGAACTGTCATTATCATCACATTACCACCACTGCCACCACCACCACTATTACTCTCTTCCTCCTCCTCACAGACCTACTGTGAGGAAAGAATTAGTAAACTTCAAAGACCAATTTAAATTGGGGATTCAACTGCATTGACTTTTTCAGTCTATTTCTCTAATTTGACAATATCCTTCCCCCATCCCCCAAAATCAAATCTTGTTCTTCAAGGTGCTAATCATGATTCCCTCCCAGGTTAATGAACTTATTCTCTCTTCCTTTATGCAGGTCACTGATGAAAATATAAGATATTATCATG
Organism: Macrotis lagotis; assembly: GCF_037893015.1. Taxonomy (NCBI): domain Eukaryota; kingdom Metazoa; phylum Chordata; class Mammalia; order Peramelemorphia; family Peramelidae; genus Macrotis; species Macrotis lagotis. Next base: position 146,416,435 of record NC_133666.1, read on the forward strand.
TCTAAAAAAATGTATCCACCAACATTGTTTTGAGTTCAGGGACTTTTCCTGCTCAGTTGCATGGTGAACTGAGAACAATGGTTTCCATAAATGAATAATGCATAGAACAGTAATAGTTTCACATAACACCTTATGAATGCACATTCACAGCTCTCATTATTGCTAATTACTCTAAAGAATAATTAGTTTATTTTTAAAAAGTCTTCCTTCTCAGAAGACCCATAAGTTGCATGTTAGTTATATTGTACAGTAAAAGCAGCTTGAGTTAATCCAGAGATAGAAAACTGACCTTAGGAACTTGAACTTCATTCTAAAGCAGGTTTGGTTGATGAAAGATGGTATTTTCCAAAGGATGTTTCCTGGTTATATACCCACCCACCCACATATACACATACACACATAAACACACGCACATAGAGGCACACACAGCTTAGTCAAACTAAAATTGTTAGCTATTTTAAAAGTTGCTGTATAAACAATCTTTTTCAAATATTGTTAAATTATTGTCCTGATCTGACACATATTGGTTGAATAAACCTAGGCAAGTCATCTAATCTCTAGGTATTCTTCAGGCAACTTCTTTGCAGAGAATTTGTCAACCTACATTGGTAGTTAGAGTTTTCTTCATTCAAGAGTTACCAATATTAATGAAATCACAGGCCTGGTTCCTATCCCTAGCCCCAAATTATCAAGGAAACAGAATATATCTTGATAAAAATGTGGGCAGGGGGTTAGGGGTGTGTGTAGAATAACAATGTCTATTAGGATTCGGACAGAGCTTTATACAACTGGGGGGGGAGGTCTTCAGAAACAGTCACTAATTTCTATTTGTTTACATCCTGTTGCAAGAAAAACGTGTGAGGAGGATAGAATCTTTCTTTTTTGAGAAAGTTCACATTTACTATGTCCTTTTAGAGAAGAGGGTAGATAGGTTTGCAACATTGGTAAGTCTTTAGAGTTATTGATAATTCATGTTTCATTTCAAAATTTCTGTTTTCTGTCTGGAGGCATCAGTTATGAAAATACACAATGATCTCATGGAAAATTGACCCATGTCACCATGGAGATTTTGACTTCTCTTTGACTTTTTGCTTACTTCCAAAGTCCAAGTCATCCGCAAGTCTTCTTCATTCTACCTAGATCATAGAGCTAGAGTTTGAAGAGATTTCAGAGAACAAATGGTCTGACACCTTTAATTTGTAGGAAAGTGAGACCCAAGGGGGTTAAATGACTTGTCTAAAGTTTGTCAGATTGAATCCAGATTCTTTGAAAAGCATTAATACATTACCTTATATGTAGTAGAACTTAATGTTTATTTTTTTCCCTCTTTGACACCAGAGACACATCTCTCTCTCTATAGCGCCACACTTCCTTATTCATCTTCTCTCTATTCCTACTACCATTGTTCTTCTATAGATCCTCATTACAACCCTTCTGAGACTATTATGGTAACCTTTTAATAGGTTTTTCTGCATCAACTCTCTTTCCCCAGTAATAGGTCTTTTGAACAGATACCAGATAGTTTTTCTTTTGCATAGATTTTTTTTTTGTCACTTCTGTCTGTACACAAAAACCTTTAGCAGTTCCCCGTTGATTATCAAGTAAAATTCAAAAATATTTTGAGGACTTTTCACATTTTGGCAACATTATAAGCCATATTGTTATATTACTCACTCTAGCCAAACTCTGTTATTTGCTGTCCCTTACACATGGCCTGAATTTTCCAATCTCTGTGTCTTTGTTCATACTATTCTCTTTGCCTGAAAAATGCTCCTCACACTTTGCTTGCTGAATGTCTCTTCATTTAAAAATCCCAAATCAATGTCCCTTTTTCCTAGAAACCTTCTTTGATTCCTCTTCTTGGTAATAATCTTTGGCCTGCACTTCACTTAATATTTTGGTTTGTATGTATCTAATGCATTTATTATATAGCAGTGTGTATTATTACAATTACCTGCTTTTTATCTAATTGATCGTGAGCAAGTACCATACTTTACTAAACTTTGAATTCCCCTCTCTCCATTAGCATAATATACTCTGCATATAAAGGAAGTTTTATAATAATTTGTTGTTGGATTATTATTGTTATGATGATGATTTACCATCTCAGGACTTAAACATTAGACTTTGTGTTAACTTCTTTTTGAATGACCATTTCTGTTGAATGAACACTGTGGAAAAATTAGTACTTAAATCCCTCTCCTCAATAAAACAAACCAGAAAGATTCAGTTTGAATCAGAGAGAATCACAGAATTTGAATTAAAAGGGACTTCAGTGACCATCCAATCTAAGCAAAAATGGAATTGTTCAGACAAATGATTATCCAGACAGGACATGACCTTAGTTCGTGAACTCTAGGATGTCATTACCTTTTCATTATAAGAAAGAATTTTTTTAAATCATAGTATGATAAAATAATTCATAATGGGAGGATTGGAAAACTTTTATTTTCAGTTTTCCATTTTCCCTTCCTAAGCCCTTAGACTTTCAGTGTCCCTCCCCAGTGGCCCTTCTATTTGCTGTCCCTTACACATGACCTGAATTTTCCAATCTCTTTGTCTTTGTCCATACTATTCTCTTTGCCTGGAAAATGCTCCTCACACTTTGCTTGCTAAATGTCTTTTCATTTAAGAACAATCTCTGGGGGCAGCTAGGTGGTGCAGTGGATAGAGCACTGGCCCTGGAGTCAGGAGTACCTGAGTTCAAAACCAACCTCAGACACTTAATTACCTAGCTGTGTGGCCTTGGGCAAGCCACTTAACCCCACTGCCTAGCAAAAGCCTAAACAAGCAAACAAATGCACAAATAAATAAATAAATAGATAAATAAATAAAAACAATCTCTGTTATTCTCTAACCTAAACTCCCTGACTACAAATCATCAAAACTAAAGGTTTTTTTTTTTTGGTGTCATTTCTCCAAAGTCATGTCAGGTGAATCACACAGTCAATCTGAAAGGGTGAACACTTGGGAGTGTTCAGGGAGGGCTTATTCTAACTCTTACTTGAAAGTCCAGGAAACTGTAGCATGTGCATAAAACACATCCTGGTAAATTATCTTGCTAGTCTAGTTGAGGCTAAGTGACAGGCCCCAAATGTGTTGGTGAACTGGTGGAGGGTCTGGCCCAAACATGTGTAGACTTTCCCTGGTAGAAAGGGTGGAAGAGAACAATGTTCTAATATTGATATAGACAGTTGAACTATGAATTACGGAGCACTTAGAGTTTGATCAGACATCAAAGATGCCTAGGTCATCTCCTGAATCCTGGGCCTTCACCAGTCATCTTGACTTTTGTCTTGCCAATGGACTTTAGTGACTCAGGAAGAGAGAGTGAAGGCGATGACTTTGTGTAACTATCTCACTTCAATCTGATTCACATATAAATCAAATCATCATTCATAATATCATTGGTTCTCTTCAAAAAATAACATCAATAATCTGAAGAAATATTATACAACAAGGTATCCATGGATTTAAGGATTATTTTACCAGGTTAATTTTTTTAAACTGAGGGCTTCTGAATGGACTATTTCTTATTTGAAAGGAATGTGATTATATCTAAACAAGGTCAGAAAAGCAGAATCATCAACCTAGAGCTGGAACAGGGATATCAGAGACTAATTAGTTGAACTCTTTTATTTTCCAGGTGAGAAAACTAAGATGTAGGGATCAAGAGGTAGCATTATATATGGTGTCCCAAACATCTTAATACAGGTTTTAAACTATTTTAGTGATTAAAGCTTAAAATTGCACTAAGATTTTTAGGAAATCCTGTTCAATGGAAAGAACATTTTTCTTGGAGTTATAAGACTTAGACTCAGATACTGACTGCCACATAGCCATTTAATAGCTATGTAATCTTGGATAAGTTGCTTAACCTTCCAAGTCTCATTTCTTCATTTCTAAAATGGGGCTAATATTTGGACTAGCTATTTCATAGATTTGTTGTAAGGTAAGTCCTCTTCACAGCTTATGGTGTAAATGATTTGATTAAGGCAACCTTCCTTAGGTCAAACCCAAAATATTTATAAATTTGTAATTAAACTACTCCATCTAAAAATAATTGAAAAAAAGTTTGGGGTAGAAGTCAAGTGATGTATAGGGATATGAGACTATTAAGATCAAAATTTGATAATTTATGTTCTATCCCTTAGATTTCCATATTTGGGTAAATAAATTATATTCTTCTGGAGAAATTTTCCAGGTGAAAGCTATTAATGAGCAGGCTTCATATTGAGGTTTTAGCTGGGTGGGTAAAGATAATGCGGAGGTAGGTATTTTACATAGGAAATCTCTTAGATCAGATATTTGGGAACATGCCACTATAGGACCTAACATACAGGGTTGAGGGGGGCAGATAACTTGATTGCTCTGTTTTCTTTTTACTTACTTTTGAATGATTCTCTTTTTCCTTCTTTGCAAGTTTTTTCTATTTTAAAATTTTTATTTATTTAAGGCAATGGGGTTAAGTGACTTGCCCAAGGTCACACAGCTAGGTAATTATTAACTGAGGGTAGATTTGAACTCAGGTCCTGCTGACTCCAGGTCCAATGCTCTATACACTGTACCACCTAGCTGCCTCTCCAATTCTTCTACTTTTTTTCCCCTTAGGAACACCAGTCACGAACTAAAACCTTATCCTTTTCCATGGGGTGTGGCTGAAACAGTGGCAGATATTTCTAAAAAACTTTTTGGAATAATGCATTTGTTCATGCTTTTGGTGATTCTATCTCATAAAAGAAATGGATGACTTGGAAATGGAATTGTTCTTGACTTTATCATGATCTTGCTGAATAATCTTGAGCAAATTGCTTAGGGTTAAATTTTCTTAAAACAGATTCTTGTTCTCTTTATTAACTCTTGAAGTTTTGATAAAATATCAGTAAAATATCTTGTGTGTATGTGTGTGTATGTTTATGTGCAAAAGAGAGAAGCAAAGGCAGAAGGACAAGATTGAGAACAAATGAGACAGAAACAGAAATGAAGCAAATGAATCAAGAGACCAGAGATGGGGGAAGAGAGAGAGAGAGAGAGAGAGAGAGAGAGAGAGAGAGAGAGAGAGAGAGAGAGAGAGAGAGAGAGAGAGAAGAAAATGTAGCTTCTTTGTCTGGGAATGTCTACAATAGATATAGTTATTTCTAGAACTGTTTTTGTAGGTAATTGAAAAAATGATTAGTGATGCATATTCTCCTTGAGTAAATATGTATTTAGTTATGAGATGATGCCATCCAGATTTGAGAGAAAGTCACTGACACTTTTCACCCCACCCTGAGGATAATGACCTGGGTGAGAGATTTATGAGCCCCAAAGCTGTAACTAATTATAAGCCCCTAAAACACATAACTCAAGCAGACACTGAACTTACAATCCCTTTGAACAATTAGCAATCACATAGAACTTACTAACAGTTTGGTAATTTGGCCAGAAAAAAGACAGAAGAGAAAAAGAGAAATGTGATATGGTGGCATAGATACAGAATGATAGTGGTGTGTGTGTGTGTGTGTGTGTGTGTGTGTGTGTGTGTGTGTGCACACATGTGTGTGCGTGCATGTGTGTATGTAAGGGGGAGTCACTTACTCATCCTGTCCTTGCTGATGTCCAAGAACAATGAATAAATATTATTTTAATTGTTTGGCAGTACAATGCATGCAAACTGACAATTGAGAAGCATCCCCTGTAGAATCATGTGCTGGAAAGGACTTTCTAAAGTTATCTGAGGCTGTCTACATGTTGGTCAAAAATTAATTGAAGAAAGCAAATATATTGGAATTATCTGATTTGGTGATCTACCAAAATCACCATTGGACTAATATTGACCATATTCATTGATCCTGACTTTTTTTTATTACTCAAATAATATAAACACAAATAAATTATGGCTTTTTTCCCCCTTCTCCTACCTTAAGTCTTATAAATGATACCTAATTTACTCATAGGTAAAATCATCTGGATTGATTGCTATATGGACTAATAGAAATTGGGTTGCTATGGGGACAGCCTGAATGAATTCACTCTCATAATGACTGCTGGCACCATTCAATGACTCAAACATTCATTTTATCAAATCATTTATTGAATATCTCCTATATGTAGATCACTATATTAGATGTTTGAGGAAACACATTACTTGAAAATAGCTGAGTCCCTACCCTGGTGGAACTTACATTCTAGTAGTAGCACAGATTCTTATAATACACAGTAACTACCCAGTAGGATCATTTAATAAATAAAAAAAAAACAAATTTCAATACCACTTGCAAAGGAAAGGAAACATTGATCTGGAAGAGAAAGGAACCTCATTTGAGTTGAGTTTTAAAGGATATGTAATTTGTGATTAGTATTTTGAGGAAATGAATTTTATTAGGTTCATTCTTATCTTTCTATGTGCTTCTATATGTCTCTGGCGTAGGAGACAGGTCACTGGAATCGGGGAGACCAGAATTCAAATCTAGTCTCAGATTCTTACTATCTGTGGTACTCTGGGCAAATCACTTTATCTCTGTCTACCTCAGTTTCTTCATCTGTAAAATGTGAATGATAATAGCATCTACCTTCCAGGGTTATTGTGAGGATTAAATGAGACATTTTTAAATAAAAAGGGCTCTGCAAATCTCAAAAAAAAAGATACTTGTATATAAACAAATCAAGAGGCACAGTTGACAAAGGCACAGAGACGAGAGAACATAGGGCATGGTTGAGCATAAAACCGTCAAGTTTGGTTGAAACATGGAATCCATGGAGGGGAATAATTAACTGATCATCAAGAAATAATGAGAAATAATTGAAATGTTGAGTGGAGTCAGATTGTAATGGGCCTTGGATATGGGTTTAATTTTTATTTGTCAAACAATAAGGAGCCACAAATGTATTTTGAGAAGAGCAGTGTTGGGATCAGACTAGTACAGAAGGAAATTAGTCTAATGACTATATAAATGGTAGACTAAAGAAAGAGTGAGTGCTGAAAGATCTGTTAGAAGATTGTCATAATAGTTGGCAATGAGGATGCTGGCAAGGGGAATAAATTGTGTCAGAGAGGAGAGTGATAAGACATAGTAACTGAACAGTTGTGGGAAAGAGAAGGGAAAAAAGTCAAAGCAAATGAGGTTATGAACAGGAGAAAAATTAGATTAGTTTCACAGAAATGGTGATGTCAAAAGGGTAAATGGATTTAGCAGGAATGATAGGCTTCTTTTTTTTGTAAATGTTGATTTTGAGATGTTAAGAAAATATTGACATCCTATAGGCAGAGAATTTAGAGAAAAGATTTGGGGGACTTCTGAATAGAGGTGGTAGTTAAAGCAGTGGGAGTGAAAGCAATTGCCAAGGGAGTGTTTACAAAGAGAAGAGAGCCAAAGACAGACTGTTATGAAGATCCAATTAATAAATCAAGAAGAGGTTAAGAAGTCAACAAAGAAGGCAGAATGAGTGGCTAGGGAGTCAGGGAAAACCAGGAATGTGGGAGGTCTCTGAAGCTAAGGAAAGAGAAAGGAGACAGTAGGAGACAGTGGTCAAAAATGTTAAAAACTGTAGAAAAGTCAAGACAGATGAAAAGTATATGTGTGGGGGGAAGCCATTAGAATGAGTGATTAGAAGATTACTGATGATCTTTGGAAAAAAAAAAACATTTCAGTAAGGGGTATAGCAAGGAATTCAAGGAATAAAAAGGGGTCACAAAAAAGTTGATATAGAAATTTTTTTAAGACAATTGTCAGTAAAGGGTAGGAGAAATAAGGAAATATCTAGGTGACCGAAAGAGGCAATGCTAAGGCTTTCTTCATTTTTTGGTAGGGGGAATGGTTGAATGTTTATTACCATTGGATAAAAAGAGAATGGACTCAATGATTGAAGGAGTCGATCTCAGAGGTAGGATGCCTAAACTATTTCATTAATTTTCTAGTTTTTTTCTCTACCTCCTTCAAATCTTTCCTACTCCATTCTATGGTGTTCATCACTTGACCTATGTCCTACCACTAGATTTTGATTACTCTTGTGAAGAGTGAGGCTGATGACTTTGCACAGCTCTGCCTCACTTAAATCCAACTCACTTGCAAGTCAAGATATTAGCTTCCTGAAGACATTGTTCTTCTTCAAAAAAGGACAGAAATAAAAGCTGGAAGGGACTGCAAAGGGATTTAGTTTAACATACCCATATAAAAATCTTCCCTATACAAGGGAAATAGTCTTCAAACCTTTGCTTAAAAGACCTCCAAAGTGGGAAATCTCATTATTTTCTAAGACAGACAATATTTTACTCAACTAATTGCTAGGATATTTTGCCTTATATCAATTTTAAATTTGCCTCTTTGTAACTTTCAGCTGTTGTTCTTATTTCTGCCCTCCAGAACTAAACAGAATGAACATAATCCCTCTACCTGGTAACATCTTTTCCAAATATTCTTAGATAGCAAGCATCTTTCTCCTGTCCCAAGGCATTCTCTTTTCCAGGGTAAACATTCCAGTTGCTTGAATTAATTCTCATATGTCATGACTTCAAGACACTTCACCTCCCTGGTTGCTCTCCTATAAATAATCCTAGCTTATTAAAGTTCTTCCAATGACATCCATCACTAAACATAGTGCTTCAGGTATGTTTTGATAAGTGCAGAGTATATCAAGACTTTCAACTCCCTAGCTTTGTACACTGTAACTTTCTTCTCTCTCTCTCTCTCTCTCTCTCTCTCTCTCTCTCTCTCTCTCTCTCTCTCTCTCTCTCTCAACAATGGGGTTAAGTGACTTGCCCAAAGTCACACAGCTAGTATGTATTGAATGTCCAAGTCAAATTTGAACTCAGGTTCTCCTGACTTCAGAGCTGGTGTTCTATCCACTGCGCTACCTAGCTGCCCCACCTCACTACAACTTTCTTAATGCAACCCAAGATTACATTAGACTTTTTGACATCCATATCATACCATTGACTCATACTTGTCAAATACCCAAATACTCAGATCTTCCAAGGAACAGAAAGAAGTAAAGCACTCTTCCCGCCCCCCCAACCACACAGTATTCTGAATGCAAGCATAAGTTATATTGACTGACTTTGATATGGAGGATGGATTGTAGTTAGGAAGACCTGAGTCCAAATCCTTCCTCTAGCACTTATTAGTTGGGTGACCATGGTCTTAATTTTGTTGCACAGTCATTTCATTCATAACTAACTCTTCATTGACCCCATTTGGGATTTTCTTGTCAAAGATACTGAAGTATCTTCTTCAGTTTATTTTACAGATTGGAAAACTGACAAAAGGATTAAATGACTTGCCAGGTCACACAGCAAGTAAGTGTCTGAGGCCAGGCTTGAACTCATGTCCTCCTGATTCCAGGTCTGACAGGTTATCCATAGCACCACCTTTTATCCTCTTTCAAATAAAGATAACACCTGCCATATTTATCTCATGGTTTTTGTAAGACTAAAAAAGTATTTTGCATAGCCCTTCGAAGGGTTAAGTTTCAGTTATTTTTTATTATTATCATATTTGCTCTAATTTGAAGGCATTGCCAAAGGAGAGATACTTAGAGCAAAAATGAATTACTCTTTTGTATTTTGAACATAATATAGAGGTTCTAAGTTGGATTTAAGGGGGTGAATCAGAGGGAACTGAGCATTTGAGATGGTCATGTCCCATTTTCTATGTATAGAGGGATAGGACCTTCACCTGTGGTAGAGTAGAGGCAGCATCAAGATGAGGAAAGTCATTCTACCAGTGCAGGTTGGTACCTTCTCTGTGATTTATAGTCTTTGAGAGTTGCCTAAAGTGATGGTGTCAAACTCAAATAGAAATGGATCATTGAATCAATGATCCCTGAAGATCATATAATAAATTAGAAAACCACAGATTAATATTAGGTGTATTCTGTTGCATTTTTATTTTGTTAAATATTTCTCAATTATATTTAAATCTAGTTGTTGCTCTCTGAGTGTTACTAGCTTCAATGGGGCCCAAGAGCATGTTTCTTTTCCCCAATGATATACTTTAGTTAAAGCATTTCCTAGGATGCTGAGACTGCGGAATGTATCTAGTGAGGGTCAGAAAATGAAAGGTTGTATTTTTTTTTGTCTGAAAGAAGTGTGCATATGTGTGTGGGGGAATAGATAGATAGATAGATAGATAGATAGATAGATAGATAAAAAGATAGATAGATAGATGGATAGATAGATGGAGTCTGGAGCACTGGGAGAGTAAATGACTTGCTCAGGGTCACATAGCCAACATGTGTTAGAGAAAGTACTCGAACCCAGATCTTCCTTACTCTAAGACTAGTTCTCAGACCACTATTCACTATTGCCTCTAACATGAAATAATATAAATATTTGAATAAATTATACATAAATCAAAAAAGCTATTCATCCCTTCTTCCCTCCCTCCCTCCCTCATTCATCCATCTATCCATCCATCTATCCATCCATCTATCTATCTATCTATCTATCTATCTATCTATCTATCTATCTATCTATCTATCTATTCCCCCCACACACATATGCACACTTCTTTCAGACAAAAAAAAAATACAACCTTTCATTTTCTGACCCTCACTAGATACATTCCGCAGTCTCAGCATCCTAGGAAATGCTTTAACTAAAGTATATCATTGGGGAAAAGAAACAAAACACAACCTGCGTTTATCTCCCTTGCTGCCTAAACAGAAACACAACTGCTGAGAACAAAATTTATTCCCAAACAGATGCATTCACTGGTCATTACTTTTGCCCAAATTGCTAGTTTCACTCAAGCTTGTGTAAACAAGTCCTGTTATCTGAAAAATCTAAGAGGCATTCTCTGTGATTAACCTCCAAAGGAATATTTGCTCCAAAAAAAAGCAGATCCTTCAGTTTTATGTTTTTTAATATTTTGAATGTCTCTACCCATTCATCATCAAGAACATTTTCTTAAAGAAATGATGTTTTCCTTCATGTTTCTTTATGTTGCTATGGCAGCTAGATTACTTTCTACTCATTAATCAGAAGGCACCAACAAGATATTTATCTTTCCTCATAGGTTTGGATCTTTTGTTCATGGCATTTACCATTTATAAACTTCATAAGTTCTTGAAATAATCTTCTCCAAATGTGTTTCCTTTGATCTGATTGGTTTTCTATATTCAATGTGTTATTTTTTATCCTGTTTTTTTTCATTGAATTATTTGACAGATTTCATAGAAAACTAAGGATACATAAGGAAGCAGGCTAGTCTGAAGAGGAAGAAGACCTGAGTTCCAGTGTCAGTGGGCAAATTGCTTCCCCTTTCTGTTTTAGTTTCCACCTCTATAAAATGATGGGCCAGGGATGGGGGAAGGAAGAAGGGTTTGGAAAAACCTAATCTTCAAGATTCCTTCCAGGTCAGACAGATTATTTTCGAAGGTTTCTTTCAGTTCTGACATTCTGTGTTTTGACTGGGATGGCTAGGTGGATCCGTGAATTAGAGTCCTGGACCTGGAGTCAAGAAGACTCATCTTCCAGGGTTCAAATCTGCCCTCAGATGCTTACTAGCTGTGTTATCCTGGGCAAGTCTCTTAACTTTTTTTTGCCTCAGTTTCCTCATCTGGGAGGATGAGAAGAAAATTGAAAATTACTTCAGTATCTTTGACCAAATAGGTGTCATGAAGTTGGATATGAGTGAAAATGATTGAAAAAGGTTACTTCTAGGTCAGATACTTAATGTTCCAAGGTGCTTTCCATCTCTAATATTCTATATCTTGTAAATCCTTACAGTAATGAAGTTTTTGTGATTTATGTATGTGATTGATTTAATCTTTATTTTTCTTTTGCTCTTTGTAAACAAAGACCAAATTTGTTGATTCTTGAGTGACAGATGTCATATTATAGAAGGTGTGTCATATTGAAAAGTTGAAATTATTTTTGCATGTAAAAATGAATTTTTTGTTTTCTATAATATCTTTGAAACATTTTTTTCCATTACAAAAATTATCATCACTATCCCCATTTTAATTTATGGATCTTGGAGTTATTGAACTTTTGATAAATGAAAATCTAAGAATTAAGTGATGGCAATTCTTATTTTGCATCCTTCACTCAGCTGTGATTATACTAAACACAGGTCTCATAATGTCATCCTCCTACTAAAAAAAATTCCTGTTAACTCCAGATTAAGTATAAAATTATGTTTGGTAATCCAAACCCTTCATAAGCTATCCCATTTCCCAAAAGTGGCATAGTGAATAGAGTGCCAGACCTGGAGTCAGGAAGACTCATATTCCTAAATTCAAATCTGACCTTAGACACTTAGGTTTGTGGTTTTAGGCAAGTTACTTTATCTGGTTTTTGCCTCAATTTCCTCATCTGTAAAATGAGCTGGAGAAGGAAATAGCACAAACCAGTATCTTTGCTAAGAAAATTTCAAATGGAATCACAAAGAGTTGGACATGACTGAAATGAATCAATAACTCTGCCCCCCCCCCCACAGCTACACATACCTTTCCAGTCTTCTTACATCTTACCTACCCTACCATTTTCCCTGTGATTCCAATGACACTGACTTCCTTGCTGTTCCTCAAATAAGACATTCCCCATCTCTCAACCAGGTCTTTTCATTAGTTGTCCCTCATATCTTGAATGCTCTCCCTCCTCATTTCTACTTTCTAAATATCTGAGGTCAGATTTGAACTCTGGGTCCTTCTGACTCCAGGTCCAGCACTCTATCCACTGTACAGTTTATTTGTCAATGCAGATGATAGTTGTAACCTTTGGCAAGTAACTTAACCCTGACTGTCTGGCATCCAGGGCCATCTCCAGTTATCTTGATCCATATCTGGCCATCAGACCCAGATGGTTTTGGAGGAGAAAGTGAGGGTGGTGACTTAGCAAAGCACCACCCCCTCCCTCACTCAAATTCGATTCACAAGTATGTCAGGGCATCATCTCCTTGATGTCTTGGTCTTTTTTGGGAACAACAACAACAAAAATAATAGATGATAATGAGGTGAAAATTAGACAATACTAATCAAAGTCTTCTTTTCCCCAACCATACCTTATAAGTTTAAGGTAATGAGTGACTTTATGTGTTTTTATAGAATAATTATAACACTTTAAGGTTTATCAAACATTTTATGTAAATTATTCCATTTGATCCTCATGACAATTCTGTGAGATAAGAGCATTATTATTCCCATTTCATAGATGAAGAAACTGAGTTTCAGAGAAATTAAATAATTTGTCCAAGGTCATACAACTTGTATTTGCAGAAGACATCAAACTCAAGTCTTCCTGATGTTTCTGTCCTCTATAGCAAAGAAGTATCAAATATTATACCAGAAACACATTAAAATGTAACTAGGAAATATTTAACAAAATAAATAAAAATACAATAGATGTGGTTTTCTGAGTCAATATGTGGCCCATGGAGATTTTTATATGTGGTTTAATGGTCTTTATTTCTATTCAAGTTTGACACTACTTCTCTATGACCTATTGCTTCTCAGCCTAGAACCAACAATGTATTTTTGTGTGTTTATTTGAAAGGGATGGAGTTTAAGGGTGGGCAGTGAAACAGAAGAGAAGAAGTAGGGAATGAAGAAAAGATTGCCAATCTGTCTTCCCTTCACAATTCTCTAAAATGATTAAGATTTTTTAAATGTTTTATTGCTGAAGAATTTTGCATTAGTTGAAGTCAGGGTTTATACAGCCATACCTGGAGTGGTCACTGGTCATTACTGGTGAATTCAGGTTGTGCAGATACCTAGTTTTAATAATTCATGGAGAGAAAGCAGTTCATTCTAAAAATCATAGCTTCACACCTGCCAATAAGATAAACTGCAGGAGGCAATATTTCCTGGAGGGCTATAAGATGTTCTTTGCTCTAGTTGGCACAATGGTATTATAACAAGGAAGTCTAAGAGCTGAGGAGTCCAGTGAACAGTAAGATATATTACCTTTATAAACCTTAAGATTGATTTGAAATGAAACTTATGTGACTGTCCTAATACAGCATTCCCAGGACATTCAGGGCTGAAAGCAAGTAGGATTTCACAGTCTTGTCAAGCTGAAGTACAGAGAGAGCTAGTAATGACCTGGAGAATTTGTTTCTCCTTCCTACTTCATTCCCAACCCTCCCAATCAACCCAAATCATCACAATATTGAAATTGGCTGAATAGATATTTGAATTTCATCAAGTCATTTCCAGTTTTCTCTCCTCTTCCCTTCATGCTTTGTGAATATGGAAATAATCTAAAATAACCTTCACTTTCCTTATGCTGTGGAAATGCCACAGGACAGTTCTGTAAAGTTCACTGAGATTAGGATTTTGGTTTTATAATATTTTGCTTTGTGGTCTCCACTAGATTCCTCTCTCACTTAGCATTAAATTCTTTGTTAACAATATAATTGCATTAAAATCAATCAATAATAATTCAGTACTCTATATGAGACATTCTGCTTAGTTTTGGGAATACACAGATAAAATCAAAGTGGTCCCTGCCCTTAAGGAGCTTACATTCTATGCAGGAAACAACTTAAACATTTTTCAGTATAGCTCTGCTAAATAAATTCATGGTATTTCTGGAAGAGATTCTAGAACTGCAGGAACCAGAAAAGTTCTCCTGAAGAAGGTGGTACTTGAACTGAGTATCAAAGAAGATCAGAAATTCCAAAAAGAGGAGAGCAGCAAAGATACTGGAGGGGTTTGACATTTCATTCTCAAGTTCATTTTAAAGTTGAGGAAACTGAGGCAAATAGGGTTTTTGCCTGTTTGCCAGGGCAAACCAGTTAGGGTCACACATCTAGTAAGTGTCTCCAGAATGGGAGCCAGTCAGAGCACAAGTATAGTGATGGTAGAGTTGAAGGGTTAGAATGCAGAGTGGGAGGAAGGGAGTAAAATATAAGAAGACTGGACAGGTTGCAAGGGGCTAAGTTGTGAAGAACTTTAATTGATCCTCCAGTCAATAGGGAGTCACTGAAATTTGTTGGGGGGATGCAAATCAATAAGATCTGATCTGAGCTTTAGGGAAATCATTTAGGCAGCTGTGGTTTCTAGAAGAACAAATAGGAGGCTGTTGTAGTAATTGAGATAAGAGGTAAAAATAGGATAGTGACTATGTTGTAGAAATAGAAATGACAAGATTTAGTAGCTGATTGGATATGTGGGGTGAGGAAGATTAAGAAGATGAGGATGATACAGGGTGGTAATCTGGGTGATTAGAATAATGCGGGGTAAAGTTTGGAAGGGGTAGGTTTGAGAAGAAAAGGATGAATTCTATTTTGGACATAATATGTTTGTGATGCTTCTAGGAAATATATATACAATAGGCAATTGGTGATGAGGGTCTGGAGATCTGAAGACTAGGCACACACATGTACACACATACACACACATGTACACACACGTACACACATATATACACGCCAGCTAGGTACTGCAGTGGATAGAGTCCAGGATACAAGAAGATTCATCTCTAAGTTCAAAGCTGGCCTCAGACCCTTACTGACAATGTGATTCTGGGCAAGTCACTTTACCTTGCTTATCTTGGTTTCTTCACTTGTAAAAACAAACTTGAGAATTAAATGACAAACTACTCTAGAATCTTTGCCAAGAAAACCTCAGATGAGGTCATGAAGAGTTGGACATGACTGAACAGCAGAACATGTAAGTATGTGTGTATATATATATCTAATACAGAGCCATATGTATACATATATAATAAAAACATACATAATATGCATATATGTATATATTCCAGTTTATCCTGGAATATCATCTCATTTCAGATGCCATATATAAAATATTTATTCATATGTAATATATAACATAAATATATACAAAATAAAATATATTTTCAAACATAAAATTTATAATATATTTTAATATATCTGTTCATCTGAGAGGCATCTGTATTGTGATGATAATTGAATCTGCAGGAACTTATGAGATTGCCAAGAGAAATACAGTAGAAAGAAAAGAGAAGATATTTTCTTGGGTTACACACAAGTAGTGGATATGATATGCAGAATGAATCAGCAGACAGGAGAGTGGTTTGATATGTAGGAAGAGAACTAGGTGAGAGCAGTATCTTAAAAGTCTCAGGGAGAGTGAAGTATCCAAGGAAGATGAGACTTGAACAGAGGCTATTACATTTGGTGGTAAGGAGAATTTGCTAATTTTGGAAAGACTAATTTCAGTTAAATGATTGGATGAGATACTAGATTGCAAGGGGGTTAAGAGACTGAAAAGAGAGGAAGTTGGAGCACTGGTGAAAATAAGTGACATTTTCAAGGAAAATGTCTGAGAAAGGGAGGTGTGATAAGGATGGAGATACTGGTGTCAGAGTTTTTGGAAGCTGGAGAAACTTGAACATGTTTGTAGGAAACAAGGAGGGAACAAGTAGAAAGAGTAAATGGGATAGTAGTAGAAAGAAGATAAGAGATGATATATAATTAAGGATACAATTGGGGAATTGAGTGTGAGAAGGAGGTCACTTCATAAGAGACCAGACTAAAGGAGGAAATAGTGGAAATGATGATAGGAGGTTGGGACATGAGGAAGAAGAGTTGTCAGATTAGGAGGAGGAGAGAAGTCAGCCTCAATTTTTTAAAATAAAGGCCAGGTAAGGGCCACAAGTAAGAGTATCAGGGGAGGTGTGAGAAGAGAAGAGCAGGCATGAAACAATTGTTGTGAACAGACTAAAGAATTAATTAGGGAAGAGTGAAAGGATCATTTTCTTCAGAGCCCCCAGGAGCTTTCTAATTTAGATATAGCTTTCCTTCTTAATTGCCAGAAAGAAGTTATTGCCAAATTAATGGGGCAGCCTGAAGGAAAGAAGATTCATCTATCAGAGTTTATGTCTGACCTCAGAAGCTTACTAGCTTTGTGAGCCTAGGCAAGTCACTTAACTCCAGTTGCTTCAGTTTCTTCATTTGTAAATGAACTGAAGGAAGGGCAAACCACTCCAGTGTCTTTCCCAAGAACACTCAAAATGGAGTCCTCAAGAGTTGTACTTGACTTAAATACCTGAACAACTACAGTATGGGTATTTAGTAAAAGATAGATTCTGGGGCTGCTAGGTGGCGTAGTGGATAAAGCACCAGCCTTAGAGTCAGGAGTACCTGGGTTCAAATCTAGCCTCAGACATTTAATATAATTACCTAGCTGTGTGGCCTTGGGTAAGCCACTTAACCCCATTGCCTTGCAAAATCCTAAAATAAAAAAGATTCCTTGAGAGCCAGGAGTATTGTTTCATTCTGTCTTTTATTTTTAGAGCTACGCATAGCACCCTATACATAATGGGATGCTCAATATATTGGGTTAGACTGAATCTGAGAAATTCTGCAATTATTCTTTTATTAGCACCTCTGAATAAAAAACAATATGTATAAAAGCTGCTCATCAAAGCATTTCCTTTTTTCTTTTTTTTTTTTAAATTCAGCCTTTTATTCCCTAAATGAGTTATGGAGACAACTTTTGTTGTCCTCTGATACTTCTTAACTGACACTAATTATGTGCGTGAATTGAATTCCTTCCTTTACATTAGTTTCAGTATTTTTAGATCTAAAGATATTGAGAGAGAGGTAACATTGAACCTTTGGTCCAATCCCCTCATTTTACATATTGAGGAATCAGAGACAAAGGAAGGAGAAGTTACTTTCCCAAGATCACAGGCATAGTAATGATCAGAGAGGGACCTGAACCCCTCTCTTTGAAAGTTGGTGCTATTTCCATTTTTTCATGTTGTCTCTAGCTCTAATGATCAATGATGAATGCAATCTAAACTTTTCATTTTACAGATGAATAAATGACCCAGAGAAATGAAGTGATTTGCTTGGAACATATTGACCCAACTGGGCTTTTAGGATTTTCTGGATATTTCTAAAAACTTTTACTGGGAAGTAAAATCCCAGCCTGGACTGAACAAATTTATATACTCAACTAAAGAACAGAAATGAGCATGACCCAGTTACCATAACAACCCAAAAGAACACCAATGTTCCTTATCAGTTTTGTAGAAGATGAAAAAGCAAATTTTGAAATAGGACAATAATTAGCCATATATTTAGAAACATTTTGAAACCCCTGTGATTCATTCAGGACACCATGATTGCTTCTCTATACCCATTATAGTCAATCAGGTCTTCATGTCAGTAAGAACATGTAATTATCTTTTACAATGGTCTATTTGCTCCACATATCTAACAATTTTCATCGACAAGTTTTTTGGACAAATTTATTTATTTAGCCTTTTATCAGGATATTTATCATACATCTGCAATTGCAGAGTCTCAAAGCTGTTGAATGTAGTGTTCCTATTGTGTCCATTTGCAAGCATATTTCTTTTAACAACATTAATTTTATATATTCAGTACAGTATGATTAAGACCTTATTCCTCTTAGCTGGAGATATCAATGATATAGTAGAAAGAATAATGATTATATCAGAAGATTTGCCTTCTAATGCAGGCTTTGCTATATATTATATCCATTATCTCTATATGGTAAGTCAAATAATTTCTCTGGATTCACTGTTCCCATAAATATATTTAAAAAGTAGACTAGAGGACCATCAAAATCTCTTACAGATCTAAAGTTATAAGATCTTATGAGTATGAAAATCTCTTGCAGCAGTTTGGACTAGTAGTTATTGAGCACTGGACTTGGAAACAGAAAGATTTGGGATTAGATCCTGTTTTAGATGCTTCTTAGTTTGGGACTGTAGATGAGTTGGTCAGACTCTCTAAGCCTCAATTTTCTTATTTAAAAAATCTATAAAATCAGAATAATCGTATCTGTAGAATTTTTTTGACAAAGTTGCTCTGAGGTCCAAAAAAAGTGAGTTATAAACTTTGAAGTTCAATATAATTTTTAGTTCTTATTACTTATCACTATTAGGGACAGCTAGGTGTCATAGTGGATAGAGCACCAGCCTTGGATTCAGGAGGCTAGGAGCTTGAATCTGGCCACAGATACTTGTCACTTACTAACTGTGTGACCTTGGGCAAGTCACTTAGCCCTGATTGCCTCACATCCAGGGCTGTCTCCAGTTGTCCTGATTTATCTCTGGCCACTGGACCCAGATGGCTCTGGAGGAAAAAGTGAGCTTGGTGACTTAGCACAGCACCCCACCCCCCACTCAAATCCTACTCATGTGCTTGTCATGGCATCACCTCCCTGATGTCATGGTCTTTTTTTTTTTTTTTTAGATTTTTTGCAAGGTGAACGGAGTTAAGTGGCTTGCCCAAGGCCACACAGCTAGGTAATTATTAAGTGTCTGAGACCAGATTTGAAACCAGGTACTCCTGACTTCAGGGCCGGTACTTTATCCACTATGCCACCTAGCTGCCCTATGTCATGGTCTTCTTTGAGAATGAAGGACAAACATCATCAATTATTACCATTATAAATATTAAAAGAAAGCTTCTTATTCTTTATCCTTCTATGAAAAGCTTTCTATTCTGAGAGTTTGGGAAATAAATGAATGATATAGGGAAATAATTAAACATACAATAGAAACACAGGCATCAATTATGATCATAAATTTAGAGATGAGAAGATCTCAGTGGTTTTCTAGTATGACATCTTTTTTTCTTTTTGGTTTTAGTTTTTCTAAGGCAGGGGGGTTAAATGACTTGTCCAAGGTCACATAGCCAGGTAATTATTAAGTGGAAACTTTCATTTTTAAAACAGGGGAAAGTGAGGCTCAGAGAAATGGAATGATGCACTCATCACACAGATAGGAAATAACAGAGCCAGTACTTTGGACCTCAAATCAAAAGATTCATTAGCAGGTAGTGCTCTCACAACTTTCTTCTACATAAACCAACATTGAAGGTTATAGTTTTGAGAACTGAGTCTGAAGAAATGTCTCTTTTTTTCATGAAGCCTTATCTTTAGAAATGAGCAGTCCCTTCCTCTGAACATGCACAGACTCTGAATCTAAAGCTCAGAAGTTTTTGTCATGTTTCATTTTCAGTCAAATTTGACCCCATTTGGGATTTTCTCAGCAGAGATACTAGAATGGTATACCATTTCCTTCTCCAGCTCTTTTTACAGATAAGAAAACTGAGGAAAACAGTTAAATGATGACTCAGACTAGCAAGTGTCTGAGGCTGGACTTGAACTCAGGAAGATGAATCTTCCTGACTCCAAGTCATGTACTTTGTACTTGCAAAAGCTCACTGAATGGATGAATAAATGAAAGTCAACTCCTGATATTCCTCACAGGGGCTTTGATAATAGACCTGAGTGGTCTGGTGGCTAGCAGGGTTGATTCTGATAAATGGCTAGTTATATTGGATTTTTCAACATCATCAACGACTATCTTGCCTTCCTTACTAAGGATCTGACTACAAGTTGCAAGAAACTTTTGATCAAGTTCACATGAACAATAACTTGAGTCAGATCCAAAATTCCCAAGTAGATGATCAGCCTTAAGGTTGCACAGGATGGAGGTTTTTAGGTGGCACAGTGGATAGAACATCAGCCCTGGAGTCAGGAGTACCTCAGACACTTATAATTACCTAGCTGTGTGGCCTTGGGCAAACCACTTAACCCCATCTGCCTTGCAAAAATATAACAACCCCCCCCCCAAAAAAAAAAACCAAGGTTGCACAGGATCTCAGCAAAACAGTTTTCGCTCCATCAAAGGAGGAAATTGGTCTGAGTGACCTTGGAGGTCCTTTCCAGCACTAAAATTATAGAAGCCTATGAAATGAGGCACTGTTAATTGCACAGTCTTTCCAAGCTTACAGTATTTCTAGGCTGGAATCTCAAGGGTTTATCAGCTAAGGATGCATTTGAGCAAAGTAGATAGACAGTCAGGCAATGACTTTAGGGAGGTATTAGCCATGGGTGCCATAGTAGCTGGAAGCTGTCATCAACTTCAGTTTGCCTTCCACCATAGAAGGGACAATTATTGAACCCTGTGATGGATAATCATCATCACATTTTATCTCTGAAATCTCAATAGGTCAGTCTCTCCTGTTTGTTTAATTTTTTAAGCTATTCCTTAGTCAAGGAGCATAAACCAAATTTACTTCTGGACTGAAACCTTTGCTGCCAAATTTTTACAGCCCTAAACATAGTACTTTATTACCACTATAAATAACTTTTTCTAGTTCTGTTTCTATAGATCCTTTACTGCTGGGGGCTACCAGGTACTATTAATATACTTTAAAAAAATTCATATAGGGTTTTCAGGATGAAACTGGGCCACTTGGATAATGTTGCAAAAGTACCCACAATATCTCTGCTAAAGGTTATAAGTCTCCAATGCAAATACACAATTGGTTTGGGCAGTTAGGAGACTTAGCACATTTTTATCAGGCCACCTTTAAAAAATATTTTGTGTGTGTGTGTGTGTGTGTGCGTGTGTGCATATATATTATTCTTCAAGATTGGCTTTAAATAGTGCCAAAAATATGTCATCATTTGCAATGTTAGGGAGAATACTTTAGACTGGTGGTGATCTTTGTTTTTAAGCCCCATTTTCTAGGGATTCATGATGTTTTTTAATTTACATTGGCTCCATTCTGCTAATTAAATGGTTGCCAGCTGTCCCTGGTCCAGTTTAAGAATTTAAAAGACTGGGAAAGCTTCTTCTCCAATGTTCAACTTTTCCCAGTACTAGGTTACACTCATTACTTTTCTAGTGAAGGAGGTGAAGGAGGAGGTGGATAAAGATGAAGACTGGATATAAATTTCAGTTTACTCCTGTCTTGGTGAACTTGTTGAACTGTGATTGAGCAAGGAGGAATATTTTCATCCCACTCCTTTAACTCTTCTTTCTCCTTGTCCTCAATGATCCATAGCCTTCTAGCCAGCTGATACAGAACATTATTCACTTGTTTAGTTCAGATGACAGTTTCTTATTTATTTAGAATATTATTTTAAAGTTTTTGTTTTATTTTTTTTTAAATAGGATACTACAGATGGTTATGGATGGGTGAAGCTAATTCCATTCCTGATAGAAAGGTGATAGATTCAATGGTGGAGAAAAAGATAGGTACTTTTAGACTCAGCCATATAGATAAGTGTCTTGCTTGACTGCATATTTTTACAAGAATTTTCTTTTTTTTCAATTAGGGAGATAAGAGAGATAAGGGAGGCAGAAATAGGGTTCCCTTCCCCCATAAGAAAGAACAAGAGAATTGTTAAAGTGAAGAGAGCAGAAGGAAGACCACAAGAAAACACAGATAAGCAGGATAGCTTTGAAAGCAACATGTTGAACTTATCATTTATTATATACTTTTAAAAAAGTAAGCTGTATCTAATAGAAATTTGTAGTTTTATGGACAATCCTTTATTAAATAAAAATACTATTTTGTGTATTGAAATGCTCATTTTATTTGGTGTTTGATGTTTGTTGTTTAGAATAAAGAAAATTAATTTCAATTCTCCTTGGAAAGATATTCTGTTGTTCCACTGATAAGATTAATGTCTATAGCTGTTAAGGCATAGAAATATAGGCATGGAATTCATTAAAAAATGACTTACTCACATGTATTTTATGACTTAGAAAACTTTTTGCTCACAACCACCCTACAAATTAGGTAGTGAAATAGAATGGAAAACTATGTACAAGTGCTTCTAGGGATATAATGAGAAAAGTGAGACAGTCCCTTTTCTCAAGGAGCTCCCATTCTAATTATGAGATAACCCATCAAGGAGGGTTCAGTTGTGTGATAGACAGAAAAGCTCTTAGAGTTCAGCCTAGCATTGGTGGATCAGATGGCAATGCCTGGGGTTCTGTGTCAATGATAAGGCCCAGTGGCCTACCAGCTTACCAGGTGGTTTAGGAGACAGAGTTCTGAGCCTGTATTCTTCTTATCATTTTTTGGTAAGGTTTTTGAATTTTACAATTCTCCCCCTTTCCCTCCCTCATCCCTCCCACAGAAGATAGTCTGATAATCTTTACATTGTTTCCATGCTATGCATTGATCAAAATTGAATGTGTTGAGAGAAAAATCATATCCTTGAGGAAAAAAATTAAATATTAGAGATATCAAAATTACATAGTACATAAGACAACTTTTTTGAGTCTATATTCTTGAAGACCTGAGTTCTTACTGGTTTTAGACACTATGTGGGTGACCCTAGACAAGTCACTTAACCTTGTTTGCCTCATTTTCCTCAACTGTGGATATGTGATGATGATAATAGCACATATCTCCCAGGACTGTTGTGAGGATTAAATGATATATGTATAAAATGCTTAGCACAGGGACTGGGACAAAGTAGATATTATTAGAAATGCTAGCTTTTACTATTGTTGTTGCCATTATTATTAGAAGGATTCAGTTGATGGCTCTTTGAACATTTAAATGATGTAAAGAGGCATACTTGTTTGCATCATCTTAGAAATGGAGTAGTTCTTTAGAGTGATGAAGTATAGTAGTTCCCTGGGGCAGTAGCCTCAAATTCAAATGGAATGTATCCTTGCAGACTGCATATTGACTTAGAATTAATATCAATGAATTAACATTATCTACATTGAATTGCATTTTTACTTATTTTATTAAACATTTATGATGTGCATTTTAATCTAGTTGGGGCAGCATTCTAAAGTTTTATGGCCAGAGAATTTGACATTTTTACTCTGGGGTAACTCCATTAAGGATGGGAATAGGGGTATGCCAGGAAGGGGCTTCCAGCCCATGATGGGAGCTAGGCATAAGAGGCTGGGATGAATGAGAAGAAGGTGCTTGGCAAAGTCCCTGTGGAGCCTGGTCTGAGTAGGTCCTTGGGCTGCCTACTGATATGCACAAATATTATTGTTTCTGTTTACAAGGATACCCAGCTTAGAAAGGTAAAGAGACTTGTCCACAGTCACATATGCAATGGTAAGGATAAAATTCAAACTCAGCTCCTGCCTCTGAATATCATTCTCTACTCTACCACACTCTACTTTTCAGGATAGTTCTTCATCCAATTTTACTATTTCTGCCAGGTGGAGGAGAGGGACAATGGGATCTGTGCCTGCCTCCTTCTCCAACTTGTTGCCCTAATCACCAGAACCTGGCTATGCTTCTGATATATCTGCTCAGAGCCTGCCAACAGTGGTGGAAACCCAGCTGGGAGGAGACAGCTTTTATTGTTGAGGGTTCTATTTCCATTCCACTGTGAGGAAGAGATTTCAGAGAAAGGATGAGTTTGGCTATTTAATGAATTGTCCTCCTGTTCATTCCTGAAGGACCAACATTTTAGGCTCCCTGGATATACAGGCAATTTATTGTCATTCATCATGGGTTCAGCTCTAACTCAGATAGCTGCCTAAAGGACAGACAATCTGGGTCTCAACATTTAAGTGATTTTCCACCCACTTGGTTTAACATATTTTCATCTTGTTCGGGTTCCTGCTCTGTTACTGCCCCCCCCCCCAAAATATGAGAGATCTTCCTATTAATCATTAGATCATGTCCTGCTGTCCAACCTTGAAGCATTTTGGTGGTGGTGGTGGGCCAGGGAGGATCTGGCTTAAGCTGGCTTAAGGAATGGAAAAGAGAAGCCAGGTTGCAACTTTAATTTTGGAAGACTTCCTTGGGGGAGCTTCCAGATATTAGAGAATACTCAGCAAAGCATTCATCTAATTCTGTAACCAAAAGCAAGACCTAAATTGTTTGTTTGGTTTTTTTTTTTGCTACAGAAGAGGCATTATATTCAAAGCCGGATGGAAGTTACCATGGATAATTTCCTTTTGTTGTATCAACCTACTCTCTTCCCTATAGACTTGTAAGCTTTTTTCTCTCTTATCTAATATATATATATATACATATATTGATATATTAAGCCTAATATATTGGTTGTTATAAAAATATTGTGAGAGGATCACAATGGTGCAATATTCACCTATTATTTTGAACAACACTGATTTGTTCATATCTTTATTTTTTGCATATGTAGATAGTTTTATCTCCTTTGCTAGAATGTAAGTTTTTTTTAAGAGTAGGGATCACTCCATAAAGTCTAGCTGTAGGGAAACTTATCTCTTCCACATTGTGACTTTACCCATTGAAGTTTCAATATACCTCAGGTTGGCATAAGAAATTAAATAAGAATTTTTGAAAAGTTTTGCAGGAGCTACAGTCATGTGAAGGCCAGAAAGAACACAGAAATATTTAGAAATTCAAAAATACATTTTATATAAATTTATATATATATATGTATATATGTGTGTGTGTGTGTGTGTGTGTGTGTATGTATATTTGTGTTGCATATCAGCCTAAATTTTACAATGAGGTACTTAAGGAAAAAGAAAAAAATCAACCTTTTCCTCTTGTACAAAGGGAGAGTCAAACAATTTTACATGGAGTTTCTAGTTTGGGGACAGGGGAGATGATATGCCCCAACCCCTGCAATTTATTTCTCTGGGCCATTATCGAATTTATGAAGGACTTCCATGAAGTGTCCTCTATAAGTAAAGAACTGTGAGAGGAATTATTGGGAACAGAAAAGAAGCATCTGTCCTCAAAAAGCTTACTCTGTAGTAGAGACTACTCAATTTAAAAAAAATCCATTAAGTACCTACCACATACCAGCTAGGTGGCACAGTAGATGGAGCACCAGGCTGAGAGGAAGACCTGAGTTCAAATCCACCCTCAGACACTGTGTAAGCCTGGGCAAGTCATCAAATTCTGTTTGCCTCAATTTCTTCATTTGTAAAATGAACTAACTGGACAAGGAAATGAAAAACTACTCTAGGATCTTTGCCAAAAAAAAACCCAAATAGGGTCATGGAGAGTTAGACATGACTAAAATGACTAAACAACAATAACCATATGCCAGACATTGTGCTAGGCAAAAAAGATATAAATAACATAAATGAAACAATCTCTGCCCCTTCCTTCTCAGCAAAATTTAAAATTATTTTGTTTTAGTTTTTAACTTGGCAAAATCCAATGGGAGTACAGTTTCTTGTACCTGGGAGACAGTCACTAAATTTACTGAATGGAGAATTAGTGACAGTGTCATAAGAAATGACAAATATAAAAAATTCAGAACATCTCGGAAAGACTTATGTAAACTGATGCAGAGTAAAGGAAAATCAGGAAAAGAACATACCTAATGTCTTTAATCAAGTGAATGCAAGGACAAGAAAGAAAGAAAGAAAGAAAGAAAGAAAGAAAGAAAGAAAGAAAGAAAGAAAGAAAGAAAGAAAAAGAAAGGAAGGAAGGAAGATATAACATGATATAATAATGAACAAAAAGACTCAGAGAAGCTTTGAGGAAAGTTACCTTCCACCTTTCAGTGAAGAGGGACAATGAGTCTATAAAATATATAAAGACATAATATTTAAACACATATGTATATACAGTTATACACATGTACATGCACATATTTATACCTATAGCATGTAATAGTCTATCAGACATGATCATTGTTTTGGTTAGTTTTGATGAAAATTTTCTCTCTTTCAATCTTTGTTACAAGGAATAGCTTACTGAGTAAGGAAGGGGAAAAGGGCATATTCAGAAATAAATGTTATGTAAAAACAAAAGGCATCAACAAAAATCAGATCTCTGTTAAAAAAAAAGTTAGGGGCACAGCCAAGACAAGAACCCAAGTCTCCTGAATATTCCCCTCAGCCTATAGACAGTCCACCATAGAAAGTCAGTTTCCATAGTAAAGCCAGTATGGCTGATGATTCTCTATTGCCTTCTCACTTATACCTTCCTTTGGTCACAAGATCATTTCTCTCCCTCTCCTTCCCCCATAGTGGGCTGGTTACCAAATTGTTTGGCTCAGTTCTACTGCAAGAAGACGTGACCCAGACAGGCTTGGCTGGTAGTTCTACTTTTCAGGTCACTTATGAAATGAGGGGGAACTTCAATTATACCAGCTCAGGGGGAAAAATAGTGTAATAATCTAAGGAGCCAAGGGGATGAGCTAATTGTTCTAGATGTGAATTTAGGATGATGCCTCTTGGCCCTTTTCTTCTCCCCAAACAATAAGAAAGTGATAATACATGCAAAAGAAAGAGACTTTAAGAAACCCCTGGAGTTATATTTATTTTATTCCATTCCCCCCCAGGCTACTCCTGCCTAAAAGAATATTAATAAAACTAAGAAAAAATGCAGTCGCCTAATATACTACAGATTTAGTTTTCAAAGACTGTTAGCACTGGGAAGATCATGTCTATGGAAGTAACATGGTAGAATCAGTAAAGGACAAAAGAGCAAACCATCAGAGTTTATGTGGAGAAAAAAAAACTTGGAGGTCTTAGTGGTCTAATCCACTAAGTCATTTCTGGAACTTTACTATATTATATGTTTAGAAAATGAGAGAAAGAAATCTAAGCTTCTCAAACCTTCCAGTTCATAGGTGAGACCACTACCTGACCATTTTTGGATCCTGTTGTCTTTCAAAGATATTTATGACCTTCAAATTTGTCCAGAGAATGGAAGAGCAAAAGAAGGTGGTTAGGTAGCAAAGTGGATAGAGCCTTGGACCTGGAATCAACTAGCTCTATGACCCTGGGCAAGTCACTTCACCTCTGTCTACTTCAGTTCCTCAACTGCAAAATGGGGATGTTAATAACATTAACCACCCAAGGCTGTTGTGAGGATCAGATTAGATAATATTTGTGAAGCATTTAGCACAGTGTTTATTCAACTCTTGTTCCCTCCCTCTCTCTTTCCCATCTGACTCATTACTGAGAGGAAACTAGAAATGTGAGAAAACAACTCATGTTTTTGTGACCCAAGAAGTCTTACAAATCTCTCTGCTTCTAGTAATCCTGTAAGGTGGTCTACAATGGGACAATTAAAATGATTGTGCTTGTGTGTCTAGGATAATGTGGTTGAGGGATTCAATCTGTGATTAGTTGGTATTAGAGCTCCCAGGAAGGAAGATGTATCTCTCTATCAAGGCAGGTTGGCATTTTCTCTGTTGATTTATAGTTTTAGAGCATGGGTGTTAAATTCAAATAGAAATTGGGCCACTAATCATTTAGCAAGATCCCTGTGGGCAGAAAATTGACAGTTTTAAAATGTAATGTTATCCATGTTATATTGTATTTTTATTTTGTTTAATATTTCCTAGTTTTATTTTATTCTTGTTGGGGTCCATTCTAGAGTGGTATGGACAGCATGTGGTTCTCAGAAATGTGTTGACACCTCTGTTTTTTAAATGATTGTTCAGAATCCTGAGAGAATGCTATTTATCCATGGTCACACTGTCAATTTATTGGAGAGAGGAAGGGACTTGAATCCAGGGCTTCCTTGCTTCAAAGGCTCTCTATCACTATCTCTCTAACATCAGTAAAGAATATCAATTTCAAAAAATCAGCCAGTGCAAAATAGAGCACAATATGGTGTTTTGTTGAATTTTAATAAGAAATATGTTAATTTTAATTTTTAAAAATATAATTGAACTTTCAGATATTAGGCTTTTTTTATAATTTAGTAAAATTTATTATACTTCAGAGGTAACTAGATGGGGCAGTGGGTAGAACCCTGGTGGAACCAGCCACACTCATCTTCCTGAATTCAAATATGGACTTAGATTCTTAACTAGTTGTGTGACAGTAGATAAATCACTTAATCCTTTTTTGCCCAGTTTCTTTATCTTTTAAATGAACCAGAAAAGGAAATGGCAAGCCATTTCACCATCTTTTTCCCAGAAAACTCCAAATGAAGTCATGAATGATCAGAATGACTGAAAATGACTGAACAAGGAGATTCCTGACTCCGGACCCAGAACTCTATCCTCTGAAACATGGATCTGCCTTTATGAATGCAAAAGCACAAAAGTCATAAGATTATAAGATCTTAGGGTTAAAAGTAGAATTTTTAGGAGAATATATATAACTGACTCCATTTGGTAATATATTTGGTATTAGTACATTTCCCCCCACCCCACCTCTGTTACACAATGTTACTGAATTTCTTCTTTAGTATTGTCCTTCCCCAAACACTTTGCAGTTATAAAAGAAAACTCATAGGACTTCAAATAGTTTCAGGAACTCACATCCTTCCTTTTATCTTATCAAGTAAAGCACTTAGTTGGAGCTTAACAAATGCCTGATAAAGAAGCACATTTCTTTTGTCTGATGATCATCTTTTGTCTAAAGATCATCATAATCCTTTAAGGATCCATCTTCTTTTACTATAAATGGATTCCTTTTTTATCTACAGTTCTATGTGTACCTATTCAAACTTTTGGATCATGTAGCTCAGGAACAGTCTAGTTATCTACCTACCTACTATCTATCCATCTTTCTTTCTTTCTTTCTTTCTTTCTTTCTTTCTTTCTTTCTTTCTTTCTTTCTTTCTTTCTTTCTTTTCTTTCTTTCTTTTTCTCTCTCTTCTTTCTTTCTCTCTCTTCTTTCTTTCTTTCTTTCTTTCTTTCTCTCCTTTCTTTCTTTCTTTCTATCCTTTCTTTCTTTCTTTCTTTCTATCCTTCCTTCCTTCCTTCCTTTCTTTCTTTCTTTCTTTCTTTCTTTCTTTCTTTCTTTCTTTCTTTCTTTCTTTCTTTCTTTCTTTCTTTTTCTTTCTACTATCTAACTAGCTATGTCATTTGTAGAATTGGGAGACACAATGTCCATCACCACTGTATCACACTCTTGAGTAGATAAACTGCAGCATACCTGTCTGTAACCTTATTTGTTTAGCAGCTATCAAAAAAGTTGAAAATTCTCACAATAATAAATTTAGAGTGTGGGAAGTGATCAATTTAGATCTCTATTTTATTTAGACTCCTGGTTAGTTGAATTTGATTCCACAGGAGCAGTGTTTACTTCTCTTCTAATATATAATTAGTCAATCTAGTGAATCCACTCCCTTAACGAGGGCCTGATGAGTAAATGACCAAGCCCAGTGCTGTGGTGGTGACTCAATGACGGAAAGTTCCTGAGCTATTTTTGTTGTATCTCCACCCTTGTATCCTTTCACTAGGGGAAATAGCCCTTTGGCACTTGACCAACAGGTCCTATGAGTACTTGATCAATAGGTGACCCTGTCTTCATATTGCAGGAACTGCCTAGGAATCTATTTCCCAGTCTATTGTCCAACTTGGAGCCAATGGAAGACCATTAGCTTTGCCCAAATTTGAATAGTTTCTACCAGCTAATCTATTACAAGCATTAGCTGAAGGTTTTTTAAAAATGAGACTATATGTTTTAACTTCGTCTCTTCTGTATCATCTGGGCAGCAAGTACTATAAAACTAAGACTTTAAGGAAAGGAGGCATATCAGATCATTAGGAAGATCTGAGGTTCAATTCATTAGAGGGGACCATGGATGCTTTAAATAAAGTTCTATTGGCTCAGAGCTCTGCCTCAGTTTCTTTTATTATGGATTTAAAAAGATTGGACCCCACAAGAGTTGTAAAGGACCTTAAAGGTTATTGAATCTAATTCTTCCCTCCTCCCCCTTCTCATTGAATTTCTTAAAAGGCAATATGGGGGTGACTAGGTGGTGCAGTGGATAAAGCACCAGCCCTGGAGTCAGTAGTACCTGGGTTCAAATCCGATCTCAGACACTTAATAATTACCTAGCTGTGTGGCCTTGGGCAAGCCACTTAACCCCATTTGCCTTGCAAAAAAAACTAAAAAAAAAAAGGCAACAGGGTATTGGAATACAGAACCAGGAGGACTGACAGAGGTTTTGTAATATCCTAGGCAAGACATTTAATTATTCTGAGTTTCATTTTCCTCATATATAATATGAAAAAGTTTGGACTTGATGAAATCTCTAAGGTTCTTTCTGCAGCTAAGTGGCACAGTGGATAGAGTGCTGGTCCTAGAGTCAGGAAGACCTGGGTTCAAATCCAGATCAGATGCTTACTAACTGTGTGATCTTGGGCAAGTCACTTAACTGTTTGCTTCAGTTTCCTCAACTGTAAAATGAACTAGAGAAGGAAATGGTAAACCATTTCAATGTCTTTGCCAAGAAAACCCCAAATGGGGTCACAAAAGTGGGACAAGAATGAACAATATCAGCCTAAGGTCCCTTGGATGTTTGTATGCTTAAATCTATGCTATGATGAACATATGTTTGGATATGGAAAACACATGTTGTTGCTGGAGAGGTTTTTATGATACTAGGTTAACAAGGGTAGTAGACAAGGGAAAAAGCCTCATTGAGGGGAGACATGGTTTTTAATCTGATAATACATTCCTAAATTATAATGTAGGTGTAGTATCTCCTGTCATCTCCTTTCAAACTAGGTAAACTCTGGAGGTCTTCCCCTCTATAGCAGATGGAGATGATTCCCAATGACAGAGGAAAAATTAACTCTGACAGAGGGCTTGATCATACCTGAAAGTCATATCTTACATTCCCTTATGGAGATGGAAAGCAGAGAAAGAGGATGTGGGATGAGGAGCAAGTGAAGTAACATAGCTGTAGGGGTCACAGTGGGACTCTGGGGATCCATCAATAATGCTTGATTCTACCAGAATACTGTGAACTATGGGAGGAATGCTGGGAGATCCACAGCAGGTAATCTGCCTCCCATTGTCTGCAAGTGACAAAAAATTTATACAGATATTCAGGAAAGGATTTATCTTTGGAAGGTACATTTAAGAACTTGGTTGTAAGTTACTTTTTCTATGTGCTATAAATGAAATCTGTTTCTTTTGTGACCAGTTGATTTTGCAATTGGTGTCTATCTCAATATAATGAAAGATACCAGCTTTTTTAGATGAGGGATAGGAGCCAAGAAAAAGAGAATCCCCTCAGGTGGGCCTATATCATGAGAGGATTTCTGACATGGGGGTTATATGTTTTGAAAGTAAAACCCTCTTATCTGGTATTTATTCATTAAAAAGCCCTCTATTAACTAGTGCTTCTAGCCCATCCACAGCAGTGATAATTGATGTCAATAATTATGTCTCCAAGGCACTGTAAGGCTATGAAGGACTTCCTATATCTTCAAAGATTTAATATTATTCAGCATAGTTTGAATGTTGTATTAGATTCTGATTCTCTGAAAGTTGGTGATTCATAGGAGAAGTACAATGGTATAGTTGAAAGACACTATCCTTGGTGTCAGAAGACCTAAGTTCAAATCTTGCCCATGACACTTTGTGACCCTAGACAAATCTTCCCTTACAGTTGCCCCATCTGTAAAATTAGAAAGTTGCACTAGGTGGCTTTTGAGGTCCTTCTTGTTCCAGATCTATAATCTTGTTTGGTATAGATGGTAAATCTCGATTAAATCGATCTGGTTCCTGATCAGTGCTCTTAAGAATGAGTATGATATATTGGATGGAATGTGAGTAAGGTGTCCTGGAAGAAACTAGGTAAAGTTACAAAACAAGTGTTTTCTATTTTCTTCTGTTCCAGAGAAATAGATTTCTCTTCCCTTTCTGCCTAGCAAAAAGGTCCAATTCCTTAAGGATTTAATCCATCTTAAAACTTCCCTGGAAAATCTCCTTAATTACTCAGACCCACAGAGATCTCTTCCTCTACTTACTATCTCTATTCATTTGACTATTAGCATTTGTTGTTTTGACACATATCTCATGCTGTTGCCTCATGTTATTATTTAACTTTTTAGGTGTATGTATCTTGTCTCCTCTTCCATAGTAAGGGACTAGGATCATCTGGGATCAAATTTCTTTGTAGCCCCTATAGTAACAGTAAAAGGATGGCAGGGAATCCACAAATATTTGTCATGATGAAAATTCATAGGATCATAGATTTAACGTTAAAAGGGACATTAGCAGTCATTACATTTTGCACCTAAAGAAGCTGAGATACAAAGAAATTCAGTAACTCACCCAGTATCACACAATTTGGTTAAATAGGTGAGGCAGTATCTGAATCAAGGTCTTCATGACTACAAATCCAATCCAGTTTTCCTTTTCAGTATACTATAGTACCACTGTCTATTCATTCCTATTGATCAGGTTATAGGTATAGCATTAATCAAGAATCAACTGATAAGTCACATTGACACTTTTAAACTTTTAAACATGTTTCCATATTACTCATACTGTAAAAGAAGAAACAGACCAAAAGAAAAAAATTTCATGAAAAAATAAAGTGAAAATAGTATGCTTTGATCTGCATTCAGATTCTATCAATTCTTTTTGCAGAGAATAACTTAATCATTCATAATTGATCATTTTACAATGTTGCTGTTACTATGTACAATGTTCTCCTGGTTCTTTTCACTTCATTTTTCATCAGTTCATGAGTCCATGTAAGACTTTTCAGGTTTTCATGAAGACTTTTCTAACCTTCACACCCAACCCTTTGTGTTATCTCCCCCAGATGCTTTGTTTCAAACCTTTCCTTTGATGCTGATCACATTCTCCCTAATAATAAAAGTAATAATATTAATAATATTTATATTGCCTCTGCTATGTGCCAGAACCATGCTTTCTTTTGCAAATATCTCATTTGTTCTCTTTGGATTAAGAAATTTGGTGGTAGAGGGGAAAGAATGCTAGATTCAGTCAGGTGGACCTGGGCTCAAATCCCATCTCTGTTACTTCTTAGCTATATGACCATAGACTAATCATAGCATCTGAGTTTCTACTTCCTCATGTATAAAATAAGTATAAGAATATCTTCAGAGCCTATCTTAAAGGATTGTTAGCCTCTATAAAATAGCTTCTTGTAAAGCAATTTTAAAAATGCTATTCACATGCCAATTTTTATAATTATTTATTTTCCTTCCTTATTTCTAGTACTAAAATGTGAGCACCTCGAGGGCAGGAATGTGTCTTGCTCAATTTTATTACCCAGGTCTCTGCCTGGTGCCTTGATTCCTAATATGTATTTGTCTAATTGCATACTAAAACAACTTCATCCAATACTCTCCTCTGTTAATGAAGAAGAATGCTATATAAGATATTTTGCTTTAGCTTAATAAACTTATAATTCAAAAAATCTTGCTTAATAAAGAAAGGAATTTTTCATCAGAATATTTTGGGACTAAATGATATTTTCCAAAATGCTACAAGTTAACAGCTTGGAAGCAGAAAACTCTAACCAAATAGCAAATTCTAGATGGAATTTTTTTGTTTCCCCCTAAATATATCAAATTCAATATTTTCTGCATAGGCAGAGAAATAATCTTCTAATGTGCATTTCATGACATTTATTCACATCCTTTCTGTTCATCATCCTTTGGCAAGACCTGTAGAAAGTCCAGCTGTTTGCTCATGAAGGATCACTGTTTATTCAAGAATTGGTACAGAGTAAGAAATGTTCTGTATCTCTTATATAATCTGCTTTTTCTTTGTATCCCCAGTGCCTAGCACAGTGCCTTGCTCTTTGTGTCTATTGAACTATACAAAATATCCAGATGGAAATGGAAAATCCCAAGTTTAAAATGTCAGATGTTTCCAAACATTTGGCAAAGCATAGACAAAACATCTGGATTCTTGACTAAATTTTTCTACTTCCAGCCTCATCTTTGGTGTTGGGTAAAAATAGTTTGAGATTGAATCTACATATGAAGCTAAATTGTCATCAAAGGATTACAAACAAAGGCCATGCTTGAATCACCCAGAAGAGCCCCAAGAGAACTGGCAGCAAATTGCTGATAGTATGGGATTCCATGAGACATAATCATATCCTTCATCTCAGTGTTCCCTAAGAGAATGAGAGCTTCCTTTATGTTGCTGATTGTCTCTTTGCATATGAAAAAGGAAAGTTTGGTTGGAGAAAAGCAATATATAAATGAAGTACTAAGTTGTTTGTGTACCTTGCTCCCCATATGTCTCTTTTTTGGCCACAAGACTTCTTCATATAAATTCAACAGAGAATCTTTACTTGACCTTGGCTTAAGCCCCATTGAGCTCCACCACTGGGGTTTGGAGCATGAGATGATAGATACAGAGTTAAAAAAGATCTAAGAGGTTATTCAGTCAACCCCGTCCCCCTTCTGCCATTTTATAGCTAAGGAAACTGAAGTTAAATAACTTCTCTGATATCCCAGAGGAGGCAAAAATCAGAGGCAGGATTCAAAAGCTAATTCTCTAAGCTGGAATTAAAGAATTATTAATAGAATTTATTAATTTGGGGATGAATTTGGGACTATTGTTATTTTTTATTAGTTTTTATTTTTATTTAGTTTTTTCAGTTTATTTATTATTTATATATGGTTACTTATTATTAGTTATAATATGTGTATGAATTGTATAATATTTTAAATACAAGTATTTAAATACAAAGTCAACTAAATAAAAGAAAATAACTTAAAGGTAAGAGAATTCTTTCTTAAAAGGAAAAAATTGTGTTGTTTTTCTTTCTAAATAATATATAACTCAATTCATAGGAGGCTGTAGGGTGAAGAGAAACAGGGAAGAAAGTAAGGAAGAGAAGAAGGAAAAAGAAAAGGAATCAATAAATATTAAAAATACACAAGAGAACAGAAGTAAATTCAGAAGAAAAGAGACAATCAGGGAAATATTTCTATTATATTGAATTTAAAGTGCCTTATACCTTAAAAAAAACAAAACTATGCAAAATGGCTATTCACAATTCAATGAATAAATCTCTTTTATGTTAGTTGTACACAGACAGGTTCAAATCTGAGAAGTTCATAATACAATTTTAAAAGGATTAGAGGATTCAGTTCCTATAATATACATATTATATATATATATATATATATATATAATACATATATCCATCTCAAGTTCACTGTGCAAAGTTATCACATGCAAAATACCAAATGTTAAATTAATGTTCATAGATTCTCTAAAACTGATTGATTCTCCATGTCTTTTCTGACATTTTGCTACCATTGTTGTCAGAGAGGAAGACGATGCCCAGAACTGAGGGGTCATTTTGCATTTAGGTTTCTTCCATGTGTTGGTCACCATACTAGAAATATGCTTTTCTAGACTTGGGTTGGTTTTTAGAAAGCAGATGCCAACTATTACTAGACCATGAATTCTCCTGAAATTCTTTCCAACTAAGAAAACAACCTGCATAGCTTGTGTTCCATTAATAATGGCCTTTAATAACACAGGGATACCTTTGGGCCATCCTGAAGCTTTGCTATCAATACCTTATGACATAGAGTAAGGACAGCCTGGGACTATGGAAAGCATACTGCTTTAGAATCAGGGAACCTGATTTTTAGTCCAAGACCTTTGTACCCATGTGATCTTAGGCACTTAATTTAACCCTTCAGGTCTTGGTTTCTCCTCTTTGGGAAATAATAGGACTTGTCCTAGATGATTTTTTAGATCCTTCAACGTTTAAATTGATGCAACTATAGGTAATAGGAGTTAGAGAAAACAAAAGTCCATGCAGAGAAATCTCATCTATAGGTATTTTCAGAAGTATGTTAATACTATTTTATGGTGGAAGTATTTGAAGCATGAACTTCTATCAAATCATACACACACACACACAATTAAAATATGATTTTCAGGGGCAGCTAGGTAGAATACTCCATGGAGTAAGGACAACCTAATTCAGACATAGGATTTCTAGTTGTATGATCCTGGGCAAGTCACTTAAACCCCAAATACCCCTAAATATATACAGACACATGCATATATTTATAAACATATGTATAAATAAATCAGCTCAACCCTATGAGTTAGGTTCAATAAAGAGAATCATCATAGGACCATAGGTTTAGAGCTGGAAGGAATCTTAGAGACCATCAAGTTCAATTTTCTTATTTTACAGATGAGGAACCTGAGACATTCATAGGGTGACTTACCAATGGTCATACAGATAGTAAGTGTCTAAAGCAAAATGTAAATTCAGCTCTTCCTGAACTGAAATTCAATGTTAAATATTCATTCTACTATACTTCCTTTTATTCAATCCAGTCTAGACACCAGGTGATTTCCATTCCTTGTGACTCATAGAATCTTCTAATGTCCCTCACAAATCATTTAGGAACTGTCCTCCCCAACTAGAAAATCAGTCTTGTTGAACCCCCCCTCCAATACATTATTAGTGACTTAGTTTAGTTTTATTTGAGAGGTCCAAGATTCAAGAAGTCAAAGATGTTCACCTTGGTCTAAATTGACACTCATATTGATCCCTGAACATGTCAATTTCTATGGTCTTTACTTTGCATTCCAAACCTATTGACTTACAGAACTTCAATGAGTATTAAAAAATATATTTTTCCTTGGTCTTTGTTCTTTCTCAGGATACAAGACCAAGGACTATTACCTTTAATTTAAAAAAAAATGTTGTCTTATTATGTAATTCTGCTATATCTCATACTACATGTTTGTTTCTTTAAGGATATGATTTCTCTCTCATCACATTCAACTTAGATCAATCCATACTATGGGAATGATGTAAAGACTAGCAAACTGCCTTCTGTGGAGGGTGGGGGGAGGGAAGCGAGATTGGGGGAAAATTGTAAAACTCAAAATAAATAAAACCTTTCTAAAATTTGAAATGTATATATATATATATATATATATATATATATATATATATATATATATATATATAATTTCCTCTGTAGAAGAAGAGAGAAAAAAATGTGTTAATTTGAATTCAACAATTCTCTTGAAGCATAACAGGTACTTCTGCCTCCATAATAGAGTTTTAGACTTCACAGATAGCATTGTGCTGCCTGCATTTGAGGATTTCTAAGATTCTGAGCCTCAGGGAAGGTTTTATCAAGGAAAATCCCCAATCTCTCCCCTTTTGAGCTTTATCTTTGACATTTTCATATTGTTTCTAGTTCAAGTAGGCTTCATGAATCCAAGCGATTTGAGGCTGCCTTGCCTGAATTCATTTCTTTATTCATTATTTTCCAAATTCAGGAACTTTCTTCTCTCTTTTTTCACCTATTAAATTTATTTTGTGGTATAAGCCAAGAGAGGGACTGACCAGGGCCCAGGAGAAGAGTCCCAGAATCTTCCACCTGGTGCTAACCTCAAAGCACAGTTTTAAGGGGGGTACTAAAAGTCTTTTCTGATCTCATTAGCTATTGGTAATCTCTCCTTGTTGAAATTATTTTTATATGCTTACTTGCTCTATTCAGACTTTTTTTTTTCAGTCACGTTCCAACTCTTCTTGACCCCATTTTGGTTTTTCCTTGGCAAAATATAGAGAGGTTTGGTATTTCCTCCAAAAGTTCATTTTACAGATGAGGAAACTAAGATAAATAGAGTCAAGTGACTTGCCCAAGCTCACACAGCTAGTATCTGAGAACCATCAATGCTATAAGCATTGTGCCACTTAGCATAACCCCATGCTTACTTGTAGGTCCACTGTATCTCTTTACTGCCCTCCTCCGGTAGAATATGAGCCCCTTGAAGGCAAATTTACTTTCTTTCCCCCCTTTATCCTTAGGACTTATAAAACATTATGGGTCTTAAAAAGGGTATATTGATAGGGGCAGCTAGGTAGTACAGTGGATAGAGCACCAGCCCTGGAGTCAGGAGGACCTTAGTTCAAATCCAACCTCAGACACTTAACAATTGCCTAGCTATGTGACCTTGGGCAAGTCATTAAACCCCCATATATTTTTTTTTAAAAAGTGTATGTTGAACTGAATTGGACTGAATGATATTCAGAGAATCCTTCTAAGCTCGTGAAAAGCTAGTCTTGCCTTGGGTCCTAGCTCTGTAACACTAGCACACACTCATGTTTTCTTCCATGGGCTCTGAAAAGGATGAATGTGGAGCCAAGTTATAGATAAAGAGGGTAAGATGAAATGAGAAAGTGACATACCCAAACTGCAGCCCAGACATCCTTCTTCACAAGGCATGCAGTCTTCATAGTCTGGATCTTTTACTTCCCCTAGACAGTGAAGGAATTGAGAGCACTGAACTCATTTTTAATCAAAGGAAAGGACACTAATGGTTTAGAAAATCTATTGTTAAGTAATTTATTTTTTAGCAATCAGCCAAGTAATTAAGAAGTTGATAACTCCTTTCCAGGTTGTATATGTTACTCCCTTTTTTTATTTCCTTATATTAATTTAGTAGATTAGATCAGCTGTATCAAATAAAATGGGGGAAGAAAGTTTAAACTTTTGCAAGACAACTGGACTTAAAATCTAGTTGGTAGACTTATTTAAAAAATAGACACGCCACTGGGGATTGCAAAAGAACTCAGTATGAAAATGAACATTTTTATCTATCCCTTCAAACAAGAACCTTTTTATTGGCTTTAAATCCTCAAATACATAGGAAAAAAATAACTTCCTTAATAATTCTTACTAGAATGCTTTTCATCAAGAGAACTCATAGTCATTATTCACTGAATTGAAGATATTCTTAGTACAAAGGAAAGAAATCACTTCAAAAATTAAAAAAAAAAGACTTTAGTCTCCCACTTTCCCTGGGACACAGAATAAACTATAAGTTCAGTTGACCAGAGCTGCAACACCAAGCTGGAATTTATAGGGTACTGACAGTACTGAGTTTGTTCAATTGTTTTTTAGCCTCATAACACTGAATGTTTATTGTTCAGTTGTGTCTGACTCTCCATGACGCCACTGATGGGGTTTTCTTGACAAAAATACTAGAGTGGTTCGTGCCATTTTCTTTACCAGCTTATTTTACAGATGAGGAAACTGAAGTAAAGAGGGTGAACTGACTAACCCAGGATCAGTACTATAGGAAGTCACCAGATAGGGTACTTCTGCTTGGAGATTATACCCCAGGAGAGTTCCTCCAAGGCATTGCCCCAACCTGCTTTCTCTCCCAGAGGTAACTTCCCCAACAGGTTGCCTGGAAGATCTTCTTTTTATGGAGTTCTGTGTTTCAAGATGTGAAGATCTCCATTTACATACTCTTAATCTCTACTAAAATAAATTTGTCTTAGCATGTTCATTTGAGGTCACCTTTTTTTGCCGTTTACCTTGGGAAGTCAAAATTGCTCATTATTAACATGGGAAGCAGTTTTTTAATGAAGGTAGCCTCACTTATCTAAGTGTGTGATATATACTAGCACCTCATTAGAGAAATTCAGGTAGTTTTGTGAGCATTAGTAGAACATAAAGAGAAGTAGAATGTGGAAACTGAATGGTTTAATAGATAATATGTTGGATTTGATAGTGGGGAGAGTTGGGTTCAAATCCTGACAAAGCCATGTACTAGCTCTATGACCTTGAGCAAAACTCTTATCCTCTCTGATCTTGTTTTCTCATCTGTAAAATGAGGATAATAATAATAATAGAAACTACACCATAGAGCTATTGTAAAGATCAGATGGGATAATATTTGTGAAGTACTTTAGAAATTTTGTGGTGATTGTTTAAATGGGAGGTGTTACTATTTATTAGCTCCTTGATGATACATGTTTATTTTTTGTTTTTGTATCTATAACACCTGATAGAGTACTCTGCACTCAATTAATGCTTATTGAATGAATGAAATGCTTTTTCTCCAAAGACTCGGTCCTAGGTAATAGAAGCCAAGCCTTTTGATACCTAGTAAGTGAGAAAGATATGTACCTGTATGGGGAGGGAGGAGAGATTTGAAAGAAAAGAGAGCAAAATCAACATCTCCACTTTATATAGAGGGTAGCAAAGTGTGGTGAGGCCCACGGTCATCTGAAGTATCAGCCCTTGGGTTAATGAACAAGAGCTCCCAGTAGAATCAGCTTACCTTCTTTACATTCTAACTTCTGGCAGGTGTTGTTTGTGGGTAAGATGTAGTATCCTTGCAAACATTGAGTGCAGTAAGAGGAGCTACTGCAGAATTCACAGTTCTCAGGGCAGGAAAGGCAGGTATTGTCAGAATGGTGGTACCCAGCTGGGCAGCTTTCCCAGCATTCACCCATGTACAGAAATCGCTCCTTCCCAAGCTTGTCTGAACAGCAGAGAAGAAGAAAAGAGAGGGCAAAGATGAGAGAAGGCAAGGAAATAGTCACAAAATTAGAAAGAGAAGCTTTACCTCCAAGAGATAAAAAAAAATAAAATTGCTTTAATAGCAATCTCATTATTTTTTAGCCTGTAGATGTTGTATAACAGAAAGAACAATGAGATCTGAATTCTAATCCTGCCTCCAACATCTATTATCTTTATGACTATGAGTTAATCATTTAATTTTGCTGGACCTTGCATCCTTTTCTATAAAATGAATGGAATAACATCTGTACTAACTACTTCATAGGGTTGTTATGGTTTCAAATGAACTAATGTATCTAAAGTACTGTGCAAAATTTAAAGTACTCTGTTATACTCAGGTAGTAGTAGTAGTAGTAGTAGTAGTAGTAGTAGAAGAAGAAGAAGAAGAAGAAGAAGAAGAAGAAGAAGAAGAAGAAGAAGAAGATGAAGAAGGGGAAGGGGAAGGGGAAGGAGAAGGAGGAGGAGGAGAAGGAGAAGAAAGAGATGGTGGTGGTGGTGGTGGTGGTAGTGGTTGTGGTAGGAGGAGCAGGAGGGGAGAAGTTGTAATAGTAGTAATAGTAATAGTTGTAGTTATAGTTGTAGTTGTAGTTGTAGTAGTAGTAGGAGGAGGAGGAGGAGGAGGAGGAAGAGGAGGAGTAATTCTTATCCAAAAGATCTTTTATGGCATAGGGCAGAGAATGTTATATTTCAATATATATAATATATTGTATGTATGTATGTATGATAATATATAATATATTCATATAAAATAGGCATTCAATATATTCCTACTATTTGCTAGATGCCAGGTCAAGCATTGGGGCTGCAATGAGGAAAACTGAAGCAGTCCTTGTCCTTAAAGAACTTATATTATATTAGAGGGGAAATAACAATATATGTGTTGTTGTTGTTGAGGTATAGTTGACACTTTGTGATCCTATTTTGCATTTTCTTGGCAAAAGATATTGATGCAATTTGACAATCCTTCTCCACCTCTTTTTACAGATGAGGAAACTGAGGCAAGCAGGGTTAAATGGCTTGCCCAAAATCACACAGCTAGGTGTCTGAGGCTAATTTGAACACAGGAAGGTGAGTCTTTTTGATTCCAGGTCTGACCTTTTATTCACTGCAACCATATAACAAAAATAAGCAAATACACTAAATATACATATATTTGAAAGTTTCATTATGAATATAATACATGTAACATTATGCTACACATTATGATTTTTATATCATATCACATCTGATATAATTTGAACTCAGGAAGATGAGTCTGGCAGATTCTAAATCCAATGCTTTATCCACTGCACCACCTAGTTCACTCAGAAGTATAGTAATGTTCCCAAATTACAGAAAAACTAATATTTGAAAGGTTATTTAAAAATTTTTTAAATTAGCATATTTCTTATTAAAATTCAACATTAAACACCTTGAGCTTTAGTCAATTTTTGAACTTGGTATACATTCTCATCAACTAATGCTCAGTAACTAAAAGGATTCTATTTGTAATCCTAGCTCTAAACTCATCCAAAGAACAATATTTTGATGCACAAATGACAATTTTGATGAGATTCCATAAGAAAACATCGAATGGAACTAGGTTGGGGGACCAAGGTGATCAAATAGAGGATCTACCTCTACCTATCCATAGGTCTGAGAAAAGATCACCCAGATACTGCATTATATAATGATTGCCCCATCTTATTAAAATTGAAAATGTATTATGCAAAGTTTGCAAAACTAAATAATTATAAAAACAATTTAAATAATTACATTTTCAAATTATGTTTTTTACAAGTTTGGAAGATTTCTACTTCTAAAGTTTTTAAGGTTTAAACTTTTGGGACTTGCTGTGTTTGTAATTAAGTATTTGTATATCTATACCTATAATCAAACCTGTGATTTCATTGTATAGGCAACTTTCATTGAGGAATCATCCTTCACCAGTACCCACTGGGTAGCAGTTAGATAATTTGCAAGCTCAGCAAGATATCCATGGATTACAGAAAGATTGAATGGATTATCAATGGTCACATAACTAATCTATTACAGGCAGAACTTGAACTCAATTATTGAGTCTAGCTCTCTTCACTATGTCAAGCTGTTTTTTCAAAAATAAGATATATGCAAAATAATTTATGCAAATAGACTGAAGCAGAGTACCATGAAATGGGGGGAAAAGGATAAATATTTATTTTGGTTATTTTTTGGCCCATAGTCATATGGTTGCTAGTCTGGGTTAGAGACAGGATTGGAAAGCAAGTCTTTCTGAAACCAATATCAGTCCTTTAGTCACAATACTATGCTTCCTTTTGTACAGTGTCATTGGAAAAATGATGATTTATTTATAAATATCTCACAGGAAACGTGAAAGAAAAAATTCCACATATATACTTGTATTATGGCTGTTTTTCCAATGGTCTCTTTCCATACACAATATGAGGGCTTTGTGCGTGTGTGTGTGTATGTGTGTGTGTGTGTGTGTGTGAGATAAAGAGAGAGAGAAATATTTCTTCTTCATGAACTCACATATTAAAAGATTAACAAAGGGCCTAGATTACATTGCTTTATAAAATATCACATAACTTCCAGGAAGTTCTATAAGAAGTATGGCAGTACCACAAATTCATCATACATAATACAAAATACATTTTTAAATGAATTAAGAATGTATTTTGCAAAAAAAAGAATATATTTCAAAGAGAATTTAAAAGCATCTTAAGCATCTACATCTAATGTGTAGAAATCCAGTATTAAAGAACTTAAGTTTTTAAAAAATTATGAAATTGGGGCAGCTAGGTAGCATAGTGGATAAAGCACCGGCCCTGAAGTCAGGAGTACCTGGTTTCAAATCTGGTCTCAGACACTTAATAATTACCTAGCTGTGTGGCCTTGGGCAAGCCACTTAACCCCATTTGCCTTGCAAAAGAAAAAAACAAAAAACAAACAAACCTAATGAAATTGATGAACCTTTAATGCATTGGCTATAATTCATCACAAAGAAATACCATATTTCAATAATAATAAAAATAATATTTATATAATACTTTAGGATTTGTAAAGTTTTTGCCTTTGTCATTTCATTTGATCCTGACAGCTCTGAAAAGTAATTACTCTTTCTATTTTTCATATGAGACAATTAAGCCTAGAAGAAGTTGTCTCTTATTCAAGGCTCCAAAATTAAGTAATTATCTGAGTCAATACTTGAACTCAGGTCTTTCAGATTCCAAGTTTGGT
Source organism: Macrotis lagotis (assembly GCF_037893015.1). NCBI lineage: Eukaryota > Metazoa > Chordata > Mammalia > Peramelemorphia > Peramelidae > Macrotis > Macrotis lagotis. The sequence continues at coordinate 146,460,337 of NC_133666.1, forward strand.
GCTCTAAGCATATCCATGTAGATAAGATACTACAGTGGAGATGATGACCTTGGTGCTCTAAAGGAATACTTTCTATTTTCTTTAAAGGACTAGCAATGGGAAGCCAACATACGATTATAAAAAGTTGTGCTAATACACTCTTCAAGTCAGTTGACTGATGTTCATTATCAAAGAGCAACTCAGTGAGACTACAGTCTATTCAGTGAAAAGGGCACCCATGCTGACAAAATCATAAGCTTTTAGAATCACCCAAGATTTTAGGTCTCCCATTTGTCTCTAAACCTGTAGTTCCAAAACTTGGCATACACTCTTGTACATTTGTTGTTCAGTTCTGTCTGACTGGGTGACCCCATTTTGAGGGTTTTCTTGGCAAAAACACTGGAGAGGAGACAAACCTGGAGAGGTTTGTCATTTCCTTCTCTTAGTTCTTATACTTAGTAGTTACTTAAAAGTGTTTGTTGTTGGATACAAAGAGAACTGCTGATAATGTAAGATGGGAGAATGAAATTTAGGATTACTAATATATTCAAATCATGGGTGTACAATATTCATTTCATTAGAGAATGTATTAAGTAAGAGTTTAAATTAGTAATTAATACTTTCAATTTTATTAGTTAATATTTTAACTTTTAGACATTTTAAATCATTTAAAATATCTTGATATTTAAAAATACATTTTTTGAATTAGATATTGTATTTAATGTTAATCATAAAAAATTAACTTTAGCCTTCAAGTCATTTCAAGGCATCAAAGAAACTGAAATTAAAACTTAATTTTTTAAAAACTTAGAAAAATTCAGATTATAGAGTGAAACACAAAATATACTTTTTGTTTTGATACATAGAGGGCATTTACATAATAAGTACTCTTTGATTAATTGATGTTTGGGCATGCCCAGCACCCATCGTTCACATCTATAATTTTTCTTCTTCATAGCAAGATGTCACATAAATACTGTCAGATTGGCAGTAGAAGTATGTTTATCTCTGGTTTAAATTGAGTTACCCAGGATTATTCACCCAGTATCAGAGGCAGGATTAGAATCCAGGTCTTCTAATTCTATAATCAGACTCCTTCCATTGGGCAAAGGAATTAGTTTAAGTTGAGCATTTAAGGTATGATCTTCCTGTCAAACATCTTAGAGGCTGGTTCCTTTATTTAACTCCAAAGTGAAATGGCATATCTATCCATAGCTACCTTCTAATTGCAAAGAAAAAAAAATACAGTTGAATACATGTGCTAATCGAAGGTGATACACCTCAAATTTAATTTCCTTGTTGGGCTCTGTTAGAAATGCTCTTATTTGGGGCAGCTAGATGGCACAGTGGATAGAGCACCAGACCTGGAGTCAGGAGTACCAGAGTTCAAATTCGACCTCATACTTAATAATTACCTAGCTGTGTGACCTTGGGCAAGCCACTTAACCCATTGCCTTGCAAAAAAAAAAAGAAATGCTCTATATTAATTTTGATTTTGCATCCAAGGAGATCCAGTCCTCAAGAGTTTTGTTTCATCAGACACAAAGTTTTTATTCTATGATGACTTTTTGTCATTATTCCTAGAGTATGACTATACATAAGAAATATGTTAGAATGAGTACTCATTGCTGAGATTATTATTTTCAATTATTATTATATGATCATTATTCATAATTATTGATTAATAATAATTGGCATAATATAATGCTTTAAAATTTGCAAAATATTTATACAATATCTTTGTTTCAGCCTTTCAGCAATCCTGTCAGGTGGGACTGACAGATATTATTCCTGTTTTACAGAGAAGCAAACTAAGCCTTGCATCAGTAAGGTGTCTTGCCCAGGGTCATACAGCCCTTAAATGTCTGATGCAGAATTCTCTAAGTCTAGTATTAGACCATTAGGGTCACAATCAATTATAATGAAGTTCTTTTGACCAGAAACAGATGTTGTACATATACATACTTGGGAAGTTTCATTTAAAAACATTTCTGTTGTCTTCCCATTGTATTCTACCAAGGAGAAGAAAACAGAATAGATTGGAAGGGTGTGGGTATCTAAAATATTGAATCGATTTGGAAAGATTAGGAAGATATGTTGCCCTTGGTTTACCGATAAAGGTGCTTGTCCTGCTTTCCTTAGATATCTACCACAGGCCACTGCTCATTTATGATATCTGTCAAGCCTTGGCCCTATTTACAATGATCTAAGCATCCTTCCTTACAGATGATAATTGGGATCGCCCACAGGTTTAAAATGTCAGCTTTAAATCTTTGAATTTCTTGCCACAAGCTCATGGGACTTAAATCCATGTAATACCATAAAACCCTGGAATGACTCTAGACCAGCTTTAGATGTAGGGAGAGAGGGCAGCAGCCTACTCAGTGTGGTTTCAGAGGACAAAGCCTTTCATTCCAAACTCAGAGAAGAGGCTTAATATTCAGATTCCCCTGTGAGACAAAACTAGCAAATTCATACTCACATGGGGAAAGACTGATGAGATCGCCAAGACCCCGATGTCAAAGGAAAGGAACCAGGAAAGGGAACTACACAGAGTATATAGGACACAGAGTATAAAGGACACAAAAGTAGAAGACTGGGAAAACCTCAAAGGATAAACTTCGCCTGCTTCCTACGTCTATCACCTGCTATCTTTAACATGAATAAGGAAAAGGAGTGCAATAAGGTCATATAACATATGGTCCTGCTTTGTGACTGGATGAATTTATCTTTATATTCAGCAAGTTAGAGGGGAATATTTTTTTTGAACTTTTCATCCTCTATTTCATACAGTGCCAAAAAAGATTTTTTACTGAAACTTAAAGCAGCTTACTGTGTGTGTCCGTGTGTGTGTGTGTGTGTGTGTGCTTTTGAGAGAAATTCATGTTTTCGAATATCACCTGGTTTTTATACCTCTTCATCTTTGATGTTCCCCTTTGACCTAGTGACATACTAATAATAGAGCAGAGAGCAAACCCTCCACACCTTTTTCATTTTCTCTTTAGTAGCTTCTTGAAGGTAGTCTTGTGATCCCTGTCTCTTAGCAATGTGGAGTTTATAGGTTGTTTCAAAGTGACTTCTCCATCCCCATTGGATGCTTGGATTGGGGGTGGATTTCAAGTTGAGACACACATAAGATAGTATAAAAGAGTCTATGGTCCACTCTCACCTTTTTGTAGAAGGGTTGTCCAATACAATGTCATAACTAGAATAAGGCATACTGGGACTTTGTCCCAGAACACCAAAATTTAGAGAGTACCAACATTCAAAACATGTACTTTTTTCAACTATGGAAATAAAACTAGGTTTAGTACCTAGTAAACAAGAATAATTAGATAAATCAGGAAGCTGCCAAATGGGGAACATTGTCAATAATCACCATCTGTGAACCACAATCATAACTAATTCCTTCTCCTGCTGAATTGAATTTTTCTTAATTATTGTCATTAATTTTCATATTATGGATTATATAGTTGATTGAGGGTATCCTTGGGTAGCTTACTCCCAGGTTCTCTGTTGATGTGTAGGGAAGGAAGGAATTCACCAGCAGAAGGAATCTTTTTGCAGATTTCTCTGGGTCTTTGCTCTTTTTTGGGGGGTGGAGGATGTGGAAAATTGGACTACTTTTTTTGTAAAGCTATTCTAAATTTGTGGATTGGGGATAAAGGCCAGGACAAGGTTTAAAAAGAACAGTCCTTTATGTGACCCAAGGATTGCAGTGTGCCTATTACATTTCTGACACTTGATGAATCAGAGAGATCTGACCTACCCATCCATTCTCTTTTTAAAATTTTAAAATTTATTTTTAGCATTTAAAAAAAAATTTGAGTTCCCATTTCTCTCCCCACTTCCCATCTTCTAAGAAGGCAAGCAAAAAATCATATCAGTTAAGATCCCTTCAGTTACCCTTTCAGAGACATAAGCCTGTTATTAAAGGCTTCCCACAATCTAGTGTTGCTCCTCTTTTCTAACCTTATCATATCCTCTTCTCTTTCTATTCAATACTTCTGTCACATTAGATGATTTGTTATTTTTTGTATAAACCATGAACTTGACCCCCACCAGGTTTTTGTTCTCACTCTTCTTTATGTCCATAATGCCCATGGTTGAAATTCTTCCTACTCCTCTTTATAATCCAACTTAAATATCACTTTCTTCAGGAAACCTACTGTGATCCTCCTAAGTAAGTTCTCCTCAGGAACTCAAGTATGTTACTTGTAACTCTCTCATTTTTTTATATTAATATTATAGGTCTCTGCATATATATCCCATATTCCTTTTAGAATATGAGAGAAATGATTATTAGTAACTAATAATCTGGGAGATTTAGTTTCCTCTTTTTCTATTTTCAAGATCTTGGTCTCTGAAGTTTGAGTTAACCTTCTCTATCAGATCCTATGGAACTTTCAAGGAATCTCTAGTTCTGGGTGAATTCCTTCCATTAAGCTTGGGTGATGACAGACTTTTTGTCTAAATTGCCCAAAGTTGGGGAGTGGTCTGAGAATAGTGATAGACTTTCTTTTTTTCATTGTAATATTCATTCTCTCATTAATAGTTTTTTTATTTTAGGTTTTTGCAAGGCAAATGGGGTTAAGTGGCTTGTCTAAGGCCACACAGCTAGGTAATTATTAGGTGTCTGAGGCTGGATTTGAACTCAGGTACTCCTGACTCTAGGGCCGGTGCTCTATCCACTGTACCACCTAGCTGTCCCCTCTCTCATTAATTATTAACCAATTAGGGTTTGATTTTCAGGCTGGAGAATACCTATTCATTGAAGGGTATATAAACTGTGATCCTACTACTGTGATTGTTTTTGGTCTAAGAGAGAATTGGCCAAATGACCATTCTTTTATAAAAGTGCTGGAATTAGAACACCCTAACAGCAACACGGGGGGGGGGGGGATCATCAACCTTAATAGACTTGCTCACTCCATCAGTGCAACAATCAGGCACAATTTTGGGGTATCTGCAATGGAGAATACCATCTGTATCCAGAGAAAGAATTGTGGAGTTTGAACAAAGACCAAAGACTATTACCTATAATTTTTTTAAAAAGTTATCTTATGTAATTTTGTTATCTCTTATACTTTATTTTTCTTCCTTAAGGATATGATTTCTCTCTCATCACATTCAACTTAGATCAATGCATACCATGGAAACAATGTAAAAGCTAATGGACTGCCTTCTGTAGGGGGTGGGGGGGGAGGGAAGCAAGATTAGGGGAAAATTGCAAAATTCAAAATAAATTTTTTAAATGCTGGAATTATTAATAAAATAACTAATTCCTTAGAAATTATTTCTCTTCAAACTTGCAATTTCCATAAGTGTAAGCTCTATCTTATCTGAATGTTTTACATACTTCGGGTCCTAGGAAAACATTCTATACATAGTAAGCATTTAATCTAATTAAAATTAGGCAACATTTATAGATTTAAATCCCAAGAACTAAGTAACTCACACTTCTTGGCAGGTCCCCTACCAAAGGCAGGTCTCCCTATAAAAATATAAGGTTTTTGAGAACAACTTTCTTATGTTATATTTGTATCTTCAAAATTAGCATAGCATCCAACACTGAAATACTTTCATTCATTCATTCATTCATTCATTCATTCATTCTGAACTCATAGTTTTGAAGAATACTGATGAATCCAGGCTCACACCTTTTGTACAAGAGACATTGCTCCTAAATAAAGCTAAATGGTAACAGTTGAGGGAATAATCTGAGACAATAACGTATAAGCAGTTATCAGCTATTCTTACCTGTGCCACAAGCGGTACAGTTGGAGGGTTCAGGTCCTTGGCATTCTTTGCAAGTGTGGTGACATGGATGGCATTGGTTCTTAAATTCAAATTTCCCTGAGGGACAAGTCTGGACACAATAGCCATTGTCAAGGAATCTGGTGCAACAGGAGGAAGAACATGCAAGAATTACAGAAATCACAAAGGAAGAATTTTTTTACAACAGAGTACTAAAGTAATACTTGGCTTATGTCTTTTTGTTCCACACTGACTTTTTTTGTTTTATGATTCTACCACACTACTGAGTTCATACTTTACATTGATTTCCTACTTATCCCCCTTCCCCTTTTACCACTCCCTTTCCCTCTTTTCTAGATTTCTCAGAAAGCAACCCTGAGTAATTTGATTAACTTGGCTCACCTGCCTTGGAAGATCTGCGTGAGGTAAATACTCAGATACTAGCTGTATGACTCTGAACAAGTCACTTAATTCTGTTTGCCTCAGTTTTCTCATCTGTAAAATAAGCTGGAGAAGGAAATGGCAAACCATTCCAGTGCCTTTGCAGAGGAAACACAAAGAGGCAGATGCAATTGAAAAATGACTGAATAACAATAGTGACTGCCTGGGGGGAATATGGGGATAGAGGAAAAATTGAAAAGAAAGAAGGGATACTGTCCAGGGAACCCTGAGGTCCAGGGAGAAGTAATGATGTGAGCAGAAAATTTACCATCCAGATCCTGGGAAAGAGAGAAGGCAAAATGATAATATGCCATCATAAACTCATAATGGATTCAAGATAGAAATTTATTATACAATACAAAAAGGAGGGATTACTATCCTTTCCCCTATACACACAAACTTTCCTAGACCCCTCTTATGTTTCTTGGGATTATAGAGATCATATATAAAAATGAATTTAAGAACAATCAACGTGTGCCATTTTGAATTGTAAAAACAGTGTTTCTAAGCCCCTTCTTGGCCTGTTAGAGAACTGGTCTTTAGGAAAAAGTGGCGAGTATTCTCAACTAGAGAAGAACTGCTAATGGAGTGTGGGAAGAATGGCAGAACTCAATGAACATCATTTGCTGGAGGAGAGTAGAAATGCCAAACAATGGCAGGCACAATAGGGAACCTGGGTTGGATAGGAAAACTGAGAAACAAGAAGGGGCAATGAAAAGACAGTATAAGAAAGGAGATGATTGCCAGCTTCTTGAAGAGAGTGGAACTACCAAACAATGGAGAGCAATCAGCAATATCAATTAGAGAGGCAGGAAGTTAAAAAGTATTAACAATTAGTCATTTAACTGGCTCCCTTCATTCAGCTACCACTATACCATGGCCACTTCCTTATTTCTCTCCCCTACTTTTCATCTCTTGCTTTCTCAACAGTAATAAAACCAATGCCATTGCTTCTAGAAGACAGAATTTGATAGATTGACCTATGACTCCACTCATCCTTATGACTTCCCAGACCAAAACATCTTGGCCACCATTCCTTCCTTGAGAGCATGAACTGTTTTGTTTTTGTATTTGTATGCTGGAGCTTATCACAATTTTGTCATCACTGTGGACCATTTAGCCATGAAGAGAAGAAATCTAGAGGGGGAAAAATGCCCTAATAATCCTAGGATTTAAGTCTACCCAGGGAAGTAATATAAGTCCCATGAACTATGTAAGTTCCATATGTTTTTTACTACTTATATATAATACTATTAATATGTTGAACTTTGTTGATCTGTGTGTTTATAAGGGGAGCTGGTGATTACAACTGAGGTAGTGTCACATACTGAGACTCTCATGATAGAGATAATAATGATCACAGAAGTGAGAAATACTTCAATTGTACTTGACTTCTTTGGGTGAGGAAGAAACCATTGTCAGAGGTCTTATACTTTTCTTAGGGAACAATAGAGAAACAATCATTTTTCTCCTTCAAATTCCTGAAAAACTTTTCCTGTCATTCTCAAATGGCTCTCTTTGATTATCAAAAAATTAATATTATTTTTAAAAACTATCACATTTTATGGAATAGATATTTGTAGTTTACTAGGTGGTGTAGTGGCTAGAGCACTGGCCTTAGAGTCAGGAGGATGGGAGTTTGAAACCAGCCTCAGACAAAAACTAGCTGTGTGACATTGGGCAAGTCATTTAACCATGCTTACCTCACATCTAGGGCCATCTCCAGTCATCCTGATTCATATCTGGCCACTGTATCTTAGATGACTCTGGAGGAAAAAGTGAGGCTGGTGACTTAGCACAGCCCCACCCACCCCCAAACATGAAATTGATACCCATTTATCTGGGAGGAAATGTGATTGTAGTGAGGAGCAGTGTGATATAGTGGATTGGTTTGTTTTTCTTGGACTCAGAAAGACCTGTGCTCCAGTTCCATCTCAGACATTTATTAACTTATAAGAAAGTCACTTCACTTTTTTATGTCTCATTCTCCTCATTTGTAAATTGAAAAGGCTAAACTTGAAGGCCTTTAAAGACCCTTCTAGTCTAAATCTATGATGCTGTGATCCTCATTGAAAGAGATCTAGTCTTAAAATCAGAAGACCTGGATTCTTCTGTGCCATATACTTTGTGACTTAAGGTGAATCATTTCTAGACCTCAGTGTTCTCATCTAAAGAATTTGAACTGGATCAGGATCAATAAACTTTGAGCCAAGGGTCAAATCTAGCCTGTTGCCATCATAGATCACAGATCATAGTCCTAGTATAAGAGACTAAAGAGACCAAACAGTTCAACTTCCTTTTTTTTAGGAGGCTTAGAGAAAGAAGTCAATAATTTGTCAAAGTCCCATAGGTATCAACTTGTAGAACTAAGATTTGAACACAGGTCCTTTGATTTCTTTATTCTGCACTATTTTATAATGGGATCAGTGAGCTTCTGTTCCTCTCCCCCTCTTTGACTATCAAACACTACTCTTTCCATACAGTATCCTTAATGTAAGCAGCAATACTTCAGACTAGCTGCTGACTTTGTAGATTCCATTCGGGGCATACTCACAAACATCTGGCTACCCATGTCATCTAACCTCCACACCCAAGAAAAGCAAATTATCCTATCAACCCCACTATGCTTATAAAGAGAAAGCATCTTTCAGTGGTCAGATAGTTAATTCAAGTCAATGAGGAAAAACCCAGTTCCAAACTGGCTATGATTTTCAAGCATGAGATTTATCAAGGAAGTATTTGAGTTAAAGAAAAAAAATGAAGAAATGACATGTATGACATGTCCTCAGTATATGATGGTGATGGAAGGAATGGAAAGCAAGTACTAGATAAGAGCTTTCAAGGTTTCCAACCAAAAGCCTACTGGAAGATGAATTTAACATGAAAAAAGGAAAATGGGGGTACATTTATCCAATTTGCTCATTTTCTTATTAAATCTAATTGGAGGAAAGTGGGAGGGGGAAAGAGAACATATAAAATATATCATTACTTTATCTATAAAGGCAACAAAATGAGTTCTAGCTGAAAAATTATTTATTTCTGGGGGCGGCTAGGTGATACAGTGGATAGAGCACCGGCCCTGGAGTCAGGAGTACCTGAGTTCAAATCTAGCCTCAGACACTTAATAATTACCTAGCTGTGTGGCCTTGGGCAAGCCATTTAACCCCATTGCCTTGCAAAAACCTTAAAAAAAAAGGAAGAAAAATTATTTATTTCCCATTTGGGCTTCTCTCATGACAGGGTTATTTGTGAGTATCCTCTTTTCTCTTCTCTTCTCTTCTCTTCTCTTCTCTTCTCTTCTCTTCTCTTCTCTTCTCTTCTCTTCTCTTCTCTTCTCTTCTCTTCTCTTCTCTTCTCTTCTCTTCTCTTCTCTCTCCCGATTTCTTCCCTCTGTCTCTATGTCTATCTCACTTGGTCTCTCTGTCTCTTCTTCAGTGTCTTTGTCTCTTTCTGTCTCTTGACAGTCTCCATCTCTCTGTCTCTGTTTCTCTCTCTCTCTCTCTCTCTCTCTCTCTCTCTCTCTCTCTCTCTCTCTCTCCAGCTGTCTATCTATATCTCAATGTCTATCTCTGTTTCTCATTAAATTGCCTGGAAACTGTTGGAAGAGTCACATTCACATTTCCAGTTGCTTCTATTTACAAGGAGAGCAACAAATCTTCCTGAGAAGAGGAGGATGGATGCTTCCTTTTGGGCTCCAAGGAGACTGAGGGATATTCTCTTTAAAGTCATCTGTGGGACAGCTAGCTGCACTGCTCACATCACAAGGGCCCCAGGCCAAGTTTCCTCACTGCAAATCAGGAAAATTAAGAACTTCACCACTACCAAAATTCAGATTGTCTTGACCTTTTCATTACCAAATTGCAATGAGCCATTCACGATGAACAGAGATCTTACAGAGCAGAGGAAAAGTCAGAGCCAAGACCTTTAGCAGCTGGGCAGATGCAGTGTCCTCAGTGTTGGGGGTAAATATACCAGAACCCCCTAGGGTAACGTTCCACTCTGTGGTGTGTTTGATATGTGCTGGAACATATGATCTCAGGATAGAGTTATTATATCTTTTGTTTTCCTTTGCTGGCTTTCCCTAATTAAAGCCACTCATAATAATACTTAATGTAATTTCTTGGTACATAAATGTTCTAATGGAATCAAAACCAGGGGAAAAAAGTCCACAGAAATGGACCAAAACATTTTTGGATTTGAATAAGAGCAAAAGTAGCTTTTGAATGCTTTTTAATAAGTTGCCTATCTTTAACTAGGAAGGGGTGATTGGGGCTTTGACCCAGGGTATTACACTTAGAGAGTACTAATGAAACTTGCAATCAGTCCTTCAACATCATAGCAATAACAGCACTTAATACCTAGTCATAAAGGGTAATCAGTTAACAGTTGAAACACTAGATGTTAAAGTGAAATAAATTCTTTCCTGTCACCAGCCACACTTAAGAGTATACTTTGTACCATTTTCACTACATACAGTTTGTTGTACAAGTCCCAGTTTCAGAACTTTTTACTTGCAACTCTAGTCTTTAGGTCTTAATCCAAAATTCACTTTATTATCTAAAAAACCTTCAGAGTACAAGGCATACTATACAATTAAAAGTTGCTGCCTTTGTATTTCCCAATATCTTTGCAATTTTTAAAATTTTATTTTTAACTTATGGGATCAAACATTTCCATAATATAGTATAATTTTTAAAATGATTGAATATGAATCTGCAAATCTATTATATGCAATTTGCTATTCCATTTAAATATGTAAAATTTCTTTTTTCCTTTTTACTTTCTGCCCCTTCCACCACCCCCAGGAGATGGCTACCAATATCTTTAAAAGGGGCTTTTTCTTTAATTTTTAGTATTTTTGCAGGAAATATAATTAACCCAGTGAAATGGAAATGGGAAAGGTACAGATGTTACAGACCAGAGTTCATTTCCCCCATTCATTGTAAGGCAACTTACTGGTTTCAAGTTTACTAACATGGTCAGTGTTAGTTTATAATAATAGCAGAAGACCTAGTACCTCAAAAAGGGCAGAATTTTCACCTCCACTCAACATAAGGTTTAATTATTTTAATGACTAAAAAGAGTCCCTGTTTGGTTTCTTCCAAAATAAAAAAAGACCCTATTTTATTGCTGGAATAAGAGAGTTTTAGTGTTCATTTTACCTCTATTATCCCCTTCAAAATAGATTCTGAAAATCAAAATGGAAAGAGTTGACCACGATGAAGTGTGGATGAATTACTTGTGATGAACCAGGAAAACCTGGGTTCAAATCTTGCCTCTGAGTCTGCACAAATCATTTAAACTTCTTCATATATAAAATCAGAGGTTTGGATAAAATGTCTGTTCTAACTCTAAAGCCCTGGTCCTGCCCATAACATGTTAGAGGTATTCCAAGTTAAAGGAGAGAAAAGGGGTCTCGGTGGTTTAAAACATTCTCTCTGAATCTGATCTAACTTTAAGAGATCCAGTTTCAAGAGATCTAACTTCAAGAGATATCATTTTCCTCTCTCTCTAAAACCCATCCCTCTTCCCAACTTTCCTATTTCTATACTTGACCTCACTTTCCTCCCAGCACTCAGAAACCCATCAAGTTATCTTTGATTTTGTTCTCTTCTTTACATCTGATTAATTATTACATCTGTTCTCCCCCTCTGGAATCTCTCACCTCCATTTTTACTTCTCTCCTCACCTCTCTTTAGTTAAGGATAATATTTCTCACCTAGATCATTTTAAATAGGTCTAATAGGTCTTCCCACCTCATTGTCCATATAGGTGCCAACATAATCTTCCCATGACATTCCCTTACTCAAAAACTGACAGTGGTTGCCTAACTGTGCAGTTATGGTTCTTCAGAACCTAGTTATAACCTGGAGGCAGTGTCACAAAATAGTCAATAATTATTTTTAAGCTTCTACTTGCAAAGCACTGTGCTAAACCCTGAGGATACAAAGAAAGACAAAAGAGAGTTCCTGCCCTGGGATATCTTACAATCTAATGTAATAGAGAGAAAACTGAATCACTTGGAATCAGAAAAACCTGATCCTTTAGGACTCCCTCTCTAATACTATGCCTGGAATATACTCTCTTTATATCTTGACTTGATGATGGACTTCCCTTTTTTTTCCAAGGTCCATGCCAGGTGCCACTTTTCCCATTAAGCCTTTCTTAATCAACCTCAGTTAAAAAGTGATTCTTCCCCTCTCAAATTTTCTGAGAGTTCTTTGTTTAGACCTTTCCTTTGTCCCAACATAATCTACCACGTAGTGATTTTACTGATAACTGAGTATTAAACTGATTTTTCTATGGGGAGAGAAAAATTCCAGTATCTAACTGCATGAACTCCTGGGAATTGTAGTTTGGATAGATAGTATGAATCACCCCTCCCTCACCCCTTCTGTTCCTCTTAGCAAGAAAGTGAGACTACAGGAGAATATTTAGGTGAAGACCCTGACTGTGAAGCAGCTTCCTTCTGATGTTATATGATCCTTCTCCATCTTGGGTCTGGAGGAGACTCACAATATCCACTATAGTGGAACCTGTGCCACCATGTAACATCAACATATCCTAGAAAATCAGTCTACTGAATGCTACAGAAACCCTTTACATTATTGACCATATTTTCTCAATCTATTGCTATAACATTGAAAATCATAAAGCAAAATTTAAGAAACTTCTAAGGCAATGAAAAGATGCCTTATAAATTTAAGTAGATTAGATCATATTATCAATAATGACTTGCATGTGAAAGATAGTGCAAAAGATAGTGCCAAGGACATGAAGGACCCACTAGAAGAATAACCCCATTCATATAATGAGAATTTTCTTTTTAGAAGCTATATGGGATGACTTCTTAGGAGAGAGAGAAGAATGGACAATGGGGGAAATCCAGGAGATATAAAAACAAAATATAACATGAAGTTTTATTTAAAAAAAGCAAACTAACAGATAAACCAACTAAGGGATATTGCTACAAAATATTAGACATGAGAGACAGACCTCTAGAGGGATAGATAACTTGATGAATATTTATGAATTTTAGATGATAGAGGTAGGACTGGAAAGGACCTTAGATATCATTAAGTTAAACTGCCTCATTTTATAGCTTAGGAAACTGAGACCCAGAGAAGTTAGGTGACTTTTCCAGAATCACACAGTAAGTACCTGAGGTAGAATTGGAACCTAAGTCTTCCTGTCTTTAAATCTAGTGTTTTATTCATAAGAGTCATGGAGAAGGGGCACTAGGTGGTGCAGTGGATGGAGCACTGGCCCTGGAGTCAGAAGGACCTGAGTTCAAATCTAGTCTCAGGCACTTAATAATTACCTAGCTGTGTGATCTTGGGCAAGTCATTTAACCCCATTGCCTTGCAAAAACCAAGGAAAAAAAAGAATCATGGAGAACTGGAGAGGCTACAACCTATACTAGTGTAGGGAGCCCCTAAACTGATGAAGTCATGTTATGGAATCATCAGTGTATGGATTCCCATTTTTAGACTGAGGGTCCTTGAGGGAAGGAAATAGTATTTTTTCCCAATGTTGTATCTCCCACAACCTTTAAAAGGCCTTGAAAATAATGTTTGTTGAATTTTCTTAAAAAGCTAACAGATTCTGGCCAAGATGGCCTGGTTGATAATAGAATGAGTTGTGCATTTGGTTTTATGACCTCAGTGAAGTTAATAGAAAAGGACTGCTAAACTGACAGAATTCCATCCTTTGGGATTCCTTCCCTGGGTGAACCTGATGAAGAATAAATAGCTGGTGCCACATAATAGATGAGTCATTTAACCTCTCTCTCTCTCTCTCTCTCAGTCTCAGTTTCCTTATCAGTTAATGGGGATAATTAGGATCATCCACCTATCTCACAGGATGTTGTAAGGATAATTTATGTAAAGCATTTTACAAACCTCAAAACATTATATAAGTGAACATTATTATTGTTACTATTACCTTGTAATAGGGCAGCTAGTGCAGTTCTTCTGAGTTGGACCCTGGCACGTGGAACACGAGGTTTCACAGGGTAGGCAATGACCCAGGTCATCGATGTATTCTCCTGGGGAACAAAAGTTAGTTGTTTACTTCAGCCCCACAAAGCCATGCACGATGACTGCCTTGTCCTTCTGAGGGCAGCCAGACTTCATAGTGATTGCTTGCATAAGAAAGAAAAAATGGAGACACTCTAGAGAGACCCTGAACTCCTCCAGCTGCCAATTCTAAATCCTAACCTTACAACAACAACTTCTCCTCTCCCAGGGGCCCTCAGACTTGGACCCTTAGAAAGTTATGAGGCAATGACATATTTTTGGATCTGGTCTGTATGTGTTACAGATTTTAAAAGTCAGGGAAGGCCCAAGGGGCTTCCCAAGAGGACCCCTTCCTTGACCTCCTACTGATTTGCCTGTTAAAAATGAAGATTTGTTGTTCCAAAGGGGCTGTCATCTGGGATGAGGCAAAGTGCCAAGTAGGACCCATCTCAGAGCATGCCCACCATGAACAAAAAGCTCTGTGGATTGGCTAGGATAAGGAGGTAAGTCTAGGCTGCCATTTGGCAGTTGTAAGCTACATCTCACCCTGAAAGAGGAACAGCACTAAGATGGCTAGAGAATCCCTGACTTAATTTTTAAAAATTATCTTTTGCTAAGAAAACAACAACAATAAAATAACACATGAGGCTTTTTGACAGAAGCAATCAGTTGGTGCTGATTTCTAGTGACCCTACTCACTACAGAGCGAGTTGGAGGTAAAGAAGCAAAACAACCACCAACACATTGAAAGATACAGAATGATTCCATATTTATTCTTACTTCCTTAAAATCTATGTTCTTCTCTAAACGGACTGAACAATATAAGCTGAACTAAATGGTCTATTTCTTATTTCAAATGGCTCTCTTCCTCCATCTCTGTCTGGCTCTGTCTCTCTCTCTGGCTTCCAACACTCTATCCGCTACCTTTTCTCTTTTTGTTGTTTTTGTTTATTTTTTTGCAAGACAATGGGGTTAAGTGACTTGCCCAAGCTCCCACAGCTAGGCAATTATTAAGTGTCTGAGACTGGATTTGTCTTGGGTCCTTCTCATTCCAGGGCCTGTTCTCTATCCATGGCACCACTCAGCTGTCCTCTCTTTCCTGTCTTTTCCCACAGTATATACCTCCATACAATCTAGATACCTGGTTTAACTTTTTTTTTTTTTTTGGCAATACAAATGGGGTTAAGTGGCTTGCCCAAAGCCACACAGCTAGGTAATTATTAAATGTCTGAGGCCAGATTTGAACTCAGGTACTCCTGACTCCAGGGCCCGTGCTCTATCCACTACGCCACCTAGCCGCCCCATGCCACCTAGCTGCCCCTACACTGGTCTAACTTAAAAAACCTAAAAAACAAATTCTATCTTCCTATGCCATGACTTTGCCTGGATATCCCAGAGATTGCCTGGAATGACTTCTCTTCTAGCTTTTAGTTTTCCCTCATTTCATTCAAGACTCAGCGCAAAGCCTTGTAGGAGGTCTCTCCTGGTCCCATTGGCTATGGATACTTCTTTTAAATTATCTTCTATCTATTCAGAATAAATTTTGTATGGATCTAGTCATTTATATGATGTATAATCCTATTAGAATGTGAGCTCCCTGAGGACTATTTTTGCTTTTTTTTTCTCCCCAATGGTTAGCATAGTGCTTGCTGACAGATTGATTTCTCTTCTCCATTCATCTTTACCTCAGTAAGTAGGTGTGAGGCACTACCAGTTGTCTCACAAGACCAAGATCATGATAGGTAAGGGAAGATGATACAGACTTGGGTGGACCAACATAAGAGAGCAACTCTGCTTTGCTTGAGCAATCCATATAGTCAATACTCATCAGATCAGAATTAGGTATACAGGAATGATTTAAAGGATTAAAGATCCCAGTGTTAGCATCCCAGAGAGTATCTTTCAAACAGTCTATAATAATAACTCATATTTCTATAGGGTTTATGGCAATTTAATGGCCACAATTAAACTTGGCCCCCTCCAAGCTCTGGAGTAGAGCAGCAATAACTACCATACAACTTGACCAATTCTCTATTTTAGAATTGGCTATACCCTTGACCTTAACCTGGAACCTAGTTCTATGATGCCAAGGGGAGAATCTTGGATATCCTGTTTACTCTGGGGTCTGGCTTAGATCTTAGGAGATAGTTGCAGAAACTACCACTGGGTCTAAACTAACTTCCACCATATTTCCTGACCCCTTCTCAGGGGGAGGTACTTTTCAACTGTACCTGGCCCAAACTGCTCCCATGAAATGGGTGGGTGACCCCTTAGTTCTGCCAGGACCTCATCTAGATCTACTCACCTGTGATACCAACCATAGAATCCTGATAGTACAGATGTCCACGCATTGAGGCAGACCCAAGAGTAGTCTATCATACCACCTACCACCTTGCTGATACTGATCTATGTTCCCTTCAGAGAAGCCTAAAGTTCTTCTTAGCCTGCCCTCTAGAAGGACTTAATGGGCACTGACTGGACAATTAGATAGATAGATACATAGATAGATATAGAGACAGAGAGACAGATATAGAGATATCTATCTGTCTCTTTACCCATTATTATAAATCATTCTACTTTACATGGGTCAGTGAATTTTGTAATACATATTTAAATTGTTTATATAGAGAAGACTCCCTGAAAAAAAATTTACCTATCCTTTCACCCTGGAGGCTGCTCTGATCAATGGTGTCAAGGCATTTTTCTTCCAATAACCATATGGAGTAGTTGATAATAATATTATTCTCCTAATTTTACAGAATGAGGGTCTCATAGAGACAAATGTGGCAACATTCTCTAGTCAAGCTAACACAGATGCTCAAACTGAATGACCTACTGGAAAGATTAAAGGAGATCAGGTCCAGTGCTAGGGTAGGAGTCTAAGTTAAACATAACTTGCCCTGTCTGTCCCAGCAAAGGGGAGTCAAATGACTCTGAGGGTTGTACCACACCCATACCAGAGTCTCTGCTTTAATTATAGGCAGGGTAGAGAAAACAAAAGTGGCCTGTTGGAGGTCACTGAGAGGTTGCAGTGAGACATGGAAATTAATGTGGCCTCTGCACACCTCCAGATAACTTCATATGGCATTTGGGGGTTGTTAAGGGGTTCCCTGTCCCTCATATCCTGTTGTAGTAGGTCTGCCAAAGACAACTCTCCGTGGCAAGAAGAACTAGTGCAAATAGAGATGTAAAGTGGTGACATGTTTGTCCAACACCGTCTTTGGGAAAAGAGAGTCCCCCAGAAGCACATTTTCCAGTTAACTGAAATAGACTTATTTCAACATCAGAACTTTGAAAAGAAATACAGACTCTCTTAAAGCAAAATGGAAAGTGTGCTGCCTATTATATAAGCAAGGAACTTTGTGAGCCAACTCCTAAACCGTGCATCTCTCTCAAGCATGCCTGCCTCTTGACTTAAAAAAGAACTCTGGCCAAAGAACAGAGAGGAGTGAGAACCTGCCCCTGTCTGCATTTTCATATTTATGTGAATGTCCAATTAGTTACATAAACAGCTGCCCACAGGCCTTACAGGCACAAGTTTTCCACTGCAAGCTTGGAGATGAACAAACCAGATTCCAGGGACATAGTGATTTTTCTTTTGAATTGTTTGGGCAGCAAATTCTCATTGTCTGTCTTCATTGCATAATGAGTATGAATGATTGTGACAAGACTTTTAAACTCAATTCTTAGAAGGAAGTTGCCTTTTAATAGCAGCCTGGGGGGTCCAGTCTTGGGTTCTCTGGTTATTTATTCAACCTTCTGTATGATTGTTCTTTCTGTGGATTAGGCTCTTTTGGATTTACAGATGGAAGGGACCTTTCCATGATAGAAGGAAGCCCAGAGGTTATCTCGACCCATACTCTTCATTTTACAGAGGAGAACACTGTCCAAGAGCACATAGATTGCAAGTGGACAAACTGGTTTTTAAACCCAGGTCTTCTGATGCCAAATCATTCATGATCATTCTCTTCTTTTCAACTCTCAAAGTTCTATTCCCTCCTTTATCACCTTCTTCTTAACTCTATTTTTCCTCCCATTTCCAGTAATAAGGATAGGGTAGAAAAAAGGTGGTGGGGGCAGGGAATGGATAAGGTGGGCGAAGAAATCACCTCTAAAAATTGAAGAAGCATGGTGGTACAGAGGAATGAATATGAGATTTAGAATCAGATGATCTCTGGCCAAATTCTGATAGTACTTATTGCTTATGAAACTTTGTTCAATTAACATAACTTTTCTGGGCCTCAGTGTCATCATCCATAAAGTGAGAAAGCTGAACTAGATGACCTTTTAACATTCCTTTTAGCTCTAAATCCATGATCCTATCAACCCTCACCATTGAAAAATTTGAAATTAAATGACAGGGTATTTTTTTTAGGTTTTTTTTTGCAAGGCAAATGGGGTTAAGTGGCTTGTCCAAGGCCACACGGCTAGGTAATTATTAAGTGTCTGAGACCGGATTTGAACCCAGGTATTCCTGACTCCAGGGCTGGTGCTTTATCCACTGCGCCACCTAGCCGCCCCTGGGTATTTGTTTTTAAGTGAGAGAATATTTGTAAAAGATCTTAGCAGAGTTTCTGGCACATAAAACAAA
Source organism: Macrotis lagotis (assembly GCF_037893015.1). Lineage (NCBI taxonomy): Eukaryota > Metazoa > Chordata > Mammalia > Peramelemorphia > Peramelidae > Macrotis > Macrotis lagotis. The sequence goes on from NC_133666.1 coordinate 146,479,123, forward strand.
ATATAAATGTTTATTCCTTTCTCTCTTCCCCTTCTGTGTATGTAAAAAACAAAACTAAAGTCAAAATTCAGAAAAAATGAAGTCTATTTGAATAGATGTTAATTTTATAGTTCTAGCCTTTATTAGTATTCTTCTATTCATTTTAGTATCAAAGTATTCAATTTAGAATGTAAACTTACTAAAGACCAGATCAAACAAAAGCTTTCTTTCATTAACTTATTTTACCGAGCCTGTAATATAATTCTTCAGATATAAACTGAATATTCAATGGATAATAAGGAATGGGGTGAGTATAGGAATTCACATTAACTTCCCAGACAGGGAGAAGAGAATGGAAAAGTAGACTGAACACTCAACTCATTTGACATCTTGATTAACTCTTTTAGTGACTAATGATAGAACAGAACTCTATTTCTTTAGGAAGCCCCTATAATAGACTTGTAATAATAATAGTTCGTTTTTTCCTTTCTTGTTTGCTTATAATTTTACTGGTATGGGGAACTCCCAGTAAGGCAACTTCTTCAACCAATTCAATTGCAAATACTCTGCTACCTTTTGATTTAGAGAATTGCCCGGATAACTGAAAGGTTAGGTCATTCTTTCTTATTTTCATCTCCAATCTTATCACAGCTTCCAGCATAAAATAAGTGCTTAACATTAATTCATTTGATGACTTGTAAAGGGTCACACAGCCTATATCTGAGGCAAGATTTGAATTAAATTTTCCTGAGTCTGAAATCAACACTCTGTCTTCTATGATTTTTAATAATAGTATTAGTAATCACAAAAACTGACATTTATGAATTACTTTGAAGTTTTCAAAGGAGTTTACAAAATCTTATTTAAGCCTCGTAACAATCTTTTGAAGTATTATCACCTTCATTTTACAGATGAGAAAACGAACTAAGAGATCAAGTGACTTGCCAGTGTCTTCACACTGGAAATAATTTTTGATTGCTCAGTTTCTCCAATGTTCTTCAAAGTTTAGTCAAACACTGCCTCCCTAAAACCTTTTCTTCTAGGTTTCAGTGTTATCTTGAAATAATCTAGCATATATGTTGTATGCATTAATATGTGTATGTGTTATAGAATGATAAAAACCTGATAGAATGCAAGTTCTTTGAGGACTAGAATTGTTTCACTTTTGTATTTGTATCCCTAGCACCTCACACAAAACCTAGGACATAATATGGCTCATAATAAATGTTTGTTCATTAATTGATTTGGAATAGAGAAGACCTGAGTTCAGATTCTATCTCTGCTACTTACCACTTGTATGGTCTTGGGGAAGTCACTTCATCTCTTTGGTCCTTGTAATATGACATATATTGAACCAGGTGGCATCTAAAGTCCCTTGCAATTTTAAGCTTATGATTCAATGATCCTAAGTTTCAGCAGCAGGATCTGAATGCAGTTCTTCCTGAGCTGAGTTCAACCCTCTATCTACTAGGGCATGCTACATAGAGGCCAAAAACTCACTTAATATTCATCTTCTAAGCATCTCTCCATAACTACAGGGTGCTAATTAAAAACACTCCTGGCAGAGATGCCAATGTCTAGTTACCTACTTAAGGAATCTGCTGTTGTGATGACCTCATTAAAATAAATCTATAAATTCATTACTTTCCACCAGCCACAATAATTATGTACCATATTAATCCTGAAATGCCAACGCTCAACACTTTCAATGAGATGGGTGCTTATGAATTAAACATCCTCAGGCTTGTTTTTTTTAAGCACCTGCTAAGAAAATGGCAAGACATAGAGTCGGTAAGAAATTAGCACCACTATAGGTAACACTCAAATTAAGAGGCCATAAACCCAGACTGAATACTCAACATTTAAGCAGTTATACATAGAATTTGGCAGATCAGTATTTAATTTTAACTGAAAAAGACCAGAACCCTCTTTGCTTTATCTAGAAAATGGTTGCCTCTCTTTATGGGATTGGCCCAGATATCATCAACCATCTTGAACAGCCAGTTTGTTGGACTGAAGCTTGGCCAAGCTCCTAGTAGGAGCCTTGTTCTCACTGAGAAGTCTGGCAGATGGAGAGCTCTGTTGTTTCCATTTCTCTCAGGAATCATAGAAGGCAGAATGATCATTCTTAGCCCCCGGGGCTAAGGGGACAATCATTTCTCCATCATATTGCCTCACTCCCTTCTCCCATGTGTCCCTCCCATAGATTCTTTCTGGACTGTTGAGACAGAGCTTCCCTATGGAACTGACTGCTTTTGACCTGATAAGGAAGGACGCACTGCTCTTCTGTATGGTTTGTTCAGTAATACTTTGAGGAGCTGCTCTGGCACCCCTAGGGGTTGGCATCAGAACTGAAAGGATGGATCTTCACTTGTGGATCCAGCACATATGCAAATTGTTAGCCTTGTTCAGACTGCATATTGCTCAAGCATGAAAGAATTAGGAGCTGATTCTTTCAGCTCCCACTATCAATCTGGTTTTTGTCAGCAACCAGGCTGCTTAGCTTCACTTGGGCTTCACGGGGCACCTGCAGTAAAGGTGGCACCTGAATTTGTTTACTTTGGTAGCAATATAAATAAATGATATGGAGAGTCAGCAAGGAATACAGGGAATAAAGGGATGAGACTGAAATCAAGAAGACCCACATTCAAATTCTCAGATACCCACTAATCATGAGAGCAAGGGTAAATCACTTCACAGTTACCTGTCTCAGTTTCCTCATCTATAAAATGGGAATAATAATAGTATCTACTTTCCAGGGTTGCAGTGAGAATAAAATAAATAAATGTTTATGAAGAAACACCAGCTATTATTATTATTATAATGCCATTGTTTCCTCTTTCTTCTTCTCCTCCTCCTCCTCCTGCTGCTATTGCTACCATTGCTACTTTGTTGTTGTTTAGTCATGTCTGACTCTTCATGAGGCCATGGGCCATAATAAGCTAGGCCCTCTCGTCCTCCACTACTTCTCAAAGTCTGTTCAAGTTTACATTCATTGTAAACTAGCTATCCTTTTCCTCTCCCATCTCCCTTTTCCTTTTGCCTTCAATTTTTTCCCCAACATCAGGGTCTTTCCAATGAATCCTATTCTGTAATTATATGAATTAAGTATTTAATCTCCAGTTTCAGTATTGAACTTTTCAGAGAATTCTCTGTGTTAGTTTCTTTAAGTATTAACTGATTTGATTTACTAGTTGTCCAAGGGACTCTCAAAATTCTTCTCTAGAACTACTACTAACTTCATGTTTGGGTAGTATTATATGATTTCCAAAGTAACATGAGGTAGGAAGTGTAGTGATTATTGCCCCCATTTTACAGATGAAGTAACTAAAGTTCAGGAAGATTAAGTGATATAAATATAAATATATATATATATATATATTTATATTTATATATAAGGTTACTTAGCAAAGGAGTGAATGAATCTAGAATGAGAGTTCAATTCTTCTATTCCAGTTTGAGAATTGGTAAATGGCTGAGCATTGGTCTGTTCTTGTATAATTTATAGGATCATAGTGATAGAATGGACATTAGATGTCATAGGACTGTATATGTAAAGATGGTAGACAGCTTAGAGGTCTAGTCCAACCTCTTCATTTTGTAAATAAAAAAACAGAGGTAAGTCAGCTGAATAGCAAATCTGAATCAAGATTTTCATGATACCAAGTCTATTGATCCATCCACTATACTCTACTACCCCTCAGTGTTGCGACTTGCTTTATATCATATAAAGTAAATAGGCATAGGTATAGAGTAGAAAAGCAAAAATTAGAACTGAGGTCCTCTGAGATTTGGTGACATAAGTGGGATACAAGACTTGCACTTTATAGGGGAAGAAGAGTGCAGCAAATTGGGTAGCAAATAACACATTCAAACACTGTTTTGGTTCACACTATTATTTTTGCTGGGAAGATCATGCTACACTAAGGATTCTTAACCTGTCCTATGGCATGGACACTTTTGGCAGTCTGTTGAAGCAATGAATACCTTCTTAGGATCTTGATCCTAAATGCATAAAATAAACTACACAGGATTACAAAGGAAATCAATGTTATTGAAATTATCAAAATATTAAAAAAATCTTCAGAGACCCCAGGTTAAATACATCTATTCTATACATTTATACTCAGTTATAGTTATTTTGCCACAGATGTGTTTGTGTAATCTGGTAGCAGTTTCTTCCTGAGATGACTATACACACAGAACATTCCACTAAGAGAAGAAGAACCCCAGCTCCCATACTGTTTGTTTCCCCTTGGCATTGATTAAACACACTCCTAAAAATAGCTCCATCTGAATAAACGGGAAAAATGGTTCTGAATGAGGTGCTGATTGACTTTATTAAATGAATACTCATAATTCTAACCAAAAACAAAAATTAAAGCATGATTCTGTTGTTAAAATTGATTCTAGAGGAGACCAGCTTGGGAGGACAAGATGAACCTCTGTAAATACCAATGCGTTCTTCAGTCACAGTTTTGAATGAGAAGGTTTGAAAAGACTGCTCAATAGAGGCCCAGTGAGATTCTCAGCATATAATAGGAAGGGATCTCTTGGTATCAAATGAGAAAACATTAAATGGCATTAACTATGACTTTAAAAAGTTCAATGAAAATGACAACTTAGCCTTTTCCTAAAAATTACAAGCTATTAATAACCACATGAATATATGTTCTAAATCATGAATAAGAGAAATTCAAATTAAAATAATTCCACACCTCAGGTTTCACAACTCACATATTGGAATCAACTCTGCTTGATTGTTCACTCATTGAGGAATTCTTGGAAGGCAAGCATCTGCCCAAAACCTGGAGGCATGTACAAATAAATTGCTTTGCTTCCAAAGCAGTCCATTGGAGATAGATTGCCCAGGTACAGAGGTTAAGTCAGTGTCCTGGGTGATTACCTGAGTCTGGAAGTACAGATCTCATGACTATTATGATACAGAAATTGGACATGTAGTCTGTTGATAGGTCCTGCAAGTTGGAGAGTGCCTGGATCTTAAAATAAAACCAAATAATGTAAGTTTAGATCATTCCCATAAAGATTTTACAGGAGAAATCAGGAATCTGTCCTCATGATCACTTTTTAGGGGGGGGGGAGGAGAGGAAGAACAACATCATCAATTGTATTTTCCATTCTTTTGATATCTTTCTCTCTCTGAGACATTTTGTAAAGTTATCCCTTGATGCTTTGAAGATTGTGTTGCCTACAGCAAAGATTTCCTCAGTGTTTATTTGGCCTGTTCTTTCTGACTATATCTTCTTCAGTATATATATGTATATATACTTTCTTCATTTTGCTTAAAGGTATTTCTCACAAAATTGGGTCTGGACCACAGTTGAAACCATTGTGGCATTCAGAGTCCTAAGTAGTTTGAGAGGAGAACTAAACCTAGGGAGAGGAGAGTAGCCAGGAGGAAGAGAGAGTCAACATTGTCATGCTACTGTTAGGTCAAGAAGAATGAAGGCCATCATATTTAAGAGATAATTGGAAACCTTGCAGGGTACAGTTTCAGAGGAGAGAAGAGTTCAAAAGTCAAATTATAAAGATTTAAAAGTAAGTGAGAAGGAAAGAAGTGGAAGCAATGAATGCAGATTATTTTATCCAAGAATTTGACTGAAATGGAGGAGAGACATAGGATAAATAAGTACTTGGATGGAATGGCAAAATCAAGTGGAAAAAAGTAAACAAAAAAAGTCAAGAGAAGGTTTTGTTTTTATTTTAAATGATCTTATAAACCCAGACATGTTTACAGATAGCAGTAAAAAGAGACAACAGATCAGTCAAGAAGTATTCATTAAGGTCTCATTGTATGTGTGCTTGGCACTAAGCTTAGTACCTAGATAAAAAAAACAAATTTAAAATTGTTATTTGTTGTTCAGTCATGTCCAACTCTTCATGACCCTATATGAGCTTTTCTTGGTAAAGATCTTGGAGTGGTTTGCCAGTTCCTTCTCTAATTCGTTTTGCCGATGAGAAAACTGAGGCAAATAGGGTGTGTATATGTATGTGTGTCTATCTAAATCTATACCTATATCTCTCTAAGTATCTATCTTTAAGTATCTGAGGTCAGATTTGAATTCAGGAAGAATCTTTCAGATTCTAGATCCAAATTAATATTATTTTGTAACATAAATATCTACTATAATATAGATACAATATAAAATAAAATATCACATCATATAAACATTTCTATAAATACAATACATTATTTTACAATATGATAGACATATTATTTATTTTTTGAAAAAAAGAAAAATAGTACTTGTCCTTAAGCAGCTTATATTCTAATAGAAGAGATAACATAAATAATAGCTATTTAGGGGCGGCTAGGTGGAGCAGAGGATAGAGCTCTGGCCCTGGAGTCAGGAGTACCTGAGTTCAAATCCAGGCTCAGACATTTAATAATTACCTAGCTGTGTGGCCTTGGGCAAGTCATTTAACCCCATTTGCCTTGCAAAAAAAAAGACTAGCTAGCTATAAGCTACATAATGATAATAGCTAGTATTTATATAATTCTTTAAGATTTTCAAAGTGCTTTATTAATTTATTTCATTTGATACAACAACCCTAGGATATAAGTGGTTTTATTATCCCCATTTTTTACAGATGAGGAAACTGAGGATAAGTGACTTGTTTATAAGGTCACATCAGTAATAAGTATCTGAGGCTAGATCTGAACTCACTGCAGGTCCAGCACTGTATCCACCAAACTGCCTAGCTATAAGTAGGAAAAAGAATTCTGAGAAAGAAAGACATTAGCAGCTTTTGAAGTGGGAAAAGGTAGAATTTGAGTTGAAAGAAACCAGGAAAACTAGAAGGAAGAGTTATGTGTGGAACAGAATATTCACTGAGGACAGTCAGTGGAAAGATACAGATATGAGAAATATAAGTAAAGTAAATACAGAGGGCATGGGAGACTGTATATTGTGTAGGAGAGATTTGATATTAGAGGAAAAAGAGTATATGATGAAGGAGAGTAACTGCCAAAGGAGATGGGATAAACTGGGATTGAAAGTACAAATAGAAGGATTGACCCTGGTGAAGAAAAGGGCCATTCCTTTTTGTCACCCCCCCACCTTTTCTTTTTCTTTTTTTGAAACTTAAAAAAAAAATTTTTGCAAGGCAATGGGGCTAAGTGACTTGCCCATGGTCACACAGCTAGGTAATTATTAAGTGTCTGAGGTCGGATTTGAACTCAGGTCCTCCTGACTCCAGGGCTGATGCTCTATCCACTTTGCCACCTAGCTCCTCCCCCCCACTTTTCTTAACAGTCAGGAACTAATAAGGAAATAATGGGAGATGATGCTATAGGAGATTGAAATATATGCTCTATAAAGATGAAATATAGGCTTCATAAGATGTATAAGAAGAAGAGAAAATGGTCTCCATTTTCTGGGTAAACTAGGAAGTGATGTCATCAGTTAAGAAGGTGGGGGAAGCAATGAAGGAGGGGAAAAGAGAACATATGGAATAGCCATTCAGGGAAGGGAAACAGAGAGTTAATTAGGGAAGGGTAAAACATTTCCCCATTGCAATGAAGACCTACTTGAGATTAGACAAACTAGCTAACTAACATTTATATAGTGATTACTATGACAATTGCTTTGCATTTGATCCTCAAAACAATTCTGAGAAATAAGTAATTTTGCATATAAGGAAACTGAGGTAAACCAGAGTGAAGTGAGTTGACTAATAAATGTTTGAGATTAGATTTGAATTAAGTGTTCCTGAGTTCAAATAGGAATGTTATTCCTGAAACATTAATATCATTGTTTTAATTACTTCAAAGACTTTAATGCTTTTCCATCTGTTTCTTTTAGCCTCTGTTCCCCTCTGGTTTCTAGTTAACCTGCTATACATACATACATACATACGCACAGTATATACACATATAGTATACATGTACAAATATATGTATTAAATATATGCATACTACACACAATACATGTATGGGTATTTCTGAGTAACTCATGACATGTGTACATAGGAATGTGTATGTATGTTTCTATATCTAAATTGTCTATCAATCTTTGTCCTAGTCATAAACATATATTAATCAAATATGTGAATATATTTTTATATATATATATGTAATTGCACAAATATGTGTGTTTATATATGTGTATATATTTGGAAAATAATGTATTGATGGGGGGGGCTCTGTGTGATGGTTCCTTATGCCAAATTCTTTCTTGAAAATTATTCCATGACTTCATTGATTCATGTTTCCATGTATGTCTGCCTCTTTCACATACAAAAGAACTCAATGAAGAATAGGAAGGTGCTTGTCTGCATTTTCTATTGGCCAATCCAGGGCTTAAGGACTATGTCTTGGAGTTTGGATAAACCTAGAAAGGTAGGTTGGATCTTTCATTCATTCTCTACAGGAATAAGAAGCAAAGCAATTATATCCTGACCAAAAAAGCAGCAAGAAGGGCACTAGCCAGAAGTTTCCCTTGAGGATGAGTCTGGGAGATGTGCATCCTGGGCAGAACTTATCTAGGAGGTCCAGGGAATGTCTGACAATCTCTACTGGAGGAGACTTCCAATTATGGGATCTCAAGATCATTCTATGTCAATTATTTCTTCTTGCCAAGAGTTTCTTTTTGAGGGACTTTCTGAGAGTTCTTAGGTTTGCAGGAAAGACACTTAGAGACCATCTAGATCAATTATTTTACAGAAAAGGAAACTGAATAGTCTTCCAAGGGACAGGAAAATGTCTGAGGCAACAGGAAGAGGAAGGCAAGTATGAGTCTATGAAGTGGGACAAAAACAATGTCATTCTAAAGGATAGATATCACTGAGATAAGTCAGGATAGAGGAACAGAGGATGAAATAAGCAGAAATATAGAAAATCAAGATGTTTCATGGAACAAATACTGCAATTGTAGTCAGAACTCTTGAGTTAATTTCTAAGGACCTTTTAGCTCAGTGAAAACCCAATGTGGGTCATGCATTCAAGGAAGAGATTTGACTTTGGTTGTTATTGTTCAGTCATTTTTCAGAATCTTGCCCAACTCTTTGTGACCACTTTTGGGGTTTTCTTGACAAAGATACTGGAGAACTTGGTCATTTCCTTCTCCAGTTCATTTTACAAATGAGGAAACTGAGGCAAATAAGGTTAAGGGATTCACCAGGGTCACACAGCTAGGAAGTGTCTGAGATCAGATTTGAACTTTTTGTCACCTAACTGCTTTCAAGTTTAGTCAAGGATCATAGTCCGGCATCTATGGATAGGTTTCAAAAGTTTTATGAGCTTAGATGTAGAAAAAAGTATCCATCCTTATTTTACTTAACCTTTGTTTTCCTTTGTAATCGTGTGTATTTTAGTTCATGCATTTAAAGATGTTATTCTAATAAAGGGATAAAGTAGAATTCATGAGACTGCCAAAGAGATCCATGACACACACACACAAAAATGTTGGTTCAATCATTCTTTCTTTCTATTCCCCCTTTTGCCCAAAAGTGAGAGTACAGTACCATAGCACCTATACTCCTGGTGATGTGAAGAATAGTCAGTTTCAATTCCATTCAACAAAGACTCATTATACCACCAACTGGGTCCAGTGCTCACCACTGGGTCTCAACTGACACAGTGGGGTATGTGAAAGTCTGGGCAGCTGCAAGCCTTTGATGTTTTCCAGCAGGGTGGGTGGGTTCATTTACCCAGCAGCTGCTATCCCACTGCCAAGGACATCTGGAGTTCTTGAGGCCCTAGGTTTCCAGATTCCAAGTTCCTAGTCTTTTAGTCCCAGGGAATTACCAATTAAGCTTTCCTGTCACTTAGTTATTTCAGAACCCAAATTTCTTGGACATATCAAAGGCTCTTCTCTTTTGGGTCAAAATGTAAGACTTCCTGAAGATCACCCCCTGGAATGGTTTGAGTCCTGAAATGCAGACCCAAGAATAAAAATTAGTTTAAATCCTTTTAATTAACAAAGCAACCAGGGCAGCCAAGCACTAGGTTCTTTGTAAGCCAGGATCTGCCCTTGATTCGTCATTCCTCCAAATCCAGTGTTCCACATGAGGAAGAAAAAAGTTATAATGGTCATTACACCCTCTTGTTCCAAAATACGAGTCACAATGGACAAAACAGTCTACCTTCCTCCCTTTCCTTTTTTTGTCTCTTCCCCTTCCTCACTGAATACTGCAGAGAAGGTTTCTCTGAGCTTTTCTTCCCCCTCCCTCCTCCTCTTTCTGCTGAGGCTGGCTGTAAGAAATTTCAACCTAAACACTAATTAAAAGAAAAGAAGAGCCTGAAAGTAGGAGGAATTTGCATTCTAAGCCCGGAAGCCATAACCGCAACACTGTTGAGTACTATGCTGGAATTGACAATTTAGACTTTTATTGGGTCATCATTAACTACGGCCTATCTCTCACAAATGCTACTTGACCTAGAGGATTCATTCTTTTGACAAGTGACATGCATTCCCTATCAGTGCTGAGCTCAGAACACACAGGGCATCAATTCTCTTAATGATTGTGGAAGGCACTTGATTAGGTCAGGGTGCCATGCTTTATTCTGTCTCTGAACAATTTAAAGTTGTTTGGGAAAATGAGGAGGCTGGAAGGTTTTGGTTGCTGTGGTAGATAATAACAAGGAAAATAGACTTAATGGCCTCAGAAGCAGAGTAGAATAATTTTCCAAAGCTGAGGATGGGGTAAGCTGTGGTCATTTCATTTTGTTTGTATCATTAACCCCCTCCTAATTTGTCCTTTCATTTTTGGATTCTGGGGGTAATTTCTGAAATGTCAGATCATAAATTTAGGGAAGAAGGTATCTTCACAGTCATCTGGTTCCTACTTTTCAATTTAATAATTGAGGAAACTAAGGCTCAGGGAGGATAAGGTTCATTGCCCCACAATGGAATAAGTAGAATCATAGATTTAAGCGGTAAGTGGCCTGAGAGGTTATTGAGTCCAACTTTATCCTTTTATAGAGGAGGACTCAGACCCAGAGAGTTAAGGAACTGATCCATTGTCACACAAGTAATAAATAGCAGAAGCCGGATCTGAACCCACATCTAATGCTTTTTCTACTGTAGATAACTGACTGTCCTACTAAACTAGAAAGCCTGCAAATATGGACCTGGAGATAGTCTATATGTCTATCCCTGATGATTAGATTGGTTAAGAGATTCATCATCAGAAGGTTAGCTGCTAGGTGATTCAGTTCAATTCTGTGAGCACTTATTAAGCACCTACTATATGGGAACGTGGGATTAGGATTTAGAAATACAAATATTCCAAGTAAAAAAAAAAAGGGCTTCTCATTAAGGAGCTTAAATAAACAAAAAGATGTTTTATTGATGTGTTTTTAGTCATTTTTCATCTGTCACTTTTCACTAATTCCTTAAACCTTTTATTTCAAACAAGTGAAATCAGACAAAAAACTCAGTAGTCTTATCTAAAAAATATAGGATTTAAACTATTCTTGAAGTCGACTACTTATCTACTAAGAAATGAGAGGTCTTCTGAAGTCATGATTGGCCCCTGCTTTGATTAGAGTTCTGCAGTCTTTCAATGTTTTCCTTGATGTTATTTGTTATAATTTAATAAATTGCTTTCTTAGTCTTGCTTACTTTGTTTACATGCTTCACATGTCTCACCAAATTTGCCTAAATTCTTAATCTCCCCTTATTATATTACATTGTATTTATATTGCATGTATACATGATATTATATTTGTGTGTATATACATATATGGGGAGGAACTATACATATGGTTTTATCTTTATTCACCATAATGCATATACATATTACATATACCCATTATCTTTCTTGAAAGCAGGAACTTTCTCTTTTCTTTTTTTTAATCCCCAGAATCCTATCACAAACCACAATGCCTTAAGCAGAACAGGTACTTAATACTTGCTGGTCTTGTAGAAATCCTAAACACACACATCTAAAAATCAACTCATTACCCCCCCTCCCAAATTTTTCCCAAATACCACCATTCTTCCATTATCTAGGCTCCCAAATAGGTATAATTCCTAACACCTCGCTTTCTCTTAACCTCCATATCTACTCTATTGCAAAGGTCTGTTGCTTTTGCCTTCACAGCATCTCTTACCTAAGCCCTTCCTTTTTATTTATTTATTTTTGACATGATCACCACTTTAGTACAGATCCTCATTACCTCAAACATGGATGATTGATTGGTCTCCCTGCCACAAGTTTCCCTATTCCAAACCATCCTTCCCTCAATTGTCAAAGTAAAATTCCTAAAACACATGTATGATCCTGTTACTTTTCTATTCAATAAACTCCAGTGCCTTCTCATCACCATTAGGATCAAAGATAAAGTAATTTGGTATCCCAACACTTTCATAGTATGTTCCCTTACCTACTTTTCAGTTTTCTTAGACCTGACATTCCTCCTCTTCTTCCTTCCCCTACCATCACCACCACCACTAATTTATTCAGTGAGTCTGGCCTCCTTGTCATTCCTGAAACAAGATATTTCATCTCCCAAATCTGAACATTTTCACTAGTGGTCCCGATGCATGGAATGTTCTCCCTCCTCATCTCTGCTACTTGGCTTGCCCGGCTACCTCCAAATTTCATCAAAATCTCATCTTCTACAGGAAGCCTTTCCTCTTAATCTAATGCCTTCCCTCTTTTAATTATTTCTATTTTGTATGATTGTTTGTACATAGTTGTTTGCATGCTGTCTGCCCCATTAGTCTGTAAGCTCTCTGAGAGCAATAGCTGTCTTTTACTTTTCTCTCAGGGACTTAGTGCAATTCTTACTCACCACATAGTTGTTTTTTGCCCTTTATTTTTGAAAAGAACTAACGATATCACAGGGTGTTGTCTTGAATTCTGCATGAATTGGATTTAAATGAGTCAGATTTGCCCAAAGTCATCAGTTTCTCTGTCTCTTCCAGAGTCATCAAAGTCCAGTTGCAAGACAAAAGTCAAAATGACTGGTGATGGTCTGAGATGCAGTGGATTGCCTTGGCTTCTTTGATGTCTGACCAAACTCTAAGCATTTCACAGAATCTGCTACTTTAACATCCCATACACTACCACATAATAGAGTTTAATAAATGTTTATTGACTAATTGATTTATGACTCCTTATGGTGCAATGATATTTTATTACATTCATAGGTCAAATAATCATTTTCCAGTTAGTGGGCACCTACTTGTTTACAGATATATTATGGTATAATGAAAGGAATTTTCAACTTGGATCCAGAAGACTTGAAACTGGGTCAAAATTCTGCCATTTATTAGCATGGTCTAAGTACATAACCACTTTGAGTTTCAATTTTCAACACAATAAATACTCTCATATAATCCACCTCTCAGGGTGGTAGTTAAGAGAATGATTTGTAAAATACTAAGGAAGTATGAGCTGTTATCAACATCATCATTATTATCCTATTTAAAGGAAGAAATGAGATTTGAGTCGGATTGTGAACACTGAGTAGAATTTGGATAGATTAGAATAAGAAAGGGAATAGATGAGAAAAAAACTTCGATGATTATATGGGCATGGAAATGAATATGACATGTTATAGGACAGTGGGGAATTGGAAAGCACATGGTGATGAGTAATAAGAGAGAACTGAATAAGTAAAGTGGGGAGAAGTTATAAATGGTCTTAAAGCCAGGCAAAATAATTTGGATTTGATGCAGTCAGTAGACAATGGGGAACCAGTGAAAAATTTTTAGATAGGGAAAGGAATGTTTTAGTAAAATTATTTGGAACAAACTGAAGGGGGGGGAGGAACTGAAGGGAGAGAGGCCCATGTAGAAAGCTGGTGCAACAATGTAGATGTGAGATGATGAGGATTTGAAGTAGGTAGCAATAGGACTAGAAAAGGAAGGATAAAAAATGAAGTACATTTCAAAGAAAGAATCCACAGGACTTCCCAGTGCAGTGGAAAGAATATTTAATTCTAACATTATGGAATCTTAGTTTAAATTCATTTTCTGCTTGTTTGATCTTGAGATAGTCATTTAATTTCTCTGAGCCTCAATTTTCTCCTCTGTAAAATGAGGGGATCTTTTCTGGCTCTATAACTATGATCCTTTGATGATTGAATGGATGTAAGGGATGAAGGAGAGTGAAGAGGAAACAGATTAAACCCCATGGTTTTGAGCCTGGTGATTGGAAGTTTTGAGGTGCCAATGGCAGAGACAGGGAAGTTGGGAAGGGAGTTGGCTTGAATTTTTTAAAACCATTGGAAACTTGGCAGTATTTGTTATACACGTGGCCACAGATTGCTGGCAATATTTTGACAGTAGCTCTTAGATGAGCCTACTAAAAAAAATTACACTTCTGAGTCACTATAGACACCCAAAGGAGCAGAGTTGATGGAGGCCAAGGCATTGCAGGTTTTCCATAGCCCTGTATTTCCTAGAGTGATGCTACAAACAGTTGCAAACAAAATTCATCGTGACCAGATAATGGCATGTTTTGAAGGCACAATGAGGAAAGGAATGTCATTATCCTAGCACTCCTATGGAGTATGCTATTCAGACTGCCAGGTAGGAGGTTTGGTAGGAGAAACATGAATCTATATATGTTCCATGCAGAAAATTCCACCTTTAGTGAAGGTGGAAATTGTGACAAGTACACAAAGGATAGATAACTCTGATGTTAATAGTTTTAACAGGCTGACTTATGAGAGATAAAATCTCTAAAGCACTGTATCAAGTATTCTTGTTTGTTTATTTGTTTTTTGGCAAGGCAATGAGATTAACTGATTTGCCTAAGGTTGACATATCGGTGCCACCTAGCTGCCCCTACTATATCTAATTTTAAAGTCATCCTGAGCTCAGTGTTTTCTAATTTGTAATCCAAGCTGGGTGAAACAAACTGCAGGGGGTTATATACCTGGCCTGTGACCAATGACAGCCCTGGATGTGAGGTAATCAGGATTAAGTGATTCAGGATTATACAACTAGTAATTGTCAAGTGTCTGAGGTCAATTATTAGTTGTGTGACTCCAGATTTGGTGCTCTATCCATCTCTAGACAACCTGATCCATATTTAGTAATTGGATCCAGATGGTTCCAGAAAAGAGAATGAGGCTGGTGACTTAGCACAGCTCCCCCTCACTCAAATCCAATTTACATGAATATCATGACATCACCTCCCTGAAAGTCATGGTTTTCTTTGAGAATGAAGGACAAACATTACTACCAGTGATAGAGTCATTAATATTTCCAAAGACAATATTGGAGTATTTCGTTGTTGTTTTTTTTTAGTTTTTTTGCAAGGCAAATGGGGTTAAGTGACTTGCCCAAGGCCACACAGCTAGGTAATTATTAAGTGTCTGAGACCAGATTTGAACCCAGGTACTCCTGACTCCAAGGCCAGTGCTTTATCCACTATTCCACCTAGCCGCCCGGAGTATTTCTTAATTGAACTAAATTTCAGTTTTGGGTTTGTTCTGGGACTTTGCTTGTGAAGTTCATGATGAGTTATTTGTGAAATTTATTCAAGCAGCTAGGTGGCACAGTGGATTGAGTACCAGGTCTGGAATCAGGAAGATTCAACTTCCTGAGTTCAAATTTGGCCTTAGATACTTACTAATTGTGTAACCTTGGTAAGTTACTTATCACCGTTTGCCTCGGTTTTCTCATTTGGAAAAGGAAATGGCAAACCACTATTGTATTTTTACCAAAAGAACTCCACGTAGGGTCACAAGAAGATGAACATGACTCAGCAACAAGAAGGACAAAATCCATAGAACAACAGAATTAGAGACTGGAAAGGGACCTCAGAGGTCATCTATACCAACCCAAACATTAAAAGAATCCTCACTATAAATACACCTGGCAGGTGGATGTTTTCCTGAAGAACTTCAGACAAGGGAAATCTACCACATTTGAAGGTAGCTCACCTACTTTTGACAGTACTGATAGAAAGTTTAGAATGCTAGCATGGGAGCAGCTAGGTGGTGCAGTGGATAGAGCATGGCCCTGAAGTCAGGAGGAGCTGAGTTCAAAACTGCCCTCAGACGCTTAATTGCTTAGCTGTGTGATCTTGGGCAAGTCACTTAACCCCACTGCCTTACAAAAAAAATAGAATGATAGAGTGAGTAAGCATTGAGTACTGGATAGAGGGTGAGCCTTGTGGTTAGAAGAATCTGGGTACAAGTTCAATCTTTGAAACATATTGGCTGATTGACAATAGACAATCATTTAAGTTTCATTTAACTTTTAAAAAATGTATTTATTTATTTATATGATAAAATAAGCATTACCATAAAATAACATAATAAAAAAAATGATGGCATGTGAAATTGCGAATCTATTATGTACAACTTGCTATTTCTTTTAAATATATAATAAAGTTCTCATGGAAATTTCTTTTTCTTTCTTCCCTTTCACCTACCTTAGAGATAGCTACCAAGAGATAAAAATATGTATAATATGGATAAAATCATTCTATACATTCTCCTATTTGTCAGTCCTTTCTCTGGATAAAGATAGCCTCTTTCTTCATATGTCCTTTGCAGTTAATTTGGGTATAGACTTTTATGTTATAGACGGGTAACTTCACTAGGGCAGGGAGTTATTATACCCCAAAGAATTCCTTATACTGATAAAATCATAGGAAAAAAAGGGAAAATTACTTGTACCTCTTCATCAGCTCTTCAGCAAAAAAAAGAGGGTAGTCTATTTGTACGAATCAAGTCTAATATTAGAAAGTCTTGATTTTTTGTGTGTTTCTTAAGACTGACTTTTCACTTCCTTTTCACCTCACCTTTCAACAATCTTTTCTCATCCATCTGTTATTCTAGATCTATAACTCTCCATATGCTCTCCAATTCTCCAGATGAGACTATGCTTTCTGAGTTTGAGAGTCCATTGTGTCTAGCTAATGCCAAATCCAAACTATGCTCCAGACATTTCTTGTCATTCCTCTGCCCTTTTCAAACTCCTTGAAGGAACTAAGCCATTCATTTAAACCACCTTTCCCCCACCTCTCTCTGAGACAAATAATTAAATCAACACTAATTTTGCTTCCTAAAGGGATATGCCAATTGACTTTCCTCTGGACCAATTTATCATCCCAATGATTTCCCAGAACAAAACACTCTTCCATGTATATGTGGTCTCCACTTCTTAAATGGCAAATTCCTTCAGGATAATAATTGGGTTTTTTGTTTGTTTTGTTTTATTTGGTATTTGTATCTTTGGCACTTGGTATGGTATCTAACAATCCAGGGGTTTATTAAATGATTTTTAATTCATTCATTTAGCCATTAGCTCCCCATCCTGGAGAAAGTATTTCTTGGGAGGAGCATGAGGTTCTGAGAAAACACAACTCCAACCACTGTGCTAGTTCATATGGTTAGCATGAAACTGTCATTTCCTGTTTAATACTCAACCATTTCCTTCTTCCATTTGATCTTCCATGTAGCAAGATGTTACCATGTTAAAAAAAACCATTGGATTTCAAGTCTGTGATGATTTATCTATATGCTTGAGCAAATCACTTTACCACTACCCACTTTATTTTAATCATCTGCAGGTAAAGGGACTAGAAGGCCAGTTAAGTCTTTCCAAACTCAAACTCTATTATCCTATGAAAAGCATTTCAGTTGGAAAGAGGTTGCTGAGGAGGGGAAAGGAGATTCAAGGCAAAGATATGTTTAAGGAAAGACCATGGCATTTTTAACTTCCCAAACAAGAGAAACTCTTAGGCAATCATCAATCAATCAGTAAGCACTCAGTAAGTTCCTACTGTTTGAGCTTTGTTGTGTTAGCCATTAGAGAGGTAGATCTATAAAAATAAAAATTCTTTTCTCCAGGATCTTGAATTCTGACAGGAAAAATAACATGTATACAGACACACACACACACACACACACACACACACACACATATACAAAGTAGAATAAATGTAGATTTAATACATTAAAAAAATACAAGATAACTATATACAAAGGGTTAGGAAGAGAGTTCACTAAGCAGTTGGGGAAATGAGGAAAGGTTTCCTAAAGAAGGTGGTACTTTATCTGAATATGAAAGGAAGAGAAAGGTTCTATGAAATATAAGTAATGAGGGAGTGAATTCTAGGAATGAGGTACAGCCAGTACAAAGGGAAGGCAATAGGAGATGAATTATCTGTGTAAAGAACAGAGATACCAGTTTATCTGGACCAGAGTGCAAAAAGTACAATGAAACTGGGAAGGTAAGTTGGGGATCTGGATTTTTGCTGCCTGCAGGAGACAGAGAGATCTCTGTGCCTGTCTGAAGAAATAAAAGAGAAATGCTATTCCATTAGGTCCCTCAAAGGTCCCCTCACTAGAGCTGCCTAACAAACTGAAAGGATACCACTCTGAAGCAGAACCCCTACTTCTAAGTTATGATTAACAAGCTTTACATTGGGACATGTCTATCTCATCCCAATGATCCTGAACCCTCCCTTAGTTTATTATTCCCCACTGTGTACTCCTGCATTCCTATCTTCCTCAATCACACTTCCACCCCACCCCATTAAATATTGCATTATTAAGTTACCCATGCTCTCTGGAATACATGCTCCATAAGGAACAAACTTGCTTTCAGCTTTTTTTCCCCCTTTTTTCATTTCTTTCATTTTCAGTCTTTCCCTGAGATCTGCCTCTACCAAGGGAGTCTCACTGAAAGAATCTTCTTTCCAGAATTGGTTGTCCTTCTACAATTTACCCTAAGTCACTGGTAGAGGTAGGGGAGTTTTAATCATCCTTGCTCCCCATTGCCATTTCCAGGTCCTTCCTCTACTTCCATCACTCCACTATAGAGTGGAAAGGGGAGCTGTCTCTTCTCTGTCATGTTCTTGCCTAGAAATACTTGTGTCCAAAATCCCAGCTGTACAGTCCAAGAGTGATTTTCTGTTATTGTTCAGTCATTTTTCAGTCATGTTTGACTCTTCATGTCCTCATTTGGAGTTTTCTTGGAAAAGATCCTGGAGTGGTTTGCCCTTTCCTTTTTCAGATGAGGAAACTGAGGCAAACAGGGTGAAGTGACTTGCCCAAATTGTTACACAGTTAGTAATGTCTGAATCTGGATTTGAACTTAGGTGTTCTTGACTCCAGAGTTGGTGCTTTATCCTACAATGTACCTTCTAGCTGGCCTTCTGATTAGCATCCCTTCCATAGAAAATTTACTGCTTTTCTATTCTTGTACATTCATTCTATTCCTTTGGGTCTTGAAGGCACTTCTGACTTCCAGATCCCTTTAAAAGATAATAGTACCCCTAGGAAAAATAATATTCCAAGCTCTTGCTACCATCATAGTAATCTCTTCATGCCTATTAGCCTGGTCACTATGCCTCATACACAGCATTTTTCCATTTCAATTTTCCATCTCTATATTATTTCATTGACTGCCCCTGCATGCCTAGAATGGAATCCCTTCTTACCCCAGCTTCTTGAAGTCCCTAGTTACCCTCAAGATTTCTCTAGTGCTACCTTTTCAGGAGGCATTTCCTCACACTGCCCCCCCACCATTCTAAATGTCTTCCCATCTAAATTTACCTTGATTCTGTTTGAGTCATATGCACCAAAATGTACTGTTTCTCTCCTATTAGAATGTAAATATCTTGACATCAGGGACTGACTTTCATTCTTGTTTTTGTAATCACCTGTGTTTAATTGCTTGTTGTTTGTTTAATTATCAGTTATCAACTGAAAACTAGAAAATGTGAAGAAGTAAGAGGATAGGATTCTGACTAAAGAGAGCATTTGAGGAAGGAAAGGAGAAATGGCAAGGAAGGAAGAAGGGCATCTATTTTACAATTTTCCTGTATTTCCTAGAATGGGAAACTAGTGGATAGAACACTGGCCTTGAAGTGAGGAGGACCAGAGTTCAAATCCAATCTCAGACATTTGATACTATCTGTGTGACCTTGGACAAGGGTCACTTAACGTTGATTGCCTCATATCCAGTCATCCTGATTCATATCTGGTCACTGGACCCAGATGGTTCTGGGTCCAGAAAGTTAGGCTTGTGACTTAGCACAGCCCCCACCACAGCCCTCACTGAAATCCCATTCATGTGCTTTTCATGGTACATCATCATATTTTCTAGAATATTTTCAACTCCAAAATCAGCAAATGCAACAAATCTGGACTTTATTGCTTTGTTGATTGTCTAGAATTAGTAAAGTAAGGAGGAAATATCTAGAAAATGCTAGCCTAGCCAGCATGTCACAAAATTAATTATACCATTGTTGTAGAAGTAGGATTAAGGTTAGGCAGGTAAGGCAGTTGCAACACACAGTGGAAGAGGCAAAAAAAGAGGAGAACTTTTAATTCTACCTTATACAAATCCAAAGGGTTTTTCTCTGTAAGTTTCATGAGCATTCAGTTTTTTAATTATTATTTATTAAGGCAATGAGGTTAAGTGACTTGCCCAAGTTCACACAGCTAGGTCTGAGGCTGGATTTGAACTCAGGTCCTCCTGACTCCAGGGTCGGTTCTCTATGCCACTTAGCTACCCCAAGTATTCAGTTTTTAATAAATTAAGTAGTAAGTTTATAAGGAAGACTGAAAATCTTCAGAGTACAGGATATCAGTAACCCAGGTCATAAAATTCTATGTCCTTGGCACATGTCCTAAATTATCAAACCCTATGTAATGCATGTATATGAACTGAACATATGTGAGTCCTTGTTCTGTTGCTAATTAACTTCTTGGAATGACCTTGGTTGGACAAATCATGCAACTTCCAGTTCAGCCATAAAATGAAAGGGGGATTAAGGACATCAACCAATTCAACTTGAAAGTCTATTCAAGCTGACAGTTTTCTCTTTGTAAAGCAAAAGACAGGGTGGTGTGTAGGGGAAGGAACACTGGAGTTGGAATCAAAGGAGCTGAATTCAAATCTTATCTCTGTTACTACTTATTTGACTTTAAGCAAATTTTATTTTACCCTTCTATGCTTTATTTTTCATGTAGCCTACTCATAGGCTTCACTGTGAATATTTACAACTCCAAAATCAGCAAATGTTACAAATCTGGACTTCATTGTTTTGTTGATTGTCTAGAATTAATAAAGTAAGAGGGAAATATTAATCATGTAAACTTAAAGATATGTCATCTGACCACTTTCGTCCTTGTCTCCTCCCCTGTCTGATTAAACATTGACTTGCATACCACCGTCCAAGGTTCTTTTGCAAGTTCAAAATCAATAGTTTTATGAAAAGAAAAATTAAAATAGAAGAGATAGTCAATAACCATAGCTAACTCAAGTACATGGAGTAAAGATGGCAGTACTACTGAAATTAAATATTTTCCTCTATATGTAGATAAAAAGCAATGTCTTTGGATCATTTCTTAAAAATAATGAGAATACAATTTCCACAGAAGATTATATAAGAATTTCAAGGTGAATTATGAAGAGGAAGAAGTAGATTGGGTTCCTGTATCATGAAATAAAACAGTAATTATCAAAACTATCTGGTACTGGAATTAAAAATAGATCAATGGAACAGAATATATAATTCAGCATGTGAACCAAAGTTATTCACTAGACTAGTGCTAGAGAAATAAAAAAAATTTTAGAAGGGCTTCATTATTCAATTAAAACTATTAGAAAAATTAAGTAGAAGGATGGTTATAAAAAGTAAGAGTAGATCTCATATATATTTCAATAATTCCAAGTAGATCAATGATACATATATTTTTTAAATCTTTTTTAAATAAAAAAAGATGATATACTTATTAAATATGTGATGAAGAAGAAAGTTTTATCTATTGAGCAAATAGAAGAAATTATAAAAAGCAAAATAGTTTAATCTAATTATATAAAATAGTATCTATTCATTTAAAAATCAATGAATCCAAAATTAAAACAACAAAATAGATCAGAAAAATATTTTCCTTTAATTTATCTGATAGAAATTTGACATAAAAATCATAAACAGTTTACATAAATTTATAAGAGGAAGAGAAATTCCTCCAATGGACAAATGCTTAAAGGATTTATCAATAAATGGTTTTGGAAAAAAACCCAAACAAATTGTCAAGTATCATCTAAAAATGATTCAAATTCTATAATAATCATAGAATCAAACAACTCTCAGCTACCAGTTTACCTTCTTTCTACAAATAAATTGGCCAGGATCATTGGATCATAGACTTCAGAGCTAGAAATACATTTACCCTCCCTAAATTTAAGGTGAGGAAATCAAGGTTTGGCAAGGTTAAAATAACTTTTCCAGGATAGCACAGGTAAAATGCAGTAGAGACAGGATTTGAACTTGAATTTTCTAAGGCCAAAGTCAGCATCATTAATGAAAAGTAATAAAATTCAACAATGGTCAAGTAGTGGAAAAGCAGGTCATACTGCTGATGTTAGTATAATGTTAATCATACTCTGTTAATATCATCTTTTTGGAAAACAATACACTAAAACAAAAGTTCTTGGCTTGGGGTTTATCAATTTAAAATAATCATAATCATTGCACTTCAAAATAATTAATTTAATTAATAGTTTTAAGTATTTTATCTTATGCTTCAAAAATACTCTGAGAAGGGGTCCATAGACTTCACCAGTCTATAAGAGGTCAATGTCAAAAACCAAGAATCTCTGCTCTGTTCTAAAATTGTTTATACCTTTTAATTAAAGAATGAATAATAGAGGGTTATGTTAGGATTGTCCTATAAGGATGAAGATGGGACCCAATCTCTACAAAAATATTCCTAGCAGTTTTATTTGTGATAGCAAAAGACTAGAGGAAAATCCAGATATACAAGGATTGGGGAGTGAACGACTGAACAATTTGTGGTAATGATTAGGTTGGGAACATTAATGCCCATGAGAAATAAATGACAAACATGAAGGTTACAAAGATTTTGGCGAGACTCATATGAAAGGAGGGACTATAAAGAAAGCAGAATAAGGAAAAAATGCAACAAGGACTATGTAAATAATAACAGCCACAATCACAACAATAACATTACTGATTACACATAGGAATGAGAAGAAAAACTGATGATAATATTAGTAACAAAACAGAAAAATGATCAGGAAACATGAGAGCTATTTTTGTTGTTTTTTGTGTTAAAATTTACATCTAATTACCTGATAATCTAATACCTAAAATCTAATCTAATTAAGTAAATAATTTTGAGTTTATTCATTCAATTTGTTCGTTTTAAGTTCTTGTAGATGGTTAGGAATGGGAACTAGAGCTATGATTTCAGTGATATAGAAAACTTCCATTTGAGGAAATTCCCTCTCCAGGTCTGTACCTCTTTATAGATTGTTTTACAGTTGGTGCGTATTAAGCTTAAAATAAAATTTTCTTGTAAAAATAAATCCCCAAATCAATTAAATTAAGAGATATCTAAGGTCCCTTTCCTGTTTTTATTTTAAATTTAAGATCTTTGTATTTTCCCAGCACTCAACTCAGGAGTGGCTAAATAAATGTTTGTCAGATTATATGGAAACTCAAGAAAAGGAATAAGTTATTAGGATTGGGATGTCTGAACCTATACAAAAATCAAGGATGAGTAAATCTGATAGTTGAAAACTCCATAGAAACCAGATAAGATGAATGAAAATAAGATTTCAGAATCCTAGAAAGTCATGGATCTGGAGGTTAAAGAAAAGAGATGTCCATTTTAAATAAGTTTCCAGGAAATTACATGCAAGGCCCATTATCAATTTTTCATGCAGCCATATATAACAGCAAGGTATTCTTGGGCATATGTGGGAACTCTGGGAAGGGGATGGACTGTAACTTGAGTACTGGTGTTCCTTCATATGAAAGTGTCTGTTCTCCTCAACATGTGGTCCCGGAAGGAATGTGGGCTGCTCTTCAATTCTGAAGCTCCGGAAATGTTTCAGCTGCAGAAATCCATCACCAACTTGTCAAAGCTTATAGAGAAAACGTTTTAGTTGATGAAGTTTATAAAAATGGAGAACAAAAATTCAGGAATGAAGGCAGAACATGAAGGAGGAAACTTCCTCTGGCTACCACATGTCTAGAAACAGACATTTTAAACCAAGGGTCCATGAAGTCACAGTTATAACCAACTCACTATCATCAGCATCATTGTTGTTTTTATTTTACTAATGCCTTTTATTTTTATATCACAGTCATCCATCCCTGGTATATAGCCCATTCTCTCTCATCACACACAGAGCAAGACTTTCTTGTTCATAATGAAAAGCAGTTAAGCAAAAGGAACTGATATAACAGCTATATCAAATGATATATGCAGCATTCTATATCTATGGTCTGCACTTCTCCAACAAAAAAAAAGGGTGGAAAATTTCTTCAGTTTCCCTAGGACCACAAATGTATTATAATTATAGTATACAGAATCCAATTTCATTTTTGCTGCTTCTTTCATTTATATGATTCTGGCTATTATATATTATTTTCTAGGTTCTGGCTTACTTTGTTCTCCATGACTGTACCAGTTTTTCCACTGAATTCTTTATAATTGCCATATCTTTCTATACAATAATATTTCATTATGGTCATGTACCATTTTTTTTCAGTGATTAAAATCAATCAATCTACAAGTATTTTTCAAGAGCCTTCTATATGTAAGGCAATAAAGATAGAATTTCAGAAAATGAGACAATCCCTGATAATCAAGGGCTTACATTCTAATGGGAAAGACAAGAAGACAGATATATGAAAAACATACATAGAATAAACACACATAAATTCAAGGTAGTTAAAAATACAAGTTAAGCATGGAAGAGCACAGCATATAGAAAAAAAATCATAAAAGACCATGTAGTATATGGTTCTAGAATTGAGTCTTTTTTTTTTAGAATTTTGTCTTAAAAGATGAAGGGTTCTGTGGGACAGAGAGAAGAGAGTGCTTTTCAGCCATGGGAAGATCGACAATGAAAAGGCTAGAGATGGGAGATGGAGAGTAATGTTTGAGCAATAGCAAGAAAGAGTTTGTGAAGGACAATAATGGAAAGACAGATTGGGGTCAGGTTGGAAAGGGCTTTAAAGATAAACAGAGGGGGTTTTTCAGTAGCACAGGACCAACTATTACCTCTGTGCAGATGGTTTATAGGTCTATAATTCTAGCCTTATTCTCTCTCCACTCTCACATGACCATTTATCTATTGCACATCTTCAATTGAATGTCCCTTTGTCATTTCAAATTCAGTATGTACAAAATGGAATTCATTACATTTCTCTCCCAAACTCTCCTCTTTTCTTGACATCACAGTTTTAGTGGAAAGTACCATCCTTCAGTAGTACTCACTGAGGTTCACACCCTTGGAGCCAAAGTCATTTTCCAAAAGCACAAGCCAGATCACACTCCACCTTCTCAAGAAGCCCTGGTGTTTTTTCATTGCTTTTAGAATTAAATATCTTTTTTCCTGTGTGGAATAAGAGCCCTTTCTTATTTGTCCCCAGTCTACCTTTCAGACCTGTGGTAGCATATCATTCTTCATCACCCAGCTTGTTGGTGCAAAAAAAGTGGTCTAAGTCATCCCATCTCCATCTCTGGGTCTTAGTAACTGGAGGCTATCCCTCATACCTGAAATCCACTGCCTTCTCACCACCATCTCTGAGATTCCCTAGCCTCCTTCCAGGCTCAGCTCATGGACCATTTCCCACATGAATCTTTTCTAGGGGCTCCCTCTTGCCTCTAGCATCAAATACAAATTTCTCTTTCTGACTTTGACTTCAGTCCACATTTTCCAGGATTCTCACAAATCACTTTCATGCACTTCATTTCAGCCAACCTGTCTTGCTTGAACTTCCCTATCTTTTAGATTGCTCTCATAAAAGGAATGCTCTCTCTCCTCACCTTTACCTTATAAAATCCCCAGCTTCCTTCAAAGTACACTCTAGTGTCTTTTGGGAATATTTTGTATTTAATTTTCAACTTATATTTTTCTTTTTAAAAATATTTTATTTTTAATTTATGGGGAAAAAGAATTTCCATAGCATAGTATAATAATAAATGATGATTGCACATGAAAGTGCAAATCTACTATACACAACTTATATACTATTTCTCCCAAATAGAATATAATCTCTTTGAGATCAGGGATTGTTTTATTTTGTCTTCTTTTATTTGTTTTTCAAGAACCTGGCACAAATGCAAATATACAAATGGATCAGTGATTTTCTAGATTTAGTTCTCTTTAATGATGGTTTTCTAGGTCTGCTTGCTCCTCTTGAGGTTTGTTCGTATTGTCCCATAAGGGGGACCTACTTTGCTTTCTCCTGGCTTATAACCATCAAGCACTCTGATTGCTAACCTGTCATCATTCATCCTCACCATGTTGGTAGTCCTTCTTTTCTTCTCATGGAATTCCTTGATGACAACTTTTACTCCTCCTCATCCTTGGAGTTCCTCATTCATTATGTATTGCTCACACAAATAGTTATGAAAACATCTTAATGTATTTTTTTGTTTTTCATCAGTTGTTTCAGTTGTGTCTGACTCTTCATGACCCCATTTGAGATTTTCTTGGCAAAAATACTGGATGGAAATGATTTGCCATTTCCTTTCCAAACTTATTTTATAGATGATGAAAGTGAGACACACAGGGCAAAATGATTTGCTCAGGGTCATACAGTTAGAAGGGAAATGAGGTCAAATCTGAACTCAGAAAGATGTCTTCCTGTTTCCATAGTCAGCCCTCTATCCACTGTACCACTACCCAATGCAATTTTAGGTTGTATTAATAGAAAAAAAGATTACCAGAGGGCATTTTAAGAAATAACAATGAAAAATGTGAAGAATACAAAGAAATATGGAAAGATCTCTGTGAATGAAACCTTCCTACATTTTACACTAATCAGACCATACATATATGGAATCTTGTACCTCTATATGTAATAATTTTTATAGACATATATGAATTAGATTTCATCCAGAGGCAGCTAGGTAGCCCCATGATGCACAGAGCATTAGAATTGGAGTCAAGGAGATGTGAGTTCAAAACCAATTTTAGACACTTATTAAATTTGTGACTCAAGCATATTACCTATCCTCTTGCTGCTTCAGTTTTTAAAAAATGTAAACTACAGATAATTTTAGCATATGCCTAACAGGCAGGGAAAAGAATGTGATAGGATTTTTAGAGCAAAATTATTTGGAGGAAATATCGAGAAGAAGCCTGGAATATATTTAAAGGACTTGAAGTTTAGACTGGAAAATTTAGGTTTGAGGGGAGAGGAGAAAGGCTGGAAGACATGATAAATATTTTGGAGGGTTATCACATATAGACAAGACAATACATATTTTATCTTGCTCCAGAAGATAGAAGTAAGAGCCATAAGTAGAAATGATAAGGGAATGAATTTTAGTGTAGTATGAGGTAGACTTACAAAAACTTATAGTTATCTAGATATGAAATGACTGTCTTGCCAGTGATTATGGGAAAATAAATTTTTAACTGGAAGCAGGAGTATGCTGGTAAGTGTTTAATAGTTGGTTCTCTGAAAAAAATAAACATGACACACTTTTAAGTTTAATCTCCATTATAAACACTTTATCACTTTTTTCAATCTCGATGATCAACAAAATAATAAATCAGTATTTACTGATTTTTGATGTATAAATACTCACACTGAAAATTTAGCCAAGAAGGGCTGGCTCTAGTACACACCTAACTGGAAGGGATTTTAGAGGAATCTAATCCAACTTCATTTTATGGATGAAGAAACTGAGGTCCAAAGAGTTTAAAGGACTTGCCAAAATTCACACAGTAAAAGGCAAACCTGGTTCTGACCGCAGATCCTCTGGATTACCAGTCTCACATTCTTTCCATAGCACCATGAGGCCATTTGATAAGAGAGAAAGGATTAAAATAAAGGCCTCTAAATATCACTTAGAGTATAACAGAAGCCTTTATTACTTTGGTTAAGTGATTGGATGACATGACTTCCAAGGTCCCTTCCAACTTTTAGGTGTGTGGTATCAAATAAAATACAGCAACATGTCTGTTAGGGCAGGAAAAAAGTTGATCATGACTAAGGGGAAAGAGATACATTCTCAGCAATCCTCTTTGTTTGGACCCTTTGGCATTTGATGTAATTTTTTTTAAAGGATTACTAGATAAGGATTCAAAATGCAAATGCATTCAGAGAATTCAGAATGATCTGAATGGGACATGTGTGTGTTTTATATATTTTTGTATTTGTATGTCTTGGACACTTTTTTTCTAATAAAAAACTTACAATAAATGAGATAAGGTGTGTGAAGTGCTCCCTTAAAGCAAGGCTTGACATACAATATTAAAACTGTATCTCCAAGAGCAAAGCAAGCAGAGCTAGGAGAACAATTTATACAGTGAATATGACAATGTAAGGGGAACAATACTGAAACACCTTAGGACTCTGACCACTTTTGATTCCATAAGACGTGTGTGTGACATTTCCCTTGCCCCTGCAAAAAGAAGTCATATGTTGATACACATGGCCAATATGTTGCCTTGTTTGACTTTGTTGCTCTTTTTATTACAAGATGGTGGAGAGATAGAAGGGAAGTACTTGGGAAGAAGCAGTGATGTGAGAAGTCCTGTCATGTGTAACATCTTTTGTATACTCCCCTTTCTCACCTCTCATACTGCTACCATTCTGTTGCAGGCCCCTTATCATCTCACACCTGAACTACTGCGATAGCTTCCTCATGGGTATCCCTGCTTCAGGTTCTTCCCACTCTAATCATTCCTCTGCTCAGTTGTCAGATTGTTCTTCTTAAAGCACAGGTCTACCCACAAATTCCACCCCTATTCAATATACTCCAGTGGTTCTCTAACTCTTCTAGGATCAAATACAAAATTCTGGTTAGCTTTTAAAGTCCTTTATGACCTACCCCATTCTACCTTTGTTGGTTTCTCATACCTCAACTGCCTCTGCATACTCTTTAATTTATTGACAATGGCCCTTTTGCTGTTCCTTGCACACAAGATACTCCATTTTCTGATTTGGGTTGTCCTCATACCTGGAATACTCCTCAATACATTATCTCCAATCCTAGTTTAAGTCTCAACTAAAGTCTCAGCTTCTGCCAGTTCTCTTTAATTTTTGTGACTTCTGAGATTTCTCCCAATTTATCCTGTGTATATCTTGTTCACACATGATTGTATGAATATTATCTCCTACTGTGAACTCTTTAAGGGTAGAGTTTTTTTGGTTTTTCTTTGTATTAGTAGTGTATAGCACAGTATTTTGCCCAAAGATCCTTGTCCTTGAATCTTTAAGAGGATCAAAATATATTATTATATTAGAATTAATTGCATTGTGTCTAGGTATGGCTGATCAGACCAATAAAGCTTAGAATTCTCTCCCACAGATTGGGCACAAATAGACCATGTGAGCATTTGGAGGTGGGTTCTCTAAATTTATGCATCTTTGAAGTGAAACAAAGAGGATGGCTGAAAATAAAAAATAGCATATAAAATACATGTTTGAAAGGAGAAAAAATAGAGAAGAAAAGAAAGACAAGAAAGATATAATAAAAGAGAAAGAGAAAGAAATAATAAAAAGGAAGGGAAAGAAAAGAGAAAAGAGAGGAGAAAGAAAAGTGACATCTTACAGTATATCTTCCAGGTATACAGAACCTACTAAAGATGTTCAGTTAATATATTCATTGCATCCAGGAAGATGGAAACCACATGAGAACCATTATGAACTGTTTCTCCCATCATCCTTTGCAACTGATAGACCCCCCCCCAAACTAGTAATCTTGACATAAAAGTTTGTACCATAAAATGGACAAGAAGCAATAAAAACTAAAAGTACCCACAAACCAACCTTGAAAGACAAATTCAATTGAGCTTGGGCCAAAGGAACTTTCTGGCACTACCTGAGTGCAAAAGGGAAGGGCTCTGTTCTAAATGGGGGAAGGGTTGAACTGAGTCACAGCTGAACTCATCTGAGGTGTGATTGCCTAAAAAAGATGGCTTCATGTTTGGAAGCTTCATATAGACTAAGTAATTAATCTTGTGGAGTAGATGCTAAGTTTAGTTATTTCCACTTACTGAAGGAGGGGTTACAAGGCTGACGGTACTATCTAGATTTCAGCACCTGGAGCAAAGCCCCAGTCACTCCACCTTAGTTATGGCTCTGACAGGTTAAACAAAACTTCCATACCAAGTAAAGACTTTTGTTTTTATATAATTTCCGCTACCTCTCATTATGTGAACATAGCCTTGATTATAAGTCTTGCTCATTCTTATTCTTTCAGTAAAACTATGACCACAGTATAATTACACTCTAATACATGGGTGTCCAGCCTTTTAGCTTTTCTGGACTGTATGGCCCAACAAAATCTTGTCAAGGATTGCATATAGAAGTTAATATTTATTTATAACTACAATGAAATCCATATTTCCAATGAGTATAATAACAAAATGTAATAATGCGTCATAACATAGGCTTTGAAAGCCATATGTGATTTGTGGGCCATGGGTTGGACACATCTGCTAGTGGATTAGGGCATCACTACCGAATTTCCTTTGGGTATTAACTACAAGGCAATTTTGTAGGTCAAAGAATGGACAAGCAAAGTCAATCAATCATTGTCTTTCTTCAAGAACTTAAGCAGTTTGCCAATATCTTAAGTACCAGGAAACCCTTGATGAATATCAAGTGCTGAGACTATGGGAAAGAATGTAACCTAATTCAAAATCCATGGACATGATGTTTAAAGGAAGTGGGAATCAAATAAAGGGCTTTCCTTTTTTTTGGCTAGGCAGGTCAAGAATTTTCATATCCAGTTACATGAAAGAATTTGCCCAAATTGTATAAAAAAATATTGTTTCAACATCGGTCAGTTCATCAATAAGCATTGATTAAATAATTTCTATCTGCCCAACATCATGCTAAGTGAAAGAGATGGAAAGAAAGACAAAAGCATGGTCCTTGCATTTAAGGAGCTTAAATATTTATGTAGAAGTTATATATAAGATGGAAGAGAATCAAAGGGGGAAATAAATGGGGGAAAGGTAGACTAGGAAGAAAAAATATTATTATATTTTAAACAATTAACTTTGTAAATAACTCATTTGCAAAAATGAGGAACAAAGAGCAAGAGGGATAGGAATGAAATTAAAGACAGAATTATTTCTGCAATGAAAATTGGTTCTGGTGGCTGAACCATGTCCAGTAGTGAACCACAAAGGGTTCACAATGTATGTTCCTCCTCTTCCGACCTTTCTTTTTCATTTTTTTGTCTACCCTTGTGATTTAATCAGTGTAGGGAATCCATTCCTTTTTTTTTAGGTTTTGCAAGGCAAATGGAGTTAAGTGGCTTGCCCAATGCCACACAGCTAGGTAATTATTAAGTGTCTGAACCCAGATTTGAACCCAGGTACTCCTGACTCCAGGGCTGGTGCTTTATCCACTACGCCACCTAGCCGCCCCAGTGGGAATCCATTTCTTAATGTGTTAATACCCTCTGTCATGAGTAGTGGGAAAACATTTACATTTTATGATAGCAGAAAATTGTCTGGAGATACTGAAAAATTAAGGTATTTGCCTGTGGTCAGACAGTTAAAATTTGTCAGAAATAGATCCTGAGTTCAGGTTTTCCTGACATTAAGATTCAGAATGTGCTGCTTCTCCCTAGATTTTTTTAAATATGAAAAATGTAGTCATTATGAAAATCCTAGACAGCAGAGAAGTAGAAAGCAATAGGGAAACAAAGTCATTCCAAGAAAACTTGAAGCCTGAGGGGATGGGCAGAGAAGGAGGAGATTTTGCCTTGGGAATATTTGCAAGGTGGAATTTATGGGCTGTAGATGACTGCTA
The DNA here is from genome assembly GCF_037893015.1 of Macrotis lagotis. NCBI lineage: Eukaryota > Metazoa > Chordata > Mammalia > Peramelemorphia > Peramelidae > Macrotis > Macrotis lagotis. The sequence goes on from NC_133666.1 coordinate 146,510,818, forward strand.
GACTTCATTTCCTATTTAGGTAGTGAAGATACTGCCTTCTCCCAGGGCAGTTTGCCAAGGTCCTCTGGGACTCCCAAAATGCATTCACCTAATATGCATAAAAATAACAACATTTATAAAACCCAATAAATAAACATTTATGAAATTCTTTCTTTCTTTCTTGCTAAAAACCTCCAGTGTGTACAAACATACCTTATGTGTCTCACTTTGTAGTCTCCTTGCTAAAACTCCCTCTAGATGAAATCTAGTTTGTCTCTATAGTCTAATTAGAATAGATAAGAAAATAATTCATTCATTCAATGAAGTTTTTGCATTATTTTTATACTCTTCATATTTGTCATTTTTTTTACATTGCCCTCCATTAATCTTCATCCTTCTAGCACTATTCTAAGTTCACGGGAGAAAAAAATAAAACTGAATCAGTTCCTGACCTGAAGGAACATACATTCTAGTGGTGAAAACAACATATACATATATACAGTTATTCCTTCTATAACTCAGAGGTAAGGGGCACAGCACAACCCTGCATCATACCCTTTCAGAGAGACCAGGAAAATTCATGTAACATTTTTTGGCCCTCCCTTCATATCAGAGAAGAAGTATGAATTTTTTCTTTTGCTTTTATGGAGTATTTATAGTACTTCATTATAAAATTTAGATTAAGTATTTGACCACAGGCTATATGTAGGTCAATATTAAGTAAAGATTAAGTAAAGATACTGAATGAGAAAGATCTTTTCATGTGTCATCTACTGATCTTTGCATGTCATTTGAAGCTTCCACAAAACTCCCCTTAAACTCTCCTCCTTTCTTCCCTACCTTCTGTCACTCCCTCCTTCCCTTCCCCAACTCTTTCCCCCTCCTAATGTCTGAAGGGTAAGATAAATTTCTAAACCCACTGAGTGTGTTAGTACCTCTTTGAGCCAAATATAATGAAGGTGGGACTCAAGCAATTTTCAAGCTTTTCCCTCCACTTTAATAAGTCCTTTGTACCTCTTTAAGTGATATAATTTACCCCATTCTGCCTACTCATTCTTCCTGTCTTACCACCATCCTTTTTTTATTTTAAACCATCCTATCAAAATCAACTCATGTTCATACCTTCAGTCTTAGTATACTCCCTCCAAAAGAGTTACATTTCTCAGTAGTTTTTAGTATCTTTTTCTTTTCCCTTATTTAGATTTCTAGGTTCACATATCTTGAGTCTCTTGTTTGAAGATAAAATTTTCACTTCAGTTCTGGTTTTTCATCAAGAAAATTTGAAAGTCATCTATTTTGTTAAATTTCCATTTTTTCCCCTGAAAACATTTGCTCAGTTTTGCAGGGTAGTTGATTCTTAGATGTAATCCAAATTCCTTTGCCCTCCAGAATATCACATTTCAGACCCTTCTTTTTTTTAAGGTTTTTACAAGGCAAATGGGGTTAAGAGGCTTGCCCAAGGCCACACATCTAGGTAATTATTAAGTGTCTGAGACTGGATTTGAACCCAGGTACTCCTGACTCCAAGGCTGGTGCTTTATCCACTATGCCACCTAGCCGCCCCCCTTCTATTTTTTAATGTTGATGTTGCCAAACCCTGCATAATCCTGACTGGTTCCTTGTTATATGAATTGCTTCTTTCTGACAGTCTGCAGGTTTTTCTCCTTGATCTGATAGTTCTGGAATTTGGTTGCAATATTTCTTGGTATTTTCATTTTGAGATTTCTTTTAGCAGGTGCTCGGTGGATTCTTTCAATGACTATTTTACCCTCTGGCTCTAAAATACCAGGGCAGTTTTCCTTGATGATTTCTTGAAAGATGTTGTCCAGGCTCCTTTTTGATCATTGCTTTCAGGCAGTCCATTAAATCTTTTTTTGTTTGCTTTTGCAAAGCAATAGGATTAAGTGACTTGTCCAAGGTCAGACAGCTAAGTAATTATTAAGTGTCTGAGGCTGGATTTGAACTCCAGTCCTCCTGACTCCAAGACCAGTGCTGTATACACTGATTCACCTAGCTGCCCCCCCCCCCCGCCCCAGTCCAATAATTCTTAAATTGTCTCTCCTAGATCTGTTTTCCAGGTTGGTTATTTTTCCAGTGAGAGATTTTACATTTTCTTCTATTTTTTCATTTTTTAAATTTCGCATTACTGATACTTGATTTCTCATAGAGTCATTTTTAGTTAACTTTTGCAACTCCTTTTCCATTTGGTCAATCCTGTTTTCTTTTTTAAAAAGAATTTGTTATCTTTTCCCCAAGCTTCTTGTGTCAGAGGAGAGGTTCTTTGCATCTTCTACATTGACAACCCTAGAGGTTTGCTCATTGGCTGAATGAGGGTCTGGGACAGCTGTGTTGGAGATCTTGCAGCTGGTTTGTTGTGCCATTGGCTTGCTGAACCTGGACTCCAGGGTTCTCAAGCTATTCTTTCTCTCTGGTAGCTGAGAATTTCTGTCTTGTTTTTGCCTTTCCTGCCATTGACCACGTTTCAGTTTCCTTCCCTGGGCATATTCCCGCTTCACCTGAGACAGACCTTGCTGGAAAATGCTCCACTCTCTTCTTTTGTGGGTACTGTCATTCCAGAATCCATTTAGAGGCTTGATTAATGTTGTTTCTGAGGGGAAACCCAGGAAAGATTAAGGAAATTCTTGGCTTCTCTCTTCCATCTTGGCTCCACCAAATTCTCATTCAATTTCTTATGCTTATTTGAGATATATTAAAACCACTATGGGGAAAGTTATTGCTTCTGATGTAGAGAATTTTGAATGTAGCAGAAACAAAATCTGTTAAATGGGTGGAGGTTCCTGCTCTTGAAATTCTGCTTTCATTGGACACTGTTGATTGATATCTTGTCCCTATTTTCCCTTTCCACTTAACTTTGGCTTGGACACTGGCAGACAGGAAATGACTTGTTAAAATTGGACATCAAGTACCTTGAGACAGGAAGGACCAGTGTGTGGTTTGCCATTGAGAGGTATCTGGCTCCAAGGTGTAGGGCCACTCCCAAGCACCACCCTCTGTCCAGAAGGATGGGACTTTCTTTGGCTCTTTAATCCATGTGGAGCTCCATGGGCCTCACCATGTGGCCTGGTTAACCAAGCCTCAGGGCTGCCTGGCCTTTTCTCTGTCTCTCTGTCTCTGTCTCTGTCTCTGTCACTCTCTGTCTCTCTCTGTCTCTGTCTCTGTCTCTCTCTCTCTCCCTCCCTCTCTCTCCCCCCACCTCTCTCCCCCTTTCCAGCCTGCCAGTCTTAGCTGACCTGCTAATATTAATTAGCAATCCATGTAGCTTTGCCTTAAACTCTTCTTAACTTTTCTATTACTTTCTTTTGTTCTGTAACTTCTTTTAATAAATCTCTATTCTCTTTTGCACCTGCATTCCTGGGTCAAAAGTGTGATTCTTCACAGTGGATAATCGAACAGTTGGCAACACTTCTATATTTATATCTTTATTTAGGAAGGCCGAGGTCATCCACTGCATACTGACCCATCACCAGTTATAATGACTTTTGTCTTATAATGGACTTTGATGACTCTGGTAGAAAGAGTGAGATTGATAACTTTGAGGAGCTCTGCCTCACTTAAGGACAGCTAAGTGATACTGTTGATAGTACTCTAGGAAGGAATCAGGAAGACCTGGGTTCAAATTTGATCTCAAAAACTTGTTACTTGTGTGACCCTGTTAAACTCTCTTTTTGCTCAGTTTTCTCATCCATTAAATGAGCTGGAGAAGGAAATGTTAAACCACTGTAGTATTTGCTAAGAAAATTCTAAATGGAGTCACCACTCAAATAACTAAACAACTATAGGGCTCATTTAAGTGCAATTCACCACAAAGTCAAGATATCATCCTTGGTGATGGTAATCACATCTTTGAGTTCCCTTTGAGAATGGACAAACAATAACATCAAAAAAGATATCGTACTAAAACATTATATAAATTTCAGTTATTATGAAAGTCAACAACAGCCCTTATGAGTAGATAATGGAGCTTCTAAAGATCCCCCCTTGAAAGTTATTTTCCAACTATTTTATATGCATCTGGTGTGTCCCTGTTTATTTACACATTGTCTCCTTCATTAGAATGTACATTTCTTGATGGTACAGACTGAGTTTGCTTTTTTATTTGTATCCTTACCTCTCAGCATAGTGCCTGGCATGTAGTAAGCCATTAAATTTTTTTTAATTTAAATGTTTTTAAGTAACTATCAAAGAGGATCATCCTTGATCTTGGTTTATGTTTTTGTAATTGAGAGTTGAGATGGTTAAATTATTTGTTAAATGGATTCAGGTGTTATAACTACACCTTAGGTGTAATTCTGCCTGTAGAAACTATACTCTCTGACTTAAAGCTTGGGTTTTTTTTCCTCCTTTTTTTGCACTTAATAATATTTTATTTTTTCCCAATTATATGTAAAGATAATTTTCAGCATTTTTTTGGTAAGATTTTGAGATCCAAATTTTTCTCCCTCCTTCCCTTCCCTTGCCCCACACCCCAAAACAGCAGGTAATCTGATATAGGTTATACGCATTCAATCAAGTTAAACATATTTCTATATTAGTCATGTTGTAAAAGAAGAATCAAAATAAAAGGGAAATATCATGAGAAAGAAAAAAGAATTAAAAAAGTGAAAATAGCATATTTTGATTTGAATTCAGATTCCATAGTTCTTTCTCTAGAAGTGAATGGTATTTTCCATCATGAGTCTTTTGAAAATGTCTTGGATCACTGTATTGCTGAAAAGAGCCAAGTCTATCATAGTTGATCATCACACAATGTTTGCTATTCCTGTGTACAATGTTCCTCGTACTTGAATACAATTTGCTAAGGATATCAGAGTAAGGCAAGAAATTCTATTTTCTGCTTTGAATGTTCCAGTGAATGAGCAGGATGTGGTAAGAATTTCTAGTTTTTAATGATCTTATAAAAACATCAACAGAGAAATGCACAAAAGCCCCTGTCATTCCTTAGAGACATAGAGTTGTCTGGAGAGTTAAATTGAGAAATAGCCAGGAGACATTAGATTCCTATTATTTGTGCTTATTAAGAACCTATTGACATATTCTTCTAGGCATCAATAAAGGCAATTAAACAGGCAGAGCTCATACCTTGAGGGAGCCTACATGTGGGAACAAAATAGTGATGTGATCGAACAAAAATTGTAGAACTGGACAAATACTACAGGAGAACACAGAATAGATAGATAGATAACATATATGCCAGTGTGAGATTTCTCACCTATTTGTGCCTTATTTATCCCCCCTTATTTGTTTTTTTTTTGGTATGGCATTGGGTTAAGTGACTTGTCCAAGGTCACACAGCAATCATTTAGTCTTCTGTAAGAAACACAAAGCAATTCATAAAGTTTCAAATTCACAAAGTTTCTAGGTTTAAATTCATAAATCTAAGATCATGAGTGGATCTAAGAGGCCATATAGTTCAGTCCCTTATTTTACAGAGATTCTCAAAAGATACATACATATATATATATATATATATATATATATATATATATATATATATATATATATTCTAAAACAAGAAGTATTCCCTCCTCTAATTTTTGAGGTCAGAGATCTAAGGTCAAATCTTTAAAACTCAAAGAGGTAATTTCTTTATTTTTTTTTAGGTTTTTTGCAAGGCAAATGGGGTTAAATGGTTTGCCCAAGGCCACACAGCTAGGTAATTATTAAGTGTCTGAGACCAGATTTGAACCCAGGTACTCCTGACTCCAGGGCCGGTGCTTTATCCACTACACCACCTAGCTGCCCTCAATTTATTCTTAAACTAGTTTCCTTATCTTCCCCAGGCTGAAAGGGTGATAGTTACCCAAAGGTCCATCCCACTACTGATCAGCATAAGAATTTTGACCTGTTTGGTTTACAAATTGGACTCATTTACTTCTCCTTAGACATCCTCGATAGCCTCTGTTTCTGGGGCTCACCCTATTGCTGGTTGATGTAATATAGAACCTCTTTAGCTAAGCTATTACAACTCAAGAAATCCCAGCCTCAACCTCTGTAGTATAGAGATTACAGGTGTGCACCATCATGTCTGACTTGGACCCATTATTATTAAAAAGGTTCCTGAGATATGGAAGTAAGAAGTGAATTATTGTATAGATAATTATTGAGATAACAAAAAAGAATGCAACATAACAGGCTCATAAGATTTTAGGTTTAGACCTAAAAGGAATCTTGGGGTTCAATGGATCCAATCCTTGAATTTTATAGACGAGGACATTGAGGCTCAGAGAGTTTAATTGATTTGCCTGAGGTCATATAGGTTCTAAGAAGCAAGACAGAGATTTAAGCTTAGGCTGACTATTTATCCTGTACCCTTGTCATATGGGCACCATGATACCTCACTCCTCAATGTTTGGGACATGTGGGTTAGGGAGAAGGAAAACGACAAGGATGAATTTTTTGGAGCACAGACATTTACATAAAAGAATAAAATACAAACTAATGATCTTGTGAAATGCCACCATGAGGCTAATTTAACCCTGCACTTTGACCTTTATGGTGTTTACTGAAGTATGTTGAAGGACTCTTTTATTTTCATCAAACCCTCTGCAATTTGATATAAATTCAAGTTTTCTGATAAAACTTTTTATCCATGCCTTTATGTCATGCCTTTAAGTCATCTATTAAAAAATTGCAACTTATTCCCCAGTTTTATGCACCTGTTATCCATTCTTTGATTTAAATAATAAATGCTTCACAATCACCATTTGATGTAGGTATTATCATCTCCATTTGACATATGAGGAAACTAAGTCATATAAGGATTAAGTTACTTACCAGGGTTACAAAAACATTAGGCTATCTGAGGCAGGTTTCAAATCAGGTCTGTTTGACTGAATGTACAATAGTTTATGCATTATACTATTCTCTCAAAAAAGTAATCCATTAATCAGAAAGTCAGTTGCCTTTGGTGTGTGGGATAGCCAAACTTGTTGAGTCACAGAGGCTTTCCTAGTTTTTTCCTCTTCCTAGGGACCAGCAAGTTTTGTCAGCTATTTTAACATTCCTTTTTATGAACTCCAATACTTCACAGGTTCCTGGCTTCAAGTAGCCAGTAGGTCCTGGAGGTACCTGTAAGTAAAGCCAACCCTTTCTGACCAACTAGGGCTTCTCTGAAGTCAAACTCCCTTCTAGAATGACCAAAGAAGATCGAAGTTCTTCAGAGTTCTCATAGATAGAATTAAATGATTAGGGCTGACAGTTCACAAATGAGTGAGTCAAAGAATTATAGGTTTATAAATGTCATGGTATAATAGGTTCATAGATTTAGAGTTTAAAGTCATCTATTTCTTTATTTCACAGATTAGGACTGTGAGACCCAAGGGTCACTTAATCAGTCAGTCAAATCAAAAGTATTATTTATATAATGTGTTATATGCTTGAGATAAAATGAAAGGTAACAGATAATCCCTGCCCTCAAAAAACTCACAATCTACTGGGGGGGGGAGATGACATGTGTTGACAATGTAATACATGAAATATTTAATGATATGATAAATTTGAAATATGTATAAACAAACTACATACAGGATAAGTTGGACAAAATTAACAGTAGGGAGTCACTAATATTAATCAAGTAATTGACCAAGATGTCCTATGTCAGTGAAGATTGAATCAGTCATATGAAAGATGGAAGTTGCCCCTTTGAAGTTAATCTAAACACTTCCCTGTGTATGAAACATCTATTGTCTTAAGAAGACAATTATTTAGCCAATTACATTATTTTTCAGTCATATTTGTCTTTTTATCTCTGGTACCTATCTGGCTGCAGAGAAAAGCTTCTAAAAAACAAGCCTGGGGACAAACCCAATCAAAGGTAGTCTCACAACTCATTAAAACAAATATAGTTAGTTGTTCATATGGTGGAACTCCCTGGGGTTCCAAGGCATAATAGGAAAGGCAACCCTAAGATGCAGTAAGAATGAAGGTAAGAACTCATCTGAAATAGAACCAATATAGGAAGTGAGCCATTTGAGAGTTTCTTTTTTTTATTTTGTTCTTGTTAATTAGATACTAAACTAAATTGTTTCTGTGTTACTGAAAAAAAAGTTTGAGTGTCTTTTCTCACATTTTTTGCAGAGATGGTGGACAGAGGCTGTTGAACATTGTACATTCTATGTGACTCAGTTGTTTATAAGATCCAAAGATCTAGAACTTGGAAATCATCTAGTCCAACCCTTTCATTTTGCAGGTGAAGAAACTGAGACCCAAAGTTCATATAGTTCTATATGGTATAGGAAAATTAAGGAACTCATCCAGAGTTACATTGTATTTGCTTTAATAGGGAATTATTGCTTCTTGAAATATCTGACCACTCTTCCTTCCCTCCGTGTACCAAGTGCATGTAAGAAAAGGTAAATTCTTAAACCACAGACTCTGAGAGTTCCTTAGAGCACAGAAAACACAAAAGCGACTTCAAAGACCACCTATTTCAACCAATAAACATCAAAGGAAGAATTTTCATTTTGGTCTTCTTATTGAAGTGCATTAAATGCTTCTTCCACTAAGACACTGCTGAATTCCTTTTTCTTTTTTTATCATTTGCTAGGGGGAAGGGAAACCATGATCAAGTTGTTTAGAAAATGGTTATGTGAAAACAAAATTTAAAAAAAATTTTTTTAAAGAATAAAGTGAAAGTGATATCTGATGAAATGTGATGTCCCAGTATAGAGCTTTGATCATCCTACCCTTGTTGTGGCTTTTCCAAGATGAACTGAGGACCATGACATCCAGAAAGGTGATGCCATTAAGTGAATTGGATTTAACTGGGGGAGAACTGAGCAAAGAAATCAGCCTCAATTTCGTCTTCAGAGTTGTCTTGGGTTCAGAGGTCAGATATGGATCAGGTTAGTTGGAAATGGTACTGAATGCAGTAGGAAAACAACTTGGCCTTGTGGGGGGATTTTTTCAAGGCTATGGGGTTAAGGTCTAGCTCAAGATCACATGGCTAAGTAAGTATTAAGTATCTGAGGCTGGATTTGACCTCAGGTCCTCCCGATCCAGGGCTGGTACTGTGCCACCTAACTGCCCAATCTTGGGAACACTTACCAAAGTCATCCTCCCTGCCTTTTCCTTCCAACATTTTTCTACTCTTTCTTCTCCGTTCAACTAGTTTAGAAATTGTGAGCCTCCCTCTCTTACTGATAAAGATTTCCTTGAAAGCCAAATGAAAAAGATAAATATTTATAGATGTTTCCCCATTGTGGCTATACTTTTGTAGTCTTTGCCTCTATTCTTCTGATAAGAGATCTCCTCTCTTTCTCCCTCACTACACACACACACACATGAGGGAATGGTATGCCATTTCTTTATCTATCACATTTACAGATGAGGAAAGGAAAGCAGGGTTAAGCAACTTGTCCAGAATCACAGAATTAGAATGTGTCTGAGGTAAAATTTGAACTCAGAATTTCTTGACTTCAGACCCAGGACTCTATTGACTGTGCCACCTAACTTCCCCTAGACATGAAGGACTGTCACTGAAAATGTATGAATGAAGAAATGGAATGTCTTGTGGGAGGAAGATCAAGGAGGTCAGTGTTGCTGCATCATGGAGTAATTGAAGGGTAGTGAAGGGTAAGAAGACTGGACAGTGAAAGGGGTAGGTTATGAGGTGGGTTTTAATAAGCCAGTGGATTTTTTTATTTACTCCAAGAGGTAATAGGAAGTGACTAGAGTTTACTGAGTAGAGGTGAGGAGTGACCTAGTCAGATCTGAACTGACTACAGTCAGGAAGATCCGGGTGCTCCTGGCTCAAGCACCAGTGCTCTGTCCGCCACCCAGCCACCTCTACTATTATTACTATTTTATTTTATTTTAGGTCTTTTTTTTCTTTTTTCTTTTTTTTTTGGATTTTGCAGGGCAGTGGGGTTGGGGTGGCTTGCATGTCACACAGCTGCGTGATTGTTGGGTGTACCAGACCGGATATGGGCTCGGGTACTCCTGGATCCAGGGCTGGTGCTCCGTCCACTGCGCCACCTGGCCATACCTACAATTATTACTATTATTTTTTTCATTTTCATTTTCATTTTTTTCTCTCCCCTTTACTTTATCGCTCAAGCGAGTCTATATTTTTTGTGGGGAGGGGGTATTTTGTTTACTCTTAAACAAGAATATTTTATTAATGTATAAAAACATTATTTGTACAAAATGAGAATAAATATTAAATTAAAAAAAAAGAAAGTTGAGGGGAGAATGGACTAGAGTAGGAAGAGACTTGTGGCAGGCACTGCATTCAGTACCATCTCCAATATTAACCAGCAGGTTAATATTGCAATAATGTAGATATGTGGAAATGAGTGTCTGTCTTGGGGGGGTGGCATTAGAAGACTATTCCAGGTCCCTTGACTCCAAATTAAGCATTCTTTCATCTGTACCAAATTTCTTCTACAAGCAAAGTTTTATATGGGCTCTGATATACTACACTCCCAATTGAACATCGGTCATTAATCTTGGTCTCACAAACTAAGCAATTTGGTCCTGCTGCCCCAAAATGACATTGCCAAGAGATCAGAATCACAATGGGTCATTTCCTGGTGTTTAGCTATTTCAGGTAAACACTTTATCCTTTGTAACTTTGTCTCCTCCAGGTTAATGGAAAAGAGAGATGTGGTGCCACTTACAGTCTGTGTGGTATTAGATAAATCATTCTCTCTGAAACTCAGTGATCTCATCTGTTCAATGAGGGTCTGTGGTAGGTGGCCTTGGAGGTCCCTTCCAGCTTTAAATGTTTGATTCATGGATTAAATTGAAGGAGGAAAACAGAATAAATGAATTATTGACCCAGAGTATTCTTTCCACAGCTACAATTCACGCCAGTTTGATATGAATTTAAGATTTTCTTTTGATTTAAGAATGGCATTCTTTTGCTTAATAAATTCCATTGCTTCCCTGTTTCTTTAGATTCAAATACAACTTTCTCTGTTTAGTTCTAGAAGCCCTTTAGAATGAACTCAATCCATCTTTCCAGTCCTTTTGCATATTACTCTCTCTCCCCTACACTATCCAACCCAATTGGTCTCTTGACTCCTTTGTGCCTTTGCATTACCATCCCCAAGTCTCTCCCTTTAATATACTTCAGAGATCCTCTCCCCTTCAATATGCAGGTCCAAGCAGCATCTTCTACATGAAACTTTTCCTGTCTTTCCTTCCCCAACTTCTAGTGTCCTCCCTCCCAAACTGTCTGACATTTTTCTCCTTTTTTGTATTTAGTCTTTATATTTAAATATGCCCTTGTTGTCTTCCTCATTAGAAGATAAAATTCTTCAGAGTAGGACTTGTTTCATTTATTGAATAAATCCTCAGAGCCATAATGTCTGGTGCATAGCAGGAACTTTCCTAGGTAGCTTGGTGGCATGGTGGAGAAACTTCTGGACTTGGAAATAGGAAGACCTAAGTTAAAATCCTCCCTTAGGTACTTGTGTGATCCTTAATAAATCACTTAATCTCTAAGGTTGTTTCATAAGGTGGTTGTGAGGATCAAATGAGATAATATATGCAAAAGTGATTTACAAACATAAATATAATTGATAATTATTTTTAATTTGTCCATTAAGAATCTGTTATTTTAAAATACTTGCTGATTACTCCATGCAAAGCACTGGCTATTTTCAAGGACGGAAGATGGAAGGTGAAGAGAATGTGTTTGATGAATCTCACAGCCTAATTCCTGTCTTGAAAATGGACCTGTTAGCCCAAACTTCCTCTTGTTCATGTTATTGCCCTTGGAACTGTCAGCTGAGTATAGAACCTTGTACCTGTGCCAGACACAGCTGAGGTCAGGTCAGCAACAAACCTGAAGAGGAAATTTGGACAGCCTCTTGCAGTGCACACCTTATCCTACAAAGTCAAGCCCCAGTGAGACTTTTCATTTAAGGCCTTTCATTAAGCCGACTAAAATGGAGCTGTCACTTCTTTAGCGGAAATAACCGCTCATTGCTTTTGTTCCATCTGAATGCCTCCTGGATGGGCAGATGAAAGAGGCAGCTTAGTTCTCAGGCTCTCATTCTTTGTGAAGGGGAAGAAGAGAGGAAAGGGTGAGGACCTTGGACAGATCAGTTAGCCTCTGGGAAAGGAAGATGAATGGCCTTCTTATAAACCAGGACCGGATAAATGCAGATTGGTAGAGTTAAGCCAGGGCCTCCAAGAAGAGGAAATATAACAAGGGAGGAGCCCTGAATGACCACTTAAAGGGGGACAGTCTTATCATGGACAGTTTCATTTTTAATAAAAACATGATGTGCTCTCTAGGGAAAATAATGCTGGTTCTTTCAATCTGTATCAACCCCAATGGACAAGATGGTTATTGAGGGAAAGAAATCATTTTATGATGTGGTCTTTGGAACTGCTTCATCAAGTTAATGATCCTGTCCTTGCTGGTACAAAATGAGAAGTGATATGATGTAGTGGAAAGAAAGCTAGCCTTAAAGACCTGGTTCAAGTCAACTGCTGTTACCAGTGACTGTGTGACTCAAGGCATTACTCAACCTCTCTGGACTTTAGGCAGATCTCTTACATTGCAGAGAAGGTACTGACCTACCTTGCCAAGGAGAGTTTCTTAATCCATGAGCTTCCAGTATCAATGAAATCACATTCCTAGTCACTATCCCTATCCAAATATGAAGCACATGTTTCTGGTTTTTAATTTTCTTTTTAATTTTTTAAAAATATTGTCAAAGCTTTTTACAATCTAGTTCAAGTTTCTTTCTGTGCTAGTTTCATACTACTCTCCCTTCTTCATCCTATGGGCCAGCCTAACTGGTTTATTTGCTCGTCTAACTATTCCTGTCTCTGTTCCTTTGCATAGGTTGCCCCCCATACCCTGAATAGACTTCCTCCTCAACCCTATTACTTCAAATCCTTACTTTCCTTCAAGGCTGATCTAAAATTCCACCTCCTATAGGAAATTGTTGCTACTTTCTTTATGTAATTACTTCATATTTCTTAATATGTGTATTTTCCCAAGTAGAAAGTCTTCATTTCTGCCTTTGTATCTTCAACACCTAGAACAGTGCTTGGTGCGAGTAGGACTATAACTGAATGGAAACTCCCTCATGGTTTAGATGAGTCTTCCTTTTTTCCCCAAAGCCATGCCAGCAAGAGTTGCAGAGTTTCCATTTCCCCAAGGTCAGGTGGTAACAAAGATTCTACAGCACTGTGCTGATTAACCCCATATATGGAAGGATTCAGAATTATCTCTCTGATAGGATAAAAATGAATCTGAATAATTATGCAAATAGGGCTCGAAATGCTTTGCTTGGATTAGCTAGATACTCCGGGAAAGATTGTGAGCCCATCTAGTCAATAGGTAGCAGGCCCGTAGGATGGGGCTGCATTAGGGACTAAGATAAAAGGGGGCTTGCATGCCTCCACACTCTGCACTCCTAGAGCTGTAACTCATATATTATGGAGGTTGTGTCCTCTTCTTGAAGAGTAAATTAACTACTTTTTGTTCTCTGGTCCAGGTCTTCTGATTATTTTGAGAACCAATGCTATAATACACAGTTCTTGTCCCATACAGTGCCTGGAATGTGCTTAATAAATCTTGAATGAAAGAATTTTAGGTACATGTAAGACCTTAGAGATCATCTGACCCAATTACATTTTATAAATAAGAATGAAAGCCAGAGTTACTTGCCCATAATCACAATGGCTACTTAGTAATAGAGCAATATTAGAACCTGGAGATTATGTACCAGTCCTCAAAAAGGAATATTTCCAACAAATAATTTGGAAGGATTTATAAAGTAAAATCTTAGAAAAGATTTGAGTGACCCATTAAAGGGAAAGTCCTTAGGCAGAGGATAAAAAGGTAGGGCATTATATTCCTTCTCTAATTTTGAAAGGAGCATTAAGAATGTTGTGTTTTGCTGATAATAGAAGTAGGTAATGCAGAACTCATTTTCTCTGATATGTAAATTTTACAAAGGGGGCAAGTCTAGGGACTTGCAAAATAAAACTTTTTTTTCCCCTCTTACAATGTGCACAATAGTCATACAGGCCTAACATTGGGCATCTGAAAGACGAAAGACGGAATCTAATTGTTACTCCTGGATCTGCCAAAACTCACTGAACTAAGCAGAACCAAAAAAGGAATTGGTGGTCCAAAAGGATTCTGACAGGCCAGAATAATGGGTTAAATTTTAATAAGATGAAATTTAGAAAGATAAGCCTTTGAATCAAAAATTGACAAAGTTCATGTTTAAAAAAATACCTTGGAGGCTTCAAGAAACTACGAACTCAAAATGAGTCCATGTTGTAGCAATAGACAATCTGATCCACTGTGTAATTACAGTAAATTTTATTTTTGTGTCAAACTTAGCATGTTTAAGATTTGAAGCACTTGTAGAGTGTTAGATTCTAAGCATTTCCACATCAAATATTGGTATCAGGAAGCTAGAAAAACATTAGATATTTTACTGAAACCACAGATTGATGGTAGCTGGTGTTGTTTGTGGAGATAATTTTACTGTAATACCATAGTTTGGTAATGTTAAACTGTTTTTTATTAAAGGCTTGAGTGAAATCATGGATGTTGTATTTATCAGATTTTACAATGATCCAGAGTTCTGGGAGAATGAGTTAAAATGAGGAAAGAGATAAAAAAGAGATAAAATGAGAAAACTGGAATCTAAGGGATAGATAGGCTAGACTAATGGGTTAAAACCAAGAAAGATCAAGTTTAACTAGAATAAATGTAAAACTTTGAAAAAAATCATCTCTACATGCAGGTTTGGCAAAACATGATTTAAAGATAGTTCATATGAAAACAAAAGTTTTATTTTAAAATCTTAATTTTTATTAGACTGTAAGCTCCATTCCAAAATGGACATGGAAGTGGAAAAAGCTAATAGGAATTTATGACATATTAACAAACTTTATCTATTTATGGTATCACTATATTCTTCCCTAATCAGATCACAACTGGCATATTGTGAGCAGTTCTGGGAGCAACATTTTTTGGAAGGAAGATAGAAAGCATAAGGAAGATGTCGATTGGGATAGTAAAGAGCTTCCAAATCAAGTCATATGAGGATGGTTTTAAAGAACAGGAAGTATTTTGTTTTGAGAAGAATAGTCTTAGAGGAAATGTAATCACATCTTGTAGATTTAAAAAAACGAGATTGTGTGGAACCTCACTTTGGGTGGCCCTACTGAGTAAAATTAGGACCAATGGGTAGAAGTGTTAGGTAAACAGATTTTTGGAGCACATAATTTGACTGTTCTAGAAATGAAAGGGTCTGCCTTAGGAGGTGATAATTTTCCTTTTACTTGATGTGTTTAAAGAAAGGCTAGATAATTATTTGGTGGAATCAGGGAGGATATTATCAAAGGGAATTTGTGCTACAGGTTTAGGGATAAGGTTACCTAATCTTTGACGTTCCTTTTAAGTATGGAATTTTGTGATTCTGTGGATGTCAAAACTATCTTTAATGACAGCCCATGGAATGGAGAGAAGAAAGGAATCATTACCTATACTGTGAATGGGAAAATTAAGTTACAATTCTGCTATGACTCCTTTTAAGATTCCACAGATGGCCAAGAATTGATTAAGAATAAAATCCTTACTGCCTGATTCTGATTAGAAGATAAGTTCATTGTCTTGCTCTACATTCTCTGAGGCTCACGGTTTAGCTACAGTTTAGAATAGTGAAAAGTTTTGGACTTGGGAGTCAGGAAGACCAGAGTTCAAAGCCTCACACTTGCTTACTGTGTGAACCTGAGCTAATTACTAAATCTCTTTCAGTCTTGGTTTTCTCATTTTCAAAAGAGAAAAAAATGTAAGAACAGAACCTATCTTATAGGCTTGTGGGGATCAAATGATATCTGTAAAAGTACTTTGCAAACATTAAAGTATTATAAAAGTGTTCTTGCTATTCTTTTTCCCATCTTACCATTCCTACAAATTTCAACTATTACCTTTAAATGATGAGTGATGGACAGGACTTTACCTCTAGCTCAAACTTTTCTCCTGAACTTCAATCTTGCATTTTCATGTTTTCAGTCTCATTTCTCAAAATTTCCTATTAGCACTTTGAGCCCATTGATACATGGATAGAACACTGAACTTTAAGTCAGGAAAGACTTGGGCTATAATCCTGCCTCACAAATTTGCTAGATGTATGAGTCTGTGCAAATCACTTAAATCCTCCATTTCTAGATCAGTAAAATGAGAGCAGTAGACTTAAAGACTCTACTCCTTTTTAGCTCTAAACCTGTCATCCTATAACATTTGTCAGTAAGACAGCTGACAGCTATTTGTAGCAATTGACTTTTTCTCATTTTTCTTCCCCAACAAATATATTCTAGTTTAAAGGTCTCAAACTTGTACCTGCAACAACTTTCTAGTACAGCCCAAACCAGATTAAAATATAATTGGGAAATGTTTAACAAAATTAATGAAACATAGATAATGTTAATTTGTGGTTTTCTGAGTCAATATGTAACTGCAGGGATCTGTTTCTATTTAAGTTTGATACCACTGGTTTGGCAAGAAGTTTGATAGAAGTAAGAACTGAAATAAAAGATCCTTGTCTCTCTCATTAGACATTAAACCCTAGACTAGACTGATTTCCTGAACCATATAATAGGGTCTATATTAGAGCTGCATTTCATATAAAGCCTACATTTGATTATCCACTGTTAATCTTTGAATTTTACTGGAAGTTAATGTTTTAACAAATAAGTCAGATGCTAGGAAGTATCAAAATAACTTGGCAATATTTATAAACATCCTTTCTCCCCATATACACATATATAATGTTAATTTTGCACTATACATTAACCTATATGTATATGTTATTTGATACTTCCTAGCAACACACACACCTATAAATAGGCAGATAGACAACTAGACATATAATTTCATATTCTGCCATATTCTGATGGTGATGATTAAGGACAAAGGAATGTACTTTAAGCAGCACCCAGGAGGGGTAGATGAAAGAAAATTAAAAAAACTCACAGAAGTTTTATTGAGTGAACCTTCATTTCAAATCCAACTAAAAGAAAAAGGACTTTCCTATCCCCCCAAAAACATACCCCCTAAACACATGGTTTATAAACAGATCAAATGAACAGGAACTCAGGTTAATTTAATAGAAAAAATAAAATATGGAAATAACATTGATTTTGGCCAGTATCAATTACAACATTTCTGCTATATTTTACAAAAAACAACTGAACATTTTACACATGTACAGTATTTTGTTTCTCAATAAAAATGAATTTGGATTTAACAATGGGTCACTAGTTTAAAAAAGCAAAAGGAAACAGTGGATACGAATTTTTGACTCTATAATAATGTTAGAGGCATTTGTTAAGAATCCAAACAAACTTTTTGCTATTCATTACATAATTATATCTCAATTATGAATATATATATTTATACATAATATATATATATATAAAACATTAACTTAAACTTTGAAAGCATTATGTTCTAGGTATTAATGTTATGTAGAGAAATGAGGCAGTAACAGACTAGTAGTTAAACCAGTATAAATATACTCAAAGTCTGAATGGCCAATGGAAAATGAAGGGGGTATGGGTGGGATTCCATAGCTTTCACAGTGACTGTGCTTTACCCCCCAAAACAGTCATAATTTATTACCTTTCCAATCACATCAACTTTGAGCTCCAGATGATTATAAGTTATTCTAGCTAAATAGATTCTTCAAACAAAACAAAACTATGTTGGGTTGGGATATTCTCTTGACCTTATTTTATGCTCCCAGTTATATTTGTCCATAGTACTAGACAGGTGGATACCTGCAAATTTAAGCCTGAGTTCAGTTCTTACAAGTTTCATCCCTGCTTTCCTAAAGCCAGGCATGGCCTACAGTGTTATAAAATGGAAAACAAGTTAATTAAACTCATTGCTTCTCTAGCTCCTCATAAGTTGACATGTGGCTCCATATAATTTTAATGCCATTGAAAAATATACTGGTGGGTTTTTTATTTGAAATGTGATTTAACAGTGATAAATCACTACAACAATGGACTGATTTTTGACTCCTTTTTTATTTCCTCCTCATAGATATAAATGCCAATTATTCTAAGGATGCAAGGTACTACAATGCAGAGAGCAAAATAACTACCCAATAGCTCCCAGGTTTAAAAAATACTTCTTTCACCCCAATTAAAAAAACCCAACAATCACAAAAAACCAAGTGCATCATCTGATTTTGGTATGTTTAAAAAAAAAAGGAGAGAGGATCCAGCTATGTTCCCTGATATATATCCCTCTTTCAATGTGTAGAGATCTCTTCAAACTGAGAAAGTTGGAACTGACAAGAAGTTGTATTTGGCTTCTTTTAATTCTGCCAACTGATCCAAAATAATTTTTCTCTGATGTTTAGTTTGCTTGTTACTGTAATGTGAAAAGGAAGTGAGAGAAAACCACAAGAGGGAAAAGCCCAGAAAACTGGGGACCATGAGAGTCTAGATCATGACAAGTTTAAAGAACAGATATAAGTAACAGAATAACAGAATTAGTAGTGGTGGGGTACAATTATGCCACCAAAATACTATTTTCCAGATGTGTTTTCTTCAGATAACAAGAGAAAACAAAACAGCACCATTAAACAAATTACCTGGCCAACTTGGGCACAAGCTTGAAAATGATTATGCCATTCATTAAAAATACAGGAAGTTAAAAAAAACAACTTGTTGATTCTAAGAAGAAAATCCTTCCATCACATATCTTCTAATGTGTTTGGCCCAACCTGGAAAGATAACTTTTTCATCCCCACTAGCCCCACTCCCCAGTAGTTATTATAAACAAATTAGATTCTGAAAAAAACTTATGCCAATGTGATAATGTAGATAGCATGGTCTACAATGCCAGTATTCTGGGACGGAGATGTGATGCTCACAACTCCTAAAAGTTTCTTCTTTAAATGGCGAGGGTGACCTTTGTTTATTTGATAATGAAACATGAACACCAATCACTCAATTCAATGACATTTGATGGGTAGAATGAAATGGAATTTGTATTTAAAAAAACTCCTAAATAGATATAGTTAAACCAATAGCAGCCAACCTGCCCTTGGTGAAACCCAGGCAGACTATTCCATTCCTTTGTACCCATGTTTGATTCCCATTTCCTTCATAAAGGAAGCCATAAGCAAACCTTTCAAGGAAGTAAGTTCAAACAAAACAAAAGAAAAAACCCAGCACATATCCCATGAAGTAAATGACAGTGGGTAGGTGTCAGTTTTCAACTTGGAAAGACTCTGGCCAAGAAACATGGGTATAGTTCTTGTGCATGATCATCATTCTCTCTTGTTTTTTATTTTTCCTGAAGTCTCCCTCCTCCCCTGACTATGGACACATGCACACAGAAGGACCAATGGGAGCATTTATTCTGTTTTAATCCACGTCAACCTGTCGAGTACTCTGGAGACACGTCTTTCATCATCTCAGAGGGGAAACAGGCAAGGAAAAAGAGAGGGTAGGGTGGAAGGAGGGAAGGGCCTCCAAAAACAAGGAAACCCTGAAGTTGACAGGAAATCAAATCGTTAGTTTAACCTTCAATTTTGGCATCAAATGCTTTGGTCACCACACAATACTGACTCTGTGATTCTGGACGCTTAGCACCAAGTGCCCAGTTATAAAAGGTAGGCTTGTTGTAGTTTTTTTTTCTTTTTCATTTAAGTTCTGACAAAACAGTTCACCATCTCCCTGCACAAACTTGAGAGAGAGACAAGAGCGAGAAAAGAGAGAGAGGTGGCTTTCTTGTTTTTCTTTTTCTTTTTCTTTTTTTTAATAATAATAATATGGAATAATCTAGAAGTCTACAGGAACAGAGGGATTCTGGGAAGAGGCCTGCTCAGCCTTGGTATGTACAAGTTTTACAACAGAGTTGCTGAAGGACCTTCCGCTGACAAAGGTTGTTTTTTTTAACTAGCATACAAAAGCTGCCCTCCGCCCATGATTCTTCCGTTGCTATTCCAGGAAGGGCCAGCAAGAAAGGGAGGGGAGTTGGAGACGTAGACAACATGGTGGACACCCATGGAAGAAGGTTTTGATTGGTCAGAGAGGTAGATTTGGGAAGGGAGGGTCGGAAGAAACCATTCAGGAGCAGTCAAGAAGGAAATTTGGTCCACCCCAAGTGATTTCAATCAACAGCATTGTTTCAAGAGGAGATATTGCAGTCCGACAGGGAGTGTGATTGGTATCCATTTTATGAAAAGAAAAAAACAACAAAAAAACAGATTAGAGAAAGGATAAATCAGAAATCAGTGATAAATACAGCAAAGAAATTTCATATTTTGAATTATCTAGAGTCAAAGAACATACAGTCAGTCATTCCTGAAAGAAACAAAAAACCCTTATGAATGCCAAACAGCAAGTGAATTTGTTTTGGAATATCTGATGTGTCTTCAGTGTTGTCAGCTCTGAATGGTTCAACAATATCAAATGGTACAACTTCTTTCACTTTCATCTACACAGTGCCCTCTTGCCTAAGTAAGGACCTTACCGGTCTATCAAGATTTTCCCAGCCTGGTTCATATGCTTACCAGCAGGGGTGCTTTCAATGGCGAGGACAGCACAAAGGGTATAGCTTGGATTTTAAAAATCTGTTAAAATTTCTGTAGCCCCAAATCACTTGAGTTTGTCCCAGAATGGCGTGAGATGTTGGCCTCTTCGAATCTCTGTGATTGTTATGGCACTAGAGTTCTTTAGAGAAGACAAGAGTATCTTTCTCCATACTTTGTGGACGGAGATTCACCTTTCCTGCCTTTTTAAAAGCCAAGGATGTCTACTTAAATGCCTTTGGTAAACATATAACTTTTGGGGACATATATATATATATATATATATATATATATATATATATATATATGCCTTCAAGTCTCTGCCACATATCTCTCACCACAGTACTGTGTGGGCAAACATCAAAATCAACTCTAGAGATGGAACTATTAGTAAACAATTCCAAAGTGATAGTTTGGGGAGGATCATTTTCATTCCTTCCATGTTCATTTGAATTTTATAATTCTCAGAGCCAAGGGACATACACTTACAGAGGGGTTAAAGGACAGACTCATTAGACTATGAGTTTCTTGAGAGCAGGTACTGCCTTTTACCTTTCTCTGTATCTCCTGACTATCTGGCACATAGTAGCAAATTACTAAATTCTTATTGAATGGCTTTGCATTTTCTGTTAATTTTTGCCTCTTCATGAAAATTCCAGGTGATTCCAGAGGTGAAAAGTAGTCAAAGGAAGGGAAAGAAAAAAGATACAAAGTCTTAATTATGATCAGTTAGGATTGTCTTTCAAAGTCACAATTTTTCCCCTTCTATAAAAGCTGTGACTTGTTTCTAGGATGACATAAATATATGCTATATGCCTGCAGGTAAGAAAGTTTGAGACCACTTATTTCTACACTGAAAAAAACTGGAAATAAAACTGTATTGGCACAAAAACAAAGATCCAACTTAGATAGAACTTGTCTGTATAAGAGATTAAAGGATCATAGAATGTTAAAACTAAAAAGTACAGTCTAAACACTTTGTATAGAGGAGAAAACTGAGGCCAGAGAGGTGATGTTACTTGTTCAAGTTCACACAGTCATATCTAATATTTTTATTCAGAGAATATCATGACTAAATGAATTAGATTTCAACCTCTCCTATTTCCATTGATTTGCCCTTTGTGCTGGGTAACTGTCCACTAGTCTGGCTTGGCAATTGAAGATTTTTGTAGCCTATTCCTTAGGCATAAAATATTGCTGAATGTAAATCATTCAATAGGACAGATAAATGTCCTAAACTAAATACCTGAGAAATATTTATTTATGACATTTTAAAATATGCAAATAAAGGGACCTGTTTTCTCCATTTTCTTGGTTATACAAGAATCAGCTACCATCACTCTTTCTTCCTTATAGAAGAAATGTTTTCTATTTCTAGGTAAAGGTTTTCATTAATTTTGTCATTCTATAGTTTATTTTTTTTTTTAGTTTTTTTGCAAGGCAATGGGGTTAAGTGGCTTGCCCAAAGCCACACAGCTAGGTAATTATTAAGTGTCTGAGACTGGATTTGAACTCAGGTACTCCTGACTCCAGGGCGTGCTCTATCCACTGTGCCACCTAGTCGCCCCCATTCTATAGTTTAAATAATTACAGGATTATGAATGGAAGGTAAGAATACCAGTAGAAAGCTTGTGCTAATTGCTGACAGTACTCTTTCAAACCATCAAAAGCCCAAATCTTACCAACCCATCACCCCCTTTAACAAAATTTAAACTACATGAGGTTTCCCCATAATCATGATCACAATTGATTAAACAGAAGATCAAATTAAAATTCCAGCAACTCACCATCCTTACAGATTGCTCCAAGGATGCAGGCCCCTGTATCTAAGAGATAATTACTAGGGCAACTGGTACAGTTTCTGTCTCCAGGACCACTGCAAGCCAGACAGCTGACAGCACATCTAAGAAACAATATAACGACTTTTTATCATTTTATCTCATACTACTCTTAGGAGAAGGCAAGCATAATAACATCTATTCCAAATTCCCTACTTGGAAATGACACAAAATCTTTTCTTAGGAGAATTGTTTAGTTCAACAATATTACAGAAAACACAGCAAGTAGAAATTTCCTTTAATGTTTTCTAGGTCTTGTACATTTAAAAGAGAGGAACAGTATTTCAAAGACTTCTGAGGATCATAATTCAGATCACATTGCAAATGTTACATTTTAATTCATAAATCATCCCCTCCCAACCCATTTGATCACATCGGCAGAATTAGAATAAAACTTGTTTCTCATTGTTCCTACCAGGCTCTCCATCTGTCACCATCAGTTTAGGTTTTAAAAAATACTTTTCTTGATTTTATTTGCTTCTTACAACAACCCTGTGAAGTAGGTGATATTATTAAATAGAAGGGCTTAATAAATTTTTAATACTTGATTAGGCTAAAAGTTCTCAACCAATATTTCTATGGCAAATATTTGTGACTAGTTTTATCATTCAAAAATTCTGGTTCCCATTGTATTCTTCAAGCAAAGAGTTCTAAGAGGAATATGGTATCTGAATGCTCTTTGAAGGAGAAAATGGACTTACCTTTTACAGGATTTGTAGCCACTCTCTAAAGAGTGGTCTAAATAATAGCTATTACTGCAGGTTTGCACACATTTCCCATCCTCCATGAAGTAGCCCTCACTGCAAGTAATGCATGTATCTGCTCCTGCTCCTTAAAATCAAGAGAAATAGGAAAGCCATTATTAGGATAGCTTCATCAAAGTTTCCAGAGCAGAAACCTCTTTCAAATGATTAGTAAAAATAACCCAAGAATATCCAAGTTCTGCCACAGAATTTTGGATATTGCATGCTTTGATGAACCTAGGTAGAGCTATTTACAAATCTCAGTGAAAGTTTGGAGATCAACTTTTAAATATTTTTTAAACTGGAATTGAAAACAGTTCCAGTTTAAAATAAGAACCACAACCAATATACATCCCTTTACAAAAACACACTTTAGAAAAGAGGAGAGCTACATAAAATTGCTAATTCCTTATAGAAATATAGGGAGGTTGGGGCTAAGTGACTCTCAATGAGAAATTCAAATTTGATGAATTTATGGCATTTGTCTTTGAGTGATAATTGGGAGAAAAGTGTACTTTACACAGAGACTATCCATGGATCATGAAGTTAAGAGTTTGAAAGGTTGGTAAATATCCTCAGCTTCATTTATAGATAAGGGAGACTAAGGAGGAAACAAGTGGAAATGAGGAAAATAATGGGCAAAAATCTATTGACTCTCAAATCCAGTATGCTTATTTATCTCTGTATCATGAGACCATTAGACATCTCCAGCATTGACTGTTTTTCCAAGACAATTTCCTATATTATACCTTAAAAAGTGGCACATAAAACCAAAGATGTACCAGAGGAAGGATGACCAAATCCACTGTCTCAGGAAGCACTTACCTGCACAAGTGGCACAGAAACGATGACATGGCTCACAGTCCCTTCCACTATAGAATTTCCCATCTTCACAGGTGACAGTACATTTAGATCCATGTAGGCTGGCACAGAAATTAGAGGTGTCATTTTAAAACTGGCAGGAGTAAGGTAAAGATGTGGCAAAGGAAAGACCTTGTTTTTATGAAAGGAAGTTCATCCAACAAAGACAACTAGATCCATTGAAGTTTCGTTGTAGGGAAATTTTGCTAGTATCCTTCTCTGCTTCCTAACATCTTGTATTTCAACTTATAATGACATTCAGTGCATATATGTGGCAAGTGAGCTTATCTTAAGTAAGCTTTTTTTAGAAACACATTTCTTTTTTAATGTTATTTTATTTAATTTTTTCCCAATTACACTTCTAAGTTCCACATTTTCCCACTTCTCTCTCTTACTTTTCCCTTCCCCAAGACAGTGAATAATCTGATATAAGTTATATATTCACGATCATGTTTCACTTTTTAGAAATACCTTTCATTAGAGGTAAGAAGAAATTAGTTAACATCTTTCAACCCAGAAATTTTTAGAAGATAATGGGGATAGAAAATTCTGTTCTGAAGAGCAGGAGAGAAGGAAAAGAAAAAGAAAGAAAAAGGTAGAGTATGCTATTAAAATTTTTACATGTGGCAATAATATACAATCAGAGGAAGGGCTATGGGGAGCAGGTATCTGATTTGATACAGACAAAGGAGGAATGTACACATATAAACACACACAACTTGGTGTACATTAAAATCAACAGGGAAACAAGTGGGGGGTGAAAATTCAATAAGAATGAGACACTTAAGAGGGAAGATATCTAGGGAAGGAAATCTTAACAATCTTTCTTGATCTGGAAGGAAAGATTATAAGGGGGAAAGATGGAAAAAAAGCATAAAAATGAAGGGGGAAAGATGGTGGGGGTGGGAAACTGTGTATTAAGAGATACCCTAGATTGCCTTTTAGGCAATTGAGGAATAACTGAAAAATCTATCATATAAAAAAGTAATGAAATATTATTATAAGAAATTATAAAAAAATAGTGAAAGATGGGACAGCTATGTGGCTCAGTGGATAGAGCACTGGCCCTGGAGTCAGGAGGACTTGAATTCAAATCCAACCTCAGATACATAATAATTACCTAGCTGTGTGATCTTGGGCAAGTCACTTAACCCCATTGCCTTGCAAAAACAAAAGAAAAATAGTGAAAGATAGAATGTTGGAGAATCCTTGGTAGTATGAACTGATACAGGGTGAAATAATTAAAACCAGAGAAAAGTGAATGCACGGACAGCAATAGGATAAAGAAAAACAACTTTGAAAGACTTAAGGACTCTGATGAATTCAATGATCGATTATATCTCTAGAGAACCTGTAATGAAGTATCTTATCCACCTCCCAAGGGAAGAGAGAGTATACTAGTGAAAAAAGATACCCATATCTGTCAATATAGACACTATGGGGATTTGTTTTACTTTATCATGTTTATTTGTTACATTTCTCCCTTTTTTTCCTCTGTTTTTAATGGGAAGATGGGTAATATGGGGGAGAACCACAATGATGCCAAAAAAAGACATCCATTGAAACATTCTTTTAAAAACATATTGAAGAGAACATAAAGAAATTAAAAAAGAAATTCAGATTAAGGAGGCCTTTTTGAAAATAACATAAAATTATAAACATTTTCTTAAATAGTATGAAAAGGAGATCTATGGTTTCCTCTAAAATTCTCTTTTTGTGTTCTCTTGTTTGTGAGCAATGGTGTGTGTGTGTGTGTGTGTGTGTAGTTCAGAATTTTATAAAAGAATCACTAAAAACACATGCAGCAATCCCTACCTTCAAGGGGATTACATTTAATTGGGAGGAAAATAGCAAATGTGGATAAAAAATACAAAGTAATTTCAAAAGGAAGCTCTAACACTCAGGAGAAATTTACAGACACTAATTCTGAAATTGTGCCTACTTTTACAAATTAAGAAACTAATGTTCAGAAAGGTGGCATAAGTCAGCTAAGGTCATACAGCTAATAAATGGCACTGTTGTAACTTAAGACTTCTTTCCACTGTGCCACACAGCCTCACCTAGAAAGAAGTTAAATCTTGTTCTTTTCTATTTGGTCTTAGAGAATAGGAAAAAAAAATCTTTCCCCTCCCTTTCAAAATACTCTAAAAACAGAGGTTATATTTTATTTAATACAATTTCTCAACCTGGTATTTTAGGCTATCCAAAGCCTGGCACCAGCCTGCTTAATTTCACTTTATTTGCAGCCTTATTTAGCTTTTTTTCCCCTTTAAATATCTACATTCAACTTCCTTTTTGGCTGACTCTCTTGTCTGCCTTCCCTCTATACTGGCTGCCTTACCCTCCAGAGAATGACTCCACTCCAGGGTTAACTTGATGACTTTTGAGCCCCCTTGCCCAGAACCACCATCTTGTCAGAAGCCCCAGTCCCACCACTCACTTCCTTTTTGGCTCCCTTTCAGTCTGCTCCACCTCCACACTGACTGCCTCAATCCCTAATCCCTCCTTTTCTAGCTACCTTCTAAGTGTTGTCTTCTTCCATTAGAATGAGACTAGTGAATGTCTTTATTTTTCTATCCCCAATGTTTTCCACAGTGTCTGGCATATAATAATTATTTAATAAATGCTTTAGGTTTTTTTTTCTCTCTCTTTTCTTCTTCCTTCCCTCTCTTCCCCCTATTTCTGCCTCTCTTTGTTGCTCTTCCCACCCATTCAGCATTTTACTTTCCAATTCTATACAATCTCCAACAAGAAATGTGATCTGCTGTCATCTCCACTTTTCAGAAAAAAGTCTTTGACCCCTTTCAAGACTTAAGATGATATCTCACCTGAAAAACCTTCCCTTGAAGTTCTTCCTTGAATTAACATATTTTATAATTATTGCTACATATATGTTTAGAAATATATATACATCTCTATACAAACACACACATATGTGTATATATAAAATCCTCACAGAAGAGAATAGAGTTTTCAGAGGATAGAGACTCTCACATTTTTTTTTGTTTTTGTTTTTGCAAGGCAATGGGGTTAAGTTACTTGCCCAAGGTCACACAGCTAGGTAATTATTAAGTGTCTGAGGCCAGATTTGAACTCAGCTACTCCTGACTCTAAGGCCGATGCTCTATTCATTGCTCTACAAAGCTGCCTCCTCACACATTTTTTTTTCATTGTATTTCCTTTGCCTTACAGATTTAATGAATGTTAATGAAATGATAATATTCTTGATAGTATATTAGTAAAAACTGTGTAATCTACTACTCACCCCCCCCCCCCCAAATTATATCTCTGGATCTCTGCATTCAAAGAAATTGACCTACGGCTGTTAATTACATGGTAATATTTCATTTGTCTCCTGGTTTTTCCATAAGGTATTCCTCATGTTTGGAATTTTCTCCCCTTTATACCACCATCCCTTCAGGGCTTAGTTCATATGTAATCTTCTACAGGATCCTTTTTTTTTTGACCCTTCTTAATTGTTAGTGCTTTCTTTTCTCTTTTCATATTATATACATATACATATATATATATATATATATATATATATATATACATATTATGTATTAGATTCTATCAGGAGAATGTAAGTTTTTTGAAGGCAAGGACTGTTTTTTCTTTTTTTTTTTTGTTTTTCACTTAATGAGACACGGTACATTGACACATTAGTGTTTTAGAATTTAGATTCAATTGGGCTACTATTTTATTAAAAAGAGCTTTGACTTCTCCCTTCAATTCTGAAATATATTGATTATGTGTTCTGTCTAGACTCTAGAGTACACCATACTGTAGAACTCTATGGAACAGAAAGAATAATATTCATCGTGTCCTACTCTGGGCAGTGTAATAACCAATGATACTTTCATGAAAATGCAATTTAAGTATGACTAAGTACAGTGCATTGGAAAAAATGTTCAAGTTGGAGCTATATGATCTGGGTTCAAATCAGAGCTCTGCCACTTTCTACATGTGGGGATGCAATGTTTTTGGCCCTCAGTTTGCTTGTTTTTAAAATGAAGGACTGGATTAGATCTCTAAGGCTCTTTCCAGATTTCATTATATGACCCCAAGACTTGAGTTTGAATCTCAGCTCTGCTATTAGCCACCTATGGGATCTTGAAAATTTCTTCACTTTTCTAGTCTCAGTTTCCCCATCTATAAAATGAGGGGCCAAATTAAATGATATTTAAGGTCCTTTTCAATTCTCAATCTACAATTCTATGTAATGAGAACAGAAGAAAAAAGGTTATATGGATTTATTGAAACCAAAAATTGGTTTTCTAATGCCAGTTCATTTGGATGTCTTCTTGCTTAAACACGTCCTTGGAGATGCACATAAGTGAACACTCTTTAAGCAAAGACTCATCTTTTGAAAACACCCACCTAAAAAAAAGTAAATTACAGGCATAGGAGGATGTCTTGACCTAAAAAAAGCTAAAACCTAGGACAGTTTGATTTCCTCTATTTAAATATCTTGATTGCTTTGTTCATTGGTAACATCTCTTATGGATATCACCTAGGCAAAAATTACCTACTGAAGAAAAAAATATCCAATGATAACAAACTTTTGTGTATACCATCTGATAATGGTACCAAGCATGGGGTACTTAAGATAAACAGCAATTGATATATGAAGGGTCCATGCTTATAATACCCATAATATTTCACAATTATCTTTGGATTAAAAATATCTTGTAATCTTTAATAAGAACTCAGTTTCAAGTGATAATTTCTACCAAGCATCTACCAGACATGATTGTCTATCATAGCATACAATCACAGGAGGGTATCAAAAGGATTAATGCAATTTTCTGACTTCATTTTTATAGTAATCTTTGACTTTTTGCTACAAAAGAGTAAAGAATATCTTTTAAATGTTTCTATGCCTTATTTACTCTTTTTCAGTGTATTTCTTTATAATCCAAATTAAATGATATATGCAGAACCACTTTGTAAACTTTAAAATGCTGAATAATGATATTTATTATTAAATTACATCCTTAAAGAAGATAGTATCTCCTTAGTCAAATAAAGCACCAGAGGTAGCGTAATGGCCACAAGGTGCTTTAATACTGAAGAAATGAGGGTATGTATATAGAGGGAGATTGTAAAGGTAAGAGCACGCTATAAATTATCTTTTAAAAAAAGTATATATACAGCTACTGAGTTCATTTGGTTCTTTCTTACCTTAAGCCATGTCTGCATTCGGTACAGTTCTGAGAATCAGTACATGTCCTGCAGTTTTCATTACATTTCCAGCAAAGGTTCTTATCTGATCAAAAAATAAAATAAAATTGAAGTTAGAAATCAATCAAGGGGTGGCTAGGTGATGCAGTGGATAGAGCACCAGCCCTGGAGTCAGGAGTACCTGGGTTCAAATCTGGTCTCAGACACTTAATAATTACCTAGCTGTGTGGCCTTGGGCAAGCTACTTAACCCCATTTGCCTTGCAAAAAAAAAGAAATAAATCCATTAATTTGATTCAACAAAAGTAAATGTAAATGTTCTAATACCTGCCATTTTCTCAATCTACCACATCAATATAAATAGGAAAAGGGTATATAAAAAACCAAGAAGATTACTAATTTCCTTGATAATTACTAAAAAACCCCAAACATTTAAAAAATTTTAATAGGATTTTTGCCATCCAAGAATCCTGATTTTGGAAAGGCAATCTTGGAGTGAGTCTTTTGTGTGTGTGTGTGTGTGTGTGTGTGTGTGTTAAAAGGAGGATAAACAGTTGTCCAAGAAACTGATGTATCAGGATGTTGTTAATGATTCTAATATGAAACTTAGGTTATTGTTATTTAACTTAACTATAATCATATATACCTGGGAGAAAAATTATGGTCTTAAACTGGGTTTAAATTACAAGATGTATTTAATTCAAACATATTCATAAAAGGTATAGTATTACTAATTACACATGTAGGCAGATAATGTGAATGCATGCTTATATTTACATTATTATGGAAAGTTATGTTTACTAAGCAGTTTCCTTTAGATTATGGTAGTCAATTTTAATATCAACAAATAATTTTCCTAATAGAATGCAGTATAAATTTCAAATTACTGATTTTCTCTAGAAGGGGACTATTTATGTATCTGTTGTTTATGAGGTAACTACTTAGATATATCATAGTATAATGGAAAGGTCTTGACTCCAAGCTCTGAAATTAGTTTTTTAATATAGCTACATGTTTTGAAATTTGTTTTGAAATTATTTGCATGATTATGAAAATAATTGAACTGTATTGAGTCTCAATTTCTTCATCTTTAAAATGGCAATAATCTATAATATTTTCCCCAGAATTAAATGAAAATGAAAAATTGATGATTCATATTTATGAAACTCTCTAAAGTTCATAAAAACAAATGAGAAAATATATGTAAAGAACACTAAAGTTATAAAAATGTCAGCTATTATTATTAGTTGTCCTTTCTCCACTAAATCACTTCTCTAATTCTTCTCTTTGTCATATTGTCTCTCTGGCCTAGTCTACCAAGTCAGAAAGATTTTCAGTAGAGTATAAATTGTGTATCCATCAGACAACTTCCAGTTTCACAAAGTGTGGAGAGCTACATCACCAGAAAGTTGAACACAGCAACTAATGAAGATAATTCTTCTTCAGCATGAAAAAGCTGTGATCTGCATCCATGGAGTTGTATTTAGGAGGAAGCCAGGGAACTTAGTAGACAGAGTGTTGGATCTTGAGTTAGAAGGCCTGGGTTAAAATCTAGTCTCAGATGCCGAATAGCTATGTGACTCCAGGCAAGTTCCTTAACCTCTGTTTGCCTTAATTCACCTTAAAGGAGACAGCAAACCACTCCAGTATCTTTGTCAAGAAAGCTTCATAAAGTATATGGTCAACCTGGTCATGAAGGTTCAGACACAACTGAATTATAACAAATTGTACTTATACTGAATATATAATGCACCTTTTGGCATAGTCAAGAAGTTTCTATATAGACCTTACTTAAATAGGAAGATTAATAAAACAAATATAAACAAGAATCATAAAGTAAGAAATACAATAACCAAGAATGTGAACATGGATGTTCAAATAAATTTTATTTTAAATTATTTGAATCTATCTTGTTATTTCTCATACTTTGGAAGATTGGTCAGTTTCAGCTCTGGATGTTATCACATAATGATAATGATCACCTTCCTCCTTCAAGACTCTGTTTCCCTAAATGAACAATAATTCTGTGTAGCTCTCCTTTCCCCCTAACTTAGTGTTTCCCCCCTTCTTTACCAAGTACTTGATTGTAGTTCCCACCCAGTCTTGGATGGAACCAACAAGAACTACTCAGGAGGCAAAAGAGATCAATGTGGTTTTTTTTTTTTTTGGTATGAAAATTTTTAATAGCCTTTGAAAACTATCATGTTTAGATAATATGCAAGCCTGGTTTCCACTTTAACATTTTTAGATATTTGTGCACATATTCTGCCACATTTTTACCCCCCTCCTAAAGTCACAACCAAATAAACACAAAAAACAACCCAAGGGTCTCAAAATCCCAACAATGATCAAATTTTGATTAATATTAACTAGAGTCTAGAATTCAGGAAAGAGGAATTTTCCTTCCTTAAAACCTTCCTTTAAATATAAACCCAACACCTTCTTTCTCAATTCCAAATAGAAGAAATGAACTTACTCATATCCTGATAAAATCCATCTGGGCAGGTGGTTAGACAAGAATTAGTTTCTTCATTCAGGAAGTAGCCGTATTTGCAAGACAGGCATTGGTTATGATGGCTTCCAATGCAAGACTCACAATTGGGGGCACATTTTCTACAGCGTTTCTTGTCTGCATGGTAGTGACCTGGAGGACAGCTTGAGACGCAGATTCTGGATTGTTGGGGGACACAAAATCGAAAGGTTGAATTAATCACTGATTCTTTCTTGTTACTCTCCTAATATATGAGAAACAACTAGCCACCTATCTCAGCTTCAAAATTCAGTTTTTACTTGTGTTTCATTTGTATCTTCTGTCCATGAATTCATTTGTAGTCTCTGAAGTCTTCTTCATCCTGGTGTTTTAATATACTGAATAGAAGAGAAGAAATCTCACCCCTTTGTTCTACATTGCTGTTTAATTCTTGCCTTCAATCAACAAACACTTATTAAGAGCCTACTATGAAGGACCTCTCATGGATATAAGCTAGCTAGAATGTCAAAGGGAATTTGAGTTAACCAGAAATAGATAAAGGAATGTTGTAATTTCAAATTCCAGTTATGTCATTTATAAGTTATTTGATGTCCAGCAAGTTACTTAATCTCTCTAGGCTCATTTTCTTCATCTGGGGATACCTGCACTATCTCTTTCACAAAATTTTTATAAAAATTAAATAAAACAATGTACATGAAGATCTTTGTCAAAATTATATAGTTATAAGCTGATATTATTAATAACATATTGGGAGTTATTGCTTGGGATGAAAAGAGAAGCTGAGAGGAGAAGAGATAATGTGTTTGAATCTAGATATCCTGATATTGCTCAAGAGGGAACAGTGAGTGGGGGGAAAGAATGAAGAGGAATTATACTCTTAGCCTCATTTTTCAGATCTGGAAAATAAGAGCATGTAACTCATAGGGTTGTTGTTAGGATCAAACACACACATGTGTATGTTGTAAACCTTAAGGATCATATATATCTTGATGATAATGATGTCAATGATGAAGATGATTATAATTTCCCTATAATATCTTTGGAAGTTAAGGGGTCAAATGGATAAAGTAAGCCTAGAGTCAGGAAGTCCAGAATTCAAGTTTGGCCTCAGACACTTTTAAGTTGTGTGACCATAGGCAAGTCGCTTGATCTCTATTCATCTTCATCCATTGGAGAAGGAAATGATAAACCACTCTAGTATCTTTGCCAAGAAAACACCATGGACAGCACTGGTGTGCTGTGGCCCCTAGGTTCACAAAGCACTGGACACAATGAACAACAACAGAATCAAGCCTTCCTTTTGAGAGGAAGATAGAAGTGAAATATTTTCAAAATTTTCCATGTGAACAAGCTGAACCAAAGTTTATGAACTGAACAGCATAAACAATGAAACTTACCGTGTATTGTTTTTCAGTTTGTAGTAGTAATGCAGACAATCATTGCAATGGTCTGGCCCAGGTCCATCACATCCTACTTTACTGCACTCAGGGTCACAAGGACCTTTGAGAATCCAAAAAGAAAATAAACAACATATTTTTAGAAAATGATTTTTTTAAAATGAGTTTGTATTTCTATTGCTTTATGTAGATCCCCTAGAAATAAATAAGACTGTTTAGTCAAGAGATGAATTTTTGACTTTCTTGAGAGGACATCTGATGCCTAAGACTATTCCCCTATAGGATAAAAACAAATTACGTTATGCATTGGCCATGAGAGTCAATGTGGTACAGTGGCTACTTTTGGAATCAGGAGGACTTGGGTTCAAGTCTTGTCTCTAAAACATTTAGACTTTTGGTGCCCCAAGTAACTCTCTAGGATTGAAAGTTACAGATGAGTTGCACTCTGTATTAGTAAAAGGAATTTTCATAGCAATGTCACTGGATCAAAAGCACCAACATCAATAACTATTCAGGACATAAAGAATGTAGAAGAGAAGTAAAGCCAGTGTTAGAAGAGAAATACAACTATTGCACAATGCTCATCTCCTTTGAGGTTAGCAAAGCAACACAATAAGCTTCAGTGGTACTGTGGTGAACATAAAATGTTACCATGACATTTGGCACAAACTTATCAGTATCTAGTCTTGGATTACAAAGCAGGAACTTTAGGCACAGATAATATTATTAACAATTATATCCTTGTCCACAGGCTAGTGGGCAAATCAACAAAGGAAAAACTACAAATAAAATTAAAAGTAAGGCAGTGAGTCCAAAACACCTCAAGACTTGGGACTGGCTCTCTATGAATCTACTATGTGTATATATACATACATATACATATATATATATATTGCCTGGCAGTGAATAAAAGAGAACAAACAATGAACAATAGCACTAGGCAGGAAGATGGGAAAGGTTTCATGTCTTTCCTATGGAATTTGAACTACTTCCTGATTGATGGTAAAGAGTCCAAGCTCTTGAAGTAGTGATAGAAAAGTCTGTCTTCTGGCCTCTTTTACTATTGTTTATAATTTGGAATCTTTGACCTTGTGATCTCTAGAGCCCTTCCCAGATCTAAAATTTATAACTCCACAATTCCTACCAGCAATATATCATACCCAATGGAGAGAAAGTAGATCTTAACAGTGATACGCTAAATCGTTTACTTCAAACAAAAATAGGGTTGTAAGAGGAATCTCTCTCTCTCTCTCTCTCTCTCTCTCTCTCTCTCTCTCTCTCTCTCTCTCTCTCTCTCTCTCTCTCTCCCTCCCACCCAGATAACAATGTTCTTACAGAATTGCAAAACTTCTTAGTTGGAAGTAATCACAGAGGCCTCGTAGTCCGAAATTTGTCCAAATACAAATTCTTTCTACAGCACACCCACATAGTCATCCTGTTGTGCTCAAAGACACATGCTCCTCCTATTGAGCAGCACAAACAAGGACATTTGTGATGTATTGTTTTTCAATTTGTACTAGTTATGCAGACAGAACATCTATCTATAATAGACAAGCTATTCCAACTTTTGTAGAGTAGGCCTCTCTGTAATTTCTACTTATTGTTCCTAGTTCTGCCTTTTGGGACCAAAAAGAACAAGTTTAGTCTCTCTCTCTCTCTCTCTCTCTCTCTCTCTCTCTCCCTCTCTCTCTCTCTCTCCAGAGGGACAGTCCCTCAAATACTTGAAGATGACATTATTTACTCTAAGACTCTTCTTTCCTTAGTTACTATGATTGAGCTTCATATGATATAATCTTGAAGTCCATCTACATTCTAGCTGTTTGCTTTTATAAGCTTTCTAGGATATACATGTTCTTCCTAGAATGAAGTAGCCAGAATATAACCACTGAGTTCACAGAGGATTTGTAAGGACAGTCTGAAATTTAGCAAGAATTATAGAATTATGAATATTTACTCTCTTTCATTTTTTTCTTCCCTTCCCCCTTCTTTTTTATTTTCATTTTTTTTTATTTCAGAGGCAATGGGGTTAAGTGACTTGCCCAGGCTCACAGAGCTAGAAATGTCTGAGTTTGAAAATGAACTCAGATCCTCTTTACTCTATCCACTGCATTTCCTAGTTGTCTCAACTATTTTTTAAATTATAAGATGAGTTCTAGATTGAAAGGAAAGTACAGTCATACCTTCCATGTCATAGGAACTAGGGGGGCAGTGTCATTTTGATCTGGAAAATCTTTATAAAATTTTTTGACCCTCCCTTCATAACAGAGAAGAAGTCTGAATTTTTTTCTTTTGCTTGTATGGGGTATTTGCTGTACCTTATTGTAAAATTTGGATTGATATTATATAATACTCTATGTATATTTTATGCATTCCTGAGTTACTAAACTTTTTCTGTGTCATCTGTTGGCCTTCATGTGTCATCTGTGGCTTTTACAAAACTCCCCCAAAATTCCCCACTTAATTTTTTATGCTGACTGGTAATATATCAAAACCACAATGGGCAAAGTCATTGTGAGGAAAGGATACTTGCAGTCATTTATATATATATATATATATATATATATATATATATATATATATATATATATATTAAAGGGCCTAAATAATGTTATACTAATTAATGACTGTAACTGCTTTCCACATGATGCAGTAAATATAATGCTGGAACAAGAGTCAGGAAGACTCATCTTCCTCAGTTCAAATCTGGCTTCAGACAATTGCTGGCTGTGTAACCCTGTTTGCCTCAGTTTCCTCATCTGTAAAATGAGTTGGAAAAGGAAATGGCAAACCACATCAGTATCTTTGCCAATAAAACACTAAATGGGGTAATGAGGAATCAGACATGGCTGAAAAATAACAACTACCTTCCTACAATGTTAAGTCTCACCATTCTAAAACTCTTAAGTATAATGCATGCTATTCCTATTTTTGAAATAGCTTATGGGGACTGATAAATAATATCTTTGTTCTATGGAATTGAATTTCAGCTTAGTTCTCTGTCTCATTGACTTGAAAAGCTTGTAGAGGCAGTGTGATTGAGACAAAGTCTCTGGGATAAGATTAATCGCTAAAGAGATCTATATGAATTCAGGTTAAAAGCCTGAAGCTTGGTTGGCTTCTGAAAAAAAAAAGGAAAAAACCAGATTTAAAATTTAAGCACTAAGGAGACTTTAGAGGAAAATGGTTCCTCCAATGGACATAATTTTTCACCAGATGATTGAAAAAAAATAAGGGAAAAAAAACATTTCTTCATCTTTGTTATGAGAAGTCTGCATAGTAAGTTACTTCAGTACTTTCCCTGAATTGTCCACTCTAATGTCAAAATAACCAGAGCTTAGCTTATATAACTCTTCTTTATGGATTATATGGTTCAGTAAGCTCAGTTCAAGTCCTAAGAAGAAAGAACCAAGAATAACATGATAAAGCAACAGGAAGATATACTTAAGTATAAAGTTATGAAAAATTTCCTAATAATTAGAGCTGCACGCAAGATGAATAGATGTCCTCAATAGTTAGGACAGTACCCTTTATCAGGTTCTTACCAAGGACCATTTGTGGGGATATTAAAAGAATTTTCTTTTCATGTATGATTTGGACAAGATGCCCATTAAAGTTCCTTATGACTTAAATTCCAAGACACTCTGGTCAGTTACAAGAGTTAACATGGAAACTATTCATGAATAGATGATGAAGGAGCTTATCTTTACTTAGTAAACCAACAGTAATCAAAACCATCCTGGAAAGAATAGCACCATAGAACAGACAGGAACATTTAAAATATACCTCATATATTTCTTTGTTATTTTTTTGATAAAGATGTGGGGGAAATCCTCTCTCTTTTTCTACAATAAAGATAATAAAATGGCCCATTGGATTTCTACTTGCATAGGAAAACCACATTGCCAAAAATAGAGAGCTTGGATGATTTAGCCAATTAGGTC
Source organism: Macrotis lagotis (assembly GCF_037893015.1). Classification (NCBI taxonomy): domain Eukaryota; kingdom Metazoa; phylum Chordata; class Mammalia; order Peramelemorphia; family Peramelidae; genus Macrotis; species Macrotis lagotis. Next base: position 146,547,809 of record NC_133666.1, read on the forward strand.
CTGATTTAACTCAGTAGGTTTGGGAGCATTATAATCAAAGTTTACAAATTACTCTGAGACAATTCTTGGTGAAACTAGATTTGCAGGGATACCTAAAGATATTAGATTATGAGACATATCAACAAAGGGTTTTTCTCTTAATTCCTACAAGGATATTGGCATGAATTATAAAAAATGTGGTCTTCCCAAGGGTAATGTTAAGTGTGTAATTTAAGAATAGTTCTCTGATGTGAAAAGCTTATTTTCTGTTATGCAACAATTCCTTAATATATATATACAGGCATTCAAAGGAAAAGACATATATAAGTTAAAGTGAATTTGGAACATACTGAGAATTCATGGATCGGTCTTAGATTTTATCCCAAAGGGTACAATGACATCAAATCTTGTAAGAAGCCCAAGTCAGAGTTGATATATATTGTTTACTCAGAAATCAGAGATCCTCATTTTATATCCTACTTTTTTTTAGTTTTTTTTGCAAGGCAAATGGGGTTAAGTGGCTTGCCCAAGGCCCCACAGCTAGGCAATTATTAAGTGTCTGTGGCTGGATTTGAACTAAGGTATACCTGACTCCAGGGCTGGTGTTCTATCTATTGCACCACCTAGCCCCCCCCCCCATCTTCTTTTCTTAACTGTGATCCTAATAATTTTCTCAACTATGATCCTAATAACAATCTGCTCTGGATATGGGATGGGGTATGGTAGATTTGCTCAGTTTTGCTCTATGTACAATTTCTGACTTACCCGCATAATCATCTGTGATGTAGTCTTCTGTAGGGTCCTCCACTCGACTAGAACGTACACGTTCCACTCTGGGAAAGTCATTTGCTGGAGAGTAAGGCTGGATGGATGTTCCATAGAGGACCAAAGACCATTCTTTCAATTTGCCTTGGGAAAAAAAATCACAAAATCAGAGAATCACCAAATAGATTTTTCATCTTTTCTTCTGGCCATTTCAAAAAAAGATGAATAACTTTGGAAAATTAGTTGGAATTTGAGCTTGACATTTCTATGAATCATTGAAATAGTGGCCAGTCTTGAAACTGTGGATATGTGTGTACTCAGGGTAAACTTTCATCATTATGTCTACACTAGGTTTTCCCTACCATGGAGGTAAGCCTTTTTATTTTCAAACAAATATGTATGTATATTTACATATATATATATGTATGTATATATACTCTTACATGCATATATATAAATATAGTTGATCCTCCTACATACCTATCTCCTCCTCTCTTTAATGAATTTTATCCTATCCTTATGTTATATATTATTCTATCTCCTCACCCTGATACCTAAACAAGAACTTGTGTTAGGAAGTAATGTCAACAGATGTGTGCAAGTTATAGAAGTAACTTTTTATAAGGGGCTCATATGCCGTGAATTAGAGTGATTTTCCAAGAAGTATGAGAGTGAAGAGTCAAACCAGTCAATAAGCATTTATTAAATGATTACAATGTGCCAGACACTGGGCTAAGGAGTGAATATTTATATATTCTACAACTGGGAAAATTGGGAAAGCTGAGGGTGGAGAATTCCTTGCATTTAATAGTTCTGAGACATAGTAAGGATAAAGTTGATTAGGTGTCTGATTGAGTTTGTCACCAATATAGTGAGCTCCTGTGAATATAAGGCTAACAGGCTAGTTAAAGAGAGGAGCAAACTACTCCAGGAAAATGGTACAAATTAGAGACTTCATGCCAGTCAATAATGGAATCAGGTCCATGAGTAGCTACTGCATTTCCAGTCTGGATAAGACAGGAAGATACATTATTTAAAAAAAAAAGAAAAAGAACATGGAGGAGAATAGGGAAGTGTAATAGGGGAAGGAGGAGGATGAAGATGAAGGGAATCTAAGATTTAAAATTTCTGGATACCAGATTATGTGCCATCTCAGACAATCCCTGAATTTTAGTGAGGATTTCCTTTTCATAATGCATAAGAAACAATCATAAGAGAAAAAATTTCTATGTCAGTTGAACTACTTATTTTCTAGGTCACTTACTGAACTTTGCCTGACTATCCCCTAACATAAAACTTATCTGGTCATTACAACACACACACACACACACACACACACACACATATACACATATACACACATAAACACACACACACAATCCCAATTAATCTAATTCTGTCAAGTCTTTTCAGGAGAGTCAGATTGAACATTTTAAAAATTAGAACAGACTTGATGTATCACCTTCCTTGACAAAATTTCAAAAAATTTTTCTTCAGGAGAAATCTTTCTTACTTGTTTATTCATTTATATCTTGGTTTTATTGAAGTCCTTTGGTTCAAAAATAGTTTTTTGGCAAGAAGTATTATAAAAGGGACTTGCCATTGATTAGTATTCAATGATGAACTAAATATGAACTAAATAAGATGAAATAGCAGAAAGATAGTAAATGTCTTGGGCCATGCGCCTTTCATGAAACATAACATTTGCCTAAATACTGTGAAAATTAAAGCATTTAAGTTGATCCAAACTACTGCATATAAAGAACTGCGAGTGTGAGCTCTCCTCTGGCAATGTTTACCCAAGTGAAAACTTGGGAACCTAAAGAAAGTGTATTTTTAGGAGTATAGAATGCTGAACTTCTAAGAATAAATAGTGAAAAAAAGATAGTCAATAAGCATTTATTAATTGCTTACAATATGTCAGATGCTATGTTAAGCCCAGGGAATACAAAGAAAGGTAAAAAACATTCTTCTGCTTTTAAGCATGCCACTTATTAAATACTCTTTATTTTCCTATAGGGTGGTAGAGTGAAAAGAGCACTAAACATGGGATCCTGGGTTCAAATCCCCCTTCCAGAATTTACTAGTAATGTGACCATGGAACTGTCATTTGTCTTTCTGGATCACAGTTTCTTCAGTTTAACTGTATTATAATAATATGAGTTCACTTGAATATTGAGAGGAAAGTATTTAATACAAATTAGAACTATTATTTTTATTGCTATTATTTTTTCACTTTACCTGTTCCTCTTTTGAAGCCCCCTTGCTATCAGATGACTTTTTAAAGTCTATAGAACATCCAGAATTCCCAAGTACTCTCCAGGTTTAGTCTCTCACTTTTGTCATGTAACCCATATAATTTGTACTTAAGCGATGAAAAGTATTACTGAGAGATTGCAAGAAACTGATAAATAGATTGCTTTTATTCTTAAATGGTGGTATAAACCAGAGTAAGTTTCTTATTCATTTCATTCACCAAGCTCAGTAAAAGGACAGGAAGATGGGATAATGGGGCTGTTTGTTTTCCTACCTATCAACCACACTGAGATCTATTTCTTCTGTGTTAGTTCACAGCATCTCTGATAACCTCCCTCTAAGTTCTTTGGTGAGCACTGCTGCCTGATATATCTTGTTTCTTTCCCTTATGCTATTCCTTAAGTGCATAACAGACAAAACAGAACTGCGCTTGTCTTGTCATTCAACTCCATTTCCTCTCTTTGGGGTACTTTATAGGATATTATTTTGAGATTTGTAACCAGTACTATGATTTTCATTGAACTACTATCATGTTGGGGACTTCATTTTTCTCCCACTCTGGAAACAAATAGCCATGGGAATGGAGAAGGAGACAGGAGAGTCCATTACTGAAGAAGGGACATTCTGTTAAGCAATTGCTGTTCAAATAAGGAATGAGAAAATCTATGCAACTTGCCAGTATATAAATGTCATTTGCCTCCAGGGCAGCTTTAATGTGTAAAATGAAAATGCTTCACAAAACATATATTTTAATAATGGATAAACACAAATTCCAAATGGGGGCCAGCAACATTTCTATTCTGGACTGATTCCTCTATTTAATTTGGCCTGGAAGAACTCTATATTTCCAACCAAGCACCCAATAAAGATTTTCTTCTTCTTAAAGGTAGAAATCTATACTCCAAAGAAGTATCTACAGAAATGTAGTAGGTGTAGTAGTTTTTTCCCCTCTTATTAAAATCACTCTATCAAGAAGTATAAAATCTCTAAATATCATAGGATTTAGGGGCTATTGCACATCAACTATTAATAGCCATATGTTAATACTGCCTTAGTAAGGAAAAAAGCAAAAAAGAAAACTATACTGTTTGGAGTTAATGGGTAATAGGGTTGACAATTGAACTTTACCTTTGTGTGCCTGAAGTCAAAATAGAATCGATTTCATTTATATAGCTCTTTAAAAAACATTTCACAAAGCACTTTTCTTTTTTTTTCTAATCATGAGATTAGGACATAGCACAGTGTCTGTTACATAGTAGGCACTTCCTTAAAAATTTGTTTGATTGAGGTCAATTTTGCCAATATCATTTAGTTCTGTTTTTATAGATAAGTGAAAAGGTTCATCATTCTAGTGACTTGCAGGGTCTTGAAGCTAGTAAATGATTATGTCACTTTAATAAAATCTTCAATCTAACAACTAAAGAACTAAATATCTGTTATGTAAGGTACCGGTGATTTAAAGAGCTTATCTTCTACTATGGTAGCATAGTGGTGACTATAGGGATTGCACCACAGAAATATGTCAAATTATACATGATAATCTGAATAGGGGAAAGCTGTAAATCAATATTTATTAAACATTATCATGTGTCCAAGTCTGAGGATCCAAAGAAAAGCAAAAATATATTCCCTGCCCTCAAGAACTGTACAGTCTAATGGAGGAGACAACATGGAATAGCTAGGTGACTAGAGTTTTACCAGGCATCCCACTAGTTCGGTAGAGTTCTGTACAGCAACAACTCAGAGGAATAGCAAAGTCATAGGAAGTGCTTCAGGAGTCTCAGAGCCTATTCAATAAAGTATATAGAGCTGTGACTCTAATCTTCAAGGATCTCTAGTATGTGACTCCTACTTCTTTGACTAGTCTTATTTCAGAATCTTCCCTTTCATAAAAATTCTATTCTCTCCTGTCTACATTTGCTCACCTCATACCCCATGCCAAGAATTGAACTTTCTCTCTTTTCTACCTTTATCCCCTAACCTATCTATGGCTGTTGTAACTGAATCAGAAACTTGAATCCAGGTCTTTTGATTCAACTCTCTATTGAGCCACTATCATGTTATGGACTTCATTTCCCCCCCCACTATGGAAGCAAATAGCCATGGGAATGGAGAAGGAGACAGGAGAGTCCATTACTGAAGAAGGGACATTCTGAACACTGTAGTCAACCTGCTATGTACATGAAAACTATAGTCATTATTTCTTACTCTATGGAAGGGAAGTATGTTGAGATTCATGGGTCAAATAAAAGAGATTTCCTTGAGGGAGGGGATGAGGTCTTGGATATTGAGAGGTAATATAGTAAAGCTGATACAAAGCTATACTTGGAAGACAGGAAAACTTGTCTTCACATACTACCTCTGATAGCTACCAGTCATGTGATCCTGGGCAAGTGACATTTTTTTCTGAGCATCTCAGTTTCTTCATCTATAAAATGGGGCTGATAACAGCAATTACAGTGTCTACCTCATAGGATTTCTGAATAGCTTAAATGAGGTATACTGAAATGTAATGTACTTGTCAAGCTTCAAGCAATATAGAAATTACTACTACTACTATTATTATTATTATTATTATTATTACTATTACTATTACTTTGTTGAATTTTGCACCATTACAATGCCAGGCATGTAATAAGCCTTCAATGTACTCTGTTTGCCTGACAATTGTCACTTAGCTAGGGACCCTTTCTTAATTATCTAAGCATCAGCCAATTTTAAAATATCTATTATGATGAAGTATAGTGGTACAATGGAAAGGGTCTTTGATCTAGAATTGCAGACCTTGAGTTCAAATCTTATGCCTCACCTTTATTACTTATGATATATTAGGCAAGCTGCCTTAATCTCATTGCTTCTCAATCCTTCATCTATAAAATGAGTGTTAGAATTTATAATATTGTAAGGTTCTTCTCCCTCCAACTAGTCATCTTAAATGTCACCACTGTGTTCTGTGTAGGAGTCTTTACCCCCCACAAAACTTCAGGTAGCTGAGTCTAGTTTTCCTTCAAAACATGGAAGATGAGATCTGTGATCTGTACTTTTTTGAAGGATCAGATAATGGGTAATGGCAATATGGATTGACTCAGAGTTGCTTCTTCCCTGGATGACTATATGAAGAATGGATAAGATATTTGCCAATATAAGTTTACTTGTGACCTGATTGCAGAATGGTTGAAAAAACCATGATGGTGGGTGAATAGAGCATAGGAATGTGTATTAGTCTGTGAGACATGACCAGAACTGACTTTTACATTTTTTTAAATTTTTCCAACTATATGCAATGATACTTTCAACAATAAATTTTTAAAAATTGTATCCCATGTTGAAGTTGTATCAGGACTTACTTTATTCTATAAATTAATATCCCATGTTAGTGTGAAGACTGTTTGCCCAGTATCATCAGAGGGGCTTGAGTCATCCTGAAAAAGCCTTTGTTCTCATGGACATTCCCATGCTCCATGCATTGAAAAGGTTTTCCTACTTTCTTGGTTTTCAGGTTCATGTCACTCAAGAAAGAGGAGAATATCATCATTCATGCTCTCTACTGTGAACTCATTTAGTTGATATAGGAAAAATTCAATACCTTGCTTAAGTTCACAAATATAATTTATTAGGAACTCAAGGTGGAGTCACCTAAAGAAACTAATTTCCTTCCATCAATCATGTAAAGAAGTGAAGATCAGACATTTTAGTTTCTTTGTCTTTTCCCTATGAAACAAAAGGCAGATTTTGTTGGGGTAAAGGAGATAGTAGCTCACACTCTGCTGTGGGTCTGTTCTCACTACTACTGACTTTCTTAAATTGTGAGTTCCTAGTGGGCAGTTTCTGCATCTACCTAATTTACAGCCAAGCTCAGCTTGATGGTAAATATTTTGTACCCTACCTTATTTTTGATGATGGTAAGATAAGAGTCAATGTGATGGCTATTACAAACCAGAATACCATTTCATGTTCTTCCAATTCAGAAAGCAAGATTAGGAGGAAATTAGTGAAGACAGGTTCCTACCTGGGGTCTTGAAGTTCCTCAGCTGAGATGGAGTATCATAAACTTCCAGCACCCAGTCACCAGCTGCTTTTTCTCCCCAGCAATGGATGGTCATAAACTCCCAATTTTTGAATCCTTCCATAGAATGATCAAATAACCTAGAATAGAATCACCAAACATTTAAAATTATATTAGTTTTAAAAACTGTTGATGTATATCATCAATATTATTCTATCTGTAATTATCAGTACTCTTTACTGATACATGGAGAAACTTTATCCCTTCGAGAAAGGGCACCATCTCATAAATGGTACTAGTAGAGGATAAGGGTTAATCCTCATGCCATTGGTAAAGGGGCTCAGAGCTAAATGTTTATGGGAAGTTTTCCAGGCCAACATCAAGGAAAAATCAATGCAGTTTTAGGATGATGAATAAACGCAGACGAATGGTAAGTAGGCCTAATCAAGTATCTACCCACTAACCTCCTCCCTTCTCAGATTATGAAAAGATGCTTGTTCACCATGGCCAAAAGTGAAAGCTCTTAGTATCATAGATGAAGAAAATTTCATTCTATCAATGGTGTGCTGGAGGCTGATATGAAAGACACCCATATTTGAATGGAAAAACCATTTAATTTGGAGTTAGATGCCTAGGATTAAATTCTGTCTTAGATAATCATTACCTGTGTGACCCTGGGCAAGTTATTTAACCTCTCTATGCCTTAGTTTCCTTAGGAGTAAAATGAGAAAATTAGCTCAGTTGGTTTTCAAGGTTCCATCCCAATCTGAAATTATATTCCTATAACATAAGATCTTTGTTAATATAAAAAGAGAACTATCCAAGTAAATCAACCAGGATCTTCAAGGAATGAATGTTGGCAGTGTTTCTGTTATTAAAAGTCATAGTTTCCAGAGGAGAGCAATGAAACAGAAAAATAAGTCTTGGCTATTTATCTATATTGACTTTGAAAGAAAGAGAAAAGGAAGTGATAGGATGAATTAAATTTCAAATTTTTTTGTTTTTTTGCAGGGCAGTGGGGTTAAGTGGTTTGCCCCAGGCCACACAGCTAGGTAATTATTAAGTGTCTGAAGCTGGATTTGAACTCAAGTCCTCCTGACTCCAGGGAAGGCACTCTATCCACTGTGCCATCTAGCTGCCCTCTTCAGGTTCAATTTAACAAACATTTTTTTAAGCTGTTGATAATGCTTTGAATACAAAAACAAATATAATACATTTGGGGTTTCAAGAAGTTTTCATTCAAGTAGAAAGACTAGATTCTGCTAGATAAAGAGTTCTTCATTGGATAAAATATCCTATTTCAGTGAAGACTATATGAATTAGAATACTTTGTATTCTGTCCATGGGGGCTAAGTCCTGGGAATATGCTAGCAAACATTAAAAAAAAAAGCTCTCTGTAATAAAAAAAAATTACACATGACACAGTTTTAAATTTAATCTGCATTATTAACATTTTCTCCATTACTTCCTTAAGTTTAGACAATTTAAAAAAATAGCAAATCAAATCCTGATTTGTAACATTTGCCAGTTTCCAAGGTACAAATACTCACACTGAAAATTGAACAATTAGCTCTTAGAGCTGGTTCCAGCACACCACTGGAACTATATCCTAACTACATATTCATGTTTTCTACTTGATTTAATTTTTGTGCAAATAAAAAATATATTTTACTTGCAACAAATTTAAATGAACTTTTCCTAGGGAAGGGGAAAGGATCTTATTTCCCCCCAAAGCAAGTAAAAGTAGTTTTATTTTTAAATTAAAAAATTAAGTTCATAACATTAAAAGGAATTTCTCTGTTACATAGCATAAAATTACTATGACCTAGAGGGAAGAAAAAACTCAGTAAGGCTGATGATAGAGTAGAGGATTAAGGATAAATGAACCTTTGGCATATCAAGCTTCAAGGACTAACTTGAAATAATGTCCAAATTTTTGATAGCACAGTTTGGAGACTAATTGGCAGATGGAGATTTGATTTTCCTAATAGTATTATGGTAATTGAATTATGGAAGACCAGAGTGAAAAAGCAGAAACTTAGGTCTAAATCAGAATTCTGAATGAGGGGCTTACTTTATTAAGTTCTTGAAATCCAACACTGACCTAGGGGAATTGACTTTAGAGTTTACTACCTTGAAATAGAATTGACTAACAAGAATTTGGTAGGGCGTGAAAGAGTATATACTTTATTCTACAAGTCACCCCATAAAGAGTTAGATTTTCTTCCTGCCTGAACTATTTCGTGGTTGTAACTTAGACACCTTTGCAGACTTCCATCCAACAACTCCTTCAGGTCATGGAGAAGTCACTCAATACATCGAAGCAATAACTTACTGAATGCAACCTTTCCAAGTGTCTAATGTACACTCTGGGAGCAGCTGAGGTAATGGTAAAGTTTGGCTTAGTGCCTCATCCCTCAAAACTACAAAGGAGACTCCTTGAGGCGGCTATCATATGCTGGCCACACTTCTATTTTTGCAACTACGGCCAAATCTTGATTATTCAGGGGTCAGTTGTCCAATCTGTAGTTTAACTGACCCCATATTTCTTCTCTTTCAAATTTTTCCTTCCCACCTGACTGCCTTCATCTTAGTCATTTTTGCTATTCTCAAGCAACTGCAAGAATTTATACTGGAGATCTGACACTTCTAAATTCAACTTAAACCTGGCAGGAGTGGGATGGGGATGGGGAAAAAGAAAACAAAAACATTTTTAGAATTCTAACAAACGTCTCAGACTTCCGAATGCAAACAGACCTTGTCTACTAGGTCAGGAAGCAATGAATTATATAAGCCTCCTCATTTTGGCAGCCAGAGTTTGAATGTGGATATAAAGTAGGGAAAGCAAATCTCAAAGTGTCAATATTGTTATATATTCAAAGGTTTGATGGTGGAAAAGGTTGATGCTAATTTCTTTGGTTATCTGAGAATTTAGACCTCTGAAATTCACCCTGTTTCCCAAATCATAAGCATGTTGGTCAGATACAAAATCTATCTTTATAATATTTACTTGTAATTTGGACACAGTATCATGATCTACTTCCTCTTTATGAAATTATGGATTGTTAGCACTATAGACAGTTAGATGAACTAGTATGTAATGGAGAACAGGATTCTAGAATTTTTTTTTTGGAAATACAGAAGAAAAAAAAAACAAACCCAGACACAGTAAGAAGAAAATCAATGAAATGAGCCCCCCCGTGTTAACTATTGTAGGATCAAAATTTTAAGTTTAAACTAACAAAAATAATCTATGCCATAAATTCCCAAAGCCATTCAACATATTCCCAGATTTTAACTATAGATTTAGCAACCATTTGCTAATTTTTTTAAAGTAGTCTTCACTTCTGAATGTTGGCAGTGTTTCTGTTATTAAAAGTTTCTGTTATTAAAAGTTCTGTTATTAAAAGTAAGTTACATATCAGTGTCAGGAGACTACCAGGGTTGAGAAGGGGAGGGGAGAAGTTTCAATAGGAAATACAAGCAAGAAAGGAAGTAGATTTAAGAGAGATGGCTTCACAGCCAGAACGACTAAGGCCTAAGTCCAGCCTCTAACAATTTTTTCTTTTTTTGTTTTAAATTTATTTAAGGCAATGGTGTTAAGTGACTTGCCCAAGGTCACATAGCAAGGTGTCTGAGCCCACATTTGTACTCAGGTCCTCCTGATTCCTTGGCCAGTACTCTAACCACTGTGCTACCTAGCTGCCCCTGCAGCCTCTAACATTTAACTTGTTTGATAGCCCTGGACAAGCTCCTTAACCAGTCAGTGACAGTGTTGTCAAATCAAATAGAAATGGAGACCATATTAATCTATTCATAAATATCTTTGTGGACCATATATTTATTTAACTTGAAAATATAATGTTATCTAAATTTTATTGTATTTTTATTTTTTATATTAAATATTTCCCGATTACATTTTCTAAAAAAAATATTTATTTAAGGCAATAGAGTCAAGTGACTTGCCCAGGGTCACACAGTCTGAGGCCAAATTTAAACTCAGGTCCTCCTGACTCCAGAGCCTATGCTCTATCCAGTGTGCCACCTAGCTGCTTCCTTCAATTAAAATTTAATCTTGTTTGAGTTGTAGTCAGGAGTGTTAGGTGTTTGACACTTCTCTAAGGAAATCACTAAGACTACAAATTGCAGAGAAAGTTATCAAGTTTCATTTGTAAATGATTTCCTTCTTTTGGAGTTCTCTATGCTGATAAATTTATAGGTCTAATCCCCTCTCTTCTCACTCCCCAGTGCCCCCCCCCCCAATTAAAAGCATGGGCAAAGAATCAGACAATGTTTTATACAAATAGAGATATTTTATCTCAAATTATCCAAATTACCATACAAGTATAGGGCTATGCCAATCAAATGGATATTCTATATAATTATGTAAAATAACAAAATTCTTTTGGAAAGATAAAGGGTTAAATATATCAAGTGATATACTGAAAAAGGAGGAAGAGAAAGAAAGTCATTGTCAAAACTATTTGGTATTGAATTAAAAAAATATAAAAATAGGTCAATGGAACAGACCAAAAAAGCAAGACCTCTAACTACATGTGCAGCGTACTTTCTTAAATCAAAGAACATAAACTATTGAGGGATACACTGACAAAAAAAAATGCTGGTAAAGTTGAAAAGCAGTGTGAGAAAAATATTTCTAGATTCTAGATCTTACACAGTGTACAATAAATTCCAAATAATTGTTCAAATATAAAAAGGTATAAAATTATTGAAGAAGAGATAGTTGTTGGATTTTTTTACAATTATGAATAGGGGAAAATTGTACTTTGGGCATGGAATAAAAAAGACTTTAAAATGAAATATATAGTTTAAATTATATAAAATATAAATTTTTTTAGCAGAAATAAAATTAACTTAGCCAGAACCAGAAGAAAAGATACATTTTGGGGAAAATATCTTTTCATTGATATCTGACAAAAAGTCTTCCATCCAAAATCTATAGAAAATATATAAAATCAAGAGTCATTGCTCAGTAAGCTGGAGGTACAAGTACATGAGCAAATAGTTTTCAAAAGAAATAAAAGTCATAAATAATCATCTGAAAAATTCAAAATCAATAATAATCAGTTAAATACAAATTAAAACAGCATGATGGCAAAAGCTAGTAAAAGTTAATAAAAGATATGAAAATTAAATTTTTTAAAAGATATGAAAATATACTCCATTAATTCCAAACTATCTAGTATCAGATATTTGCCTCCTGCCAGTCTGAAACTTTTTTCTCCGTCTCCTTTCCTGCCCTCTTTGCTTGTTTTTAAATCTGTCTATCTATTCATCATTTTTTTTCTCTTGGTGATCTTATCAATTTCCATAGCTTCAATTAATAACTATGTATATGATTTCCAGATTTACATATCCAAATCTCATTTCTCTCATGATCTATGTGTATTATCAGCTTCCTTTACTTGAATGTTCCATACATCCATATTTCTGCCCCCAGGTTCCCTATTTCTACCAAGAGCACCACCTCCACCTATTCTTTTTTCATCCCTAGTAACTCAAGTGCCCAATCTTGGAGTCATATTTATATTTTCATTTTCCTTCATTCCTCATATGTAATCAGCTGTTAAGTCCTGTTGATTCTACTTCTACAATATTTCTCATATGCAGCCCCATTTCTCTATTCATGCAGGTATGACCATTGTTTAAGCTCTGATCACTTCTCATCCAGATATTTCAGCAATCTTAATTAGTATACCTTCTTCCAGAGACTTCTACTCTTCAATCCTTCCTCCAACCAGATACAAAAATGATATTCCTAAAATGCAAGTTTGGTCAAGTCATTTCCCTAGTCAGCAAGGTTCACAGGGAATCCAATGCCTTTAGGTTTAAATGTAAAATAGACTTCTACATTACATATTGGTACTGAAAGTCCTGTCACAAAAGTTAGTTTAGAAGGAGGGAAATCTGATCACATGAAGCAAAATGAGATCTTTTTCTAGACTCTGTGGGGACTAGACTATTGTGGAGTGGTTCTGGGAGAAAGCTTCCCCTGGATCCCAAACCCCATGGGAGATCATTTGAAAATGAACTGGGGCTCAGTGGGGAGAGGCTGAGACTTTCTACATCACCTCTGCTTTCAGACTAGGATCTTACCAAGGATGGGAGAAACTGAGGTCACAGGTATAAATCCAAGTTCTTTTCTTTTTTTTTGCAAGGTAGTGGGGTTAAGTGGCTTGCCCAAGGCCACACAGTTAGGTAATTATTAAGTGTCTGAGGCTGAATTTGAACTCAGGTACTCCTGACTCCAGGGCTGGTGCTCTGTCCACTGCGCCACCTAGCCACCCCCAACTCCCAGTTCTTAACAGTTATTATCCATGTATATTAAATAATAATAAATAATAAATAAAATAAATAATTTTAGAGAAGGGGTTATCCATTTCTACCAAGTGCCAACCAGTTGCTACTGTTAGTAAGGCAAGTCAGCCTAGCTGAAGCAGCAGGGTGCCCTGAGGGAAAGAGGGGAGGTAATGTGTGCAAGGCAAGTCAAAACGCAGCTACCATCTTCATATTCCTTTTTTTTAAATTTAAGGTAATGGGGTTAAGTGACTTGCCCAAGGTCACACAACTAGGCAATTATTATGTGCCTGAGGCTAGATTTGAACTCAGGTACTCCTGACACCGGGGCCAGTGCCCTATCTACTTTGCCACTGAGCTGTCCCCTATCTTTATATTCTGAAGGAGACAGGCTAGGATACTGAACCCAAGAAAACTGTCAAATCATCCTTCATCAGAAACTGGTGCCATTTTATCAGGGAAATGACATTAAATATGAGACATTAACATCTTCTTTGCCACTGCATCCTGGAGACTGCAGGGCCATTGTTCTTTTAAATGTGTTGTCTCCCTTTTGAAATGTGAGCTTATTCAGAAGAGGGACTATCTTTTTCTATTTGTGTCTTCAGTGCTTGGCACAGTGATTTGCACATGATAAGCACTTGGAAGATGATTTATTCTTTAAAAAAATTAAAGCTCCTTATGATATGATTCCAACCTATCTTTTCAAATGGATCTTACATTATTGCCATTCACACACACTCAATGATTCAGGCAAATTTGCTGACTTGCTGACTTGCCATAAATAAGTCTCTGAGTCTTTTCCAAATCCAGGCATTCCCTATGCCTAGATGGCTCTCCATCCTCATCTTTGCATCCTAAAATCCCTAATTTTCTTAAAAAACATAACTCTAGTGTCACCTCCTACAGAAGACCTTTTATGATATCCTCAGTTATTAATGTTTTTCTTCTAACCCTGAAATTATTTAGGTTTTACTTTGTTTTTATTTGTCTTTATACATGCTGATTTTTCCTAATTGGAACCTTGAAGGCTATAATGAATTTATTTTTCTCATTCTATTGACAACACCTACCACAAAATCTAGCATTATGGTTTTTCTAGAGAAGTTGTGTCAAGAACTGGTAGAAACATCAGTTGAATCAATTGATACTCTGGAAAACAAGAACTCTGAGGAAAATTACTAAAGAGATGGTACCCTTTCATGGTAAGATCACTATCCTAAGGCCCTACTCTTAGGATACATGGGGCTAGTTTTTCCTTAAAAAGTATTGAAACCATCCTTGAGATTAAATTGGCTCAGAGGACTAAGTATTAGGTCTTTGATATAAATTTCTATTGGCTATGTTGTGATTTTTCCTTCAATCTGGATGAAGACCAAAGACATCAGGAGGATGATGTCTTGACTTGCAGGTGAAGTAGATATAATTGAGGCAAGGCTGTGCAAAGTCATCAGCTTCTCTCATCCAGGGTCATCTGAGTCCAGTGGCAAGACAGGACAGAAAGCTTGGAGATGACTCCCAGATGCATTGGGAGACCTTGGTCTTTTGGAGCTCAGGTACTTTTTCAGGTCTTAGTTTGTCTGAAGCAATTTCCACTCAGTTATTTTAGGCTAGGTAAGAAATAAAGCAAAAGATGGCCTAATTTGTCTATTCTCGCCCCCCCCCCCAAAAAAAAACCCAAAGGGGAAGATCTTCAGGGTTCCTGGTCAGAACAGAAACTATTGCTATGTACACTGATTCTGAGGCAACAAAACCCAAACAATGACCAAGTGAAGATCTATTAAGTTTTCTAGTAACCTAGATATAGCACCAGCAATCAAAAGAACAAAACAAAAAGCATGAAGAAGCAGACTCTCCTCCTTTAGGTTTCTGTCTAAAAATTATTATGTGCAAAGCAAGGACTGAGAAGTCATGTTCAATTAAATCCATTCTATATCTCCTGCAAAATGTCCTTTTCTTGCTAAATGGTCTATGAGTATTTCATTTTATTCAAATCTTGAATCTGAACTGCCAGACTAGCCTGAGTCAGGCTGGTATATCTTAGATCCAGATACTGGATTGGTGAGGAACTTAAATGATCAAAAATATTCAGAATAATCTTATTCATGAACACAAAAGATTAGGAATGAAAAAAATTAACTTACCTAAAGATGGGGGAATACTTGAAAAATATGACATATAAACGACTATTTTAACAATGTAAGATATAAGAAATAAGAAGAATTCAGACAAAAATGAAGAACCTTGTGTAATAGGATACAGGATAAAGAAAACAGAGCCAAAGGTATGTTATATAAAATGGCAAATACAATCAACAGAGAGTCTATAAAACTTTTGTCAAAAACAATGGTCAATGTTAACACTAGCTTGACCAAATAAAGAATAAAACTTCTCATCTTTCTGTGAATAACCAATAACTAACATTTTTTGGGGGGAGGGAATGGACTTTGTTTCAGTGTTTATTAGGAAGTGTCTATAATGCCAAAACAAGAAGAAAAGTAGTGACTACTATGACTGAATAAGACTTGAAAATTCATGCTACAATTATTTTTACTTCTTTTATTGTAGAAGTCTTTGGATTTATAGAAAATACTAGATGTAGCCTAGCTGGATTTTTATCAAGGAATTTGATAAAATCTCTCCTAATAATTATGGACAAGGAGAGTTACAAGGTGAAATTGAAAGAAAAAAACTAGTAAGGATTGGAAATGAAAGGAAACTAAAACTCCTTCACACCTTTAGATTCTGTGAATTGGAGTCATAGAGTGGCCATTAAGGGATGACTTCAACCCAGAGGGGAGTCTATAATAAATGTGCTTCAGTCCTTAGCCCTATTATTTTGCATATATCTCATGACTCAGATGAATGCATAGAAGACATGCTTATTATATTTTTCATGTAATACCAAGCTTATATATTAAGTTACAAAATCAAGCCCTTAAACAATCTCAAGAGATTAGAAAGATAGGCAGATCTATTAAGAGGATACCTAAAATAAATGTACATAAAATTCTACATTTGTGTTCGAAATTAAATTCACAAGTTCACAATAAAGAAGAAACAGGTAAGATAATTATTGAGACTAAAATTGGGACTTTTGTAGATTACAAATTCAAAATGTTATAGGATAATGTAATTTTAGGAAACATTCAAAGACGTAGTGTCTTCAACTAGAAAGGCTAATGTTTCCCTACTTGTAGTGAGCTCCCCATTGATAAGAAGGATAAATAAACGTTAACCTAAGAGCAGCTAAGTGCAGTGGATAGAGTACCAGCTCTGGAGTCAGGAGGACTTGAGTTCAAATGTGACCTCAGACACTTAATAATTGCCTATCTGTGTGACCTTATATATTAAGTTACAAAAACAAGCCCTTAAACAATCTCAAAAGATTAGAAAGATAGGCAGATTATTAAGAGGGTACCTAAAATAAACCTACATAAAATTCTACATTTGTATTCAAAATTAAATTCACAAGTTCGCAATAAAGAAGAAACAGGCAAGATAATTATTGAGACTAACAAACTAAAAAAAAACAAACCTAAAAAGCCATCAACCTAGTCAGGTCACATCTAGAGTACAGTGCTCAGTTTTGGACACTACATGGTAAGAAAGACAATGATGAGCTGGTGTGCTCCCAGAGGAAGGACAGTAGATGGAGGACTAACTCAAAACTATGTCACAAAAGATAAGTAGAAGGTCCTGTGAATAAATCAATTTTGGAGGGGTAGAGACATAATTGTCTTCCACTATATGATTGGTTACCAGAGAGCAGAGTTAGGAGCATTAGGTAAGAGGCTGAAGAGAGGATATTTGTCTCAATATAAGTAGAAACTTCATAATAATGATATATATACATATATATATATATATATATATATATATATATATATAGAGAGAGAGAGAGAGAGAGAGAGAGAGAGGAAGAATAAAATAATGAATAATGTCAAAAAATAGAATGAATGAGTTTTCATCAGTGGGGGATCTTTTGGCACAAGCTGAATGGAGTACATATAGGGATAATTCAGTGGATATCCCTATTCAGGTATGGAATCAGACTGTACAACAATGTTTTCTTCCAAGTCTGAGATTCCATGAATTGTCGATGTCATTAGTTTGAGCACACTAAAATCAATACTAGATTAATTTTATGCCACTGTAACCATTTCCTATTAAATAAACAATGACTAACTCAGTTTCATAATTATATACTCAATGGAATGATCTATGCAAGGGTGACAAAAATGAAACAACTGGTTATCATAGTCTCATCCCTTCTAATAGCTTTCATCTGAGCTACTTTGGAGGAAGTTTGCAATAAAAGACTGTCATGAAATATAGTGCAGCTTTCAGAGGAATGATTTCAGCAAATAATTCATACTATTATTGTAAGAAGTGTTGGTTTTTTAAAAAAAAAAAAGGATCCTGCCAGCTCGTCAAGACAGTAACATTCTTCTGCACTGTTATTATGGTAACTAAAAAACTACAACATTAAAAAAATAAATCCAAGTATGTAGTTTAACGTGATTATTTCCAAATTGGTAAGTAGCAATTTCAGTCTCATCAGTTACTTCTCAAGTGCTATTTATCAATTATGCTCACCATGATATTTGACCGAACTGTTTAGAAGTTTCCGTTCCCCATTCCTATTTAAAGAGGATGTTATATTTCATTCTTTAACCTTCAGGTCAACTGTTGAGGTTTTGCTCCCTTAAGAGGTTCAGTCTTCATACTGTTTACATAAATTCTTTCCTAATGTGGTATTTTAAATATGCTATTAGGTTTCTATTCTTATCTAAATCTAGTCTTTTTATCATGTCATAAACAGAAATAGATTTAATCACAGTGATTTGGGATTTTGGAAAAATACTCAAATGGGTAAATTCTAGGATTTGTAGGTATCTCCATTTTCTGTCTGTTCAGATGAGCTCATTTATTTCAGTCCAGTGTCTCTGTGCCCCTTGGGCATTACTTTCTCCAGAATCTCCAAATGATCTCATCCCTGCTGTGTGTACAGGGTGAATATTTAATATTGACTCCCTGAACATTTATCTACTGCTGTCTGATTTTTGGCACATTTTACCCTAGTTAGATCAATATCAGATTGCAAACTCTTTTGGTAAATCACCATGCTACAACACTGAGCTCTTTGTAAATGCTTTTTGATGATTATGAAGATATAGAAATAGTGACTAGACTTGTGATTTAATTGATCTTGTGAACTCCCAGGTGAACAATATAGATTGGCAACATCCTGGAAGCTGAAAAATTGACTTGCCCTATCAGCTATGTCAGGGGCAGGATTTGAACCCAGGACTTCCCTGTTCTGAGGTCAGTTCTCTATCCATTACTGTACAGCTTTCTTTTTTGAGATTATGAAAGCTGTTTCAAAGATGAAAAGAGAGGAGGGGGGAAAATTTCCCAAGTTTTGCAAAGATCCATATAGTGCTTTGAACACTGTTGCTGGTTCAGTAGTGTGGAACACTTCATGATCCCATTTGGGGTTTTCTAGGCAGAGACACTGGAGTATTTTTCATTTCTCAAACTCATTTTATAGATGAGGAAACTGAGGCAAACAGGATTAAGTAATTTACCCTGGGATCACTCAGCTGATAAGTGACTGAAGCTGCATTTGAATTCAAAAAGATGAGATTGCTTGACTTCATGTCAAGTCCTCTATGCATTATGGTGCCACCTAGCTATTCAACCTTTAAACATGAGGATGTGAAAATTTGGGAACCTTCTCCTTATGCCTCTTAGAATTCCTATTTTTCTTTAAGACTCAGCTCAAATATCACCTTGCACAATCTTCCTGATCTTCCTAGGAGCTAGAACCCTAACCCTAAACCATTATATGTTTTATATCTAGGTGAATATATTTTAAATGTTTTAAATCTATGTGAATATACATGCCCACTTATAATTAAATAGGAATTCTATATTATATATAAAATATATATTACATGCATTACATATTATATCATACATAATGATATAAATTATCAATAAACATTTATTAGAGGTCTTACATGTGCTAGCTATTGTGTTAAATCTCAGATGATGATATTTGTCTTTCATTCTAGAAGAAGACCATGATATCAGGGAGGTGATGCCATGACAAGCACATGAACTGGATTTGAGTAAAGAGGTACTGTGCTAAGCCACTAGCCTCACTTTCTTTCCCAGTGCCATCAGAGTCCAGTGGCCAGATATGAATCAGGATGACTGAAGATGGTTATTCAGGGTTACATGATTTATCCAATGTCACACATGTCAAGTGTCTAAGGTTGTATGCAAGTCACTTAAATGTCTGCCTCAGTTTCCTCATCTGTAAAATGAGCTGCAGAGGGAAATGGCAAA
Organism: Macrotis lagotis; assembly: GCF_037893015.1. NCBI lineage: Eukaryota > Metazoa > Chordata > Mammalia > Peramelemorphia > Peramelidae > Macrotis > Macrotis lagotis. The sequence continues at coordinate 146,567,490 of NC_133666.1, forward strand.
CCACTACAATGTCTTTTCCAAGAAAAGGATACAGAAAGAGACAAAAGATAGCTTCTGCCTTCAAGGAATTTCTAATCCAATGGGAGGAAAAACATGCAAATATCTTCAAAGTAAATTATTTATAGAATAAATAGTAAATTATTAATAATGGGAAGGTTATTAACAATGGAAAGTTAACAATGGGAAGGTACCAGAATTAAGGTTAGGGATGAATTCCCAGTAAAAGATGGAATTTTGAAGGGAATTTAAAAGGAACCCAGAGAAATCAATAGGTGGAATGGAAGAGGAAGAGCATTTCAACCATAAAGAATTATTGAAGGAAATATCTAGAGGATCTTTCATGTGGAATATAAAAGGCCAATATCACCCCACTGTGGTGGGAAGTAAGGTATAAAAAAGACTGGAAAGTTTGGAGGAGATTAGATTATGAAGGGTTTTGAATATCCAAGAGAGAATTTTGTATTTGATCCTGGAGGTAATAGAGTTAATGAAGTAGGAGTATGGAAGTTTAGATCTGAGCTTTAGGAGAATCACTTTAGTGGTTGAATGGGAGGATGGATTGGAGCAAGGAGAGAGTTGAATCAGGGAGATACACCAGCAGTCTACTGCAGAAATGAATGTGTGAGGTGATGAGAATCTGCATAGATTGTAAGAAGAGAAGGGGGTATATTTGAGAGATGTTTCAAAGGTAAAATCAATAGGCCTTGGAAACAACTTGGATATGGTGGGGAGTGAGGAGTCAAAACCTAGGTTTCCTGACTAAGGAACTGAGAGTATGATGATGCTCTCTACAGGGAAGATAGAGTAGGGAAGGTTTAGGAGAAAGCATAAGTTCCATTTTGGACATTTTGAGCATAAGATATCTCTTGGACATTTAATCTGAGATGTCCAAAACTCAGTTGGTGAGATAAGATAGGAAGGCAGGAAAGAGTTTGGGGCAAGATAGAGAGATTTTATGTATTGTTATCATTACCCATAGAATTATAATGTTGTTTCCTTAAAGAATGTTTCCAAAAGGAGGTTATTCTATTTTGCCTTTGCATCTATCATTAGATCCTAGCACTCAATCAGTATCTATTGATTAATTGCCCAGACAGTGAAGAGCTTACAATATTGTAAGATTGTTTTATGTATTTCACTGATATAGTATAACAGTATGATATCAATCCATTTAAATACATTACAGATTCTATCAGTATTAAGAACCCATCAGTGAACTGGAAAAGGCAATAATTAAGAAGTCATTAAAGCCTGAAGAATGTATTTGGAAAAGGATGATTTCCAGGATGCCATGGGTCTCTTTGATCTCTACCATTCCAACAGGAAATGGTACCTTTTCTGTACTGAAAGCCATAATTAGAAGCAGAAATATATGTTCATGTGTAATCAAATTTAGAAGTGGAGGCAAAGTATCAGCTTTCACTAAAGGGCCAGGATTTTTAAGTAGAGGATTAACATGCCTAAATCCAATCTAAAATAGGGATGGGGTAGATCTAAGAGGGGTAATGGAGTAGGGGGAGGAAATGGAGTAAAAATAACTTTTCATTTTTCCAGGGAATATCTCATGGCTGTGGAATGAAAAACAGGATTCCTAATAACTCTAGCCAGTCCAGGGAATAACTTTGTTACAGAACCCAGAAGTTACTGAATTTGAATATGGAGGATTCATCACAGAAAATGTTGCTTCTCTTTGTCATTGACTTTACTCCAAAATTTTGAAAAATGTCTGATACCCATCTAGCTTTCTGCTCTGCCCACCCACACCTCTTTCCAATAAGCATACCATTTGTGCTGAATATACTGTTTTTTCCATTAGGGCGGGAAGGTAGACAGGCCAAGGAGAGGACTGAAAGGGTGGGTGGGAGAAGAACAAAGGGAAGGGAGGAGAAGGAAATAGCCATTTGCCCATTCCAACACAGTTCTTTGTTTATCTTTCGATCCGGCCCACTAAATTAGCAACCTGGCATGCCAGTGGTGCTTGACTGCTGGGTTAATGGGGCACAAAAGCTTAAGCTGAACCAGTATTTTGAACACTGCAGATTTGCCTTCCAGGGCTCTGCACCTGCAAAGGCTTGAATAAACTACTCTCTTTTGAACAGCTGGTCTCCACAGGGGTTCAAGCAACTGCCTATCAGCTGGGAGAAGGGACTGCTGAGAGACTCCAGACTACCTAGACCTGACTTCTCAAAGACTTCAATCTATTCCTACTTACTGCCCATGAGTTGTGGAAAAAAATGGAATTACCTGGGATCGAGGAGAGAGACATAAGGAACCCAGAAGCTGGTGGGGGGGGGGGGGAGGAGAGGAGAGAGAGAGAGAGAGAGAGAGAGAGAGAGAGAGAGAGAGAGAGAGAGACATCCAAAGACTTCCTTACTGAATGGGGGAATGGCTAAGCAAATGAGGATACATGAATGCAATAGAATATTATTTTGCTTTAAGAAACAATGACTGTGATAAATACAGAGATATGTGGGAATACTTGCATGAAATGATGCAAAGTAAAGTAGAAAGAACCAAGATAACAATATTCACAAAACCCATGTAAATGGAAAGAATAAAAGGAGATAATAACAATTGAATGCTATGAAATTATAGTGACAAAGATGGACCTCCCAGAAAAACGTGAAAATACATCCCCCTAAGACCTGATTCTTTGTAGAGATGGAAATATAGGTATGAACCATTGAATATTACATCAGACTTTTTCTATTATTTTCATTTTGTGTCTTTTTTTCCCTCTTTATTATAAGAAATGGCTTTCTAGAAAGGAGTGGAAGGGTGAGAAATTTAAGTGACATGAAATATCAATAAAAAAATAAAAGTTTAATTTTAAAAAATCAAGCATTGTAGTTGCCTTTTATCCTAAGATATATATAATATATATTTACATACATGCATATATATATTTGCATGTACATATGTAATGATGCAAACATACATGTATTTATTTGTAAAACCAACCCTTAGCATTATACTCTTGTACATTAAAAGAATAAAGGGGAATCCAAGTTCAGCCTTCTCTGAATATTTGAATCTCTATCAAACTCTTTCATGGCATGGTTTTTCATTGTACCTAATAGCTAGGTTGCTGGTTTCTTACTATCCCCTGGGAGAGGAGGAGGAGGTGAATAGGATATCCTCCATATTACAATATGAAACCTTCATATTAGCTTGCTACTATGTTGATATAGGCAAAGGAAATGCCCAGTTTTGATTGGGAAGAGCCAGTCATCAGTAAAATTTGGGATAGGACAAAAAGGAAGCAACTTGAGTATGAAAACTACTATGATGATACACTGTACTTGAGAAGTCTACCTGGAAAAAGAATTCTCCAGAGTCCAATGTGAGGATTACCTCTTAAAAAATTTAAAGTTTTGAAAGAGGTTCTTTTGCTTTTTTATCTGTACTCTCTCTCCCTGATGCCTGGACAATTTTGTTTGTTTTTTGACAGCATTTATTTTTAAAAGCATTGTCATTAATACAATATCTTAGCAGCAGAATTGTTCATCAGATACTAGAGATAATACTGGAGGAGAACTTGGAGGTTAATTAGTCCAACAATTCCCATTTATAAGCAAGAAAATTGAGATCCAAAAAGAATAAGTGAGTTGCTCAAGGTCATAAAGGTACCAGTTGTCATAGGAAAGATTAGACCCTTGTCCTCTAAATTTACTCAATGCACCTTTCTCTATTTCTTAAAATGTAGGATTTTTTTAGTCACTCTCTCTGGGCCTCAATTTCCTTATCTGTAAAATGAAGGGAGTTGGACAAAGATGACTTTTAAGACAACTCTTGGCTTTAGAACCATGACCCTAAGTATTGCTTTTGAAATCCAGTCCATAGAAAAGCATTCTTTGTTCTGAATGCAAATCTCATCACAGGAGTAAACTAGAGTTTCCTTTCAATACTATCTATACCTTCTTTCCTTAGTCTTTAACATGGAGAACATATTTAAAAAACAGTGCCAAATGAAAGCTAATGAAATTTCTGTGTAACAGTTGTATTAGATAGATATGACAAAATGTTAGAGTTGGAACCTCCTCTTATAAATGAACACTATGGAATTTCACTGGTCAGTGAAGATGCCAAAAGAAGCAGACTCTCTCCCTTGCCTGTCACATCAGTAGGAAGGATCCGACTAACCTTTAGGGACATACAATCATAGGGAAATAGGGAATTGGAATGTTGCAGCCATGTGGTTAAGAACTCAGGCACTTAGGTAGTTCTAAGAGCCAGCAGCTGTTTTACATTTAAAGGGTCAGGAGTAAGTACTGACTTTCTCCCCCTCTCCCCACCCCCCACTCCCTCTCCCTCTCCCTCTCCCTCTCCCTCTCCCTCTCTCCCTCTCTCCCTCTCCCTCCCTCCCTCTCCCTCCCTCTCCCTCCCCCCTCTCCCCCTCCCCCCCCTCTCCCCCTCTCCCCCTCTCTCCCCCCTCTCCCCCTCCCTCCCTCTCTCCCTCTCTCCTCTCTCTCCCCCTCCCCCCTCCCTCCCATCATATTCTTTTTTTCCTTTCCTTTTTTCCCAATGAGAGACAAATGAGTCCAAGGCTTATTCTGCATCACCAAGTGCCAACCTTGCCCTCGTTTTTTTCTTAAAGAGTACAAATTATTCCCTTTGGGGGTAGTTAATTTATGGGCTCATAGATCTCAAAAGAGAATCAGAGTTCATCTACTCCAACCCCCCACTTATTTGACAGTTGAGAGAACTGAGACCCAGGGAAGTTAAGTGATTTTTCCCAATTTTCCCAAACCTCAAATAAACATTATTGTGGGATATGAACCCTCAATCTCTGACCAGAGTCAGTGCTCTTTCTTCTTTCTGTTTCACCTGAGCTTAATTTTTCCCATGCAGTGTATCAAGGGGATACCATTCACTCTAGCCCGAGGAGATCCTTTTAGGATGCCACAGGTTGATGCCCAGATGGATCCTAGTTCTTAAGACTGGGTTGGGGGAAAAGAAGGAGAAAGATCTTTAGAGATATATCCCCTGACTTTCTGGAATCTGTTGCTCTTCTCTCAAAGGCCATCACCCTGCACATTCATATTCAGCACTTTGGAAACAACAAAGCAGATGTTCTCTGTAAGACTGCTTTCTGAAGAATGCTCAGACAGATTGAAGCCAGTGACGATGTCATCTGCCAAATGTCTGTGATAGAATCCATAGAGCCTCTGACTCACAAGTTTCCTCGCTGAAGTCATTTTAGGGGAAGCCAGCATTGAAAAGCAAAATATGCAGGAGGGGGCTCCTGAGTGCCAAGGGGGCTCATTGGCCTAAGCAAACAGCAACAGTATGAGGAGGGACTGCTTTTGTCTAGAAGCAGGGGATAAGATCTCCACATGTGTAAAGCATACCTTTGTTCTTTAACATTTTACCAGCATACTCTTTCAAATGAAACCCAGATGAATAATGAATAAAGAGGGGAAAAAAGGAAGAAAGAGCCTTTACTGATGGGTTCAGTAACAACAGCTGGTACAACCCCCATTAATCATATAATCCTGAATCAGAAGGTCTTGCTTGACTTGAAAAGATGTTTTGGTCAGGTAGCCACAGTCACACAGGGGCAGCTGAAAGAACTTTTTCTTTTGAGAATGGGGAGCAAGGGGAAACCCCCAATTGATCTGATGCCAGAGTGTTGCTGTTTTGCACCTGCATGCATTTATTTTGGCAAGACTATAGTTCCTGTTTAAAAAATTAGGAATTGGCTTCTCACTCCTTGCACTGACAGCAAGAAGAATTTAGGTTTTTTTGTTTTTGTTTGTTTTTTAGGTTTTTGCAAGGCAAATGGGGTCAAGTGACTTGCCCTAGGCCACTCAACTAGGTAATTATTAAGTGTCTGAGGCTGGATTTGAACTCAGGTTCTCCTGACTCCAGGGCTGGTGCTCTATCCACTGCGCCACCTAGCTGCCCCAAGAACTTAGTTTTGAGAGAAAAAGGAGAGTTCTTTTACCCAGCAAAATAAAATGCCACTTGAAAACTCTAACTTGACATTCCTTGTCACTGTCACCCAGAAAAATTGATCTTTGCTTCCCTGCTCTATTTCCATTCCATTCCTTTCCCTTTTCCCTTTTCACCTCTAGTCTTATACCCATCTCATCTCTATCTTAACCTTCTCTATTTCTATAATATTACCTCTCATATAATCTTACATTTATACAAATACATATACATATATAGACTTAAAAACTATAACTTGTTACTTTTTGAACATGCTTACAATTACACATAGGTATATAAACTATGCATATATGTATGTACACATACATTCTCATACATGTGTTTTTAAGGTCACCTGAGGATTAGTCTAGTTAGGTTTGGAGAAACTCATCTGGAAGTTGGATACATACCAATGAATTCTTTGGCCACAGAAACTCTCAAAGACCATTCCTTTCCTAAAATCTCTGCTTCTGGGGCAGGCTTAACCATCCTTCTAGTCATTAAAGAGTGTAACCTAAGAACTACCCTCAACTCTTCACTCTCTCTCCCCTTCAGCTCTCTCCAATTGACTGCCAAGTCTTATCAATCAAAGGTTTGCTTCTATTCATTTTTCCTATTAGGGCTACCAACCAAGTTCAAACCCTTCATCTCTCTCACCTAAGCTACTGTAGCAGCTCCTAACTCGGTTCCCAATGGCATTCTTTCCTTTTATCAATCCCTTCTCCACATATTGGCCCCCTAACTTTTTGAGGTTATAGGACTGGTCACATTCATGAGTAAAGCAGATGACTGCTTAAGAATCTCCAATTACTCCCTATTGCAGCTAGAATAAAATATAACCTCTCCTACTTGACATTTGAATCTCCTTTCTTCACATTGTGGCTTCTTTTGCCTGTCTTTCCATCTTACCCCCATTGTGCTACATTTCAGGCAAACTGGTTTTCACAATGTGGGTGTTGAAGATGGGAGTGGGGATAATGGGGAGAGAATGTTGAGGTCAAGAGAAAGAATATGTGCCACAGGAGAGATTCTGTTAGAGCAAAAGGAATTCAGAGACACACAACTTTTGAACTAGAAGTCACCTTAGAAGAAATCTAGTCCAACCCTCTCTTTTTAATGTATCTCTCTCTCTCTCTCTCTCTCTCTCTCTCTCTCTTTCTCTGTGTGTGTGTGTGTGTGTGTGTGTGTCTGTGTGTGTGTGTGTGTGTGTCTGTGTAAGGAAGAGAGAGAGAGATAGGCAGACAAACAGAATCTTGCTCCAGATTACCCAGGTAGAGCTGGGGTTTAAAACAATGTCCTCAGATCCCCAAACTATTTTCCTTGTACCATTTTGGACTTACCCTATATTCAGAGAAAGCTTGCACGTGGACTGCACTATTTCATTAAACTGCTCCAGGCAGTTTACTAGATTTACTTGAAGAGAAGGGAATAAAGAACAAAAAACTTGGAATATCGGGATCCAATGGTCTTTCTAAACTAGAAGGAAGGACACAAAGGGCCTTAAGTAAAAGGAAAGTCCATAAGGGGAATCTTCAATTTTACTGTAACATTTTTATCTCATCATTCCAACAAACTGCATATTCTTTTATGCCTATAGATTACTCCCTTTGGAGTAGGTAGAAACTACTTAAGTAAATAAATAATAATTCCAATTCCCCTTATTCCCTACTCCTTCAAAATCTCAGTCAACATTTTTCTTTGTATGACTACCTTCCAAGTGATCTACCTATCCAATATCACCTTCAAAGATATATTACTTTCAGTCTGTTCTTTTGAATGAAAATGCTGCTTATTCCTATCTCTAAAGCCAGGTTGAAATTTGTCATGAGCACTATATTAAAAACTCACATGTATATAGCCCTCTGGGTTTCATAGGTTCAAAAGGTTAGAGAGTTCAAGCTGACCCCAAAAGCCATCTAGTCGAAATTCCCTTATTTTAGAAAAAAGAACAATGAGGTACAAAGGAATAAAAGAAGATCATGAAGGTATTAAATGGCAGTGGCAGGATATCAAACAAATGATCTAACTCCAAAGACTGTACTCTTTTCTAATGCATTTTCCTCATAGCAATTTGTAAAGTCGTAGCACAAGTATTATTGTTTTGATTTTACAAATGAAGGAAACAGGCTCAGATAAGTTGAGGGAGACACAGCTAGGGTCAAATACAATGTTCAAATTAAATCTTCTTTCTCCAGCAGAGGTTGTATTTTTACACATTACCAGTTTATGATCATAGGATGAAAGAGGTGGAGGCAGAGGAACCACAAGCCTACCTGTTGGCTAAAAGCTGAGACCTGGTTCCTGATGGTGAGGTCAGATAGATGGCCAAATCTCCTCTTCGAGGGTGGGTGATGGTGATGCGTACAACTACATGCTCCAGGTAGTTCACATGGTGGTTGGGGTTGTCAGAGCAGCCAGAAGCTTTGTAAATGGAGCGAACAGCACTGCTGGGTCGTATAGTTCTGGAATAGATGGAAAGCATCAAAGCCAGTTACTACCCCCATAGAACCAGAATCAGCACCACATCAGGCCATCAGCTTCCAAGTATGAAACCTGTTTTTGACTGTTCTCAGTCTCAAACTTAAGAAATACATTAAAGTGATAAGGAACTAAAGAAAAGGGAAGCACTAGATTTAAGAATGACTTGAGATTTCCAGGAAAAGGTGAGATTTTATTTGAAATTCAGAGGAAGTCAGGGAGGTCAGTCTTCAGAGGAAAAGAGGGAAAGAGCATTCCAGACATGGCAGACAGCCAGAGAAGATGTTTGGAGGCAATAGAAAGTCTTGTTTGTGGAAAAGCCAGGAAGCTACTGGATCAAAGAGTGTATTGGGAAACAACTTGTAAGAAGATTGAAAATGTAGGAGGCAGGTAGGTTATGAAGGGCACTGAACATCAGACAGCATGTTGTATTCAGTTCAAGAAGTGATAGGGAGGCACTGAAGTTTATTTAGTAGAGGGGGGTAACATAGTCAAATTTGACCAGTTTAGGAAAATCACTTTGGTGGCTGAATCGAGGATGGGTTAAGGTGAGGAGAGACTAGAAACAGAGACTCAACAGTAGGCTACTGCAACAATGAAGGTGTGAGGTGATTGGGTCTCACAAGAGTAGTGACTGTTTCAGATGACAGAAGAGAACATATTCAAAAGATGTTATAGAGGTGAAATAAATAGATCTTGACAAAATTTTGCATAGGGAGGAATGAGAGATAATCAGAAGCTAAGGATAATACCTAGGTTGGGAACCTGAGGGAATGGAAGGATGGCATACCCCTTTTCAGTAATGGGGAAGTTAGGGGGAGAGGGCATAAGAAGAAAAATAATGGTTTCTGTTTTAGGTATGTTGAGTTTAAGAAGTCTTCTGGACATCTAGTTTGAGATGTCTGAAAGGCAGTTGAAGATGTAAGATTGGATGTCAGCAGAGAGGTCAGCAGAGAAGCTAAGGAGAGAATCAAATGAAGCTGTATAGCAGGAGAAGAGGGCATGGGATAGACACTTGAGGGATACCTATAGTGGACATGATTCCTCATAAGAAATCTAGTAAATGAGGTTGAAAATGAAATAGAAATCCTATTATAGAATTTCTACTCTTATTGTAGACATTCTACAAATAGTAATAAATGCAAGATAATTTGAGGAGGGTAAGAATCTTAACAGCACCTTTGTAGCATCTGACTCCATTGACCATAATCTCCTGATGGATACTCTTTTAGCAAGATTTTCAGACAATGATCTTTCTGGATTCTCAGTTTTCTTTGGTGGTTAATAATCCATATCATATCCCCTGACTGAAAGGATATCCCCCAAACAAAAGCTTGGGCCCTCTTCTTCTTTCTCTTCCCCTGCTTGGTGACCTCATCTACTCCCATGGATTTAGTTATCAATTATATGCAAAAGATTTTGCAAATCATAGATTTATGTGTTCTGTTCTAGTCTCCTTCCTGCGTATCAGTCCCATTTCACCAAATACCTATCGGATGTTTCAAACTGGATATCACATAGACATCCAAAACTCAATATGCCCCCCAAAGAATTCATCTACCCTCATCCCAAACCACTACTCATCCATCTCTTTGGAGGGAAATATCCTCTCAGTCTCCCAAATTTACAGCCTTGCTTTTTATCCTTGAGTCCTTATCCTTACTTACTCTACCTATTAAATCTGTTGCCAGATCTTGATTCTAAGATCTTACTTATTATCCCTTCTGTTTACTCATCCAGTTGTCACACTACTTCAGGCTCTTATTATCTCTTGCTTAAATAATTAGACTGCTAATTGAGCAAAAGTTTCCTTACCTTATAAAAAGTTTTCTTGGTCTCTTTACCTGAAGTCTCTTTCCTTCCTATACATCCTCCACATCAATTCCACAGTCATTTTCTTTAATGCAGGATCATGCTACTCCTCTACTCAATAAACTACAGGGGCTGCTTATTACCTCCAAGATCAAAGTATTTCTCTCTTTGCTACTGTTTTACTTTCTACTTTCCGTTAAAGTCAATGAAAATAAGTAACAACTAGTTAAGTCTTTAGAGAATTCTTCAATATGTGAGTTGGAGGGAGTCTCTTAACATCTGCAGAATCTCATTTGTTGATCAGATAATCTAGTTTACCCCTCTGCCTATTTTCTCCGAGTATAAAAGGAAGATAATAGCTTTAAAGATGAGGAAACTGAAGCCTAGAGGTTGCAACCTTTGTTAGGTCTCTCAGATAGGAAGCAGCAAAGTTGAGATTTTTGTTCTTATTCCAAAGGTAATAACTTTTCTACTAGCATCACAATGAGATCAAATTGTGTACACTGCAGAAAGGGAATGGTGGGGACCTTTCATCACACAGGTTAATAGTTGGATCTTTTCATTAATCAAGTTAAAACTGGAAGACTTCTTAAGCATTCATTGAGTTCAAACCTCTAATATAAGAAAGGATAAAACTGAGGTCCAGAGAGTTGGAATCACTTGCCTAAAGTTGCCCAGATAACTTGGATATGAAGCCAGGTCTGCTGTTTCAACAGGTAGCTAGATTCAGGGAAGACCAAAGTTCAAATCTAGCCTCAGACATTTAGTAGTGGTTGTGTTGTCTTTGGCAAGTCTTTGCCATGAAATATTTTTTTGTAAAGTACTTGGCATGGTGTTTGGCATAGGTACTTCATATATGTTTGTTTTCTTCCTTCAAATATAGTGTTCCTTGTACAACATCTATGGCATGGGAGACTAATAGCTTATATACCACTGAATAGAGCAAAATTCCCAGGAGGGATAACTACAAAGGTGCCTGGAAATCCCTTCTGTACTGCTGAGACTGAGAAAGAAAATGATAAGAAAAATAAGAATGCTTTTCATTTCATCCTCTCCTGCTTCACTTAGTGGGTCAACATATTCTCCTGCAACTATGAACTGAACTTCTGATTGAGCAACTTAGAGAAGAAATCTCTACAGTACTTTTGGCTTGCATGGATTTAATTTGCATTTCAAGGATTTAATCACAGGATGCTAACATTACAGAGGAGAAAGGTTCTTTGCATGCCTCTTTTACCTAGATAGGTTGACTTGGTGACAGTTATATAGTTTAGTTACCAGTCTCTTCTTTCTTCCTTCTACATCTAAAGATCTTCCCTACATGAACCCTTTCCATCTTTCCAGACTTCTCAATTCCACCTCTTAGTATCCTTGTCTTCCTTGTAGACTTGAGTCAAACATCTTCTACAAATGACCTTTTCTGCTGGGGTCTTTCCCTTTAAGATTACCTTCTATCTAGTCTCAAAGCAATTTGTTTATATCTACCTATGTACAGATCATCTCTCCTATTAGAATGTAAGTTCCTTCTCCATAAGCTGCAGAGTGGGAAGAACCAGAACCATTTATATAATAACAACATTGTAAAGGCAAACAACTCTAAAAGACTTAAGAATTATGATTAATGATAAATATTAATAAATTATGAAAATTGTAGAAGACCAATGATATCTACCTCCAGACATAAAGAAATGAATTCAGGATGAAGAATCACCCACATATTTTCAGATATGAATAAATTTATTTTATTTGACTATGAATTTGTTAAATTTTCTTTCTTTTCATTTTTTCCTCCTTTATTCCTTCATTCTTTCTGCCTTTCCTTTTCCTATCACCTTTCCCTCCCAGACCCTTGCTCCCTGTCTAATTCTGTCTCTCTCTCTCTCTCTCTCTCTCTCTCTCTCTCTCTCTCTCTCTCTCTCTCTCTCGGTGACGACAGAGAAAGAAATGTTTGTTAATTGAAATTTTTTTTAAAAGAATGTAAGTTCCTTGAGGGCAGGGACTATTTCCACTTTCTTCATCTCCAGTGTAATACACATAATAAACATTTACTAAATACTTTGTTGATTCATCAGTGGCTTCTCTGTACAACCAACCAAGACAGATACTAAAAGTCAGTATATGAGGAATAATTGAAGATATTACTTGATTTGCCGGTCGGTACTCTCCACACAGACATGCTGCTGGGGGACAGTGGTCCATTTTTCGGCTTCCATCACCATGGCTTCTGCATCCATCAATCCAAATCCATAGAGGTGGCTCACTGTGGAAGGTGAACAAAATGTTGAAGCTCACACCAGGGAAGTATGGTGAACATTTATCTATTTTGAACATTGTCATTTAGATGAGGATTCAGATACCACCTTTGTCACCATGGCTCCCCTCTAGGCTATTTGGATTTAAGAATAAATTGGGGAAAGATATCAATTGACAGTATCTCTTCATTGATCATTTAAATGTTTTTTTCACTTAAGTGCATTTAGTCATGGAGCGGTAACTTCTTTCTACAGACCCACAAGTTGAAACAGTTATGTAGTCTGAAAAGATAAATCAATACACACTACTTTTCATAGGATAAATATTCACTATTAAGAACTACTTGATGGGGCGGCTAGGTGGCGTAGTGGATAAAGCACCGGCCTTGGAGTCAGGAGTACCTGGGTTCAAATCTGGTCTCAGACACTTAATAATTACCTAGCTGTGTGGCCTTGGGCAAGTCACTTAACCCCATTTGCCTTGCAAAAAAAACCTAAAAAAAAAAGAACTACTTGAGGAGCAGCTAGGTGGTACAGTGAATAGCGTACCAGCCCTGTAGTCAGGAGGACCTGAGTTCAAATCTGCCCTCAGACACATAATAGTTATCTAGGTGTGTGACCTTAGGCAAGTCACTTAACCCCATTACCTTACCAAAAATACCCTAAATAAAAAAGAATTACTTGGAAGCAAGACAATCTACTGAACTTTTTGGTTATACCTAAGTGGTTAAACTGAATGCCTCCAACAGACAAACTATTATTTTTCCTTTTTTCAGGAAAAGAACTAATTCAACTTCATGCATGCAAAAGAGGAAGGCTTCTAGATTTCTGTGAGATAATAATATTAACAATAATTCATTTATTTAGTCTTTTAAGGTTTGTGAAGCACTTTGTAAACATTGCTATTTCTCCTTTGCAACAACCCTGTAAAGCAGGTGTTGTCATTATTATCCTAATTTTACAAGTGGAAGTACTGAGGTTCAGAAAGATTAACTGCCTTTACCCTAAAACACTGTATGACAGATCTCATTGATCTTAAGATGAATTTGATATCACTTCCAGGATAACATATCTACACTTTTCTAAGTGTTTGGTTTTTCATTCAATTTAATTTTTAAATTATATATTTCATGATTGTGGAAGATTAACCTGTCCTTAACTCTCTGTTCAAATCCACCCTTACACTACTGCCAAACTAAACTGATCACCTAAAACTTGGCATTTATCATCAACACTCCCATGCAGGAAACCCTTTAATAGTTCCCACTGCTCACAGGATAAATTCCTTACTCTGCATCCCGGATTTTTAAGGTCCTCCATAATTTAGCCCTAATTTTATTTTTACTTCTCCCTCATGCAAATTCTGTGCCAACCAGGCTCATCCATTCAAAATTTCCTAATCCCATTTTGCTCATTTATTGCATTTTTTTCTTTCTGCACATTGTTATAGCCCTGCCTCAGTATCCTTCTCTTCCCTCAAGATTAAGTATTCCCTTCTCTACATGCCTATCCTGTTTTCCAATATCAGCATCCTCTCTCCTAACTAATTTGGATTTAACTATTTTGCATATATTATTTTTATATTTATTCTGTATATACCTATAGGACTTGTCCATCAGTAGAATACCTGTGCTTTGAGAACAGACATTGTTACATTGATATTGTTACAATTTCTATTGCCTAGCACAATGCCAGGACCTTTGTAGGTTTTTAAAGGAATGTTTGTTGGCTGATTCATCTCCTTCCTGAATTGCCTTCTCTGTCTCTCTTTATTTTCTAATCCCACTCATGAATCAGGGTCTAGCTCATTACTAGTGGGTTTTATTATTTTTCAAGAGGAAAGGAAATAACTCACAATTTAAACTTTGTAATGTAATTTCCCACACAACTCTGCTGGTAATGTTATTATTGTTGTTGCTGTCATTCTTTTATTTTATTTGATCCCTGAACCTGTGAGTCTGTGATTCCATCATTCTGCTAGGGATACTCCATTCACTGAAAAAGCTGCAGATCTCCTAAAATCAGTCAGCCAGTCCCTTAATAAACACGAATTAAACATCCCCATGTAAGATTTTGTTCCATGGTTTTATATAGCTTGTCTGTGTGGGTCAGAAGACCAGTATTCTAGCTACACACTATTGCCTCCAACCCTTATCTTAGGGACGAATGTAACTGAGGTTCCTAGAAGTAAAGTGGATTCATTAATTGAAGTAAAGTGACAAGTAATAAGTGATTAAAGGTTTTTTTGTTAGTCCAATCTTTTCAGCGTACAACAGCACAACTTCTAAATATCTTACTTTTATCTATGAACCTGTGAGACCTTAGGCAAGTCACATTTAAATCTAATAGTTTCTCAGGTTTTCATCTCATTGAGATACACATTACAATGTACCAGTTTCTTAAAATGCACTATATTTTATCCTCTTTTTGCACTTCTACTTGAACCAATCAAAGCAACACTCCCTAGCCAAATTTCATTAATCATATAATGTTATAGGTATATATATATATATATATATATATATATATATATATATATATATATATAACTGCTTAGAATGGCTGCCACAAAATTAAATCTTTGCATATTGGGATGTATTTCAGAGGGGGTGAAGAAGACAAGAAGGGCATAATTAAGAGGGAGAGACCTTTAAAACCTCTAGAGGGTGTGTATTGATAAATCAATATAGACTGAAGCATGGCACTTCTCTCAGGAAAATGTACATGCATTGTGTTTTAAAAGTATCCTTTAAAAGAATGGAATGAATCTTTCCATTCAGACTGCTCAGAGGGTCTAGGAAGAATTTCACACACTCTAATGGGTGTGAACTTCACCATAATCAATGTCAAAGTAGAACAGCATACAGGAACAAGCATTGTCATGTAGACATTTATTTATTCATTCAACAAGCATTTTATTAAACACTTACTAGAAGACAGACACTTAATAATTACCTAGCTTTGTGGCCTTGGGCAAGCCACTTAAGCCCATTGCCTAGCAAAAAATAAAAACCCCTAAAAAAAAAAAGGAGGGATTGAGAAAGCTCTTATTTTAGAGATGGCTCTCAAGCTGAGTCTGAAAAGAAGGTAGGGAATTTTAGAGAGTGAAGTGAAGAAGTGATTGTATTGTTCTTATACAAAAGGCTTAAGAGCTGGATGATAGAATACCATAAAAAGTGAAGACATTTATTTCTCTTTATTTCTAGAAATTATAAATCCAATAAAATTAAGGCATATATGAAAAAAGTTACCAGATATTATAGGCATGTTATACTTATTAAAACTAACAAAGAAAAAGGAAGTTTAGGGGAAAACATTATGCATTGTTTTAAAAAAAAGGAAATGCATTGATTTCCTTTCCATCTCATCTCTTTACTGTTTTGATTTTCCATCTGTGAAGTAGTGAATGAAGAATTTAAGAAGAGTATGAAGTATACTTGCATTACAGATAATAATGTTTAGCAGATGAATTAATGTGGAATGCTTTGAATGAATATCTCTTATTACCAAATTTTGTTCTCTAAAGCTTGAACTATAGACAAAAGTCCCTAAACCTGATCCAAAGTACATTGATGGCATGTTCTTCAAGGAAGTCACTGGCAGAAAATATGGACCTAAAGGAAGTATTGATCATAGTCGGTTTTTTTTTTTGTGATATCAGTAAAAACTGGAAATAATATGGGTGCCCATTGTTTGAGGATGGAATAGTTTTCCCTTCATTACAGTCTTTAATCAAAAGATAGGTAATCATGTTATATTTACTGTTATATTTGAGATTCCTTTTTGAGTATGGGGGTGGACCAGATGTCTAGGGAGATCTCTACTAACTCTAAAATTCTGGGAACCTGTGAATTGTGATATGTGAATATGCTGGAATATTAATTTTGCCATAACAAATGATAAATGAGATCTGAGAAAGTGTTCAAAATGATAAAAAATTGCCCAAAGCAGGGACATTTCTGCAAAATTTCAATGCACAAATTTGGATTTGGTGGACACATAATGAAATATATCTTTTCTTTATAGTAAGAACAATGTGGGTTAGAGAAAAGGGTGATCAAGGGAAGTGTTTGTTTTTGTCCCTGCATGAGAGTTCCCACTCTTTTGTACAAACCATGTTTCTAACCCCCAATATCTACAGCTTTCATGATTTCCCTTCCTCAAAGTACCTATGGCCTTTATGCTGAAGTTTTTGTGGTTTTTATTTTACTCCTAGCACAATACCCAGGACATAGGAGGCACCTGTAAGTACTTGTTGATTAATTTATCTTGGCTCCCTTCTGAAATCTAGTTGTATCACATGGGTTGGCAGCCTGTGCAACAGCTTTATCTGTGAGGTCAATGAGGGGTCTAGGTATAGAAAGGGATTATTGAGGGGAGGGGGAGGGCAGAAAGGGTAGAGCAATAACTGTTTCTTCTGGTGGCTTCCTTTGTTCTTTCCTTACCTTTTCCTGCCCTACCTTATAATAAATTTTCTTCCTATGTAAAATATTATCATTGCACTATTGATATTAGAAGGTAGACAGGAACAAAAAGTTTTGTCATGTACTATTTAATTATAAGCTTAATTAATGAGCTTCAATTGGCACCCAAGGTCCTCCTGCAGTTCTTGGAACTGCATTGATATAAAAAATATACAATATATGAGTTGACAAAAAAGGACTACTTATTTCACAAGTGTCAAATGTCTCTTCAGTGTATCAATGAGACTTGGAGATCATTGAGTGTGACCCCTTCATCTGAGAGAAGAGAAAAACTGATGACCTATCACAAACTTTCCAGTTCTTTGGTTCTTTTTGTGCCTTTTGACTCCTGAATTGGAGTTAAAAACAAGAGTAGGGTTTTACATAAAATAAATGCTTACTAATTGTTGCACATAATAAATGCTTAATAAATAGTTCACCGATGAGTGAAAAATAGAAGAATGATAAAGCATTATGTGGGCAAGAAGTCTACTCACAATGTTTGAAATAAATGATTTCCTCCTATTACCAGGAGAGGAATTAAAGAGGGCAGGTAAATGACTTATTTGATCTTCCCTAGGAGAGAACTGAGAAATCAAATCAACAAGCATTTAAGGGAATACAACTTGCCAGGCACTGAACTAAGCATTGCAAGGAAAGACAGAACTAGTCCTTACTTTCATGAAGCTCAGTCTAATGAAGGAAACAACATGCAAACAGTTATGTCCATATAGAGTGTATATAAAAGATAAACTGGAGATAATCTCAGGGCCAAGACTTTTGTATTAAAGGGTATAGAGAAAGCTTCTTTTAGAAGATTAGACTTTATAGCTATGTAATTTTGGACAAGTCACTTAATCCCATTGCCTTAAGTAAATAAAAATTTTTAAAAAATAGAAGATGAGACTTTAGCTAAGACTTAATTGAAGCCCAGGAGAAAGAGGAGAGAAAGAAGAGATTTCCAGTAAAGGATACCCCCAGTGAAAATAATGGAGTAGGGATTATCTTGTGTAAGGAACAGGAAGCAGACTAATGTCACTGTATTAATGAGTATGTAGAGATGATTAAAGTTTAAGAAGGCTAGAAAGGTAGAAGAGGACCAGGTTATGAAAGGCTGGAAGTGTGTGTGTTGAGGAAAGAGGGATTGGATTTGAATATATTATCCTTCAGGTTTAGAGTTGATCAGTTTCTTTCAATTTAAATGTTTCTTGTTCATTATTTCAATATCTTCCTTTCTCTCCATCCTTAACCCAAAAGGTTAAACTCTCCTCTACAAAAAAATTAATACACTGATCTTTGGAGTTCCTTGTAGTTGAACTGTCCTAATTTACATAGATATGTGTAAACTTGCCTCATTGTATCTTCCTAACTTCAGACTGTTCTATCCAACCATCATTCCAGGAAACCAGGGACTACCTATTTCCATTACCAATCTGTGTGTACCCTTCTATCTTTTGACCTGGGAATAGTAATCAATTCAGGATTATCATTGTTATTAGAAAAGGAATGATAACCAACTGCCCTATGGCAGAACTTAAACTCTGCAAGTTCTCAGTTCCCTTCTTTGACTCCCCATTTCCCTAAATGTGTTGTTTTGCTCTATTAGAATGTAAGTTCCATGAGGTCAGGAAATGTCTCTTTTTTGAATTTGTATCCCCAGGTCATTGTATAGTTTTTGGCACATAATAGGCCTTTAATGAATGTTTTTTCCACCATCCATATACACAGAAGGAACCTGCAGTTTAAATGAAGCTTTAAAAGTTATCTTATTCATTTTGTTTTTTCCCCTTTATGATTTGATTCTTCTTCCACAACATGATTAAAATGGATATATGTTTTAAATAGTTATGCATGTATAACCTATATTACATTGCTTTCTGTAGGGGCAAGAGAAGAAAAGGATGGAAGGAGATAAATGTGAAAATCAAAACCTAACAAATAGAATGACTGTTGAAAAATATCTTTGCATGTAGTTGGAAAAATAAATAAAATACTGTAAAAAATAAAATGCTTTTCCACATATACATTTCATTTGCAAACTTATGAATTCAGAGATGAAGGTGCTCCCTCTCTGAATTCTATTGGCAACCTCCTGACAACTTAGGAGATAATCTTTGAGAGTTGTTTTGACCTGAATATTGGTCATCTAGTGGCCAATCTATTTGAACCTTGCTAAGATGCTATTATAAAATCCTGCTTTAATATCTCATCATAATGTGGAGTTCATCCTGTACTTACCCCCTCCTCCCAAATCAAATGAATTTGCCTCAGGCACTAGAATTTCTAATTGGATTTTGCTTCCTTATGTGGCAAGTAGGGGGAGGGAGAGAAGAACCATGGGTGTGGAATACAGAAGCAATTATTGTGTCAGATAATTGTGTAAATGAAGGAAGGAGGAAGATGGGAGCATTAAGGGAATAAAATTATGTTATAAAAAACAAAAGGTAGCAATACACACATATGTGTATATATGTATACATATATAGTCAGTCACACATTCCTGCAATTTATTTTAAAATATTTTAAAGAGAAAATATATTTTCAATTAATGGAATTGATCCATTTTTGAACATTAGCAAAAGGTTAAAATTTTTATTTGTTAATAATTGTATTTGTAATTTATTGTATAATCTCTGTTCTAAGGTGATTATCAAATGTTTATCAAATATTATCAAAGTAAATTATCAAAATTAACTTAGTAGATCTTTAAAGAATTCACTTATGCAGTAGAATCCTGATTTTTATGGAAGTATATTTTTAAGTGGAATAGAATCTTCCAAATGGGGAATGAATGATTACAAGGAATAAGATAATGTCAAAAACAAAACTAGGTTAATTTCTACTTGTAACAGAATTATCTGTGTATAGTAACATGACAGTGGTCAAGTCAAACTGTAAATATAGATATAAATATATATTTAAAAACAAAATATCTATAAATACTTGTTAATATTAATTACTAAAACTGAGTGGAGAGAGCATGTGTTCAAAAATCTACATGTCTTAAAGGGAATGAGAAAACACAATAAAGAGTTTTGAATTCTCCTTATTCCTGCTTTAAGGTTTACAAAGCAATCCATATATATACTTTATTTTGAGCCTAGCAATGAGGTTATGAGGTTGCTCTCCTTAGAAGTACTACTAATCCTATTTTATAGATGAGAAAACTGAGTATCAGAGAATTAATAGACATATAGAATTATAGGTGAAGGGACTTTAGAGGTCACTGAATTTATTTTTTTTTTAAGGCAAATGGGATTAAGTGGCTTGCCCAAGGCCACTCAGCTAGGTAATTATTAAGTGTCTGATACCAGATTTGAACCCAGGTAGTACTCCTGACTCCTGGGCCGGTGCTTTATCCACTACACCACCTAGCCACCCCAGAGGTCACTGAATTTAAATCCATTAGTTGACATGTTGGGAAATTGAGACTTAGGGAGTTTAAATGACTTGCCCAGGGCTACAAGTCCTCTAGGAAATATAGAGATTTTAGCATAGGTCTTCCTAAGTCCAAGTTTTATGTTCTTTACATTAGTTTATGAGATGAACTATCCAGAAAAACACAATTTCAATAAAAAATGTGTGGGAACAATACAATATATCAATTCAATTTAGTTTGTATAGATTTCTAATCTATTGCCAATGAGTTACACATGTGATGTCTCAAAAATAAGTTCAATTTCACCATCTCATGATCTATCAGTTTCTGCCAAACAAATTAATATGATCCATTCTGGATTCTGTATTTTCTGAAGCACTTGTGGTTAAAAGTCATTGAAGCTTGTCCTAACCAGGCCCAGGTATGGCTTAACTGACTTAGGAGAAAAGACTTTCCAAGTCAGAAGGATATATCATTTTAGCACATTCTCCTGATTGAACTAAAATTGTCACGAAGGTAAGAAGACATGAAAAACTATACAGGCTCTCATTAGTTTTAGTTGAGTTTGAGATGAAAATAGAAGTCCTGACAACTGACCTTTAAGCACAGTTTCTATTTGGGGGAGTCCAATTCACTTCAGAAAAGCAGTTATAATTTAGCTAAGGCACAGTCCCAGGTAGGATGCTTAGTGGAATAAACAGAGCCAAAGAAAGATACTGATTAAAGGAATTCTCTAAATATCAGCTCTACAGAACCATCTATTAGACGTTTCAATATCTCTGAGGGACTAACAAGGATCTTAGCATAAAGAAAGTGTTTGACATGGCTTCTACTTAAGTTATAAATTTTTACATTAAAAAAGAATTATTTTTCTTAATCGTTAGCTCTCCCATCTCTCTCTTTTTACAGGTTTCCCCATCCTTGGAATGCATTCCCTTCTCACTTCTTGGTTGAACATTATTTCCCAAATAAACTCTTTCCTGATGTCCTTGATTATTGGAGAAGAAATCAGCTTTCTCAAATTATCTTCTATATGTATTATCTGTGTACATAATGTATCTCCCAGTAAAATGGAAGCTTCTTGCGGATGGTGACTGGTACCATCTTTATTTTTGTACCCACATCACCTTATACAATGCCTTGTATAATGTAAGCATGAAATAAATGTTTGCTGAATGAATGTTGGATTGTCAGATATTATTTATAAAGTTATTTTAACAAAGAAGGAGATGATTCATTAATGATACTGTCTTATCTTTTCAAAGCTTATGAACTTGACATGATCACCTAGCAGGGACACTCAGTCACACTACAAGATACCACCTACTGGTGAAACATAGAAACAGCACTTAGAAAGGGATCTCTGGTTTTAATAATATAGTCAAATTATTCTACTGAATAAATAATTTCTTGAGACTAAGGTAGACAGAGGAACTTGGAATGGTATATTGCTAACTTGGTCAGTGGATAGAGGACCATCAGACCTGGAGTCAGAAAGACCTGAGTACAAATATACTCTTAAACACTTTCTATGTGACACTGGACATGTCACTTAACCTCTGCCTGCCTCAGTTTCCTCAACTATAAAAAGAGAATAATAATAATAACATATACCTTGAAGGGTTATTGTGTTTATTGAAAGGGATGTTTTTAAAGTATAGTATCCAGTATATAGCTGGAACTTAATAAATGCCCATTTTATTTCCATTTAATGAACAATTTCCTAAATGAAACCTTTGTATTTATGGGCTCATAGATTTTAATCTGGGATGAGCTTAGAAAGAAAAGGGAAAGCAATACACACATATAGACCCTCTACTAAATGCAAGTACTATGCTGAGCATTTTATAAATGGAATCTCATTTAATCCTCGAAATAATCCTGCAATTTTTATCCCCAGTTTAAGGTTTAGGAAACTGAGGGAAACAAAAATGAACTGACTTGTCTGGGGTCTTTTTAACTAGGTAAGCAACTGAAACAATATTTGAACTCAGGTCTTTCAGATTTTAGGCCCAGCATCCTATACATTGAGCCACTTAGTTGCCTCTAGAGGTCAGAGAATCCAGCCCTTCCATTTTTATAAATAAGGAAACCAAGGCTGTGAGAAGCTAACTTGTCCAAAGAATAAGATAGTAAATAGAAAATCAAGGATTTGAACCCAGGTCATAATCCAGGGTTCTACAATGTTTCTATGAAAAGTACCAGACATCAGAAATAACAGAAGAATAATTTGGTAAAATTATTTGATGTAAAACAAATATTCATTTTCTATATTGTCTTCTATTATGTTAAAGTAATAATTGCTGAATTTCAGTCTACCAACTATGGCAAAGATACTAGAGTGGTTTGCCATTTCCTTTTGTTTATTTTACAAATGAAGAAACTGAACAAAGTGACTTCTGTAGGTCACACAGCTAGTAACTTTCTGAGGCTAGATTTGAACTCAGGACCCCCCCTAACTTCAGGTTTGGTGCTGTAAAATCTTTTGGTTGGATAGAGTGAAGTCAGACTCTATAAGGCTTTGACGACCACACAAAGGAGCTTCATAATGCTAGTATTAATGACACATTTCATTTCTGGCATTCATCTCAACTATTGAATAAATCACATTTCTCTTTATTATGTTTACAACAGAAATGGAGAAGAGGCCAGCCAATTTGAGGGGGGTGTTTACTAAGTATAGCGTAAGACATCAAAGAGATGCCTACACCTTTTGAGGTCTCTTTGATTCTTGGACAGCCACCTCTTCTGCAATTAGGGCCATCACTTCAAGCTTTTGACTCCTCTTCACCTACTAATTAAACCAGGTCAAATGTGGAGAGTATTTCTTAAGGCTTTGTCTTCAACACTTTCTTCCCCTCCCTACAGAAATCTCCTGGACTACTTCTATACAGATATGAAATCTATGCCTGACCTTTATTTTAAAGGGATCTTTGTTTTTAAAAATATAGTCGAATTATTCCACTGAATAAATAATTTCTTGAGAATAAGGTAGACAAAGGAGCTTGGAATAGTATATAGCTAACTTGGTCAGTGGATAGAGGACCATCAGACCTGGAGCCAGAAAAAAAAAACAGACTTTAAAATCTATGCCTTATTTTTGTCCTGCCTGAATTCCAGGCCCATATCTCCAAGTAACCACAGGGCATTTTTCCCTACTCAGTTGCCCCACTAATACCTCAAACTCAATGCATTGAAAAATAAACATTTTTATATCTAAACGTCCCCTCCTCTTAAACTCACTATTTATATCACCTTCATTTCTTCTTTGCATCTTATATGAAATCAGTTACCTTTACCTTTTGCAACTGTACCCCCTCCATTTACATAGTACAACCCCTCATTGAAACTAACTTGAATTTCTATCATAACTAACAGCTCTTCTTATCTTTGTACACTAACCTTTCTTCCCTTGACATAGACTTAGCCCCAGGAGCCCATTCTTTATATACCACCAAATTAATTTTCATAATGCATACATTTGGCTTTGCTATTTTTTCTGATGGAAAATCTTCAGTGGCTATCCATTGTCTAACATTTACTGTCACACTCCTTGTTCTAACAATCCAATCTCAACTCATTTTACTCTTTGCTATACATTCTACACTACAATCAAATGGATTATAATCTCTCTTAAATACAACAGCTAGATTCCTATCTCTATGTTCTTTCTCTCTATGCCTGAATGTCTTCTCAGTTCCTCTTTATAAACTAAATTTCTTCCATTCTTGTGGGCCATCACTAGTTGTCTTGACTTGCGTCATTCCACTGGACTCTCCTATAATTCTGGAGGACAGAGTGAGGTTGATGACTTTGCACAGTTCTGCTTCACTTAATCCAGTTTATGTTCATGATAAGACATTACCCTCATGATGTAACTGATTGAATTTGAAAGCCAAGGACAAACAGTGACAGCAAAAGACAACAATATTCCTTTTTTATTTTGGGGGTTAAGTGACTTGCCTAAGGTCCCTAGCTAGGTAAGTAATATATGTGTCTGAGGCTGGATTTGAACTCAGGTCTTCCTGACCCCAGAGTTGATGCTCTATCCACTGTGCCACCTAGCTAACACCCCCCTCCCAATCTTCCATTCTTAAAAGTCTAACTCAAATTCCAATTCCATGAAGGCTCCCTTTGATCCCTTAATGGATTCACCTGGTGAAAAAAGAAAAATAGAATTCATACAGAGAGTATGAGATATTTAGCATGTCCTGTAGTCATCTGTATATGTATCTTATCTTCCCATCAAAATATAAGCTGTAGGATGGCAGGATTAGCGTTTTATCTGAACTTCGTATTTCCCTGACACGATGTTTCTGAAGTTTAATTGAAGTGGATCAAATACTTGGCAGGTAATGAAATGCCATAATGCTCAGATGGAAACATCTTTACAGAACACCTTCAAGAGAAAGTCAACAATTCCTAAATTTTAGAATAAGATATTAGTTCATTGGAATAGTTCCCTTTAAAGACCAAATAAACAATTAAGGCTAGAAACAGAGAAACTTTGATTTCCTAGGGCTGAAAAAGACATATAGTTCATCCTCTTGGCCCTAGACATGTCCACACCTAACACATTCCAGACAGATGAGACTCTGTCTTGTTTTGAAGGCTTCCAGAGAATATGAACCCTCACCTTCCTTACTCCCTTTCTCCATCATCTCTCTCTTGCTTTCTGTTTTCATTTCATTATTAAATGAACACTCCAAAGATATGACAGAGACAAGATTGCTACTCTAGCATCTGAGAATTCAAGTTCCAGGCCCAGCATTCGTAACCCTATAGACTAAATTTCACAAGGTGCTTAGGATATAGAAAGCAAGCAATTGAATTCCCAGGGAGAAATGCACCTGTATTTTTATGCCTCTGTGTTTTGTATAAATCTCCAACACAAGTAGCAAATATGAGCCAAATCCCCACATGCCAGCCGTCACCAGGGCTGCTGAAGACTTTGCATGTGGGAAGCCTTCCAGACAGCTGATAGTTGGCTGTGTGCTGTATCTACACTTCAAAGCTCTTCTAGGGAAGGGTTTTGTCAGCAGCTGCAGGTAGTCAGACAAGCCCATCATTTATAGGGACAAAGTAATGATAATTTAGGAAAACATGACAGAGTTAACACAATTAGGAGATTCCCCTCCTTTGCCCTAGGCTCCTTTTCCACTTTGAGGAGAGAAAAGAGAAATGTCAGATCTAGTGTATTCCCTTCCTCCACCACTGTCTTAAAATCCCACACCTCCACTCACTTGCCCACTGTTAAACAAATGTCTAGGTTTCCTCAGCATAAGTGTGTGGTGACTCTTGAGAAGGGGTGGAAAGTTTTTTAGTCGTTGGTTTGGGAAAAGGTAGGCTTGCTTTTAAGAGCATATCCAGAATTGTCATTCATCTAGTTTTCAATACATCAAGAATACAATACACACACACACACACACACACAGACACACACATGCACATACACACACACACACACACACACACACACAGACACACACACATTTATTTACCAAAGTGGAATTCAGATTACGGAAAGTCTTTTGGCAAAAGCTAGTTGAAAGACAGAGTAACAGCTCTTGGGTATCTGTTTGGTAACAACCATATTCATTCAGTCTCTTGATTATCCAGGGGTCAAATGTGCTATTAGTTCATCATCAATAGATTATTCATAAACAATCCTCTACTCCAATTCTTCTCACATGGAGGGAATCATAGATTTAGAGTTATATGGGATCTTACCAACCTTCATTTCTTTA
The DNA here is from genome assembly GCF_037893015.1 of Macrotis lagotis. Lineage (NCBI taxonomy): Eukaryota > Metazoa > Chordata > Mammalia > Peramelemorphia > Peramelidae > Macrotis > Macrotis lagotis. The sequence continues at coordinate 146,593,555 of NC_133666.1, forward strand.
TTATTTGATTTTTTTGACAAGGCAATGGGGTTAAGTGACTTGCCCAAGGTCACAATGCTAGGTAATTATTAAGTGTTTGAGGCTGGATTTGAACTCAGATCCTCCTGACTCCAAGGCCGATATAATATCCACTTTGCTACCTAGCTGCCCTTGACCTTGAGTTCTTATTTAAAGGTAAGAAAACTTAGAGATTTGAACTTTTCCACTGTTCCACCCACTATGACATAGTGCTTCTAAAATTCAAATCATTTATTTTTCTCTCTGATAGTGACAATTTCATTCCTAATGTCCTATCTACTCTTAATGCCTCATTAGGATATTGAAGCAACCTGTAACCTTGAGTTCTCATAGTTCTATGCAAATAGAACAAATCTGGTAGAATCAATCTAGAAAGAATATGAATATGTCTAGTAAGAAGGGAATAAAGAAGACATTCGAATTATAGGAAGTTCCATTTTACATTTGTAGCATGGTTGAAATGAACATAACATATTTGGGGACAGGAGAGAAAACAACTAGGAAAGAAAGAGAATGCCTCCTTGCTCCTTTGCTATTGTGATGCTATTGCTTCCACAATAGGAGAAAATATTTGATAGAGAGAGCCAGATCAAGAGTGTCTAAAAGACCAGATAGATAAGCCTTTATATTTAGGTAGCCAATATAGGCTTCTGTGCAAGGTCATATCATGATAAAATTGACATTTTGGGAATATTTGATAGAAATGCAACAGGATTGGAGTGGAAAGTCTAGAGGAAAGAATAATAATTAGATGGCTATTTCAGTATACAAAGCACAATGTAATGAGAACCTTGGCTAGGAAGGTAAAAAGAGGAATGGGAAAGGGTAGGATGAAAATCAACTATTAATTACAAAAGAAAAATTAGCAAGTTCTGTGGATAAAGGAGAAGGGAGAGCAAAAAAGAAAATTAGTTAAAAGTTTGCATAGTAGAAGGATCATAGTGCCATTGATGAAAATAAGGAATTTAGATTTGAGGAACTAGTTTGGGAGGAGAGGAAGATGAAAATAAGTTTTGTTTTTTTATATTTTAAATTTTAGTTAATGGTAGGAACATCCAAATGAAGATTCACTGATAAAATTAGATATAAAACTATAGCTTCAGTAAAGGTCAGAAATAATGTTTTCTACCTGGAGTCAGAGTCAGAGATTTAGATTTGGCAATCTTGATTTAAGCTAGAAGAACTATTCACTGGGTGTTCTCATTTCAGGAAATTTATTTCACTGAACTAGAAATGAAAAGATTGTTCATCAACTGGGGGAAATGTATAAACAAATATGATAAATGAATGCAATGGGATCTCATTATACCATTGTCATAACATAGGACAAAATAGACAGTATCAGAGAAACTTGGGAAGATTTGTATAGACTGATGGAGGATGAAATGAGCAGAATTAGAAGAAAAAATTATATTGCCACCCTGTTTTTTAAAGACAAAGGACAATGAAAGATATAAAAACTCTAATTAAGGCAATGACAGACAAATCCAAAGGACTAAAGATGAATCCTGCTATCCAGCTCCTAATGAGAGAGAGTGTGCTCAAAATGCAGAATAAGATTTTTAGATATGGGTAAGGTGGGGATTTTTTTAATAATTAATAATAACTAACACTTATATACTTATCATGTGTTAGACACTGTGCTAAGAGCTTAATAATCATTATCTATCATTTTCTCATTCAATCCTTATAAAAATCCTGGGGGGTTGGTATTATTATTATTATCCTCATTTTACAAACTGGAAAAGTGAAGTCAACAGAGATTAATTGACTTTTCCAAGGTCACACAGCTAGTAATGTTTGAGCTCACATTTGAACTCAGTTCTTCCCAACTGTGGGTCCAGCATTCTATTCACTGTGCTATCAAGCTATGCCCTCTTCATTCAACTTCTTACTACAATTTTTCCTACTACAACTTTTGTTGTTATTTGTGTCTGACTCTTTGTGACCCCATTTGGGGTTTTCTTAACAAAGCTACTGGAGTGATTTGCCATTTCCTTTCCCTACTCTTTTTACAGATGAGGAAACTGAGGCAAACAGGATTAAGTAACTTGCTCAGGGGCAGACAGCTAGTAGGTGTCTGAACTTTGCTACTTTGTTCCAGAATGCTCTACTACTTTTATCTTTTACCATTATCACATTCTATCTTGCATCATACTTATCTATGTGTATATGACTGTAAGTACCCTACGACTGACTGCGATTACCTTAAAAGGGCAGGAACTGAGTCATTTTTCTCTCCTTTTAAACTCTAGCACCAAAACACAGATTTCTGGACATAGAAAATACTTAAATATCTATTGAATTAAGGAAGCATTCTCATATAAGAAGGGAACATCAAATTTCCTTTGCTTTCTGAAAATCCCTTATTTACAACAAGCTCTCTTCTATAAAGAAACTCACTAAAAGTATCATAAACAGAAAGAAATATGGAGGGATTGGAAAAGAAGGAAGTGTCTAGCTTATGAAAATTTTTTCCCCTATTCTTGCAGAGAAATGACCCTTGGTTTTTTTTTTTCTAAAAGGAATTCTCTTTGAGTGTGAAGATACAAGTAATATGGAAAAGATTCTTTTATAGTCATACTTACTCTATTTTTTTTTTTGGTAGAGACGACCAGGAATGCACATATGGAGGAATGATACTGAGTGGCAATTAGCTTATTCTCATTTGTTAATTTGACAGAAATCACAGTATTCTTCATTGGATAACTTTGGAAATTTTGGTATCGCAATAAAATGATGCCTTTTCATTGAAGGCATCATCCTGATTCCCCAGTGTGTGAAAGGAGTTTAACTGCTTTTAAATGCCATACGGCCAGTGAGTTAATAGCAAATGTAAAAATTGAGAATTCAGATTCTGGGCAAAGGGACAAATAGTTCTATTCAAAGCAGGAGGGATGTTTCCAACTTTAAGGCAATGTCCTCGAATGCCATTCATTGTACCTCTTGTATGTTCTCATGACCTTATGATGAAATCACAAGGAGAACTGGGAAAACAGTACAGCTTGAAACGTCTCCTTGTATATTTGAATTTGCTTTATATTGTTATGGGTTCTGGCACTGATATCAAGATCTCCTGTATTTAAAATGAGGACAGATGAATACATCTGCACAAAAATCCTGTTTTTTAAAAGATACAACAACATTAAACTTTTCTTGGATCATGCTGGAAGTCCTGCTAATTCCTGGACTTGTTTCTACAGCTGGTGCAGGCCCTATTTACCACGCATGAAGTCTAAGGGTATTGAGTTTGCAGGTGGTCAAAGAAGAACATTCAGGCATTTCTAAAAAAACTGAGAGACACTATGGCCTTGGATTCTGAATGATCCTGTCTAAGCCCAAATAACATAAGTGGCCATTTGTTGGTTCTAACCCAAAGGGAAGAGTCTGAAATCATTCAAGGGAGTAAAATTAGAGAGCCATGTCTATGAAAACAATAATGATTTTTTTTTAAAAACAAACACAAATATTTCACAGTTCCATCACTAAATACTGTTTTCACTTATTTTGGAGCATACATGATGTGTTGGAAATGCATGACTGATGAGTCAGAACTGGTCATTTCAGTCACCCATTTGCCTGAGGTAAATCATGAGAAGTAGGGTGGTGATGTTTGGAAAAGAAAACCAAGTCTGAGGCAGGTAGCATAAAGAAATCAAATTTATGCTAATAGGATAGGATAGGGACTATACATTTGACTTGAGAGATTTAGAGAACTCCCTTGTGAGACTTCCTCTGAAATGCATAGGAAAGGGTTGGGAGTATAACTAACTGCTTATAGGAAGCAGAGATAGAAGGGAAGGGGAAAAGGTGGTCTCAGATAGAGATTTCTTTATGAAATGGAGAGAAAGAGAAAGAGAGAGGGAGAGAGAGAGCGAGAGAGAGAAAGAGAGAGAATGAGGAAGAAAAGAAGAGAGAGAAAAACAGAGACAGAAAGAGAGAAAGAGGCAGAGAAAGAAATAGATGAGGGGAGAGAGAGAGAGAGAGAGAGAGAGAGAGAGAGAGAGAGAGAGAGAGAGAGAGAGAGAGAGAGAGAATAAATATAGGAAAAATAGTCTTCAAATCTCTGTCCCTTTTTTCCTTTTTTGTTCATTCCTCTGCTTTCCTTCCTATCTCTGCTATTTACTACCTGCTTAACCCTGGGCAAGTCACTTATAAATTCTTAGAGTCTTGGTTTCCAATTCTGTAAAAAATGGGAATTAGACTAGATCATTTCTAAGTTCCCTTATAATTTTATATCATTGCTCTTTTGATAGCCCTATTTCCTTCAACTCTTCTGAAGGAATACATGTGCTAAATCCTTGCAAAAGTTACATGTCCTTAACTCTATTTCATTCATTCTACCCCTCCCCCCGACATACACCATCCTCATGGTTCATGCAGGTTATAAATCTACATGTCTTCTCGTCAGCAGTCATGAAATTATATAAATGAAATAGCATCTTCAAATCTTCTTCCTCAGGCTCATAAACTACCTCTCTCCCTGAGTTGTTTTGAGGAAAGTACTTTTTATCCTATGTAGTCATAAATGTATAAGGGCCTTCTTCCCAAAACATCAATAGCAATAATTATTTTAATCATTATAATAGGGATGGGGGATCCTTCTACCCACAAAGGCCAGCACCTTGAGGAGTTGTTCAGGGAAGAGGTGCCAAAAGCAGACCACTTATAGCCTACAACGCTCCCAAGGGCAGCTGAAGCAGGTAATTGGGAAATATTCAACAAAATAAACAGAAAATATAATAAAATAGATAATAATATGTTGTTTTTTAAGCTGAGAGGCTGCTAGTAAGAATCCTTATGTTCAGGTTACTGGCTCCCTTTTCTATATGAGCTTGATACTACCAGTCTAGGTTCCTGAGAGAATTAGGTGTTAGTACATCTCAAAGGCCACACACATGCATAGAACTTTATGGTTTACCAGCTTATTTTTTTTCATGATCTTATGGCCTATTTGAATAAATCTAAACTTCCCTCAATACATATGGTTCTTCAATCACGTTCATTTGTATGACAAAAACAATGAGAGCAAAGATAATGAGAGGGCACTGATATATTTCTATTTAAGCCTCACTGCACATTCTTACATTTTCTTTCTATCAACTATATTTGAGATTTTGAGACCCAAGTTTATTATAGTGTGATCATACTCAGTCCCTTGGTTGTGTTAAGAAAGCCAGGAATTTGGGTTATCGTAGATGATTCCTAATAATTATATGTGAAAAGGACATTGAAAAAGAAATGTATTTTGGGAAAGTTCAATGAACATTTTGGGTTAAGGTATATCAAGCATGAACTGAAGAGGCATAAATAAAACTTTTCAAGACTTTCAAGACCCATCTGTCCAGCCACTACCAGTTCACCAGGCCTATTTACCATGGACCTGTCTATCCTAGGGTTCTCCCTTTCCCTCTTGGTCTTAGAATAATAATCAAATTCATATTATCATTGCTAATGGCCAGAGTACAACAATCTCCTACCCTGCACAATCCATATAACGACCCAGACAAAAGCTCCTTTTCTAAATCACACCATCTTTCTTCTATATTTGTCTACCCAGAGTCTTAGGTAGTGAGTTGCATACAATATGAACTTAATAAATGTTGTTGTTCAGTCATATTTTCAGTCATGTTGAACTCTTCATGATCCCATTTGAGGTTTTCTTGGTGAAGATACTGGAGTGGCTTGTTATTTTCTTTTCCAACTCATTTTACAAATGAAGAACTGAGTTAAACAGGGTGCTCTATCCACTGCACTATCTAGCTGCTCCAGGTGATTATTTGCCAATTGTCTAATTGATTGATTCTCTTCTTTCTAATTGCCAGACCATTCCTACTTGAAAGAAGTGAAGTAATTTTGTTGTATGCTTTGTTTTATTTTTCTTCAGATCTGTGACTTCATCCCATAAGGATCTGTGAGTGTGGAAAGGTCCTCCTTTTTCAAATGTGGAATCTTTATAATAATTCTTTTGCAACTTATAGTCAAAAGAAGCAAAGAGAAAGAGGATAGAGGGTTAAATCTAGAGTCAGGAAGATATAATTTCAAGTCTGACCTCAGATACTTATTAGCTATGCGACTTAGGACAAGTCACTTAACCAAGCATCTACTACCCAGGCTTGTGAGGAAAAAATGAGATAATCATTGTGAATCGTTTAGTACATACAGTAGCTGGTAGATAATTAGAGCTTAATAAGTCCTTCCTTGCCAAAATGTTGAAAAAGCTACTCAGCCTGTTTATATCAGAGGAGGGACCTGAATGAATCCAGAACTTCCTAACTCTTAGGCTGTCTACTAACTTCTCCATTCTTCCACAAAAAGCTTAAAAATGTAAAATAATTTCTTAATTCCCTTAAATGCTCATGCCCTTTCTCTCAAACCATGTTTATTTTCCTATTTAGTATTTATTTCATTTTTAAACTCTTTATATTTGATCTGGATACATATGGGTAGTTGCCATGTCTCCTGTTAGAATGTAAAGTCGTTGTAAGTAGGTCTTCCTGCTTTGCCTTTTTATCCCATCACCTAGTACAGTGACTATCCCATAATAGGCACTGAATAAATAATTGTTTGTTAATTAAATCATGCTTCTTGCATTTTGTTCTTTTTCTTAGCAAGATATGTTTGGAATTCAATAGATATTCCAGGCTCCTAAGACATACAGGATTGGAGCCTTTGCTAAATATAAAACTGGACACATACCTTCATTTCTGCTCTGCAGCTATTTTCTAAGGGTGAAACATAAAAAGAAGGCAAATGAATTCCATATGAAGTCAGCAAGCACAGGACATAAAGAAGGTATGCCTTGTCGCCTCTGTCTGGCAACACAAAAGTTGGATTGATACAAAAGAGTACTGACAATTTGGAGTCGACTATGTTAGAGAGAAATGATATTAACACAAAACTGAAGAAAACAGGTAAAAGATTTAAATTGATACATAATACATGCTTCTAGTACCCCAGGGATGCACGCAATGCTCTATATTCTTAACTATCACCTATGAACATTTCAAGGTACATGCCAGTTGATAATAACTGTCTTTCATTGAGCCTTTGACAGACCAAATAACAAATGTTACTATTTCTATTGTAGAGTAAGAGAAGAAAGAGAGAGGTTAGTGGCTTCCCCAAAATCACATGGTACAACAGCATCCCGAAGAGAAAGTTCAGTCAAAGAAAATTTGCAAAAATCTTTCATGGCAATTTCTGGTCTAACATGTTTCAAAGAATAATCTTGTGTTAACATCCATTAGCTTGGATAACTTGAATGGTTTTTTTCGGAGACATCTTTTTTCTTTGGTTTTGCTTTTTTTTCAAGAAAAAAAGAAAATGGTTGCAGCAAAATGACAGAATATCACATCTTGCAACAACATAAATTTCAGTGTTTGAAAGGAGGCCAGAAGATGATAACAATCTATTAAATATAACAGATCTGAGGTCAGAAATAAATAGCTATGAGTCAAAAACATGTGTAAAATTATTATTGAATGACAATTTGAATCCATATTAGCACACTCAAATTTTTATATATAGGGAGTAATGATAATTACATATGCCAGGGCTATCAGTTAAAAAAGGAAGTTGTTTTTGAAATAAATGCTGAAAACATTTTCCAAAATTTAAATTTGCTACCCAAAGATCTAGAATTAGGCAAGGGCTCTTAGCCTGGCTCCATGAATTTAGTTTTAAAAAGTACTTTGATAAGTAATTTCAATAAAGTTTGTTTTCTTTATAATTCTATACATTTTAAAATGTTATTTTGAAAAAGGTTTCAAACACATTACCAGATTGACAATGGGATTCATGATGTCAAAAGGGTGTTGCTTAGAGACTCTGCTTTAAACCATGTGTCATACTGTAGGTATCATCTAGAATGCATCACCTGCTCCTTCATGGCAAAATGTAGCCCTAGCTCTTCTTCCAAATGGCTCAGATCAATTTTCTCTGGGAAATTTCTTTTAACCAAATCGGTTTTGATTCCAAAAAATACAATCAGCAAAAATCACCAGTAAATCATCTTCCTATTCCCACAAATACATAACAACATATGTATAAAGATAATCCTTAGGACTCAGATTAAGCATCACCTTCTCCAGGAAGTCTTCAAAATTGCTAGTGTCCCATTCCTCATCTTGCCGATTACTTTGTGTTTATTTTATCTATTTCTTTATATGAGCATTTTGTTCAGATAGAGTGCAAACTACTTAAATATAAGGTCCAATTCACCTTTGCATTTGTATTCCCATTAAAGCATATAGTAAATGCTTAGGGATTTACACTGATATACACGTATATGGTATGCAAGCAAAACTACAAATCTATCTGTATCTAAAAAAGGATACATGCATATACAGCCACCTTTTCAGAGGTTTTTGTTGTTTTTAAGAAATTGGAATTGAGACAGATGTATTTCACTAATATTAGGAACTTCTGGCACTTAGAGACTGCATTCACTAAATACAGATCATCAACTCATCTGTAAACAAGCATCTTAGAGAATTAATCAAGAGGTTTAGACACTTATCCATGACTCTACACCTAGTATATATTAGCAGCAAGACTAAACTGAGGGATTTCTGAATCAAAGGCTGACTTTCTACTGACCATATCATAATGACTCTCACCTTCACAGCCAACTATGTGAAAATACTTGTGGTTGTTCATAAAGAACTGAACAGATAACAAGCCTCAATACATTCATATTGTTGGGCAGTTAGGTAGCACAGTAGATAGAATGCCAGACCTGGATCTGGGAAGACCTAAGTTCAAATCTGTCCTCAGACACTGTGTGACCCTAGGCAAGTTGCTTACCTCTGTTTGCCTGTTTCCTCATATGCAAAATGAGCTGGAGAAGGAAATGGAAAAACACTCCAGTATCTTTGTCAAGAAAACTCCAAATAGAGTCATAAAGCCTGGAGACAGGATGATCTAAGTTCAAGTCTGATGTCAGATACTCATTGTGTGAACCTAGGTAAATTATTTAACCCTGTTTGCCATAGATTCTTTGTCTGTAAAATGAGCTAGAGAAGGAGATGATAAATCACTGTAGGGTCTTTGTCATGAATGCCAAATAGGGTCATGAAGAGATGGACAACACTGAAAAATAACAACATGGTATATGCACTATTTCTTCACATGTCATGATTGTAATCTATCAGTAAGGCCCATATTATTAATAGTTTAGACGCCATCTAAAATTCTTTTCCAAACATAATTTTTAAAATATCAAAATCCAAGTAACTCCAAAATAAAGACAGAAAAAAGCAATAAGTGACAGTACAATATTTCATTTAGAGTTGAAAGTTATGATGGTACCCAATGAAGACAAAGCCCTTCAGTTATACTAAAAATAAACATAATTGCAACTACAGAATACAATCCTTATCTGCTCATTACTGATAGACATCTGTCAATTAGAGATGTTGCCTATATTCCATATGATTTTTGGAATCTATCTCATTACATGATGGCCATAGCATATAGACAGATGAGCACATCCACAACTCACATAGATACAAATGCAAACATTTGTGTTCATGTATCTATTTTTTTAAGGTTTTTTTGCAAGGCAATGGGGTGAAGTGACTTGCCCAAGGACACACAGCTAGGCAATTATTAAGTGTCAGACCAGATTTGAACTCAAGTACTCCTGACTCCAGGGCCAGTGCTCTGTCCACTGTGCCACCTAGCCACCCCATCATGCAGCTTTATATTATTACCTATTTTATTTCTATACTATTGTATGTTGAAATATGGCAATAAGTTCTTTATTTTATTTAACAAGCATGCCAACAGTAACAAGTAAAAATGAGTGCTATCCTTTTAAGTCTGCTCACATATGCTCCATTGATGCTAGATGGATTCAGAACATTTGTGGATCTTCTTTTTAAAAAATGCTTTTAGAAAACCATATAAGAAGACTAGTCATGTTCATCTGTAGCCATATTGTTTTCTAATGCTGTAAAGTATTGAATTGACTTGATCCTACATAATATTTGACTGTAAAAAAAACAAATCAAACTTCAGAGGGCCAAGATTTGCTACCATTGAAAAGATTCCAGTGATATGTTGTAGACTCTGAAGGCAATTCAATAGAATTCTTTGAAAAATGAGTGTCCTTGAAAAATTGATAGTGTCCATCAAAAGACATGGTTTTGAACATGACAACATATATTTGAATATCAATATTGAGATGTAGTTATTAAGAAGCCAGTCACATTACTTTTATTATCACACTTTTCATAATGACCATGTTCCAATAAGTAAAAACAAAAAACCAAACTCACTAGCAGACTTAATTTAGTTTGACTAGCATACCTTCAACAAATTATTAAAAATCAATTTTGTAGGTCAAATTCAAACTAATTTGAAATACAGAATTTAAAATTAGCTAAATAATGAACAGGGACAAATTATAGGCATATTAACAGGCAAAGATCCAAGTTGCAGGAGATAAAAAATTATATTCAATACAAAAAAAATTTATAAATGCCTACTATGTATTAAGAATGTGTCTAGTGCTTGAATATTAAAACTGAATTGCAAAAAGCTCAATAAAGCATTCAGTGCTTTTATCTCATTTTAGGATAGGGGTAGAGACCAGACCTATGATCACATTATTAGGGATTCTTAACAGGGGGTGCATAAACATGTTTTTGCAAAATTTTTTGATATTTTTGATATTCAGTGTTATTTACATATATCTAAACATAAATATTTAATATATTTCCATGTAATCAAAGTATTTAAATATAATTTGTTCTCTTTACAATTCTGTTTTTGATTTATGCATTTAAAAATTATTCTGGGAAGGGGTTCATGAGTTTCACTAGATTGTCAAATACATCTCCAACAGACACAAAACAAGATTAAAAACATTTGTATTGGCATAATGTACCTTTCAGTGAGAAAAGTCTCCTTAAAAATGCACCTTATAGGGGTGGCTAGGTGGCGCAGTAGATAGAGCACTGGCCTTGGAGTCAGGAGTACCTGGGTTCAAATCTGGCCTCAGACACTTAATAATTACCTAGCCATGTGGCCTTGGGCAAGCCACTTAACACCCATTGCCTTGAAAAATCTAAAAAAAAAATGCACCTTATAGTCATAGAGACTTGCCTAGAGCAATGAGATGTTAAGTGACCTGTTAAGGATCACCTAGCCAGGAAATGTCAGAGGCAGGTCTGAACTCAGGTCTTTCTCACTTTGATGCTAGCTCTCTGTCCATTCATTATGCCATTGAAAATCCAACAAATAGCACTCTCAATTTGGAAAGAGCTTCTGTATATTCCATACCAAATATGTCACTTGGTCCTATTTTCCCCGAGGTTTAAGACATATTGTGGCATGTAGAGAAGTACATTCACTCTACAGTCAACCATGGTACTATTTATCATAGAAATGGCAGGCTGGTCAGTTTTGGGAATGTGGTTTTAAGATCACCTTAAAGTGTAGTTTTCATCTTCAAAGCACTTTGAATATCAAGTTGATAGTATTCCTCTTATAACAGGAATTAGTTACCCACGTTTTGCATGTTACAGACATAAAGTGGTTCATTGGTTTTTCACAAAGGCCACAGAAAATTTCAGTGGCAGACCTAGTATTAGTCTACTAAAGCTGTGGTAACACCACTAAACCACTCAGGGCATAACTGTATCTATATTAACTAATTGCATTTCATATATAGATAATAAAAAACACAAGCATAAATATTACTGTGTTATATAGAGGGTAGGTATTTAGCAAGAAATCAATCTGTACTCTAGGGGAAATAACATACCATCACTGAATTACTGAGCAGCATGAAGAAAGCTACAACTCTCTTATAAAAGGTTTCTTTCTTTTCTTTTCTTTCTTTCTTTTTCTTTCTTTCTTTCTTTCTTTCTTTCTTTCTTTCTTTCTTTCTTTCTTTCTTTCTTTCTTTCTTTCTTTCTTTCTTTCTTTCTTTCTTTCTTTCTTTCTTTCTTTCTTGCAAGGCAATGAGATTAAGCGACTTGCCAGAGGTCACTTTTAAGGTCACTATTAAGTGTCTGAGGCTGGATTTGAATCAGGACCTCCTGACTCCAGGGTTCATGCTCTATTTACTGTGCCACCTAGCTGCCCCAGAAGGAATATTTCTAAGCTTCCATTATTTAAACATGTGTTGAACCCTCTGTCCATAATAGAGTGGGAGGGCAAAGGTTGCATTGCAAATAGAGATAAAGATTATAGTTACAGATATTGCTATGGACAGATTTTTTTTTTTGCATAGTATATTGTGCTAGTATGTGTGTGAGTATGTATCTATTCTATTAGATGTTTAAGCAAATCATAGTATAAGAAAAATAATTTAAACTATTCTTAATAGAAAAACTCTGTTTCATAGGTAATGTAACACTCTTTGGAGCAAGGAGGTGTGTGGGCTTTCAATGCATACCAAATGCTAAATTCATTCAAGGTAATATATTAAATAACTATGATTATATTTTTAAAATTATGCAAAACTTTAAAAAATTATGCAGGATTTAAAAAATATAAATATACAAGATGCCTCTGTTCACAGACTTAATAACATAAAGCAGGCAGCAAGTAGTACAGTGGATAGAGAACTGGGCTTAGAATCAGGAAAACTCATTTTCCTGAGTTCAAGTTTGGCTTTAGACAAGTACTAGCTGTGTGACAAGTCATTTACCCTTATTTACCTCAGTTTCTTTATCTGTAAAATGAGCTGGTGAAGGAAATGACACATCACTCTGACATCTTTGCCAAAAAAATCCCCCAAACAGGATCACAGAGAGTTAGATATGACTGAGCAATGACAGTTTATAACACAATAAAATCTTGTTTCCTTACAATTTTTAGTCAAATGTGTAGCTATTAAAATGCAGGATGTGGTAGAAAACCATCTAGAATGTCTGTCTGATGGATGATTAGCCCATACATTTAACACCATATGGATTTAAAGACAGACATGACTGAAATGACTGAATGATAAAAACAACAGCCTATTTAGAGCTGGAAAGGACTTCAGTGGCCACTAACCCCAGCCTTTTCCTTATAGATGTGGAAATTGAACCACAGTTAAATGACTTGCTCAGATATATATAATAAGTATCAAGACAGGATTTGGAATGTGATTTTAATAATGAATTGGGTCTAGTAATTAATGAGAAGGGAGTAGACTAGATACTATTTAGACAGTTTCTCAGCACTCTGATAACCTTCCCTTAGAACAATCCAGAGGCAAGAAAGACAGCAGGTGCACATACAATGGATACAATGTGGTATTAATGATGATTTCAGTACTAGAATTAGCATAAGAAAAATCACCAAAGCCATTTAAAACCATAAAAGGAGGTAAGTCAATAATATAATGAGAGACCATGTATCCAAGAAATTTAGAAAGATCAGAAGAAGGATTCTAGAACTATTGGGAAGATCTAATAGAAGGAATCGTAGACAAAAATCACATAGGAAGGGAAATCATGTTTAGGTTGTAACCTGAACAGTTAAAGATAATAGTAACATTCTGATCTAAAAAATAATGAAAGAATTTTCCAATTATCTTGTTATATTGGGTAGAATAAGTATATCTTTCTCCCTCTGGGTAACTTATAAATAAAGATATAAATAGCTTTTTTTGTATGTGGGACTAAGGTTTTTCCAAGATGGGTAAATTGGTTCTAATTTCATTTCTATCTAGTTTATGGACTAGTTCACCTTAACCTTTCTCCATAAATGCATTGTGCATATTACTAGGTGAAATGATCTGCATATCTTTAATCATAGTTGAATTCCACGGGTACAACCTATGATAAAGCAAGTGGACAAACCATCTTATCTAGATGTCAAAGGGAGAACATCATTTGTACAAGGATATAAAAGAAAATAGGGAATTATGTCCATTCAAATGTCAATGCATCAGAAATAATTTTATAAGCTCCTGTTAAAAATGGAATACATTTAAACACTTCCAGATTCAATTCAACACGTGGCATGCTTAATGATCTCAGCACTTCTAATTATTTTTAATAAGTGTTACAAATTGAAAGCAAGTCAGGCAGGTATTAAAAATATATTGGCACATCTTAAAATGATCAGTCCTACCAGCTGAAATAAAATGATGGCAATTAAAAGTAATAAAGGTTGTTAAAAGTTAAGGCCTGGGATACTAAGAAGGCCTGTTAGACTGTCAATGGTTTTCCCTAGGCAAAGAAATCAGTTAGAAAATAAAAATATCTAGCAGTTTAGTGGTCTTCAAAGAAAGAGCTGGGGACTTGCAGCAACATGCTGGTAGTAAAAAAGAGACTTACATAGTCTGGGAGGGCAGTGAAATGGAAGGCGTGGTAAACTTGTTCACACTTAGTTGTCATTTTTGATTTTCAATGACATTTTTTTTCATTCTTTCGCCTAGTAAAGATGACAGAAGGTCCTAATTTATTATCTGACAGCTATTCCTGTTTCTTAATTAATACCGTTTAACTGCATACAGTCACAGAACATTTGAACATTTAAAAATATTTAGAGTGAAGATTTTCTTCATTTCATGCTATCAACTCATTATGAGTTCATACCCAGATCAAAGGGACAAACAGGTGGTGCAGTGGATCAAATATTAGACCTGGAGTCAGGAAGACTTGAGTTCAAATCCAGCCTCAGAAAATTACTATCTAGGTGACCTTAGACAAGTCACAACCCTATTTGCCTCAGTTCCTCATCTATAAAATGAGCTAGAGAAGGAAATAGCAAAATACTCCAGGATCCTTGCTAAGAAAACCCCCAAATGGGGATCAGACAACAACTGATATCAAAGATAAGGGTTAAGGAAAAAGTAACTCAGTAATTTAGCTTCCATATCCCTATATAATCTGGTGGGAATGGTAGTCATGACTAGGGCAAAGTATTTAGGCTCTAGTTTCATGGGTCCAGATTTAGTGAGAACTGGCAATATAGCAATCTCTCAGTATTAGAAATAATGGAGTTTAGCACCAAGGTATCAAGAATATTACAACTACTTAAAATAAGATATTCTTGATGAGTTTTTCCTTAGACTAGTCCCCTATCCCTTTGCACATACCTGAGGCAACATCTCTAGTGGGTTTGGAGGATGCATTTCAGGTTTCTTTTCACAGGCACAAACTTTGCTAGTTAGGACTCAAGGGGTTTTGCAGTTTTTCTCCATATTAGAATAATTCAAGTTAACCTTCAAGGAATACCTTAAAATGACCTTTAATGTCCTTAAAATATCCTTAAAAATGACCTTCCTCTTTGGCATTGATAGCATAGGATGAATTAATGGCTTTCACAGATTTGATTTCTTTGACCTCAGTAGCCAAATCCACTTCCCAAATTACATTCTGCATATTGAATTTGAGAAAGATTTTTAAAGTGCCGATTATATTGTAAAGTGATGTTTGAGGGGTTCTATGCTAAGGAGTGTTTTCTTTTTGTTTTTGCCACTCTAGTTAAGCTGTACTTTTGGTAGTCAGGGAAGGTTTAACCATATGTCAAATAATTTGAGACCTCAGGGAAAAGAAATGGAAATAAATTTTAGTTTCTAGATATTAATCATCAATAATAGCTAATAATTATGAGAACAGCTAATATTTATTTAGTGCTCAAGGGTTTGCAAAGAGTAATGAATACATTATTTTATTTTATCTTCACAATAATCCTGAAGAAGTTATCCTCATTTTACAGAAAAAGAGATTGAGGCAAAAAAGGAATTAATTGCTTTTCTTGAATCACAGAGCTAGTACATGTCTGAGTCAGAATTTGAACTCAGATCTTACTAATTCTCATTTAGCATTTTATTCAAGTCATCAACTTTCTACAGTCAAATCAGGTAAACTACACTGTTTAAGTGCACATATTCCACCTCCTTATCCCTCTCTTCTGACGTTCCATGGTCACAATCTAATGTATTATTTGTCAATAATAATCATTTAAGGGGCAATTAGGTGTTGAAGTAAATAGAGCACCAGGTCTGGAATCAGAAAGATCTGAGTTCAAATGCAGGCTCAAGCAATTACTAGCTGTGTTACCCTGGGGAAGTCACTTACCCTTGTTTGTCTCACTTTTCTATCTACAAAATGAACGGGAGAAGGAAATGGCAAACCACTTCACTATGTCTGCCAAGGAAATGGCAAACCACTTCACAATGTCTGCCAAGAAAACCCCATTTGGGATCATGAAGAATCAGACATGACTGAAACAACTGAACAACAAATCAAGTAAAGAAGACTTAGCTTGTCTTTCCAAAAATTGGAGACTCACTGACTTGGATTTGAATGTACTTAGGGTTGTAACTGGTTATGATAATAGCAAAATAATATATGTATAGAGAGGAAATAAAGGGAGAGGGGAAAAAAGAAATAATATTATAGATATTAATTGCAGTCACTTCTTAGAGTTTCAAATATGGTTCAGTGACATAATATTAAAATTTAAGATTTAGTCCTCAAAAGGCAAAATGTCATTCAATTACCTTTTTTTTATACCCCATCTGAGCCCTGAAAGATATGACCCTTTCCTTGACTTGCTGTATTACTAGGCTTCTGACAGTCTGTAAGCTTTCTTCCTCATATTAAGAATATAACATTTACATTTTTTATATTTTAAATATAATCCTTATATCATATATATTGCTATGGAATAGGATGGAACTGGATCTGTGATTTAATTAGTGGAGGGAGCTTGGGAGAGGGCATTATTTCTGATTTATATTGTACTTTCTCTGCCACTTCGAATCTTGAGTTGATGTCTGGGGCATTACGAAGATGTCAAACAATTAATCAACAATCACTATATGAATCACTATATGAAATGCCCTGGATATACAAAGAATAAGTCAGTACAAAGGCATGGGGTTAGGAGATGTAGCTTCTTGTGTGAGGAACAGTAAATACTGTGAAATGATTGGGCTATAAAATTCAAGAAGGGAAGGCAAGCAGAGTTTGAATGAAATATTAAATTGGTATTAAATGAACCCTCAAGGGGAGGGAGGCTGATAGGAGATATCAGGAGAGTTTGGAAATGGTAATGGGGAAGTTGGAAAAGGTAATGGGAAGCCCAGGACTGCTGACAACCTTTAGACAATGAAAAGGGGTGGTGATGGTGAGTTATGTATTAATGAGAATGATGCTCAAACTAGATAAAATGCTTAAGGTCACTCAGCAGGTCCAGGGCAGAGATAGGATCAGTGCTTCATTTAGTAAGATATTCTGCCTCTCATCAGCAGGATATAAAATGAACAAACAATTAGTGGGACAAATCTTAGTAAAAAATAAACAATAAACAAACAAATAAATAGATAAAGGAACAAATAAGGGCTACCTAAAATGAGAATTTCTTATTCCCCTATCAGGTGCAAAAACACTTTTGTCAGGATCTATTTATGTTTTTGTACATTTGGAAAATGGATCTACTTTGGGACATGCAACATTACATGGTGGATAAAGAGTGGACTCAGAACAATCTGGAGTCATGTCCTGACATATTGACTGGGTGACCCAGGCAAACAATTTCAATTTAAATGTCTTAAATGACTTCCTAAAGTTCCTAAGGAGCTTCCAAAATTCTTTGGTAAGGAGTTTCATTATGGAGAACTAATCTAACTGAATTATAGTTGGATCAAATTGGTCTAGAGAGTCAGGGGTCTGGATTGTGAATTTTGTCACCCGATGATTTTTATCTGAGAGCTATTATTTGACAATCAGGAAACAATATGTGTATTGAATATATTTGTCTCTATGTATAATACACATATATGTGCATATATATGTATATATATATATATATATATACATAGACATCTAAATATATTTGCATATAGTATATAATAATCATTCAGTCATTTCAATTGTGTCCAGTTTGCTGTGTCTTACAGTGTCTAAGATTGTATTTGAACACAATTTTTCCTAACTCCAGATCCAGCACCCTATATACTATGCCACTTAGCTGCCCATAGTATATAATAGGATTATATATGTATATATGGATGCATGTGTATAATATACACATATATTATCTTCATATAGATGCCATAAATTCTAATTCTATATGTCTATCTCCACATTCACATCTATATTCCTTGTTATATCTATATGCCCATATCCATCTCTCTATCTCCCCACATCTATCTCTATACCTACCTACCCCTCTACTTATTTATGTATTTGCACAGGGACTACCCCAGGGGTGTTGTGAGACTCAAATGAGATAATGGCTACAAAGCACTTTGAAAAATCTTAAAATGCTATGTAAATGTAAGTAATTATCATCATCATTATCAGATCCAGTCATTAGATCTTTGGTTTTGTGATGATTCCATTCTTTCAACCTTCTACTGAACTCTTGCTGAATTCAAGCCATACTTACAGAGCAATACCTGGGTGTACTGGTTTCTATTTATTTATCATTTTTAAATTTTATTTATATTTAACAATTGGCAGTGGAATTAGTGCTAAGGAGGGTAGGATGTAACAGGTATTAATAATCTGCATTATTAACACTTTTTTGAGTAGAGATAATCGATATCACAGAAAACCACATCTTGATTTGCAAGATTTGCAGGTTGCTTTGATTGTCACACTGAACATTGAAAGTTGGGCAAGTCAGTGTGACCTGTCTATGAGACTCCTAGACTTGACCTATAATTTCATTGATATCTGGAACTCTACAATTTATAATCTTAGAGAATTTCCTATATTAGTGAGATGTTAAGTGACTTTCCCAGAGTCATATAGTCAATACAAGTCAGAGGCAACACTTCATCCTGATCTCCTAGTTTTAAAGTGTTTGGTTGTTTCTTTTCTTTCTTTTTTAATCTGTGGTACTCCATCTCTATATTTAATCTTAGGATCATGGATTTAGGGTTAGAAAGTTAGAAGACATATAGTCCAGCCCCTTCATTTTACTGATAAAGTAATTTTCCCAAAATCACATTTGTATTAAGTGACAGAATTTGAATTCAAATTCAGAATCTTTCTGCTATAGCACATCAGTATCAAAATTCAGGAGTTCTTTTCTATTTTTTAAATTTTTATTTATTTAAGGCAATGGGATTAAGTGACTTGCCCAAGATCACCCAGCTAGGCAATTGTTAAGTGTCTGAGGTCAGATTTGAACTTCCTGACTCCAGAGCTGATGCTCTATCCACTGGGCAATCTAGTTGCCCCCCCATGTCAAGTTTTGTTTTGGGGCAGCAATGGGTTAATTGACTTGCCCAAGTCCACATAAGTAGTAAGTATTAAGTATCTGGGTACAGATTTGAACTCAGGTCCTCCTGACTTCAGGGCTGGTGCTTTAACCACTGTACCACCTGACTGTCCCTCAGGATTTCTTAATTCAATAACTAATAACTCCTCTACCTCAGCTTATCTTTTTCTCTTCTTTCTATGTTATGACTTTATTACTTAAGTGGCACACTCAGAATTTAAAATTTTAGTCCTCTGACTATAAATATAGCATGTTCCCTGCTATTTCACATTTTATGTAATAATTTAGATTCTTCTAACAGTCTATCTACCTAATGACTGCAATGTTATTAAGATATAGGAAATGAATCCATCCATCTATCTATCCATCCATCAATCCACCTCTCTATCTATCCATCATCTGCCTACCTATTTGCCTACCTACTTACTTATCTAACACTATTTTTCTCTACTAGTTCTAAATTTATTTATTTTTTGATTCTGTGGCACAGAGGTACAAAAGAAAAGTTGTTTGAAATGTAATAGACAGGGCTTGGCTAGACTGAATGTTCTTTAGAGTTTTCACAATTATTAATGACACCAAAGGATGCTAAATCTACCACTTTCTTACCCACAAAAAAAAAAAATCACAACTTCTGGTCTAAATGGTTTAGGGAAAATATATTTTTTTGCATAATTTGGGGAACTATTTTGAGCTGCTGGATGAGAAAATAATGAAACAGAGACTATATATTGTTTATCCAAATGTCAAGGGCTTAATGAGCATTGCTGATATGATTATAAAGTTATGAATAGCAATCTTAAACAGAGTCTTAGTATTACAAAATGATGGAAAAGCATAGGTTGTCTTAAGTTGTTTTGATTGCATCTAATGTATTCAGTGCCATAAATGTAGGGTGTGCACGGAGGCTTAGGGTGTGGAGGGAGAGAGAAGGGAGAAGTGGAATGGGGATGGGGATGACCAGCTGTGGGGGGGGGGGGAGGTGGAAGTATATGTGCCAAAAGTCCACATTTGTGAGAAATTGTTTTCTACATGTTAAAAAGATCAGAAAAGAATCAGAGGGGACAGTGGTACTTGGGTTCAGCAAACCCTTGAGAAAGTCTACTGACTTCCTTCTAAGTACCAGTTCCTGCTGAATCTTTGTTGAATGAACCCTTCCAAGTTTTTGCTGTTTTTTCAGCCTTCCTGGTTCATCTTCCAAAAGAAGTCAGCCCCTACTCTACTTTCAGTCACCTTCTTTCTCTTCTTTTCCTCCAATCCCTTATATTGCTGGAAGAGAGGCTAATAGTTTCCCATCTCTTAATTTCTGTTATTTAAAGGTGGGGGTGAATTGGGGAAATAATTTTGGAGTTTTTGGAATGGACAAAAAGAGATCCTCTTCTTCTCTCCCCCACTTTTCATCTTATGAGCATGGTTTAGATGACATATTGTCCTTGTCATCAACAAAATTACAATGCAATTCCACTGAGGACCAAGCCTGTTCAGAGTAATTCATCTATGAAAATGTGTACTTTAATTGTTACTCTTGGCAGCAGTCAAGGAGGAGAGTGAAATATTATGCTAAATATTGCCACGTGCAATAGTAATATGAAATTTCATTCTTGCCAGAAATGGTACACAACCCTACTGTCCCCCACCCTCTTTATGCTCAGGTTTGGATGTTGTGATTTAATCTAAATCTTGTGCTTTTCCCCTCTCCAAAACCAACAGAGGTTTAAAGAGAACTTCATTTCTTTATTGGAAACATTTGCTCTGGCTAAGCTGCCAAAAAATAACTAAAATTGGGGCTTTTATTTGGGTTAAAGTTGATTCCTAAGCTCCACAGAGGTTGATGTGTTTACTTTAGATTCTTTCCCCAATAAAGTCTGCTTTCACAGGTAAGGTTATGTTCAGGGGCACCTTTTATTCATCCTAATCTTCATGGAAATATGAAATTTACATACAAGTTGTAAATATGGAATCATATATATATATATATATGTCATTTTAAAATATTAATTGTAGTCTACCCTACATCATAGTATAGTCAATCTAGCACACTGGGGAGTGAGTATTGTCATAATGATCAAAGACAAAGACTTATGCCTTTCTTAGGAAAGTGTTTAAAATCACTAAATTGGAATATTTTACAAATGCAGATTCAATCAAAAACTATGTTTTTTTAAATTTAATTAAGGCCTACATGTCTCTAAAGTTTTGATTTACATTCACTTCTCATTAGTGTGAACAATGAATCCTATATAGTGGTAACGTATATTCAAATTTGTACTATTTGAAATTATGATTATATAGAATATAGTCATTGGTTCCAGTCTAATGGAAATAGGTCACGAAAATTCACATGATGTGACTATTTCAGGGGTTTCATTATTTGCACTGATCTAATTATACTCTTAATTTATTCATATTTCATATTTTCCTGTTTATTTTCTATATGTACATTTATAAAATTCAGATGTAATTTATAAAATGGGGTCCTGGAAGCATGTGAATAAAAAGATGTGCTAGCTTATCATAGAATTACAAACCATGGAATCTAATCATCTCATTGGAGAAACTGAGACCCAGAGAGGTCAACATATTTGTCAAAGGTCATACAACTAGTCAGTAGCAGAGCCAGCACTGAAATCCAAGTCTCCTAATTCCTAACCCAGTGTCATTCTATACATATTGCCTATGTATGAACCTCTAGATACTTTTAGAATTTTCTAATCATTCTTAAGCAATTTAAAACTTTATAAATGAGATTGTAGATATGGTTTAAGAAACTTTGAAAAATATTTAAAATTAAAGGTATTAAATAATTGGTCAACTACTTTCAAATAATGTACATAGAATATTCTGAGTAGAAATCTCACAACAAACACAAATATAGCAATGGTTAATGAAATGAATTATTGTCTAATGATTATCACACTAGATCAGCTATAGGAAGTATCATTCATTGCGAGGTTGCTTTATATGATTTTAAAAATCATAACTGAAATTATCTAAATTTTAAAAGTTTCAAACTTCAAAGAGGTTTTAAGAAAACCTTGATCTACTATTTCATGACCATTCAAGGTATCTTTTTTGTGAATGGTTCTTTTTGCATTCTTAAGGAAAGTTTGATGCCATGTGAAAACAAAATCTTTTGAAAAATAGCCAGCATAGCCTAAAGAGAGCTATTGTGAAGTTGGGTTAATTGGTAAGGCAACTTATACAGAGAGTGTTGCCTGAGAATATTCATCAGAAAAAGCAGGTTTATAAACATGCTCCAAATATTCCTCCAAAAATTATTCAAATAATGTCAAAGAACACTAACTTAGATGGAATTCTCACAGGTTAGCCATTATTTAAAATTTTTTCTGATTATTCTAAACTTGACTTCAAGAAGGAATTAAAAAGGGAAGTTGTCTAAAGTTTACTGAAAGATGAAGAACTCTAAGTGTCAACACTAAATTAAAAGTGTCAATTTGAGGGGTTTGTTTCCTACTCCCCCTTTAAAATTGGGGAAAAATTTAAAAATATATTTTGCCTGTGACAGTGAATATGAAAGAAGTTCTCACCCTTAAAACCAGCAGCATTGGTTTTCCAGTCATTAGCGCTCAAATGTCCTGCACGGGAAGTCCTTACAATAACATGCTGCACATCTCTCCAGGTCAGAAACGGACTGGGAAAAGACAAGGTAAGAATCATTGTACCAAAAAAAAAAAAAGATGGGGGAAGCAGAGAGTCACAAGCAATTCAAAAAGCAAAATCAAAATGGCGGAAGGACTGAAAACAATGGATTGGGGCTTTCTTTTAAAATTAACATTCTGCTAAATTTTCTATCCATTCTCACTCAACATGGAGAATGATTAATAACTTGTGAGTAGGCAGAAAATTGACTCATGGATTTAAGAAGTCACTGCATATCATTTGATAGACCCTAAAAAAAAATTAAAAGAAAATGCCTTATTAAGTGTATCCAACATTAACCACACAGACCCTGAATGATGCATCTTTCAATCATGCATAAGGGTTCGTGAAAGTCAGTGGCAAATTATATCAAAGTTTTCTTCAAGGCATTTCTATGTAGGTTGACAATAGATTGTCTTTTTGTAAGCAATTGCCCAAACCTGCTCTAGTTTAGTGGGTAACCAGGCAAATGGATTTATACTGCCATAAGAGCTTTGTATTATTTATTTGTCCATAGTGATAGATAAAGGAAAAGGCCCAGTTGTTCCTTCTTGGCAGGTTGGTAAGTTTTATTCAGGAACAGAAAAGTTTAGTATCAAACTCTGGCATGCAAGGCACAGGTCTATATTTTGGGGAAGGTTACTTTACAATCAGTTATCTACTTTTTCTTATTATATTTTATACCCATTTGCCATAACATGTAGATCTAATATATTAGACAAATAAACTAGTGGAAAGGAGATTATTTCTATTATAACCATCAAGTAACTCCACTACTAATAATAGATATCGAGGGGGACAGAAGTCATATTCTCATTAATGGACCTTATTTCTACAGATATATTTAATTTATTTTTTTCCTTTTTTAGGTTTTTGCAAGGCAAATGGGGTTAAGTGGCTTGCCTGATGCCACACAAATAGGTAATTATTAAGTATCTGAGACTGGATTTGAACCCAGGTACTCCTGACTTCAAGGCCGGTGCTTTATCCACTATGCCACCTAGCCACCCCAATTTATTTTTTTAAGTAAAAAAATTAACATGTTTTTATAGACACATCTGAAAGATGATACAAATTCAGAATACTTAATAATTTATTTTTCATTGATCTCACGGTGTCCTACAGAAATTTTACAAGTAATTCTGACATCTGTAGAAATTCAATTGGGTATAGGGTCATAACACAAAGATAGCCCTTTCTCAAAAGCACAATTGCACTGGAAGAGGGGAAGGCCTGTCTCCTGGAAAGTCTGGCCCCATCCCTCTTGGCATGGTTAACAAAGAACTCTCTTCCCTCCCTTCTCCCCACAACCTATGGGGCAGTAGGTAGGGTAAAACTGAAGGGAAAAGCTTGATGAAGGAGACAGTGAGATCCTCAGGAATTCACCATGTGGATTGGGGTCAATCTCCATCTGTCCTGTGTGGCATGAGGAGAGAAGGCTGGAAGAATGCTTTCGGAAAAGGTAATTCCCAACCCACTTCAGATATCAATCTTAGGGCAAAACTTCAATAATTCTTACTTTGTTTCAATTCAATTACTTTCTCTCCTTAGAGATCATAGCAGCTATAGATTTAGAGCTAAAAGGAATTTTAGAGTTAATTAGGTCCAATGTTTTCATTTTTGCAGACGAAGAAATCAAGCACAGAGAGAGTAATATAGCTGGATCTTTCTGACTCAAGTCCAGCATTGTATTTCCTATAATACTCTGGTGCCCTGATTTGTTTTTAAATAAAGGGGGGGGGGGAGACGGAGAGGGAGGGAGAGGGAGAAGGAGAGAATATATGGCTCCCATTCTCCCAGTGTTTGATTAGAGAATTAAATTTGATTATAAAAGAAGTGACTGAGATCTTAGGGAAGAGTAGAAATTTACTAGTCTAAGACATCTTAAGGGAATGAACTATAGTTTGTGCACCTGGATAGGGAAACATATCTTTAGGTACTGAAAAATCCTAAGTATTTATTTCATCTCTATCTCACATTGTTTTCTTGTTGATTTAATATTCAACTAAAAAACAATTTTTACCACTTCACATATGATTTTCATGTACTTGATATATTGACTATATTTAACTGTAGTGATTATAACCATAAGGGTTACATGCCTAGAGATACAGGAATACAGAAGTAAGATTATAGAATAGAATGGGTGTTGGGCTAAGATTCCCAAAGACTTGGGTTTGGAACATAACCTCTATACTTAACTATTTGTGCAACTTACCTTTGATAAAGTCATTTGATTTCTCTCTACCTCAGGCAGCTTCCTAGTACATATCTACTCATCAGAGTTCCCTAGGATATTCTCAATTATGTAGTTCATAGATTCAGAAAGGATCTCAGGGGTCAGGTCACTTGGCTTAATGCTTCATTTTTTTGAGATGAGAAATATGAGTTTAAGAGACATATTAAGTGACTTGCCCAAGTCTACATAGGTACTAAATGACAGACAAAATTTGAACCTGGATTCTCTGACACCAGAGTCTGGGTTTTCCTCACATTACCAAAGGTTACCAATAAATAGAAATTGAACTTTATTTTACCTCTCATTACCTCTTATTTTACCCTCTTATTCTGTCTGGTATGATGTCCTATAGAAGAGAGAACTAGGGATTAAAGGAATGCCTTGAGAACTGATATCTTTTCTTTTTTTAAGCTTTTCTGTGAAAAAAAATTCATAGTAGAAACCTTCTGTTTCTTTAAATATCTTTGAAAATATCTTTAATTTTTTTATTTTGAACTTAACACCAAATGAAATGTGTTTCAACATAAATAGTGGAACAGAGAGGACTATATTACACTACAAATTTCTATTATGTACAGTTTTTCTTTTAAAATATATATAATAGATTTAACATGTAACTTTCAAAAAGTGGTTATGAATTTCAAGACTAATAACTTTATGATAATACTAGAAGTAAAACTCACAAATTTGAAAAGTAAGGAGAAAATTCCTAAAAGAGGGCACATTTGGTTAATTTACTCTGTCATAGTTTTGCCATTAACCTATTCTAGAATTAAAAACAAGTAAGTCTCTAATATTCTTAGGAGAAAGGAAAGTAACTTGGAAGTGAATAGAGTACAGGAGTTAGAAGGGAGCATTAGTATTTTATTCTGTCCCAGCTTTGCCATTAATGTTTTAGAATTAATAACAAGTAATGCTCTTTCTAATTTTATTAGGAGTAAAACAGGTAATTTGTAAGTGGATAAAGAACAGGATTTAGAAAACTCTGGGTCCAAATCTCACTATAGGCACATAGTAGATTATTACTCTGAACAAGTTGTTCAACCTCTCCATCCCTCAGTTCCTCATCATAAAATGAAGGATTTGTATTTGATGCCTTCTAGGATCTCTTCAAGTTTGCTCTAAAGGTGATGCTGGGATGATCCCATACAGGACCACTGAAGGGTTAATCAAACAGGAGTCTTGCTCCAGAAAATAAATGGCTTGTTTGGAATTTTTAATGATTAATTCAGAATGCATTTAATAGATTAATCACATTAATGCCATTAAAGTTGGAAAATAATTGGTTCTCACCTAGTGATCCAGTCCCCTTTGAGATAACCTCTTTCAATTCCCCTACCTCATAAAAGTGTCTCCCTTCATCCATTTAAAAAAAAGTCAGTTTAAGATGTAATGAAAGTATATTATAAATAAGCACATTTCAGGCATTGTCTTATAATAGAACAGAATCCCCTTAAACCAAGAATAATACAATAGTTTAATGTACTTTTTCCAGTTAGGATTGGTTCAAATACAGTAACTTAAAAAAAAGCACTCCTGGATTAATCTAAGGGTTATCAGTTTGAAAATCTCTCTTTCTAAAACCAACAGTAGATAAGACCTAGGGAACTATATGAGACACATTTAACTTTAAATGACATGCTTGGGGTCATATGACTTGAAGCTCAGCATCCAGCCTCTATATAGAGTGTATACCATGCTTCTCTGGTATTTTCTACCATGTCTAGCTTTCATTAAGCTATACATATCAAGATTCACAAATTAGGAATTTATTCCTTAAGAAAAAAAAATCAAGCCCTATAATGTTACAAAGCATCCTACAATTAGAGTTATTGGAGGAAAAAAGTTGCTGGCTATAGTGCTTTGCTATCTAAAGGGAAAAAAAATAAAATAAGAGGGTCTTTAAATTTCACCTCCAACCCTTACTATACATGTGACTTAGGTAAGTTCTTTTTCTCAAGTCTCAATTTCCTCATCTATAAAATGAAGGGGCTGGATTAGATGGCCTCTGAATTCCTTTCCAGCTTTTGATCTATGCTCCTATTAATTCTTACATAATTACATCTGAACTAAAGATAGTTTAATGTACCTAAGCACCAAATGAAGAATAATATCTCTCATAATTTAAACAGCTACAGTTATTTAAATTTGGGACATCTCCTGTATTCAGCTTAGCTTGGATAAATGAGTCACATCCTTTCAAGCTAAGTTGCATGAACTTGTTCATAGAGTACATGCAATTGGAAAGGAGAAATGAGGTTTAGGAAATTGAAACTGTGGAAGGAAAGCAATAAGAATTCAGAAGGGAATAAACTGACATCATAAACTCCATAGAATCAAATATGCTTAAATTGCATACTATCTAAAGAAAAAGAAACAATGAGAAAAAAAAAAACCAAGTATCAAAGTTTCTGCCTTTTTGAAGTCAATCCATTTGCTCAAATAACATCAGAAAATTGTCTTTTCATTCTATTTCATAAGTACATATATATGGGTGGCTAGGTGGTGCAGTGGATAGAGCACCAGCCTTGGAGTCAGGAGTACCTGGGTTCAAATATGACCTCAGACACTTAATAATTACCTAGCCATGTGGCCTTGGGCAACCCACTTGACCTCATTGCCTTGAAAAATCTAAAAAAAAATTAATAAATAATATATATATATATATATATATATATATATATATATATATATATATATATATATATATAAGGTTTTTACAAGGCACATGGGGTTAAGTGACTTGTCCAAGGCCACACAGCTAGGTAATTATTAAGTGTCTGAGGCCAGATTTGAACTCAGGTACTCCTGACTCTAGGGTTGGTGCTCTATCCACTGTGCCACCTAGCCGCCCCAGTACATATATATAATTAATGTTTGGAGGAGATCCTTGTCTCTATAGTTATTGGATGCACAATTAGAGAGTTCCTTTATAAGGTCTCCAAAGTATCCAAGTACATAGCTGTTAAGTTTCTACCTATCTTTGCCCCCACAATCCTCAGGGAGCTCAAGATGATATTCAAGTAGAAATTACTATACATCTCAAAAAAATTAAGGATTAAAGCTGTTACCAATCCCAATTCCGAGAGACTAATCATGAACATGCTACCTACCTCTTGACAGAGGGTCAAAAGATCCAAGTTGCAGATGAGGCATATTTTCAGAGAGAATCAAAAGATGAATTTGTTTTGCTTGCTTTTATTTGTTGCAAGAATTGTATATATATATATATATATATATATATATATATATATATATATATATATATTGTATATATATATATATATTCTTTTGAGGAAGGATTTGGAAAAAAAAAGAGGGGAGTTGGCAATAATGTTTACTGTCCAAAGGGGGGGGGGGAGAAATAAAAGAGATTCTTTTAAGTACCTTTAGAAAACATTAGGGGCAGCTAGGTGGCGCAGTTGGGGCAGCTAGGTGGCGCAGTGGATAGAGCACCGTCCCTGGAGTCAGGAGTACCTGGGTTCAAATCCGGTCTCAGACACCTAATAATTACCTAGCTGTGTGGCCTTGGGCAAGCCACTTAACCCCGTTTGCCTTGCAAAAACCTAAAAACAACAACAACAACAAAAGAAAACATTAAAAGGTTGGCTGTGGTGGCACATACCTTTAATGTATGCTACCTGAGAAGTTGAAGTTGGTGTATCACTTGAGTTTAGGAATTCTGAATTGTAGAAGGGCTAAACTGATTGGGTGTCTGCACTAAGTCCAGTTTCAATTTGGAGAGGCTCTGGGACTGAAGGATCAGCCAGTTCATCTAAAAAGGGATGAATCTAGTGCTTAGCAGAATAGGTACTGGTATATAGTGGGTGCTTAATATATGGTTGTCAATTGACTGAACAGACCAAGGTTGAAAATAGAGCAAGTGGAAACTTCTTTGACGATAAACAAACAGAAAGGATTTATATGGAAATGCATTCAAGCAGGGCAAATTTGAAAGGAACATATTTATTTGTTCATTTTTTAAAAATTAAGCTATATGTAATAGAGATTCATGTTTCACATATTTTTCCTAATTTTTGACATGGAAATAATCTTCCTTTTTTGATGTTGCTCAAATACAACAGTTTGAAAAAGACACTTGAATTTAAAATTAAATTATAAAAAAATTAATTTTAAAAAAGTTAGGGATTAGTCTAATATATGAGAAGAGAGAGAAGTAGTATGTTGTAGTAGATAAAGTGATAGTTTCTGAAGTAGAAAGATCCTTGTTTATTTACAGTTCTCTGATATATATTGGCAGTGTAGTTCTGAGAAAGTTATTAAAACCATAAATTTTTAAGAAAGTACCAATTTGTATTTTCCTATGGGACATTAATTATATTGCAAAAATCATTGATCAGATTGTTTTTTTGTTGTTGTTGTTGCTAGGCAGTGGGGTTAAGTGGCTTGCCCAAGGCCACACAGCTAGGTAATTATTAGGTGTCTGAGGCCGGATTTGAACCCAGGTACTCCTGACTCCAGGGCCGGTGCTCTATCCACTGTGCCACCTAGCTGCCCCACAGATTGTTTTTTAATGTGAAAAAGAATGAAAAGAGGGAAATGGAGAGGGCCATAGGCATGCTGTAGAAATAGAAAGCATTCTGAAGCCCAGTTCCCCAAATAGATCTAGACTAGACCAAGATATCAGTATTCAGTCTTGGTTTCACAAATAATAGGTTGCAGTATGGAGAAATCAAAGACTATCAGAAAAGATGAAAATACTAGAAAGGTAAGAGAACTTAATAAAGCCTTGTAAGCCATTACACTACACACTTAAAAAATCTAAACTAACACAAAATCTTTTTATTGTTGTCTACATATTTTGGGTAGATTCTGAAAAAAAAAAAGATTAAATGCCTAATCTATATCAGGCAACGTGCTAAGTTCTGGGAATATAAAAAGTGGCAAAAGACAGTTCCTGAACTCATGGATGCACAATCTATTGATGCCAAATTAGGGCTCCATATAAAGTTAATCAGTTATAAACTTGGGAACTCTGAGTGTATGGAATCATAGCTTGAAAGAAATGAGCTTTATGGGTCATTTAAGACAATTCTAGTTTTTCAGATGAAGAAATTCAGGCCCTCAGAGGAAATATGAGAGACAGTTGGGTAGCACAGTAGATAAAGTATGGGACCAGAAGTCCACTAGACTCTAGTTCAAATATAGCCTTAGATACTAGCTTTGTGACTAGGCAAGTCACTTCACCTCTCTCTCAGTTTCTTCATCTATAAAATGGGGATAATAATATCCCCTCCCTCACAGGTTGGTGTAAGGAGCAAATGAGTTAACATTTAAGAACTTTGTAAATGCTGAATCACTATATAATGCTAGTTGAAAGTTACTACTATATATACAAATAACTAACATTTATATAATGTGATGAGCCAGTTCCTCCGTTAAGCACTTTACATTTATTATCTCTTTTGATTCTCACAATCACTCTGAGATGGAGGTGTTATTATCACCATTTAATAGATGAGAATCTTACCCAGGGTCACACAGGTAATAAGTGTCTGAGTCAGAATTTGAATTTAGGGTTTCTGAATCAAGGTCTGGGTACTCCTTCGGGTGCTCAGTTGCACCACCTAGTGGTAGTGC
Source organism: Macrotis lagotis (assembly GCF_037893015.1). NCBI lineage: Eukaryota > Metazoa > Chordata > Mammalia > Peramelemorphia > Peramelidae > Macrotis > Macrotis lagotis. The sequence continues at coordinate 146,624,264 of NC_133666.1, forward strand.
TGCCACTGCTGCCTCCACCACCACTACAAGTCACTACTATAGCAGTAGCCCAGTGATTTGAATCCTGCCATTCCACTGTAAATTCATTACCCATCCCCACTTATCCCCTTTGCTTTATTTAGGTTCAGAGGATTACAGATCCAGGATGACTAGAGAGGACCTCAGAACTCATTCCTGTCCAACCTTTTCTTCTTTTTTTTTTGAGAGGTGATGAAACTGGGGTCTGCGGAGGTTAAGCAATTTGTCCAAAGGGAATGCTGGTAGTATATCAGTCAACAGTCAAACAAGCTATTGTGAAGAGCTAACAATGCATTGGGTAGTATGATAAGCACTGGGGATATAAAGAAAAAGCAAAAACATGATCCCTGCCATCAAGGATCTCACATTCTTTTTTTTTTTAAGTTTTTTTTTTTTTTTGCAAGGCAAATGGAGTTAAGTGGCTTGCCCAAGGCCACACAGCTAGGTAATTATTAAGTGTCTGAGACTGGATTTGAACGCAGGTACTCCTGACTCCAGGGCTGGTGCTTTATCCACTGCGCCACCTAGCCGCCCCAAGGATCTCACATTCTAAGGAGAAGTGACATCAGAGGAAAGATTTGAATCCAGATCAGCTTACTCCAGGGTCAGGGCTAAAGCCACCATACTGTACAGGAAGGTCTATACTTTGCTTAAAAGGATCCAAATAAGAGAGGGGAAAAAACCACATGGTAAGCTATCTAGGCTGCTAACTGTTGGGGAACTGACCCAATAAATCACATATAACATATTATGTACTCTCCCTTGTTTCATACATTTACCTTGATATATTTTGACTTACCATTCACTCATACATTTTTCCACAGAATTTATGGGCAGTCTATCTTTTTTGGTCTGCTTTTAGGCACTAAAAGTCTAACTTTAAGCACATTATAAGAATAAAAGAGTAATTATATATATCAAGAAAATCATAGTAGCTATATGTGTGTAATCTCCCATGGTATTCTTACAATTTTGAATTGATTTACCACCATCATTTTCCTCTCCTCATTGAACCTTAACTGAACTGTAACCCCAAACACTTCCAATTTCCACCTACAAAAACAGGACAATTGATGGCACTATCTTCATCTCATATTCATGCAGCACTTTTGTTCTGAGCAGTTTATGGACCTTAATTCTCTCAGTACCAGGTCTAGAGGAACTAAGGAAAATCTCAAGAGAGGTATTTTGCATAGGATTTCTTTCTGCATTTATCAATGAAATTGTTGAGTTTTATGAAAAAGAATTATCTCTTCCTGAGAGTTGTTCAACCTAATCTTGCACAGTTAAGAATCAAAAGTTGGTAGTAAATCTTTGTTTTTAAAACCTAGGAAATTCATACATCTTAGCCTTCTCTATTGAGATGGATCTCTAATCTTATTTATTTCACTACATCCTCAAGATAATGATGCCCATTTATATTTCTACATTCTGTTCTACTCCTATTTATGTCCTTCATCAAATCTTCCACAGGGTGTCCACCCAACAAGGTAGTTGTCTTTCTCCGTATTTTTAAATCATATTTTTTCATACTTTTGGGGGGGGGGTCACAGGGAGTAGGAATTAAGGATATTCCTAGCCTCTTGTTGTTGTTCAAAACTATGAATTCATTTTTTTTTCCTGTTTTGGAAATTCAGATAAAGAAGCTCCCTTCACCAATGGAAATCTAGAACTCCTTTGGAACCTAAAAGCTTAGTTAGTGAGTTCCTGGGGGCCCTAAGAGTGACTTAGTCATGGTCATATAGCTTTTTTTTTTTTAGATTTTTCAAGGCAATGGGGTTAAGTGGCTTGCCCAAGGCCACACGGCTAGGTAATTATTAAGTGTCTGAGACCGGATTTGAACCCAGGTACTCCTGACTCCAAGGATGGTGCTCTATCCACTGCTCCACCTAGCCACCCTGGTCATAAAGCTTTTATGTGTTATAGGCAAGACCTGATCCTGCAATTCCCTGACTGCAACAACTCATTATATCATGAGGTATTTGCAAATTTATTGGAAAAAAAAAGAAATAGAAAAGTCAAACACAAATTCCTATTTAAAAAGTAAGCAAATATACTTTTCTCCCAAAATGGAATAGTTTTCACAATAATTCCAAACAACTGATTAATATGGAGAGAATCAGAAAGTTAGGTGATATGTCCAGAGTTATACAACCTCTAAACATTTAGCAATGGAAATTGAGCTCAGGTGTCTCTATTCTTCTGAACTCTATGTCTAGGTCTTCATTCACTATTCTCAACTTTATTATATATACATGCACACACATCTATGTATGTATATTATGTACAGAGTGTACATAGTTTTTATATAATACACGTATATACATACATACACACACACTATATATATATATTACTGTATTTTTATACTATGTATCTACTTGTCTCTTCTGAGCCCTTAAATACTGTGCCCTGAATGATTAAGACTATATTAAGCATGGGGCGACTAGGTGGTGCAGTGGATAGAGCACCGGCCTTGGAGTCAGGAGTACCTGGGTTCAAATCCGGTCTCAGACACTTAATAATTACCTAGCCGTGTGGCCTTGGGCAAGCCACTTAACCCCATTTGCCTTGGAAAAACCTAAAAAAGAAGATTATATTAAGCATACAGTAGATGCTAAGTATACTGGGTATTAAGCATATAGGAGTCATTTAATAAATACTTGTTGCTTAACTGATAACAGAGAATGTTCTCCCCTCCCCCAAGCTCTAAAGAAGAATGAAACTTGCATTAAGAAAAGCAGGAGTCACAATTCCATATGATGAAAAAACATTCTAAATTGAGTAACTATCCTGAATAAAATAATTTTCCAGCATCTAATGAAATTATCAGGACTTATCCATACCAGTTATAATATTGGACACCACAACAATAAACAGGGAAGAAAATTAGATTAATTTTTTTTGACCAATTCGTTATGAACTAAATATCTAACTTCCTGGTTCTTCTACAGCAATTGGAGCCTACATCAGTTACCTTTTATGTTTCTCAAGAATGAACAAAAAAGAAATGGGAGCAAGTAGCCATGAAGTGAATCTTATTGTACTGATGCCATAAAATCAGTAATCATATGAAAGGATTCATGTTGAGTCAAAAATGAAAAAAAGAAGCAAAACCAAGATGAATGCCATCTGAAATTTGTAAAAATTCCTGGAGTTCAAATAATTCTATGCTAATAAGTAGAATTGCAAGAAAAAGGAAAGAACATTACAGGAAGGATGAGGAATCTCCTTTGTCAGTAGATGGAGTTGATAATTAGAAAAGATCAATAGAATGTCATTTCTCATTACCACTAGCAACTGAACTCTGATTAAGGGGGGGAGGGAGGGAGGGGGAGAGAGAGAGAATGATGTGTATTTGCACATGTGCACACACGTACATGAGTGCGTACCTGAGTACATGCATTTAAAAATCTTTTTGCAAAAGTTTGAGACCTGAGATTAGATTTTGGCTAAAGAAATTACACTGCTATGTACTCCAGATGTGGAAATGGGACTTTGATATTCAGTAGAAGCAATTACTTGTGATCCATTCCATACAGGAGGCAAAATGAGAAAAAGGAAAGGAGCAAAGAGATAGAAAGTTGTTTTGGTTCTACCTGGAGATATAAATGTGGCTTCAGAATCTTGTCAGATTCACTCTCAGAACCTCCAGCCTCCAGTGGAAGGAATTTTCTCTTTATACACTTAAGGAAAATATTAATACCCTAAAGTGTGCAAAAACTAAATGACATCATATAATCTGAGGGTGTCAGAGTTATGAGGATTTTTTGGGTAAACCCTAGTTTATTTAGATATTTTTGTTGCTACAACCCAAAAGGTCAGAAATACATTTTTCTGAAAGCTACAAAGAAAAATGATATTTCTTGGTCAAACTCATCATTTCTCCCAGAATTCTTATTGTATAAGTCCTTGTCAGATAGTTTGATATTCAGACAGATGTAATTCTCTCCCTCTCTCCTGCTCTTTTTCTTCTCTGTCTCTATCTCTCTGTCTCTGTCTGTCTGTTACACACACACACACACACTCCATTCAGATTTTTTTATGGTTTATACTCAGCAACACCCTGATCTCTAATCTTTTTTCAAAAAAAAATTTTCCTGTGAATAGTCCATGATACTGAGGTTCCTCCAGAATTTCTGATTTTTTTCAACTAGCTCAAAGGAATCCATTTCTGGCCCTCAACTGCTATTTCAAAGTTTGTAAATCCTTGAAAAGATGAAAAGCATGACAACAAATGAGCTATTACTCTGGGCTCATCTTCTGTCTCACCATGAATAATAATGAACATGAGCTATCAAAATCCATGGAAACAAGTCTAAGTGCCTATGTGGCACTTTTCTTTCCAGCTGCTAGTACCTTTCTCTGTTTCACAAATTCACTTTTTTTTCTATTTTGTAAATAGTTTTGTATATCCTTACTTATGTACCCGCTCTTTCCACAATAGAATATAAATACAAGATGCTCCATCTCCTAACTCTGGAACTCACTGGTTTTTCCCTGTGGATAGTATTGTCTCTTTCCTCATCTCTTCTTTCTGACTTTCTTGATTTCCTTCAAATCTTAGCAAAAGTCTTGACATCTCTAATAACATTGACATTCCTCATCCTGAAGGCTTTCTCTCTGAAATTATCTCCCATTTATGATGATTATAGTCATAGTTTTGTATGTCATAGTTTTGTAAACACAGTTGCTTATATTTTGTGAACTCCTTGAGACCAAAGACTGTTTTCCTCCCCTACCTTGGAAGTACCTTGAAAGTACCTTGAAAGTATACAGAAGGTACTTATTGTTATAGATTTGCTGGTTCTTTATTTGCTTTGTCCCCAGCACAAAGGTACTTAATAAAGACTTGTTGAGGATTTTAGGTCTTAGGCAGAACTTGTTCCAGCTGTGTTATTTGAATCATTAAGTGCTATTGTTATTTTTGCTTTTATTTCCCTGCCAAACCTGGTCTAAAAAAAATTATGAAATGGGTATTCAAACCTTAGTCATTGGTTTATCATCCATTAAATTGATGAAAAATTTCATGATAGATAGGAATCAGGAAATGCCAGTGAGAGTGCTGAGACTAAGTACAGAATGCCCTGAATTACATTTTCTATCTCTAACAGATTGCCCTTTTCATCACTCCTCCTTCTCTCTAATCTTTCATTTCTTCCTATCTGTTCCTCTTCTACTACATTCAAACATTTTTAGGCTCCCTTACCCTTAAAAAAATCTTCATTCGGCCCTACCATTTCCTCAAGATATTTCCCTCAACATTTCCTTTTTTTTCCCTAGTTGAAATTCTAGAAAAATCTATCTATTCTCATTGTTTCTCTAAATTCTCTCATTCATTCTTTGTAATCTGCCTTCTAATTTCATCACTCAATTGAAACTTCTTTTTTCAAGTGCCAATAATTTCTCAGCTGCCAAATGTGGTAGTTTTTCCTCTGTCATTATCTTCTTGTACTCTCTACTGTTAAATACCCTTTCTGGATATTTTCTTTTCTCTCAATTTTTATGACAATCCTTCCTACTTGTTCTCCTCCCACCTCTATCTTCTCTAAATCTCTTGCTCATTCAGCATTTATATCAGGGCCCAATTAGGGTTGAACTCCCAAGTCTTCAGCTTGTGCCCATTTCCCTTTTTTCTCTATAATTTCTCTTTTTTTTTGTTATCTTCACAATTTACATGTGTTTAATTATTATCTCTATGCAGATAAATAACAAATCCATATATCTAGCCCCAGCCTCCTTCCCAAGCTTTAGTTCCAGATTTCTAAGCACTCATTGAATATTTCACTCAGCATGTCCAAAACTAAATTCATTATTTTTTTCTTCCAAACTCACTGCTCTTCCAAACTTCCAACAAAATAAGTATATTTAATTGGATGTTCCTTGATTTTATCTTTCATTAAAGTTTCTCTTTCAAGTTCAACAAAATTATGTTTATTTTGCAGCAAGTTGTAATGAAAAGAATCCTGAGGTTGGAGTCATGAAGACCCAGGCTTAAATTTCATCTCTGATACTTACTAGCTATTTGATTATGGGCAAATAATTTAATCTTTATGTGTCAGAAGTATCCCATTTGAGCTCAGTTAATGAGTTCTGGATGGGTTACAATCTGAGTTGTGGAGGAAGTTCACACAATGGCCATGATCACAAATGTTTCACATTCATATATCCCTATTCTTCGGATAATTTTGCTCAATGAAATAGTAATATACTCTACCAAATAACAGATTATCCAATTTTAATGAGCAATATACATAGTTGACATTGAAATTACTGCCTTTAGGGTTGTTGAAAATAGTACAAAATCTGACTTCTAACCTCATTATTTAAAGGAGCCTTATTAGACTTCATTCTCATAGTATATCTCTGCAGCATTTGAAACTGTTGAACACTATGCCTCTAGTAGTCTCTCCTCTATGGGTTTTTGTAATTCTGTTTCCTTGATTCTCGTCTCTTCCTTGCAGCAGCATCACCTATATCCAAGGCTCCTGAGTGCATGTCAAGTCCCTGAATGAAGTCATCTTCTTCTCATTTTGCCTTTTAGTGACTTCCTTAGATTATAGCTCAGATGGATTTTTTTATTTATCAGGTCTAAACAACCCTAGTTTCTTACCTAGAAATGTTTAAATAGAAGTCTAAATTTGCTATTTCTATTAAGGGTACCATTATTTTTCCATTCATGCAGGTTCACAGTCTCAGTTTTTTTTTGAACTCTTCATTTTTCCTCACTCCATATATCTAGTCAGTTGCCAAACCTCATCACTTCTATCTCTGCAACACCTCTTATGACTGTCTCATTCTCTTCATTCACATGGCCACCACTCCATAACCTCTAGACGGGGCAATTGAAATAGCATTTTAATTGGTCTCCTTGTCTCAAGCCTCACCCTAATTCACTCAGCCTCCATATAGTTGCCAAAAGGATTTTCCTAAAACATAGATTTGTCTATGTTACTCTACTCAGTAAATTCGCATGGCTCCCTAACGCCTTTAGAATCAGATATAAAAGCACAAACTTTTCTGTTTTGTATTTAAAGCCCTCACAAATTAGCCCCATCCTCCATTTCCAGGTTAGTTAAACATTATTACTCACAAACTAAGTTTTGTGAGTACTAACTAACCAAATTAGTTTTTTTTAGGTTTTTGCAAGGCAAATGGGATCCCAAAGTGTAACCCAAATTAGTTTTCTTACTATTCCTCATACATCACAATACACCTTCCATTTCTCTTCACATTCACTTGCTGCTCCATTCTTGAAATTTATTCCCTTCTCATGCCTACCTGTTAGAATCACTAATTTGTCAAAGCACAGCTCAGGTGCTATCTTCTGCCTTTCTGGTTCTCAAACTCCCCCAACCCCATTGTTATATTTCTTGTATATGGACATTCAAATATCTATGTATTTCCCTTAACAGATATAAAATAGCTTGAGGATAAAGATTGTTTTGCTAATCTACTCTTCCGTATTTTAACCAGTGACAAGAAGTTTTGATGACTACTTTTTTGTAATGGATAGAGTATTTGTCTTAAGAATTAAGAAGACAAGTTCAAATACTACTCAGGAACTAGTCATTATGTGACTTGGGACAAATCATATAACCTTGTTCTGCCTCAGTGTCCTCATCCATAAAAATGAAAATGTTGTTTTCAATGGGTTCTTAAGCCCTTTTCTGTTCTAAATCTAATTGCTGATTCTGTGAAGGCATTCTCCATTCTTGCATTTTTTTTTTCTTATGGCCCTTGAGATTCCTAATCTAGAAATACATTTTGCAATTATTTTACCTAGTTTTATAAATTATCCTTTTGAAATTTTAACCATATATCAATAAAAGTATGAATTAATTTTGGTAGTATTCTTATTTAATCATATTAGCATGATCAGCCATGAGCCAAATATTTAAGTTACTCGAAAAATTTAAGGAATATTTTATAACTTTATCTATACAATTTTTAGTGTGGATTTTTGTTCCCTGATATGTTACTAAGTTATTATCTCAATTAGTTTCTAATTCAAGCTAGGTCAAGCAATGGAAAGAGAACCATGTCAAGAGTCAGGAAGATTGATCTACCCAAGTTCAAAACTGGTCTCAGACAATTACTAGCTGAGTGACCCTGGGCAAGTCATTTAATTTTGGTTGCTTCAGGTTTCTTTTTGGTCTGTAAAATGAGCTAAAGAAGGAAATGACAGATTTGCATCTTTGACAAGAAAATCCCATATGGAGTCACAAAGAGTTGGTTATGACTGATGATAGTACAAGTAAGCCATAATATCATCAGCAAAATGGAATTCTTGTTCCCCCTTTTTGCCTATCTTTATGCTTTTAATTTCTTTTTCTTATTACTATTGCCAGCATTTCTAGAACTATATAAAATAGTAGTTGAGAATGGAGACAGCCTCAGTTTACGTCTAGATTTATTGGGAAAGTTTCTAGCATTTCTCTATTGCACAAATGATAATATTTGTTTTTATATATTTTCAATATCTATTTTTAAAAATGATTCTTTTATACTTATACTTTTTAGTATTTTTGCATAAATAGGGGTTGAATTTCTTAAAGGCTTTTATATTTTACTGATAAAATTATGTGGTTTTGGGTGTTTTGGTTTTAATAAGTTACATTATTTTCCTGAATCTTCCTCACATGCCTGGTATAGTGAATTTAATAAAAAAGTGAATTGAGATGGTTAGGTTGTGCAATGGATAGAGCACCGGCCCTGGAGTTAAGAGGACCTAAGTTCGAATCCAGCTTCAGATACTTAATAATTACCTATCTGTGTGGCCTTGGGCAAGCCACTTAACCCCATTGCCTTGCAAAAAAAAATGAATTGCTATAATAAAACATTTTATTTAAAATTAAATAAATTAAGTGATTAAGATTTCAGCAAATTTAAAAATGTTGACTGAAATATTCCCCCACCTCTATTCCTTATTTATTATTTTTTACAAGGGATTTCTGTCTTGTAAATATTAGAGAAAAAGACACGATGGGAAATTATAAGATATAGAAAATGAACTGTAACAAAAAATATATTTAAAAATAAATGGGAGCAGTTAGGTGACACAGTGGATAGAGCAGTGAGGCGGACCTGAGTTCAAATTTGATCTCAGACACTTAATAATTGCCTCACTGTGTGACCTTGGGCAAGTCACTTAATCCCAATGACTTGCAAATCCCACCCCACCCCCACCAAACAAACAAAGGAACTAAGGAATAAATGAATGAATGAATGAACAAACAAATAAACAAACAAACAAACAAACAAACAAACAAATAAATAAATAAATAATTGCAGTTGATTGACTAGGCAGAATTATACTAGTCCTGCTCTCTCAGGTGCACTGTATTACGACTTTGAAGAAAAATGTTTGATGCCTTATTAGGAACACTGAGGTAACATGGAACAATGAGATAGTGTTTAGGCCATTTGCTAATGGGATACATTCTTTTGTAACAAAAAATACTATTTAATTTTACAGGTAATGTATTTTAGTAGAGCTGACCTCAGAGTTAGAAAATCTAGGTACATGTTGCATTTCATACTGCTTCCATTCCCTGTACGTGTCAGTTAATTTCTTACTGTCCCAGACAGTTTTCTAAACCTAAGACTCTTATTGTAGAATAGGTGGCAAGTAACATTGGTAAAAGACATCTACCAATGAAATCTTAGGCATAATTTTCAAAATGAATGAGTGAATATGTTGGAAATAGCACTATGAAACACATCAATAAACAATGAAATTGTGTTTTTCACATATTTCTTCACACAAGTAGCACAATTTTCTTCCTTTTTTTCCTTATTCTGTCATTATAGTGCAAGCAGCATGTAGAAAGTAGTGTCATAATTGATATTACTATTAATCCAAAATGCTTCATAAAATTTTTATTCCATGAATTGACTAAAAATCTTACCAAAGATATACATTTTTTAAAAAACTCATTGTGTTGAGTCAATGATCATGTTGTTCAGAAACATGGAAACTTCAAGCATGTGATTATATTACTGGTACATCAATCAATCAATCAACAAATATTTATTTAGCCTGACACTGTGGTATGAAGAGCTGGGGATAAAAGTACAAAGAATAAATTCCTACTCAGAGTGAACTTATATTATAATGGGGAGAAAAAAAACACGCATCTATATATGCTAATAAATAGAATATCGAACAAGGGCAAATCCAAAGACACCAAAAATATTTTGAATCTCTTTAATTAAAGACAATTTATTTTTAAAAGATGTCATAGTAAAATCAATATTCACATTATATAGAATTATACTGTTTCCAATTACAGTATCATCTCTATTACTGATGCTGATAGGGGAGCTCAAGTCGAAGAGGAGCAATGGTTTTTCATAATCTATGACTCATTTATTCTTGGCTTTAGAATGAATTTTTAACTTCCTCATGCAGCTCGACAGAACCATAGTGCACAGAATGCTAAATTTGTCAGGAAGACAAATCTTGAGTTCAAATCTGGCTTCAGACACTTACTAGGTGGGTGACCTTGGGCAAGTCACTTAACCCTGTTTGTCTGTTTCCTCATCTGTAAAATGAGCTAGAGATGGAAAAGGCAAATCACTTCAATGTCTTTGCCAAGAAAATCCCAAATAGAGTCATGAAGAGTCAGATATGATTGAAAATGACTGAACAACAATGAAATCAAACAAATTTGGAAAGATAAGTAGGAGTCCTATTGCATTGGCCCTAACAGGCAATAGGAAGTCACTAAATATTATGGAGAAGGGAAGTGAAAGTCAGATTTCTGTTTAAATTTGGTATTTGTTTGGATGATGGTTTGAAAAAGTGAGAGAATATATGAGTAAGGAAGAACAATTAGGAGACTGACCCTAATATGTTGTCTATTAAAAGAAAAACTAATGTCAAAGTAAGTGCTTAGAATAAAGGGATAGGTGGCCTAGAGCATTGTTGGTTCATTCATTCATTTATTCAACAAGCATTATCCCTACTACATACAACATACTGTAATAAGCTCTGGGGACATAAAGATAGACAAATAGAAGTTCCTATTCTCAATGAAGATTTGCTGTCTAATGAAGGAGACAATATGCAAACAATCATCTACAAACTAGATATACACAGATGACTTGGGGTTAATCAACAGAAGGAAGAGACTAACATTAAAAAGGATCAGGAAAGACTCCTCATAGAAGATGGTGTTTTAGTTGAATTTGAAGGAAATGAGGAGGGAGAAAATTCAAGACATGGGGAGAATCAGAGAAAATGCCTAGACTCTGAAGATGAAATGTCTTGTACTAGGAACCACAAGGACAACATTGTCACTGAATTTCAGAGAACATAGGGTGAATGAGGTATAAGAAGACTGGAAGCAGCCACTAGAGTGTTTTAAATGGGGAGGTGACATGGTTAGATCTAAGCTTTTGGAAGACTAGGGTGACAGCTGAGTAAAGGAATAGAAGACTAGGTGTGAGGTGATAAGACTTGTACTGGGGTAGTGACAGAGGAGATAAGGAGATCAAAGCTGTTTAAGATGAAAACAAATTGTATTTAAAATCTTTGCTTGATATGAGGGATGAGAGTAAGGAATTAAGGATGGCACCTAGGTTGGAAACATGGACAGTAGGAGCTACCCTCAACAGAAATAGGGAATTTAGGAAGGGGAATGAGTTTAAAGGGGGAAAATGATAAGTTCAGTTGTAGCCAAGTTGATTTTAAGATATCCATGGGACATCCAGTTAAGATGTCCAATAGATGGGTAGAGCTCAACAGAGAGATTAAGGGTAAATAGACCTGAGAAGCATCAGCATAGAGATAATTTAATCTATGAGAGTTGCTTTCTTTAAATGTTATAAAACAGTGTCATGAAGATTAGAATATTTCTTTAAATTAAGTAGGATCTAAAAAACAAACTGTCATTGGTTTGAATATGTTGGTGTGTTAAGACACAACGAAGTTATATGTCTTGCTCCTAAGGAAATTTCCCATTCTTATCAGAGCAGCAATCTATTAAACCAAAAAAAGCACCCTATCCTTCTTTGCATTCTGAGATGACTCCTGAGTCTATTTCAACAAGTTTGGGGTTTATGGCAGCTTCCTCACAACTAATTTGCAAAGGGCTTACATCTGAGAAAGCTCAAAATGACATTTTAAGGGGGATTAAAATCCATGGAATATCAGATTTTACTAATGAATGAATCAATGACAACACAAGAGATCCCAACAAGTGAAGGAGAGATGAGGCCACCAACCCAGTTAGCTCAGAGGAATTTTATTTATCTTTAAGAAAAAAACAAACCCATAAATGGACATTAAAGTAGACACCATGCTTGTTCTAGTTGAACCTGGACATTGCCTAACAGTCAAAGATAGCAACACTAGAGAGCTCTTCAATCAAAGATCATTTTGCACCTGGGCAAAGGGAATACAGAAGAACAAGGGGAGGCAATGGGGGGGGGTTGTCCTCTACAGGAGAAGGTTTGGATGCAATGCTTCAAGGACTTGAGTAGGAGAGTGGAGGATGCTTTGATGACAATCTGCAAAAACTAGAACTGGGGGCAGCTAGATGGTGCAGTGGATAGAGTATCAGCCCTGAAGTTAGGAGGACCCAAGTTCAAATCTGACCTCAGAATTTAATAATTACCTAGCTGTGTGACCTTGGGCAAGTCACTTAACCTCATTGCCTTGCCAAAAAATAATAAATTAAAAACAACTGTATTGGATTTTCCACCAGAGGTTCAGAGTCATCTTGCCAAAGTAGAGGTTGGTTTGAGTACTCTGGTTCAGTTTTGGAGTTTAAATATATCTCACAAAATTAATAGAAGCTGTTGGGAAAGTGAACAGGGAAGAAACAATTTATATTGTATTTAAGGCTACCCAGAAAAATCTGCAAAAAAAATGATACAAAAATTACATCTGTTAAGCAAGGAGATTCTATTTCCAGAATGGTCAAAGGAATCCATGCAAGATCACAATGGAATTGTGCCAGAAAGAGTGATCAATGTGGTTTTCTTTGAACCTTCTCTGTATCCATTTGATATGATCAGAGGCAGGGCATCATCAATAGAAGCAACTTACAGCAACAGCACTATTATCTTTGAATAAAAAAAGTTCATGAGTGATGGAAGCAATTCCTGCAGTGCCATGGCTGGGGCTTCTTAGAGTCAGGCTACTTGGGTATGCAGCCCAAAGTGTGTGGTAAGTGCTACCTAAGACTAAATACCATACAAGACCAATAGTCAACATGTACTATAAAGAAAGTTGGAAATAATTTTGAAGTGAGTTGAAACCATTGAGGGGTAAGCTGGTGGGGTCCACACTGTCCTGGAGTCTTCAATCCAGAGGTCCCTGACCATTCATACAGGTAGTTTCCCAATGGATATTCTCTTTTACTCATTCTTCTGGACCCCTCTGCCCAGCTGGACCAGGGGTAAGGTGCAGCCAGTGAAGAACAGCATGCTGGAGCATTTCTATCTCCACCAATGGGGTAGAGCAGGGTAGGGGTGGGGAAATGGGGCCAGGTGGCTGTGCAGTATTAGATTCTGTGGTGGTGCCAGGGCAGTGGGAGGAGCACTCAAGATTTGTCTCTGTCTCTGTCTGTCTCTGTCTGTCTCTGTCTCTGTCTGTCTCTGTCTGTCTCTCTGTCTCTCTGTCTCTCTCTCTCTCTCTCTCTCTCTGTCTCTCTCTCCCTCCCTCCCTCTCCCTCCCTCCCTCTCCTTCTCCTGGTCTTATCTCCCCTCCAGAGTTCACCCCTTGTGGGTTACAGAAAGATGATCCCCCACAGAACTTTTCCTTGCTGGACCAGTTCCAAGGGACTGGTGGTCCCTCTCCGGGTGTGACCACTTTCCCAGAAACCTAGATGGATTGTCCTCTATGCAGCCCAAATGTGGGGTGCTGCTGCCCAACTCAGCACTATTGCTTTTGCTGTACCAGGAGCCCAGGTTCAGCAATACTGGCACCACTCACACTACCCATCTTGAAACACGGAAATAATATAGCATATCTATATAGCTATGAGAAGCATAAAAATCATTATCTTGTCACAGTGAAAACAAAGTTGAAATTATGTAACAAATTTGTAATGAACCAATTAGTATAGTTTAACGTTTTTCTTCGTTTTGTTAAGTGCAGTAGGAGCAAAGGCAATGTACATTTTAAATAATTCAAGATAGGCTTGGCAGAACAATATCAGTGATTGGATAAGTGGACAAGAGAATTGAAAGAATTGTCTGGTTCATCAAGTAATAAAGACAGGGAAGGGCTGACAGTGTATCTAGTACAAACATGATGGCCTGAAAAATAAATTAAGGATCAAGTTATTGGAGATCATGGTTAAGCAGAAGAATAAGAGTTGAGGTTGCACAGCAGAGAGGAGAGGTAGAATGCCAATAGACTGTAAGAAGATAAGGTAATTTCAGAGTTTATAAACAAGGAATGATGCATTTGTGCATGATGACAAGGCCTTTGTGTTTAGCAGATTTGGGATGAAGGAATAGGTTATGTGAAATGAATAATGAATATTGAGAAAATGTGAGGTTAGTATGAGGAAGTATCAATAAATATGATGAAGTTCCTTAGTATAAAGTCAGGAGTTGAGGAGGAGAGAATGACAGCCTAGCACTGAAGATATAGGAGGGGGTAAAAAGAAAAGAAGGGTCGTTAGATAATAGCTACCAGAATTTTGTTGGGTGATAGATATGAATTGAGGGGAACCTCAAAGGGAGAGAGCTTGCTGAGAGATACTGGAAGAGGTAGAGCCTGCAATGTGGAGCAAGAAGTATTCTAAATCCCCTATCTTGATCAGTGAGTTGAGGTGGGGGGAGGAATGATTTCAATTTAGGCTCCATTGATATGATGATAGTATACAGAATGGATGGAATGAATTAGATGTTTTTATGGTTAACTTTCTAATTTTGATTTCCTAGATGCTAGAATTGGAATGATAATCAACACAGATAAATCATTGAATCAAATTATATACAACACAGTATTAATTATTGCAGTGTACATACTCTCTTTAAGATGGAAACTCTTAGTTTTCAAAGCCATTTCAAAAGATTCCCAAGTTATTTCTTTCTAGTTAAACTTTAATCCACTTCTCTGAGTAAACAGACTTACTTCTGGTCCCTGAAGTGGTTTTTGGAACTGGGGTGCAAAGTATACATATCAATCTAGAAATTGTGATTTATTATAATCTTCAGTTTCTTATTTTTAAATAATACATAGAACTATCTAATATAATACATGTGCTATCTAATTAATAAGAAAATTCTCCATACAGGTATTAGAAAAAGAACAGATTCTTTGCTATTTATTGATTTTCTTTATTCTTTCATGATATTCCCTGTGAGTGGAAAGGTTTTCAGTCTTAACAGAGAGTACATTTCAAGGTAATTGAGCATCAAATGAGAGTTGTAACTAGGAATTCATGTGCATGAGGAAAAAATTAGTGGAAATAGAAGGTGGGGGAGAGGTAGGTGATGGCAAAAGACAGTCCAAATCAATCAGATGTTGTTATGCCAAAAATTTCTTAAGAGGATCTGACTAATGGTGAAGGTTCAATGGATGAGGAAACACTGAAGGTTTGAACTAGACTTTCTGAGGCCAAAGCCTCACAAATGGATCATTACTTAGAGCTCTAAGTGTTCATCATCTTCTCTTACAACAACTAATTGAGAATTAAATATGCTTTATTTTTTAGACAAATTCCAGTACTATTTTCTAACTCTAATTGTAGTGAATATGGTATAGAATTGAATTCAGAAGATCTGGTTTCAAACTCTGTCCTGATACTTATCAAATGTGTGACTTGAGGCAAATCAATTCACCTCTATGGCCCTTAGTTTTTGTCTTTAAAATGGTTGATAAGGGCTGCTCTATATGACCTTTAAGGCACTTTTGGACCTTATGGCTCTAAATCTTTGATCTTTTGATTCCCAGAAACAAAGATTTATAAGATTCTTTTATGCTTTAAATCTTTTTTTTTTGCTTTTTGCAAGGCAATGATTTAAGTGACTTGCCCAAGGTCACAGAGCTAGGTAATTATTAAGTGTCTGAGGCTGGATTTGAACTCAGGTCCTTTGGACTCCAGGACTGGTGCACTATCCACTGCGCCACCTAATTGTACTTTATGCTCTAAATCTTATAAACATATGTTAAGGCATTTAAAGAGATTTTAGAAACAATATATATTCACTAGAAATTTTGCCTCTATACCATGATTAATTATGGATTTTTCAATTCTCTAACTCCTTTTGCATCAACCATCCATACTAAACTGTTAACATCATTATGTCCATAGCCCTGTTCTCTAATTATCTTTGCTACACCATTAGCACTTAGTCATTTTGTATGTGACTCATGATTCCTCCAGCTGTTAGCACTTCTGCCCGTCACTATATATTTATTTGGGTTTGCATTCTGTTTCACCTCTGAATATTATGCCCCCTCAAAAGAATGTGGACTCTTTGGCCCTTCAGCTAAGAATGTTAATACTTTTATCTTACTCCTAGGATGATATGGCACAGTAACTGTTCTGTAAGGGGAATTTACTACATGCTTATTGATTGATTGAAGTGATGAATTCTAAGATCTCTTTCACTCAGAATCTGTGATCCCCATAAAAGAGAATTCACATATCCACATAATAAGCACAAACCACTCCACACTAGACACAAGAAAAGGACTAGAAGCAAGCTCTGAATTTTGTAATGGTTTTGATATGGGATTTACTAGGATAAGAGGGAGTCATTTCAATACTTTAAATACAAAAACAGGAATTTTTTTTAATGAAGAAGTCAAATGAAGCATTTATAGAATGCATTGAAATATGATTTGGGGAAAGTGACTACTTGGCAGCTTATGTGAAAACATAATCAACTTTTTTGGGGAAAAAAAACCCTCCCTATTCAGCTAATCTTTTTCTAAAAATAAAAGAGAGAAAGGAAGCTCAACAAAATAGTGTTTTGTATGTTACCATAGTCACTATCACAAAGTTACAAGAGAACAAAAAGTGCTTAAACCAACTGAACCTTGGCACCGAGTGAAATGCCAGAAACTTTAAATAACTTTTAAATAACTAAATAACTAAATTCATAAATTCGCCACCTTTCCTATAACACAACTGGAGCACTGGTATAAATTTCAACCAATCTGAATCTGTTATTATATAAGGTTCATTGACAATCAGTACACTAATCAAATGAAAGGGTATCAAAATATTATTTTTATATATATTCACATTTACATATTTCTATATAAATATAATTTCTAAAATCCTTTTTCAAAGAGGAAGAAAGAGAGATAAGGAAAAAGAGGAAGAAAAGAGAAAGGAAAAGAGGGAGGAAAAGGAGAAGGGGAAAAAGGAGAAAGAGAAAGATGTACAGTTTACATTGTTTTATAGCTATTAATACAGTAGAGAAAAATGTTTCTGGAGAATTTTCCAGGTGGTGGAACTGACATAACAGCACAATTATTAATGTCTTGAAAAATCCATTGATTATTTACCATTTAAAACAAAACATGTACCCTCCAGAGATCTAGTTCAGGTGTATTTCCTCAATCTTATTTTCTTTCTTTTTTTACTATTTCATTCAATATCATAGGGAGAGCTCAGAATTTGCTAAGTTATCTCCCTTATCTTCCCGGATTACTGCTTAATGGAAAAAATGTAGTTAAATAGTTGAGAGAAGGCCCTAAATATATTTTTTCCAACATATGTTATTGATAATACTTCCTCAATCCCTTTATACAGGTTGAATTCTCCCTAATACCAATATATACTTTTTGGGGATTGAAAGGAAAAATGTATAACTATTTTCACCTCTCACCTAAATATTATTCCACCTAGCTTTTATTAAGTGTATAGAGTTTTCTGAAAATGAAGTCATTCCTTTACTGAACTGTACAACTCATTGTACAGCAACATTAACAATCTTGGAGAGGATAGAAAGTATAGAATGCAATCTTCTTGAAGACAAAAATTGCTTCAGCAATGTTATATCTCTAATGCAGTGGCTGGCATATGATATAAGTAGATAGTTAAATACCTATGGATTGATTAGCACTTCAGAAAGTAATGATATGATTGTTATGAAGTTAATCATATCATAAGTATTTATTATCAAGATTTTCTCCTCCCAATTTTCAAGATATATCACCTTAGATTAAATGCATCACTCATTCTTTAGATCATTTATTACTTAGCAAAGCTACTTAATAAGTAATGATAGAAATTCCTCCATTCAACTTCCTGGTTCTTCACTGAATAGGAGAACATGTTCCATCTTCTTAGATTCAGTAGCAAAAGAACAGAATAGATAGGTTCACAATAAAGGATCACAGATTTTGCTCTGGAAAGGCATTTCAGGTCATCTAGGCCAACCCCTTCATGTTATAGATGATGAAACAAAAGCCAAGTTAGGGGACATAATTTGCCTGAATTGTTACCTAAGACATATAGATAGGAAATCTTGCAGGGCTAGATCCTCTGGCTCCAAATCCACCTGTCAAGTTGGAAAGGTTTTGATTGTGGGGTTAATAATTGTATAGCTCTATAGTACTCGAGGTCCAGCCTAGGTAAGGTAAGAGAAGATAATCAGCATAACTTTGACCACTGTGGGATAATTTTGCCCAGCCATATAAATAATGAGTCACCTACTTAGGTGAAGCTGGATTTCAATCTACTTCAAAGGAACAACAAAAATCATTAGCTACCAAAATACTTAAGTTGTTAATATAACAATGCATGGAGATTAAAGAGGAATTGCCTTTAACAGAGGTATCAAACAAGCACCCTATTGGCCAGTGTGACTAGAAACATTAAAATGTAATTGAAATATATTTGTACTTCAGTTAAGAGTCCTTTGCATCTCTTCAATAACTTTTCAATTTTTGTCATTTTCACTTACCTCACACTACCTAACCACTTCATCCAGCAAATTCACCCTCACTTTCAAACTATCCACTAAAACAAATCGGCACAACAAACCAAAACAATATAGGAGAAAAGGGTTGAAATCTAATTTGGGTGCCAAGACTTCACTGTTTGTTCTACTTTTCTCATTATAATTCTTCTCATTTACTAATACATGATATAAAGGGTGAGGCTTCATTCTTTTTTAGCTTTAGTTTTTCTAGACCAAGAATGTGATTTTTTTAAAACTTTGTTCTAATTACAACAAACTTGCACTTAAGAAAAAGAATTTAGCTGTTTCACAAAATTGATTATAATATGAATTTTTCTTCAATGCATAAATGTATTCAATATCATATATTTCATATTGCTGAATATGGGAAATTTCTAATGGAAAAATAATGCATTTTAATATATCTTTCATTAAAAGTAGAAATTAGAAAAAATATGAAAGGAAAAGGAGGGGAAGAAGAAAAATAGTAGGGAGGAAGAGAAAGAAGAAAAGGCGATGGAGTTATTCATGAAATCAATACTAAGTTGTAAAGCTGAATGTTTAGACTTCTTTATTTTAACCAAACTCCTTTATGTGATTAAGTAATTAATACCTAAAGAGCTGAACTACTCCAAATTAGCTAAAGCTTCAGTATCTTGGGGTCAAACTTTTACAAGTTCAAAAGTGAATCTCAACTTACTTTGACCAATAGCTTCTATTTTTATTTAAATACTTTGTAATTTTCCCCTCAAAAATGTAAAAGCAAATTATGAACACAAGAAAGTGATAAAATACCAGCGTCAATGGGAAGCTGGAAATTTAATAGAAAAGCAGTTTAGATAATGATTTAAGTTTTGTAAGAATACACCCTCTGACATACTCTCCAAATTTGAACACAGGTTTGGGCCCCAGAGGAACAACAGCAATACTACATGACTCTTGTGTTCTTTTTTCTATTCATAGAGTTTGCTCTTTTTCACTGCACAACTCTTGATTACTAAGGCTAGTTCTTTTGAGTCCATAGCTAAACTCTCTTCTGAACTATCAGTGGTTTAGTTTCTTAAAACTGCTTATGACCTAATGTATCTTCTATTTCCATATCTGTTTGAAGCATATGTCTGTTTCATCAATTAGGACTTAAACTCTCTTCAAAACTGAAAAACCTGTTAAAATTTTTCTCAAACCTTTCTATGAGCAAGTTGGGAAGTAGAGAGAGATCCCTTTCTTTTTCCTCTGAAGGACTATATTCTATAGAAAGCTCCCAAACCTGAAATGCCAATCAATTGGCAAACTAGGTCTTACAAAAGTCACCCAGAGGCATCCAGCCAATGGCATTGCCCCTTTGATTCACTCAGAAAAGAGTATTCACCAAAATACAGAAAAATTTTGCTGTGTGAATTATTCAATAGTGAATCCATTTTCAGGCATTCCCATGTCCACATTACATTCTTAAGAAAATTAAATAACCTTCAGAAATGGTTAAGTGCCTTCCAAAACTATGATATTTTTAGCTTGATTGTCAAAGTCAGTTTTGGGTGAACTTATATGAATTGCTATCTACAAATAAGCTTGTTTCTGTCTCTATGATCTTTGTAGTGTATTGAATGGAACTCTCTATATAAAAATTGTTTGCATTTCTTTTTGTCCCTTCTCTTAAATTACTGTACTCATGTCTTTATATTTATTGCACTAATTCCTTTATTTAAGAGCTCAGTTTCCCTTAGGCCCTTTTAGTTTGGAACCTTCAACTTCATGCTGTGAAAAATACATTGTTTTGAATTGTTAAATGGCCCATGTGATAATTATTTCATTTGTAATCACCGACTAGGTAGTCCCTTCCCACACAGCTGGAAAACTGCCAAGAAGAAAAGAGACTATATTATCAAACCTGACATATCAATGAATTTATGAGAAGAGAGCAACCATATATATATATATATATATATATATATATATATATATATATGTATATGTATATGTATACACACACACACACACACACACACACACACAAAGCATTTTTCTTGCCTCCTCCCTCTGATACCTGTAGTCTCAGTCAGTCCAAAATTTTTGCTTTGTCACTTATTTAATGATTTGTTATGACAAAAAAGTGAACAATGTGAAATAATGGCAAATAATAAAATAATGTCAAGTTTGTATTTTGTCTTTGTATTTCTTTGTATTTATTTGGTTAAAATCCTGCAGACTTGAGTGAAGTAAGGTAGAGTAAATTCTTGATTCTTATTTTCAACCCTTGAAAGACATGATTCAACAATAAAGCATTCAATAAGCATTTATTAAGCTCCTACTTCAGTCAAAGCCAAGTGCTGATGTATTGGGAGAGATAGGAAGATAAATGAAATATGGTTCCTGCCTTTCTTTGAGATTACAATCTATTTTATCTGTATGCACTGATCTTCTCAAACAGCTCTACATAGAAGCTTAATGAGAAAGGGGAAAAGCTTACATTATACCTCAATTCTTTTCTTAGTAGCTAAATCCTTTTCTACCTCACATTTGTGACCCCAGGAGAGAGAGGGCATCTCAGCCTGCAATGTCTGTGAAGTGAGATTTCTCCAAAAAAAAAGCACTAACTAGTCTTGGTGGTCTTTAGGGAAATTGACTACAGGCTGCTTAAGGCTAAGGATTTGTTTTCATCTTTCTACCCCACCCCCCTCCCCTCTAATAGGGTACCTTGCCTAGAAGACAACAGCATGTTTAAATTTTTGTTGAATTCAAGGAAATTGTGGCCATAAAAAAAGGAACTTGGACCACCTATTGTAATAATCAAAGCAGTCAATTCTCATGTACTTTGCATGCCTCAGTACTCGGCACACAGTCCTTGGCACATGAGCACTCAATATGTTTGTTGACTAACACTCAGCACAAGAAAGCTAATAACCCTAAAAGAGAATTATATCATAATGATAAAGTCGTCATATTATTAAAGGTACTGACATTTGTCCTTTACAAATCATTGATTAGAGGTCAATAAATGTTCTGATTTTCATCATTCAGTTTTTCTTTAGGAATTCTGCATTGTTTGAACTAGTGGGATGAGGTTATTACTTTAGACTAAATTTAGGAGAAATACCATTATTGTGTGCAAGAATTTGTCTGTAAAGTGAATTTTTTCCTACTTAAAATATTTTGAAATATTATGTACCTTAAGACAAGAACACAATTCAGGGTTAAATTTTGGAAGTGAGGCCAAAATGCTTTGGAATGAGGATTTAAGTCTACCAGGGCCACTGATAGGCTCAAGACTATTCATACACATTTAATCCAGAGATTACCTAGAAGAGAATCATGTTTTTTTCATGTCTGTTTCTTTGTGATTTTTCATGTCTGATTCTCTGTGACTTCATTTTGGTTTTCTTGGTAATGATGATGAAGTGGTTAACCATTTCTTTCCTCAGTTCATTTTTATAGATGAGGAAACTGAGGCAAAAAGGAATAAGTAATTTGCCCAAGGTCATACAGCTAATATCTGGGGTCAGATTTGAGCTCATGAAGATAAGTCTTCCAAACCCAGCACTCTACCCACTCTAGTGAATCTAGCTTACTTAATGGAATCTTACAGTATCTTAGTAGTGAGGTAGGAAGGGCCATTTAAAAAAAAGTCTTAACTCCCACCTTTCAGCAGTGGAGGAAATAGGGTCAAAGAGAGTAAGGAACTTATCCATGATCACATACTAGTAAGTGACAGGGCTGGGAATACAATTTGGGAATCTTCTGACACAAAACTGCATGTTTTCTACTTCTATAAACTAAGGGGGAAATAATTTACTGTAACACCCCCTTCCACACCCCTCAATTATTACTACATTCTGAAATCAGTGATGGCTTTGTCAACAATTGTAAGCATTCAGGGGTTCTTTGTGCACTTCTTTATGATATCTCTGATGACTTGCAGCTGCCTCTTGGAAGGAAAGAGCCCTCCTTCCGACTCATGGAAATGATGATGATGTCTATTTTTTTTTTGTTTGCATGTTTTTGCTTGCATGTACAAACTAATTTTTAATATTTTTAAAATGGCATGATAAGCATCTTACAAATCATTTCTCTTTAGGGTCAATATTATTGTTTCTATTCATTTATAGGATTTGGATAAAAATAGCCTATCTTATGTGGTCACTGGCGTTTTTGGCACCTGGCCTCTCAGAATCTGAAGCTACCTTAGGTATCAGTTAATATTAGAGAAAGAATCTCCAACTCTCCTGAGTTAAAGGGATTGGGGATATTTAGTCTTAAAGCAGAAAAGGCTGTGGGGAAGAGTATGATAACAGTAGATAATCTGAAAGGTTGTTCATATGGAAGTATTTGTTTTGCTTGACATTTCAGGAGAACAAGGAATAATGATTAGAAGATGCAGAAATGTTAATTTTGATTCACTTTAAAGATAACTCACTGTCATGGATGAGAGGGAGGGAAGGAAGACAGAAAAATATGGAACTCAAAAGCTTACAAAAAGATGAATGTAAGCTAATTTTGCATATAATTAAAAAATAAAAAATAACATTAAAAAAGTGTTTGTAAGGACTTACAAGGTTTTATTTTAAAAAAAGCCACCAGAATGCTAAAACACACCTATCAGAAACTTCATGAAGGTCCTCAAAAATGAAAAGAAAATAATATCAAAAGGAATTCAAGAAGCTGTTTTAACCCATCCATCACATGTAGTCTAAGTCTGAAATCATGATCCTTAGTCTTTATATATGCACTCTTGGGAATGTATCTGAGCTGTGTCTTGTACAAAATCAGTTTAGCTAATATTTTTTCTAAAAGACAATATACACAAATACAGAGTAGGAGTGTTTGAGATGGAGATTTCATGTGGAATTTTGGGGGTCCAATGTTTTCAGTGATATTATGTGGAGTGAAGAGGAGCCTTATGCAAACATTCTCCTGGGAATAAAGTACTGAATCTCAGTCCTCACTCTCATCCTCATCTGTTGTCACTTGGATATGCACTCTTGGCCAAGGTTTGAACTTGTTAGGTACAGCAAATCTATGGGAAATTCTTAGGTAGATTAGAAAGGTTGTACCCCTCCATGAGGTTGACCCTCATTCCCTTGAGTTGTTTCAGACTCTTTGTGACTCAATTTGGGGTAATTTATTGGTAAAAGATATTATCAATCTTTTTCTTCCAACTCCTTTTACAGAGGAGAAAACTGAGGCAAACAGGGTTAAGTGACTTGCCCAGGGTCACACAGCTAGTCTGTGCCATCTGAGTTCAGATTTCAATTCATGAAGAGGAGTCTTCCTGGCTCCAGGCCCAATACTCCATCCACTGCACAGCCTAGCTTCTCTATTCAGATTTTTATCTCTAAATTAGCTTTAAATCTGGAAGTTCAATGGGCTGGTCCAGTATATAGGCACTAATACCAACACTTTTTTTTAAAGTTCATCTTGAAATGTTTTTAAAGTGCCAAGAAAAAAAGGAATGAGAATTAAATTGTTTCCTAAAAAATGCATTATTTTTTAATTTATTGGTCAGCTCAATTATAATCTCATCTGTGTAAATGAGTCATTTAAGAATGAATTTAGGGCAGTTAGGTGGCATAGTGGATAGGTGGACTAACCCTGGAGTCAAGAGGACCTGAATTTAAATCTGGCCTCAAACACTTAATAATTATCTAGCTGTGTGACCTTGGGCAAGTCAATTAATCCTATTGCCTTGCAAAACAAAACAAAGCAAAAGAGTAGATTTAAAGAGTATTGCATGTGAGATTAAATAATGATATCATTGTTGCAGATAGGATATTATAATAAATTCTCAAATAATTGAGTTCCTCAGACTCAAATGAAGAAAACTTGATTATGATGTGTCACTATGTTTATGATTCTAGCATTTTTTTCAATTATAGGTTGTTTTCACACACACACACACACACACACACACACACACACACACACAATATATTGAGGACTATATCCCTCTTCCTATCTAAACACTACTAAAGTGTGAGCAGATTCTGTCCTCCCTTCCCTTGTTCATGTTTAAAAATGTTATTGGATATTTTTTAATATTGTAAACGACTTAAACTTAGCAAATTGAAAATGGTCAGGAGATATATTTGCAGGACTTATCTGCATGTCTATAATATGCAGACAATTCAAGGAGGCTTTTTAAAGTTGGAATAAATGCTCAACCTAATGAAAATGAGAGGGGTCTAAATTTACATAACAGGTTTCAATTGTTCTCTTTCACCCACGTTCTTGCTTTTAAAGTTCGAAAACTTCATGTTTAAATGACAGTGTTTGATATTTATAGTGATATAATATCAGAATTAAATAGAAACTTGTTGATATTGTTTAATCATGTTCAACTTTCTCTGACCCTGTGAATCAATCAAAGTACGCCCATACCATCCATCATATTTTCTTGGCAAAGTTAATGGAAAGGTTTGCCATTTCCTTCTCCAGTAGGTTAAGATAAATAGAAGTTAACTTACTTGCCCAGGATCATCCAGCTAATAAGTATCTGAGGTCAAATTTGAACACAGGTCTTCCTCAGTCCAGTCCCTCTGAGCCATCTAGATGCCTCAAAAATATAACCTTATTCTAATCTAGTTTTACAAAAGGAGAAAATGGGTATAATTATAGAATCTTAGAATTAGAATGTTGACAATCTTCCTCAAGACTTTTTATCTAGGGCTCATGAATTTATTCTTAAAAATACATATTTTGATAACTATATGTCCGTATAATCTTTGTAATTCTATTTAAAAACATTATTCTGAAAAATAATTCACCAAACAGGTCCATGACACAAAAAATGATAGGAACCATTATTCAATTATAATTCAAATGATTTGTTTTATGAATGAGACCCAGAACAGTGATTATATTCCTGCAAATTCCTTAAGGACAAGAAGAGTGATTTTTCCTCCCTCCCCTCTTTTCTTTTTCCTTTTTTTTTGATTTTTTTTTTTTGCAAGGCAATGGGGTTAAGTGACTTACCCAAGGTTACACAGCTAGGTAATCATTAAGTGTGTGAGGCCAGATTTGAACTCAAGTTCAAGTCCTCCTGACTCCAAGGCTGGTGCTCTATCCACTACACCACCCAGCTGCCCCTCCTTTTTTTTTTTCCATCTCTAATGTCTTTTCCACATCTCTAATGTCTTGCACTTCCTAGGCAATTAACAAAAATTTCATGAATTGTTCAAGGCCTCTAGTCAGAGGTTATATAAAATGCAAACATTTTTTGGTCCTTGATCATAGAAATTTCTTTTGAAAATTTAATTTCAAGTTTATAGTTTTATTTTGATTATTATTTCTACACAAAATCAATTACATTCTTTCATGCAAATCTTACTTTTAGATTTCTTCCAAAGGCAAGGAATTGAGATAAGGCATGATTCCACAAATCAAATATGTCACAATATCTAGTTATATCTCACTGAAATTTCATTTTCCCCCAAATTGATGCCTTAGATTATATAAACTCATGTTCCACAGTAAACTGCTCTCCTAAAATAAAGGACAGTGATTAATCACTCTGTGTGTGTGTGTGTGTGTGTGTGTGTGTGTGTGTTTGTGTGTGTACATATGTACGTACACATAGTGAGGGGTTGTGTTTGCACAGAGTATGAATTTGAATTTACTATTTTAACAGCTCAAACTCATGATTACCCTCAAATTTCTTCCCACTTATCTGTCTTCTCTCATCCTGTGAGGGAGCTAAATGAAACTTTGCTTTCTTCCCCAGTGGGATTATCATGATTCTTTGGGAAAATGCTTGTTTATTATTCAAGGTCAGCTGCAATGTCCTTGACATTCAGTATATCATTGAAGGAAATTATAATATCAGGCTTGACAAATTATACTGTTCATATACTAAGCTGTTGAAAGGAGAATGAGTTGTCTTATAATAGGTCAAATCTTGCTAGAGTTAACCCCAAGAATTTGTACCAAGTGCTTATCTTATGCCAAGAATTTATATACTGAAAATAATGATAAATAAGTAAGCCACAAGCTAAGTCTTAGAAAGTTTTTAACCTAGAGATTAGTTTCATGTATGATGACATCATTACAGCAGAAAATTCTAATGATTTGAGATATCTACTCATAAGTAACAATCTAGGAGATGAGTAAAATTAACTGTAGATTTTAATGCAGTGTTAAACTGTACCTCCCAGGGTACAATATGTCACTCGTAATTGGTGTGCCACAACAGATGATTTATACCCTATTTAAATGGGACAAATGAGATAAAAAAAATGGGAAGATAAGTAAAATATGTTCTAGTTTGTACATCTAGGCACTGGAGGGGAATTTAGAAGCTTCAAATAAATGAAAAAACAGGAACAATATTATTATGGATAGGGAATATGCTAAAGGCTATTTAGAAATGAATGATAATTTCAAGAAGCAAGTGACGCAGATTTTAAACCATCCAGACATCTGTTAAAGATCTATTACTCTGCCATGAGTAAAATAACTGATAAAACATTGATAACTAGCTTGTAACTTGTATTCTTTAAAGATGGAAGAAATGACAAGACAAATTGTTATTCTGCACATTAATATGAACAATAAATTACAGAAGTAGAAATGGCAAGAAACTTTTAAAGAAGAGATCACTCCATCTTAGAAGTCTTCATAGATGGACAAAAAAGAAGACTGACACATATCATCTGATTCTGGAAGAATGACTTTCAAAGAATTCAGAAAAAATAAAGGATAAGAAGGTCGCCATTCTGTAAGATTGTAAAAGGAAAGTGGTCTCAAGCAGGATGGGATCCTCTTAAGAATAAAATTCTGACAAAGAAAAGCCAGAAATGTTTCCAATGAGGAAGAAAAGAGGAAACTAATCTAAAGGAACCCAAGTGACCACACAGGGACCAACTCATATTTTTTAAACAACACATAAAAAGAATAACACAAAGATAACCAACTGATGACATTTACAAGAAATATGAAGAATAACAGACCCTAGAACATATTAAGTCTTGTATTTAGACCCAAGAATAAAGCAAAAAGTCTTTTTTTGGGGGGGGGACTAATAGAGACAAGGTCATTGAAGAGATAGGATGATTGATCAAGGTAGATAGGACAATGATAACTAGGAATAGAGAGATGTAATCTTATTGTCTTTACCCTCCCTCTACCATGAATAATTATCTGACTCTAATGTATAGACTAAAACTGAATAACAGGGAAATGAGATCTAAGAGATGGGAAGTGATAAGAGAAAACTAGCTTTTCAGTAAGTTCAGGTTACAAGGTCTGGGTAACCTATTTCCTATGAAAGAAAAGAAATTGCTAATAAAATTGCCAAACCACTTCCTGTGATCTTTGGAAAAATCTTGAGGAAAAAATAATTTAATATTTTTTAAATCCTAAAGAAAAGATAAGGCACTGCATGGAGCTGGAAGGGATGCCAATATCTCATAGAGAAATGGAATACGAAAAATATCAAAAGTTTAGAACTAACACACTAAAGCAAATAAAAGTAAATTAAATGGAGTTAAGGATAGAGGCCTTCATATGGGTTAGAAAATCTGAAAGGAAGGACTAATGACTTTTCAACTGTCTAGACCTGTGACATCAAATCAAATATAACCAAAAGCCTTGAAACCATTACAAGAATGTCTGGGGCGTGGGGGTGGGGAAGGTACTCAGCTTGATGTAGAAACCTTTTTGTTCATATTATCTATGTTTGACCATATATTTATTTATTTGTTTGTTTATTTATTACATTTTAATCTTGTTTGGACTACACTCAGGAGTGATATGGCTCATATGTGTGATATTTTTAGTTTAGACAGCATTTCATGTAACAAAAGTCAAAGGTGTTTTTATGGATTGCAAGAACTCTGGTGTAAAAGCAAGAAAAGTTAACAAAAGGTAAATAGCCAGAATGAGGAAACTCAGAACCCTTTGTTCTCCTCAAATTGACAATATTGTTTTCATTTTTGGGGTAACATATTTTATGATGAGCATTGAGAAATCAAACTACCCAGAGAAGGACAAGTATGGTAGGAGGCCTTGGAACATAAAAGGTTAAGTTAAAAGAACTTGGGATTGTTTACCTCAGAGAAGAGAAGACTTCAATAGACCAACTAGTCTTTCAAGTATATGAAGGCCTGTCATTTGAAAGCAAGATGAGACTTTTTCAACTTGACCCAGAGGGCAGAACTAAGAGAAATGAATAGGAATTCAAGAGGCAGATTTCATTGGATATAAGGAACTTGCTTACAACTTAACAACTTAAACTTTCCAAAACCAGAATGAGCTCCCTAGGAAAGTAATTGAGTTCCTAACTACTGAAAAGCCTTAAGCATAGGGTAAAGGATGAATTGTTAGGAATATCCTAAAGGAGATTCTATCTTGGGTATACTGGCATTAGATGTCCTGATGGGCCTCTTCCAACTCTGAGATTCTGTGATTCTAAGGAACAGTTGATAGCAAAAGACAAACTCCCTAGGTTTTACAAGCATATACTGAAGTATGTTGATATATGTACAGGAACTAATCTTCATGGCAGTCAGGCAGGTAACTCCAGTAGCTTTTTGATATTACAAAGATCAGAAACAACTACTTCCCCTACATCTCTAACAAAAATCTTCCAATCCCAGATAAAAACAAAATAAACCAATTGTGGGGGAAGTCATGAAAATGGGGAATGATGACATTCTGAGCCGCAGGGGAGGGAGGGTTGTAGAAGCACTACAGGAGAAGTGTCACCCATTAATAGAAAGTACAGATCAAAACTTACTTGGCTTCCAAGGCCAGGGCAATGATGCCAGCAGCCATTGGGGCTGAGGCTGATGTTCCTGTATGGTTGTCTGTGCAACGCTGCCTCAGGTCTGTGGTGATCTAGAAAAGAGGAAAAGAGAATTTTAGGGTGAAGGTGAGTAAACCCCCAAATGCCAAAAGTAAACTGTTTTCTGCAGCTAATAAGAGTCACATGTGAGAGAAGAAATAAAACCTTGAATGGGGGGGGGAGAAGAAATATCATCAAAAATGGAGGGAGGGGCAGCTAGGTAGCATAGTCGATAGAGCACCAGGCCTGGAGTCAGGAGTACCTGAGTTCAAATCTGACCTCAGACACTTAATAATTATC
Source organism: Macrotis lagotis (assembly GCF_037893015.1). Classification (NCBI taxonomy): domain Eukaryota; kingdom Metazoa; phylum Chordata; class Mammalia; order Peramelemorphia; family Peramelidae; genus Macrotis; species Macrotis lagotis. Next base: position 146,654,241 of record NC_133666.1, read on the forward strand.
TAGCTGTGTGGCCTTGGCCAAGTCACTTAACCCCATTGCCTTGAAAAATACCTAAAAAAAGGAGGGAAAGAGAAGAGAAATGGAAATGGAGAGGAGAGAACTTTGAAAGCACTAGTTTGATGATTTTCAAAAGAATTTTAAATAATTTACACTCCTATGGAAAATTGCTTCAAATTGGTAATAAGAAAAATCAAAATCAAAATAAACAGTACTTAGTTCAGTTTCTGATGCATTGTTAAGTACTTAATGAATTCTGATTTGAGTTTTCACTTCACATTCAGAAAATTAGCAAATATGATCAACAAAGAATGGAAGAAGGCAAGGGTAGATGGCTTGTAGGAATGCATTACAGAATTAGTGGAGCTATGAACTGATTTAAAAAATTAAGAAAGTAATTGGGAATCTTACTTTTTTTTTAAACAACTGAAATGGAATTATCCTTATTCCAGAGGTACCATTTCTATGTATATAACCCTAAAGAGGTAAAAGGCAGAGATTCTAGCAGAACTTTTGTGGTAGCAAAGAATTAGATACAAAGTAATTGGTTATCAATTTGAATGTCTTACAACTGTACTTTAAGAAAGAACAAATTTGAAACAAATTGTGAGAAATGATCTATGTGTTGGTTAGTTTTACTAAACTAACTCTTTCCTTAAAAATCTTATTACAAAGGATGGATTTGGATGGGAAAGAGGGACATATTTAGAAATGAGTATGGTATAAAAACAAGAGATATCAATAAGATTTTTAAAATAAGATAAACTAAGATTTTTTTTAAATACTAGTTTTAATCTTCTACTTCAAATGCCTCTATGGCCAACTCATCTCCAAATAATCGTTTGAGTTGCACCTGTAAAGTGAAGGATCTGAAAATTGTGCTTAAAAATGAATTATCCATCTGTTGAAACAAAAATAAATACCAAGAGAAGCTTAGAAAAAATTCTATTCACACCCACATATTTTAGTCATAATTATATATGCAGTAGAAAACGTGTGGGGGGGGGAGAGAGAGAGAATAAGAATTATTATTAGAATGGAATTCAATGATTCATGAGAGTATGAACAAAGATCCCCAAAGACTTAAAAGAGCAATACAAACAATCTATGAATTAGCCTACACGTAACACAAATTTGTGGTATTGTTTTGTATACTTGTCATTATGAGTAGATTCAATGTTGTTCTATTTTCCTAGTAAAAATATAGGAACTAGATAAATAATGCCTGACCAGTATGAATCTATCTCAGTGCAGGAATGGTTGAACACCATGGCCATCCAATAAGTATTCAGTGGTTTGTGAGATGAGTTAGTGATCTCATTCTAGTTCCTAGTGGAAATCAGTAATGCAATTGGTTCCTTTCTTGGCCAACACAGCAGAAAGGTGAAGGCGGGTGGCAGAAAAACAATGACCCTTCTCTCTAATCTCTACATGTGGTCCCTGCAAGACAAGCTTGAGGATTAATGGGATTCAGTTTGTAAAGTGCACTTTAGCTACCCAGAAGAAAAGTACTACATAAATCCTTAATAAACTAACTGTGGAATTTCTTTTAAGTCCTACTAGAAACAAATGAGATCTTTCAAAGGAGAGGATCCAAAGATATCAGAACCAATTGAGAAGACCATATGCATGAAATTGGTGATTCTTTGCTGAAATCATAGAATTCTGTTAGAGCTGGAAGGAACCTTTGAGAGCAACTGGTTAAACATTCATTTTATAGAGAGCACCATCAATTTGTAGGACCATTCTTATTTTCATGTATTCTTTCTTTCTTTTCTTCTTTCCTTCTGTTTCATGCACAATAATTTACCCAGCTTTCTTGCCTCATAATATATATATTTAGAGAGGCACTGAAATACAGACTATGAAGAAGAAAAGATGGGAAATGGAGAATGTTACAAAAATCTATAGCCTGGCCACTAATAATCTAGCATGCATTATGAGCTAATCAAGATTCAAGTGCAAAAGACCTTGAAAATAGTTGAGAAGAAAGGGGAAAAAATTATATGTCTAATACAAAATGTTTATCTAGAAACCAGATTTGTATGTTTCACCTGGGACTAGATTTAGAAAGCAGTCTCTTCCAAATTGGTTTTAAAACAGATAAATTTGCCTCATGTGAATGTATACATTCTAGAAAGCAAAAAAATCACTAATCATGGGATTCATTTTAGAATGCACCAGTGATCAACTCTTTTATGGTCCTCGCATGTGTTGAAGTCCAAAGACAAGGTCTGTCTACATTTTTTTAGTTGACTTAATTCATATTTACCAAGTCTTACAGTCCCCTCTCTCTTCCCAGCAACATAAGAAAAGACTGAAGATTTTGCAGGATGTTTCCCCAATGGGCATTCACTTTGCTCATTCCTCAGCTGGGCAGTTGCTCTCAACCCTCAGAAACACATTTTGATAAAACACTATATCAAGAGTATGTACCATTTATGAACATATCAAATAAACACTATGATCATCCAAGACCAGGATTCCCATTTTTATAATGCCCAGTGCCAAATGAAATGACTTTTCCCATCCAATACTCTCATTTTGTGTACCCATCACTGACATAAATAAATTTAGGCATATCTTCTGATAAATCTGAGGAAATTGTTACATTATCTATTTATGTGTTTTTGTATCATCTATCTTCAAAAAGTCATCTTTACATTTTCATTCTCTAAAGTGATAATAAATATGCATCTACCACATTTCCAAAACCTGTATACACTTTTTTTTTCTTTCAGCAACTCTTCTTAAGGAAACTTGAGCCCATTCTCAATCTCCCCTCCCCCTCCCCCCTCCCCCAGGGAGAAAGAAAGAGACAAAGACTGCATCCTCATTCCCTTCTCTACTGGTTTCAAGTGGAAACTCCTGCAGGGCTATTTCAAAAGGCATTTACAGACAGTGGTGAAGATATTTAGGTGTAAATTACGGAAAGATCTAAGGCAGGGTTTTCATCATTAAAGGAGCAGTGCCTCATCAGAGAACTCTTGAGTCTCTTCTTGGAAAGAAAAGGCATAATAAGACCACCAAGGAACAAGCAAATTTCAAGAAGAAAAATGACATTCCCAATTCTGGGACCACATGAGGGTAGCCTCATTAATCACAATACATGCATAGAAACCTGATGGAGTCACAAAGCATGAGTTAAAAGGATGGTTAGCATTCAGTTGTCAGTTGGTTCCATGGGGGCAGGGAGCAGGGAGAATCTATATGCATCACCGAGATAAAGATAAAAAGGAAATTAAAGTGCTGTGTTTAAGACTATCCAAAAGTATATGGGTCTTAATTTCAGTCCTGGCTACATTTTTTTTTTTAGAGAACTGTAAATTCCTTGATCTCACCATTCAAAATGAAGGTTTTTTACCAATAGGCCTCTTAGATAACTAAGCAAATCCTATTTGTACATCTCTGAGTGAAATAAGCAGGGTAATGACACTAGGTCCCTGATAAAAGTTATCCCTGCTATCTCTAGTAGCAAAATTAGATGATCATCCACAGTAAATTCAACTAAAGATGTAGAGAGCTGATTAGTGAATTTGTATTAACACAGAAAGATTCCTTTGGAATTTTACTGGGGTCAGGTGCAGAGGGTAGGAAGGAATGTCTATCAAGTCTATTTGTCTTTATATGTTTAGAACAGAGATTCTTAAACTTGGGTTTGTGAACTTGATTAAAATATTTCAATAATTTCAATTCAACATAATTTATTTTATAATTCTGTGTTTTAATTTCTACATTTAATGATACTATTTTGTCTCTTACCTCCCCCTCACCCCCAAAGAATAAAAAAATTTTAGAATGTTTTGTTGAGTAAGTGAAAAAGGACAGGTGTAGAAGATCCAAATAGGATTTCCACTAAGAATAACGTCTGAGGTGATCATTATAGCTTTTAAAAGTTGTCTTATTTACTAGTATTTCTCATTTCATTAGTTGAGCCTTAGTTAGTGAACTAGAGTATTTTTATCTAGTGATTATATTTCTTGGTAGTAATTTAGCTCAAATGACTCATACACTCAAATGAAAAAGATTTCAAAGTTTTGCTGCATATGCTTTAGGTTTTCTGACATCATATGATCACACCAATTTCCCATATTTTGAGAAGACCATATAGTACCATATCAACTAAAAGAGCAACTGAACCCAGGGGGATTTTCTTTTAAAGCAATAAGTAATATTAGTTTGCTTAGCTGAAACAATTTCTACTATTATCTTTGTTTTTAAATATTGGTCAAGAAAAGTTGCTCTAGATGCCCTTGTGAAGGCTAATGGTAGAAATGAAAACCTAAATGTATTAATGAATAAAATATGTGATGATGATTTATTTAGTACAAAAGGATTAAAAAATAAGGAGACCATTTCCTTTTTAATGCCTATAGCATCAGCAAAGGTATAAAAACCAAACTTCTTCTGAAATAAACTTGAAGTGAGACACTCTTGGAGCAGTGAAGTCTTTTCACAATTGGCTCTCATATTTGATGTATTACTGTAATGTCTAAAAGGTGTCTATACATTTCTATCCATGAGTTTAGCTTACAAAAATTCTTTATCAGAAAAGACTCTCCCATCTTTTTCCATGTTTAGAATTTAGGAAAGATAATTAAATGGGTAAAATTGCATTTAAATTAGTATCATTGTAAAGAGGCCTTTGTGATATAAGTTTAGCAAATGGCTCATACAGAGCATGCTATAGTGATTTGGCCTTGGGGATTTTTGTGCAGTCAACAATCTGCTCCCCACCCCCCCATGTAATACCTACTCTATAATGAAGGAACTCATACATTTCTTGAGGGCATGGACAATCCCCTACTCTCTCTTTTTTTTTTTTTATCACTCCCTGCCATAGTGATGGACCTTGAACATAGAAAGTTCTCAATAAATGTAGGATAAATGAATCAATGACAGACCTATATCGATCTCTTCTTTCTCTGACTTCTAATGGCACTTTCTGTCTGGCTGATACATTTTGCCACTGAATCATACACTGGCTTGTGTTGTTTCACAATGCGTCTTACCTCTCCCAATGATGTATTTGGTAGAGGAACAATAAATACTTTTTAAATTTCATTTCTCAAGGACTGGAGAGCAGGAATACAATTTACTTTAAATTTTTAAATATAATTCTTATGTTCTGTAATTATATGACAATTATCCTTCAACTCTTCTTATCTTGTGGCAGTATCCATCTCAGTCTCAACTATTTGAGTAAGAATCATGTAAATGTTAAAACTATCTACCAAAACAAAATGGAAAAAAAAAATTTGTAAGTTCAGAGGCAGATAGGTGTTCTGTATACATGGGAGCTCCTATCTCCCATTAAGTTCAAAATAGTAGTTTATTTACTATGTCACTTTAAAAAATTCTTAAAGGAGTTATTGAATTACTTCAGTCATGTCCAACTGTAGTTTTCTTGGCAAAGATGCAAGAGGTTTGCTATATCCTTCTCCTGTTTATTTTAGAGATGAGAAAACTGAGGTAAACAGGGATAAGTGATTTGCCCACAGTCACATAGTTAACATGTGCTTGAGATCAGTTTTGAATTCAGGTCTTCCCGACTCTGATCCCAGCACTTTATCCCCTGTACTACCTAGTTGCCTTTTTTTAAGGTGGTGGTGGTAGGGAGAACTTATAAATAATGCAGTATAATTCTAAATAATAATATATGCATATATGTATATATATGATTTTAAGGATGCATATCATTACACTATTCCTGTGAGGTAGATATTATTATTATTATTATTATTATTATTATTATTATTATTATTATTATTATTATCTCTATTTTACATATGAAAAAAACTAAGTAATAGAGAAATCAAGCTATTGGCCTGGGGTCATACACTTAAAATATGTCTGAAGCACGATTTGACATCAGATCTTTTGGACTCCAAATTCTACTCCGTAAGTCCTTCACCACCTAGCTTTTAGCTTTATAACTTATAATCTAATGAGAGTTACATGAGGGACTTGCCCAAAATCACACAGTCAGTGGGGATAAGATTCTCAATCTGAACCCAAATCTTTCTGATTCCTAGGTTATTTTTGTCTGCTGGGCTGCATTGCTTTCCAATGCAAGTGTACTCAGGCTTAATCCTTTGACCCAGTAGCCAAAACAAAATAGCATATGATAGATTATGCTAATCATTGAATATAGATACAACTGTGTCAGAATGCCAGAGACCATAATGGGAGCCAAGGCAACCAGGAGATGCATTTGGCACATAGTAGGTGCTTAATAAATGTTTGATTAATCAGTTCAAAGTGCTATACAATTTTTTGAATGCAATCTAGTCAGATCTCAAGCTCCTTTAACTCTGGGACCAGTTCATTAACAATCTGAGTGACCATGCTTCTCATTTAGCAATGTAACAACATCATCTACAAAGAGGAGCCTCTTGCCAACAAGGGGAATCTATTGGGATTCTAGACATCTTCCAAAACAATTGCAAACCTAAGTATCTTTCAAGGAGCTCACATCTCTCACTGTAATCATATATATGCTTATTAAATACATTAACTTTTTTCTCTCCCATATGTGACTCCAATATGACTATGAGATTCTATATAGGAAAAAGGTTAAGTATACTTTATGAGAACTTAATTTATGTGCTGTATTCTGTATTATAGTCTATATATAAAAATATTAGCCTACTTGCATCTGTTTGAGATTGACCTTATTTCATTGTTAAAAGTAATTAGGATTCCTTCTAATGAGGGATCTCTTATCTACAAACTGCAAATCTGCAGTCATTTACCCAGGATCATACAGACCATATGTGTCTGTATCCCCAGAATTCTTTGACTGTCTATCTTATATTTCCTAATAGATGAACAGTGCTTATTAAGTGAATGTTTAAGTACCCAGGATATCAAAGTAAGAAGAAGTGTTAAGAGGAAATTAAAGATTAGGTGAGACATAAGCAGTCAAGCAGATTACAGTGAAATAGGAGACTAGCTTCAATATTCCACAGACAGGCCCACATTCAAACCACAAATGTACCCCTTGAATAAATAATCATACCAAGAACATTTGGAAAGTTTATAAACAACAGAAGAGAATTAATGTCTCTGAGAAACAGGACTGAATACAAAGGGAAATAATTCTAATCTGATGAAAATAAATTGATGACTTTATAGACAGAAAATCCTAAAAAACATACTCTTGTCTTTTTAATTTCTGTCTACAACCAGCCACCAAGGGACCATGGACTAAGGATCAAAGTCTATTGAGCAAAAAGAACACTATCTACTAGTATGAAATTAGGTCTCATTTTGAAGCCTAGAAGAGAGCTAGAAAATGAAAGGTTTGAGCTGATGCCTGATTACAATATATATAACATAAATATTGCTAATATAAATAAAAGTTTTGTTATATAGATAGAATGGATCACAATATCCCTCTGAGGTTAAGTAAATTGCCTACAGTCACATAGCTAATAGGTGGCAAGGTCAGAAATCCAAGCCAAGCCTTCTGATTCCAGGTCCAGACAATCTCTCCTCTATGCATATCCTATAGAAACTATGTCTCTTGGCTACCTGAACACAAAAACTACATGGCCTTAGGCAATTTGGAATGAAAAAGACCAATAATTTGAATGATGTACTGAGAAAAATAACCAATGAAATGGAGTAGGAAATAAGGATAAGAATTCTAAAAATAAACAAAAAACATTATTAACAGGAAAAAGAGACCAGTCAAGATTTACAATGTAGATTATGAAGACTGATGACACAGATTTTATTAGCCAGCTAAATATCACTGTATCCATTTTAACTCTCAAGCAACCCCCAAAAGGATGTATCTTTCATTCCTCCGAAGCAACCTATTGTGGAGTTAAGCATTTCTCTATGAGCAGACCATCAGATAGTGTTAGCCCATGGTATTGAAAGTACTATCAGTAGGATCTCAACCTAATTGCTTGGCAGCTGTTAGTTTTTTAAAATTCTCCCTCTGAGTTTTCACATCAAGTAAATAAACTCAGAGAGACAAGGTACAAAAAAAATAAACTGTGACTAGTTGTTCCAAAGAGTTAGGGGATCTGGAGTGCAAGTATTGGCTCTGAAACTAACTGAATGTGTCCTATTGCATGTCACATCAGTTTTCTGGAACTTATCAGGAAACTGGATAGGGACATGATCTTTCAAGGTCTTTTTTCAGCTCTGTAATTCTTTGAATATAAGAATGGTGATTACAGGGAAATCTAATGATCTCCTTGCACTTTCCTTTATCAACAGGAATGGGGAAAACATACTAGGTACCAAGATAAGAATTTAATAAAGGAAAAGCAGAGAAAACATGCAGAAAAATTACTGGAATGAAAGGTTAAGTTCAGAAGGAATGAAAACATCCCACCCAAACAAGGCAACCAAAAATAGCTAAAACTTTGGGAATGGATGGCCAGCATCCCAGGGCATAGAAAACCCACAGATCTTTTCAAGATAAAAAGTATATTTAAGTGCACAATAAATAACAAGTAACATTTTTTTAAAAAGAAAATTAGGCAACAAGTTTAAGTTGTCTTTGGATAAAATGACATAGGCAACATTATTTATATGTTAAATAAAGGATTGAAAGACAATATGGAGTAACTGAGAAAGGTTAGCCTTAGAGTCAGGAAAGACATAGGTACAAATCCTGCCTTTTAAACAAACTAGTTGGATAACACTAAGCAAGTCACTTAACTTCCTTGGATTCCCAAGCAACCCTCTAAATTGCAGACAAAGTGCTGATCTCTGCTCCCATACCATAAAAAAATCACAGATTCTCTCCCTTAAACCTCCAGTTAGATAGAAGGACCCAATTATATCTTTATATTTTTGTTTGTAGACAGCTGATGGACCTATGGATACATTGCTGCACAAGGATTCAGAATGTTCTAAGTTCAAATAAGACATCAGATAATTACTAACTGGGTAGCTCTGGGCAAGTCATTTAACTTCTGTTTGTCTCATTGGTTCCTCATTGGTAAAATGAAGATATAATGGCACTTACTTCCTCTGGTTGTTTTAAGGATAAAATGAGATTACATATGCAAAGCACTTTGCAAATCTTCAAGTGTTATATCATGATCCTCATTATTAACAAACTAACATGGTTCTTATATTATTGGACTTGAAGAGTCAATCTGGTCTAAACTTCCCTCTTCTCAAATGTCCCTTCTTGGAATGGAGAATTAAAAAAAAAAACCTAACAACATTCTAATATGGACTGCTGTTGTTGCTGAGCTTTTGTTCTTTTATTTTTTTAAGGATTTTGCAAGGCAAATGGGGTTAAGTAGCTTGCCCAAGGCCACACAGCTAGGTAATTATCAAATGTCTGAGATGGGATTTGAACCCAGGCACTCCTGACTCCAGGGCTAGTGCTTTATCCACTGTGACACCTAGCCACCCCACTTTTGTTCTTTTTGAAAATCAATGACATCATGAATGATCTTTTGACTTGTGCATTAATTGCATTTAAGGGAGGTAGAGTTGCACAGATTATCAGTCTTTGAAGTCCCATGGCAAGACAAAAATCAGGATGACTGGAGATGCTGCTAGGGATTCAGGAGATAACCTTGGTAATTTCCATGTCTAACTCTAAGCATTCTGCTGTGCCTACCTCAGCCACCTTTATGGTTGTTGCAAAAATTGTTCTCATCTACCCATTCGACAATGGAGAGGTCTTCCTGTGCTTGAAGGAGATATTACCTTAATTCTTTAATGGGTTTGAGGCCTGTTATCTACTCTCAACCTGATTTAGTCAATCTTTTGAAACTGGGATGCAGTCTCTGTACAAGCCACAGCTTCTCGGAGCCACAGTTGAGATTTAGGGGACAGATGAACACCAAAAGTGGATGAGACACCCTGAAAATGGTTCAACAAGCCCTTCCAGCAGAAATACGAGTCCTCCCTGCACACGCTACATACTCTAGTATAAGTAGAAGCAATAACTATGTAGGTCTTGAGTCAAGACTATCAGTTCTATAAGGCCTGAGGTCCTTGGTGGCAGAAGAGGAAATTTTTCATATTTTTATTTTGAATTTTTAAAAATAAGAATCAGAGTATGGCTCTTGAAAATATGAAATGATTCAGAGAATGATGTCTATTTTTTCCCTGTGTACCAGGTCAATCAGACAGTTTTATATATAGCCTCATCTGCTGGCAGGTTTATTATCAGTCTAAAAAATAAACTTAGAACTCTAAAAACATGCATTCATCAAATAGTTGTAAATAAATCTTGATACATGACTATTAAAAATACAATAAGTATAATCAACACATAAGCAAATGTATCTCAGAACTAATAATCATTTTTCTTCTCTGCTATGTTCTTTAAAATTAGAGGAACAAGAAAATAATTTTCAAGGCTATATAGTTACCAAAAGAAGAGAGGGTGAGATGGGACTTATAGGAAACATCTGAATATAGATTTAAGTTCTCATGCTCTTAATCTAGTTTTGATAAAAAAAAATCCCAAGAGAGAACGTGACATTAAAAAGGGAGTATGGTATTCATTTCATTTGTTCAAAAACTGAAATTAAAGGAAAAGGATGTAGTCTAGGGTTTAGCCTCATTCTACCATTTGTATACTAGATATCTAGGGAAATTAAGGTCCAGCAATTTTGAAATGACCTAAAACAAGGAAGGTAACCAGATCCTAGTGAACCCACAGGAAATTGGGGCCCAGGGTCTGACAAGTGACTATGTCAACTTCCTGCTAAGAAGTGTCAGATAACATGGCTAAACAAAGTGATAAATTTACACCACTAGACAGTTTACAAGCATGGCTTCAGGAAAGATAAAGGATGAAAAGGTGTCATAATGAAAAATTGTCAACACAGTGCTGGGCAGAAGAAAGAGAAGGCTGGGTGTTAAAATCTAGCAATACTGAGATTTAGAAGAGAGCTAGGAAGGCATATTGATGATTGACTGGAAAAACACAATTGAACATCCAAGTTACAATTGGTGCTGCTTATTTGAAAACTCACATCTATCTAGCTTTTGTTTTTAAAGAACACTAAAGTAATAGTAGCTGAAAACTTATTTGACTCCTTCATAGACTCATAGATTGTTAGAACTAAAAGGGATCTCGGAAATCACTTAATAAAGATATTCTTTTTCTTTTTGTGTCATGGGCCCCTTTGGCTATCAAGAGAAGCCTATGAAGGCCTTTTTAGCAGCATGTTTTTAAATAATTGGAGGAAAAATTTAGTAAAAATAAAGATGTAATTTTTTTAATCCAAGTTCATAAACCCCATGAAATCTATCCAAAGACTTCTCTAGCACAAACCCTATCATTTTATAGCTAAAGATGCCAAAGAGAGGGAAAACAATGTTGGCAGAAATCATATTAATAGCAACTAATAGTTGCATACAAAATTTATAAATGTTTTTACATATATTATTTCAGTTGATGTACAGAGTAAAATCATATAAGATATAACTATTATTATCCCCATAAACCATGGGAATGGAAGGCAGGGGCTATTTTGGCGGGGTAAGGGGCTCTTTTTTGTCTCTTAATAGTCAACACTTGGCATAGAACCTTGCACAAAATCAAAGTTTAACTAATGTTTGTTGAATTGGATTTTACAATAAAGAAGTGACTTGCAACATAGTGATAGAACTAATTAGAGGCAAAGATGGGAGTAGAAGACAGTTCTTCTGACTCCTACTAGTTTTCTTTCCATTCTATTACCTGACTCAGGATGGAATGCATATTTACCCTGAATCTGGCACTTGTGGAAGAGAATACAAGAGCTCTAGCTCTGAAATCACAGGAGGTAGATTCAAGTCCCATCTCTGTCACCTACTGCCTGTGTTACCTTGGGTAAGGCATGTCATTCCCCTGGGCCTCAGTTTCCTTATATAAGAGAAGATAGTGTAATTAGATGACTTCAGTTTCCTGCTAGTTCTAGCTATGATCCTCTGATGCTCTGAGAAATTAAATATAAGTAAAAAGACCTAAATACATAGTAAATTATTTTTTTTCTTAAAAAATGGTGAAAGTTAGGCAGCTGATCAACTTTCTAAGTCAGGGCTTATATGCATCTACTTATTCTTCCTCATGCAATACTGCTAATCAATTTTTCTTTACCTTGATATAAAGGAATTTTTAAAAAATAGACATTAGATTTAAAGACATACGATTTTCTTATCATAGGATTCTCCACTGCTATATGTTGTGGCCAGTGTAGATGAACACTCTTCAAGATACCATGGTTTCTTTCCACTTTCAGCAGTACTACTTATGGAGATAGTGTAGATACTGTTGGTGTATCCATCACAGGAGCAATGGTCTTTACTTCTTCCTCCATTTCCAGATGCCCAGACAAAAACAGAGCCAAGACCTCTTCGTCCCTGTTTGAAAACAATATATAATGAATAAACTACTTTGAAGAAAGACAGAGTTCTAGATGCTAGGTCTAAATTAAAAACAAAACTAGTAATGACAGCTAGGTGGTACAATGGATAAAGCACTGGGTCGGGAGTTGTCAGGAAGCCCTGAGTTCACATCTAACAGCAAACATTTATTAATAATAATCTCTGTCTACCTCAGTTTCCTCAATGATAAAAAATGGAGATAACACAATCTACCTTACAGGATGTCACACACACACACATACACACACACACACACACACACACACACACACACACACACACACATATATATGAGTTTAAGGTTTACAAAATACTACTTAAGGTATTTTGTTTACAAAACAACCCTTTTAAGGAAGATCAGGAAAACATTGATATCCTCCTTTTATGAAAGAGGAAATTGAGGCTGAAAGATTAAATCAAAGGCTTATAAATTTAAGTCAGGAAGTAATCTTACGGGTCATTAAATACAAACCCTTAATTTTGCAGATGAGTATAATGGTTCCAAAAAGAGTTAATTAATTTGACCCAGGATCATATAGCTAGTACATTTGAACCTAGGTATCCTGGCCCCAAGTCCGGCATTCTTTCCATGTTACCATGTTGCAAAATCTAATTGCATCAAAATGAATATAATGCTCGTTCTTATCAGGGTTTAAACTGCTCTCTCAGAGAATGGTATTCACTTTCCCAATCTAGAGTATTCCTGACACAATCATCTATCATACAGTGTCCCCAGTGGAATGAATCTTGCACAATAATTGTCATTAAATTTTCAGTACAACTGTAAGACATAGGTTAGGATTATTAATCCTATTTCCCAAGGATGTCAAGAGAGTAGGATAGGATGGGTAAAATTATCCTTGGACCATAAACCACATAAGTAGTTGAGTTGAATAAGAACATAGGTCTACTGAGACTCTGTATAATATATGACCCAGTAAAAATGTCTTTTCACTAGAAAACAGAAAACTGAACTTGGTGTCATTTTCTACTGGCCCATTTTCCTTTGAAATTCTCCATTATGACTAAAAGAATCTCATCATCTTACAAGATCACGTCACCTATTGGACTCATACTTCAACAGGACCCTCTGTCCCTTAGAGCTCTTTTAACTGGAGGGCAGAGAAGAGGGCTTCTCCCAGCTCCATTTAAGGAGTGCACCCAGGCCAGATGACTTTTTATTTCCTTTGAGCTGCAAGTCCCATCATGACCCCTCCCCATATTCCATGGCCCCTTCTCTCAGTTTTGTTGTCTTCCCTCACTGGATTGTAAGCCTCTTAAGGGCAGAGACTGTCTTTCTTTTTGGAAACTGTATATTTATTAATTTGCACAGTGCCTGGCAGTATAGTAGATGCTTAATAAATGCATTAAGATAAAGAATTCAACTACAAGATTATATGTTAGATAACCTAATTTTAAAGGAACCATAGTAGGTGAGAACTAGAAGGAGACTTAGGGGAATTACCTAATTTAATTGTGCAACTTATGTCACCAATCATTTCCATAATGAAGGACTACTTGTAATAATCTAGCATCATAACTTCCTAAATTAGGAAACTGATTCTCAAAGAAGTTAAATGACTAATCCAAGGTGACATGGGCTAATTAAGGATAAAATTGGGATCTCTAGTTCAGATCCCTAAGGAGCAACTTTTTTTTTCTTTGGTAGATTATTCTGTTTACAGTTTCAGGTACAATAACTATTTTACTTCTTTTAGAATATTATTTTGGAGATTCTGGAAAATATTATCTTGGGAAGAATCTACAAGAGAGAACACCCAAAATCTAGAGCATGTTTATATCATGGATCCCTTTGGCAGTCTGATGAAATCTATAAACTTCTCCTAAGAATAACATTTTGAAATGAACACAATGATAATAAAAAAATGAATAAACTACTTAGGGTTTCCAAGTTCTAATTATTTTGAGATACAGTTACTAAAATACAAGTTACTAAATACAAATTCTAATTATTTTGAAATACAGTTACTAAAATACTAAAATACAACTGAAATACAGTTCCTAAAATACAAGTTACAAATGCTTGATATATTGTAATTTAGACTAATTCACTCCAGAATTTGTACTCCTCCTCATACCAGGGAACATTTTTGTTAACTGAAACTCAAATATGTAAAGCTAGAAGAAGGCAACGATGACTTTAAAGAGATGGGTATCAAAGGATATGACCACAATTTTCAGATGCAGACATCAAAGCTATGCATAGTCATAAGAAAAATAGTCTAAATCACTACTGAATAGAGAAATATAAATTAAAACAACTGAGGTGCTACCTGATACCTAACAGAAAAGGAGAATAATAAAGGTTCAAGTAGATGTGGGAAAACTGCAACATTAATACACTCTTGGTGGAGTAGTGAAGTGCTCCAACCATTCTGGATAGCAATTTGGAACTATGCCTAAAGGGCAAACTGTACATACCCTTTGATCTAGCAATATTATTTCCAGGCATATCTCAAAGAGAATATAAACATTGGAAAAGGGGTTGCATATACAAAAATATTTATAGCAAATCTATGGTGAAGACCTGGAAATTGAGGGGAGGCCTATCAGTTGGGGAATGGTTGCAAAAGTGGCTTATGAATGTAGTATTGTGCTAAAAGAAATGATGGACAGGTAGATTTCAGAAAACTAGGAAAATTATGCACAGTTAGAGCAATATTGTGCGATAAATCAACTTTGATTGACTTAGCTCTTCTCAGCAACACAATGATCCAAGACAAACACAAGGACTCATGATGGAAAATGCTATTCATATCCTGAGATAAAACTTATGGAATCTGAATGCAATTGGAAGCACAAAATTTTTCCCTTTTTGTGGTTATTTTTTCATTTTATCCTGTTTCTTCTCTCATAATTTGAGTAATATAGAAATATGTTTTATATTATTGTACATGTATAAGCTATATCAGATCGCATGCTATCTTGGGAAGGAACAAGAGGAAAGGGGAAAAGAGAAAAATTTATAACTCAAAATCTTTCCAAAAAATGAATATTGAAAAATATCTTCCCAAAGCATAATGTAATTGGAAAAAAATAAAATATTATTAAAATTTTAAAATAATAAAATAGAAACTGTTACAAAAAAGAAAATGGGGAAATTCATTAAAAGAGCTAAGGCATGGAATTAGAAACTATATAACAGGGGTGGCCAGGTGGCGCAGAGGATATAGCACCGGCTCTGGAGTCAGGAGTACCTGGGTTCAAATCCAGTCTCAGACACTTAATAATTACCTAGCTGTGTGGCCTTGGGCAAGCCACTTAACCCCATTTGCCTTGCAAAAACCTAAAAAAAAGAAACTATATAACATATTCCTTATTGGAGGTTGTCAAAGAAACAAAGGGACTGGAAGATCTGTGAAGCCTCTACCAGATCTTTAGGAAAAAATGGTATTGTGCTTCATATCAGATGGTTCAAATTCAAATCCTGGCTCTGTTCCTCACTTGTTGTGGGACCCCTTGATAAGAAAATCATTTCTCTTGCTTTAATTTTCTCACCTGTAAAATAGGGGTTAGACTAAATCACCTCCAAAGTCCCTCTTGACTATTAACAAGTCTGTGATTCTGTATAACCCAACAAGTGCTTCACAAAACTTCACTCATTCTCTTAATGTCTTTACTGAAGATTGTTAAGAAGTGAGTATTTGATTACAATGTCACACAAAGAGATGAAGACTGGGCAAGGCTACCATTGCTATACAGCAGCAAGTCTCTCAATATAATCCTTTTTTTTCTTTGTATGCTCTCTCTCATGGCAATATATATATATATATATATATATATATATATATATATATATATATATACACACATTATTTGGTGGAATATATACAGTATTTAGTAGCCAAACTTGGTGTCAGGCAAATTTGAGTTTGGAACCCATCTCAGACACTAAAGGTCTGGCCCTTGGCAAGTCACAATTTATTTTTCTGGGTCTCAGTTTCCTTACCTATAATATTTGTGTTCACTGATCCTTAAGGTAATTCCTAGTTCTAAGTTTATGATTCAGTGATCAACTCCTTGCAGATGGTTTAGATAGCTCTGTCTAGATAGTCCATTGGATGTTCAAACTCATTGTCATGAAATGAATGTATAATCCTAGATTTTTCCCATCCTGCTTATGATACCATTATAAGGCACCTTAGCTCAAAATTTCCAAATCACCTTTGAGTTTTCTGTCTTCTTCACCTCTAAAATCAAATCAGGTTCTACTTCATATTGATTGTTCCTCTGTAACATTAATCTATTCATCCTCATCTTTCAGCTCTCACTCTTCCTGTCACATTAATTAAGGCACCTGCTACCTCTCATCTATGTACTGTAACAGACTTCTCTGTCTGGTCTCCTTATTTCTGTCTCCCAAACCTCTGATGATTCTCTCTTGGTCACTGATGTAGGGAATTCTGGATAAGGAAACCAAAACAGATTTGCAATTCTCCTGCTATCTGCTAAGACTGCTAAATAGTCTTAGAGAGTTACATGGGATAGAGAGAGGTTGAATAATTTGCCTGAGGTCACATATCCAGGTATGTATAAAGGTGAGATTTAAAGTCTGAGGTCTACCTTCTATCCATAGCATATGCTCAATAAATGTTTGTTGAAGTGAATTAAATTAATGTTAAGTATTTCCAAGGATTCTTCTAGAGGAAATATGACCCAAAACTGTCTCCCCACACATGCCCTCCAACCAGTCCTGTCTAAATGAATGAATGGCAACTAGGAAGAGCTCTGTTTCTACATGTGTTTATTGATGGATAGGCTCACAGAAGCAAATGGGACTGAAAATGCTGAAAAAAAGATAGCTGTCAGACATCTATCAAATCAATCTGAATCAATTAACAATTCAAAGTCATTTCATCAAGATGAATAGGTACCCTTCATTGATGTGCAGCATTTGGTGAGAGACAGAACTTTAAGGTGAGTGGAAAAAAACACTGAGACATCACATTTTCTGAAATTTAGATGTGTGTTTTTTAAATGTATGTCTTAAAAGAGGCAGAGGGAAAAATAAATTTTATGTGAATTCCCCAAAGCATAAGAAATTATGACATTTTCTAGACTAATATTAATTTTTTAGGTTTTTTTGCAAGGCAAATGGGGTTAAGTGTTTTGCCCAAGGCCACACAGCTAGGTAATTATTAAGTGTCTAAGGCTGGATTTGAACCTAGGTACTCCTGACTTCAGGGCTGGTGCTCCATCCACTTCGCCACCTAGCCACCCCCAACTAATATTAATTTTGAAAGCATTATGATAGAAAGAACAAAGTTAATAAGTACTCCTATAAATAGAGAAAGTACTGTCATGGAAAACTCACATTTTATCTCACACACATATCCAAAAATCAATTTTATAAATATCTGAAAATTCTGTTCCCTACCTAAATAATATTGTGAACTAGAAAAATATTCAAACATATAATATAAAAATAAAATTAAAAATTTGTTGTTGGTGATCCAGATTCATCATTTCAACCATATGAAAAAAAACTTACCACATAACAGTTCCCTCCATTTTATCCACATCTTATTGACTTCAGCAACTGTCTGAGGCACTGTGTCAGTCAACTTTCATGATAACATAGCTAATAAGTTTCAGCAACAGGACTTGAATCCAGGTATTCCTGATTCTAAGGCTAATGTTCTGGCCACTCTGGCATGTGGATAATAACTCATTATAAATTTAATTTTACACAAAGTTTGTTTGACCCAAAGGATATTGGAATTAGTATTCTTATTTGTCTATTTTGTTGAATTTGCCTTTATCTTCCCTCTCTGGAATGTATGTAGATGCACAATCTCTCACATTGGCCTTAAAGAATCTCAATCTCTCTCTCTCTCTCTCTCTCTCTCTCTCTCTCTCTCTCTCTCTCTCTCTCTCTCTCTCCCAGACTGAAGTTTAACTTAACCTTCCTATAGATTTATGAGTTTGAAGACTGTCAGTTTCCTGCTGGATGAACCATCAAACTGTAAGGTTTCAAAAATACTTAGTTTGAATACTAATATAGCTTCTTTAAAAATAGGTCAGACTGGGGGTAGGTGAGGATGCAGTAGATAGAGCACTAACCCTAGAATCAGGAAAATGTGAGTTCATCATATCCAGTCTTAGGCATATACTAACTGTGTGACATAATAAAAAAAGTCACAATCCCAATTGCCTCCCAAACAAATAAACAAAAGAATATTTGTATTCTCTCTAATATCTCAAATATTACCTCCACCCCTTTTTTGGGGGGGGGGGAAATCTGTGATCTCCTCAAGGGAACATGTTTGAGTGAGGTACTAAATCTTATTCACTTTTGTAACTTCCCCATTGCCTAGCATCAATAGATAGTAGTTTATTATATATTTAATGGTAAATCCTATTAAATAAAATAAAAATTAAAAATACTAGTTGGTGGAATGGATAGATAAATGAATGAAAATATTAACTCATGAAATGATGTTTTTGGTATCTGCAGTGTTTCTGTGTGTGTGTGTGTGTGTGTGTCTGTGTGTGTGTGTCTGTGTCTGATGTCTTTTTGTGCATCACAGTAAGATGACTCTCCATATCACTGAGGGAATCTCTCAATTAGCACACCATTTGCAATATCTTATCAGATTCAGAATGACCTCTACAAAATATAAAGCAAGAAACCTAAACAAATCCTTCTGTTAGCTTGGAGTTGAATGGTAGGGTGCCTTTAATTAATTATTAATTCTTTCCAAGGAAAGACTATGTGACCCAATCTTCCTCTCTTCTACCATTTAAGCTTTTCTCTTTTCTTTTTTTCTTTTTTAATGTGACAAGTACTTCTGTTTGCTTCATAAGATGTTCCATGCATCTAACAGAAAATGAATGAGGCTGTCTCAAGGGTCAGGATGTTCTTCCAAAATTACCTGCCCTGAGGTGGAACCAACAAGAACTCCTACTCCTTTCCAACTGCAGAATTATGAGGAGAAAATTGCCAATACTTTCAAGATTAGAGAATGTTATGACTAATGCATTTCTAAGATAAATTAGTAGAAACACTTTCACATACAGAAACTGGGTTTAAGATGATTTCAGACAGACAAAAAGTACCAAAATAATTTTTTTTCAAAAATTAAAAAGCAGCATACAATAAAAGAGAAATTTATCCTACACATTCTTTGTTAAAGTTTTAAAGAAAACTAAGAAAGAGAGCTCAGTGGACTGAAGACAGTCAATCTTTTATACTTGGATATCCTACAACAATATCCATCCAAGACTCTGAAATAAAAGTTGACAAATGATGAAATCATCCTTATTGAAAAAGCTTTTCATGTTCCTTTAAAAGGTTAAAGTACTTTTCTTCAAGTTAGTCTTCCACATTCTGCTTCTTTTCACCAAGATACAAAATGTGCACTCTCTATTCAGCTAATCAATAAATTTTTGTTTGGAATTATTACTGTATACAAGACCTAAAGCTGTATATCAAGTCTAACAGGGATTTAAAAAGTGACCTGCAAGGCTTGCTCATTATTCCAATGTGACCTAAAATAACAGCAAAGACTAGGTATATTTTCATGTAGATCTTGATGTTATTTAAGAATAAAGTGCTGTAACTTGGAGGATGATGACTTAACTTTTTTTTGGAAAAGATTAAAGATATGAGGTTATGGTGAGTAACAATATCCACCCCAACCTCTAGAATTTCTGTGCAGAATTAAGAATCATTATCTGAAGCAAATGAAGTGATAGGAAATTTAGATCATAATGAACATTCATTACAAACATTATGTCCTCTCTGGGAGGACACACACACACACACACACACACACAATGTTAAAACTACTTCAGAATTGAAGTTTAACTTAACCTTTCTATAGATTTATGAGTTTGAAGACTAATTATCAGTTTCCTGCTGGATGAACCATCAAACTGTAGAGTGTGAAAAATACTTAGTTTGAGGACTAATATAGATTCCTTTAAAATAGGTCAGAATAGGGGTAGGTAGGTGGTTCAGTGGATAAAGACAGATAACTGAAGGCAGTATTTATTCCACCATATATCCTTCTTCTCATGGAGTCAGAACTAGAAGCATATAAATATATATCTACTTATTTATCTTCTTTTGTTTTCTTCCTCATTCTTTCCTTTTTTTCATTATTTTACTTCCCCTCTTTCTTTTTGATTCTTTCTTTTTTCTTCTTGCTTTCTTTCCTCTCTTCTTCCCTCCTTTCTTTTCTTCCCTCCTCCCTTCCTCTCCTTAATTCCTTCCTTCCATTCTTTTTTTTCTTCATCAATCTCTGTCTCTCTTTGTTTTTGTATCAGTTCAGTTAACAATTACTTATTAAGAATTTAGATTAGAGACTGAAAGGCAAAAATAGTTCTACTTTCAAGAACTTTACATTCTAATGAGAATGTAAAATAGAAATAAATAGCTACATACAAGGTACAGCAGAATAGATGGAAGGCAACCTTGGAATTGTAGTTTTACAGAGAAAAGCCTATTGCAGAAAGTGTACTTTAGACTGAAAATGTTCCTGGGGCTAATTATATTGGAGGTTGGCGCATGGGGGTGCTATAGCTACAAAAGCAGAACTAGAAATAGTTTTGTATGGGGCAAAAAGACGTGTGTAGGTGAGGTAGTGGGTAATAAGAGAGAGAATAGTCTCTACTGTCTTTGTAGTTTCAGTGGGAAGAAGTGGTGCATTCAGGAGCTCTTCAAAAGTTGAGGGGAAAGACTAATTTCAGTAAGAAACAGAGAGGTGGAGAGGACCAATCAATTAATAACATTTATTAAGTACTTATCCAATACCTGGTACAGGCCTAAACATGGGATATGAAGGAAAAAAATGAGTCTCTGCTTTGAAGGCCCTTACAATCTTTGGGGGAAGAGCTAAATGGTTTCTGAGATTCTTTGCAGTTCTAAATCTATCATTCTAAAAAAGAATGCCATTCTGTGAGGCAGAAGGGCGGAGAGCATATTGGCATGGGGGATGTCTAGTGTTAAAGAACAGAGACAAAAAAAACTAAGCACTATGCGTAAGTTCATTTAATTGAACTATAAAGTAAGAGCAAGGTAGTAATGTATCATGAAGTGGGACAGCTGGGGCAGAGTTGGGGTCTTAAAAAAAACCAAACAGAATCTGCATTTTATTCTAGAGTATGCTTACCCAGGGATCTGAGAAATGTTTTTTTCTCATTTGATTTGTTGTTTAGTTGCTTTTCTCTGACTCTTCATGATGCCATTTTGGGTTTTCTTGGCAAAGATACTAGAGTGGGGTGCTATTTCCTTCTCCAGCTCATGTTGTTGAAAAGAAAACTAAGGCAAACAGGGATTTTCCCAGGGTCATACAGTTATTAACTGTCTGAGGTCAGATATAAACTCAGATCTTCCTAACTGCAGGGCCTTCCATTCTATTCACTGTGACACCCAACTTAAATTTCATAATACTTTCAATATAATAGTTTTCCTTTGTAATCCTATATATTTTAATATATGCATTAAAAATTTATATGAGAAGGTACCCAGAGGCTTTACCAGACTGCCGAAGAGGTTTAATGCATAATAAACTTAAGTTCTTTTTTAAAGGCAATAGGGAATCAGTAGAATTTATGGAGTTGGATGCCTGGAATTATGGTTACCAAAGGGAGAGGGGTCACCATGGGGAGGGCTCTCACAAGGAGGATATCTCCCTTTGATATCTGTACCCTGGTCAAAGCCCTACTTTCCTATGGCTGGAATTCCTCCTGCTAGAATGTGAGATGAGCTAACTACAAATTGTACCAAAAGGTTCAGTCAGATGCCTGAAGAGCTAAACTTTGACATACAAGAAAAACCTGGGCAAATGGGCTATTGTGAATGGCCAAGAGATAGAACATATAACTCATTGAATTTTTCTCTACTGTGGATAATGATCTATAAAATACAGAGAATAAACTTGATTAGGACGAAATTGAAGAAAAGGTCAGCAAAATGACATGAAGTGAGATGCTTCAAATGACCTTATGTTTCTAGTCCCAAGTCCTAGGTACTGAAAGAATTTGCAGAAGAAATCATGAACTGCTTTCAATAATCTTTCAGAAACTGGAGATCAGTAGAGGTGGTAGAAAAATGGAGACAGGTACAACTTGTCCCAATTTTTAAATAAAGGAACAAAAGACTACTCCAAATACTATAGACTAGTAAGTTTGATATCAATCCTTGACTTTGGAAAGGCAATGCATATAATCAAAAAAGCATCTTGTAGCTTGTGTCACCCAAGGCAAGCCCCTTTAACTCTGAATCTCTAAGGTACCTTTTAGGTTTAGAATTTATTTTCTATTGCTTCCTAAAAATACAAGAATGGGCTTTGCAATCACTAGTTTTTGAAAAAGTAACAGGGATTGTTAGGAATAAATATGTATATTAATAGTCATAGCTAACTAACCCAGAGTCTTGATTAGTGGCCAACTTAGAAGAAAATCTCTAGCAGTACACTTACTTTGGGGTTCTGTCCCTATTCAATTCTAGCTATTCAATTTTTATTTTAATCAATGACTTAGATTAAAATATACTTATAAGTCTGTGAATTACTTAAAGCTAGGAGGAATAGTCAAGAAGTGGGAAGGCCAAATAAAGAATATTTAAAATCTTAGCAGAATGACAGAATACTAGAAAGATAAAACTAAAAAAGAGGACAAATATAAAGGTATATAATTAATTTTAAAAATCAGCTATACAGGGGCGGCTAGGTGGCGCAGTGGATAGAGCACTGGCCCTGGAGTCAGGAGTACCTGAGTTCAAATCCGGTTTCATACACTTAATAATTATCTAGCTGTGTGGCCTTGGGCAAGCCACTTAACTGCATTGCCTTACTAAAAAAATAAAAAATGAAAAACTATACAAATAAAGAATGCATATATGTTATGTGGCTTAATGGTATTATATTTTAAAAAGACTAAAGGATTTTTAAAAAATTGGAGATTCAATATATATTAATAATGTGATGTTTCCAAAAAAACTTAATTTGACCTTAGACTACATTAAAAGACTATATTAAAATATAGTACATGCTATATAGTACCATATAGTTTTCATTAATAATATATAGAATTCTTATAGTATATTGAATTTACTTTTATATAGGATAAGATATAATATATCTACTATAGTCAGGCCACAACTAGACTATTAAGGTCAATTCTGACCACCAAATATTGAGTGGGAAGGAAAAACTAGAATATTCTGAAGAGGTCAAGTAGGAGAGTGATGAAATAGTTTCATCTTAGTAATACTATCAAGCAAACAAAGCAAATGGTTTGGCAAATTCCTCCCGTAACTTCCTGTTAGCAGTTTCTTTGTCCTAACCTTTCCTGACCTGTGCTGTAGCCTGCTCATTGCTTGCAAGAATTGATAGTTAAATTTTCAGTAGGAGTGTTTATTACATCTCAGAAATTTGCAAAATATGACTTGATTTATTGTTTTGTTAGCTGTCTAGATTTTAAAGTGACAGAGAAAAATGTTGATAATGAAGAATACATTTAAAAGTATATAGTACAAAAACCTACCTCTATCACCATACACTGGGGAACTCATTGTTAAACATTTGTAAATGTACCACAGTTCAAACTTGATGGAGAAGCTGGGTGCTGGAAGCCCAGCATGGCTGCTCATATCACTTGGATAACCTGGGAGTCACCAAGTATAATTCTTTACTGAGAAGGAAGGGTCTACCAGACCTGACTTGATATTGCTACCTCCACCTGATCTACTAATGTACATTTAGGACTTCTGGACCTTTCCATTTCCCCTGTAGAAACTCACTTGAATGTGTTGTCTTCCACAAATAGTGAGCTCTGGGAGAAAAGGTATTCTCTTTTTTTTTTTTTGGTTGTTTTCCTATTTGTGCTCCAGTACTTAATTCAGTGCTTGGGACAAAGTAAATGTTTAATAAATATGCTTTCATTCAACATAGATGGAGATAAATACTTTTTAAATTTTTTATTTAAGGCAATGGAGTAAAGATTGACTTGTCCAAGGTCACACAGCTAGGCAATTATTGTCTGAGACCACTTTTGAACTTAGGTCCTCCTGATTCCAGGGTGACACTCTATCCACTAATCAACGAAACCATAGATATTTTGAAATCCTGAATAAAGTCATCTAGAAGAAGGATATGGCTCATTCTGTGGCACTTTAAAAATTATTTAGTCTAACCCTTCCATTTTATAGTAGGGGAAAAATTGAAATTACCTGCTTAAAGTTATCATTTGAACCCAGATGTGATTGACTTCAAATTCTGCATATTCCAAGCTGCCCATGCCGTCTCCCTATCCATCATTGGTCAATGGAATCATAAGACTGATAAGATTTAGTGTTAAAAAGGACTCAACAGATTATCCAGTCTAGCCTCTTCAATTTAGAGATGAAGAACTGTGTCAGAGGGGTGAAGGGACTTGCACAATTTGTGACTACATAACCCTCACACTCCTCTACCCAGCATTAACTCAGAAGAAACCCTAACTTTCCAGCCCCTGAAAATTCAGATTCACATAACCAAAAAATCCAAAGGCCAAGGGCAAAGACAAAATGGCAGAATATAGAAAGACAGTGAGCTCCCTACAAAAACTACCAAACAAGAAAAACAACCTCCTCCAAACTGAACTAAAAAAAGCACTAGAATAAATTCTGATCAGGAAATCCAAGAAAAAGTCAGTGAGTCTTAAGTTCACTTAGGAAGAAGGAAAGTAACTTGTGGATACTGGGGAAGGGGTCTAAGGCATGAGTGAACTTCAGGAAGTACTGCAATGCAGGGAGAGGCTGTGGACCAGATCAAATAGAAGTTCTAGATATACATAAGACATTGCAAACTTGTACAGGATGCAGAAACAGGTGCCAAGTTGCAATGTTGTCATTCTGAGGGTCACAGATACAAGAAAGATTGAGGAGGGGAACTGTATTTAGGGATGTTTTCTTAGCTTTTGTATTTGTTGTTGTTCTTTAGGCATTACAAACATGTTCAACTCTTCATAACTTAATTTGGGGTTTTCCTGGCAAATTTACTTGAATTGTTTGTTGTTTTCTTCTCCAGCTCATTTGATAGATGAGGAAATAGGTAAACAGTATTAAGTGATTTGCCTGGGGTTGTACAGCTAAAAAGTATCTGAGGTCAAATTTGAACTCAGTGCTCTATCCACTGCATCACCAGTTTTACAGTTCAGTTTGCATGAAGTTAAATCATGACCTCCATGTACATGACTTCATTTACTATTATCTCAAACACAAATAAAAAGAGTGCTATTCTTTGTACTTTATAAAAACCTTGAAATGGCATGAGTTCTTCATATCCCCCCCCACACCTACCCCCTTCTTTCTTAGAAAAATAAAGCTGCCTAAGGAATTTGGCCCCTGGAGTCAATTATATTATTCAGAGAGATACAATTATTCACACACACACACTCACTAGTAAGAATTGTCCCTTATCCTGCATAAATCCACCATTTAACCATAAACACAAACAAACATCAGGTTCATTGCCATGTCATGGAAAGAACGTTGGATTTAGAAACAAATATGAATCCTGATTTAGTATTTTACTATGTGAAACCTTGGGCAGATAAATTAAATTTTCTCATCTGTAAAATGAGAAGATTCAATAAGATGCTCTCCAGCTCTAAAATCGAGTTCATAACAATGAATATTTTAAAGAAAATAATTCCATTTCTACAAACATGGCATGGAGGCTTTAATACTTGGCATATAGTAAGCATTAATAAATATTTATTGAATGAATAAATATTCAACAATAAACATTTATTAAATGCCTGTTATCTGTTATGTCAAAAATGGTACCCTCAAGAAATTGACATTCTACTAGGGATTATAATGTATACAGGGCTAAGTAAAATCAAAACTTGAATAGGAAGAAATACATAATAACTGAGCATGGGAATGATACTCTTAAATTTCATATGGTAACATGTTTTTGAACTGTTAGAACGGACTGCTGTTGGTTTCTGAAGAAACCAGACAGCTCAATTTCTCCATTACAAGAAGAGAGGCTATCTATGGCCCAAAGAGGGTAGGAGACTTTGCCAAGGTCACAAAATTAATTAGTGGTAGAATCAGATCAAGAACTCAGAATCTCAATGCTATCCCATATTCTCATGCTGGCTCTTATGAATTCTTATATATTAGTTAACTAAACAAATAGATGCTTAAATTCATCATCTCTCCCTTCCCTCAATAGGTTCCAAATTAACATTTTTAAAGCAATATACAAAAAAAACACATTTGTTCTGATTTTCTTCCCCCTCAACTTTTTTCTGTATCCTGCATTTATTTAATAATATAGATGTGTGAAGCAGCATTATCTAATAGTCCTGGACTTGAACTCAGCACATTTTTGTTTCTTCATCATCAAAGGTAGAATTTCCCATGTGCATCTTGGGATCAAAAAAGTATTATGTCTAAACAGGCATTTACACACACATACATATATATACATATATATATATATATATATATATATTTATACATATCTCTATATATCCACATACATATAAGCACATAAATATATGAATATATATGCCCACAAATGTGTGCAGATTTAAGCATTTTCTGTGTAAATACTTATTTATATATGTATATATTTAATATATATTATATATATATATATATATATATATATATACACACACACACACACACACACACACAGAAAGAGAGAGTGTATATGTATACATATGTGTGTGTGTGTGTTTTATTGGACTGGTAATTTCATCAGCATGAAAAACTCCAGGTGTAGAAACTCCAAGGGAGCCAATGTAGGTAGAATGGCAACTTCATAACTTACAGTCCTATAAAGATGCCTGAAGCACAGAGAAATTTGCAACACAGTCCAGTTCATTCAGTCAGTATACAACAGAAAGAAGACTTGAACTCAGACCTTCCTGACTCCAAGGGTGAGGGCAGATATACCTTATTATCTGACCACCTCTTCCTTTATCTGTTGGCAATGACAATGACCTTCCTTTTGTATGGAGGTGGATGATAGTGGTTTGGAGAATGTGGGTATTTCGTTTTCAAGTTTAATTAACTTGGTTGATTTAGAGAATAACCTCTTTTAAAGAATTAGTTCTTTGGGAAAAAGTATTGATGCTCTATTTCAGTTGTTGTTGTCATTTTTCTTTTGTATCCAACTCTATATGACCCCATTTAGGATTTTCTTTGCAGAGATCCTGGAGAGATTTGGCATTTCCTTCTCTAGCTCATTGTTTAGATGAGGACCTGAGACACATAGAGTTAAGTGGCTTTCCCAGGGTCACACAACTAAAGTGTCTGATGAGTTTTCCTGATTCCAAAGTGTTTTATCAACTGCATCACCTTACTGCCCATTAGTGCCATACCCTATCTCTTAAATATAGTTTAGTTTTGTTTAAAGTTGAGTGAAGGTGCTGGATCCTACATGAGCCAATGCTTAAACACCTTTAGTGTATTGCTATGTCTTTTTTGAAAGTTCTTTGCATAATTTTTTACATATTTTGATTTTACTTATATACATACATAGTATATCCTTCTAGATAAATTTAATCTCCTTAAGGGCAGAGAGTTTTCTGGTGAAGTCCCAGGACCTAGTAGAGTGCTTTATACATACCAAGAGAGGAAAAGAATAAGCATTTATTGGGTGCCTGCTATTTACCAGTCACTGTGCTAAACACTTTACAAATATTTTAACATTGAGCATTAGATGCTTAATAAATGATGAATTTAAGCAATCTTAATTTTATCAGTGTAGATACCCTCTACTCTGAGTCAAGAACTCAGGGTCACCTCCATAGCACAATAGACTTTAAGTGGTGAACCCTTTAAATATCCATAATAAATAATGTACAGTGCCAAACAATATGTTCTGAACCCTTCATTTATCACAAGCAAACCTGCCATCATTGAAATGAAAAGCCAATTTCCAATCTGCCAAACATTTCTTGCGTCTTTTATTATACTAAAACAGAGAGTATTTACAGAGCAAATAATCAACAGGATCCTGAGAAGACTAAAATTCTTGTAGGCTGGAGTGAACAAAAAGGGTATTTTTAGTGTTAATATTCATGACCTCTCTTGACATTGCACAGAAATGTGTCGTTAATTTTCAATTCCTAATGGGGAAACATCTGGAAAATTTCTTATCTCAAAAAATATTCACTATCAACAAAATCTATTTTTAAAAAGAACACAAAATATTTCTTATCCAGTAAGGCACGCAAAAAATTACTCTGTTTTGAAAGGTATCTGGAAAAGTAAGAAAGAATAAATCAACCATAATATAAAAGTTTATACAATGTTCTGAAGTTAACTTAGCATGAAAGATGGACTCACAATCAACAGGTTAATATTTCTAGCCTGACTTTCAAAGAAGAAAATATCAGTTGCAGTATTCTCATGTTACATTGGATTTCTAATATAACAAGGGTGATAGTCAAAAAAATGAATGTGACTGAAAAGGAATCAGATAAATTTTATTTTATCACTTCAAATGTAATAACTGCAATGATAATAATGAAGTGATTATTATGTCAGAAATTCTTTCATGGACTGACTGACAGAAGGCGAATTCCCATACTACAAATAGACACACTTTAAAATGAACTTGAGAGCTCAATGGAAAAACTGTATAGAAACTGGACCATTATCTCTGAGATCAAACAGGTACTCTTGATCACCTAGATAAAATTGATCAATAAAATCTTAATAACAGTGTTTTGAATAGATGTCACCATACCCAAGATTCATTATCTCCAAGCTAAATGGAATGAAAAGCTCTAAAATAATATGGAGTCCCAGCAAAACAAATTGATATCCTGTTGGAGGAGTTTAAATGGCTTATTATTCCCATTTCTCTACTGGAATAGTACTAAGGATTTTTTAGGGAATGTTGAGAGAATGAGCTTACATGATGTGCTGGTATTTTTAAAAATTACAAAGAGAGTAGTCATTTTAGTTACTTGTACTATAGTTTGTATAACATTAGATATGAAAGAATAATAGCAGGATAGTGAATTTTCCCAGGACTATTTCCATCTGAATCTCATCAAAAAAAGATGAGAATAAAAGAACAAGGAAGAGAGGTATGATGAAAATAGTAACTGACATTTATCTAGTATTGTGTTGTTCAGTTCTGTCTGATTCTTTGTGAACAACACAATACTAAATAGTGTTTGAAGAATAATTGTGAATGACAAAGTGAATTGAGTAACAAAAATACTCAAATCATTCTCAAAGGACCTATGAAAGAAGATGCTAGTCCCTCCAGAGAAAGAATTAATAAAAAGAAGTATAAATAATAATTCTAATAATAATAAAAGTATGGTTTTAAATAAAGAATAAATATGACAGATAGATAAATAGAGGCATATATCTATACATAGAAGTCTCTAATTATATACATAGAGATAGAGATATAGTTCTATATCTTTCTACCCATCTATCTATCTATCTACATTTGCATCAAATGGTGACCTTCTCTGGTGCAGGGTAGGAGGGGAGAAAATTTGAAACTTACAGAGTAAAAAAAAATTTAATTTAATTTAAAAGAATAATACAGAGCAATAACAGATTAGATGATTTGCCTTCAGTGACACAGTCATTGTCAGGGATGGAATTTGAACCCCATTGTTCATGTTTTTGAGTGACCTCTTTATTCAAACACTATGGGCAAGTATCATTATGAGTCATACATTCTCACTTCTTATTAGAACATAGCTTTTATTTATTTAAAAAAAATTAAACCTTATGCATGAATGGATAGCCGAAATTTCTCCCTGAAAAAAAGTAGATTGAATGTGTACTGTTTCCTATAAAAATGCAGATATTTGCATTTATACAGCAATCTTGCTTTTGTGATTTGTGTATCCAGTCACACCAGGTTGCAGATATATTCTATGGGAAGGACATTTTGAACAGATTCCAGTTAAAATCAATTTAACTTAGGTAGGACTAGTTTTTTGAAGACCTTCTTTCCTCTTTATGCCTACTCATAAATTGTTTCAAACTTTCAGAATAGTGCCAAACTAATTTAATAACAACCCATCATTTGTTAACAGGCTAACTGGTACCAGTGTTCCCCCCAGGTTTCCAGCTTATCAGATCCAAATACATGCCTCCCTAGTGGAATTGGTTAATATCATTATAGCTATTACTGATACTTTTATTATGCAAGCCCATTCATCTCCCCCTTCTCTTCCCTCCTGGTGAACATATGCCTTTGATTTTTTTGAGTGAAGAGAGATGTGTGTATATGAGTGCATGTGTAAAAGAGACAATGTGTGATTATAGAGACACTGCTTGCTTCCGGCAAACACTCCAAATATATACTCAGCAGCCGAAGTTGGTGAAGCAAAAAAGATGAAAAGGGACAGGGATGATGGGAGGGGAGGCACCAAGCAGAGTTCTCACAAGAGACTCAGCAGCCCAACATCTGATCATTAATGTCCATCAAATGTTTTGGCTTCCATCCAGTTCACTAGCATATGGGGAGGGACTGGGAATGGGATAAAGGCCACAGTGCCGACAGGGAAGCAAAGAGCCAAAAACTCTGACTTTCAACTCCACTATTCCAACTCCTTATACTTACAATGTCCAGCTGGGTATTCCCTGGCACAGCAGAAGAGATGATTCCAAAATGCAAACCTAAAAATAATACAAGGGGGAAAATGGAGTGGAGTGACCCTTCAGGGCTTCATGGACTCCATGGAGAAAGAATTCATTAAGCCTTGGCCAGTCTTTTGGTGGTGAGCTTCTGCAGTCTTTTCTCATCTAGTCTTTGGACAAGAAGCAAGTCTGCCACTTGGACCACACATTAAGACTTTTCCAACATAGAAGATTCTACAATAGTTCAATCTCCTTTGGTATAAATTTTTGAAGGTCACTTCCATGTAAAAATTAGACTTTGGAATGAGAAAATGATACTTTAAAATTTGTCTTCTCTGAAATATTTTCATCTTTTCAGTAAAGCAAGCTAGATAGGAGATAATTTTTTGCCTACCAGTCTTTTAGTATATGAATCATATAGGGGATCCTCACCAATTGTTCTTCTAACAAGATTGGAAATCTTTAAATGAGTTTCTACTTTATTAAGCAGATTCAGATTAGAGACAGGAGGCAAATACTAAAAAGGGAAAACTTTGTAACCTGAGGGATGAATTAAAGTGAGAGAGAGTGGGTTTTTTAAAGACATCTACAGGGATAACAAAAAAATTGCCAATATGGAAAAAAAAATTAAATAGAATTTTGTCTGGACAGGACTTTTTAAAATCTCTTAACTTTCAATCATGCCTTGACTTATTTTTAAAATAAGGTCACCTGTTATAGCATATCGGTACTTGGAAGCAAACCATTGTAATTTTGCTGCTACAACTGAACCTCACTACTGTGTCAATGACTGACAGTCTCATTAAGGTTCAGACAACAAGCAAGTTATGACAAACAGAAAGGGAGACCAGTTGATCTCTTGGGGAACAGGGTGGCATTAAACATGAAAATAAGGCACTATTACTACTTGAAATATTTATTGAGATTTGTCATCTTTCAAACATGAGAGTATTTTTAAGTTGATAGTAACTGCTCTTGTTAATGGATCTTATTTTAGAAAGGTTGTTCATACTTGAAAATAGTAAGTAGTTAGTCACAAAGACTTGATAAACATGGTGGAAATGGAAGACTCAGGCTGTCAATAGGTCCTAAAAGACTTCTCTTCTGGTTTATGATGTCTGTAGATACTTTGCAAAAGCAGAAATAAGCCATGTTACTTAGCAAGGATTCACAATTCTGAATGTATTGATGGCAAGAAGAGTAAGACACACACATTCCCTAATGAATTCCTCAAAAGATATAAATAAAAATAAATTTTAAAAGAAGAATTTAAAACTACTACCAACTATTTGAAAGACTGCTCCATATATATTAAGAGAAACTACAGTTCAAACTGACTCTAAGCTTTTATCTTTCGTGCAGCACACTGACAAAGAAAACAAGATGAGAAAGATTAAAGTTGGATATGTTGTGGAAAGTTAGGTACATTAATAAACCAGTGGAGTAGAGCTATGAAGTGTTCCAATCATTCTGCAAAACAAATTTGAATTATGACATGGATAATGAAAATATCCCTACCCTTTGAACAACACACACACACACACACACACACACACACACACACACACATATATATATATATATGTATATATGAATATGTATATATAAAGGAGGAGAATACAAATATCTCAAACTATTTAAAGATGCTTTTATAGTATCAGTACTATATACTATAGTATTTATAGTATCAATTTATATAATGCTTTAGGCATTTATATAGTGCTTTAAAGTTAACAGGGTACTTTACAAACCTATCTTCTTTGATAACTCTGGGAGTTATCATACAACAACCCTGGGAGGTAGGTGCTGTTATTATCTCTATTATATAGATGAGGAAACTGAGACAGAGACTGAGTGATTTTCCCAACATCACACAGTTAGTAAGTGTTTGGGACCAGATTTGAGCTCATATCTTTCTCACTTTAAGTCCAGTGTTGAATCACCTAGTTTCCTATAAATAAAATAGCTGTCTTTTGATTGGGGAAGAGTTAATAAAATTTTGCACTTGAAATTAATGAAATATTAGTGAATCATATAAATGATGTATACCTGGAAAACAGACAAACAGAAGATTTTAGTGAACTAATGGAAAGTGAAGGAAGAAGAACCAAGGAAACAATGTGTTCAAGGACTACAAATATGAAAATGAAAAGGTGAAAAGATATGAAAATTAAATGCTGGCTAATTAAATGAAAAAGCTTGGTTCTTGAGAAGATATGATAATGTATCTCCTTTTCAGAAGTGGAGGACTGCATGTAATATTAAGCTTGGTTGATTTATTAGTTTTTTAAACTTAATTATCTTTTATTTCTTTTTATTTATTATAATGATATTTATATGAATGTGTGTTTGTGTGGGTGCGTGTATATTTATATCTATCTAATCAGTATCTATCTATGGGGGAAACAAACATTTTTTAAGCTTTTTTATATGTCACTCGCTATGCTAAACATTTTGTAAATACAATCTCATTCAATCCTCACAACAACTTTGTAAGGTAGCTTCTATTATTATCCCCATTTATAGTTGTTGAAACTAAGGCAGGCAGAGGTTAAATAATTTACTCAGGCTCACAGAGATACTAAGTGTCTAATGTATTTTGGCAACAGATCTTAAAGATTCCAATCCTAGTGCTCTACCCAACTGTGCCATCTTGCTACACATATATCTATGTACGCATGCACACAAACACACACACACACACACACACACACACACACACACACACAAACACACATACAAAGCCAGTCAACACCTGTGGGCAGCTAGGCAGTGGCACTTTGAGGAGGTTACCTTTCTATGATTTCCTATCCATTCATTGTATCGATGGAGAAAGTGTATTGTGTTATATTATGAACTGCTTGATGTCTTAGTCACAGAACTCTCCCAAGGACTGGACAGTAACAATTTCATCCCAGAATAAGCATCAGTTGTATTCTAACAATATCTTTTGAGCCCTTGACTAATTTCTTATATATTCCTATATCAACAATCATTGGATATTGAGAAAAATCTGAGAAATTCAATACTAAAACCATAAGGCAATTAGATGGTATTATGTTTTGTTGTAAATATCCTTATTATTCTTTATTGTACTGTACTCCATTTCCTGTCTCCCTGCCTTTGCAATGTTTGTCTCCAGTGTCTGGGAAGTAGTTTTCTTGCTCTATGCTGCAGAATTCCTTTCTTCCTTCAAGACCCAGCCTAGTTGTGATCTTCTCCATGAAACCTTTCCTGACTTCCTCAACCACTACTGCTTTTCCTCTGAAACTATCTTGTATTTTATGAACTTGCACTCATCTAATCTCTTTTTATATGTTCTGTATATACTTATATATGTCTTTGTTGCATTCCATTAGAATACAAATTTTTTGGAGTAGAAATCACTTCATTCATTGTAATGCATCTATTATTGACCTGGCACTTAGTAGCTGCTTAATAAATTCTTATTGAATGATTGGTATCTTTCTTTGTCAGGTAATTCTATCTCTTTTGAAATACTAAGAATATTTAGTCATTTTTTGAAATCACTCAGCATTGACAATTCAAATAGCCCAAGGGACTTAAGAAAATTGGAAACTTTAAAAGAAGATTTAAATGCTTACCTAACACTTAATTTTCATCAGTTTATATACTTATGTATAGCAATGCTACTTCCTTCCTCATGTACTCAATATTACTTTATATTTTTTTTAAATGAAAGGAAATTGCAGAATTGGCTTGGAATATCTCTACTCAGTTTGGTTCCAGTTACCAATCTACGTGACCATTAAATTATAAATAGTAAAAATATGACTGGATTTTTGAGATTCCTTGGAGCATTGACTTTCTAAATCACTACTACTTTTTTTTAGGTCCTTGGTATCTGACCACACATTCAGTTTTGCTGATTTTTTTATATCCCCATTTCCCTTGGCTGAACTTATCTCTTGATTTATTGATTGACTGAGTCAGAAGGAACAAGGTGATGAAATAGTTTGCCCAAGATTTCACAAGAAGAGAATAGATTATCTTTATCCCCTTATCCTACTCCATCTAGCCACAAAACAACTCAATAGCACACAATTCTTTCGCTAAAGCATAATATTTCTGCTTTGGTTTGCTCCTCCTTCATTGTCTTAAGTCTAGACAATGTGACTAGGTCAGCAAACCTATGGTCCAAGGACCAAGTGAAGTTTGCTGCTTGTTTTTATAAATCTACCACGTATTTTTGTTTTAAGAATAATTCCTACCTTTTAGGGATATATTTGGTCCTTGAGGTCATATTTGGCTGGTCTGGTCAACCAACAAAACATAAAAGAAGCCCTGGTTTATAGTGTGAGTTGTAATCCTCACCCCGAAAATGTAACAATCGGCTATTATAATCTAACTCAAAACAGGTTCTCTAGAATATCCTAGCTGTGTGAAGAGTGGCAAGTAACTTAACCTCTTAATGCCACAAATAACACTCTAAAATTATAAACTGAAGGTATGCCGCCTGCCCATGGTGATGGAGTTTTCTTAAATTGATAAAGCTTCAGATCAAAACAAAATAAAAACATTGATTTTTGAATAAAAGTAGGATGTAAACTTCCTGAGAGCAGTTTCATATTTTGGGAGTTGATTGAATTAGACACTCATTGTCTAATCTTTTTTTTTAGAGTTTTTTTTTTGCAAGGCAAATGGGGTTAAGTGGCTTGCCCAAGGCCACACAGCTAGGTAATTATTAAGTGTCTGAGACCGGATTTGAACCCAGGCACTCCAGGGCCGGTGCTTTATCCACTACGCCACCTAGCCGCCCCACTCATTGTCTAATCTTGAACTGGTATTATAGACCAATATTCTGATAATAAAGTGATGAAGTCAAAATATTCCTATATTTTCATTGATTTCTAGAGGTTATTGAAACCGTATGTCTTTAATCTTTTCCTTAAATGATCTTGACTTTCTAACCAATGTGACACATGTTTCCATTTCTTTGCCCCCCAGATTTCTGAACCATTTTGTATATGCCATTGATCCACTTTTCAGGTTGTTTTAAATGAATAAAATGAAATATGTGGCATTATAAATGAAATCAATTTGTTGAAATGTAGTTATTAAAATAGTAAACTCCAGAGATCTTATGTTAAGAACTTTTGTTTAACCACTTTTACATTAATTCTAGAAGTGCTTCAGAACAATATCTATGAATAATCCATTTTTTACTTCATCAACTTTTTATTTAACATTTTATTTGTTTTCCAGTTATATACAATAGTAATATGTACCCATCATTTTTTGCAAGGCTCTGAATTCTACAATTCCCCCCCCTTCCCTTCCTTCCCCTTCCACAGAAGGCTGTCTGACAGTCTCTACATTGTTTTTATGCCATACATTGATGTAAATTGAATGTTATAAGAGTAAACATAAGAATAAACATAACCCCCCCCCCAAGAAAATGGAAATCTCAAGAATAGAGAGAGAGCGAAAAAAAATGTACTCAGATTTCAATGTTCAGATTTCAATGGCTCTGTCTCTGGGGTTAGCTGCTTACTTTACCATGAGTCCACTGGAGAAGTTGGTTCAATATTTTTCCCTTAGTTGCTATTAGTAGCTGTACCTCCACTCTATTTCTGTCCACTCTCATTTATTCTATTCTCTCTCTCCTTTCATCCTGGCCCTGTCCAAAAGTGAGTTGCATCTCCCTAGGTCTTCCTTCTCTTCTATCACCTATTCCCCCCTTCCCTACCCCCATTCCCCCTCATCCCATCCCTTTTCTCCCATCCTTCTCCAGGGTAAGATAGATTTCCTCACCCTATTAAGTGTGTATGTCATTTCCTTCCTGAGCCATTTCCGATGACAATGAAGGCTCACTCATTCCCCTTTGCCTTTCCCGCTCCACTCCATTGAAAAAGCTTTTTCTTGACTCTTATGTGAAATCCATCTCCTTTTCCTTCCTCCCAGTACTTTCCCCCATCGCCCATTGACTCCATCCCTTTACCACATCATACCATTAGATTCTTCTCCTTCCTATGTCCTGTCTATATATGTTCCTTCTAACAGCTCTTATAAATGAGAAAGGTCATATGGATTATCAATATCTTCTTCCCATGCAGGAATACAAACAGTTCAGTATCATTAAGGTCCTCATAGTTAGTCCCTCTCTTCCATTCCCTCTATGGTTCACCAGCATCCTGTACCTGGAGATCAAACTTTTTGTTCAGCTCTGATCATCTGGATAGGAAAGTTTGAAAGTCCCCTGTTTCATTGAAAGTCCATCTTTTCCCCAGAAAGAGGATGTTCAGTTTTGCTGGGCAGTTGATTCTTGGTTGTAAACCAAGATCTTTTGCCTTCTGGAATACCACTGAATAATACATTTTGCTATTTACAAATTCATCTGTAGTTCATAATGTGATAGCACTTTCAATTATAGAATTTTACTTTCTAGTCCTCAAGTCTGGTTTGCAAATGTCACACAATCCTAGGAATTGTGGGGACCATGGAGAAAAATAGAATATGGAATATGACTTCTATGTCTATTGTAATATGAACTATTAGGATTATTTGAATTATATAATTGTGCTATATTAAATAGCAATAACAAAAAATGAAATACTGTGAAATTATAACAACCTAGGTTGTTCCCAAAGAAGAAACATGAAAATGCACTTTTCTCTCTTCTTTGTTAGAGCTATTGTACACTATGACTCTACAATATACATATAATGTGCAGGCTTAGTTGCTTTCTTGGTCAGATTTGTCAAACAATTCTTTTCCCTTTAAAATTTCTGTTAAATGGTTTTGCTTTCAGGGAGAGGATGGAGGACTATTTTGAGAAATGAAGGCACTAAAAAGGCAAGATATATCAATAGAAAATTTAAAATTATGCTACATTAATCCCATATCTATATACATTTGATCAATCCTTTTTAAAGAATATTGAGGGTTGGGGCGGCTAGGTGGTGCAGTGGATAGAGCACCAGCCTTGGAGTCAGGAGTACCTGGGTTCAAATCTTGTCTCAGACACTTAATAATTATCTAGCCGCGTGGCCTTGGGCAAGCCACTTAACCCCATTTGCCTTGCAAAAACCTAAAAAAAAAGAATATTGAGGGTACTATTAAATTACTATGCATTGAATAATTTCATGTAGAGAATAAATAGGACACAGATTGGAATTCAGTAGTCTCTGTATTTTCCTGGTAGTCAGAAAAAGGAAAGGGGGCAGAATCATACTTACTCACTGCTAAAATGTCTTCCTTGATGTAGTTTAGTATGACTGACATAATCTCAGCATATTTGGGAGAGAATGGTTATTAATTGGCAATAATTCTGAAGAACTTTTGAATCTAGTTTCTTCAATGGAAGCAGTTACTGCCAATTATACTTTTTTTTTTTTTTTTTGCAAGGCAATAGGGTTAAGTGGCTTGCCCAAGGCCACACGGCTAGGTTATTATTAAGTGTCTGAGGCCAGATTTGAACTCAGGTACTCCTGACTCCAGGGCCGGTGCTCTATCCACTGTGCCATCTAGTTGCCTCCTTCTTGTACCTTCTTTACACACACACTGCAACTACTATCATTCAAGTCCTCTCACTTAAACTTTTATAATAGCTTTTCCTAACTGGTCTTCCTAATATTAAGCAATCTCCTCTTCAGTCCATCCTTCCTATTCCTAATAGATTAATCTCTGACCACATTTAATTAGTCTATTCCAAAACTATTTCATGGTTTCTCATTACCTATCAAATCAAGAATTAGGCAGTTATGTGGCAAAATGAACAGAATACTGGATGTGGAGTCAGGAAGATCTAAATTCAAAAATAGCCTCAGATAACTTACTATTTGTGTAACCCTGAACAAATCATTTAACCTTTTTCTCCTCAGTTTTCTCTTCTATAAAATGGAAATGATAATAGCTTCTACATCTCAAAACTGTTGTGAGGACAAAATGAAGTAATAATTATTAAGCTCTTTGTAAATTTTAAAGTACTATATATGTTCACTATTATTGTTTCTAGAGCTTTGTTACTATATAAGTATTAGATAGAAAAAGATAAGTAAAGTGTCTTGCAAACCTGAAAATATATATGCAAATTAGCTTTTGCTATCATTGTGATTATTATTATAATTATGAGTATCATTGTTATTGTTATTACCAGCTCTCAATCTAGATATTCAAGGCCTCCACTACAATTGATTCCAAGCTTACAACACCTCATCATAGACAGACAATAGCTACAGGCAAACTATTTTAATTGACACTTGTTTTGAACTTTTGCTTACTTCATCATTCATCATTTAATTTCAAATCCCTTTCTATTTTGATCTTGCCTCTATGGCCCAATTCGTATCCCATCTTTTCCTCAAAGCCTTTCCTGATAGTCTTTCTTTCTGCACAGTTATACTTTCTTACAGTGCTTTGTCTGTATGTCTTTGTTCTTACCTGGCAAGGCATTAGAAAGACATCTTCATGAGTTCAAATCAGACTCCATATACTTATTATGTATCTTAGATTCTTACTTGTGACTCTGGGCAAGTCACTTAACCCTATTTATCTCAGTTTCTTCATCTATAAAAATGAATTGGAGAAAGAAATGGAAAATAACTCCAATATCTTTGCCAACAAAACCCAAATGGGATCAGAAAGAATCATACATGACTGAACAAGAACAAATTCTTCCTCTCATCAGGGCTATTTACATACACTTCTCTCCCCGATATTAGATTATAAGATTCTTGAGAACAAAATCTGTGTTTTACCTCATCCCAGAGCCTAGCTTGGTGGTTTGTAGGGAATGGAATCTTACTATAAAGGTAATGAAAGAAAGAATATTTTTTAAATCTTTTTTTTACTTTATTGGCTTTATATATTTCCTGTCATAGGATATTCTGGTTAAATGTTATATAAACCAGGATATTTTGTGTATTCATGGAATAATCCTTGATAAACTTTTTCAATTACATGGTTGGCGTCTTTAAAAATAAACAGCAACCAAAAAAAAAAAAACCCTAACTTTGCTCCTTGCCATGTTCTTCTAAGGATAAACAGTGATATCCTGAAGAAATCATTTCCAAATTATCTCTGGGACTAGTTCCAAATTTATTCATGGTTGAATATGGCCACTTTAGATACAATTTATATTTATAACACTATGAGGTTTGCAAAACACTTTCTGTAGATTGTTTCATTGGACCATGATGTAGATTAGAGATCATTATAGAAATGTTTGTATAACTCAGTCACATTGGCTTTTGTCCCCTTTATTTTTTTAGTGTCACTGGGATACTTGATTTAAATTCTATGTTGTTCACTCTGTTCATTATCTCCTTCCTTAGATCTACTTTTCTTTTGCTTCCTCCTAAAGTTCTTATAGTTTTCTTTAAACCCTCTACTAAATATTAGGCAGGATTCATATTTTTCATCACTTCTACCTTCAATTTTCCCAGGATTCTTCTTGATTAATTTTCATATTTTATTTATTAATTTTTCTCTACTAAGATACAATTAGAGGCTTCTAGAATGATACTTATGAAAAACTGTCTTTCATTTGAGGATCTATATGGCTAAGTTCAGAGACAATAATCACTGGAAGTTTGGTAGGATTTTTGGAGGAG
The DNA here is from genome assembly GCF_037893015.1 of Macrotis lagotis. Taxonomy (NCBI): domain Eukaryota; kingdom Metazoa; phylum Chordata; class Mammalia; order Peramelemorphia; family Peramelidae; genus Macrotis; species Macrotis lagotis. The sequence goes on from NC_133666.1 coordinate 146,694,774, forward strand.
GGGAATGAGGCAGAGCACAGGCACACTCACAAAGACCTGTTAGTGGGGAGAATCCTTGGTAAAATTAGAGGGGTGGATGAGAAGGTCTCTGAGTTCCCTTCCAGTTGTACATCTATGATTTATAACAGATCCTGAACTTGAAGGGACACAAAAGGTCAAAGAATCTAATCTCTTTATTTGATAAATGAGGAAACTGAGGAAGTTTATGGGATTTACCTCAGTTTACACAGTTAGTAAGCATCATAAGTAGGTTTTGAATCATGTTCCTGGATGCATTCTCTCCTTTTTCTACTTTACTACAAGTATACAAGGAAATCACAAATTCTTGAAATATTCCTTATTTCTATAATCTTTCAGATAGTGCTCATTTTTGCCCTGCTGATTAATAATAATAATTGCTGACATTTGTGGATCATTTATTTTAACCACAATGTATTTTGCAGACATTATAACTTCTGCTTTGCTGAGCTAATTATATAAGGAATATTCCAAACTGCCTATTCCACTTTTTTCTTTTGTAGTCAGAATATCCCCCCTTCAAAAAAAGAAAGAAAAAAATATAGTTCATTTAATTGCTGCTTCTATTTTCCTTCTGCTTCTATTTTCACATGATATGATTTTATCTTTCATTTTGATATCATTTAACTTTAACTGATGATAAGCAACATTTTTATCTATTATTAATCATATTATTTAACCATCAAGGAATTTGCTGTTCATATACCTCGGTATAGTAATGATATAGCTCAGAATGACTCTGGGATTACCTGCTACCTAATTCCCTTTGAAAAGACATACATATAATTTACATGTGCCTGGTGATGTGATGAGTTCCCCATCTATCCTATTCCATTTGTCTCTAAACATTCTACGTCACTTTCCACATGTTTAACAAATGTGCTAATCATTTCTTGAAATAGATATAAACATAAAATATATGAAAATATATGTGTATGTATATAAAATGATATTCCCTGTAGTATATTCTCTAATTTCTCTCTTCTTTTATTTCTTAACACTAGAGACACCTAGAAGTTCACAGGAGGTCAAAAAAAATCCCAGAAATGAACCAGGAATAAAACTCAAAAAGAAGCCTAGGTCAGAGAAATTACATTCTAATAAACTGAATGAATGTGCAGATTTGATTTCTAAGACACTGTAGGGCATATTTAAAAGATCAAGGGGGTAATCAGAGAGGCATTATAGCATTCAAAAGGGGCCAGTGTTCCAATTCTCAAAAAATGGAAAAAAAGATGGAAACTGTAAATTGCAATTAGTGTGCTTAGTTGTGATTTTTTGGAAGGTCATGATTCCTGACTTTTAACCAAAAGATCTTATGACAAGGAGCCAAATCAGACCTCACAGATATTGATACTGGGTAGGACAAGATTTGGCACTAGAATATAGCACTGCATAATATCTCTAATTAAAAAAAAAGATTGCAAAAAAGGCAAGTAGTAAGGAATACTAAGTTGATAAACTCATTTTTAAGGAGAAATGGAGGGGATAAACAAGATAGAGAACATTTGGGCAAAGATCTTTGGAACTATAATTAAAAACTGTCATTAGAATGCAAATACCACTTAGAAAGAAGAAACAGCTCACAAGCCTGGCATGGAGGCTTAGTATAATAATTATAGTATTGATTGGTTATTAATCAATTATATTGACATCTGCTGGAATTCTCTGTCAAATGCTATAATGACAGTATCATCCTTTAGAAAGTGAAGAAATCAACAGGAGAAATATTCAGAAACTAATTCTCACCAAAAAAGCAGCAGCTAATCCATGTAAGTGATGAGAACCATGGGGAGATGTGGTGACTGAATCTTAGAGTGTGCATAATAATAGAGGAGAAGAGGAAAGTCAGAAATAGCTCAAAATGTTATATTTTATTTCAGGAGAGTAGGTTTTTGAAGAGTTAAGAATAAAATGGGTAGAATCACATGACTTAAAATTCTACAAAGGAAATCAACACAGAAGTAATAAAATGCTTCAAAGAAAAATCTCAAGGACACAAAGAGAAATAATTCTCATAAAAGGGAAAAGGGGAATTGCCCAAAGAGTTTGATAATACACAGGAAACTCCTTAACAAATATAATTTTTAAAATATGTATAAAAGTGAGGACAGGGAACTAAGGATGATGATGATAATCCTATCCCAAAATTATAGTGGTAGGACTATTCAAACCGAGAATGAGCTGAGATTGGGGGTAGGGGAATATTAAGAATAACAAGAAGAGGAACAACTAGGTGGTACTGTGCATAGAGTCAGGAGGCCCTGAGTCAGGAGGAGTTCAAATCAGAAACTTAATAATTGTTTGGCTGTGTGCCCTTGGGCAAGTCACTCTTAACCCCATTGCCTTAAATAAATTAAGAAAAAAAAAGGATAACAAGAAGAGGTTTTTGTTTGTTTAAGCCATATTGCGGGGGGGGGGGGGGGGGGAGAACTTATAAGACTACTGCTTTGAAAGGAGGAGATAGTAAAGGATGAGGGAGAGAAAATAGAACTACTCAACTTACTTCAAGAGAAGTAAAAAGATAGCAAGAGAAGACCTAGCTGACTTTTATGAGTTCAACAAGCCTGAGCCATATGAATTACATCCTAGGATACTGAAAGAATGTGAAAATTTGGATTTCTGAGTCATTTTAGAATGTATTTGAAAAAAAATCAAGGTTAATGAATGAGGCCCTAAAAAAGGGGTCAGTATTCCAATTCTCAAAAATAGAAAAAGATGGAAACTGTAAACTACAAGCATGTGCTTAACCTTTATTCCTGGAAAAAAATTCTAGAATATACTACTAAAGGGATGGCTAATAAATATCTAGAAAGGGATGTAATAATCATAAAAGTTTCAGTAAGGTCTCATCAAACAGAGGTCAAGATGGGACAGTAATTCACTTTTAGATGTAATCATTTTTTCAGTTTGTTTTGCTTGTTATTTTTCTTTAATAAAAGGAAGGTTAAAATGCTGACTGGCATACCAAATATCATGTGAAAAGTAGAAAGCATCAATAATTTATTTTATAAAATCTGGTCATACTATACTAACCTCATTCTGTTTTTCAGTGTTTCTAGACTGGTAGATGAGAGGAAAGCTGTAAATATGCTATAGTTTCCCAATAGAACTGACCTGTGGGATTTAATGAAAATGTTTATTTTATTCTTGGGGCCAGTTAGGGAGATATGGGCTAGAATACAGGACAGTCAAGTTAACTTAAATGTGGCTAAATAAATCATTCTACATCATCTTATTAGGAAGTCATCAAAGGAGTGCCCTGCAAAAACTGTGCTTACATATGTACTGCTGAATTCTTTTGTATTTTCTTAAATCAGACCCAGATAAAGGCTTAGGAAGGAAGGCAACAGGTAATTTGTTGGATGACAATCAAGGTTTAAGGAGATGTTGATTCATAAGAACATTGAACTAAATACATTAAAATAAATTTAACATGGATGGATGTGAAGCATTACACTTGGGTTCAAAAATTAACTTCGCAAGTTCAAGAATAGGAATTCTTGCCTAAGTAGCAGTTTTGAAAAAAAATCTGCATCTTTTAGTAAAGGGCAAATTCAATATTTGCAAATGTGAAGTATTTTAAAGGATTCATGGTGTCCAGGACTAGAAGGCAGCCTCCTTTTAAAAAAATATTAGTTATAGGGGGTTGCTAAGTGGTGCAGTGGATAGAGTACTGGCCCTGGAGTCAGGAATACCTGAGTTCAAATTCGACTTCAAACACTTAATAATTACCTAGCTGTATGGCCTTGGGCAAGCCACTTAACCCCATTGCCTTGCAAAAAAAATCTTAGCCAGACTTTATTTGGAATATCGTGGATATATTATATTATATTATATTATATTATATTATATTATGAAGGGCATAATTTGAAAAGTATCTGAAGTGGGGAAAGAAGTATGGTGAAGAATCTCTTGTTATACTAAAGATGAAACACAGATTAGGATGCTTTGTTATCTGATACACATCACTGGATACTATTACCCTTGATGAGATAACAATCACAACACTATTAATAGAACTAAATATTTTCATTAAAAAATGGAAAGTACTATTTCAGTTTTGTTACCCTTTGCTTTCTCAAGGACAATGACTTCATTTGATATCACTGACACACACACACACATACACACAAACACACAGACAAACATTTTCAATGACTCCATTAGTCTAATTTTCAAAGACCTCTTCCTTTAACCTTATTTTCCCAGATTACTTAGTAACTGATTACAACATTAGCAGCCATCAATTCATTTTCTACTATATTTAAATTTGGGTGCTAGCTTCATTCCCTTTACTGTCCCTCTGCTCTCCTCTATAATCTATTACCAAATTCTGTTAATTCCAGATCACAGTGTTTTACATACCCTTCCTCTATATTCCTATTGTTTCTACTTTAGTTCAGGTCCTCATCATTCATTACCAGTACAATCTAATAGCATTTCAGTATAATTTGTTAAATTATATTGAATTATAATTTTATCCACTTTATCTCTTTTCTCCAATCTATCTTAATACTTCTGTAAACTAATACTCCTTTTGCATAAATCTGGTCATGCCATTTGATAGTTTAACACCCTTCAATGACTTGTTTCCTACCAAGTTTAAATATTTATCCTAATGCATATTAGGATTCTCTAGGATTTGTTATCAATCTACCTTTCCAGCTTGATCTCATACTTCTAGTATATATATGTATGTATGTATATATATATATATATATATATATATATATATATATATATATATAGTAGGCAGTTAATACATGTTATCTGGAATACCTATACCTATTACTTCTATTGAATTTCTACTCATCCTTTAAAACCTACTTCAAATGTCAAGATTCCCTCCTCTTATTAATGCTTCCCTGATTCATCCAATTATTGATAACTTCTCATACACTAGACATCACACAGTATTTAAATTTTTTTCTATCTTTGATTAAATTGAAGAATTATCCTACCCTTAATATTAAATCTTATCAAAAGCTGGGGGGCCAGTTCCTAGGCCTTCTTAGGGACTATTGTAAATTTACTGTAGTTTATCTAGGATTTAGTAAAGATTTAAAAAGAAATTCTCATTCTATTCTTGGAGAGATGGAGAGATAGGGGCTAAAATATAATACAATCAAGAGTAGACTAGAATATGAAAGAAATTCATATTCATATTCAGACTCAAAGAAAAATCATAAATGCATTCAAATCCTGACCTCTATCCACCCTTCCAGTTATGTCATATAATTAACCTTCATACATATTTTGGTCCAGATCAAATTGGTCTTATTGTTATACTCTCATACCTGGTTCTTCATCTTCCAATCTCCATACTTTGGTGCCAGCTATATTCCATTTCTCCCTCTTCTTCTCTTCCTCTTAGAAACCCTAGTTTTAAGAGTTAGCTTAAGAACCACTTTGTTAATGAAACCTTTCCTCATCTCAACTGTTAGTAACTCCCATTTTGTATGTACTTTATGTGTAATTGCTGTCTCTACCATTTCTTTTTTGAATTTTAGAAAGGTTTTATTTATTTTCAGTTTTATAACTTTTGCCCCAATCTTGCTTTCCCCCCACCCCCAAGAAGACAGTTTGTTAGGCTTTACATCATTCCCATAGTATGCATTGATCTAAGTTGAATGTGATGAGAAAGAAATCATATCCTTAAGGAAGAAACATACAGTATGAGATACAGCAGAATTACATAATAAGACAATTTTAAAAAATTGAAGGTATATAGAATTTCTTAAGAGGTAGAGATTAACTTTCAATTTTTGTTTTTGTAACCTAGCACTTGGATCAGTAGCTGATACAATATTAATTCTATGTATATGCTTCCTATTTGATCAATGTGATATAATTTATAGCATTTGCTTTGAGGATTTAATTGGTCTTGTCATGTGCCCTGGCTGTCTTAGATGACTAGCATGAATATTCTCACTTGTTTTCTAGTTCCATCTTGTATATTTTTGGTGAGTTTTTTTCAGGCAACAGGTTTAGATTGTCATTATATTCAACATCACCCTTTTCTTACAACTTTCTACAACTTTCCCTATGAAGTGTTGTTTTTACTCTGTTCTTGAAGAGGACCATGAAGAGGATGCCATGACTTGTAAGTAAAATGGATTTAAGTGAGTCTGGGGGATTGAGGAATTGGATTTTATCTCATAGTGAAAATTGTGACATTAACATTCACAGAATGTTTGAATTCATAGGTTTTAAAACTATCATTACATAGTGTTTTCAAACATTCCAAAGATTACCTTACCCCAACCATAGCCACTCCCCTCACACTGTTCAGAAAGTATTTAAGGCCCACTTTGTATTTATTCTGGTAATCACCTTTAGTTTCATACATTGGAAATAAGAACAGATCTTGCCAATTTTTCATCCTGAGAGAACACTGTCTTGCATAATGACTGTTAATTGTTTCATCAATTTTGGTGCATGAGTAGCATAATAAGCATCTTCATGAGGTCAAAATGTTTGCAACAAACATTTGAGTGGTGGGTTTTTAATTGTTTAACTTGGAGAAGAATAAATTGCCGCTTGCTGACTTGAGTCTGGCTTCATCTAAGGAGTTTCTAATAGGGTCAAAATCCTTGTACTAGGAAGGAGAATAATGGCTGCAGGGCATCATGATGGGTAATGTAGTCATTGACCCATTAACAATCCAGGAAGCACAAGATTCCTATACTCTATGTGGTAAATCTATGTGAAGGACCCCTCCCCCCCCAAAAAAGAGAGTTTGCCCCTTTTTTGTTCAGTGAAAACTGTGGTGTTCAACATTAACTAAGTGGGAAGGTCTTTATAAGAAAATCTCCATAAAATATGAGCTATTATTAAAAGCAAAGTAGTTTTTATCTTCATTCTGACTACAGGTTTGAATATCAATATCAAGTCTGAAGATGTTTCTAATATGTGGATATGGTTAAATATGTTTAATTTTTAGAAATAATTTTTTCCTTTTTCAAAATATGTCCCATCTTATTCACAAAAGGATTTTAAATGTACAAATATCTCAGTGGGATCTTTCTTCATTTAAAACCACCAAACCAAGTAAACAAAAGAATCCTTTATGCAAACTATTCCCTTCTTGTTTGCTAACAAAAGATATATATCAACACTCCCCAGGACAAATAAAGCAGCAGCCCAGAGTGCAAATGCCTTTTTGTAGATAGTCCTTGGAATCACTTTGTTACCATCAAATGAAAAACAAAAGAAAATAAAGACACAAAAGTATGAGAAAATTGTGAATTTCTTTGGGAAGGATATATCTACAAGGCTCTCCAGCTTGGGAAGAGCTGGGGGCAGGATCAAATGTTTCCTGTTTTCCTTTATAGGCATGTTTAAATTTCATCCCACTTTTGCCTAGTATATGAATTGAATTTAAGATGACTAGGATGGCTCCTCTCCTCCTCCTCTCTACTTGACATGTAAATACAGGGATGAATAGTGATAAGAAGAATAGGAGAGGTAGGATCAAGAAAAAATGAATTGAGAAAAGTGAGTGTGCAAATTAAAATGACCATACCATTCCTCTTCTCTTTACCCCACACAAAGTCTTATATAATAGTGACTGTGCTTGAGAATGTCATTAAAGAGAGTACGTTGGGAAGGCAGGTGTTACACATCTATTGAGCATTACCCTCTGGCTAACAAGCACTCAGTTTCCTATTATCCCCTTTCTATATGGTCTATTACTCACTCCAGGAAATGTTTGATGTTCCAAATATCACATGTTTTTCTCTTCCTAGGTGCTAACAGCTCCAACATGATTTGGAATGAACTGAATCTAACAAAAAGCTAACTGGCCTTGGGTTTGATGTGACTATTTACAGGAGCATTTAGAAAATACTTGAAATAGTCTAGAGACTATTTAGTCAGTTAAATAAAGTTAGGAAATATGCTTTGTTGGGGAGGAATCTGGAAAAGATATTTTATGACCTATGAACAATACACTGGCAAAAGTATGGTGGAGGAAACCCTATATTACCTTTATTGCTCAAATGACTACAACATATTTTTATGGGTTAAACTTAAGACTCAGATGCTAGTTATTGCTGGCTCTGAATCTACCCTTGGCTGATGCTACTAATTTTATTCAACAAACACTTCATTGTCTGTATTCCAGGCACTTGTAGGTATTGGGATATAAATATGTACATAAAACAGACCCTGTTCTCCAGTTTATAATGCAATTTGGAAGGAAAGACATTTACATATGTGGGATGGAGTAGTCAAAAGAGCACAAAATTTGTAGAAACAATGCCCTTGATTAGATTTCTCATTCTGATACTTTTATATCCTATATGTGCCTGGGTAAGTGATTTTACCTGACTTTCAATTTTCTCATGTGTTAAAATTAAGGTATTGGATAGGGATTCAGGTTCCTTCCAGTTTTCAAGCTATGGTTTAATAAGGGAGCAAGATGAATGTATTGGAGAGGTTTAGGCAAAAATATGGATAAAAATTTGTGGAAAAAAAGAAAGATCATCCGAAGTTCTGATGAGTCATTAGAAGGCTTCTTACTGAAAGAACCTAAAGCACCTGAAGGACTTGAAACCATTTTCTCTCTCTTCCTTAGTTGTAAAATCGTGATTATTTTATATCATTTATATGTTGATATTTTGGGCAAGAATTCAAAACCTAGTTTATGGAGGGTCTGGAGGGTCTGTTGTTTGTTTATTCCAAGCTTTGATTTTTTGAGTATTTGGCAAAATACTTAATCAAATTTGGTTAAGGGAATTCAGCATATTTCCACCTAAGGTTTGAACTCTTTTATCCCAATAATATTCCTTAGGTTCCTAAATATTTAAATTTGAAGTTGAATGTAAATTTTTAACAAATGGGCTATTATTGATTAAATTGTAGGGTATATTATATGATTGCAAGAAAGATATTAGGAATAAATATTTGAACTGTTCTAACTTAAATGGCTCATCTTTTCAACAGCAACCTACAGAAAGAAGAATATGTTTTAATCCAAGGGCTAGCCTAACAATAATCACATCATTTAATTTTACAATCATTTGTTTTTTAGGTAGCTCCAGGAATGAGAGTCTAATTAACTATTTAAAACTTGATCTGGGGGCAGCTAAGTGGTGCAGTGGATAGACCACCAGACTTGAGTCCAAATTTGACATCAGACCCTTACCTAGATGTGTGATCTTGGAGAAGTCCTTGGATGTAACCCTTTGCTTGCAAAAAGGCAACCCCCCCCCAAAAAAAAACTTCATCTCAAGCTGTAGAAGGACTCTAAGATAGCTGTAAATTGAAATAAGAAGAAAAGTTCTCTTTCAAAAAAAAAGAATAAAAGAAAAGAAACCCAAAGTATCTTTTGATCAGGAAATAGCTATAGAACAAATACATTCACTTTTTATTCCATTCCCAACCAGTATCATCAGAGGACTGTAGTAATGACTGCCATATTTTCACTTGGGGTTTTATGACATAGCCATAACAATTTACCTGACAAAGGTGGAGACAAGCTATACTATTTTTTCCACACTGTTATTTCAATGACTAGTTTTGCCCACACATTCTCATGAATTCCCCCTCTCAGAATCCCAGCTGATTATGTAAACCTATCCCTTCACAGTAGATAGTAAATAAATCCCCCACAAGTCCATTTACACTTGGCAAGAGAAAGGTGCCAGAGCTAAGTTAAACATGTTTTTCCCCCTATTTTAACCTATATATACACAGATACTATATGTCAGCATAGGGAACTCCTAAACTGGAAATTCCCTTCACTGATGCAGGTTTCAATATCCTTTGTAGGTATTACAAACTTCCAGAAATTAACTTGAGGCATATAGAGGTCAAGTAACTTGTCTAGGTCTAAATGTCTTGTCAGGGTGGGTTTGAAACCCAAGGTTTTCTGGACTCCAAACTTAATACTTTGTCTAGTATATGAAAATTGACCTGAAGGCATATAGAACTGCAGAACTTTAAAAAATAAAAGGTCTTTGGAAATCCCCTACCACCACCACCATATTTTCCGACCTCTACAAAATGAAAAGAATGAGACCCAGAAAATTTAAATTAAATTAAATTCCTGATGTAATACAGGAAGTTGATGACATGGTCAATGTCTACTTCAGTCTACAATATAACAACACCTCTTAAGATTTAGATAGTTTGTTGCTATTTTTCAGTCATTTTCCCCCCAGTAATATCCTTTTCTTCATGACTCCATTTGGGGTTTTCTTGGCAGATACTGGAATGTTTGCCATTTCCTTCTCTAACTCATTTTTTACAGATCAGTTTTAAGGCAAACAGGGTCAAGTGACTTGCTTAGAGTCACATAGCTAGTAAGTGTCTGAGACCAGATTTGAACTCAGAAAAATGAATCTTGCTGCCTCCAGGCTCAGTACTCTATCTCTGAACCACCTAGCTTCCCTTTCTACTTCTGTACCATTATAAATTAATATAATGGACATATTTTATTTTATTTATGGTATTTCTGGGTATATGACTAGAATTCTGCTTTTTCCTCTGGAGGACTATATATATATATATATATATATATATATATATATATATATATATACACACATATACATATATGCACTCTCATCAGAAAAACATCATAGGTCAGGCAAATGCTGTGGACATGTGGTCATGCTGATGTATATCTCTCTGCCTCTACTCAATAATGCACATACATCCTAGTGATAATTTTCAGATGCTTCAATTTACCTATAACCATTTCACAGGGTTATTTTGAGGAAAATAGTGTTAAATTTGAGTAATAATAATGATACAATATAGAGAAATAGGATGGCTTCTTTAATTGAATTGCTTCTTACTGCTCTCATTCTTAGTTTTTAAAGAAAGGGATATAAAAACATGGGTATATATATATATGTATATATATATATGTATATATATATATATATATATATATATATATATATGTATATGTATGTGTGTGTGCATATGTGGGGCTAGGTCAGTATCCTCATCTGTAAAATGAGCTAGAGAAAGAAATGGAAAACCTCTCCAGTCTCTCAACCAAGAAAATCCCAAATGAGGTAGACTCTTAGAACACAATGAAAAATGGCTGAAAACCAACAATGTACCTATCTAAAAAAATAAAGAAAATAATAAGCATGATGCAATGAGGTTGCTTGCTAATATGTGTATAGTACTTTCTATGTGACTTGCACTGTCATAGGCATTTTATAAATATTACCTCATTTGATCCGCTAAACGAACCTGGGAGTTAGGTCTATGATTTTCTCCATTTTATTGATAAGAAAACTGAGGCTGAGAGGTTAATTGACTTATCTAAGGTCACACAGCTAGTAAATATCTAAGGTTGGGTCTGAGAAATCTAGGTGTTATAAAAAAACAGCAATATTTTTTTCCAAAGAAATGCAGTATCTACTTGAGTTAAAGAAGGAAACTGGCATCTTACCACACAACCTTATCAAAGAATCCTTAGTCAGGAACTTTCTCTCTGACACTTCTGGCTCCAAAAGTTCCAGTTTTTCATTATGGATATTGTTTTCTGTTTAAAATGCCTAAAGCTTATTTGATATAACCTTTACATTATTACCATTCCCATTGAAGGACTGCTTAGAGTTCTTCATTATGTAGAATAAGTTGACAAATATAACCTGACCCCAAGGTATACTTGATACTCCATTTTTTTCTCTACCAAATCCTGGATCATGTTGCCATTTCTTCAGCTGACAATTCATCTCTCAGGGAAACATTGTATTATTGTAACTGAAATAGTTAATCGTGTGTGTAGTTTTATAGTGGAAAAACAATTGAAAATGCTATGAGGTAAACATTAATATAATTCCCACTAAGGGAAAGTGGAATTCTTGAATTCTTGGAACTCAGTAACAAATATTCTTTTCCTATGAACCAATTTAACCCACAATAAGTGTAGGTGTGTGTGTGTGTGTGTGTGTGTGTGTGTGTGTGTGTGTGTGTAGAGGTGTATAAAATAAAATTTGAAGGTCCAATATACAAAAGACAGTATATATATATATATATATATATATATTTATAACAAATACAAATATTACAAAGGTAAGACAAATAAAATGTTAGTAAAAACAAAAGCTTACCAATCTCACACCAGTTTCAAAGGCTTGCCGGGTTAGAGGAGCAGGTCCATCTACTGTCTTGCCATCATCATCTGGGCCCCAGCTAGCACTGTAGATGGCCACATATTGGGGATTGAAACCAACTGATTTTGCTTCAACCATATCTGTTACATCTCCATCTAGCATTCGTACTCCTTTGATAAAAATACAAAAGTCAAATGAAAACCAAGATAGTATCTGAAGCTCCAAGCATAAAATGATGTTGTGACTGACTTTTTCTTTGGAAGAGGAAAAAGAAATATCTCTTTATCTGCATGTACATATTTTGTTTTTCTTGGTTCTTTTTTGATGACATTATCTAACTTCATATTTTCCCATCAGGGATTCAGGTCTTAATATTCCTACAGAATTTGGAAAGTCCTTCATCTACCATGCTATCTCTAAACTTAGTAGGCTGACATAATCTTAAATATGACTTCATTGTTGATTTATTTGCTTAATAAAGTAATTAGTAAATATATTCTGTATTCAGGAGACACTTTCCTTCTAAGAATCTCAGAGGATTTGACCAATGTTCAGTCATTAATCTTCATTTTAGTATATCCTTCTTGGACAAGTGGGAATTATTATTAACACCATTTTGAGAAGAAGAAGCCAAGCCATCCATATCATGAATATTAATGAATGGTATTAATTAATATAACTCGATGTTTTTCTCAAATAAAATATGTTCAAAATATTAAATTAATAATAGGTCATCATATAAAGAGATACTTTCAATGATATGTTTTGCCACTAAATTTATAATTTTAGGATTCTAAAATATATGTTACTGGGAGAAGAAAAAGATTCATACATATTAAATAAATCTAGCAAATTAACTCCCTTGAAGATCATGTTCCCTAGTAGGACATTTTTGAATTTTGTCTAATAATAATAATGATAGAAACAACAATAAGATCTAGTATTTTTATAGTGCTTTAAGGCTTTCAAAACAGTTTTCAGCTATTATCTCATTTGATTCTCATCAACAACCTGGCATTTATGTGCTATTATTGTCCTCATTTTAAAAATAAGGACATTGAGGCAGATAGAGATTAAGTGATCTGCACAGAGTTATAAATGTCTGAGGTTGGAGTTGAATTCAGGTGTATGGGTTTTTTTTTTTTAGATTTTTGGAAGGCAAATGGGGTTAAGTGGCTTGCCAAAGGCCAAACAGCTAGGTAATTATTAAGTGTTTGAGGCTGGATTTTAACCCAGGTACTCCTGACTCCAGGGCTGGTGCTTTATCCACTGAACCACTTAGCCACCCCAATAATTCAATTATTAATAATTCTTTTTAAAAGATAAGGACACAGTGATTGAAGATAGGTTCAACAGACCAAATGATCATAAAGATAGAAGAAATCTCAGTCAACATCTGGTCAAATCCTCATCCTATACTTGTCAAAAAACTAAGAGGTTAATTAAAGAAAATGATTCAAATAGATATTAAAAACTTATGCAATGTCATACAGTATTAATTGATCAAACCTGAATTGAAATCAAAATTCTCTGATTGCAAATCCAACATCCTTTCTACTACACCATGCTACCTCTCAATCATATGTCTAATGAATATCAGAGGCAATAATTTCTCCTTCTGCTATACATCATTGGTAATGCTCTGCACATAATAGTGGACAGGTATTTGCTGATTTAAGTATTAAAAATCTGTCACTATCAAAGAAAAAGATAGACTATTAAACTTCCATTTTTATATATATTCAGTATTCTTTTTTTTAGCATCAAGAAATTTCTTAGACCCTCAGTTAGTAGCAGGTATAATGCAAGTATCTCCTGTTTGATAAAATACCTAATGACAAAAAAGCAATTATTAATTCATAATGCTTTTAAAATAAATTGAATCTTCATTTTTTTTTTTAGTTTTTGCAAGGCAATGGGGTTAAGTGGCTTGCCCAAGGCCACACAGCTAGGTAATTAATACGTGTCTAAAATCAGATTTGAACTCAAGTACTTCTGACTCCAGGTCTAGTGCTCTATCCACTGTGCAACCTAGCCACTCCAAATCATCATATTTTTTGAAAAATGATAATACATATTAATTATTCAACCTATAGAAGAAATCAATAAAGCATTTAATAAATATCTACTCTATGTCATGTAGGTGGCAGTGGATACAGTGCTGACCCTGGGATCAGGAAGACTTAAGTTCATATCTGACCTCAGACACTTACTAGATGTGGGAACCTTGGCAAGTCACTTAACGTCATTTGCCTCAGTTTCTTCCTTTGTAAAATGAGCTGGAGAAGAAAATGGCTAACCATTCTAGGATCTTTACCAAGAAAACCCCAAATGGAGTCACAAAGAGTCAAACATGACCAAAAATGAATGAATGAGTTCTGAGTTAAGTACTGAGCTCAGAATGACAGGAGATTCAGAAACAAAATCATCTCTCCCCTGAAGGAATTCATATTCTGACAGTGGTATCTTCATATATTTTATATCTATCTGTCTATCTATCTATCTATCTATCTATTCCACATGTGGATTTACAAACTTGTTGTAATAGTGAGTTGAGAACCATTACTGTTGATTCAGAATATGAGCATTAAATGGTCTAAAATATCTATTTTACCAGGTAGCTACTCAGAAAAATATCTAATCAAACATGGCAGTTAAGAGATCTTATGTGATCTTAGGCTCTATTTTAAACAACAAAGTACTCAGAGCAAAAAGAATTCTAGCCCTGCTGTATTTTACTTTAGTGAGACCATATCTGATCAGACTACATGCATTCACTCATTTCTGGATACCAGAGTTTTAGAAGGTCAGTGTCAGGTTATAATAAGTTCAGGAATGGAATCATTCCATACAAAAATCAGTAGAAGGCACTTGGGTTCATTTTTCTTCTAATTGACTTTAAAAATTATTTTTTCCCCATTACCTTTTTTTCTAAATACAATAATAGCACTTATATATTAAAGCATTTTACAAATGTTATCATATTTATTCTTGGGGTTTTTTTTAGGTTTTTGCAAGGCAAATGGGGCTAAGTGGCTTGCCCAAGGCCACACAGCTAGGTAATTATTAAGTGTCTGAGACCGGATTTGAACCCAGGTACTCCTGAATCCAGGGCCGGTGCTTTATCCACTGTGCCACCTAGCTGCCCTCATATTTATTCTTACAACAACTGAGGAGGTGGCTACTATCATTTTTCCTTTTGCAAATGGGGGAAATGAGTCAAACAGTGGTTAAATGACTTAACTAGGATAATAAAGCTAATAAAGTATCAGGCTGGATGCGAATTCAGTTCTTCCTGACTGAAGATCCAACACTCTAGTTGCTGTGCCACTTAACTGCCTCTATTTTTTACACCTGCATAGATCTTTTGTAACAAAGAATTTTTTTTAAGAAGGGGAAAAACCCTAAGACCATCAACCAAAGCTGACACCATACTCTAATGTTCTGCACTCAGCCTTAACCCAGAGAAGTGGTCTTTAAGAATTTGAGGCAAAGAAATAGCAGGTGAAAGAGTGATACATTTGCTTAGTTAAGCTCAATAGGACAAAATCATAATGGGTCAAGTTTCCTAAGAATCTTCCTTGTATTAAATCTTCATACAGACTTACTGAAAATAAAAATGAGCTGTCTCAGAGTCAGTGATTTCTCCATTACTTGCAGGATTTCAAGAGAAGGTTGCATATCCACTGACAGTATTCATGTTGTCAGAGATACTCTAAAACAAAGTATACCTCCTTAACCATAGATTAGAATGGAGGACATTGCAAATTGTTTCTAATTCTGAGTTCCTTTGATTCTATAATCCCAAAATTGGTGGTCTAAGGTAGTGGAGTATCAGCAAATGTTAACCACTGTCTCTTCTTCAAGAATGCATACAAGACATACTTTTAAGTTTATTTTACATTATTATGTCAATCAACAAAAAATAAATAATTTGTTAATTACTTCATTAATTAAAAAACAATTATGTGCATTTGAAAAAATTGTAGTACAGTGTTTGCTGGTATAAATGTTCACATTGAAAATTTAACATTTGGCTGCTGGTTTGAATTCTAGTACCCTCCTAGGAAAGGAAAAGAAAAAGAAATATGAAAGTAAATATAGATTAATGTGACTAAGACTATGCTGAAGTCAAGATAAGAGAATGTTAAGTTCAGAGGATAAAAATGCTTTTTTAATCCAGGAAGCTAAAAAACTATATTGAGATTCAGGTTGTTTGGTACAATGGTGGGAAAAGAAGAGGAGTGCGATAGAGTCACTCAGATATCTGGTCAAAGGAATAGCCCACAGGTGGTGGGGGAAGCCATTCCAGAGATCGAATTCAAGGAACCCACCCCCACAAAGAAGGAAATAGGCCAGGTGGACATATCTGAATGCTGTCAACAGCAAGGAGGAATTAGGAAGACCAATGATTGAACTGAGAAAGTAACTGATATGTGATATGGAAATGAACTTGGCAACAAAGAATGGGACTTATCAACAAACTAATTAATGGGGCTTGAAGAGGCCCATGGGAGTTGTAATAAATAATAGCTAATATGAGGACAGAGAGAGAGAGACTCTTAAGGACAATCGAGAGAGGTGATATCTATATCAGAAGAAGGATAAGGAAGAAAGTATTAACAAGAACCACATATAAAGATTTTTATTTCTTGTAGTAGAGGAATCAAGCAAGGCTGCTGGGATTAGCCCAGCACTTCCCTGATGCAGTTTCATTCTTCTTACCCATAACATGGGAAGTCTTAACCTATAAGAACACAAAGGAGCTCATTGACCTATGTGATTGGCCTGGGAAAGTAAAGCCTGTACAGCATGTCTGTTTCCTCTAAAGTTAATAGGAAGGACATGTAGATACAATAGTTTTCAAATAAGATCCAGATTCCTCTATATGTGGATAGAGAGGGCGAGGGTAAAGATAATAATACCTATTCAGCTACTGAATGGCTGAATTTTTTTTTCTGTTATTTAATCCGTATTTGGATCATGCATTTATTTTTTGTTTTTATTGCCTCTGGGAAGGAGGGGTGGTATTACATATATATATATAATATATATATACACACACATATATTCATATATGGGCATATATATGGGCATATATATGCATACACACAGTATATGTCTATAAATACATATAGATAAACCTATAAATAGGCAGTTTAAGAATTCTCACAGTGTGATTTTGGAAAACAGAATGGTCTTTGATTTTAAGCAATATTAAAATGAAAAAAGTAAGCCCCCAAAAGATTAAAGACATTTGAATAGAGTAACAGCCACATGAACATGGCCTGGCGGTAAGAATTATGACTTTGGAGATCGCAATATAAATTTTAACTTTATAACTTATTTTTCATGCCACCATGGGCAGGTCTTAACCTCTTTGAGTATTAATTTACCCCTGTGTAAAATTAAAAGATGAGTAATTGACATTTGAGCCCTTCCAGCTCACGACTTAAGCCATAAAATCTAGACAACTATAGAGTGGTGCTTTTAATCTTATAAAAATAAATATATGTAATTCATGTTGAATGTTGACATATTTTACTCATGCAATTTAGAATGTGCTTGTCATAAATATGGATGTCATAGTCATAAATTTATTTTTGCTGAGATTTTTTTTTTAGTTTTTTGCAAGGCAAATGGAGTCAAGTAGCTTGCCCAAGGCCACACAGCTAGGTAATTATTAAGTGTCTGAGGCCGGATTTGAACTCAGGTACTCCTAACTCCAGGGCCAATGCTCCACTGCATCACCTAGCCACCTCTTTTGCTGAGATTTTAAGGAAGAGTGGTCAGTCATACATCTTAGTATCTTCCAATAGAATCAAAAGTAAGGGAAACTTTCAGAGAGTGATACTATTCTCAAAGTTTGAGTAAATTTAGAGCAATTACCAACAATCAGGTATGTATAGCAAAAATTTTGCACTTTGAGGGATTTTTATAGTAATAAATGATAGTAATAAGGAGGAACAAATAAAGCATATCTGTGTATTAGGATATGGTATAGCAGAAAGAGAAGAATTTAAGGGCATAGGTGTTGTTTTCAAAACAGCAACCATTTATTAGCATAGAATTCAAAAGACAAAAAAGTATATGCCAAGTGAAAAGTTGATTAAGATAATAATGTTAGGTGATAACATCAAAATGCTTGCTTTTCAAATAAAGGGGAAGGAAAAGAGAGAATTTGAAGCTCAAAAATTTTAAAAATGAATGTTAAAAAATTTTGGTTATATGTAATTTAGAAAAAATAAAAATAAAATGTTAAAAAAAATTTATGTTGGGAAATGGGACAAGAAGTGGCATGACCCTAAGTGTCAATAAGAATCTATTTGTGCTTCCATTCTAGATGAGCAAACAGATTCAGCATGCAGAGAAAAGAAGGTTTTGAAGTAAGATGAATTCAGAGCTTGCTGACTCTCGGTTCTTTATCACTTAGTTACAGAGGGTGGGGCTAATGGCTGCCAAGAGGACCTACAAAGAAGATCTTGTACTTGCTGACACCAGAAGGAAGACTCTTTGCCCATTTCTAGACTTACACGCTGTAGATTAACAATCATAATGTATCACTGTAGATGCCAGACCACAAAACCCTGAATGAGACCGGCTCAGCCAAGAGAAGAATCAACACAACATAAGGAAAAGGCCTCTGTTTACAAGGCACAAGCTTTTCCTGGAATAGCAGCTGTGGACAGACTGCTTTGACTGTACTGGTATCTTCCCCTTGAGTTGAACTAGAGAAGTACATATATCCCCACCCCTAAGGTGCTCCTGTGTGCTACAGTGGTCAAAGGGAACTAGCTATATGAATTATTATTGTATTTTTCCCATATTATATTATTATTATTGTGTTAAATTATATATAATATTAATATATTAATACAATATTATATTATTATATTATATATTCTCCATATATTTTTGAGTTATTGCTGATGCCTTTTTATTTGAATTCTTCACTCTCTTAAGCTACCAACTCAGAAAAATTAATACCACTAAAAAAAGTGTCACACAATTTTATACTGATTTTCTTGAGTGCTTCTAATAAGCTTTCCACACACATATTGGTCCAAATCTAGGATACATTTCCCTCCAAATAAGACTCATAGAAAACCTATGTGATGTCTAAAAGAGGCTTTTATTAGTAAGTTGTTTGAGAAAGTGCTTCTCAAACTTTAAAATGTTGCAGAAAAGTAAACATTAAGTTCTTGCATGCTAAAACCATTTTTGATTTCTAGAAAAAAATAGGTTTCTCTCTAATCAGTCTATTTGTTATCATCATAATTTTGTATATTCTTTTTTGTTCTTCCTTAAGGACATCCAAATATAGACAAGGTCAGAATGATGCAGGGGAAAGAGAGCTAGATATAGAAGCAAATTGTTCTGACTTCAATTAAATACTGCCTTTAATACTTGATAGCTATATGACTAAGGGCAAGTCATTTAACCTTTCTAAGTCTTAAACAAATCTCTAAGGTCTTAAATTATAGACATGTAGTCTGATCTGCCTTCCTTAAAAGAAGGTACCCTATCTACAAATTCCTTGACATATTGGCACAAATACAGAGATATGCATACAAATTATTCTTTTCAGATAGATGTCATTTGAGAAACATGGGCTACATGTGGACCAATGTGGCATTTGTTGTTGTTTATTGTTGTTCATTTGTTCCGTTTGTGTCTGACTCTTCATAACCTCATTTGGAGTTTTCTTGGCAAAGATATTGGAGTGGTTTACCATTTCATTCTCCAGCCCAATTTACAGATGAAGAAACTGAGGCAAACAGGGTTAAGTGACTTTCCCAAGTTAAAATATTTAAGCAAACCCATAATATTGGGGTTGAATAATTAAATAATTCATAAATAATTTACAGTATTAGTTTGTTGTAACCTTAAAGCTGAAAATAAGTGAACATCTGTATAAAGTTGGAGCAGAAAGATCAGTTAAATTCTCCTCCTGTTTGATAGATTAAACCAAATCTTTCCACTGCCTGGCATACTTATTATTGAAACTTCCCACCCAAGCACCAGATGTAATGTTTCAGCACTGCAAGGTCAAAATTACTACCTTCACAGAGGGCACTGACAATCCCTATGCCAATTAAAGAGACAAGTTTCTGAGTGACCACCCCTGAAGGCTATAATTGCTTTTAACCGCATGCATATCATGACCATTTAATCCTTGGCAAAAGTTGAAGACTGTTATGCAAACAGATTTCTACCTCTGTTCAAAAAAGCTTGTTGAATGTCTTTAAGAAAAATTAAAAAAAAAAGAAAAAAGGAAAATAAGGTTCTTTGGTCTTCACATACCTCCAATCTTGGCATTGAATGCAATCCCTACTGTGCAGTGTGAGTTGTTTGCTGCAGCTGCCACTTCTCCGGCACAACGCGTCCCATGTCTGCAGGCAGAACACACACATGTTTTCTAAAGTAAGTGAAACCATCCACGTAGACCACTTGAGCTTAACCATTTGGATTCTGGGTATTTCTGGATGTTCCAGATCCAGGAGGATTACTTATGATTTCTATCACACAATTTTAATGTTTAATTATATGTTTCTTATCATTCAGTTTCATATTCATTATTCTTTAGTCCTAGGATAAACTGGGTAGGCACTCAATAAAATTTTATTGACTAGCTGACAAGGGAGCTCTTTAGGTCATCTCCTTGACAGCAGGAATCATGGGATTTATTCCTCTTTCGCGTCACCCTGTAATTTCATAGTGTTGAGCATGAATTAAACAATCAAGGAATATTGATTGTTTGATTGGTGTTGAAATCAAATGAGTATTTCTTTATATTTCAGATGAGCAAAATTCTTTGTACCTTATTAATAACACTTCAAAATACTGCTCCATCTTGCAGTTTCTCATACCTCAACTACTTCACAACCCTCTGTTATGTTAACCTCTCTGAACACAAAATCTGATATTTCCCTGAAGAAAAGCCTTTGCTTCAATTAAAGAAAATATTTATTATTAAGTGCCTATTGTGTGAAAGGTGCCATGGATACAAAATTAAATAGCAGGATCCATGACTTCAAGCAGTTTATATTCCATTTGGAAGGTAGGAAGTGATGACGTCAATGGAGAAATCTACAAAGTGTGCTCGAGTAACTGAGATTTGAGCAAGTCCATGAAATCTTTACCATGGAAGCAATCAGCTTGAGCTAAACCCTTAAGGAAGAGAATCACTTGCAATGACAGAGATGAGAAGTGTATTCTATACATGGGAAACAGCCTATGAAAATGCAAAGTGGCCAGAGATGTCAGTAAGTTTAAGTTTGGGGACCAGCCTGTAGCACTAGTGAGGCTAGAATTTAGAGTGTGCAGAGAGAAGTAATATGCAATAAGCCTAGAAAAGTAGAATGGAACCAAAATGTAGAGAGTCTTAAATGTCAGAATAATAACATTTATGTTTATTTGATCCATAATAGGGAAGCCATTTTACGGCTTTTAAGAAAGAAAGAAATAATCAAACCTATAGTTTAACAATTTTAATCTTCCCATTGTTGATTGAAAAAAGTCTACACTCATCCAGCTGACAGTCAAAGTGTTAAGAATCTTGTACCCACATGACTTTCTAGACTTATCTCACACTAAACCTTCATGATTTCTCTATGCTCCAACCAAAATGGACTGACTATATTCCCAAATAGATTTCCCTCTAGCTAAAATGTACTCAATCTCCATTTCCTATTTTTGAGTTGTCAAAAATCATACCTATCCTTCAAGGTTACCTCATATTTGATAATCTCCACATCTGGAGAACCATTTGTCCTGGATATGAATATGAATTTCCCTTAATCACAATGATCTAGCTTGAACGGATATAAGGCCAGACATATAGTCCATATTTGGATATGGAAGCAGTTACCATTATATAAGTTGTTTATGCTTGATGATACCATTTAAGTCTCAGAATTGGATGATGCAAGCTTTGTCCTAGGCCCCTACAACTGTCCAAGCTAGGGGGGCAGACCTCGCATTGCTTCCCAATAGGAGATAGAAGCTTGTGGTTAGAGCTTGCTTGTTTGTCTATTTGTGGGGCAATAGTGGAGAGTGGACAGGCGGACATAGAGTCTACCAGATAAGGGGGAGAAGGAGACTAGGAACCTGGGGAACTTCTAAGCAGATTTGGGCTATGCAGACTGAAATATGTGTGGGCTTAATCTTGTACAATAAAAAAGTTATATATCTCTCCAAGCCTCCTCAGCATCTAGCAAAGCAGACCTCAGGAGAAGAGAAAAAACCCCCAGAGCTCCTGCCTTACAATTGATGTACCTGGTAGAATTTGTCTAAGGCTAAAATCTGGGCTTGTAGTGATTTGATTTGACTTATAATTGGTGTCATGATCAGGATTGGTATTTGATTTGCAATAGCCTTCCTTGATTCTCTATGGTCAGAAAATTTTTTTCCCCTTTATTGAACTCCAGTTACATTTTATACTTCATTTATGGCACATGGTACATATTTTTATCATATTTTAAAATTAAATATATGTATATTTTTATGAAAATAAATAAAATTTCTTGTAGATTGATTTTTTTTCTTTAGTATAAAAGCCCCCTTAAGGGAAGGGTGCATTTATTATCCATCTTTGGTTTCCTGAGAGCACCTATGACAGGCCCATCAAATGGGTTTTTCTTACCATCAACTGTTTTTTCTCCTATTCATGGCCTGTTGAATAAAGTTCAAGAAAAAAATCACAAAACCTTGCTGCATGGGCTCACTACAAATTTATGTCCTGTTTGCTCAACTGGGCCCTCACTAAGACAAGGCAACCTTTTTTTTTTTCCTCATGTCTAATTAAATTATTATCTCACTCACCACACTAGCTCTTAAACCTTTTCAACCCTTCTTTATCTTCCAGTAGCTCTCTCTCTCTTCCAGCCTTCTCAACTGAGAACCTTGCTTCATGTTTTACCGGAAAAAAAAATAAGGTCACTCACTAAGAGCTCTCTTCCTTTTCATTTCACATCATCAAGATAACTTCAATTACTAACTCCTCCTTCATCTCTGTCTCAAATGGAGTCATAGTCTGACTCCCTACCAAAGCTAATAGAAGCAATTGCAGAAGCAATCCCATTTCATCTCATCTTCTCCCACAGATTGCCTGCTCTATCATTACTACTCTCATTTATTTTCCATCTCTCCTTGTCTACTGGCTGCTTCCCAATAGTCTACACACATGTTCATGTCTTTCCTACATCCAAAAAAACTTTCAGTTGATTCATTAATTCCCACTAGCTATCATCTCATTTATCTCTTCCCTTTTGTGGCTAAACTCTTTGAGAAGGCCATCTATTTTAGATACTTCTACTTTCTCTTGTCTCAATCTCTTCTCAATGCTGAGCTATCTGATTTCCAACCTCATTAATAAACCAAAACTGTTCTCCCCAAAGTTACCAATGACTTCTTAATTGAATGACCTTTTTCTTCACTCAGTCTTTATCCTTCTTGACCTCTTTTCAGCCTCTGTAACTTTCAATCACCCTCTTCTCCTTAATATTCTCTTTTCTCTAGATTTCCATCACACTACTCTATTCTAGTTCTTCTCTTTCTTTCTGACCAGTCCTTCTTCTCCTCCCTTGATGGGTTTCTCTCCACCCAGATTATGCCCAAAAACCATGGTTGCTATCTTCCAAGACTCTATCCTGGGTCCTATTTGCTTTTCTATCTTATATTTTTTCCCTTAATGACATCACTAGCTCTCATAGATTTAATTATTAATGCTATGCTGATAATTCACAAATCTACTAATCTCACCCTAACATCTCTCCTACGCTCCAAACTTTCATCTTGAGTTGCCTATGAGATATCTCAAATTGTATTTCCCATAGAGAACTGAAATTCTAAATGTAGGAAACAGAAATCTTTCCTCCCAAACTTTTCCCCATTCCCAACTTCCCATTACTGATGAAAGTACCACTAATCTTCCAGTCACTGAAGCTCACAGTCTAGGTATTATCTATCCTCAATTGCTCAATCACCTATCACTTCTTCTTTTACAATGTATCTTTTTTTAAAAGGTCTTTTTTTTTGCAAGGCAAAGGGGTTAAGTGGCTTGCCCAAGGCCACACAGCTAGGTAATTATTAAGTGTCTGAAGCCAGACTTGAACTCAGGTACTCCTGACTCCAGGGTCAGTACTCTATCACTCTATCCACTGCACTACCTAGCTGCCCCCCCCCCCACAATGTATCTTGTATACACTCTCTTCTCTACTTTGATAGAGCCACCACATGGGTGCAGTTCTCATTACCTCATGCCTAGATTGCC
Source organism: Macrotis lagotis (assembly GCF_037893015.1). Taxonomy (NCBI): domain Eukaryota; kingdom Metazoa; phylum Chordata; class Mammalia; order Peramelemorphia; family Peramelidae; genus Macrotis; species Macrotis lagotis. The sequence continues at coordinate 146,719,152 of NC_133666.1, forward strand.
ATAATAGCCTTTTGATTGGTTTCTCTGCTTCAAGTCTCTGTCAACTTCAGTCTATCTTACACTCCACTATTAAATTAATTCATAATACACAGGTCTTACCATGTCATCCCTCTATTCAATAAACTCCAGTGTTTCACTATCACTTCCAGGAATAAATATAAAATCCTCTGCTTAGCATTCGAACCCTTTTACAGTCTGTCCCCATCTTACTTTTCCTATCTTCTTGTATAGTTTTCTATCCAATAATACAGAATGTTATGCTCCCTTAATGTTCCCAACATAAGACACTTCCTATTTCCTGACTTTAGGCATTCTCATTGCTGTTTTATGTGTCATGTATGCCTCCTGGACCAATTGATTTCATTCAAATCTCAGCTAATTTTCTACAAGATGTTTTTTCTGCTCCCCATTATTGCTGACATCTTCTCTCTCCTGATCATCTTCAGTTTTTCTTGTATATTGTCTGTTTGCACATGGCCATTTGCATGATATCTCAGCCATCAGATACTGAGCTCCTTGACTGCAGGGGCTATCTTTTGGGGTTTTTTTTAGTAGGGGGGAGGTTGGTGGTTGTTGTTGGTGGTGGTAGTTTGGCTTTGTTTCTGTTTTTTTGTTTTTTGGTATCCTCAGTGCAGTATAGTCCCTGGTACAAAGCTGGGGGTTAATAAATGCTTATTCACTGACTGTCTTGCAAAAAGTAGATACTCAACATATATTTGTTGAATGAATGAATGAATGCAAGAAGAGAGGGCTTTAACCAGGTATTTCAAGTACAAGCAGGTATCTGAAAGGGAATTTAAAAGGATCATTTAGCCTGATTCTCTCATTTGACAGATGAGGACACTGAAACTCAAAGAAAATGTCATATATCTTATATTCAAATTTGGAATTGGAGGAACTATTTGAAATGTGTCTGAAGGCATATTTGAAGTAAGGAAGATGTCTTGCTGACTACAGGCTCAGGATTTTATTCACTATATCATTTAGCTGCCCTAAAGATGTCCATGTGCAAATCCATAAATAAGTCCATAAATTTGTCTACCTTTTGTAGACAAAATAAGAAATACATCACACACACACACACACACACACACACACACACACAGACACACACAGACACACACACATATATGTATATATATAATTGTATTGTGTATATGTATTATAGTTAACCCTTCTGCATCACAGGAGTTAAGGACCTGGCACCTCTACAATCTGGAAAATTCATATAAAATTTCTGACCCTTCTTGCATACCACAGAAGTCTTTTTCTTTTCTTTTTCTTTTCTTTTTCTTTTTTTTTAAATTTATTTAAGGCAATGAGGTTAAGTGACTTGCCAAGGTCACAGAGGTAGGCAATTATAAAGTGCCTGAGGTCAAATTTGAACTCAGGTCCTCCAGACTCCAGAACCAGTGCTCTAACCACTACACCAGTTGGCTGCCCCCAATTTTTTTCTTTTATAGGGGGGTTTGCATAACCTTATTGTAAAATTTGGGTTGATATACAATACCATACATATATTTTGTGCTTTTCTAAGTTTCTAAACTTTTTCTGTCATCTGCTGGCCTTTGTGTGTTGTCTGCAGCTTCCACAAATTCCCAAATAATTTCTTACATCAGCCCATGATATATCAATGGGGCTATCATGAGGAATGTGGAAAATTGGGAAATGGGAAAAATCATGGTATGGAAGGGAGAACTTGCTAGTTTTCAAAGGTATATAAGATATAACTATGATTTTTACAGTAGTCATTTAATGCTTAACTTATAGTAGCTTTTTTCTCTTTATGTATTTTCTCAGTCAACAGATATAAATAGCAATCACTAAAGGGAAGAAGAGTTCCCCAGAATGGTCTCTTTTGTTACAAAAAAAGGTCTTCCTATTTGAAAATGTGGGGAATGGTGAGTTAAATGAAATAACCAAGGTCATACATCTAACTAATGGCACAGCTGGTACTCATCTCCCAGTCTGTTTATTACAACCATGATGCCTCAATACATGCTGTCCTCTGGTATGGGATTTTGCTGATGAGGGTACCATTTTTGTGAAAAAGGAAAATATCTGATTCCCAGTCTCAGTTGCTGATTCATGCATTTTAAATATCAGTTAAGTAGTATATTATAGTCTGCAGTAGTAGCAGGTTCAAAATGCTGGCTCCAAAGTATTTAAACAACCCACAGTCTTCAGATGACAATGTTCATTTCTCTCTGAAAAGAAGTACCAGTCATCTTTGTTAAAAAATTTATACTCCTATTTGCACTGATTTGGCTCAGTGTTTTGACTTGGATTTAAAACAAAGTATGGAACAAAAGGATAACAGGGCAGTCCAATTGAAGTTCAAATGAATGAAAAAATTTCCTTTTATTCCTAATTCATGGAGAAAATGAGTGGTCAACAACAGCTGTACCAAGGATGCTATTTTAGTGTGAATCAACAAACAAAAAATATCCAATTCAGCATGTTTACCCTCTGAAGAGCAGGCTGACCCAGAGCATTAGAACCATCTGGGACTCGGCATATGGAAAGCCTGGATACAGCTAAGTGACAGAAGGTGAGGAGGGTAAAGAAAGTAGATTTCTGGTACCTTCCCCACCCCAAAATTAAGGACATTACAAACCCATAGCTTTCAGCTAAACATAACCAAGGTGCAGCCTAGAGAGAAGTAGGATTGGAGTAGCAAAGTCCTAGGTTCAAGCCCTGACTCTGACATGCCCTGGCTGTGTGACTGAGCAAGTCACTTAACTTCTCAGTGGCCTGAGACAATTCTCTAAGACTCTTAGGTGTAGACAGTTGCCAATTTGTATTGATTGATAAAGGGATAAATTCCTTAACCAATGAAATAAAAAATATGAAAACAACAACAAAAATGATTTATAGTTAGCCTTTCCCTTTCTCCCTTTGTCCCTCCCAGAATTCTACATTTGGTCAATAAATCATCTTTTAAAAATATCTTGTTATCTTTTTCACAGTTCTTTAACAGAGATTTCCAAGAGATGGCAACAGAAATAACAGACATTTAGTATGAACTCACATTTCCCAAGTTTTAAAGAAACTAGACAGTAGACAGATTCAGATCTTATTACAATTTTGGCTTAGAATATGACCATATGATTCTAGTGCCTGATAATTATAATATTTATTATAGTTAATTTGCTAAAAATTCATTAGTTATACAATTAATAATTACAATTATTTATTTTGAATATAGCTTGCTTTGGGCATTTATTTGCACGTTGTCTCCCTCATTATCTTGTAAGCTCCTTGAGGGCAGGGACTATCTTTTGCTTCTTTTCATATCCTCAGCACTTAGCATAATATCTGACACCTATTAGGCACTTAATAAATGTTTATTTGATGATTGATAAATTCATGAATGAGGCATAAAAGTCATACAATATGAAGTCCAATGGAAGAGATTACAACTGAGTAGGACAAAGGAAAACTCAGCAGATAGTGTCGGTCCTGGAGTCAGTAAAACCTGAGTTCAAATTCAGCCCCAGATACTAGTTGCATGACTGTGGCAAATCATTTAACCTTGCTTACCTCACTTTCCTCATGTGTTAAATGAGCCAGAGAAGGAGATTTCAAAATATTCCAATATCCCTGCCAAGAAAATCCTACCCCCCCCAAATAATAGGATCACAAAGAGCCAAATATGATATAGAATGACTAGACAAGAAAAATGAGCCATCACAAGATTTAGACCAAAAATCAGCTGGGTTTAATTCACAGATTTCTTATGCCCAAAGAGCAACCAAACTGTGCAACTACTAGGTTAATATATACCCAAAGAGATTATAAATGTGCAAAAGTCTTTATAGCAGCTCTTTTCTTGATGGAAAAATATTGGAAATTGAGGAGACACTCATCAGTTGAGGAATGGCTAAAGAAGCTGTGATTTATGAATGTAATAGAATACTATTGTGCAATAAGAAATGATGAGCAGGCAGATTTCAGAAAATTTTGGAAAGACTTGCATGAACAGAAAGCAAAATGAGCAGAACCAGGAAAATATTTTACATAGTATCAGCAGTACTGTGTGATGATTAACTATAGATGGCAGTTCCTCTCAACCACATAATGTACCAAAACAAGTAAAAAGAACTCATGATGAAAAATGCTGTCCACATTCAGATAAAGAAAGGATGGGCTCTGAAAAACAGTGGTACACTAGAGAAGAGAATGGCAAATCATTCTAACATATTTGCCAAGAAATTCCCAGGGACAAGTCCATGGAGTCACAAAGAGTGGGATGTCTGAAAAACTAAACAAGAATGATAACAAGGACTTGAGAGTCCTTATGGAAAAGTAAATTAGCTGACTTCAGACTCAGAATACCTGGGTTCAAATTCTACCTCTGAAATATATTAGGTAATTTATTCAACTTCTCAATGTGCTTGACAACTAAGAACATAAATTGTGAAGAAGTTAGCAACCAATTTGACAAGAGAATTTCCTCATATAATATTTCCCTCTATCAATTAAATCACAAAACCAGTCCCTATCATTTAGCAAGCAAGGACATAAGGGATCAAGAATTTCAGAAAGCAATGCTTTCTTGCCCACAAAGATGTCTGAGTTAATTGCTGAATAGAATAGAAGAAATGTTGAAATTAGCATCAGAAGATATGATTTACGGGTTAATTGTGAGCTAAGTCTGATGGTCAATAACCTAAAGGATCATTTTGGAAGGGTAGCAATCATTCCTTGGGGACAAAGTCAAAGTGACTTTCTAGGGATTTTGGAAAACACAGGATTTTAAAGAACCATTACCCAATATATTTCTCAGCTACCAGGTGACATTCCTAATTGACATAGGGTCAATTGTTATTGAATATCCATCATATATGAGAAGTTTTCATTTTGGAAGGTGTTTGAGTATAATTTGCCCTTTTAACTGAAATTATATTTGTCAAAGAATTTTGTTTAGGATACAAAATATTTGGGGAAGAAAAGAATATAGAAGTTTATATGTATATTTGCTAAAAAGGGATCTAAGTGATGCAGGAGATAGAGTCCAGACCTGGAGTCAAGAAGATTCATCTTCATGAGTCCAAATCTACTCTCAGACACTTCTTGTGAACTTGGGCAAGTTACTTACTCATATTTACCTCAATTCCTCCTTTGTAAAATGAACTGGAAAAGGAAATGGCAAAGCAATCCACTATTTTTGCCAAGAAAACCCCAAAAGGGCTTACAAAGAGTCAGACAGATGAAAAAGGAATGAATAAATAATTTTATAAAGGTCATTTTAAGTAACAATTTCTAATTGCCCATGCTTTGCAGTCTCAAATCTTGAATGCAAACTAGCATTTTTGCATCACAATTTTGGGTTTTTTTTAGTTATGATCCTATTTAGTTTGACATTGAGTAAGGGAAATGGGACTTTATTCTTTTATTACTATTGATGACAATATATTGTTCCATACTTGCATGATAAATTATTCAACTGGAGTTGGAAGGAAGAAAACTGATGGGAATCTTAAAGATGAAAACTAAGAAAGAAGGGAGTACACCCTTAAAACTGGAATGATACCACATCTCCTATGCAAGAACTTACTGAAGCTCATTAGGAAGGAAATAACTTACACAGTGAGACACCTTTAGGAAGCCAATTAAGATAATGCTTTCTGAATGATTGTAGTTACCCATACTCTGTGGAGTCTTGGCATCCATAGCCTATTCATCCTTTTGATCATTGTAGAAATAGTTTTCCTTCAGCATTAGACAAACCTAGTTTCAATTCAATCCAATGAAAAGCAGTTATTCATCACCCCTTATGTAACAGACACTGAAGGTACAAAGAAAACAACAAAATTATCCTACCCTCAGGGATGTTGCATTCTAGTGGGGGGAAACAAATGTATACATAAATAAGAATAGGCAGAACATAAACAGAATAAATAGAACATAATTTTGGCAAAAATTAGGGTGATAAGAGCACTAATGAACAAGTCTAGAAAAAAAGACCTCTTTATAGGAGATGACTCCAGACAATCATTAAGGGAAACTTGAAACATAATTACCATTATTCAAAACTGTAGTCAGAAAAAATGGTACAATACATATACAATACAATGCAATATGATACAATACAATACAGTACAATACAATACAATACATAACACAACATAATACACTCTCAAGTCTGTTTTTTGGGAACATGGTAGTATTATTGGCAAGGTGGAATGGGATGTGGAGAAGGGTACAATAAAGATGGGGAGGAATGTCAATAAAGCAGGTTAGAGGATGGATGCTGTTAAGCCTTTAATTTTGCTCCTCAGGAAAAGATGAGAAATAGTCTATGGAAGATAAAAAACAATTACCTAGTCTAAATATTCCAAGGCTAATTTAGCAAGATTGTAATGTAGTGGAAAAGAACACATGACTGGGAGTGAAAAGACCTGGTTTTGTTGTGGTACCTTGGGTAAGTTTTTGTTTTCTTGGAGTCTCAGTATTCTAAAAATCTCAGAATCCTAAGATAAAGTTCAAACATGAAAATATATTAATAAAAATTGTGTAACAGATTATATGTTTATATGTTATATTATATGATTATATGTTTAACTCACTGATATTAACATTAGTGTATCATATTAATGTGCTAGAAAATATGAAAAAATATAAAATTAGTGTATCATGTTAATGAGCTGAACAATGTTTTTGCTGACTGATTAAAATCGTTGTGATCCTAGATACAGGTAGGTACTCTTAACTTGGGGTCAGAATTTGCTGTTTTAAGAATATATTTTGGGGCAGCTAGGTGGCGTAGTGGATAAAGCACCAGCCTTGGAGTCAGGAGTACCTGGGTTCAAATCCAGTCTCAGACACTTAATAATTACCTAGCTGTGTGGCCTTGGGCAAGCCACGCAACCCCATTTACCTTGCAAAAAAAAAATCTAATCTAAAATCTAAAATTATATTTTGAGACCTATTTAAATAATGTCTTTTGTGATCTTACATATTTCAGGCTTTGAATTTTAAAAGTATTATTTTGAGAAGGGATTTATAGGTTTCAGCAGATGCCAAAGGGATTCTTGACTCAAGAAAGGTTAAAAAAAATCAAAAACAAAAACAAAAACAAAAAAATCTCCTATCCCAGAAAATGTTTTTTAAGCTTGATGTAAAACTTCTCAAAATCAAAGTATTTTTCTTTTCTCTTTTTTGGCATGGATGGGAGAGGGAAGGAAAAGTGGTTAGTGAATTGTGCCTAAAAATATTTCCTTATTTTTTGCCTTAAAGTTTGGGGTATCTTAGACAAAATGGTTAACAATATTCTTGTTCATTTGGTTCTAGAACTCTAAATAACTTGTAGAAAACCAATTAAAAATATAGTTTTCATCAAAGCATATGCCCATATAGCTGTGTCTATAAAAAGAGAGAGAAAAAATTATGTCTGATATCTTCCAGAGACCTGTGCTGGAGCACTATGACAGTAGAAAGAATAATGAGTCTGGTGTCAAAGGCTCTGGGTTCAAATTCTATAAATGCTAATCTACAGGGATTTTTCACAAAGACCTTCATCTTGTAGGGCTAAGCTACCTAACCTGAAAAATGAGGATGCATGGGTGAGAAAACCTCTGAGGTCTCATTCAGTTTTAAATCTATTATCTTATGGTCATATCCTAACATATTCCAGCCCTTAGAACAGACCAGGAAAAGAGTTTTCTGAGGTATAAAATGATTGTAATAAGAAAGACTTTTCCAGGAAATATTTATGCTTGCCTATAATGCCATGGGCTGTATGGTAGAACAGATTGGAAACTAATAGGACGTCCTTTTATACTTCATTTTGTATTGGAGCATAACCTGGAAAGGGTGTTAAGAGGTTATGAGGGTCAAAAGGAGTTAAGAGCTAGTCTAAGACTCCTTTATCCTTCCGAAATGATGACTATTTTGACAAAAAAGAAACCAAAAATCCAGTTTCCCCTTCATCTGATTCTTTCCCTCATTTAGTGACAATTTTTGTTCAGGTTCTCATCATCTCTCTCCTAGATTAATCCAATAGTCTTCTTCCTACTGGATCTCTGGAGAGAGGAAGGAACTAAAGTTATTTAAAGTCTGCTAAAACATTTCTTCCTAATAATCTGAAAAAAATAAGTAGGATAAATTATTATTCCCATTTTATTGATGAAGAAACAGACTCAAAGAGATTAAATGAATTTTCTATGCTTATAAAGTTATTTAAATCCATATCATCTAATGCAAAGTTAAATATCTTTTTCATAATACTGAAACATATGCATAAATATCTATCCATAAATAACTCTCAATATAGATTAAGGTCTTCACTTTTTAAAACCTATTGGCTTTTATACTGAGATTTATGCAAACTTTTATCTGACTCCATATTACCCAGAGAATTCAGGCTATCTCTATCATATCTCCCCTCATAGAAAGCAAGTTCACAGTATAAGAGGTTTAGAGTTGGAAGAGACCTTAGAGTTCATAAAGTCCAACCCACTCATTTTACAAATAAGAAAACTGAGGCATGGGGAGGTGAAGTGATTTTTTCCCACTGTCATAAAACAGCTGTTTGAGGCAGGATTTAAACTCAGGTCTTTCTGACTCCAGGCCTAATGTCCTCTTCACTGTTATCCAGGTAGGTGCCTCTTATCCTCCCCATAGTCTTTTGATTTATAAAACAATGTGCTGAAAATCATGCATTATATAACTAAGGTTTGCTAATATACTTCCAGAAAACCAAAAACAAATAAAAAACAATCTGCTTTTTTAAAGAATGTCTTTTCCATAAGACATCTGTCTGATTCTCTGAGATGAATGTCACCTGAAATCCCAACAAACAGTAGCAAATGAAATTTTTTCTTTTTCTAGTAGTAGAAATATCAACATTTTCTTTAATAGCTCATAGGATTCAGTTCTTAAAAGAGATTTTAATTCCATCTAGTCCAAATTCTTCATTTGACAAATTAGCAAATCCCAAAATATTTAACTGATTTGCCCAAGGACAAAAAGGTAGCAAAATGAGAACTAAAATATGACTTCTCTCAATCCATGTTTAAAGATCTTTCCATGAAACACAGCTAATTTTGTTATTTCTTTCAATATAATATGTTGTTGTCTCTAAAGAAATACTTTCTATCATACATATGTCATATCCAAATACTCCAGGCCGAAGTTTCTCTCTTCTAAATTGATTTGCTTATAATGTGATATTATTTTAATTAAAAATGAATCTAATAATTAGAGCTCAACCAAGCATAGTAGGTACTGAGAGGCCACTACAAATCTAAAGATAATGAAAGAAATAATGACCTGTATCAAATTGCAGTTTTGATTTTTTTTCAGGTCTATTTCTCCTCAAAAACATTTCCCTTTTCAAAGCTGTATGCTGAAGAAACATAATACTGCCTAGATAGTATAATTTATTTTATGAATTCACATAATATTTCAACCTGATATATACATGTATTTCTAGGTGGATTTCCATTTTAACAAATATCATGATGTCCAATTTGACAAAATGGGGTTATTACCATGTTCTGACCTAGACTAAGATAGTTTTTGTGATTTAGATATACCAAGTTCTCTTGAATTAGAAGTCTGGGTTATAGTTCCTGCACATTTAGCAATCAATCTATTGAACAGAAATATTTCCTTTTGGTAAATTATTTAGGCATGGTGATTATTTTGATACATGCAAAATGCTCTGTAGTGCACAGTGGGGAGAATGAGGATATGTAGTCACAGGATCTGGATTCCAAGTTCAGTTCTGTTACTTTCTAACAACCTGTGTAGCCTTGGGCTAATTATTTAATATCAATTTCTTCAGCTGTAAAATGAGAAGGATTTGATTGCCTCTAAGGTCCATCCCAGAACTAAAACTTTGTTCTGTAACATTTCACTAGATTTATGGGCCCTCCTCAACAATATGTATTACTACTCCTCCACATTTTCTCATGCTGAGGCACTGTTGCCTCAGTTTCCTCATAGAAGAAAGTGGCCTTTCTGTGATTCCTTTAATATATCAAGTATACCAATATACAAAGCAAGCAATCTGAATGTTGTTTCTCATTCTTGCTACATGACTGGCCCTTATCTTTATTCAGGTATGTTTGTCCCCAGATGACTTTGATATAATCCTACTGCATTTGTAAATCATAACTTGGTGCAGTCTACTTATAACTATTTGCATTTTCCACTGCCTTTTGGACCACTTGCAATTTTTATTCCTCTAAGGTTGTGCTATTCCATGGTTCATGGCCACATAGCATCAAAAGGAAAATATTGCTATTACACATATGGACATAGCAGCAGTGGAGAGTTTGGGATCATTGAAAGCATAGCATAATTTCCCAAATGACATCCAGCTGGATTTCATCTTTCTTTACAATACTATACCTAGCTCACCCTACATAGGCAGTCCCTATTCAGGATACATAGACCAATGGGCTGCTTTGCCAGGCTTTTCAGACAGCTGCATGGTAAAAGTCTCCATAAAAAAATCTAAGATAATGAGAACAATTGTTAACAAGAAAGCCTTGAGGACACACTAGAAAGAGAGAATTAAGTATTTTAGGGCTTGAGAAAGACTCCAGGTGACCTAGATAGGGATAGAATCTGTGGGGAAAAGTGGTTCAAAAGGTAAATAGGTCTTATGAGAAATTATCTGACTAAAGTAATAACAGGAAAGGGGGAAACCTTCTCACTCTTCTCCCCTATTGCCTTTTTTCTTAGCCTTTCACATAGCCATCTTTGCCAATGACCCCCTAAGAAACCACTGGTTGGTATAGTAGAAGCAGGAGAAGAAAGAGGGTAACCTTTCAATATCATTGGCACAAGTCTGTCCCTCCCTAGAACCAGCTAATGCCTATCACAACCTTATTTTGTTTTTGTTATTTTTTATGATTTCTATTGATTTTTAAAAAATATAAATTTATTTATTTTCCACCTATGTGCAGTGATAATTTTCAACATTTTTTGGTAAGATTTTGGGTTCTACAATGACAGCAAGTAATATGATATAGGTTATACATATATAACTATATTAAACCTTTTTCTATATTAATCAGGTTGTGAAAGAAGAATCAGAACAAAAGGAAAAAATTCATGAGAAGGAAAATTAAAAACATAAAGCAAAAACAAATTTTAAAAACAAAAATAATCTGCCTTGGTCTGCATTCAGACTCCATAGTTCATTTTCTGGATGTACTACCTTATTTTGTGATATAGAGACAAGCAATTTTATTTAACATTTGACACAGATTTCATCATCTTTTAAATGAGGGATTAGTTTAGATATTCTCCATACTTTTGTCTTCAATTTTAATAGTTTATGAGATTATCTCCTTTCTATGTCTTATCAAGTGCATTAAAGTGGAATTCTACCTGTAAGTATATGCTGTTTTGAAAGCAAAAGTATTTGTTGATTGTATGTGTTAGAGTGAATGAGTAAATATGTTTTTGTTGTTCAGACATGAATGACTCTTTGTGACCCCAATTGGAGGTTTTTTTTGGCAAAGATATTGGAATGGTTGCAATTTTCTTCTCCAACTCATTTTACAGAGAGGAAACTGAGACAAATAGTGACAAGCTTTGCCCAGTGTTACACAGCTAGTAGGCATCTGAGACCAGATTTGAAATCTGCTCTTCTTTACTCCAAGTCTGTACTCTATCCACTGTACCACCAAGCTGGCCCTGAGTGTGTTGAGTACAGATAAAATCATATTTGTAAATAAGACAAAGTGACAGTGTCTTGAACTTGTTTCAGAAACAACCAGGAAAAAATCCCAACGTAATTATGCACATTACTGTGACCTTTGCCAAGTCCCATACTCCACCTTTGCAGGTCAGACTATAGGTTGGGGAAGAAAAGGTAACAAGAGCAGTTAATCTTTTTCTTGAGTCATTGAAGGAGATTGGGAGATTTGTTCATTGTCAAGAGGATCAATGATCAGAAAACTTCTCTTGAGAAAGGAAAGAAATGTGCAGGGAAGGGCTAAATTACTAACACAATGATGGAATTTGTGCATCCTTTCCTCATAGCCCCAGTACAGTCTAAGTTAAATTTGTTACCCACCTTAAATATTTCTCTCTCAAGTCTTTGTCAGGTACAGTTTGTTAACAAACTATTATTACTTATTTAGTAAAGGTGATTGTTCCTCATGGGAAGAATTTGATAAGAGAAAAGATGTCAAACTCTGACATGCATGCTAACCATCGGAAACGCTTCATTGAAGCATTTCTGCAATTTCACAGGTCTGTGATGGGGATTTCATTTCCTCAACTGATAAATTATTTACTTCACTTGCATGTGAGACAGCACTTATATAATAGCCTAGATACACATGTGCCCCAGATGTATAACTCTGGTCCAGAGAAGATATTTTGCCCAATGAGATATAACTTTAGGTAAGACACTGGTGTGGAGAAAAGATCTTTAAAGTACAAATAGGAAAACAAAGGGTAAATTGAATTGTTATGGCTCTTCCTTCCTTCACAAGTGAATATCCAAAATGAATACTGTTATTTCAGATGAACCAGACTAGCTTTGCCACTTACTAGCTTTGTGACCCTGAGTGAAGCATTTAGTCTCTCTGGGTCTTAATTTCCTCTTCTATAAAATGGGCTGGATATGACTAGATGTTATCGAAGGCCCATTTTAGTTCATACAGATCAGATTATTTTCTATATGATAAAGGGTCAATAAAGTATCAGGAAAATATATATATATATATATATATATGTTTATAAATATGACATCTTCTGATGCCAAAAAGCAATGTTTAGATTGGTATTTAACCTTGAGATATCCCCAGAAAGAACATAAGACAGATAATGTATGAGAACATATCATTAAATCAAGATGGAAGATTTATAAATGGAAAAATGTCCTTGGCAAAATGGCTGTACTTTTTTCATGAAAATGGAAATTGCTCTAGAATGGCTCAATATCAACTATTGCTTATTCAGTATAGGAATATTTGAGTTATGGAGTCTTAGCTCCTATATTTTCTGACTTTTTGACCATGTCACTGCTTCTCAGAATTTTCCACAATGGGTCAGCAGAAGGAAGATGGAATTAAAGTAATAATTATAATTAAACTAGCCTTTAGTTAATACTTTAAGGTTTTCAAAAAGCTTTACAAATATTATCTCATTTGATCCTCATGATAGCCATGAAAGGGAGGTGCAATTGTTATTCAAATTTTAAATGTGAGGAAACTAGGTTAAATAAAAGTTAAATAACATGCCCAAGGTCATATGGCTAGCAAGTATCTGAGGCTAAATTGGAAAGGTCTTCTTGACTTTAGGCCCAGTATTCTATCCAATGTGCCATTGAACTTCCTCTATATAGTTCAGACCATATTGAAACTTCTTCACAACCATTCTGATGGAATGAAAAGTGATTGAACCAATTGGCAAAGAGTGGGATTCAATTATTTAGAGATTTCATGTACGTATACTATATTTTAAAGCAAATTATAATTTCTAAAATCATAAAACTGTATCTCATTTAAAGGGGAAAAGGATAAAATAGGTTGGCAAGTAATTTTTTTCTCTGCCTCCCACCCTGGCCACTTTAAAACTGGAGAATTCTGGATCCTCGCTGTTAACCAAATGGTATTCACAGCTCTCAGCTGGCACTGGGCAGCTGAGAATCTAAAACTGAGAATGCTTATTCCATTTCCATTTCCATGGCAACTAGTCACCAACTGGTGAAAACAAGGTAGATCAAGTTTTTGAATAAGAATGTTGAAATAATTGTGATTTTATAACTTCCTTTTTGCCTTTGGGATGGGGAGGGTAGCTGGTGATCCCAGAAGTACACAGAAATGTCTGTGCAGATAAACAATTTGCTACTTTCTAGTTGTCAAAGCTTTTATTTGTGTTCAGAGGAAACTATTGGGATCCCACTAGAATTTTCTGTCACTCTTTGGAGAAAAGTGGCCATATAAATCCAATAAATAACGTATATAATAAAAGGAGTAAATAAAACATAAGGTTTTATGGATTTCTGCCAGGAAACCTTGGGGCAGCTGAGCAAACTTCAGAACCTCTTTTGATTTTTTAAGAATGTTCCCCTTTCCCTCATGTCTCACAGACAGTGTCTGAAGGAAGAGAAATGTATTGAGGTCAGAAGAAGACTCATAGTCTTGTGGGGACTTCGAAGCATCCAAGTATTGGAAACTGCTATGAGCAGAAATACTACAAAAATTAAGCACTTAAATAAATGAGACAAATTAATTTTCATTGAAGGCATATGACCATTGATACCCATCCTTTATAAACACAAACCATCTCCTTTTGCTACCTTCAGGTATTTGACTGTAGAAATCTTGCCTTTACCTTTTAGATTTTTAAGAGACTCCTCATGGAACAGGGACAAAATTTTTGTTACCTGACAGATTGCAAATTAAAAATGAGTCTGCAAATAAGTCCTGACAAAGTTGTATTTAGTGCCACAGACCTCAAAAGGACCATTAAGACCTATAACCACCCATCTGTCACAAGGCAAAGGCAGGCACTATATCCCTTAGAAATATAGGTAGTGTCTGTCTTTTTTTTTTTAAAGGAAAGACTTTCTGATGTCAAAAGGAGAACAGCCAGGCAGGAGAGGTTGCTCTATTGGTCAATTTTGGTTACATGGTTTTTAATACAAAGGAGGGTTCTGAGAAAGAGTGGGGGAAGGATATATATTGGAAATGACTATGATGTTTTTAAAGTAGACATCAATAAAACTTTCCCTTTTAAGTCAAAAAAATACAAAAAAGCCTTCTAGCTGCTCAGCCTCATACTCTTGCGACTCAGAAACTTTTTTTTTGGACCTATCTGTGATTTCATTGGAAATTCTCAGTGAGGTAATTCCATATAAACACAGATCAGCTCCTTCTCTATAACTTATAACCTGAGAGTTTTCTATAGTGCAGAAAGATCAAATGACTTGCCCAGGATCAAACAGTCATCTTGTATTAAAGTATATATTAAATGTTTTATTATATTAGAATGTATATGATATGCTTATTATATAATACTATTTTATACATTGAGATTTAATGTATGCATATTATATTTCAATGTCAGATTATAGCTTTTAGAGTCATAAAACTGTCTCATTTAAAGGGGAAAGGGAGAAAATTGGTTGGCAACATTTCCTTCTCTACTTCTACCCTGATCACTTTAAAACTGGAAAAATTATATATAGTATTATAAATGATAATATATAATATTTATATGTTATATGTATATGGAGATATATACAGGTATACCCTCATATAAATATACATAATTGCATACATACATAATATATACGCATGTATATGTTTGTATATGTGTGTATAAGCTTTCATTAATTTACAAGTCTTAAATACATGTCTTCCTGACTGTGAAGACTTAAACATCTATTATACCATGCTCCCTCTCCTCAGAAACTAATATGCAGGAAATTCACTCATGGATAATTCTTGTAATTTCCATTGCCCAAACTTTGTTTTCTTCTGCTTTTGTTTCCAGAGAAAAACCTACAGAGGAATTTACTTATCTTTCCCTGAGAGGAACTTGGAGGAAACAGGGAAGATTTTTTTTAAATGTAGGTAAGAGTCAGAAATCTGAACATGATAGATTCACACTCAGATGTAGAACCTGATTTTTATCATTAAGATGAAAACAAGAGTAGTACCTGAAAAAATGGTGGGGAAGGGATAGTAAATATCTCAGAAAACTTCTCCTGTCTACTTCATTCCAAGTCAATTGAATTAAACTGAATTCAAATCAATTAATAACCACTAAGGATACACTGCTATAATGTAGGGTATACTTGAAAAAATGTTGAAGGGTCTTAAGTTAGAGGCAGCTAGATGGTAGAAAGGATCTGGACCCAGAATCAGGAAGATCTAATTTCAACTCTTGCTCCACAGAGTTATTAGTTGTATGAAATAGTGCAAGTCTGAAACTCATTGTCTTCATATATAATCTAACAGCACTTAACTCAATATATTGTGAGGATGAAATGAGATGATGTATTGTAAAGTAATTTGTGAACTTTAAAATGCTATGAAAGGTCATCATCATCATCATCATCATTGTTGGCAGTGTCATCAGAACATTCCATTTTGAACTGAAATTCTGACACCTGGGTACTTTGTGATCCTGGCTAGGTCACTTCATCTCACTGTCTCAGTTTTCTCATTTATAAAAGGGGGAAAATATTGCTAATGCTATATAGGTACAGTTAGGCAGCATGGTAAAAAGGAGTGATGGATTAATCAGGAATATCTGAGTTCAAAATCTCTCCCAGATACTTCCAATACTAGCTATATGATCCTGAACAAATCATTGAACTTCTCTCAATCTCAATTCTCTTATCCATAAGTGAAGATAGCACCTATATAAGGTTATTATGAGTCAAACCAAATAATATGTAAAGTATTATATAACTTTTCTTCTTAACTATCTGAAGGATTAATGTGAGGAAAGTATTATGAACACCTTAGAGTATATATAAATGTGGATTGCAAAGAAAAATTGATACTCCAGGTTTAATGAAGAAGATTCTTAAAAAAGAAGAGAATCAGATAAGGTTTCATGGAGAAGATAGCATGTAATTTGGGTTTTAAAGGATGGGTAAACTGTATTTCAGAGAGGTTGGAGAGTGAAGATGGGAAAACCTTTTACGAGGTTATTCAGATAGTCTAGATGAGTTGTAATGAGGACCAGGAGTGAGAGTGATGTCAGGGGGATAAAGTGAAAGGGAAGAATTTGAGAGATGTTGTGAAGATGGAATCGACAGGATTATGGATTTAGAGTTGGGAGGAAGTTTAAATAGAAAACAGTCTAATTCCCTCATTTTATGGGTAAAGAAAAAAGAAAGTTTAAGTAGTGGTAGTGGCAAATCTGGAATTTTAAAGTAGAAGGAAAGAAAGTAGAGAGAAAAGAGTCAAAGATAAGCCCAAAGTAACAACTTTAGGAAATGGAGTAAGTATTGTAGAAAAAGAAATAATCAGAAACAGAAATGGGCTTAGGGGAAAACTTGAGTTTTGAAATATTATTTTTGAGATACTTTTGGCAATCTGTCCAGATGGAAATCCTGGGAGCAGATTAAGGAGAAAACAACTCAAAAGAATGGTCAAGACTGGAAATATTAGGACTTGGAGTCAACTGAAAGATTTTAGAAGTGCATGTGATTTCCAAGGGAGACGACTGCTAAATTTTCATTGTGAGCATTTGTACCTCAGAAATCAGCAAACTCTACAAATAGGAGTTTATCATTCTATTGATTATCTAGATTTAAGGAAGTGACCGAGTAAATGATAAGCATGCAGATTTTTCTTAAATGTGTGCATTTTACCATGCATTTTACCCTGAGAGTTGGTTTTTAAAATATCCCAGCATACCACTGCAAATTGAAGCATAAATTCTTCAGTTTAGCTTTTTAAGCCCTATACTGGCTCCAACTCATCTTCCTGAGATCCATGGACATCACTTACCCTGCTGCATTTCACAATCCTTTCTGTTCCTTACATCACCCATCTCCAAGCTTTTGCTTCTTGCCTTACCTAAAGCAGGAAATGCACTTTCTTCTTACCCCCACTTCCTAAAGTCCTTCTCTTAAGACTCCATGACAAAATGATCTCTAATATCCCATTAAGCTGTAATATTCTAATACTTTTCATGATCTGGGGAAAAATAGAATAAAATATCCTAGGGGAGTGGGGGAAGGGATGACATTAAAACAGACATGGTGTTAGTTCTCTGTAATCTTAGTGCAGATCAGATTTCTTTAAATTTTCTCCTTGTTTCTTATTTTAACCCCCTGTATGTTTCCATCTTGTAATTAACAGGAAAACAAAGTAAAGGAAACAGAACCCATAAGGAAGCTATGTGATATTATTTCAGAGACAAAGCAAGGCAATTAATGGTGAAGTGAAAAGAGAGTTGGATTGGGGGAGTATCATGAGATTTGGAGACCTAACACTACCAATACCCTATGTGAACAAGGAAAAGTCATTTCCTTCCCTCTCCTACTGTCAGGAGTTCAGATAAGGCCATGTTTCAGTTCATGATTTAAGTGGACAAACATTACTGTTCAATGTAATGAGGCATCTGGTCATCATTTCCCTCAAGACAGTCAATCCTGATAGTCTGGAGGTTACTTTAGACAGAATCTCATAAAATTAGACATAAGTCTACCCCTTTAATACATTAATGGTATTGCTGCTAGACTTTGTAGCTGAATAAAAAATATCTTCACATAAATCATTTGTCTTGCAGTTACCTTTTTTCTCCATCTCCTCTGCCCACAAACCCTTGTAAAAAATCAGTTCTCTTTCATTACAACAAATTCAAAGGACAATGTATCATCCCTCTCAATAGTACACTGCTGCATAATAGCTTTAATGAAGTTTTTTTGTCATCTCTTTGAAATTATCTAAAATTTGAATATTCTTGCCTTTAAAATTTTAGATATATATTTTTCTTCCATAAAAATCATTTAAATGGATATGTCATAAAATAACAGTGGTTGGAACAGGATATAACAAACTGTTCACAAAGATTTAATGGAAACTGAAGCAAAGGAAGCCTTCAAAGGAAAAAAAAAACTTTGAGAAAGAAAGTTGGGCTGATAACATAATGGGAGTGAGGGATGAGCAATTGACAGTGCAAGTGATTTAAAGTCAGACAACTCAAGGAGGACTCTCAGAACAATGACTGAACTCACCATGATGAACTTATGGAATTACAGACAAGTTACACAGACAATGGAAGGGGACAATCTTGGGAGAGAATATCTATGGGGTGAGATAGGTCTACTCCCTTTATTCTCTGCATATATCTTTTGTGTGCTGTTTTATTTACAGGCTGTTTCCACCATTAGGGCAGGGACTGGTTGTATTTGTTTTTCCTTGTAACTGCAGCATTCAGCACAGTGTCTGACATATAGTACATACCTAATAAATGCTTACTTAATCACTGGAGCTAGTAATAAAATAAAGTGTTCCATGCTCTGAATAAATATTTTGTAAAATATTTTAATTAATTCATTAATTAATATGAAAATACTTCTTAAATTTGTATCAGTCTTCCTGGTAGTGTCAGATATTCACTGAACCAGTTTCTTCAACAAAAACATAGGGGGTTGAACTAGTCATTTCTTTTGTCTTTTGCAGCTTAAAGATCATGCACTTTCTAATTAACTTTCTAATTAAATCACTCATGATTTGAAGTAAAGGAAGATGTCTGCCATTTATTTCAGAGTCCAACATCTATTTATTTGTATGAATATTAGTCTTCTGTAAATTATTTTCCTTTTTCCTACTTATATGAACTGTGCCCCATAGATTTTCCTTTTGTGATTAAGAGAAAAGGGGTGGAGAAGAAGAAAGATGAAAAAAAGAAGATAGAAAAAAGAAGGAGAAGTAGAGAGGAAGAAGGAAGAACAAAGGAGGAGGAGAAGGGAAAAAGTGAAGAAAAAAATTCTAAGAGTTATGTGGCCTTATTTTAGAGCTCAGTCAAGGAGACACCATATTTTTAATGTTGAAATGTAAAGAGAGCTGGATTAGCTAGGAATCATTAGACTTAGGGGCCTAATTACTACTAGTTGATTACTAAAAAAAAAAACCAAAAAACTAAGATTACCGTGACAGTCCAAAAAAAAACAAAACCCTGATGTGAAACATAGAAAAGTCTAATTTTTTTTTCTAACAATGGATGCTATTCTGGGCACTAGATCTGTAAAATCTGAGAATCACAGACAAACATTTCAAAAGATTTCCCAATTCCTAACCAGCTGTCTGTTGGCCATTCCCATTTTCTCTCCCTAGCTTTACCTAGTTAAAGCTACCACAAACCTGTATTATGTTACTTGAGTTGCCTTCTTATTTCAGGTGAAGGTTGGCACACCACCTGGAAAAATGCCTCTCATCTAAAGGTTAATTAATTCATAATTCCCTTTCAGATTTTTTATTTAGAGTAAGAAATGGTTCAATGTTAATGAACACAGCTGCAGGTGATAGGCAACATTCCTCACCTTGAGAATTGATCTATTATTTTTAGTCTAAACTGATGCTAGTCTTTTGATCTGTAGAAACACTTTGAAAATGAATTTCTGTACCATCTTTTAATTCTTTCTAGTCTGCCAAGTCTTTTATAATACCAAAAAACTCAAGGGACTGGTTGACTTAAAGCCCTTCAGCTCTTCATGTCACTAATGCTACAGTCTAATCCATTTGAAACTGTCACTACTGAATCTATTGAGATGATAAAGTTTAGGGGAACAGCATTAAAGGCCATTTTACTATATGCCTGTTTCAAATATCTCAAGAAACATCATTATCTTGTTATGCTAATAATTCACAAAACATAATCTTTATACAAATGGGAAAAGAATAATTTCTCATTTGGAAATGTTCTCAACAAAAGCAGCTCTCATTATCTAAAGATATGTTCAAGTTTTGAGACTCTGGGGCATTTATTAATTCTCAGGTCAAACAGAAATGAAAAAATAAATATGACCACAGGTAATTGTACATACTAATGGGAAGAAAGAAAAGCAAAGATAAACAAAATTCCATTTAAAACTAACGTTTTAACTCCAACAAGAATCATAGAATCTCAGTATTTGATTGGGTAATTATGTATTATATACCATAGTTGCAACATGAATCAGTAAAAGCATGTTTTCCTTCTTTTTTTCTTTGTATTCCTAGTGCCTGGCACAAAGCAGGTACTTAATTACACACACTATTATAAACATTAAGGAATGCTTGTGAATTGAATTGAATTGAATTAATCCATATCTTTCTTCCAACTGATCCTTGATAAAAGAGGCCAACTTTTACTTGACCAACATACTTAGATATTTTGAATTTCTAACCTCCCTAATCCACTTAGGAAGATACAAATGAATTGAAATACATGAATCAGAAAGGGATCTTGTTGCTTCCTTTAGAAAGCTGCTGGAGTTGTGATATGGTATCAGAGGGACAATGTAATGCAATAGATAGGGCACTGAACTTGGAGTCAAAATAGACCTAGAATCAAATCATCTGCCTTCTCTTTGCCTCATTTTCTTCACCTATAAAATGAAGGGGTTAAATTTGATGGTTTTGTAAGGTCCCTTCCAGATCTAAATTTATGATACTATGAAAATTAACAACCATTATGAATTTATAGTGAGAATGCACCTCACATGCAATGAATTACAAGTCACTTTAGAGTTTTAAAGCAAGTGATGCAGGGTGATTTGACTAGCAAAGGATCAGTGCACACCAAGATGGCATTACAGAGATCAAAGGGACCCAACTAGTAGATAGAAAGAACTCTTTAATCAATCTAAGAATAGTAATGATGGCAACACTGAACTTTGTCATTGAAAAAAGAGATCTTACAAGTGAAACTGTTCAGAGAAGCTCCTAACATGGCTTAGACCAGCATCTTTCCAGATTTGATGAAGTATTGAAGTTAAGAAGACATTTGATTTTCCTCTCCCACGTCTCCTTTCAGAGGTGAGGAGACTATGGAAGTAGACCACTACTAGTCAATCAGTTGATAAACAATAAAATGAGTCCTAACATATCAGGTGATATACCACATACTGGGGAAACAAAGAAAGTCAAAAGATAGTCACTCCAATCAAAGAGCTCACCGTTTAATGGGGGGAAACAACATGCATAAAAATATTCAAACAATATATTTACAGGAGAAATAGGACATAATTAACAGAGGAAAATTGCTAGAACTAAGAGGGGTTGAGAAAAAAACTTCTTGCAAAAATTACGAGATTCTATGAGTCTTGTTGGAGTTAAAACGTTAGTTTTAAATGGAATGTTGTTTTATCTTTGCTTTTCCTTCTTCCCATTAGCTTGTACAATTACCTGTGGTCATATTTATTTTGCATTTCTGTTTGACCTGAGAATTAATAAATGCCCCAAAGTCTCTTGGTTGTTAGTTGAAATTAAAAGAAGGCATGGAAGCCAGTAGAGATAGGACTACAGGTATGAGAATAGTAAGGAAAAACTCTGAGATTGAGAGGTAGGATATTTTGTTTGTGAACTAGCCAGGAGGCCACTAGCACTAGATTGAAGAGTATACTATGGGGAATAAGGTGAAGGGGACAGAGGTTATGAAAAACTTTGAATGCTAAACAGGAATTTATATTTAATCTTAGGGCAATAAGGAGCCACTACAGATTATTGAGTAGTTAGAGTGATATGATTGAATCTGCACGTTAGGAAAATCATTTTAGTGGCTAAATGGAAGATGGATTAGAGTAAGGAGAGACATGAGAAAGGAAAATTCAATAGTAGATTATTACAACAAAGCAGGCATGAGATGATAAGGGCCTGTACCAAGATGGTGGTGGTAGTAGTAGTGGCAGTATTAGAGGAGAGAAGAGGGCATATTAGAGATATTGCAAAGGGGAAATCAACAGATCTTGGCAACAGATTGGAAATTAGGGTAAGAAATAGCAAGGACTTTTAGATTGAGAACATGAAGAATTGGGAGGATGGTGACACTCTCTACAGTAATAAGGAAGATAAAGATAGGGGAGCTATATGGGGAAAGATAATATAGTGACTTTAAGATGTCTATTATATGTTCAATTGGAGACATCTGAAAGGTAACTCTTGACTGAAGGAATCTTTCTCTCTTATGAACATTTATAAGTTGCATTGCCTAGACCAGTAACTAACCACTTAACATTTGCTAATTTAACCATCCTAAAAAACTTGTGAAGGAAAATGCCATCCACATTCAGGAAAAAAGCTATGAAATCTGAACGCAGAGCAAAACATTCTTTGTTCTTTTTAGAAAACCTTTTATGCTTTTTCTTTCTCATGATTTGTTTTCCTTTTTGTTCTAATTCTTCTTTTATAATTTGGAAATATGTTAAACACAATAGTAATATACAATCTATATCAGATTTCTCACTGACATAAGGAGGGAAGGCAGGGTGGTGGTGGTAAAATGTGGAACTCAAGAGCTTACAAAAGAAGAATGCTGAAAGCTACCTTTGCATGTAAATAGAAAAAATAAAATAGCGTAACACAATTTAAAAAAATTTACTACCTTATCCTAGAACCATAGATTTAGAGCTAGAAGAGACCTTTGATATCATTGAATTCAACCTCCTCAATTTACAGATGAGGAAACTGAGGTTCACTAAGGATAAGTGATTTGTCCAGAGTCACAAAGCTAATCAATGTCTAATGGCAGAATCTGATCTCAAGTCTTTCTGACTTCAGGTCCAAGGTCCTATCCCCTGTATATTTTCAAATGTACTTTAATTTCCCCCAATTTAATTTTAATTTCCTGAGTTTTTAAGGGACCATGATTAACACCTCTTTGTTGCTTCCACAATGTCTCCTGTGGGGACCTAAACACCACATGTACTCAATGAATATTGATTGATATAATTCCTGAACTCTCATTAAATGGCCCCTTTCAGTGCAAACAGATACTTGAGAGATATACTTTCTCTTCCTTGATGGAAAGCTGCTATGTCCCTAGGGTGTATAATTTTTCAACCAACATTCCCTTTAAAGTAATCAAATACACAAGATATAGAAATAGGCTAGATAGGCATTAGACATATTAGAAAAAATAACCCAGTCAAATGCATACACATAATGGAAGAACTTTTTCTGGAGTTATTAAATTTTAGTGTTTATTCAAACTGATATATGGATTAAATAGTAACAAATGCACAATCTTATTAATATGGGTTCTGGGCCTGTATCTTCTGATCTTGTGTGATCCTTTTCCATGACCTTTCATAGAATTCTTATCTCTTATTTTCCATAGATTGATTCTATCCTCTCTGGAAAATCTTCCTTTAAGTCTCTTAATATTCCATGAGTACCAAGATAGCATTTGGACTATCTGCTGACCTTTGTTCTTGCTATCACAATGTGGCATGCTACCTCCTGTTCCAATTAACTTTTTTCTTTCCTTTTTTTAAAATTTTCTGGTATCATGGTTAATATTTATTAAATGCCATGTTTCTGTTTTTAATCAAACATTTGGATCATTGAACTACCTCAGTATTCTCTATTTGAGTTCTCAAATATTTAGAGGTTGCCTAAGTTTTGTTGAACTCAATGGAAATTCAATGTAAATAGATAATGCTGCAAAATAAAAATGTGGTGGGAAGATTGTTTTGCACTGAGTATAACCTATTTCTTAATATTTAAATATATTAAAATAATGAGGTTTTATCATTCCTGGTGTAAAAGTTATAGTTATTGATATGCTGCAACCTATATATATTCCACCCTCCACTATTCTTGGGGTCTGGGTTGGCTCTTAAATCAGAGGAAAAGAAAATCTAGATTAATTAAATGGTTTGTCCAATGCCACACATTACAATGGTATTTACTTACTACTTATGTGGTAGATGATCTCTAAGCTGTCTTTCATCCCTAACTCCTATGATAAGAGGAAAAGTTAGGATCCAAACCTACATCAAACAACCACTGTCTTTGGACACAAACATTCGTAAATAGTTTATAGTAAACTAGACTCTCTCTAACTGAAATTTTGTTGTCATTCAATTGTTTCTAACTCTTTGTGACCCCTTTGGGGTTTTCTTGGCAAAGATGAGAAAGGTAAGGCAAAAAAGGTTAAGAGCCCAAGGTCACACAGCTATAGAGTTCCTTGAAGTCAGATTTGAACTCACATGGAGGAGTTTTACTGACTTCAGACCTAGTATTCTATTGACTGTGCTACCTAGTTTGTAAGTGAAATTTTTCTAACCTATTTAAATCCTATTCCTTCTTCTGCAAGGAATTCCTTCTTCTCCTTTTCCATCACTGACTCTCCCAGTCCCATATATTTTATATATCACCCACTTGTTCCTTTTTGATAAACTGCCTCATGATACAGCTCATAGGACTTTGCATTGCTATTTGGCACTTGAACTATTATTTAACTTTCAAGTCTTATTTCTCCAATTTGATTTTTCACAGCCATACAAATTGGAAAGATTGAAAGAAAGTATAACCAAGAAACTATCTAAAATTCTCATTTTATCCATTGACTTAAAATTTTTAAGATGCATGGAATTTTAAGATTCAGAAGAGACCTTGGTCCAATACGATAGACAAATTCTTTCTACCATATTTTTTTCCATTAAGCCTTGATTTTAAAAACAAAACCTACCAACAAGCAAAGATACTGATTCTTTGTATTTCAAGATCTGCCCTTGAAGGTATCGGTTATGTATTGTAATTTGACCCCTGCACAGGAATAAGAATATAGTAGATTCTCAATAAATGTTTTTGTTGTTAATGGGGAAAAAAACATTTTCATCAAATGGCCACATAATAAATCTGTCCATCGACTGATAATTAACCCTTCCTTGGCTAAACTGAAGGGAAATGACTTTTATCCACAGAAAGGTATTTCATAATACTATGTAAAAGTTGATTCTCTTATGGAGAATTAATGGATAGTTCAGTATGACTCTGAAGATCAGCACTAGAATGCACAAGACTGCTTCCATCCACATCTGGTCCTTTTTTCTTCATCTCCCAAATAAGACCTAATATTACTGAGCCTACTGAACCCATAGTTTAAGGAATAAGCAGTCTGAGATGTTTTTTTTTGACATTGATTTGGTATGTAGGTACTGGTCTAATCTACATAATAAGCTACTAAGAGCTATAGAACTATTCATAGGTAGGCAGAGAAAGCAATTTGAGCTTATTAAAATTTTAAAATTAATATAATTATAGCAACAATATAGTTCCAAATTCTAAGAACACATAGGATTTGTATATGTATATGAAAACTTTAATTATTTAACATTCCCTATCTACTAAAAGACTATAAAAGGGGGAAGTTAGGTGGCACAGAGAATAGAGCACTGGCCCTGGAGTCAGGAGGACCTGGGTTCAAATCTGCCCTCAGACACTTAATAATAACCTGGCTGTGTGACCTTGGGCAAGGCACTTAACCCCATTACCCTGCCAAAAAACCAAAACAAAAAACAAAAACTAGAAAAAATATTTTTTTCTTGAAACCAAAGACATGGTAAAACATGAATGGGAGTTATTATAATTTATTAGCTAAAACAATATATCTATATGTGAATGAATATATCCATTTATATGCATCCACCTGCATATGTATGTGTGTGTATGTGTATAGGCATATAAATGCACATGTAAACACAATTTTATCAGTAGTTATCTATTGATATAGCTATAACATAGATATATTTATAATATGCAGAAATAACAACCTATATTATAATAATCTATCTAATATATTTATGATACATAATTATATTATAGATGCAATAGATTTAGATATAATATATATACAAGATATATATACATATAATATGATGTGTAGATATATTGATAAATGTAGATATAATATATACTCATAATATATAGATATACTATGCTATAGAGATATAGCTTTAACATAGATATATCTATAATATATACATAGATATAACTATCTAGCATATATTTTTTAATAATCTATGTTTCACAGTTTTGTCTGGTTTATAGATCATAGGATCATAGATTTTAGAACAAGAAGGAGCCTCAAAATTTACCCAGGTGGAGCTGACCTTATTTTATAGATTAGGCTAGGAAAGTGAAAGGACTTGCCCAAACTACATAGCTTATTCATGTATTGATTAAGCACTTACTCAGGATCAGGTAAACTGGCTAAACATTGCAGATAAAAAGAAAGGCAGAAAGAATCTCTTTTCTCAATGAGCTTACATTCCAGTCTAGGACCCATATTGTAATGAAATATATTCAAGATACATACCCTAGAGCAGGAGTGGGGATCTTTATTTGTTTTTTGCTAATGGTCATTTGAATATTTATAACATACACAAGTCAAAAAAGAATGATCAAGTTCCAAATTAGTCTGCTATATTTGGACAAAAGTTTAATTAATTCATCCTTAAAAGCTCCTACATTTATTGAATTTCGAGTCCTGTCTGTGGTTGCCATGGCAGAGAAGGAGGATATTCCTTGCCCCTGCCCCAGAGGAAAAGACACTAATGGAAAGTGTCAGAGGTTGAGTTTGAACCCAGTTGTTACTTACCCCAAGTTCATGTTTTTCACCATGCCATAATGTCTCCCACAAATTTATATTTATGCATCTATACATATTTGTACTAAAAAAAGAAACAACATTCTTATTCTGATCTAAGACAAGAGAATAATCCTAAGGGGCTAAGTCATTTGTTCTTTATTTCAGCCAGACAGAATTAACCATTAGGTTATTTACCCCTGAAAATTGAAAAGATTGTAATGGGAATCCTGATAGCAACTCTTCTAATAAAAATAAAATGAGGAAATAAGATGAAGAGAAAGTAGAATGAATTGATCAGTCAAAAAAAATCTCATGTAGAAATATAAAATATGAAAGAAGGATATTCAGATCCATTGTAAAAGGATCTGATGAACCTCTCTGAATGGAGATTTTTCCCCCCCTCTCCTACCACCTTGGAATGTGATTGGGGAAAATTATAGCTTCAGTGTCCTTCCTTACAGAGAAGAAAAGTTACAAGCTTCTTTTTAAGCAGTTAACTTACAACCCTAAACTAGCAAGGGCTACTTTAAGAATTTCATTTTGGAAAATTCATTAATTCTTCATTTAAATCAGCAAATCAAATCTGTAAACATGCAATGACAATCACTGGAAAGTTGATAAATAGGAGCATAAACCGGAAAACAGAGAAACTGTAGTAAAAATGGCCAGAGGCAGTCTGTCTGAAGTAAGGTTTCAGTAATTCAGTAAAGGAAAGCTTTGAACCAATTTCTCTTGTTAGTCATAAACTGGAGCACCTCACTTACTATGGCAACAATTTTCCAAGCCATCTAGACCTTGGTACACAGTAGGCATTTATTAAAAACTTGTTGATTGATTGTCTGGCCCAGAGGAGAATTCAGTCACAGGTGTTTAAGACCATTGAAGTAAAGAAATCTAAAGATATTAAAGACACTGGCAAATGATAAACATCCACTGATTTACAATTGTTTGCCTTATCTAACTAAGTATCTCAGTGTATAGAGTGTTGGGTGTAGGGTCAGGAAGATCTGAGTTCAAATCCAGTCTCAGTCACAAATTGTGTGACTGAGCAGACACCTTTCTTTGCCTTAATTCACTGAAGAGTGAAAGAGTAAATCGCTTCAATATAATTTCCTAGAGAATCTTATGTACACTTTGGCCCAGAAGGTCACAAGAGTCAGATACAACTGAATGGCAATGAGAGTTGTAATTTATCCACATCTATACGTTTATTTACAAATCGCTCCATCTATCCAGTAGCACACCCACTTTGTGAATGACTTGGAAAAATCTTGCTGTAAGTGAGGCACTCCAATTCATGATTCTTAAATTCT
This sequence comes from Macrotis lagotis, assembly GCF_037893015.1. Lineage (NCBI taxonomy): Eukaryota > Metazoa > Chordata > Mammalia > Peramelemorphia > Peramelidae > Macrotis > Macrotis lagotis. Next base: position 146,747,486 of record NC_133666.1, read on the forward strand.
GATTCTTTTAAGAAGGAAACAGTGAAAAATTCTGACCCTCAATTAAAGAAGGTCTTAATGGGAAATTCTAAATGTTAATCAACCTACATTGATAATGAATAACTGATATAATATGGTGCAGTAGATAAAGCAAGGAAGGCTGATCCTGAGGTTTTTAAAGCCTCGGATACTTACTAGTTATGTAGCCCTGGGCAAATCATTTAACCATGTTTGCCTCAGTTTCTTCATCTGTCAAATGAATTGGAGAAGGAAATGGTAAACTACTCCAGTATTTTTGTCAAGAAAACCCCAAAATGGGATGATAAAGTCAGATATGATTGAAACAGTTCAATAATAACAACAAAACCTAGCCACAAGGTAAATGGGATGGTTTGCATTTTGAATTGGGGCAAATTATAGAGATAGGGGTATTTTTTCCCTTTAGTGTACTTATCCTTCAGAAATAGAAGAGTAAATAACTTGGAAAATATAGAAATCAGGCAAATGGAAGAGGGGATCAGGTAGTGAAGTGAAAGTAAAGTATGTACTGGGGAACCACAGATGGGGAAGAACTTGGGATGAAAGATATATATATATACATATATACATATATATATATGTATATATGTATATATATATATATATATATATATATATATATATATATATATGAAAGATGAAAGGAAGAAGTGGCATGGAATTCCTGAAACAATCCATTAATCAAAAGCAGGTTGTTCTTATGCAAAGAAGAGTGGACAAGAAGTTAGGAGACCTGTTTTTATTTTTTATGTTTTTCCCTAGTTTTGCCATGAACTAACTAGAAAACCTTGAACAAGTTTTTGTTTTTTTCCTTTCTCTGGACTTCAATTTCTTCCTCTCCAAACTTGCACCATTGAACTAAATGATTTCTACAGTTACTCTTCAAATGCTTTTACCACTATTTAGAGATATGTATGAGGGTTCATGGCTATTTCATGGCTAATGGATAAAGCAAGGGGTATCAATTTTCTGAAACTGATGATACAGTAAGCTGAAATGAAGTGATCAAACAGAGTTCACAGTAAATGCTTAACTTAACCAAATTCCAGTGAAGACTACAGGAGAACTCAGAGCAGACAATTCCTCTCTAACACACCCAACTAAAATTTTAATGCTTGTAATGTATCCATTGCAGAAGGTTTCTGTTTCCCTTAAAGGTCAATGACATTTCACCTTTGTAGAGAAATTCATATCCTAGGGTATAGGACTTCCCCGAGTGAAGAAAGGAAAGGATTCTATTATTCTCATATTCTCACCTAAGGTTAGGTTTAATATTTGGCTCTGGTAAGAGAATATTTCTTAAATAGTCTCCAGTTCCTACATTATTTTTCATGGCATTCAGGTTGTTGGAATTATTCCAAAAGAGCAGGAATCAGTCTTGCAATTCTGGGAAAAAGTCTAGTAGCACACTTGGCTAACCTCCAGTCCCATCAGTATTTCCCCAAAGGAAGTCATACAAAATTGGAAAGTTAAACTTTCTCCCCCTTCAACCATGTGATACTACCTGCTCTTTGAGAATAAAGAAAAGAATAACATAAGAAGATAAGAAATAAAATAAAAATAGGAAAAATAATAATTTAACATTACAATTATAAAGCATTACACTTTTCCATAATGTTTCCAATTCCATTAAGCAATCAGTTTGTGTCAACTACATAAGCAACAACTGAATTATTTCCTTTGCTTAAGTTGCAATGAAGTGATGGAGCAGAGTCCACAGTGTGTGCCTAAAGCTACTAAATCTCTATTCCAGAAAAAAAAAAAAAAGACTGGACAACTCAGTAACAGAAAATTCTTTTCCAGTACTTACAGTTGAAAATTTCAAATGGTTATGATGTATTTATTGCAAAGAGTTTCTGTTTCTTTCTTCCAAAGTCAATGGTATCTTATCAGTATAAGGAAGTATATAATCTAAGGAATATATAGCATCCTTTAGTAAAGATCAATCAAGATGAAAGGTATAGAAAGAATAAAACTCACTTAAATCATTCCCTTTGTCATATCCAGTTTGTCCTAATAATTTTCTGTGGTAAAGTAGATAAAATATGGGGTCATGAGTCAGTAAGACTTGTTCAAATGTGATCTCAGACATTGTCTAGCTGTGTGACCCTTTACAATTAATTTAACTTATGTCTGCCTCATTTTCTTTATCAGTAAGATAAAACTTATAAGAGTACCTACATCCCACAGTTGTAAGGATAAAATATAATAATAATTGTAAAGTGGCTTACAAAACCTTAAAGTATGTATATATATATATATATATATATTATTCTTCCTCTTCTTTTATCATCATCATTATTATCATTATTATTATTGTTAGACATGATCTATTTGTTCACATTCTATCAGCATATGATTTGTTCATGTGATTATCACACATTATTTAGAATTTCAAAAGCTACCTGTAGCAAACAAATTTAATGATGGAGATGTCACAGTGACTAACAAAGAGTTTCTTTATTGGTAAAATGGGGATAATAATGGTATCCCTCTCATAGGGTTGTAAGAGAGGAATAGAGGAGATAATGTATATATAGTGCTTTGTGAATCTTCAATCACTACCCCTATGAGGGCTGTCATTATTCCTCAGAGCACAACTATACAACACACTAATAGATAGCTCAATATTATGTCCAATCACCACTTAGTAAACAACTTTCTAATAATCATTTTCTAGGAATTTTGAGTCTGATCTTGAGAATTTAAGAGATTAGGGTTAATGCTTTCATCAATGTTCCCCAAACTCTCCAGAAGAAGCAGGATTCAGCTCCTTATCTTTCTCGAACAGTCAGTGACCAAGCTGAACATAAGATTCAAATTGTTTGACTCTTGGCCTTGTGTGCAGCCTTTCTAGGTTTCATATGAGCCAGTAAGCTAAGCTTTTAATTCCACTCTTTTCTACCACCCTCTCTTCCCTCCCCCCTCCCCATGGCAGCAATATATGTACAATCATATTTAATATATTTCCATATTAGTCATGTTATGAAAGAAGAATCAGAACTGGGGGAGACCATGAGAAAGGGGAAAAAACATAAAAGAAGCTTTAAAAAGTGAAAACAGTATGCTTTGGTCTGCATTTAGACTCCATAGTTTTTTCTATCACAAGTTTTTGAATTACCCTTGGTCACTGAGCACCTGAGGAGAGCTAAATCATTATAACTGATCATCACACAATGTTACTGTTAATAATGTGGAAAATGTTCTGCTGGTTCTGCTCACATCACTAAACATCAGTTTATGCAAGTCTTTCCAGGCTTTTCTAAGAAACTATGAGTTCAGTCATTCCATAATTAATGGACATGCCTCAGTTTCCAATTTTTACCACAACAGAAAAAAGGTTCTATATTTTTGTACATGTGGGTCTTCTTTTCCTTTTTTATGACCTCTTTGGGATATAGAGCTAATAGTGATATTGCTAGATCAAAGGTTATACACAGTTTTATTGCCCAAATTGCTCTCCAGAATGGTTGGATCAGTTCACAATTGGTGTCCCAGTTTTCACATTCCCTCCAACATTGATCTTTTTTTGGTCATTTCTTCCAATCTGAGAGGTGTGACATGGTACCTAAGAGTTGTTTTAATTTGCATTTCTCTAATCAATAATGACTAAGAGAATTTTTTCATATGATTATAGATTGTTTTAATTTCTTCAACTGTTCATATCCTTTGGCAATTTGTCAGTAAGGGAATGATTTGTATTCTTATAAATTTCACTCAATTCTCTTTATATTTTAAAAATGCATCCATTATCAGAAACTCTAGCTGTGAAAATTGTTTCCTAGCTCTTTGTGTTCTTTCTAATCTTGGTTGCATAGACTTTATTTGTAAAAAAAGCCTTTTTAATTTAAAAATAGCTGAAATTATCCAATTTGTAATTTATAATGTTCTAGTCTATCTCTTATTTGGTCATAAACTCCTTCCCTCTTCATTGATCTGGTACATAAGCAATTCTTTAATCTCCTAATTGAGCCAAAACTATTTAGGAAGGAAGAAGCCATACTCTTTTGCAGAACATCAGACTGCAGAAATCTTGCCCTCTCACATTTGTAAGAGTTTGCAAATACATTGTATAACTATTGATTATTTTATACAAATGAACAAAGAAACTACACAGTACAATCCTAAACTGAACTAAAGCAATAAATTTTGATATTCAATGGCTCCTTTTGTTAAAAAATTATAATTCTGGAACTTGTTAAAATGACATTTTGCCTACAGGGCATCTTTTATTCAATATGGATTTGTGCTTTCATAATTGGATATAGCTTCCAGTGAAGAAAATCCCTCTATCAGTGAAGATCATAGATTCTTCTATAACTTATTATAATTTTGGTGAAGTGTCTAAGAACACTGAATAGTTGTCAGTTACATTTATATAAAGATTAAAGTTTTCAAAGCATTCTATAAATATTATTTCATTTTATTCTCATAATAATTCTGTGGGGATAGAAGCTATTATAATTCTCATTTTATATAAAGAAACAAGTATAGATAGGTTAAGTGACTTGCCCAAAATCACATGATTAAGAAGGGTCTGAGACTAGATTTACACTCAGGTCTTCCTGACTTCAAATTCAGCTTTCCATTAGCCCTGCTATGCTGCCCCTGAAAAATAACAGAGACAGACACTTTGGTTGACGACAAGTTGAGCTCCCCCCCCCCAAATGTACTTCTTCTGAGAAGACTTCTGAGAAGTCTCTGGGCAGCATAATATAGGAATTAAGATCACCTTACTCTTCAAATGACATCTTTTGGACAAACTGATTAAATAGTTACTATATGCTATAATTTAGGTCCTGATTCAATAAAAGAATGACTTTGATTCCTTCAAAACCTGAAGAGATCTGGGTTCAAATTTTTCTCTGACAACCACTAGCTGCAAAAGTTAATTAACTTCTCTGGCCTTCAGTCTCTTCATCTGTATAATAGGCACAATAATGCCTACAAGTATCTACCTCATGGAGTTGCTGCAGTAGATAGAGCACCAGCCCTGGAATCAGGAGGACCTGAGTTCAAATCTAGACACTTGACACTTGATACTTGACTTGACACTAGCTGTGTGATCTAGGGCAAGTCATTTAGCTCTAATTATGGCATATCTAGGGCCATCTCTGTTCTAGATCCATATCTGACCACTGGCCCTAGATGTTTCCAGAGAAGAAAGTGAGGCTGATGACTTAGCACAATACCCCCCTCACTCAAATTCAAATAATATATGTGTCATATGGCATCATCTCCCTGATGTCATGGTCTTCTTTGAGAACAAAGACCAAACATCATAATTATTGATTTTAATATCCTATGTAAACATAGATTATAAGAAATGTGTTTTTGACTGCCCTTATGGATAAAGGATTAATAAACTCCTAAATCATCAAAAGGAAGAAAAGAACAAAAAGTTCTTCAGATTCCACTGATAGAATCATTAACCTCAGAATAATGAAGAACTATATTTTCATTAGCTATTCTTAAAAATAAAGGGGGATGAAATCTAAAGACATTCTAAGTAAAAAAAAATTCTTACAAAGATTCAGCTTTCATTTGTGAAATGCATATACATGCAGACAACCCTTTCTTATCTAGTATCCTTTTCCTGGAGGACTCTGCCACCTTCCTTCTAATTTTAGACTGGTAAAGGGATTAAGATGGAAGCCCTTGAAAGGAATTCAATCATACCAAACTTGGATTCATTATAATCAAAATGATCTCATGTGGGTTCAAATTTTCTCTTTAATAAAAAATGCAGAATTAGTGAGAAATGAATTCAATATGTACCATAACAGAAGTCCAAGTGAATAATGCTAATTCTTTAAAGAGATTACAATGTGAGCTCCTAGAGTTAATTAATCTGTGTATCCTACAATTTAAATAAGTACAAAATTTGTCAGTCAAGTCTTTTAAACATAATAATCTGTGAAATGGACCATTTCTTCTGTGATCATAAATTTCAAGTTTCTTATTATCATTAATACTACTAATAAATGGCATTTATATAGCATTTCTTTCTTTCTTTCTTTCTTTTTTAGTTTTTGCAATGGGGTTAAGTGGCTTGCCCAAGGCCACACAGCTAGGTAATTATTAAGTGTGGGAGGCTGGATTTGAACTCAGGTACTCCTGACTACAAAGCCAGTGCTCTATCCACTATGCCACCTAGCCGCCCCTTAAATAATTTGGAGGGGTAGGTAAATACCCCCTTGTGGACAGGATTTTTTTTTAGATTTTTCAAGGCATTAGGGTTAAGTGGCTTGCCCAAGGTCACACGACTAGGTAATTATTAAGTGTCTGAGGTCGGATTTGAACCCAGGTACTCCTGAATCCAAGGCTGGTGCTCTATTCACTGTGCCACCTAGCTGCCCCCTATATAGCATTTCAAAGTTCACCAAAAGCTTTACATACATTATAAAATTGAGACCCATAACAACATGCCTAGATAAAATTACAGGCACTATTATCCCCATTTAAGTGGATCAGGAACCTGAGGCTCAGAAAAAATGTTTTGTTCAGAGTTACAGTTACTAAATGTTAAAGGAAGAATTTGAAAATGGCGCTTCCTAACTTTAAGGCCAGGATACTTACTCTTTACTATTCAGTCTTACATGTTTGCCCACAAAGAGAGACTGATTACATTTCACCACTGCCTGTTTGGTACTCACAAAGCCATCTGTGTTCATAAATGTTGAGGTTATAAAATAAGTTACAAGCAAATGTAGACAACTGATTTCTGAAACCTAGTGTAAGGTGAAGTATGAATTTTCTTTGACAGTGCTGGACCATTTTACTCCAGGCTGAATTTATCCAAATCTATTTGGTTAAATTCTATGCATCAAGGAATGAAACTCTGCTTATTTGGATATTTGGTTAATAGTTCTAAGTGTGGTCTGGCTCTCTGACATTGTTAAAATAGTTCTCTTGTTATGATAAATGGGATAGAAAACAGTATTTTCAGTTGCTTTGCTTCAGAATACTTTCTTCATATAACTTTTTATAGTTAGTTGTTGAGAGAATAAGAAGGCTGCAGAAAAGTATATGTCCATTCAAACTTTTGTTTCTACATGGCTAGAATTTGAAAACCAAAAATTATATTATTTGAAAGAAAAAAATTCCAGTATAACAGCTCTAAAATCAGAAAATGGGAACAAAAGAGGATGAAAAATCCACTTTTTTGGAAAATTAATCTTTAATCTGTGGGTCAATTTATTTTTCAAAGTAATTAGATGCTGCACCCATTAGACATATACAAACAACTGTGTGGTATCATACCACACTCAATATGTTTCTTTGACTTTTAAGAAGGAAGGGCTTTCAATCAGATGCATCCTAGGGAAGGGATGATCTAACCTAGTCATCAATAATTCATTTATCAGAAATAGAAGTCGTGGTATGAAATGCCAGGAGATTGTTTCATTTGCAAGGAGGCATTTTCTATTTTAAACCAAGAACAATTCAGTCAGTTTTACTTGGCAGGCTGATGTAAGTGGGAGAACTGCTAAATGTGAGGCCAGGGCTTTATGGTCCCCTCTAAGAAGGCTATTTCTCCAATATCAATTATTCAAGTCTGACATGACATGCCACCATTCAGGAACTAGCACAACCCATGAGAAAGGGATTTTTATAACTTTTGCAAATGAAAGGTCTTTTGTTCACGTCAAAGAGTCAATGTAAATAGAAGCATTTAGATGAAAGAGGTTATTTTCATAAAAGTTTGTAGGGTAGTTTGCTCTATCCTTGGAAAACATTCAAGGTGCCTGTGCCCATTCTACTGGCCCTTAAGGGACCACTCCCCAGTTCACACAGGATCACAGAATTAGAGTTGGTTAAAGGCATTTGAGTCAATCCCTTCATCAATAAGCACTTACTATGTTCCAGACACTCTTCAAAAACCTGGGGATATAAACAAATGCAAAAAGAGTCTCTGTTCTCAAAGAATATACATTCCAGACCTTTTCATTACACTGGAGAGACACCATGTAAACGAATATGAGCTGTGAAGGCACTGGCAGCTCAGTAGGGAAGAGTAGGGGGGACTTTAATATGAGGGTGGTGGAGAGAACCTTTTTTTCTGTCAATGTCCAAAACTCAAAAATTAGTCCACTCTATTTGATTAAACATTAAATTGATTCACCATTCAAAAGCTCTTAGATTTATTGAATTTCCAGTCTCCCATAATGTTGCCTAAGCAAAATGATTTTTGGAATGCTTTCACAGGACATTTCCCCCAACTTGGGTGAATTTTAGTTGATTCTTGAAAGAAGTCTGGGAAAGGAAGAAATGGAAGTAATGGGGAGAGCATTCTAGGTAGGCAGGACAAGCAGTTAGTTGAAAAGAAAAGGATGGAAGATGCTAGAGTAATGCTGTGTAAACCAATATAGCAACATCATAGAGTGAGTGAAAGGCATCCAAGTGAAAGAAGACAGGGAGATCATTTAGTCCAATGTCAGGCCTGGAATAAGGAAGGTCCCTGTTCCAATCCAACCTCAGACACTTGCTGTAGGAACTTGAGCAGGTAGTTTATCTATAGAATGAGCTGCAGAAAAAAATGGCAAACCACTCCAGTATCTTTGCTAAGAAAATACCAAATGAGGTGTTCATGACTGAAAACAACAATAGTCCAAGTCCTTCATTTAACACATTAAAAACTGAGACACAGAAATATTAGGTGACCTAGAATCAGAGATCTCAAGATGGAAATGACTTCAGAGGCCATCTGGTAAAATTCCCTTGATTTATAGCTCAGGAAACTGAGACCCTTGGGGGTTTAAGGATACCAAGGTCACATAGGTAGTATATTAGACAGGGACTTCTTTTCCACTCAAATGCATGGTCTCTAAGGTTCCTTCCAGCTATGATCCTTTGATGTGAATTTACATAGGCAGTGAAAACTTCTCTGCCTTCAACTCCAGTGATCTTTCCACAATGCCATACTAACCAATTGGGAAAGTGTGCCTAAGGGCACTAAAGACTAGGTAATATCCTCCTAGTCCTGGCCAATGAGAAAAATCCTTTGCTAATACCATCTTATATCAAGGGTATAAACATAAAATGAGGAAAACACCAACTTTAAAAAAAGCTACCATTACCTACTAGGTTTTTCATCTGTAAAAAGTGTATATATGGACCCTGATGTCCCTCTTAGCTCTACATTTCTAATTTATCACGTGATCTACTCAAGAGGGAGACTGGGGTCAGTTTGTACTTGCTGAGAAAAATCCACTTAAATTCTCACTGTAAGTAATAGATTTGCAAATGCTACAAATCATGCTGAGTCATTTAAGAAAATGTTAATAATCCATTAAACTTAAAAGTGTATGATACATATGGAGAATTGATCGTTAAATTTTTACCAACACATCTCTCTATCTATGCTTGAAGTATTCTGATTTATAGTACTTGCCTCTTAAAGGAAAGACTATATCTGTGTCTGAATAAGTCAGTGCTAATTCTAAACTTGAATAAAATAATTTCTATAACCCTAAAAAAGCAAAAGGGGAAAAATGTATCCACTTATTGGGTTCCTTGTGATAAAATGTTTTAACCTGATTGTTTAATAAGCAATAGCTATGAAAACAAACATACCTATAAGCAATAAACATACCTATAAGTTTACTGTTTTATATTCAATTAGTGGACTCCTATAAGCTTAGGCTGTTTTTAACCTAAATGCCTGAAATCAAGCCCCCTTCTCAGCAGAAATAAGATTAATCAGCACTTTTAAGAATGAAAGAACAACAAAATGTCTTAGAAAGTAGGATGACTTCATCCACAGCTGATTGCCTTCTGCTCAGTGGAAAAAAATAAGTTCTATTGCAGCAAACTCCCAATGAAATATTCTCTATTTCACTGCCAGTGTATACCAGTCTAAGCACAATTGTACTAGAACTCTTTATACCCCACAGTAAACAAGACTGCATTGAAATCATGAAACTGGGCACTATCTTTCTGGACAGATGGGTGGGGGGTGGAGTATGGAATTGGTAAGTCAGACAGGTAGGTAGCTACTGTGAAATGCAGTCAGCAGGAAATGAGTGACTTTCTAAGCAAGGGCACTGGGAAGGTTCAAAAAACTATTTGCAAAATTGCAGCTGAAGCCACAACTCATATGCAAGGTGGGTATTGTAGATGCATCCATCTGTCAGCCACACCTTTCTTTAGCAATGATCATCAATCCTTTCATTTGTTGACATTAATGATGTAACAATGCATAGACATTGGCAGTGAGGCTCTAAAAACCAACTGATTATCTGGACCTACCTTCTTTCCCTCAATGTCCTTGGACTTTATGACTTATTTTCTATATATTCTTTGGGACTTTTCTTCCTCCCACTGTTCAGATTAAGAATTCTGTGACTAGTAAACACAAATCATTTAACATCTAAAAACCCCTTGGTAAATCTCTAATATGCTAAATTTTACATGAGTTGTTCATCTACAACTGTGGTGGGAGTTTCTATGTCAAGAATTTCCTAAAACAATAAAATCACAGGTTCAAAAACTAATAACAGCAACACCAACAACTTTGGATCATTATTTAAAATGACTTGAGACAGAGAACTGAACTTCCTGCCAAGATGGTAGAGAGAAGACAGGCACTGTGTTAAGTGCTACTCTTTCCCCTCAAAAATAACATGAAAGAAACCTCTTAACAGAAATTAAATTGACAAAACCCAGAAGAGAAACTAGGAGAAGAACACCTACCAACAAGGTCTGTCTCAGGAGACCGTGGGTGAACCCTGAGACAAGAGCAAAGGGTCAGCACAGGGATAGCAGGGTGGGGGGAGGAAGCCAGAAGACCACCTCAGGTTCAGACTTTGGTGAGCACAGAGTTTCAGAGCACACCTGGAGAGCAACCAGCTGGGCCTGAGACCCGAGCTCCATACTTTCAGTGGAGCCCTTTGCCTAGAACAAACAATAAACAACCCCCCACCCTCTCAGGTTCAGGAGTGGGCAAGAGTTCACTCTCTCCCCTAGGGCTCAGCACATTGTTCAAGGTCAATTCAGACCCTGCTGTTGAGGACCTCAAACTCTCCAGAGAAAGCAACCAGCATTTCCTACTGGCCAACCCTTGGAATTACTAAGCCAAATGAACAAACCCTCTAGGATCTTTAAAAGCAAACCTCTGCCCAACACAAGATCCTAGAAAGATGAAGGAAGGCCAGTGTACAGAGGGGGGGCATGGAGAAATACTTGGAAGGAATAGATTCTAACCCAGAGAGATCTAGCACTTCTGAGGAGAATATGAATTGGTCTCCAGTCCAGAAAGACTTCCTTGAAGAAATCAAGAAGTTTAAAAATCAATTGGAAAAATTGGGAAAAGAATCTCAAGGGAAAATTAATACCTTGCAAGAGAAAATTAACATCTCACAACAAGAAAACAAATCCTTGAAAAATACAATTATTCAGAGGTGGCTAGGTGGTGTGGTGGGGGGTGGCTAGGTGGCGCAGTGGATAAAGCACTGGCCCTGGAGTCAGGAGTACCTGGGTTCAAATCTGGTCTCAGACATTTAATAATTACCCAGCTGTGTGGCACTTGGGCAAGCCACTTAATCCCATTTGCCTTGCAAACCCCCCCCCCGAAAATACAATTATTCAAATACAAATTGAGAATAATTCTCTCATACCTTCAAGTGGGCAAATACAAAAAAGAAAATGATCCTCTCAAAACTAAACTTAGGCAAAATGGAAAACTCCTTCAAAAATAGAATTGACTAACTGGAAAAGGAGTTGCAAAAGGTAAATGAAGGAAATTCTTCTCTTAAAAAAAGAATGGAATCAGTGGAAACTAATGACTTTGTGAGTCAACAAGATTCAATCAAACAAAAGCAAAAGACTGAAAAAAAGAAGAAAATATAAAATACCTCATCAGCAAAACCACTGACCTCAAGAACAGATCAGGAAGGGACAATCTGAGAATTATAGACCTTACTGAAAACATTGAAAAGAAAAAAAGTCTGGACTTAATATTACAGTATTTAATGATGGAAAATTGCCCTGATAGCATGGAACCAGATGACAAAATAGTTATTGAATGAATATATCAATGCCACCTCCAGAAACAAATGCTAAAATGAAAACACCAAGGAATGTTGTGGTCAAATTCCAGAACTATCAGTTAAAAGAGAAAATCCTGTGAGCAACCAGAAAGAAACAATTTAAATACCAAGGAGCCACAATAAGGATTACATAGGACCTGGCTGCATCAACATTAAGGGATCAAAGGGCTGGAATGAGATATTCTGAAGAGTAAGGTGCTTGGAATGCATCCAAGAATCTATAATCTGGTATAGCTGGGTCTTCTCTTTCAGGGGAAAAGCAGAACATTTAATGAAATGGGAGACTTTCAACATTTGCTAATGAAAAGACCAAAGCTAAATAGAAAATTTGGAATCAAACAGAAGGCTCAAGAGACACATGAAAAGGTTAAAAAAAAGGGTAAAGAAAAAAACTGCTATCCAGTAAGTTGAAACTAGCTATATCACCACTTGAGAGAAAGATTCTCATAACTCTTGAGAATTGTAAGTGTATTAGAGAGAATATACTTAGCCAGAAGTGATGGGCACTCATAACTTTTCTGTGACTCAGACAGAATGATTTGAAAACAATACCTCCTTAAAAGGGCAGACAGTAAAGAGATGAGGGGATGGAGGCGATTGAATAGGATAAATCTCATTACATCAAGAGGTACAAAAGACCTATTGTAATTGAGGGGAAGAAGGGAGGTGATGAGAACCACCTGAATCTTCATCTCATCAGACTTGTCTTAAAGTTAATTTACATACATTCAGTGAAGTAAAGAAACTTATCTTACCTTTCAAGTATTAAAAGGAGAAAAGGGAAGGGGGCAGAAGGGGGGGAAGGGGAAATAACAAGAAGGTGATGAAGGGGAAAAGGGAAAGAGGAAAGAAAGGGGAGGGGTTGATATAGGAGGGCAAACAGACTGAAGGTGGAAGTATTCAGAAACAAACCACTGGGGAATATGGATAAAGGGGGAAAAATGGGGAAAATATAAACAGAGGGAAGATAGCATGGAGGGCAGTAAAGAGTTAGTAATTATAACTTTGAATGTGAATAGAATGAACTCTCCCATAAACCTTAAGTGAATAGCAGAGTGTATTAAAAACAAGAATCCTGCAATATGATGCTAACAAGAAACTCATTTGAAGCAGAAAGATACATCTAGAGTAAAGGTAAAAGGTTGGAGCAAAATATATTTGGCTTCTGCTAAAGTGAAAAAATCAGGGGTAGCAATCCTTACCTCAGACAAAGAAGATACAAAAATAGATACCATTAAAAGCAATAAGGAAGGAAACTATATCCTCCTAAAAGATACTATAGACAATAAATTAATTTCATTAATAAATATGTATGCACCCAATGGTATAGCATCCAAAGTCTTAGAGGAGAAGTTGAAAGAGCCACAGGAAGACATAGACAGCAAAACTCCACTAGTGGGAGACCTCAATCTCCTGCTCTCAGATTTAGATAAATCTAATCATGAAATAAACAAGGAGGAAGTTAAAACATGTAGATATGATAGACTTATGGAGGAAATTGAATGGGAATAGAAAAGAATATTTTTTTCTTTAGTACATGGCACTTACACAAGAATTCACCATGTACTAGGGCATAAAAACCTAATGATCAATTGCAGAAAGGCAGAAATAGTGAGTGCATCTTTTTAAGATAATAATACAATAAAAATCATATGCAATATTGGGCCAGGGAGATATAGACCCAGAAACTAATTGGAAACTAAATAGCCTCATTTTAAAGAATGAGTGGATCAAGCAACAAATTATAGAAATAATTAATTATTTCATCCTAGATAATGACAATAAAGAAACAACATACTAAAGCCTATGAGATACACTCAAGGTGGCTATCAGGGGATATATTATATCTTTCAATGCTTACATGAATAAATTAGAGAAAGAAGAACTCAATGAACTAAATATGCAACTAAAAAAATTAGAGAAATAACAAATTAAAACCCCCCAATTAAATATCAAATTAGAAATTTTAAAAATTAAAGGAGTAAGTAATAAAATTTAAAGCAAGAAAACTATTGAACTATAAAATAAAACCAAGAGCTGGTTTTATGAAAAAAACCAATAAAATTGATAAACCTCTAGTCAATTTTATTTTAAAAAAAAGAGAGAAGAAAACCAAATTTCTAGTATCATAAATGAAAAGGGTGAACTCACCACCAATGAGGAGGAAATTAAAGTAATAATTCAGAATTATTTTCCCCAACTCTATGTCAATAAATTTGACAATCTAAGTGAAATGGATGAATATTTACAAAAATATTAGTTGCTCGGATTAAATGACGAGGAAATTAAAAACCTAAATAACCCTATCTCAGAAAAAGAAATTAAACAAACCGTTATTGAACTCCCTAAGAAAAAATCTCCAGGGCCAGATGGATTCACAAGTGAATTCTATCATACATTTAAGAAACAATTGGTTCCAATTCTATATAACATTTTTAGAAAAATAGGTGAAGATGGAACTTTGCCTAACTCTTTCTATAACACCAATATGGTGCTGATACCTAAACCAGGATGAGTTAGAAGAGAGAAAGAAAATTATAGACTTATCTCCCTGGTGAATATAGATGCAAAAATCCTAAATAAAATCTTAGCAAAATGATTACAACAAGTTATCACTAGGACAATACATTATGATCAAGTAGGATTTATCCCAGGAATGCAGGGTTGGTTGAATAATTAGGAAAACTTAGTTTAATTAATTATATCAATAACAAACCTATCAGAAGTCATATGATCATATCAATGGATACTGAAAAAGCTTTTGACAAAATGCAGCCAACCATTCCTACTAAAAACACTAGAATGTAGGAATAAATGGATTGTCCTCAGAATAATAAGCAGTATTTATCTGAAACCATCAACAAGCATTATATGCAATGGGGATAGGCTTTCCCAGTAAGATCAGGGGTGAAACAAGGATTTCCATTATCACCACTACTATTCAATATTGCATTAGAAATGTTAGCTTCAGCAATAAGAGAAGACAAAGAAATTGAAGGAATTAGAATTGGGAAGGAAGAGACAAAACTCTCACTCTTTGCAAATAACATGATGTTATACCTAGAGAATCCCCCAAACTATCTAAAAAACTACTAGAAATAATTATCAACTTAAGCAAAGTCCTCATAAATCCTCAACATTTCTATATATGACTAGCAAGATACAGCAGGAAGAGCTAGAAAGAGAAAGCCCATTCAAAGTAACCTCAGACAATATAAAATACCTGGGAGTCTACCTGCCAAGGCAGACTCAAAAACTTTTTGAAAACAATTACAAAACACTTCTCACACAAATAAAATCAGATTTAAATAACTGGTCAAACATCAACTACTCAAGAATAGGTCGAACTAATATAATAAAAATGACAATTCTACCATAACTAAACTACTTGTTTAGTGCCCTAACAATGAATATTCCAAAAAATTACTTTAATAATTTAGAAAAAGTTGTAAGTAAATTTATATGGAGAAATAAAAAGTCAAGAATTTCCAGGGTTTCAATGAAAAAAAGTACAAAAAAGGTGGCTTAGCCTTACCAGATCTAAAATTATATTATAAAGCAACAGTCATCAAAACTGTCTGGTATTGGCTAAGAAATAAAGTGGTGGATCAGTGGAATAGACTAGGTACAATAGCAGGAATGAATATAGTAATCTGCTGTTTGATAAACCCAAAGAGTCCAGCCATTGGGATAAAAACTCTCTCTTCAATAAAAACTGTTGAGAAAATTGGAAGTTAGTGTGGAAGAAATTTGGATTAGACAAACACCTCACACCCTATACCAAGATGAGATCAAAATGGATGCAAGGTTTAGACATAAAAAACAATATTATAAGCAAACTAGAACATCAAGGACTAGTTTACCTGTCAGGTCTATGGAAAGGGAAGCAGTTTATGACCAAAGAAGAGATGGAGAACATCATTAAAAACAAACTAGATAATTTTGATTACATTACATTAAAAAAGATTTTGCATGGACAAAACCACTGTAACCAAGATCAAATAAATGTAGTAAATTGGGAAACAATTTTTACAACTAGTATTTCTGACAAAGGACTCAAAGGACAAAGGACTAAAATATACAGAAAAATGAGTCAAATTTTGAAAAAAAACAAGCCATTCCCCAATTGACAAATGGTCAAAGCATATGCAAAGCCAATTTACAGATGAGAAAATCAAAGGGATCCATATTCATATGAAAAATTGCTCTAAATCATTACTTATTAAAGAAATGTGAATTAAAGTATCTCTGAGATATCACCTCACACTTCTCAGACTGTCCAATATAACCAGAAAGGCCAATGATCAATGCTGGAAGGGATGTGGGAAGTGTGGGACACTAACACATTGTTGGTGGAGCTATGAACTCATTCAACCTTTCTGGAGAGCAATTTGGAATTATGCCCAAAGGGCAACAAATATGTGCATACTCTTTGATCCAACAATACCACTACTGGGTCTATACCCTGAAGAGATGATGAAAAAGGGTAAAAACATCACTTGTACAAAAATATTCATAGTAGCCCTGTTTGTGGTGGCAAACAATTGGAAATCAAATAAAAGTCCTTCAACTGGGGAATGGCTAAGCAAACTGTGGTATATATATATATATCATGGAACACTATTGTTTTATTAGAAACCAGAAGGGATGGGAATTCAGGGAAGCCTGTAGAGATTTGTATGAACTAATGCTGAGTGACATGAGCAGAACCAGAAAAACATTGTACACACTAACAGCAACATGGGCGTGATGATCAACCTTGATTGACTTGCTCATTCCATCAGTTCAACAACCAGGGACAATTTATCTGTATCCAGAGAAAGAACTGTGGAGTTTGAAGAAAGACCAAGGACTATTACCTTTAATTTAGTAAAAAAAAAAAACCTGATATCTTATTGTCTGATCTTGCTATGTCTTATACTTTATGTTTCTTCCTTAAGGATATGATTTCTCTCTCATCACATTCAACTGAGATCAATATATACCATGGAAACAATGTAAAGACTAACAGAATTCCTTCTGTGGGGGTGGGGGAGGGAAGCAAGAATGGGAGGAAAAATTATAAAATTCAAAATAAATGAAATCTTTCTAAACAATAAAATGATTTGAAAATAAGGTGTTCAGAGTCAGTATCTCATAGGGATCTAGGTGGCACAGAAGGGCTAGAAGATCCAAGATCAGATCTTACCTTAGACATTCTCTAACTGGTTGACCCCAGATAAATCACTTAACTTCTGTTTGCTTGAGTTTTATCAACTGTAGGGTTAGGATAGCAATAGTATCTACATCATATTATAATTGGGAGTATCAAATGAGGTAACATTTGTAATATGCCAGCCACGGTACTTGGCAGAGAGTAGGCCCTTAATAAATAATTTGTCCTTTCTTCCTAAAAAGATCTGAATGGATGCCTTCTCAATTTTTTTTCTTGATAAACAATGACCAATGACATAAGGCTGGCCCATAGATCCACCATTTGAAATGTACCATCTGAGCCTTGCTTACATTTCCCATACTTTTCTCCAAAAAAAAAAAAAGAGAGTTGCTTTTAGGGGTAGCTAAGTGGTGCAGTGGATAGAGCACTGGTTCTGGAGTCAGGACCACCTGAGTTCAAATGTGCCCTCAGATATTTAATTATTACCTAGTTGTGTGACCTTGGGCAAGTCACTTAACCCATTGCCTTGCAAAAAGAAAACCAACCAAAATAAAAGAGTAAAGGACAAAAAAGATACTTTCAAAATGGATTCAAATAAATCAGTAATTGTGATTAGAAAGTAACTTCCCCCCATCCCCACCTTGTGACTGCTGTAGCCTGAGTACTATAAATTGATAATCAGGGTTCATATATAAGCTATAGGGTCACCAACCTTCAATTTGGACCCTTGTCTATGGTGCTTTCAAGTAAGTGTTGCATACTAGCCCTTTCACCAATGACACAAGATTTACATTTGACTCATTTGACTGCTATTGTCAACAGTTTCATAAAGTTTTCTGCAACCAGTCTATTATGATTCTCTGTGGAAAGCAGGAAACCATATTACTGTATTTCTCCATGTATAAGCCACCCTTTTTTCAAACAATACATTTTTTTTCAAATTTCAGGCCCCAAAATTAAAGTATTTCTTATACATGGGGAAATATGTTATATACAAAATTCCTGAAGTAATATGCCTTCATTCAAAGTTATTGGACTATCATTATATGTCTTCTAGTTACTTTTTTGTAAAAAAGGGCAAGTATTATTCATATTCACTATATGAGTTTGAACATTTAAAAGAATGTAATAGTTACACATAAACATTTTTGCTACTGCCTCCAACATCCCTAAAGAAGACATAGATACATAAAATCCAATGAGAAAATCTAGAGAAGAGCATAATAACTCCACAAAAATTCTTAATGGTAAAACCCCAAAATAAAGACCTCTCGCAAGACAAACAACTTATGTTCTGAAGAGTTATGATGAATATGAAGATTCTTTGATCATATATGTAAATTCAAATTAGATTAGAATGGAAGTTCGAGTGAGAGATACATTGTTTTCTACTTATCCTCATTGTCTACCATAGAGTCTAGCACACAAAAGGCAACTGATAAATGCTTGTTAATTGCTATATTATATTTTAAACAAAAATTAACCAAAAAAGGAATGACAAAATCAAAAGCAACAAAACAAAAACAAAAGATACCATAAGATTATCAGCAAAATGACCACACTTTTTTTTGTTTCCCATTAACTATAATTGTATTACCAACAAGGAAAAAAAGCAAAGAAAATGAATGGGCTTTCTAGAACAGAGATTAGGTGGGCAGCAAAGGTCCTGTAGTCTGTATTAAGACTAAATTTGAGAACTTTGCATTAATCTTAGGCATTTAAAGTATTCAGATAATTGATAACAGATGAAACTTCAGTCCACTGTCACTCTGGTACAGAGGGAAAGAACAATGACTTTGCAGGACCTCTGTCACACACCATCTGTATGACATAAGGTAAATCATGACTCTTCCTGGGATTCAGATCCTTCATCTATAAAATGAGAGTCAAACTAGATTATTTCTGATGTAAAAATCTATGATCCTATGACCCAAATACAGTGGGGGAAGGGGGAGACTATGGTATAATGGGGAGAAGAAGAGAAAGAGAATGGAAAAAAAAATACTTTAAAAATAAGTAAGGCCTATCTATGAAAGTGGGCCAGTAAATAATCAGCTCTGACTTTTTGCTTCCCTAAACCACCAAACTGTCATTTAGGGTCCTAAAAAAACGTTCTACTTGGTTTGGGTTGGTGTCTTCTTCAGAGCTGCATAGCTATATAATAGTTCTGTGTTGTGGCCAACCTAGCATAAAAGGTGAATTCTAGTAATCAAACAAGAGATAGGGTTGATTGTTGTTCTAAGATTGGGTTGGGTGGATGAGGTGTGAGGGTAAGAATGGATCTGTAATTTAAAGGGTTTGGAGAACATCCAGTATGGAATCTCCCTCTATTAATAGAGAGCAGAAAACTACCTATAATTTAAAGTAGTTTTAAATGAGTAAATTTTTTTGTATCATGGACCCCCACCCCCACCCCGGCAGTCTGGTGAAGATTGTTGACTCCTCAGAAAAATGCCTTTAAATGAGTACAATGAAATAAAAATGAAATCAATTATATTAAGATAAAGATGATATATTCCCCCCCCCATCCAAGTTCATAAACTTCATGAATTCTATCTCTAGATTCAGGGAGGTTCAAGAACCTCAGGAAAAGACCCCCTTTCTTACAGAGTTGCATATGACACTAAGAGATTAAGGAATTCTTTGCATCT
The DNA here is from genome assembly GCF_037893015.1 of Macrotis lagotis. NCBI lineage: Eukaryota > Metazoa > Chordata > Mammalia > Peramelemorphia > Peramelidae > Macrotis > Macrotis lagotis. The sequence goes on from NC_133666.1 coordinate 146,767,360, forward strand.
CTCTACCCCCCAAAAAAGGTTTGTTTTCTAAAGACCCATGATAATAGTGTGTTGGAAATAAAGCTTGAAGCCAGGTCTTCCTAACACCAAGGCCAGTCCCCTCTCAGCTGTGCCAATCTGTCTTTCTAAGATGAAGATTAGACTTTTTTTCAAAAGATTCCTATGAAAATACTTCCCATAAAATGAGTAGAAGGGAAAAGTTCTACTTGAAGTAGGCAAATGTCAGACACACCAAGTCACCCTGCACTCGGCCTTACTTGTTCTCATTGCTGGCATCATAACGAGGCATTGGGTCGAAATCATTCCCATTCACGTCAAAACTTGCCTGAGAATCCTGGAGCCAAAAAAAGAGAAAGAGAAAAAAAAAGAATGATGGAATCTCATTAATTATCCATTAACTCCCAAGGTTCATGCATTGTTTAACAAGATCCTACAAATGAGTAATTAGGTTAACTAACATTCTGGTAGTTGGTTGATGATAGTGTTTTAGGAAAGGGTAGTTAATTCAGTAACAATTACAAAATTAGCATTCTTGATTTTCCCTTGTACAGAGAGGAGGAATTTCATATAGGATGTCAGTAAAGATATACCATGAACAAAGACAAAATTGGAGACTATTTAATTTTTTTTAAAACTAGTGCCTCTCTTCTCCTTAGAAAACAATCCAGTCTTTTGCCTACCATTATCAATATCTCCAAATCTCCATTGCTTTTGTCTATGTATTCCATGCTCACTAGCAAGTCCTTTTTATACCCCTAAGTTACTTCCTTTTCAACAGGTCAAAGATATCAATAATTCCAACTTGCTGAAATCCTATCTCTTCATGTAGTCTTCCTTGTCAAATCAGAAATAAAGGTAAGTTCCTATTGATAGTCTTCCAAATCTCAACATCCTTACCACATTCTCTGAGGGCAGGAAGTCTGTCTTATCTAAAGTTTGTATTTCTCCCAGGACCTAGAACAGTGCTCTACCAGTAATTGCTTGATAAAGGTCTGTTGAATTGAATTCAGTGTGCAGTTCACTCAACACATCTCGGATTACAAAATCACAAATAAGGGATGTACCAAATAAAGATTGTGCATAAATATCCATTAAGTTATGTTCCCTTAGAACCACTACTCAGCAGAATATATTAACCTAGTTCCAAATATCACACACTTTAAAAAGAATTCATATACTTTAAAGTAAGAAAATAATTTCTATTTTGAAATAATTTATAAGAGCAGCTCTTTTGTGGTGGTAAAGAATGAGAAACTAAAAGTTGTTCATCAATTAAGGAATAGGCTAAGCAAGTTACAGTATGTGAATATGATCAAATAGTATGATACTGTAAGAAATATGAAGGAGAAACTATATGCATTACATATATATATATATATATATATATATATATATATATATATATATGTCCATAATGCATAGATGGACATAGTCATTGAGTATTTGTTTTGCTTAATTATATACTATACATTTTTTAAATGAAGTTTGGTTCTCTTTCTCATTGGGAAGGGGAGAAGATGATTTTCATTGCTTAAAAAAGAGTTAAATTTTTAAAAGTCTAGAATTTAGTTAGACATCACTAATTCATATTGTCTTTTATCATCCCACCCCCACCAATTAGTCAAATTAATAAGGTAATATCATAGGTGCCACATTCCATATGTAAGGTTAAAAAAATTTTAGAACTTTTAAAAAAAATCTTGAAGAATAATATGTTCTAGATCTGGTGAAATATGATAACCTGGATTTTAGAATGATTCAAATTTCCATTACTGAAAGTTTCCTCAAAATTCATAAAAATAATTCTAAACTTTCCTATATATTATAAATATTTCTACTTTAAAATACTGGTGAAAATATGGAATTATGTTTTTCAAGATTATACATTTATAAGCTATATCAAATTTACCATTTTAGGAAGAAGAGAGGAGAGGGAGAAAATTTGGAAGATAAATATTTTAAATGCATTTTAAAATTATCTTTATATGTAACTGGAAAAATAAAATACTATTAAAAATTAAATATGGATGAAAATACTTTTTTTAATTCTTATAATTATTGTTTCTGTCATCACTCAAGACTCTTCCTACTGAATGCAATTTCCAGCTCAAGCATTCATTTCTATTCATTTTTTATGACTCAGTCCAATTCATATGACATGGCAAGTCTTCCTTTTCATGTCTTCAAGGTTCAAAGTCACCACTTCCAATGCTTTATTTTGATATGAAGTTCCCTCCCATAAGAAAAAAAAGAGTGATCAGATGAGTAAGATTGAATCAGGTAGAAGTAAAAGTGATATAGAGTGATGAACTTGGAATCACAAGACCTTGAATATGTCTCTTTTCTATAAATCTTCATTTTTTCATCTGCAAAATTATATGGTGGAGTAGATGACATGTAGGCCCCTTTCATCTCTAGTTCTATGATTCTATCTTACATAATAACCTTGTCGAAACAAGGCAACAAGATGGAGACAGGAATAAACTTTTATTTGGAGATAAGAAATGCTATGGGGCAAAAGTTTTCAGGTCCTGACTTTATTGTTAACCATCTCCAGCTAAAAAGAACTTTCCTGAAGGTATTCAAATGGAAGATATCCTTGAATCTCTTAGTCTCAGTTTCTTTACCTATAACATGAGAGAGTTGTACTAAATGATTTCTCATTTTAAAAGATAGGTTTTAAAAAGATGAGTTTGGTATGAGGGATGTGAACTAGATGATTTTCTGTGCCTTTCCTCCTCAAAGAAATCAACTGATTAATTTCACCATGTTCCTTGGACATTGGTCATTACTATTCCCCCTAGTTTAAAGGAGAGGATAAGAGACCAGACCTCTGAGGGTACAACTAGGAACAATGGAATTAAGAGATAGAAAGGCAGATAAAGACTTTGAATAAGAGAAGACATCCCAATAGAACTAGTCCAAAGTGGAATGAATGGGCTGCTTTAGGAATTAGGGGGTTCCTCCTTCTCCAGATGGCTTCACACAAAGAGTGGACTGCCTCATTTATCAAAGTAGAGACTTTTTTTAGGTACAATTTGGACTAGATGGTCTCTAACATTTCTTCCAACTCTGAAATATTTGATTTTTTAAAATAAGGATTACCAATGTAATATAGCTTATATTTACATTGACATAGAGAAATGATAACAGAAAGACTGAGCCAAAACCCAAAGTAATCCCGCCTTCAAGAAATGAGCTAGGAAATTATCATGTCTAAGTGATTTAAATATAACATAGCTTTTCTCATTCCTTTGCTCTCATAAGAGTAGCTTCTGTTAGGAAGATAATTATCTGTTTGTATGTTTCCATTGGACAAAGCGAAAGAGGAAAATGCCTCCTCCAAAATCTTTTTTCTCTTTCAAACCATGATTCTTTTCACTTTAGAATGAGATGTTGAAGACAAATGTGGAATGAGTGGTGGTGCATTTGAGTATCTTGGCCATTTGTTGCCAATGGGAATTGGGGTCACCAATTAAAGACAGAAATTGAGAGTTACTGAAAACTAAGGAATTCACATACTCCCTGGGATTTTAAAACTGCTCAGGATTTATTACAAATTAATATAAAGTAAACAGGTTAAAACTTCTAGAAAATCAGTAAGCACCTGGGGGGGTCCATGGTGAACCACCAAGGCCTAGAATGGGAGACCGCATGGCCTAGGAAGGAAAGAGATATGCAGACATCCTGCAGGGTGTAAGGTAGAGTCAAAAAGAAGCAAATGCTTCCTCTTAAATATACTTCTGTAGAAGGCTGCACAAAGGATGGCACTTGGGGAGTGAGTGGTCTAGCACCTGGGCCAGGTATACTGCAATGGGCAATCTACATAACTGATCCTTACTGTCCCAAGGTACATAACTTCCAAGTTCAACATGTCATTTCCTGTTGCCAATATCAATGGGAAATGGAAGCTGGGGGTGGGGGAGGAGACAGAACATAAACAACAGGGGTCAGTTTACATTTCAGGAGCAGTCTTCCATAATTAACAAACTTTAACAGCATAAAAGATTATAAAATTTGTTTCTAATTATAAATTTCCTATATTCACAATTCTCTGCATCACATTTGGGCTTGAAAAACAAATGATGACATGGACTAAAAAATATTCTACATGAAAATGGGGAATAAAGGTGATCTTTTTATTAAGAAACCACAATGCAAAGCAATGAGAAAATAAAAAACAGAATGCTTATATCACTTTGGATTCACTTAGGCTATATGAATGGATATTTACGGGATTCTTTATTTAAAAAAATCAAACATCCAAGTTTTATTTTTGTTTACATGGCATCAAGTAACCATTTAACCAATCTGTGTTTTTTAGTGGGCTGATTGTTTGGCAGAACTATACCAAATGAATCGTTGCTCTGATAATATCAAGAAAAAGCATTGTAATGGTCAATTTTTTGGATTGGATTACATTAGTTAATTTTAAAATCACATTTTCTGAAAACTTGGTTTCTGAGTTGCTAAAAAATAAACAACGTAAATCTAATTATGCATGCTCAGAGAAATGATTGCATTTGAGAAACTGTACATGATGTTCTATTTTAGATGCTTAAATGGATCATCCCTCAGCAATAACAGGGTTTAAAAACAGGTACTCAAATCATAGCATTAGGAACAGGGCAGTAAATGGATAGAAAGCAGAAAATTAAAAAAGGAAAGTAGATGATAGGATAGGGATGGAGAGAAGAACTGATTAATGTGCTATAAACTTTTATTTTCAGAAATAACAGCAAGGTAAAGTAGATAAATATGTCTGTTCGTGATCAATGAAGGTCTGAAGAAAATATCTCATATTTCTATTTTTACAGAATTAATATTATGGTATATTCATAGAGGGAGTCATCCTATACTAATGAAATCATAACTCTGGATTAATCCACATACAGTTTTCTATATATGTTTGTCCTTTACTTGCAGAGAAGATCATGAAATGCCATGACAAGTACATGAATTGGATTTTGAGATAAGGGGGGTGCTGTGCTATGTCACTAGTCTGCTCCAAAGTCATCTGAATCCAGTTATATTCACATACGTATACAAATTCACATGTGCAAGTGTATATGTGTCTGTGCACACATATGTGTGTGCATGTATGTGGTATGGGGAGTTGATCATGAGACTCATAATAAAATAAATACCATCTACCCCCCCCCAGTCTAGGAGCTGAAATCACAGAATATAAGACAACAACAAATGCATTAGGTTTTTCAATAAAGCATAAAGAAATCAGCCATATTTGGTGAAATTAGAGGTCAATTTTATTACCCCTTTACAAACAAAGAAAAAATCTTCAAACTTTATTGAATTACAGGACAACTGACAAGCCTGAACACTTCTTTCGAAATAAATGGTCACATCCTTGGTAGACATCTAAAAAATATCTAGACAGTTAACAAAGATAGGATATAGTACTGAGGAATGTCTGTCTCACTTGGTAGTAGAGGAGAGTCACCTTAAGCTGACTCTTAAGAGAAAATCACTCTTGGCCTTTTTTCCTTGCTCCTTTCTCAGAAGGGAATAGTAAGTTAAAGGAATTCTTTCTCCTCTCTCTATACTACATCAGAAATGGATTTCTGCAGGGAAACAATTCACCCAGAGACATTGTACACAGGAGGGAGTAGACTCAGGGAGTCCCACTGAGCAATCTGCTCACTAAAAAAAGATGACTGTGTCCAGGAATAGAGCTGTGTGAAAACACATTAAGAAGAGAAAGTAACCAAAGTCATATTACCAGAAATGCTTCTGCCTTTTGTGCTCTCCCTACCATACTGTCTATATGTGTCCTTCTTTTTTTTCCCACTGAGTGCATATTGGTGAAAGAGCAAATTCCATGGTCACAGGAGAAAAATTTTTGATACTATTGTTCCAACAAAATGTCTGTTTTAAGTAAATCAGTAAATGTGTTTTAAATAATATCTTCAATTTTTAAATTAAACTCTAAAACTAAGTCCACTGATTGACTCTAATAACCTATAGTTTAGAAGTACAGACTCACAAAGCATCTTGAATCTGAGGTAGAAATCACCCACTGGAAAACCAATCTTTGAAAACTGAATTGGGGAAATAACCCAGATATGATATTATATATTATATATATTTGAAAATATATCTATTACATATTCTATATCTACTCTAATGGTATGTATATATATATATATATATATATATATATATATATATATAACAAAAAAGATATGTGGAAAATATGTAATTTAATATCTGGGCTATAATATATATTAAACATTTGGATTCTAGTATATATTTTAATATATAACTTGATTATTATATCAACTATTATCCATATCACTATTTATCAAATATGTATTAAATTTTATATATACATATCTATATATAAATGCTTAGATTATTTGGGCTATATATAATATCTGGGCTTTTTTATTTCTAGCTAGCTAATATTGGGTTAATTCCCCAATTCAGTTCTTGAATATGGTAGGTTAAATCTCTAGAAAGTGATTACAACCCCCCCATTCAAGATATTCTGTGAGAGATAGACAGATAGAATAAGATTAAATATAGATATAATATATATATTCATATATAACATTTTGCTTTTAATTCTAAAAATTACTGTTTATCAGAGTTGAATCCACCTAATATCATTAGATATTGTATAGTGATGATGATGACAGACAGAATTTATATAGCCCTTATAAATCATGAAGTGATATACATAGAAACTTCGATCTTCATAATCATGGGGTAGGTAGTACAATCATATCCATTTTAAGAGGGAAGAAATTGACTTAGAGATTAAGTGCCTCATATAAGATATACAGAGAGAGAGAGAGAGAGAGAGAGAGAGAGAATATACACACATATATATATATGCATGCATATATATGTAGTAATACTAATTTATTTATGTATTTTCTCCTTCAATAGTTTAGTACTTTGAAAGGAGGAACTACTTTTTCTTTCTTGCTTTTTTCCATTTTTTGACATTCCAGACACTTAATCCAGTACATGGTACATAAGATTCTCCTCATAAATTAATATTAGTCAACAAGCAATTAATTGATGATTTAATCATTGATTAACTCCATTTGTTCCTGATCCCAAGTGCAGTATTGATTATTACTGCAAATATCCTCCTCATGTTCATGAGTTTAAATCTGACTTCAGATAGATAGTGATGATAGAACTTTGGTGATCAAGGTTTTCAAGAGAAACAAACAAAAAATAAGCAAACAATTTTTCTCCCCTGCCCCCGAACCAAGGACTCCCAGTGCCTAGTCCCTCGGATTATGTTGCTTTCATCATATGACAAAGATTTCAACAATGGAAAGGTACAAAACTGCAGCAGTTAGAGCCTTTAACTCCAAATAGATCCATAGGAAAGACACAGAAAACACTTACGTAGTTCTTCACCAAATCTGGATGAGTCCTTTCGATGCCATCATCCAAGATGGTGACCACAACATCTCTTCCAGTGTAACCTCTCTTCCAAGCCCCTTCAATGTTCATATCTGACTGACAAGGGTGAGTATTATCACTGCAGTGCTGAAGGGGAAAAAGGAGAGAGAGAAAAATAATTGGTCTATGGAGATTCCTGGATAGTCAGAAGAAAAAGTAATTAACCTGCTTCTTGGTATAATATATAAAAGTTACAACAACTGAGGGGATTAATTGGTAGAAGTGATACACAGTTCAGCATCTTCATGAAGTTAGCAAAGGAGGAAAGGGAAACATAGCCCAAATGAAATGATTTGTTCTGAGATTTCTTTCCATGGATACAGAACATTAAACTAACCCTTTGGCAGAAGAATAACAGAAAGTATGTCTGAGCAAATGTGGTGCAGATGATAGAGGACTGACCCTAGAGTCTGAAAGAATCATGTTCATGAGTTTAAATCTGACTTCAGATACTTACTAGTTTATGTGATCCTGGACAAGTCACTTGAACCTGTTTGCCTCAGTATCCTTCTCTATAAAATGATCTGGACAAGAAAATGGCAAACCACTCTTGTATCTTCGTCACCCTCAATGGGGTGACAAAGAGTGAGACACAAATGAAATGACTGACCAACCACTCATATCTAAGCAAAGGAATCATAAGTAGATCTTATATTTCAATGATATTAGCTGCATGCAAAATGAATACATAGGCACCTATAGCTTAAAAATACTACCCGGACCAAAACCAGATGACAATTAAAACTCTAATAATTTCTATCCTGGAAACTAGTTCAGAATCATATCTATCTCTAAAAGAGTTTTATCAAAATCAGGAGATGTGCTACTGTCAAAAAAACATATAGCCAGGAGAACAAAGAGTCTCTCTAAAATGTGTTCAATGAATCATGGGAAACTGTAGTCCTCTGATTTGTGAGTACAGAAACAGTGAGAAGGGGCGGCTAGGTGGCGTAGTGGATAAAGCACTGGCCCTGGAGTCAGGAGTACCTGGGTTCAAATCCGGTCTCAGACACTTAATAATTACCTAGCTGTGTGGCCTTGGGCAAGCCACTTAACCCCATTTGCCTTGCAAAAACCTAAAAGAAGAAGAAGAAGAAGAAGAAGAAGCAGCGAGAGATTCATTCCAGGGAATAAGATTGTAGGAAGAAAGGCAGAAGACAAAGGGGCAATAAAATGGGGATAGAAATCTAAGGGAAGTAAAAAATGATCTGCTGGGACAGCTAGGTGGCACAGTGGATAGAGCACTAGCCCTGGAGTCAGGAGGACCTGAGTTTAAAGGTGGCTTCAGATGCATAATAATTGCCTAGCTGTATGATCTTGGGCAAGTCACTTAATCCGATTGTCTTAAATAAATATAAATTAAATACATAAAAAAGTGATCTGCAAACATTCAATTTTAGAGGCTATATAACCATACTTGTTTGCCATAGACCTATAAGATAAATAAACAAATTTGGGATCCTTATGCTGCCATGTGCTCCCCTCTCTCACAAATAATTGTGTCCTAGGAGTCTATCCTTTTCAAATAGTCATTTTTTGATTCTTTAAAGATAAAATGTTTTTAGGGTTTTTGGTGTGGGGAGCAGGATGGAGCTGAAAAAGAAACATGGAGTAAAGAGAGAATCTGTAAAATAATAATCATAGTAACACTAACCATGCTCTAGCTTTTGCAGTTCATTTTCTCATTCATTTTCATAATAATTTAATACTTTATCCAGCAAAAAATATGTAAATAGAATCCTTTTAGGAACTTCTTTTCTATCTATCTTCATTCTTCTACAAATTCACTTTGGTAGATTCCTTGTGTTTTCTTTTTCTTTTTCTCTTTACTTTTTGAAATATTTTATTTATTTTGAGTTTTACAATTTTTCCCCTAATCTTACTTTCCTCCCCCCACCCCCCACAGAAGGCAATTTGCCAGTCTTTACATTGTTTCCATGATATACATTGATACAGATTGAATGTGATGAGAGAAATCATGTCCTTAAGGAAGAAACAAAGTATAAGAGATAGCAAGATTAGACAATAAGATATCAGTTTTTTCCTAACTTAAAGGTAATAGTCCTTCGTGTCTGTTCAAACTCTGCAGTTCTAGGGGCAGCTAGGTGGCGCAGTGGACAGAGCACCTGGGCCCTGGAGTCAGGAGTACCTGAGTTCAAATGCAGCCTCAGACACTTAATAATTACCTAGCTGTGTAGCCTTGGGCAAGCCACTTAACCCTATTGCCTTGCAAAAACCTAAAAAACAAAAACAAAACAAACTCCACAGTTCTTTCTCTGCATACAAATGGTATTCTCCATTGCAGACAGTGCCAAATTGTCCCTGATTGTTGCACTGCTGGAATGAGCAAGTCTATCAAGGTTGATCATTGCCTCTATGTTGCTGCTAGGGTGTACAATGTTTTTCTGATTCTGCTCATGTCACTCAGCATCAGTTCATACAAATATCTACAGGCTTCCCTGAATTCCCAACCCTCCTGGTTTCTAATAGAACAAGAGTGTTCCATGATATACATATACCACAGTTTGCTTAGCCATTCCCCAGTTGAAGGACTTTTACTTGATTTCCAATTCTTTGCCACCACAAACAGGGCTGCTATGAATATTTTTGTACAAGTGATGTTTTTAACCTTTTTCATCACCTCTTCAGGGTATAGACCCAGTAGTGGTATTGCTGGATCAAAGGGTATACACATATTTGTTGTCCTTTGGCATAGTTCCAAATTGCTCTCCAGAAAGGTTGGATGAGTCCCTGTGAGTTTTCTTGATGGTTCCTAAAACATGCATTTTTTTTTCTTGGACATGGTGCATACTACATTGGGAAATGTATAACTTGTAAAAAGAAACAATAACAACACATTATTTTTTAAAAACAAAATAATAAAATAATTATACATTGTGCACTTAAATCTGCTTCAGATGAATGACAGATTTGATGCTCTTTACTTACTTTTCTAGGCACATGTTGGTTGGTTTTTGTTCTCAAAAAGGATCAAAATAATGTCACTATGTGGTGATTAAAGTATAGTGTGTCTGACTGTGACTGATGAGACTAAAACAAGCATGGAGGATCCTACCACATATTGGATACAAATAAGTCATAAAAACATTTGGAGTGGAAACGTCTCTAAATTTGTATATCTGGGGTCAGCTAGGTTGCATAGTGGTTAGAGTGTTGGCCCTGAAGTCAGGAAGACCTGAGTACAAATGCAGCCTCAGATGTTTAATACTTGTGTGACCTTGGGCAAGTCACTTAACCCCAATGCTTTGCAATAACCAAAAAAAAAATGATGTAGCTCACATTTCTTCTGAGTTACTTAGGTAGCTATAGCAGTAGACACATATATGTACATATACATATACATGAGCATCATGCATATACACACAGGGTATCCAAAAAGCTTCAGTGTAGTGTTGTCTACAAATGCATATACATGTGTATGTAGACATGTCTATATAGTCATATTCTTCCCTTTTTTGCACTTGACCATCAAGTTAAAGTGATCATATCTCAAATATCAAAATTTGAATAGGAAATTAAGGCATAATGTCATCCATTAAATAAAACTACATAAAGGAAGAGGAATAATTTTACATCAAAAACTTCTTCCTGAATTTTATTATTATAGTATTACTATTAAAAATTGGCATTTATATAGATTTAAGATTTGCAAAGAGTTTTACAAATAGTATGTCATTTGAACCTCAAGACAATCCTGTGAGCTAAATGCTGCAATTATCCATACTTACAATTGAGGAAACTGAGGTGAAGAGATTAAGTGATATTTCTAGATTCATATAGCTACTGAGTATCTGACTAGATTTGAACTTCAGTTTCCCTGACTCTCTGTCCAGTGTGCTAATCACTGAGCTACCTAGCTATCACAGTAATTTATTTTTACTTATTATTTTCAGTTCACAGAGTAAATATCAACACACAGAGAAACATGAGACTTATTGAAAGATATAATATTCATTGACTATTATGAACTATTATTTAATTGCTGTATTGTATCTTTAATTAGTAAAAGTCTCTCAAAAAAGAAACATAGCTTCATTGATCAAATGAAATTAATAATTGATTACTCACAATAAGAAAACAATTGATCCTGTGATTTCTTAATGGAGAATACTTCCTCTCCCAGTGCTGGTCAGTAGCTATTCTTCCACTTGCTGGGCACCAAAATGAACAATAGGATGACTTTATATTGGAAACCACTGTTGATTTCAAATTTTACCGCCTTTTTTATTTCTATTTTTGTTTATTTAAAGAAAATTTTGGGGGGGCGGAGCCAAGATGGCCACAAGAAGGGATTGAGTCTTAGGCACTCTCTGATAAAATGCATAAACTAAGGACTCTAACTAAACTTTCAAGAAACAGAACCCACAAAGGGACCCAGTGAGGCAGTTCTCCTACTCAAGGTAACCTGGAAAAGAGCAGAAAGGCTCTGCTCTCTGGGTTGGAGGGGGCGCCTGCCAGAGGGGTGGCCAGCCAGAACAAAGGAACTTCAGCTTCCCGGAGATAGCCCCAGGGCACTGGGAGCCATGGCTCACAACAGCGGGGTAATCTCCTGAGCTGCACCCCAAGGAGCACTGGGCACAAAGTGGGGAAACAGTGGGGGACCTCTGCCAGAGCAAGCAGGTGGAGCCCAGCCCTCAGGGCACACAGCCAGCAGCTTGGTCTTTCCACAGCCCAGATCCAGAAACAGAAGCAGGTGGAGCTGGTAAGCAGGAGCCTCCAGGGCATGAGCCCATAGAGCTGAGGGAGGGGAGTGAAGAGAGAGAGAGTGCAGAGCTCTGCCCTCTGCCCCTGGAACAGGACTCTGGTACTCTGACCACATTCAGATCCTGATTGCAATCTAGGCCCCCCAATAGAACAGCAGGGCCCCCCCACCTCAGCCCCATAGCAGAGGGGGGCGCTTATGGTCATTCACAGACCAGGAGGGAGGACAGAGCCTCACACACTGAGACCCTTGTGGGAGTGTCCCAAAAGCTCAGGAAGCACCCCAAAACAGGCACAGGCTGGGAAAATGAACAAGCAGAGAAACAAGAGGAAGACCATTGAGAAATATTTTGCATAGGAGCCCAAGAAGGATCAAAAAACTCAGTCTGAAGATGAGGAAGCACAGGCTCCTGCATCTAAAGACTCCAAGAAAAACAGAAATTGGGCTCAGGCTATGACAGAGATCAAAAAAGACTTTGAAAATCAAATGAGGGAGTTGGAAGAAAAACTGGGAAAAGAAAGGAGAGAGATGCAGGAAAAACATGAAAATGAAGTCAGCAGCTTAGTCAAGGAAATCCAAAAAAAATGCTGAAGAAAATAGCATACTAAAAAACAGCTTAGGTCAAATGGATAAAACAGTTCAAAAAGTTATTGAGGAGAAGAATGCTTTATAAAAAGCAAAATTGGCCAGATGGAAAAAGAGTTAAGAAAACTCTCTGAGGAAAACAAATCCTTCAGACAAAGAATAGAATTCAGGGAGATTGATGAATTTACGAGAAATCAGGAATCAATACTTCAAAACCAAAAAAAATGAAAAATTAGAAGAAAATGTGAAATATCTCATTGAAAAAACAACTGATATGGAAAACAGACTTAGGAAAGATAATTTGAAAATTATTGGAATACCTGAAAGTCATGATCAGGGAAAGAGCCTTTACATCATTTTCAAAGAATTACTACAGGAAAATTGCCCTGATATTCTAGAAGCAGAGGGCAAAATAGAAATGGAGAGAATCCACCGATCCCCCCCCAGAAAGAGATCCCCAAAATCCAACCCTTAGGAATATTATAGCCAAGTTCCAGAACTCCCAAGTCAAAGAGAAAATATTACAAGCAGCTAGAAGGACACAGTTCAAATATCGTGGAGCTGCAGTCAGGATCACACAGGACTTAGCAGCAACTACATTGGAAGCTCCTAGGGCTTGGAATACAATATACTGGAAGGCAAAAAGAGCTTAGAATGCAGCCAAGAATGAACTACCCAGCAAAGCTGAATGTCCTCTTCCAGGGAAAAATATGGACTTTCAATGAACCAGGGGAATTTCAAATGTTCCTTTTGGAATGGCCAGAGCTGAACAGAAGGTTTGATCTTCAGATACAGGATTCAGGTGAAGCATAGAGATTGGAGGAGAGGGGGAAAATATGAGGGACTTAATGAGGATGAAGTGCATGTATTCCTGCATAGAAAAATGACACTGATAATATTCATATGAACCTTCTGAGTTAATAGAGCAGGTAGAGGGAGCCTTTATAGTTGAAGCACAGGAGAAAGCTGAATTCAAAGATAAAATATGGTGTAAAAATGGAGTCAATAGAAAAAAAGGGAAATGGAATGGGAGAAAGAAAAAGGAGAGGGGGAATAGGCCAAGATATTTCACACAATAAGATTTTTTTTTATTACAATGAGCTATTGCAATGATATGGAAGGGGGGAGGCAAGGGGGAATGAGGGAATCTTTGCTCTCATCAGAGGTGGCTAGGAGAGGAAACAGCATATATACTCAATGGGGTATAGACATCTGGAGTAAGAAGGAGGGGGGAGCAGGGGGAAGGGGTAGGGATGTGAATAAAGGAAGAGAGGATAGACCATGGGGGGAGAGTGGTCAGATATAACACATTTTCTTTTTTACTTCTTTCAAGGGGCTGGGATTGGAAGGCCTGCCCAGGACCATAGGGCCAGGTGGATTCTAGGCCTAAGGGGTGGTATGGGGGCTCAAGGCTTCTTGGCCCCAGGACCAGGAATCTTTCTGTTGTGCCATTCAGCTACCCTACAGCAGAGTCAGAATGAAAAGAGAGAGAAAATATAGTACATGGTAGTGGAGAAATAAGAAAGGAGGGAGTTGCGATCAGCAATGGCAACGTTGGAAAAATATGGAAGTAACTTTTGCAGTGAACTTATCATAAAGAATGTGATCCACCCATGACAGAGTTGTTGGTGTTGGAACAAAGACTGAAGCACATTTTTTGCTATTATTATTTGTGGGGAGGGTGCAGGGCAAATGTGGCTGGGTGGCCTGCCTGGGGCTACATAGCAGGGTGATCTTTGTGTGTCTGGGGCCGGATTTGGACCCAGGTGCTCCTGGCTCAAGGGTCAATGCTCTGTCTGCCACCCAGCCACCCCTACTATTATTACTATTTTATTTTATTTTGGGTCTTTTTTTTCCTTCTTTTTGTTTTTTGCAGGGCAGTGTGGGATTGGGTGGCTTGCATGTCACATGGCTGGGTGATTGTTGGGTTTACGAGGCTGATGTGGGCTCGGGTGCTTGTGGCTCCAGGGCTGGTGCTTTGTCCATTGTGCCACCTGGCTATACCTACAATTATTACTATTATTTTTTTAATTTTAATTTTAATTTTTTTTCTCTCCCCTTTACTTTTTTCATCCAAGCAAGTCTATATTCATGGGGGGAGGGGTATCTTGTTTACTCATAAACAAGAATATTTTATTAATGTAAAAAAACATTTGTACAAAATGATAATAAATTAGTTAATAGTAGTTTAAAGTAATAAAAGTTAATAAAAGTAATAAAAGTTAAAAGTCTTAAATAGTAAAAAAATAAAGAAAATTTTGTTATGTAAATAAAAAAGGGCAATAGCTCTGAAATTCAGTGATCTTGGTTTGAATTGTAGGTCAGCTACTTTTCATCTATTCCACTTTAGGCAAGGAATCTCACCTCTCTGAACCAAAACATTGCGAAATTGAACTGGATAATAACTAGGACCTCTTCCAGTTATAAGTCACACTTGTCAGGGGTCTCTACTGTACAGAGAATTGCATTATGTTATATAAGAACATGATCCTTTGAATTCAAGGAATTTATAGTCTAGTAGAGGATTAAAAACTTTGGTTTTCCTATTCTTTCTACTGCTGCCCTTCCTATCCCATCTTGATATTTGATGATATTTGAAGATATTGATTTGATATTTGAAGATCTTGATTTGTGAGTAAGCTCCTTATAGTCATATCTTTTCTACTAGGTCTTTGTATTCACAGTAGCACATGGCAGCTTGGTGGTAGAATGGACAGAGAGATGAATTTGGAGTCAGGAAGATCTGAGTATAAATCCTGCTTCAGATACTAGTTTCTGACTATGAATAGATTACTTAACCTTTCTCAGTTTCAATGTTCTCTTCTGTAAAATGAGGATGAGAACAGTACCTAACTCAAAGAATTGTGGTTTATATCAAACAAGTTCACTCATGCAAAATACTTAGCAAACCTTAAAGTACTGTATATCTATATGTATACATATGCCACTTATTCTCACTTATTGGGTAGCACAAAGGATAGAGCACCAGGCATGGAATCAGGATGGCCTAAATTCAAATTCAGCTTTAGACACTTACTAGTTATGTAACTCTAGGCAAATCACTTAACCTTGTTTGCCTCAGTTTGCTTATCTATAAAATGAACTAGAGAAGAAAACAGCAAATCACTCCATTACCTATGCAAGAAAACTCCATTTGGGGTCACAAAGAGTTTAACATAACTGAAATGACTGAACAATAAGAACAAAAATTTTTATTTATTGGTATTTTAATATTTTGTGCAGGGTAAATATTTAATAAATATTTCTAACATTAAATATTTAATGAAAAGTATATTTTTAAGATGTACTAAATGAGGTCCAAGGGGGAAGGATGTTACCAACAAGGATCACAGATTTAGAGCTACAAAGAAACATGGAGACCACCAAGTCCAATGTCATTTATTTTACAGAGTAAAATGGGAAATGGAAAATTCTGCTCTGGCCAAGGATTCCAACTTCTCTCCCTACCAAATCCTTTACCAGAGTTGCTAATATGACCAAGAAGGAAATTTAACTGATTGGAGTTTCATTTTTAATTTCCTTTCATTTCCTCTGCCCATCTGTGGTAGAGATGCTTACAAGTGGAGACCTGGCCAAAATCAGAACAAGAGGAAGAAGGAGAATGAAAGGAAATGGATAATCCACAAACTGGATAACTATACTGGGAACAGATGATGCCTGAATTTATAATTATAACTCTTTGAAAAAAAACAGTCATCTCTGGAAAACATGAGAGTTAAGAGGACAAAAATTCCAGTTCTTCATTTTACCCATGTTTATTACTCTGATTTTAGCATTATAAATGAGAGCATTGCTTTTTTTCCCCTTTGTATCTTAAACAAGTATCTTGTCTGTCCTTATTCTAGTCATACTTTTAAGATTCAGATAATATTCTTCCTTTTTCTTGAGGATGCCTCTAATAAACCAAAAATGACTCCATAAGTGATTTTATTCTTTCATAATCATTATCATGGCCATCACCATGATGTAATTTCTATAATTTGAAAATGAAAACATGAATATGAATTCCATTACAATTGTAAGTTCTACTGTCATAACACTTATTTTGCAGGCAAAAAAAATTAGAAAGATCAAGTGTAGAGCTGGATGGCACAATTCATAAGCACTTTCCTTGGAGTCAGGAAGGGACTGAATTCAAATGTGACCAAAGACACTAGCAGTTCTGGACAAGCCACTTAACTCTGATTGGAAAGGAAAAACAAAGAAAAGGAAAGAGAAAGAAAAAGAGACAGACAGACAGAGAGAGATAGAGAAACAGAGAGAGACAAAGACAGAGAGAGATAGAGAAAGAGAGAGACAGAGAGACAGAGACAGAAACACAGAGACATAGAGACACAGAAAGAGACACAGAGACAGAGACAAGGATAGAGAGACAGAGAGACAAAGACAAAGACAGTGAAAGAGACAGAGACAAAGAGATAGAGAGAGAGACATAGAGAGACACAGTAGAGAGACAGAGACAGACAGAAACAAAGACAGAGAGACAGAGACACAGAGAAGCAAAGAGAGACACAGAGACAGAGAGAGAGAGAGAGAGAGACAGAGAGAGAGAGACAGAGGGAAGGAAGGAAAAAGGGTAGGAAAGAGGGAAGGAAGGAAGGAAGGCAGGAAGGCAGGCAGGTAGGCAGGAAGGAGGAAGAAGAAAGAAAATGCCCAGATTTTCCTGACTCCAAACTCAGCCCCTGATTCATTATACCATACAAACTTTCTACATGCATATGTTCCCTTTTGTTCATTTGTCAGTCCCTGAGTGCATGAACATGTGTTCCTGTCTTAAATCTCCTACTATAACACTGGAAAGAACATGCACTTTGGAATCAGAAGACCTGGGTGTGAATTTTAGCTTTGACAATTACTCAGGGTGTGAATATGGGCAAGTCATTTATCCCCTCTAAGTTTCAGTGTTCTTCCCTGGCAAATATGGACAATATTACTTACTAGTATTGCCTAGTTCACACGATAGTTTACAGGCAAAGCATTTTGTAAATATTCATACTTTAGCGTAAGCTCCTTAAGGGACTCTGTCTTATTTATCTTTCTATGCCTCTCAGACACAGTACAGGTGCTTTGCACATAGCTGGTATTTAAAAAATGTTTTTGAATGAATGAATGAATATATTAACTACTGATTGTAAAAATGGAATTCTTTTCATTTAAATAATGTAATGCACACAAGAGTCAGAATTTTCATGGTAAGATGGACTGCTTAGATGATTCTGAAAAAACTAATTAACAAAGGCATCCCCCCCCTTCAGAATGTATTCAGATTTTTTTTAACAGTAACTCTAAATCCTGACTGTTAAGTTTTCTAACACTGCTTAGCAATGGAAAGGAGAACAAGCATTGGATTTGATGTTCCAAGAACTAAGTCTCAATCCTAACTCTGCCATTATCTGTGTGAACTTGGGCAAGTCACAACCTCACTTTGCCTTATTTTTCACATCTCTAAAAGTAGATTAGATTAGATATAAAGTCTGAAGTGACTTCGAGCTCTAAATGTCCCCAAAATCTACTGTTTCTCTGAGTAAAGTTGGTGATTTTTTTCCCAAAGGCATTCAGAAATGAGCTATTGTAAAATATAATGCACTCACTCAAAATTAATTGATGTTAATTGGAATCAGTCTATTTCAGAATCTTTCAAAATGTCATTCGTTGCCTGGAAGAAATGGTATGTGAATTGGGCCCTCCCTTTTCTTTTGACAAAAGAATCTTTTAGCACAAATATCAACCACCAGCAATAGTGAAAGGCATTAGCAATGAATATCAAGAATACTATATCAAGCCTTAATCTGTTCCCCAAACTCTAGGTCTATGTAATTGGGTACTTGTTTGACATTTCCACCTGAGATATGTACTGTAGGCAACTCAATCGCAATATATGCCAAATGGAACTTACTATCCTTGCTCTCAAAATTCTCCCTCAAAATCCTCCCTTTTCTTAATCCCTTTTCTATTATCCTTCTAGTCATTGAGCTTCATTACACTGGAGACTTTTCCTAACTTGCTCCCTCCCACCCCCTACTACTGAACACATTCAAATGACTGCCAAGTCCTGTAGATTCTATATTCATACTTCTTGCATTACTCTCTCCTCCCTTCCCCACCCTCCTTGATACATATACCCTTCTCTCTACTCTTGTATCACCTGTCATTATTTGAGTCCTTATCACTTCCTACCTAAATTATTGCAATTATCTCCTATTTGCTCTTCCTGTATCAAGTTTCTCCCCTCTTGAATATATCCTCCATAATCTGCCTAATTTATATTCCTAAATCTGTTCAAGTTGATCTCCTTCAGTGGTTCCCTGGTCCATGGGAGTCATGTTCCCCATCTATTTCATATTATGCCATATCATATGCTATCCATATAAGTCAAATAGATTCTAATTATTCTCAACTTACTGTTTTATTGATTGATTGATTGATTCATTTATTTTGCAGGGAAATGGGGTTAAGTGACTTGCCCAAGGTCACACTGCTAGGTAATTATTAAGTGTCTGAGGCCAGATTTGAATTTAGATCTTCCTGACTCCAGGGCCAGTGCTCTATCAACTGCTCCACCTAGCTACCCCCATACTATGTTTTATTGCTTGATACTGTGCCTTTCTACAGGAAACTCCCAAACTCTGTCCTCACCTTCACTTCTTAAAATCTCTAGTTTCCTTCAAATCAAAATTGGGTAGCCAGATCTTATTCCATCACTTTTTAACTCTTCTGGCTTTCAAAATTACTTATTTTCAAAATTTACTTATTTTAAATCTTCTCTTCCCTTCCCAAAGCTCCCATACCTCTCTCTTCCCCTTTTCTTTCAACTTAAGGCCTTACCTCGTCAAAAAAATCAGATCATCCTTTCCTCTTCTCTTTTCACCCCTGATCATTACTACTTTTTCCTTCTTTCCACCAGTCTCTGTCAGATACTACCTTTTCCTTGCCAAGGCCAATCCCTCACATGTGTGCTTGATCCCACCCCTCTATCCTCTCCAGCAGACTGTATACTCAATTATTCTCTTGCCCAAATTGTCCACCTCTCCCTACCTACTTGTCTCTTCACTATTGTCTTCAAACATTTGCAAGACTTCACCATGCTTGAGGTGTTTGCTATGCTTGACACTATTGACCATCCTAATAACTATTCCCTTCTCTGAGTTTCCCTAACCCTACTTTCTCTTGGTTCTTTCATTTTTTTCTTAACATTTTCTTGATAACTTCATTAGCTTCTGTTTTACTATAATGTCTATACAAATGACTTACATTTGTTTATCTAGCCCTAGAATTCCCCACAATACTAATTGCCTACTGAACATTTTAAAGTAGTTATCTCAGGAACATCTCAAACTCAACCTGTCCAAAATTTAATTCATCCCCACCTCCAACACTCCTCCACCTTCCCTAATTCTGTCAAAAATAACATTTTTCTACTCTCTCAGGTTCATAATGTAGGCACTAGTTTGGACTCCTCTCTCTCTCTCTCTCTCTCTCTCTCTCTCTCTCTCTCTCTCTCTCTCTCTCTCTCTCTCTTTCTCTCTCTCAACTCATATAACCAATCATTTGACAAATCTGTAGCATCTCTCACTTCTGACTAATTCTTTCTATTCACACAGTGGCCACTATCATTTAGGTCCTCCCTCCTAAATTATTGCAACAGCTTTCTAATTGGTCTCTCTGCTAAAAGTTTTCACCACTTCCAATTCATCCTACCCACTGTTACCAAAGTAATTTTCTTTAAGTATAGATATGTCTATGTGACTTTTCTATTCAGTCAACTCCAGTGGCTTTCTATCACATCTCATAAGCAATACAAGCTCTTCCATTTACCTTTTTAAATCCCTTCAAAAACTTGATCTCAACATCTTTCCAGCATCATTAAATATTACTTCCCCTCCTTCACTATGATATAAGCTAACTTCCTTCTCTCTCTTTTCAAGATACATATGTATGTATTTATGCAAAGACACATTATAGTGAGAATAAGTTTTATTACCTTAAAAAAGATAGTAGGAATAAGTTTTTCAACTTCATACTACCTCCATTTTGTTTTAAACTTTCATTTTGTGACTGAATTACTTTGAGAAAAGGTGATTTCTAATAAGTTGTTCCTCCATAATAAAATAAATGCTTGTATGTTGTTGTTCAGTCATCTCAGTCGTGTCTGACTTGTTGTGACACCATTTGGGGTTTTCTTTGCAAAGATGCTGGAGTGATTTACCATTTTCTTCTCCTGTTTATTTGACAGATGAGGAATTGAAGCCAACAGGGTTAAGTGACTTTTACCACACAGAAGTGTCTGAGGCCAGACTTGAACTCATGAAGATGAGTCATCTTGACTTCATGTTTTGACCTTATCTACTCTACCACCTAGCTTCCTTTGAGTATTATGAACTAGGAAACAACATGGGTATGTTTTAAAATAATAATATTAATTATAATAAATATATCATATAAATATTTATAGAAATATAAATATTATAATAAATTATAATAAATAAATGATTTAAATAATAATATATACTCTATTAGACAGATCATCAATGGAAAAAATAAAAACTTTTTAAAAAACAATCGAATTTGCTGTAAACAAATTAAGAATACCCATAGTTGGAACGATTCAAAACACAATGGAGACCCTTGCCAAGAACTTGCCCTTGAGTCAAGGGCAGACTCTTATATTTCTTTCACTTGAGACCTAAGTGTCTCCTGTTAATTTGAGGACTGTGTTAGTGGAGACTTGACAAGTTACTACCTTCTAAAAAGGACAGGCTCTTTTTCCTTTTTTGTTCTCCTAGCAATTATCACATTGCTTGATACATAATAGGAGACTTAACACATATTTATGGACTGATGACATTCACACACACATGACTTCTTTTTTGGGGGGGGTGGAAATAAAACAAAAATTTATTAAAAAGGTTACAAGACACAGTAAGGGCGAGAGAGAGAGAGAGAGAGAGAGAGAGAGAGAGAGAGAGAGAGAGAGAGAGAGAGAGATAAAAGAATAGCTAAGTAGCCTTGTCTGGGCCATTGTCAGAGAAGACTGCAGGCCACACACATGACTTCTGAGTACCATGTCTGCCTGGAATGTACTTCCTCTTCACCTTTGCTTCCTAGAACCCTTCCTTTCCTTCAAGATGAAAGCTCAATCACTGGTCTTTCCTAATCCTCCAGTTACTATTGGCCTCCCTCCCAAATTGCATAGTATCTAACTAATTTCTGGTTATTGTGTATATGCTTATGCATACCCTTGTTTTCTTCCTATTAGAATATAAGGTTCTTTGTCATAAGGACCATTTCATTCTTTGCTTTATATTCACAGGTCTACTAGTACAGAGTCTGACATTTGTTGCCCATTGATAACATTTTTAATAGAATATCTATTTCTTAGTATTGTTTTGTTTTAGTCTTTTGTATTTGAGAATATAAAATATAATCTTTTTTTAAGTTTGTTGAATAATACAAGCAATTTTGTTTTGAAATTTTCTCTCAGTAATGATGCTGAGGACCAGTATAGAAATTCACTTAAGTAGATCCCTGATACTTGCATATGAAGGCAATGGTGAGAAAACATAAATTTATTTGGAGCTCCTAAAAACCATTCAATTTTTTTAAGAAAGATTTTATTTATTTTGAGTTTTACAATTTTTCCCCCTTTCTTACTTCCTCCCCCCCCCCCCACAGAAGGCATTTGGTTAGTCTTTACATTATTTCCATGGTATACATTGATCTCAGTTGAATATGATGAGAGGGAAATCATATCCTTAAGGAAGAAAAATAAAGTATAAGATAGTAAAATTACATAATAAGATAACGGTTTTTTTTCCTAAATTGAAGGTAATAGTCTTTTGTCTTTGTTCAATCTCCACAATTCTTTCTCTGGATACAGATGGTATTCTCTTTTGCAGATAGCCCAAAACTGTCCCTGGTCATTGTACTAATGGAATAAGCAAGTCCATCAAGGTTAATCATCATCCCCATGTTGCTGTTAGGGTGTACAGTGTTTTTCTGGTTCTGCTCATCTCACTCAGCATCAGTTCATGCAAATCTTTCCAAGCTTTCCTGAATTCCCATCCCTCCTGGTTTCTAATAGAACAATAGTGTTCCATGATATACACATACCCAATTTTGTGAAGCCATTCCCCAGTTGAAGGACATTCACTTAATTTCCAATTCTTTGCCACCACAAACAGGGCTACTATGAATATTTTTGTACAAGTGATAGAAAATCATTCACTTTTACAAAAAAGGAAGTTAAATATTAATTAGATTCATGTATTTTCATTAGAAACTAATATATTTAAATGCAAGCTGTAAGCTAAGCTACACAGCATTGACAAAGTATTTAGAAATTTAACTTCACGTACACATAGAAATCTTCACAGAAATGATAATCTGCTGCCCTTGATCTTTCATTTCCACAGCCTCTTTTTTTCTGTAGGACTGAGATTTTAAGAAAGAGTTGTGCAAGCTGCCTCTATCCATACCAGGGTTATAGGCTCATCCTCTTATAAACTCCTATGGGTGTGTCTACTTCTGTAGTATCCACATAAACACTGCAATGTTTGCTCAGTGAAAGAACAATTTATTCCAAAAATAAACACCTTTGTTATATAGTCTAACCATCATTTTCTTCACACTGGGGGAGAAAACACCACCCACTTCAATGTTTTCTAAAAATTTCTGAGGGATTCTATTGAACTGCCAATTAACATTGCTGCCAATAGTTTGCTTAACTTTGAAACCATCTGTTGTCCATTACTACCCATTCCTATTAGTGGTAGCAGCTCACAGAATGAATTTCTGATTTTGTTAAATAGGAAAATGAAAATCAATATATGTATATATATGCATATACATTTGTTTTATAAGCAACAATAGAAACAATTCTATTCCATGTATTAAGGGATACCTGTACCTTTCTATCCTCAGAACAACTTGGGATAAACTAATTCATAACTGGACTTCCCTAGATGTATGCTAGGGGTTGGGGGGGTGGGTAGGGTAAACAGAGCGGGGGAAAGGGTTAGTTTTTGAGGGAAGGACATGGGTCATGATTATGGTCAAGAAATATTATAGCAGGGCAAAAACACATGCAAATCCAAAAAAAGAAAAAATATGCAAAATCTAGTGAAAGGACAAGGTTCAGATGAAACTTCAGAACAATGAAGTCCATGAGTCTTAAGTCCCTGAACTTAAGTCAAAAGGTAAAATCATAGAAACTCCAGGTCAGAAGGATCTTTGAGGTTATCTAGTCAACCTACCAAACAATGTAATACAAACATGCTTGACAAAGGGCCATTCAATTCTTTGTTTAAATAACTCAATTGATGGGGAAATCACTACTTAACAGAGCAGTCCACTTTCTCACTGGACAGTTCTGGCTTTCTTATATTGATCAACCTGCCTATTTATCATTTGTAAAAACTTATGTCCCACTGCTCCTGTTTATGAAGCATTGAAAAAATAGGTCCCTCTGCATTGGACCAGTCCTTCAAATATTCAAAGATATCTCTAAATCTTCTCTTCTGGTTAAACATTTCTAGGCAAATGATCACTGCAGAACAACATCAACTCTGGAACCCAAAGTCTGACTTGGAAGTTTTTCTGTCTTAACTAGGGAGGGAATATTTTGTAGAAATGTTACAAAGAAGAAAATTTTCATTAATAGGCATTAACTCAAGTATGTATACCTGCTCCTAATAACTGTAATTCCCTGCATTATGGAAAGTCATAATTTTAAAACAGTATTTTACTGATTCCATTCCTTTCATTGATCTACCCATATACCAGACTGATGGCTCCCATGGATTAAGAATCCTGAAACCCTGACTCACAAATAAAGCTCATAGACCATGAAATTTCAGTGGTGGAAAGGATCTTGAAAATCACTTTATTGTCTAATTTTACATTTTATAAATTAGAAAACTGAGACCAAGAGAATTTAAGTAACTTGCCTAAGATCACATTGTTAAATGAAATCAAGTCTCAGTCATCCAGAAATCCTGGTTTCTATGACTATCCAATCTATGGATTGTCCCAGGATGTTGCAGTATACTAAAAAGGCCTTTATAATGGATCAAACATTTCAATGCAATGGTTAGGAAGCAATGTGCTAAGGAAGGGGCATGAAAATCATGCTATTCCATCATTTATTATAGTCTTGTGTAGTTCCTGATCTCTGAATTATAAAATATAGCATGGAGTTTATATAGTTTTCTTTCTATCACATTAGTTAACTATATACACACACATATCAGTAAATACACAACAACCATATGATTCAGTGGATAGTCAGGAAGACCTGAGTAAAAAATGCCACTTCAGTCATATAACTAATTTTATGTGATCCTAGACAATTCATTTAAATACTCTGAGACTCAATTTCCTCAACTGTAAAAAGAAGATAATCATAGAACCTACCTCCAAGTATTGTAAGGCTCAAATGAGATAACATATGTAAAACAATTTGCGTAATGTTAAAGCACTATGAAAATGCCAGCCATTATAAGGATATTTTGTCACAATGCCTAACCACATAAGAATTGTTAGTAAGACTTTACTGATGTTTTCTCACCCATTAGCTCTGCATGAATGATTTCATTTTTTTGTAAAGGGCAAATTCTTATTCTGAGATACTTAATTGAAAAATTTTATGGAAATCAAGGTCATCACCAAAAGCAATAATAAATAATTAGAAACCAGGAAGAAGGGACTGCTAAAAAGAGAAGCTGTCTGAGGTGGGTAAGACATAGTTTCAGACAGGAGAAAATGAGAACAAATTCAAAACTTTACTCATTTGAGGATCAAATCATCCAGGATGATTATCCAAAGGATCATTGGGTGGTCTACTAGATGTAGCCAAATAAGTAACTGTTAGATCAAGAGCAATGATTCAAATACAAAATATTTCTTTTATTCCTCTTCTTCCTACATATTGTGATCCTCAGTGGATCTTACCCCTCCAGACAAATCTTGAATTAATAGTTTTAAATCTCCCTTAAGTGATCATCACACTCTTTATCTCATCGTGTAAGAATCTGGTTTGAACTGTAGTCAATTCTTACTGCATCTATCTAATGGTGCTAAATGATATCCAGGCTCTATAGAGTCTGCTAGATACCATCACTTGGATGTTCCACTGCCACAGAGTCCTGTCCATGTTTCTTTCTATGACAGTTACTCTTCTCTCTTCAATAAATCTTCAGGCATTTATTAAGAGTCATGTCTTGTGATAATTTGAAGGGGTTAGAGGGGAGAGAGGAGAGAAGATACAAAGAGGATAAATGGAATCATGTCTATTTATAAGGAAGTTATACACTTAGACTGATCTTCATGACCCTTTTCTTTAACTTTTCTAATCAATCCTCCACATCCTGCCAGATTAATTGCCCCCAAATTTAATTTTTCATTATTTCACCACTCTACTCAAAAATTTTTAATGATTCCCAAAAATCTAACCTCCAAGGTATTTAATTTCCTCTATAATCAAACCAAAGTCACTCTTCTAAACAAACACCCCAGTTCCATTACATTAGTCTATTCATCATCTTCCAAGGATATGTTGTTTTCTGTCTGGCTCAATGCTCTCTACATTTTGAATGCCCTTTGTTTGCCTTCATGGTTATCAAAATCCTTTCATTCTTTTCCATACCAATTCAAAAAGCACAGAACCCAATTTGGTATTTATATTTTTTAAAAAAAATTATTTAACACACACTTAAAGCAAACTGATGGAAATAGCAAAGTTGTAGTTGTTCCCTCCAATGATGAGTAGATGGATGAAAAAAATTCATTAAGTGCTTATTATGTGCCAGATATGCAACACATTGGAGATGAAATAAAAAAAATCATTAAAAGAGACAATCCTGACCTCAAAGTGATTATAATCTAATAGGAGTGTTATAATAGAATTTGAAACCCATTAGGGTTTCACTTATTTCCTGCATATTATTAAGCTGCTTTTTTTGCAGATATATGTTTTATTTCTTTGTATAACTGGAAAACCCTAAGTCCAAGACAATTCACTTTTCATTTCAATTAACATGTGTTAATTGAATTACATGTTAGACACTATGCTAGGTTCTGACTCTGTGTGTGTGTGTGTGTGTGTGTGTGTGTGTGTGTGTTTAAAATAGCTTTTTTACCTAAAGGAATTTCCTTTCATTTTGTATATCACTTATGGTGCTTAGCATTATGTCTTAAAAATATTGGCTAACAAGACAGAAAAGGAAAATGATGAATGCTGAGGAGATGTGAAAAAATAGGAAATACTAATTCATTCTTGGTGGAGTTGTGAACTGGTCCAACCATTTCAGAGGACAATTTCAAACTATGTCAAATGATATATATATATATTATATATATATATATATATATATATATATATATATATATATATATATATATAAAACTATGTGTACCCTTTGTCTCAGCAATACCATCTTAGGTCTGTGTCACAAAGAAAATACAAAAATATTTATAGCAGTTCTTTTTTGTAGCGGCAAAGAATTGGAAATTGAAGGAAATGTCCACCCATTGAAGAATGACTGAACAAGTTGTGTTATATGATTATAATGAAATACTATTGTGTCATTAGAAATTACAAAGGAAAAAGTTTCAGAAAAACTTGGGAAGACTTACATGAATTGTTACAAAGTGAAGTGAATGGAAGGAGGAGAACATTGCTCACAATAATAGCAATATTGTAACTATTGTGAAAGACAAACCTACTCTGTTCAAGACAATAATCCAAGGCAAATCCAAAAGACCCAGGAAAAATGCTGTCTACCTCCAGAGAAAAAGCATATGAACTCTGAATGCAGATTTAATCATCCTTTTTTTAACCCTTCTTTATTTTTCTTGTTTTATTTTTTTTTACCACAACATGGCTAATATGGAAATGTATTTTGCATGGCTTCATATGTATAAAAGATATCATATTGCTTGCTTCCTAAGTGGGTTGGGGAAGAATGGGAGGTAAAGAAAAATTCTGAAATGCCAAACTTTTAAAAAAGAAAATTAAAATTAAAAATAAATAAAAGGAATGTTAGTTGCTCAACATTTGTTAATTATTGGTTACTTGAAAGCAAAATTTAAAGGAAAAAAGGAGACATTCAGAATGATTGCTTGGTTTTTTATTTTTTTTTCTTTTGCAAGGCAATGGGATTAAGTGACTTGCTCAAGGTCACACAGCTAGGTAATTATTTATTAAGTGTCTGAGTTTGGATTTGAACTCAGGTCCTCCTGACTCTAGGGTCCATACTTTATTCACTGCGCCACCTAGCTGTCCCATATTGCTTAGTTTATATGAATGAATGAATGAATGGATTAATTTAAGGTTTTTACTTTTTTTCTGTGCAAGTGAGTATGGTCATAAACTTCAACCATTTAAATGACCAAAGCAAAAGGTCCAGGAGAGAATATGTATGTGTGTGTGTGTGTGTGTGTGTGTGTGTACATATATATATATATATATATATATATATATATATATATATATCTTTGATTAATTTATTTTCTTTCCATCACAATTATTGAATGAGAAGAAAAAATTTATTTTTGGGCACTAGACAAGCCAGGTGGTCCCAAATATTTAATATTCTCCACAGATGTCAACAGAGTTGTTAAATAGACACATGAGATCACTGACTTACAAGTTGGAGGGGAGGTGGGGATAGAAGGGAAGGGAAGATAATTCTCCTGACTGGTGGGAGAGGCACTCAGCAGTGCTGTGGTTTGTTTTTCTCTGAAATGACACAGTGCATTGATTGAAATGAACACTTGCCAACTGTTTTCTGAGTTTGAGGATATGTGACTTTAGATGCATATATAGTCCCTTTCAAAACAGTGTTGTGCAAATTTCCATGGATTGAAGAAGGGTAAGATGGACTTCCAGACTGACTGTGAACCAAGAACAAAATTTTCCTTAATTGAACCTAAATTATTCCACTTTCTCCCTAAATTGAGCAATTGGGAAACTGTTTGCATAGGGATGATCTCTATTAAAATCTTTCCTTTAAGTGCCTTCAATCTAAGAAGCAATTCCTTCACTGGAGCTTGTGGAAAATGGATTTTAGAAGCAATAGGGTGGCATTACTTAATAATTATGGGGAACATTAACAGGAAGTCAGACTTTTTCTTTTCTAAATGTAATTTATTTGTTTGTGTCATTCAGGAAATTCTGTTTGCATAGAAACCTTTTATCCTCTTGGTCCCCTCTGTGAATAAATCTGTCATGGTGTTGCCTGAGGTTACCTCTCATCTCTTTCTTAAAGGCCTCTGGGACAACAACTAATAGAATAATTGTTTTCTTTTTTTATCATGAGTAGGAAGCTATTTCAATGTGGAGAGCTAACTAAATTCTGAACTTATCTGCTTCAGCAATAATTCTGTTTTTCCAAAGGCCCCAAGGTAAGTTTGAGGAAAAATGATGGGCAAAGATTTTCATTAAAAGTTTACTTCCAAATTGGAGAAGCATGAAATCAAAAGGAGATATAGTCAGTTAAGTTTTAACAAGATTTTAAAAATATTCTTTCATATACCACTTTAAATTTATGTAGCACATTTCAAAAGAGCTTGAAGTGTTCTGGGCATACTAACTCATTTCTTTTCACAACCTCCATTGACTTCTACCCTGGTATTGTGTGTTGATATGAAGCTGACTCTGAGCTCTAGAATGCTATGCTAATGTAACATAGCTCTGACAGGTCCTACCATGATGGAAAGGTTTGAAATAATATATTGGTATCTATATTTCCAATCCAGGATTTAAAGGAATAGAGAAAAGAATTGACTTCAGTTGACCTAACTGTAGGGTTTCTTGATAAGAGATTTATGTTTTTGGTTTTTTTTTAAGGTAATTGGGTTAAGTGGCTTGCTTAAGGTCACACAGCTAAGTAATTATTAACTGTGTGAGGCCAAATTTGAACTCAGGTCCTCCTGACTCCAGGACTTGTGCTCTATTCACTGTACCACCTAGCTGTCCCATAAGAGGTTTTTAATAAAGGCTTAATGAATATAATGAATAATACACAAAATGATTTGGCAGACAAAAGATACTTGATGACACCCTGGGTTTCTTAATCCTGTTCTGATCCTGAGAAGTGATATAGCCTACATTCCAGAAGAAACTATCCCATCCCCAAATAGCAGACTTGATTTGAATGATTCACACTATTTTATACTCAGGAAGACAAAAAGGGAACTAGAGCCTTTTGCAAGTGGACCTATCTATGATAAGGAGGCCCAAGGACTTTTGAATACATGAACATGAGGAGACAAGATAAAGATAAGTACAGGGGTTTGTTAGAATAACAACTATGATGTTTATTCAGGATCTGTATTAATAGAATTTTCAATCATTCTAGATAGTGCAGTAGATAGATTATGAGACCTTGAGTCAGGAAGACTTATGTTCCTGAGTTAAAATGTGGCCTCAGATACTTAACTAGCTATATGACCTTGACCAAGTTACTTTACCCTGTTTGGTTCAGTTGCTCATCTATAAAATGAGCTGGAGAGGAAAATGGTAAACCCCTCCTGTATCTTTCCCAGGAAAGCCCCAATAGAATCACAAATGAAACAACTGAACAACAAAAATATCCAATACATCTGCATCAGGGCAAATGTGTCTAATCTGATAGAAGAACATCAGTCTATGGGTTTGTCATCCAAAGAACAGTTAAAGTACATTTATAGTAGCTTATCTCAGAAAGACTAGCCACTAGGTGAATTTTCCAATTTGCAGCAATACATGGAAAAACCCTTGTGCAGTTCAGATCATTGATGGTGAAAGGACTAGCTACACACTCAACAATTACTTCATGAATCCTTGAAACACTAAGATATTTTCACTTCTCTTACATCCAGAGCCTGTTCTACTGCCTCTTCCAGTGGCAGTCCTCCCTACTCACAATAGCATTACCATAAATTTTTTGCTGTGATATTTGTCCCCCCCCCCCCAAACTGTCCTGGGGCCTGATTAGCCCAGGAGATTAAGAGTTTAAGATAAACCTCCTTTGGTTTTCCTAAAGGTCTCTGGTCATACTTGATGGCATATAAAAAGTTCATTCAATTAAGAGTCAAGGCACCTCAGACTTAGGGCATGTCCCAAGAACAAAGGAGTCACCACCCTCAGACTTACTGATCTAATATATTTCCTCATAGATGCTAAGGGTAACATGGAGTATGTCTACTCAAGCTAAGTAATGGAGAATATTTTTATTGAATAGCTTTTCTATGCAAGTAAATCACCTTTTGCAACTCATGAATAATGAGTTGAATAATCTATAAGTGTCTCCTTTAATTTCAATGTGGAAACTAAACTAATCGGGTATAGGTTTAAGTGTAAACTCCTTTTATACCATAATGATCATCTACACTGATGTTATTGTGTCCCAAGATCTTTCCCTACAAGAAATCTTTCATTTCTAAATTTTCCCCCCTCCAACCATTGAAGTAGTTCGATCCAATTAAATCCAGTTCAATTCAATGAGCATTTAATAAATGTCTACAATAAATAAAGACCCTACTGTTGTTAGGAATACAGAGAAATAAAACCAGAATTTCTAACTACAAACCTGTTGTCATTTGGCAGGTCTTAGCTGTTCTAAGATTCTTCCCATTCACTGACCCCTTTCTTTCTTTCTTTCTTTCTTTTCTGTCTGCTTTTATATAAATTCTTTTAGTATATTATTATATTTACATATATAAATAACCTAAAGACAGATGCATAAAATTACAGAAAAATAAAACTTCCATTTACAAATAAAAAAACAATTCATTATAAATAGTTTTAATCTTCATTGAGAATTTTGTTTCTTGTTATAATAGTATATTATGTCAATGTAATACTTAACTACAATTTCCTAATGCCTTCCATGGATTCTCTCTAATTTAATTTGTGACCCATTAAGGTGTATCATATAAGGATATAAAAGGTATACTGTTGACTCAAAATTCCAAGAGCTCCTAAGAGAATTCTTCTATTTTGCTTTATTATGCCAAGCTGTCTAGTATGTTTGTCTAAAAGATAATAAAATCCATGGATTAAAGAGAAAGTTTCTCTGTATATACAGGTGCAATTCTTAAAATTGAGTAAATCAAAAATGTTTAAAATAGATACATTGGAGATATAATAAATAGAACAGGCAGTGTTTCACATTAGACCACACATTAAAGGGGGAAAAAAAGTCATTGATGTTTCATCTTTCAGCTGTAAAAATGAATTACCAGAAGCCAACAGATTCTAGCAATTTTTTGAAAAAGGTCCAAAAAGCAAAAAAACTGGAAAGATTGATACTACTTAAGTACATGGAAGCCTAGGGGCAGTAAAGTTAAATTGAAAGTAAGGTGTCCTAGTCAGAGAAACAGGAGACTCAGATTTTAATGCTGCCTCTCCCAAGGATATATTGTGAAATACTGAGGAAGTTACTTATTCTCTCTCTGTGCCTCAACATTCTCATCTGTAAATGGGAGAATTGGCTTAGATGATCTCTAAATTGCTTCTATTTGTAGCAGAAGATAGAAAGAGGCATGGAGAAGGAAAAAAAATCTAAAACTAAGAATTTAAGCCTTTTACTATATTTTTTGTAATGCCTAGCACTTTGCTGGACTTATGATATAGGTGGATGAGTTTGTGAGTTTAATTATCTTATCATCTAAACATATAAATGTGTTATTATATGTGTGTGTGTGTGTGTGTGTGTGTGTGTGTGTGTGTGTGTGTATTCTATAATTAGTATGAGAGCAGCTATATGGTACAGAGAATAGAGTGATCTGCCTGGAGTCGGGAAAACTCATCTTCCTGAAGTTCAAATCTAGCTTTAGACATTTACTAGCTGTATGATCCCAGGTATGTCACTTAAACCATGTTTACCTCAGTTTCCTCATCTATAAAATGATTTGGAGAAGGAAATTATAAATCACTCCATATCTTTGCCAAAAAATCCAAAAAAGGGATCATGAGATCTGAAATAACTGAAAATATTCTGATATATTATAAATATAAAATTAGAATCATAGTGTGATATATGGTGATGTGCATATACCTACAATGAAGCTGTATCTTCAAGAATATCTTCAATAGAAAGAATTTGAGAGAAAGCTGAAAACACAAATATACAAACACTACTTCTCTATGAAATGTTCTATTCATCTTATGTTTCTTCAGTTACTTCTTTTCAACTCTTAAAGCAAGAATGAGCTCCATTGGGGGTGGCTAGGTGGCACAGTGGATAAAGCACTAGCCCTGGAGTCAGGAGTACCTGGGTTCAAATCCAGTCTCAGACACTTAATAATTACCTAGCTGTGTGGCCTTGGGCAAGCCACTTAACCCCATTTGCCATGCCAAAAAAAACCAACCAACCAAACAAACAAACCTAAAAACCTAAGAGTGAGCTCCATCATATAAAACCCTCTGATAAAAATCAGCTCTGACCACTAACCCTCCCCCTGGCAATATCATGACCTTGCTACCAAGCTCCTCTTGCCTGACTTCATAGTTCCCTCTTCATAGTTCCCTCTCAGAATAAAATGAGAAGCTTATAAGTCATTCAACAGTTTTACAAAAGGGGATTTACTTTCCCTTAGAACCAGAGGTTATTTAACAAGAATTGTTGTGGTTTGATCAGATCCAATTCTTCATAATCCTAGTTGGAGTTTTCTTGACAAAGATACTGGATTGGTTTGCCATTTCTTATTCAGCTCATTTGATAGATGAGGAAACTGAAGCAGTGACTTGCCTAAGGTCACAGCTAGGGCATGTCAGAGGAAGCATTTGAACTTAGGAAGACAAGTCTTTCTGACTCCAAGCAGGATGATCTATCCACTGCACCACCAAGGTGTCCCCCAAGAAGTATAGCCATTGAAAAAAATCTTGATTGAAAGTCAGCTAACTAAAGGATACCATTAGTGAATTCAGTTGAGAGATGCCCCCTTTCCATTGTAATTGACCAGCTAAATCTCCAGTAGCTTTATGCTCTCTTTCCCCTCCTCCTCAGGTGTTCATAGCCCTACTTGTATCAGGCTTCTTTGACAATCTGGTGGTCTATGGAGTCCTTTTAGTAAAATATTCCTAAATGTATGAAATAAAATTAATAAGATTATTAAATATATCAATTATGTTCAAAGAAAAATTGAATTTTTTTCTTCATCCAAGGTCAGAGATCCCCTGAAATTTTCAAGTATTAAGAATTCCTATGCCAATTAACAAAATGCTAATGAGACTAAGAACAATCTGACAAATCTGGGGGGAAAACATCAATGTTCTGATTATTCACAGTTTTTGTATTACTCAATTTAGTCCTTTGTTATTTCATTTTACCCTCAGGTGATGCATCTCATTTAAAAGAACACTGACTGTAAACCAGAATCAAATCCTTCCTCTGATGCTTGTTAACTCTATGATCATTGGCAAATTATTTAATCTTCATGGGCCTCAGTTTCCTTATCTGTAAAATAATAGAGTGGAACTAGAATAAATATACCATCCTATGAAAGAAGTAGGGGTGGAAAAAGAAACTCAGAAATCCTTTTGTTCTGAACACGATAAAAAGCAGTTTGACTTTCTATAGTTTTTTTTTTCATTAAATAGTCTTTCCAATCAAAGAACAGACTGACTTTTCAGTAACATGACTATAAAATTAGTCAACTATTTCCTTAACTAACACAATAAGACTAGAAAAGTGGATTCCAAAAGTATCTGAATGGGATAAAAATGGATCATATTCATTTTTAATCCATATTCAAATCTAATAAAATTAAATTCAAAAGAAATACTGAAGTTAAATTGAAAACCTGGATTCAAAAAAATTAACTCCACAGGTCAAAAATGTGAGAGATATAAATATATAAGAATCCTATGTTTAGTTCATATGATAAGGACCCAGGAGTTTTAGTGGATTTAAAGTCATTGAGTCGACAAAGGTGATGTAGACTAAAAAAAAAAACAACTAACATGATCTTAGGCCAAATTGATAGAACTATTGTGTGCACAGGAAAAAAGGTCATTATCATATTCTATATTATGCTCTGATCAAATCAAATTCAGACTATTGCATTCAGTCCTTGCTACATATCAACCTGTGTATCTACTGATAAGTTGGAGATTATGTGAGGAATATCAAAACTATTTCTTGTGAAAATCAGTTGAAAAAGGTGAGGATATGGGGCGGCTAGGTGGCATAGTGGATAAAGCACTGGCCTTGGAGTCAGGAGTACCTGGGTTCAAATCCGGTCTCAGACACTTAATAATTACCTAGCTGTGTGGCCTTGGGCAAGCCACTTAATCCTATTTACCTTGCAAAAAAAAAAAAACCTAAAAAAAAAGCTGAGGATAATTAACCCATAGAGAATAATGGAGGAAGATGATGCCAATAGCTGTCTTTAAGTATAGAACAGCTTCAAGCACTGAAGTATAATGTCTCACAAGGGACAGCCAGGATCAGTATATAATAATGTCATAGAAACAGATTTTTGCTCAATATAGGAAAAACTTTTTTAAAAATATTACTTTGCCTCAATAGTGAAAGGAAGAAGGAAGGAAGGAAGGAAGGAAGGAAGGAAGGAAGGAAGGAAGGAAAGAAAGAAAGAAAGAAAAAGAATAGAAAGAAGGAAGGAGAGACAGGAAGAAAGAAGAAAAGAGGGAGGGAGGGAAAAAGAACATCTATTAATCATTATGTACAAAGCACTAACCTACTAAATGTGGATTAAAAAATATTAATAATCTTGCCTGTAGTAAGTGATGCTTGTTGTATTGAATTGACTTTTAATGTGGTTAGTTTCACAGATGAACACTTAATCTACACACCTTCAGCAGGAAGGAAAATAAGTTTTACAAAACTATTTGTCAGAAGTCATCACTAATATATATTGGAGCAGGGTGCAAAGATTTCTTTTTCTAAGGGAAAGTATATATATATTTTTAAGAAATAATAATTCAGGTCCTCAAATTAAGACTTTAACATTGAAATGTTAAATGAAATTATATACTAAGGATATGGTATAGTTCTAGATAGTATAACTCATCAAAAACCAAAGGTTAGGTTGACATGAAAGTGAAGTGGAGAATTGAGGTAATTATTCTGATATTTAGAGAAAAGTACTGACACAGTACTTTTAGTGAAAAAAGGATTGGGAAAAAATGATGGGAAATTCTTTCCATGCAGATGCCAATGATTTTTCCCTTTCAATTTTCTCCCACCTAATGTGTACCAGGAACCTCCAGGCAACCCAGGAGCTCATTTTTTTTTGTCTGCAGATAACAAGGCCCTTTAAGTGACCTGTGCTTTTGACAACCTCACTCTTTTATAAATTCGCTGGCATGTCCCAAAGAGATGGATGGCAGGCCACAGTTTGTTTTTCCATATTAGATTGTGAGAGAAATATGAAGAGTATGTTGAGCCTGTCCAATATTGAGACCTCACTTAAGACTTTGGCCCTGTTACAAAACAAATCACTGCAATAATGCCTCAATTAGAGAATGAGGTAGAAATGGAGGAAGAAACCTCAAACTCAAATACTTTTCACAGGAATATGTTAACCTAAGTATCCATTTGGACTTGGGTGGTCCTTTCTTAATCTATTTCTTCCTTTTAACAGAAATATCATTCTCCATGGTATCTTCCATTTCAATTCAAGAAGGTCCCCACTAAAGGCAAAATATTGTTCTGGGCTAAGGATACAATAAAGAAAAAGCAACATAGATAGACCCTTCAATTAATTTATAAGCTAATAGGGAATTAACACAGCAGATAAGTGGTACAGCAGATAGTATGCCAGGTCAACTTGTCAGGAAGACTCATCTTCCTGAGTTCAAATCTGACATCAAATACTTACTAACTGTGTGTCTCTAGGCAAGACACTTAGCCCTGATTGCCTCAGTTTCCTTACCTATAAAATGAGTTGGAGAAGGAAATTGTAAACTGCTCTAAATCTCCCACAAAGATTTGAACAGAATTCAACAACAGCATCCATTTTGTTTCAAATATCATAATGAACCTGGGAAGAAATATAGATTACACCCAAATATGGTATGTATAAGATGAAGATAATAATGGTAACTATGTATCATGATAGTACCTTTGTTATGAGAGTAAAATTAGTTAATCCACATAAATTATTCTGAAACTATAAAGCATCATATAAATGCTAGCTATCTTAATAATAGCTATTACTATTAGTTACATTTTACAAATTATAAAGTCATGAAATAAATGCAATTCATTGTTTATACCCTAAATCTGAGAAATCAGTGATGAAATCTTGATTCCTCTTTGTGTTCCAATGGGTCATTCTTAAAATATGCTATGTCTATGAGGGTCATTTCTCTAGTTAAAGGGACAGCTAATTGCAATATTAATGTCAGCAATGTGAGGCATAAAAGACATATATCACTATACAATGAAAAAGAGTATTGATTTTGGAGTCATAATTACATAGGTTTAAATGTCAGCTCTGCCACATACTAGTTATATAGATGCAAAACTCATTATGAAGCTCCCTATACTGATGAAATCATATGTGTCTATGTTATACATTTATATAAATATTGTATGTGCATATATCTGGCATATATAAGGTTTAGTAGATAGAATGCAGACTCAGAGCAGATCCCTAATTAAGACTTGTTGATTGAATGCTGACCCATAGTCAATTCTTAATAAACACTTAGTTGAGCTTATAAGAAGCAGGAAGACCTGGAATCAAAATCCTGCTTTTGATATTTACTAAATTTGTGATCATAGGCAAGTTGTTTGACTCAATATTATTGTTCATTTTTGTCTGACTCTTCATGACCCCATTTGGGGTTTTTTGGCATAGACACTGATATAGGTTGCCAATTGCCTCTCCATTTTATAAATAAGGAAAGTAAAGCATACAAGATTAAGTGCCCAGGGTGACATAGTTAATAAGTGTCTGAGACAGATATGAACTCAGAAAGATGAGTCGTCATGAGTCCTGGACCTATCCCATCGACCATTTAGCTGTCCCCTCCAACCTTGATTATTCAAAGATAAACCTATGTGAAATGGAGATAATACCATCCCAATATCTACTTTTCCTAGGTTATTGTGTCATGTCTCCTCTGTTAAATCCATGACCTCCTAAATTCAAGTATCTGACAAGTGTCTATTCTCTGTCCTCTTCTTTTTTTTTCTTTATATTTTTTCTCTTGGTCGTTTAATGGAAGGAACTTTAATGGAAGAGACCAAGGGGATGTTTGAGGCAAATGAAAAAAAGAGAAATCAAAAGTGCCTCCAGGGTATCAAGGATTTCTCTTGGTTTAGTCTTTTCCATACCTCACATTTTTCCAGGGCCATGACTTTAATGCAATATACTTTACTTACTGATTGGACAACTACAATAGTCCCTTAATTTGTCTCCTCGTTTTCAGCCTTTGTAGTCCTCAAAACCCTTGTGAGATTAATCTTTAAAAAGTCACAACAAGATAAAATAATTGCAAAGCTTGAGAACTTTTAGTAGTTGAATAAAATCCCAATTCTTTACCCCTGACATTCAAGGTTCTCCACATTTCAGTTCTTTCCAGCATTATTCTTCCTCTCTATTTCTTTTCTCCCCCACCACATGCTCTGTGGTATATCCAAGTTGGGAGAATCCTGCTTTATCAGAACAGTGACTAAGAATGTTCATTCCTGGGGAAAGTACCACAAAAAATATGCTGAAATCATATAGCAGAAGAAGGGAGGACATTCCCCTCTGGGATGGGGCTTTAGGTATGAAGAAAGAGATCCTGGGACACTGTCAGAAAGGTGCTAAAGGAGAGGTTGCCATTTTAGGAAATATCAGGGACAATAGATCAAGGAAAAGAAGATGAATGCATACTAGCCAACCATCTGATAGCTTCTGATATTAACTAATTATTCATTCTATTTGGACCAAGATTTGTGGATGACTGCAATTGCTATGAGTACCCTCCAAGCAAAGCACCCTAGTTACCATGCCCTATTTGCATATCCAGGGATTATAATTTAGGGTAAGTCAATTAATAAAGGCAGAAAATTATACTCAAGAAAAAAATAGAAGGGGGTGGTGGGTTGACAGGCAAGTGGGAAATAGACACAGAGAGAAAACAAGAAAAAAATAAACATGTGTTACTGAAATGAAGAGGATTGTATGTACCATAATAGTCCTTTGACTTGTTGGGAGCAAGGACAAAGAAGAGTACTAGACTGTTTATAGTGAGTGCAGTAAGAAAGGCAGTTTGACCAGTCAACAAGCTTCTACTAAGGAGCCTACTATGGACTAGGAATTGAATTGTTCAGTCCATCAAACAACATTATCAAGGACAGTTTTATATTCATAATAAGACTGAGTGAAACTAAATAAGCAGCAATTAGGTAGGAGGAGAAAGCTTTTTATCTTTGTTTCCCTGCAAGCAAGATTGGAAAAGAAAGATCAGGATATCTTGCCTTGATCTTATACATTTAATTTGATCCCTTTTCTCACAAAATATAGATAATGATAATTTATATAAATTCTGACTACATTAAAATTAATTGTACAATCAACTACCCACCTAAGGTGAAAAAAGAGGTATGATTAAAAATTCTGGGAGTTGATAAATTTTTAAGTACCGTTCAATTATTGATGTATATTTGTCTGCACCAACTAATTTGTAAGTATATCAGGGGCAGGATACAAACAACTATTCTATAATAGCCTCATCCCAAAGTACCCAAGCAGGTTGCCAGATTTACTGCAGGTAACTAATATTTTTAATTAGATGTTGATTTAATGATGAAAGATTTCATAGATTTTATAGCAGAGAATTAATGGATTGTCTTTTGAAATCTTAGACAGTCACATCTCACTTCAACATTCTTTAGTGTCTACTTTAGTGTCTACAAAGAAATGCTTTGTGCTTTGTGCTTTGGACTATAGATAGCCCCTGCCCTCAAATAGCTTATATTCTACTGGTGTGGAAACAACATGCACTTAGACAAGTAAACACAAAAGAATATATATATATATATATATACACACACACACATATATATGTACACACCTATATACACATACATATACATGCATATGATTATATGTATATATGTGTATGTCTATAAATGTATATTGAGAGAGAGAGACAACAAGAGAGGCAGATGCAGAGAGAAAAAGGTGGTGAAGTGGATAGAGCACATCTATCTTTCTGAGTTCAATTCTGGTCTCAGATACTTTCTAGGAGAATGTCCCTGGGCAAATCACTTAACCCTGAGTTAGAGAAGAAAACAGAAAACCACTCCAGTTTCTTTGCCAAGAAAACACCCCAAATGGGGTTACAGAGAGTCGGGATATAACTTAAAAAACAACAACAAAACTAAAGTTATTTTAGAGGAAGGAAGAAAAAGCTAATTGGAAGGAATCTGGAAATGTCTTACATAGAAGGTGGAACTTAAGAAACAGGCTTGATGGGAATCATAAATATACTTATATTCTGTTCCATTGGATTTTGCCTCATATATATTGAACTGACCTTTCTATAGTGAGCAGAGGAACTTCTTAAAACGAGGCATTTACAGATATCACGTAATACACCCAACTCATGAAACAATATGCTACAGCAAAATTGAGATTTCAGGCCTGTTGCCATTTAAAACAAAAATATTTTGTCATTTTAAGTAGACTTCACAAATGTATTCTGTCATGTCCTGAGACAAAATCAGGGATAGTAATAAGCAGAGGTCCCTTCATGTATTATTACTGTATGCTATATTCTTGGAAAATAAATCTAGTTGAAGCAAAAAAGAAATCTTACCTCTGATAAGCAATAAAATCAGTCCAGATAACTACAAAAGAGACCACTTTTTATTCTCCCTTCTAAGCCAAATAAAAATAATTGCCAAATGTTACCTGACATCTTGGCTTTTATTGGTTCCTTTAAGAGAAGAGCTTACATATGAAATTTGCAGATATTGCTCTGAGGACAAAGACACATAGATATTGTCATACCTTTGTAGTCCAATAATATATCTCAGCCTGTCTTCCACTGGATCCAACAAATGAATGTTAGAAAAAAAATAAGCATTGTAGAAGATACTTGATCAACTACTCAATAGACTATCCTTTAAAGAAGATTGCCTCCAGAGTCTGGGAGAGATTTTTCATGTCCCAAAGTATAAAAAAAAACCCCAAAATAACTGAGGAATCCATTCCATTTTTATGCTGCACCAGTCAAATAAAATTTCAGGTGCTATTCTTAGTTTTAAAAAATCTTCTTTCAAGAATCTAATGGAGTATTTTCCTTAGTAAACATTCTGCAGAAATATCTAATGACTATTAAAAACTATTTCTTCTAAAAAATTTGCATGCCACCCTACAGAAGGCTTACATAACTGTGGTATATTCTAGCAGCCAGAAATTCACACTGAATTTGTCTCACATCAGTGAGAGAGAGAATGAAAATAAGATTGGTGAGAAGAGCTTTGCCATTTATAAGATAAAGGAACTACTTGCTTAGTTATCCTTGACAGCAGTATTTTATTTCTTCTAAGTCATACATAGAGACAATTTGGTACAGAGGATAGAGTTTCAGACCTGAAGTCAGGATGAGCTGAGATCAAATTCTGCTTCAGGCATTTAATTCTTCTAGAACCTTGAGCAAGTCACTTGATCTGTATCTGCCTTGGTTTACTTATCTATAAAAATGAGAATAATAATAGGACCTACATCCCAGGACTGTTGTGAGAATCACAAGATAATAATTGTAAAGTGCTTAACACAGTGGCTCCACATAGAAAATAACTATCATATTTTTCCATTTATAAGATACTCTGATGTATAGGACACATTTTAATTTTAGGGCCCGAAATTTGAAAAAAATGTGTTACATAAAGTTATTGAATTCAAGTTTTATTCATCATAAAATTCATATAACTCCTCATCACTGCCATCCATTAGCTTATCCTCATCTGCATTTAATGACAAATCACTGTC
The DNA here is from genome assembly GCF_037893015.1 of Macrotis lagotis. Taxonomy (NCBI): domain Eukaryota; kingdom Metazoa; phylum Chordata; class Mammalia; order Peramelemorphia; family Peramelidae; genus Macrotis; species Macrotis lagotis. The sequence goes on from NC_133666.1 coordinate 146,809,073, forward strand.
TTAGGAGAGGCTCTGCCTGCTCTCCTGCCTGTGCTCTGGTCTGTGGTTGACCACAAGCTCTCCCTGGGCAAGTCTGGTACATGGATGTATGCTCAGTCCATTCCATTTCATGAACCTGAAGCAGCACTTGTGTCCTTTGAAATCAGTAACTTCTTTTTCATAGTAATTCTTCTTGCCTCTTGCTGAACCATCTTTGTTGACAAAGGAATTCCAATGGCCTTATGCTCATCAGTCCATATCTTCAATTTAACTCAGGCCGTTTTGCTGACTCACCTCTCATGGTCTTCTGCAGGGGTGGGCATTTTCAGTAGGGTTTCTTTTTCCTGTAGCCAGTCTTGGATTGTTTTCTGAGTTGGAGGAGGACCAAACTGACATTCAGCAGCACAATTTCCATTCACTTTTGCAAACTGGATCACTTTTAACTTGGATTCAGCACTGTACAAAATTTTTTTCTGAGCCATTTCTGGGCAGAATATGGCAAAATGTAACCTAATATACCAGTAACAAATGTGAAACAATGAGTGCAAGGACAACAAGTGCAAAAAAGTGGGAAATGCAAGTAAAAAAAATCCACAACCATTGTATAAGATGCTCCCAGGTTTTAGACCCCCAATTTTTCGATAAAGGGTTTGTCTTATACATGGGGAAATATGGTAAATAAATGTTAGCTATTGTTTTTATTATTTGTATATATGGGTTTGTGGGATTGTTCAAATAAGACAGCTTCCTATAGCTCACTAGTCTATCACTAGAAAAGGAATATTAAAGCTCCTTGTATATTGGAAGAAGTGGCAATTTTTTGTTGTTAGATAGGACAGATTCTTTCATTTCAAATTGAACTACTCCTTAAAAATGATGGCACCCTTATTTGAAGACAATATCCATTAGTTCAGTTCATTAGGAGAAGTCATGTAGCTCAAGGAATAATTCACTGAATTTTGGAAGACCTAAGTTTACATTCGACCATAGACACATAATAGTTGTTTTATCTTGGACAACTCAGTTAAACTGTTTCCTAAACTAAAAAAAAGGATAATAATAGCAACCTTCTTAAGGCTATTATGAGGATAAAGTTATAGGACCAGAGAATTATCTAAGAATTATCTTTGGATTTGGAAAACAAAACTGAAAGAATGGAATCCAGATGAGGAGATGATAAGGGAGTACCTCATTCTTTGAATTAGATGAAGTCACTAGCCTTGGACAAAATAAGAGTACAAAGAACAAAAAAGCCAACAATGGGCACATGTGAGTACTGAGCTACTATCAACAGAGAACAGAAGAGGTGAACCAAAAGAGGAGATATGCAAATGGTTATCACATTGTTTTTTAAGGGGAAAAGGGCAGTCTTCAAACAATTTGCCAGAACATTTCAAGCAACTTGAGATGATTAACTTAAGAAATTTTAGAGGAGACAGGACAGTAACCTATTCTGAAGGCACAAGTATCTGAAGCTTTTCAGGGATGCTTTCACTCGACAAGCTTTTCTTAATCTGCTACTTTGTGTACATCCCTATGATAGCAGCTGAAGAAGTTATGTAATTCAAATAAGACACCCTTGTGGTGCTTTTAAAAGAGTCAGCTTAGAGGTGGTGCAGTGGATAGTCCCAAAGACTAGAATTCAAGTTTGGCCTCAGATACTTTCAGTTGTGTGACCATGGACAAATCACTTCATTTCTCTCTGTCTCAGTTTCTCTACTTTTAAAAGGGGGGGGGTCATTACAGCACCTACTTTTCAAGGTAGTTATGAGGAAGAAATGAGGAAACAGTTTTCAAATGCTTTGTAAATGTTAAAGGACTATATAAATGCTAGCTATTCTTATAATTACAGTTCAGAGGAATAATTCTAGAATTCCAGTCAACTGCTTAGATGTGGTTAATTGCAAATTTACTTGCCACAATTCCATTCTGTGGCAGAGAGGAAATAGCATACAATTATAAAGTGCCACTCTACGTAAGATGGATCTCTCAAATACATCTAGAGTTGAAGAAACAGTATTTAATTTTTTAAACATGATGGATTAATATTTACCCATGAACCTCTTTTCTTGCTTGTTGTATCATTAGCTTTATTCATTCATTTCTAAGAAGTACCTAAGAAACAGTGGTGTGCTTAAAAAGGAATAAGAGGAAGAGTAGAGAGGACCTGAAATATATTCATTCTGTGACCCTGGGAAAATCATTTAACCTTTTAATTGTTTCTTGATTCTACTCACCTTTCTGTCTTGACCAACTAAGGCTAGAACATTAGTGCTAATTTGAAGTTCTGCTTCTATGGAATTTCCTCATTTAATCCCATGTGGATCCCTGCTTTTTTTTTTTAAGTAGATTATTCAAGGTGGGGAATAGGTGATCACTTAATTCATTTTTGGTTAATACCAGGGTTATTTCCCCAGAGTAGAAGCTAAATTTCAAAGACTGTGGTGTTTTCACACATTTCATTAAGGAATGAAAGATATTGGGTTCACCTTTATAAACTAATTTATTCTCAAATAAATTACTTTTTTCAAGTTTGTCTTCCTTTCTCCTATCCACCTGGAATGTATCAAAATATTCAGAAATGGACCTAAAATATCCACTTACTGTTTGAGTTACCTCATTTATCCCTTGGGTGTAATCCCAGAAATAACTTTAAGTAGTCAAAGGCAGGTCTCTTCAAAGCAAAACACTAAATAAGTTTGTGAAGCTCAGCAAAACCTTCTTATCCTTCCCTTGTACTAAAAGTTGGAATGGAATAAAGTTCTCACTTTTTTATTCATTCATTCAAAAATTTTCTTCACTGTTGTGTAGTTGGATATAGATTTGGTCTAGCAGCTCAACATTATGTTGGAAGGGTGGTAACATGATTTTTTTGTGCCATTTTAAAAGTTTCTTCTTTATACTCTAGTGCAAAACTTTCTTGTCTTGTTTAATAAATAAAACTCTCTTTTTAAATAAATAATTTAATAAAAATCTTTTTAATAAATAAAACTCTTTTATTTGACTATTTTACTTAAGTCTAAGAGGGAAGTTAGAGGAGATAACTAATCAGAAGTCATGTTTTAAGAGAATTGATATATATCACAGTGTATCTGATCACAACTCTGTCACCATATCTAAAACCAAATTTTTTCCCCAAATTCCATTTCTCAACACCCAGACTTGAAAACTTTGTCACTTTTTACTCCTCTTTCTCCATCTGCCTCACCTTCCCCCATCCCAGCCACCCATGCTACCAGTTATTAGGTATTGTTATTTATAGCTAAGCAATGTATCTTACACACACACACACACACACACACACACACACACACACACACACACACACACAGAGACATATAATTCAGGGTTTTGCTGGAACCAGCTCAGGCTGGCTAGCAATAGTCAATTTTTAAATGTTCAGTGCCAACTAGTAGAAATCAGCAAATGCTCTAAAGCAGGGCTTGATTTATTATGTTGATGTTTGTCTAGGAAAAAATGGCTAAGAACCCTTGACCTATTATAAGAACATAAGGGTAGTACAGCAGCTATCTGCTGAAGGAATGAAAGAATTAATAAATGGATTACCACTTTACTCTTTTTCCCATTGGGACAAACATCTTTCTCTATTTCTTCCCCATTAGTTGCACATTAGGCTAATGCTTCCATTGAGTTGTCTGAGCTGAATACTAGATCTTTTTTCCCCTCCTGATAGGGTAGAACTAATTCACAGCTCATTAGAGTAAAAGACTAGTTTAAATTATTTGATCACAATGTGTGTTCTCTTTCATTTGTTTGGAATGAATTTCATCAACTTTGTTTGTTCCTTTGGACCACTAATCTTTCCTGGCTTAGGGGACAGTGGGAAGTAGGATAGAAAACTGCTACAGAACAAACAAGATTTCTTTTAACCCATTTTCCTCACCTGCTCCTTTCACCAAATAATGAAAGGACTTTTTTAACCTATCCATTTCCTGATTTTTTTTTCCTTTGGGGGGATTGGCCGTGCTTCAAAGAATTTTCATCATAGATCTTGAAGTTCCTTCAGCTGAGTACCAGTTCCAATGCTTTAGCCAAGAATAAGTATCTTTGGGATCCCTGAAGACAATTATGATGCTCTGTTTTTAGGACAAGGCAACCATTATGGCAAAGTGAATGCCTGTTTGCATTCTTCTCAAGCTACCAAGTGCTTACCCTACAATAATAATTGAATCCTTCTCTTTTGACTTGGATCTGACTCCTAGGTGCTAAAAATGTTAAACATTGAAGGACCTTTTCTATATATCAAATTATAATTATGATCAATCAACTAACAAATATTGAAGCACATACACTATACTATTGTTGGGCCATGTCCTTCCTAAACCTCATTCCTATAAGGTATTATAGACTCCATCGACTGAGAAAAGTGAAACTAAGATTTTGAATTACTTTTTTAAAACTAGTTCAATCAAAATAAAGAGAAAAGACCCAAAATCCCACCTCACCCCACAAAATTGGGTAATGCACTTGACGTATGACTTATGCTGAAAGCTGGATGCACATTCTCTAGTCCTGAAGAATAAAACTTATTTTCTGATGTTTCTCATCTTCCTCTTCACCCTTAGAATTACAACTTGATTTAAAAAAAAAGACCTGACAGCCAACCCATTGAAGCATTGTTCAAACAACTGGTGGTCCTTATACCTGCAAATATTTCTAATATGGGGATCTTTTTATCCACAAGCTAAAGACAACAAGGAATCCTTTGTTGGCACACTTGTACTCTCTGGTCCAGTCTCTGCCAGGCCTTCTCTTGAGCAGATATGCCAATTAAGTTCAATCTATCTCAACCCAGTGCATAAACATACAGAGGCAAAAACTAAATCATCCCTGACCCCAAGGAGCTTACATTTTATAAGAATAAATAGGATTCATAAGATCTTAAGCCCAATCCTCTGTTTTAGAAACTGAGGCCAGAGAACTTAAATAGCTAACCCAACATTCCACACAAATAAAAGATGACAAATCTAGGATTCAGAACCAAGTCTTTCGCTCCAAATCCAATGTTTTAAATATACATACCAAATAGTAAAGGAATCTACCATTTTATTGGTATAGAGAGCTCCCAATAGGGAAACTTGTTCTAGGAACAAAGTTAGGGCAACTCTTTTGCAATTTGTAGTCTTAAAATGTTGTCTATGATTATGGAAATGTTAAGTGACTTTCCCAAAGTCACACAGTCAGAATGTATCAGAAACTGGACAGGAACCCAGGTCTCCCTGACTCAAGGTCAGCTTTCTGTCCACCATATTACATTGCTGATCATACCAGGTATGATGATCATGTTCCACCCAGTCCTTCCTAAACACTTCATCTTATTGTAGAAAAATTAGGTTCTCAAAGGCTATTACAGTGAGAGACAAGCCCCTTCAATGTTGAAAAGTTTCAAATACAGGCTATGAGGAGCTTTACAATCTTACAATCTTCCCAAACCCACAATTCATATAAAAAAGCTGCCTACTTGGATACCGAACCCAGTTAAATCCTTAAAATATTCAATAAATATATGTAGGTGACTGATTTTTGATACTGAATTTGTCATTGGTGGTACCAGTAATGCAATGGTAGGTAATGAGGGCCATTTAACCTGTCAATCATGGGGTAATTACCTTGTTGTCATCTTTAACCCTGTCAAAGTCCTTCCAGGAAGGGAAGACAATTATGTACTATTTAGAAGAGAGATTCCCAAATTACTTCCTTTATAGGATGATAGATTTAGAGCAGGACAAGACCTCAGGTCACCTAGTCCAACCCTCTCCTTTCATAAATGAGTAAACATAAACCCAAAGGTGAAATAATTACCAAGGTCACTTAGCTAATAAGGGGTTGAGCTGGGATTAAAGCCCAGGTCCTTTGACTATCTCTGTTTCCATTGCAACACACCTTCCAACCAAGTGGAGATAGTTGTAACTGTAGATGTGATTAGTTAACTCATTTGGGTAAATAGATTTGTGGAGTCTTTTCAGCCCTCATTGGTTGCTCTGTTAGTCACAGCTCCAATTTGGGCATTGAGTCATCTTTTACTAGAAATCATGTTGTTTTTTTGTGAAAGTAATAACACATCCTTGGGCAAAGATTTTCCTTAATGAATAACTCATTTACTGATATCAGTGTACCTTGAACTGACCTAATCTCCTCTGGCTATAAAGTCTCAGATTTGTTGATTTAAGTCTTCATCTAAACTTATCTATTAAGCAGTTTTTCTAGGTCCTAATTTCTGCTTTCTCCTTCACTTCTCACCTACTATTTAAAATAATTGATCAAGATTATACTTTGGTTTATTTTCACCTATCCCCTGCTCAGCTGGGTGGTACAGTAAATAGAGATCTACTCCCTTTGTTATCATGTACAAGTCACTTGATGTCCTTCTGCCTCAATTTGCTTATTTGTGAAAGATGATAATAAAATCACCTACCTCCCAGAATTGTTGCAAAGATAAAATGAGATAATATTTATAAAATGTTTAGCAAATCTTAAAACACTAAATGAATGCTAGTTATTATAATTATTATTTATAGGAGAAGAAATATTAAAGAATGAGCTTATCCAATGCTAGGGACCTCAGAAAGTTTCAAGTTCAACATCTTCAATTTTCAAACAGAGAAATTAAGGTTCAGAAATGTTAAGAGACTTGTCCAAGGTCACATAGGTGACAGAGACAGAATTTGAACTCAAGTTGTGGGATTATAGGATCAAAGATTTAAACTGAGAAGGGCCTTAGAAGGTATCTAATCCAACCTCTTCATTTTATAGATGTGGAAACTGATACCGAAAGATATTAGAGTCTTACCCAAGATTATACTGATGGTGAATTGCAAAGTGAAGATTCAAATCCAGGTTTCTTGTCCCCAAGGTCTTTTTACTAGGCCCCATTGCCTCTAGTCTCACTTTTGAGATCTCAAGAAGTTGGATGATTTTCTCATCATCACTAAGGTACTAAATAGCAGAAAAAACCATTCAAACCCAGATCCTCTATGTCTAGACAAAACATCCATTCCATTAAGATATGCTGTTCCCACCTAATAAAGTCAGTTTATGGAGAATGGATCAATTCCAGAAAAGGAATTTTGTCATTTTACAACAAAATGCAGCCAATCAGTCAACAAACATTTTATTCAGCCTCTGCTAAGTGCCAGATATTTTGTCAAATACTATTCTTAATAATGGAGGATGGGGGAAAGAAGCCAAATTGTTTTCTTTTTCTTTTCATGGATTTCAGCCAAAATAGAGGGAACTCATGAAAGATCTGATGCTTTCTTATCAAGAGAAAAATGAATTAGTCAGCAGAGCTCATCTTGAACTACGTTTCTCACATATTTCCTTTGAACTTGATAATTGGTGAACACTTTTAAAAAGATGGCCTAAAGGCCAAAGAGAGAAACTGCTTTTTTTTTTCAGGTTCCAAAATAGGGAGGGTTTGAACATTGACTCCTCAACTTTTGCAAACCCTATTTTTGATGTGGTCTGAGTGGAAATGAACATATCTAACAAAAAAATAAAGAAATGACATAGCAGCATGTTTCTAGTCTTATGGAATTGACTAATCTCAAAAGAGAGGTCTAAAATTTATTTTTATGGGTGTTAGCAGAAACAATATGTTGCTCAGTAGTTTAGATATTTTTTAAGGGTATCAGAGAACTTGAGAACTAAAAAAGAATGATACAATTCATTAAGCACACTGTTGGTAGAGTTATAAGTTGGTTCAACTATTCTGGAAAAACAATTTGTAGTTATTTGAGAAACACTAACCTGTTTAAATCCTTTGACTTAAAGATCTGCTACTGGTCGTATACCTCAAGGAGGCTGGTGATTTAAAGAGAGGTCATACAAATAAGACAAAATGGGTGTCCTAATGATTGGCTGACTATTGTATTGTATATTTGTATTGTATACAAATATAATATCACTGCAATGTTAAGAAATGAACATCAGAAATGCAGAGATATATAAGAAAATTTGTATTAAGTATTATAGAGTTAAGAACACAGAACCAAGAGAAAAAATACATGACTATTACAATATTAAAATATCATTTAGAAACTAGGAAAAATATATTACACTTTCTTTTCTAAATGGCTCTATCCTCTTTCAGCCTCCCTCTTTCCACAAACTCCACCTTGATAACTGCTTTATTAACACTCTATAAAGGGTAGATATGGAAGTCTATATTGAAAATAATGGAGAACTTGGTGATAATGATGTTTTGTCCTTCATTCTCAAAGAAGACCATGACATCAGGGAGGTGATATCATGACAAGCACATGAATTGGATTTGAATGAGAGAGTGCTGAGTTAAGTCACCAGTCTCTCTTCTTCTCCAAAGTCATATGGATCCAGTGGCCAGATATGAATCTGGATGACTGGAGATGGTTCTGGATAGGAGGCAATCAGGGTTAAGTGACTTTCCCAAGATCACATAGCTAGTAAGTGTCAAGTGCCAAATTTGAACTCCTGTCCTCTAGACTCTATAGGACAGTGCTCTATCCATCTTGCTGTCTAGCTGCCTCTAGAACTTGGTAAACTGGGAATAAAACTACATTTTGGGAATCTCAGGTGAGGATACTCCTTCTACCAATGTAGATTGGCACCTTCTCTGCATCTTAGTATGTTGCCTAGAGCATTGAGAAGTTAAATGAATTTTTCAAGGTCCCAAAATCAGAAATGAGATATGAACCCAGGTTTTATTGAGATGGAGGTTGGGTCTCTATTCACTATGGCAGGCTGCCTCTCATGTTTGGGGTATTTTTTTGACACTTTAAAATTGTTTTTTTTTTTAAGGAGATATATGTGTTTTTTAAATGTGAGCATTTCCATAAATATCTCAGAGGTAATAGAAATTAGAATTCTTTTTCATCTGTGAGAAAGAAGAGGAGAGTACAACCATGTATATAGATTTAATTTTTAATGGAAGTGTAGGTAGTCTAGTTTTTGTACTCTTGGATATTTCCAGAGAAAAACAGTTCTAGGAAGACACTATGGCAAAAATATCTTAAGGATGATAATCCCAACAGCCCAAGAAAGACCACAAGGCAAGATACAAAAAGGTAGTTTCTGTGGGAAGAAACAAGCCTATCTCGAAAAAAGTCAGAGGCTTAGAGTAAATTCATATTTACTTCGTGCTAGTTTGAATTCTAGACTCTATGTCACTGAAAGGAAATACCTGGCCTTATTGAAAAGAAAACTTGAATCAGAGAAGAAAAAAGAGAGGAACATAGCAAAGTTTTGTTTTAGGGGTATGCTTTTTGGGGGAATGTTAATAGAATTAAAAGATCATATTTTAGTTTAGTCATTTTCATTCATTTCCAACTCTTCATGATCTTATTTGGGGCTTTCTTGGCAAAAAATACTGTATTGATTTACCATTTCCTTCTCCAGTTCATTTTACAGATGAAGAAACTAAGGCATTCAGGGTTAAGTGACTCACTAAGGGTCACCCCAGTAAGTGTCTGAGTCAGGATTTGGACTCAGGAAGATGACTTTTCCTGATTGTAAGCCCAGTGCTTTATCCATTGTACCACCTAGCTATCCATTATAAAAATCACAAAGAGGAATGTAGAACTTTTATAGTTCAACCTCTTCATTTTTTCAGTTGAGCACACTGAGATAGTGAGATCAAATAACATGCTCAAGGTCACATGTATAGTAAATGGTAGAGTGAAGATTCAAAAGCATGTTTTTTGACTTCAAATATTAAATTCTTTTCAGTTATTTTATATTGAGGTTTTTGTTTTTGTTTTGATTTTTTAAAATTTGCTTGTTTAACATAGTCACTGAGATTCAATTTACTTGTTTAACATATGCTAGGGCAAAATTATGACAAGTGTTGAGGTTAGCTTGATAACTTCAATGTTGGGCTTAGCCACTATATAATATTTATTTCTTTCCCTGATAAAGGGATTGGACATTTTAGAGATGAAATAGGCTTTAGAGATGTCTAATCCAACTTCCTCAGTTTACATGAGTAAGCTAAGGACTGGATAGAAAAGAAATCTTCTTCAAGGTCACAAAACTAGTTAATGATAAAATTTGGATTAAAAACCTCCTATCTCTTGACTCCCTATCCAGTGATCATTCCACTACATCATTCGCTATCCTGCCTTTTGTCTCTGCTCTTTTTTACTGAGGACTCTTGATTCCGTCCGGCTGTGCCACATGGTTATATATTTCTACCATGTTGCATTTTCAATTTAAAAAGCTAAATGGGATGTTTAAAAAGGATGATTCCAAAGCTGCCAGGCCAATAATACCGTAAACTCCACCAGTTTTTATTAGAGTTAAGTGAGAGTATAAATCATCAGAAAGGCTCAAGCGCGCCAACCACAGAAACAGCCATGTTCCACACTCTTGGAGCACTGAATCCCATCCAGTTGGCTGAGAAAGTACCATGTGGCTTAAAATCATTTTTCACAATTACTGTCCTAGTTAGTCAATCGTTTTTGGCAGATAGATCCCCCCCCACACACACACACACAAACACAGCAGAATTCAGTTAATTCTCACTCTGCTGATCTGCAAATTTGAAAAAAATTTGCAAAAGAACTAACCAACATGCCATCATGAAACCCAGTGTCATTGATTTAAAGAAAGAGTCAGAGACAGAGACAGAGAGTGAGAGAGCATAGAGGGGAAAAAAGTTCCCCCATTCTACAACTTTATTTTAATAACTACATAGTTTAAGCATGTCATCATGTGATGAAGTTTTTAATGGATGGAACATTAGACTGAAAGGTCAGGAAGGCCTGAATTCAAATGCAGTCTCAGATTCTTACTTACTGTGTGACTCTGGGTAAATCACTTTACCTCTATCAGCCTTAGTTTCTTCATCTATAAAATGGGAATAATTATAGCACATACCTCTAAGGGATGTTGTCAGGACAAAATAAGATAATATTCTTAAAGAGTTTCCTAAACTTTAAAATGTCATGTTAATGTAAATTTTATCATTAATACTATCTGCCTTCATTTCCTTTTCTATAAAATAGGGATAATAATAGTACTTGCCTTGTAAGGTTGTTGTGAGGATAAAGAGTGAAAAATTTTGTAAAATACTCTGAAAGCTTCTTTTTTGTTTTTATTTTTGCAAGGCAATGGGGTTAAGTGACTTGCCCAAGGTCACACAGTTAAGTAAGTATTAAGTGTCAGACTGGATTTGAACTCAGGTCCTCCTGACTTTGGGGGCTATGCACTGCACTACCAAGCTGCCCCTATGTAAATTTTCAAGCATTAAAAATGCTAGCTACTATTAATAATATTAATATTATCCTCAGTTGAAAAGACAGAATCTCTTAGCGGGTATATTTTAATGAAATTGTTCAACTTTTTTAAGATGGCATTTGTGGTCAACTTAGTATAGAGAAATAATTCCCATAAAGAAGGGACAAAGGTACAGATATACACCTACTCTGCAATTTTTGGTCTCAGAGAACTGTCAAGGCCCATAGTCCAGAAACCCCTAAGGGTTCTCAAGAGCTTTTTAGGACATCCATATGGTGAATACTATTTATTCAGATATTTTAATTTCAAAAAACAAGTAAAAAAAATGCAAAGAAAAAACCCACTTAAACAAAAGTTGTGGAGAGTCCTCAACATTTTTTTAAAGTTTAAAGAGTTTACATAGGCAACAAGTTGGTTTATGGATAGATTATTGGACTTTTCCCCCAGAGTTCAAATCTGGTCCCAGACATTTACTAGTTGTGTGATTCTAGACAAGTCACTTAACCCTATTTGGTTCATTTTCTTCATCTATAAAATGAGATGGAGAAGAAAATGGTAAATCACTCTACTGTTTTTGTCAAGAAAACTCTAAATAGGGTGCAGAGAGTCAGACAAGATTGAAATGAATAAATAACAAAGTGAGACCAAACTTTTTTGAAAACAAAAAGTTTGAGAACTGCTAGCCCAGAACATCAAGAGATTGAGTGATTTGATCAGTCATAGAGTCAGTATGTGTCAGAAAAGAAACTGGATTTTCACTCTGGTCAATAAACATTAGAATTTTGTCAGTTTCATTTTAAAAAGTATTCATTAAAATGACTTGCCCATGTGATATTATTTATTATGAATTTTTTATCAAAATCATCACTGGTTCTGATGAGGTAAATAATTTCATACCAAGGTAGTTTACTAAATAATAATTGTTATATAAGGGTATAATTACTTATAGTAATGATTAAGATATTAATTATATTATTATTATTATTCTTTAGTAACTAAATGATAAAAGCACTTTCATGGTATTGTATGGTTACCATGTTAATATAATTTCCAAAATTTTATTCGAAGGGTCTTCCATAAGAAGCTCAAATGCTAAATTCCAACAGTTTGTATTAGATCAGTAAATTCCTTAGTAACTCTGATCAATGAAAACTTAGAACTCTCATTAATATATACAGCAGCCAAGATTCCAGAGGTCTCAAGATGAAACACATCGCCTACTAATAGAGAGGAAATAGACTGGGAGTGGCAGATTGAGACACATAGAGGGTTTCCTCATTAGAATATTCTCTGAACTAAGAAAACCAAATATCTGGACCAAACTTTAAAAAAATCTAATAGGCTTTTGATCGTTATTTACATAAAATATATAATATACATATAATTTTGAATTATCTTTTAGGAAGAAATGTTTCAAGTTTGGTCATCCTTAATTTTGGACCCTTAAGGTTCTTTATTAATATTTTAGAGGCTTTTCCAAAAGCAAAAAAAGAAAATGGCCAGATAGACAGATTGCCTAATTATGTTAAAGTCATCTATATTGTGAGCTTTCAGTGACTTCTCAAAATGTTGAGTTATCCCTAGTGTACTTTCCTGTCACCCACAGTCATAATTTCCTGCAGCACTCAAAAATAGCATATAATCAGAACTTATTTTCACTCTGAGCAAGAGCAGTGACCCTATAAAAGGAAAACAACTTTGAATGTTAAAGGGGCCAACCAACCAAATGGAAAAACTGTCAGTGAGACCAGGTAACTGTCATAAAAATCAAGCTTAAATTATCCAGGATAGGTTCATGTGAGCACTTAGCAAATGAAATCTAGGTTTTAACTTCAGACTTTATTTTCTCTAATTATAGTTTACTTTTTTCAATAAGCAAAAACCTGACATCTCCCTCCCACCCATCACCACTCTGCATTGAGAATGATAACCTCATTCTTTAAAAGTTCTGCTTTTGAAGCAGCTAGGTTGTGTAGTGGATAGAGCACCGGCCCTGAGTCAGGAGTACCTGAGTTCAAATCTAGCCTCAGACACTTAATAATTATCTAGCTGTGTGGCCTTGGGCAAGCCACTTAACCCCACTCTCTTGCAAAAAAAATAAAAAAAAGTTCTGCTTTTCTGTCTCTTTTTTTGGGGGGGAGGGGGTACTTGGTAAAACAATGGGATTAAATAACTTGCCCTGCTAATTAGTATAAAATATCTGAGATTCTGCTAACTACAGGGTCGATGTCTGTTTTTTTCCCTCTTACAGACAACTATGGAATGGTCAGAATAGCTTTCTGGAAAAATATCAAGCTGTTGATATCAGGCTTTTTTAGAAATTGTACCTGGTGGTCACTGGAGACCTAGAAATTCTGTGGATCCTACTCTTACACACATCTCAAAATAAAACAAAAACAGCTTATATTAAAATCTACATGGAGTAGTGAGAAAGACTCAGATTCAAAGACTCTAACCTTCAACATACATTAATTGTCCAAATCTGAGCAAATCCTAACTTCTCTTACCTACAATATTTATAGTCTGCAAGAATACAAATTGTAGAAGGCATGCCTATCTGTGCTGGTAGTAATTCCTCACTGAGATAGCCTCATGCCAACGAAATCACATATCTTGCCTTAAAAGGTTCATTAATGATAAATAAATCAATCTATTGATTTTTCTTCCTTGGTTTTGTTTTCTGATTTTTCACCCCTTAATTGGAAAGCTAGAGTGATCTCTCTCAAGAAAATCTCAATCGTTAAACCTTTCACTTTTTCTCTCTTGGTGCTTACTGTTATATAGAGCTAAATTCAATAAAGTAAAAAAATATAATTAACAGGGTTCTATTCTCTTTTAGCACATTAATTAATCTCCATTAATTGACTTTGGAGAAAAAACAACACTCCCTCCCACTATTTGAATACAATGTCTAGTCCCAACAGAAATTCATCAAACAGTAAGGATTTGGACTCTATGAATTAGAGTCAATGGTTTTTATTGTTACTGTTTGTACTCACCATATACCACATGCTCGGCCACTTGGGATCATTGAAGTAAGTAGACTGGGCACCACTGAGTTCAAAGTCCCTCTTTATCCTTCTTTTAACTACTTGTTGTTGTATCCACTCCACCTGCCAGGGAGAAGAACATGATAAATATTGACATTCCATAAAGAAAATTTGTTGAGGTCATTTATCATTGACCAAACACAGTCCATGTTCCAGGCTTCTTTTAAGGGAATTTATATGGATCTTGGATTAGGGATTCTTGGCAATCCAGTCATTTTCAGTTGGTATAGTGGAAAAATCAAGAGACAGCTGTGTTCAAGTCCTGGCCTTCATACTGGCTATTTGTGTGACCTTTGGTGTGTTACTGAAAGAATCTGAGTCTTACACACCACCAACCTCATAAGATTAGTTGGGATGAGGTAGGCATTTTGCAAACCTTAAGATTATTTTTAAAAACTACATTTTATTTTTTGACACCATAAATTACAGAGAAATTGCTGATCTGCATTGATGAAGGGAGTTTCCTCATATAAAAGAACTGATAATAATAAATTAATAAAAAATCAATAAGCCATAAATAAATTATTAATAAAATCCTAGGTCCAGTCCCTGTCCTTATATTTCATTAACAGTTTATTATAAATTGATGTTATTAGTAAAAATATTATTTTTATCATTTATATTTGTATATATGTCCTTCAAAAAAGCTCATAAAACCTTTTATAATCACTCATAAATTTTCTGTATTAGAGGAACCTAGCCTGGTTTGTCAAGAGACCTGACTTTCCTCGAAGAAGGCCATGACATCAGGGTGGTGAATTGGATTTGATTGAGTGAGGTGCTGTGCAGAATCACCAATTTCACTTTCTCCTCCAGAACTATCTGTATCCAGTGACCAGATATGAATTAGGATGACTAGAGATGGCCCAGGATGCGAGGCGATCAGGGTTAAGTAATTTGCTCAAAGTCACACAGATGATAAGTATCAGGTGTCTGAGTCCAAATTTGAACTCTGGTCCTTCTGACTCGAGGACTAGTGTCCTATCCACTGCACCATCTGGCTAGGTTGTAATTCAGATGGCATAGTTTTCCTTTCTGCAGCTAGCTGGGGCTTATTCTAGACAAAGCATTTTTGACATGGGATCTAAAGTTCCTGAGGGTGGGAGACTTGGGAGGACAATTCCTTTTACAACAAGCTTAATGACCATAACAGAAAGAAAGTAATCTCATTTTTCTCCCCTCCTCCCCCTCCTTGAGGACTCTAGATCCATTTTAACTTTTAAATTACCAGCCAATGTGGAAAACCTTTACAATTTTTTTTAAGTGCCCCCCTTTGTTAAAAGATTTTTCCTGTCAATTACTAATTTAGTCATAATGCATTCAAAAGATTAGTACAACCATTACCTATCTCATCTCCAAGAGAAGAAGGGAGAGAGAAATCAGAAGTCTACTGTTTGGTGAGTCAGTTTTGATGGACTCATTCAGGGAAGTTTTTAAGACTGCTATTGTCTGCATAATTGAGGCATTAAATGGGGGAAAGAGGCCAAGGTACTGATTAATAGATTAAATTACTCTATGCTTCAAATACAAGGCCAATAGGATATTAAGGTCCTAAGCGAACTGCCTGAGCTACAAGAAACATAAGACAGAATGCATTCACAGATATCTTCCTTCATATTTAATGCAAAGAAACATCTCCAACTCCAGTTCAAAACAAGGATAAGGACTTTGATTTAATTTTACCAATTAGTATACCAGCATGTATTAAGCAATTATAGGCCAGGCATTGTGCTAAGTACTAGGAATACAAAGAAAGATTAAAAAAAAGTTCCTACTTTGAAGGAGTTCACAAAGTAGTAGGAGAGAGAACTTGAAAACAACTATTCATAAATAGGTAACATACAGGATAAATTGAGGGAAAAGTAATCTCACAAGGAGGGCAGCTAGGGCAGTGGATAGAGTGTTGGTCCAAGACTCATCTTTCCTGAGTTCATATCTGGTCTCAATCACTTACTAGATGTGTGACCTTGGACAAGTCACTTAATGCTGTTTGCTTCAGTTTCCTCATCTGCAAAATGGATTGGAGAAGTGTTAGGGACTGTTGTGTGTGGGAATACTGTAAATCTTCATCACCTGGTGCCCTTGAACACCAGAACATTGTTTTACTAAGTGCCACAGGAGTGGGAGTGTATTAGAGACTGGGAAGGATATTTAAGCACTTGTATTCTGGCAAATAAACTGAGACCTTGGTGTACAAAGGGAGAACTTGTTTTCCTTGTCTCCTGCCCTTTCAATGTTCACCTGGGGAAAGCTAAGGGAGTCCAGAAAGGGACCCAACAGAGAAGGAAATGGTAAACCACCTTGATACTTTTGATAAGACAACTCCAATTGAGGGTCACAAAGAGTTGAATATGACTGAACAACCTCATAGGGAAGGTATTAAGATTAAGGAAGACTGGGGGTGGCAAAGTGGATGAAAGTGTTGGCCCTGGAGTCAGGAGGACCTGAGTTCAAATCCAACCTCAGACACTTAATAATTGCCTAGTTGTTTGACTTTGGATGAGTCACTTAATCCCATTGCCTAAAATAAAAATAAATAATAAATAAATAAAAGATTAAGGAGGGCTAGGAAAGGTTTCTCTCAGTAGAAGAGGTTTTTCACTGAGATTGATGGGAGCTATGGAAGTTAAGAGGCAGAACTATTCTCCTTGAGAAAATTCTCTCTTCCAATACAGGTCAGCATCTCAAGAGCAGCTGAAGTAGAAAGAGAATGTGAATCTATCTTTCATATCAATTAAATCAAGAATCCTCTCTGCTCTCTGTAATGCAAGCACTTCATTATCCTAGCTAGGTGTTGTAAGCATAGACTCTGGACCCTCTGGAGGAGTTGGGAAGGTTTAGGTTTGAATCTCATCTATGATACTTATCTCTGTGACAAGTGACAACTTTCCTCAACCATGTTTCTTATTCTCTAAAATGGGGATAACAATAGCCGAAGCATTAACCTCAAAGGGTCCAAACACAATGAATATTTTATTGTTTCAATAAAAATGGCTAGCTTAGAGATCATGGCTCTTTAAGTAAATATCGCAACCTCTTTGTGGTTAAGGCCACAGCTCAGCATCATACTTGCGGTTTCACTGACAGCTCATTTTACCCAGATAATGGGACTAAATAAACAAATTGGAAATCATGTTCTGGCAATGGACTCTGGGTCTTCCCTTGTGTAAATTTGTACTAAAAATCTCTGCTTTGCCCTCTTCTTTCCCCTTCTTCACCATACCCTTAGCCCCCTCTACCCTCACACTTAGCAATAAAATACCAGTTTCACTTTTTCCCCCTATTCTTACTACTAATGGCCTATTGCCAGAAATGATCTAGAAACTGAAAGGATTTATTTTTTTCCTATCTACATCAAAATCATATATTGTCACATGACATAGCATTTCTCAAAGAAATGTCTTTTGAAGCACATTGTCATCAAGAGAGGACTTTCCAATTCTTTGCCATCACAAACAGGGCTGCTATGAATATTTTTGTACAAGTGATGTTTTTACCCTTTTTCATAATCTCTTCAGGGTATAGACCCAGTAGTGATGTTGCTGGATCAAAGGGTATGCACATTTTTTTTTTGCCAACAGTGCAACCATCAGGCACAATTTTGGAGTATCTGCAAAGGAGAATGCCATCTGTATCCAGAGAAAGAATTGTGGAGTTTGAACAAAGACCAAGGACTATTACCTTTAATTTAAAAAGAAAAAATACATGCTATCTTATTATGTAATTTTGCTATATCTCATACTTTATGTTTCTTCCTTAAGGATATGATTTCTCTCTCATCACATTTAACTTAGATCAATGCATATCATGGAAACAATGTAAAGACTAACAGACTGCCTTCTGTGGGGGGTGGGGGGGAGGGAAGCAAGATTAAGGGAAAAATTGTAAAATTCAAAATAAATAAAATTTCTCTTAAAAAAGAAAAGTACAGTGGCAGCCAAGTGGCACAGTGGATAGAGCACTGGCCCTGGAGTCAGGAGTACCTGAGTTCAAATCTGACCTCAGACACTTAATAATTACCTAGCTGTGTGGTCTTGGGCAAGCCACTTAACTGCATTTGCCTCACAAACCCCTATAAAAAGCACAAAAATAATAATGATAAATAAATGTTAATACTTGCTCAAAAAAAGAGAGAGAGAGGACTTATTCTTCAATTAATATATTAGAAATGATCTATGAAAATCACCTGAAACTCTCAAATACTGGTCTTAGCAAGTTATGTTGTTGTCATTTTTTTCCCTTAAGAAGAAATACCTAAGCTCTACTTTGCAGCACTTTCTCCCAGCAGTCCTTAATTAGATTAATTAGAGAAGCAGAATACTGGATTTAGAATTAGGAAGAACTTCTTTTAATTCCTACAGTTGACACTCAGTTGTGTGACCCTTGACAAGTCTCTCAACCTCACTTATCTTCAGTTTTCTCAGCTGTAAAGGGTTAATAAGACCTTGCTACTTATCTCTAGAATTCTTTTGATGAAAAGGCAATGTAAGTATCTATAGGTTTTAGTGCAGTTTAAACTATTAAAGCTTTTTCTTTTCTAAATGTTTTAATAAATTGAAGAAGGCCTTTCTTGTACTCTCCTCATCCTCCAGTCACTAAAATATCTTCATAAAAATACCTCTTCCCATCTTTCCCAATCTTCTTTACACATTACAGCTAGGTCCCAATTAAAGTAAATAATGAAAGCTTGAGGTGTTCTCTTTACAGTTATTCCTTTTACCTGGAGACTTTCCCCCACTGTGGTTTCAATGTATCATAGGTCAATAGAAGATATTCAATGGGAATTTTGGGGAGAGTTTTTCAGAAGTTATAGACAGATGACAAAGGTCAGCAGAAAACACAGAAAAAGTTTAAATGTGTAGTATTATGCAATATCAAACAAAATTTTACAGTAAGGTACTATAAAAGTTCATAAAAATTCAGACTTCTTTAATATGAAGAGAAATTCAAAAAAATTTAAGGGAATTTTCCAGTTGTGAGGACACAGTGCCCCTAACCCCCTCGATCGTGAAGGGGATAACTGTATTTGATATCCCACTACATATTTCCCTAGGGCTGAAAGTAGTGACCATATTTAAATCATTATAACTTTGAATAGTATGGGTTTGAATACATACAAACATTTCATAGAATTGATATGTGTGTATGTATGTATGTACTAAATTCTATACCTGCTACAGTCTAGACAGACTAGACTACTAATTGATCCTTATGAAAAACATTCTATCTCCTCTCCTTTGCTCTCACTCTATCTCATGCCAGAAATGTTCTTCCTCCTCATGGTACCTTTTCAATCTCAATTTTCCTTTAAGATTCAGCTTAAATGCTACCATTTCTTGCCCCTGGGACCAGCAATTGATATAGAGTCTCCCTCTTCAGGGTGCATATATCTTGTATGTGTTGTTTTGCTTCATTAAAGCTTTCTGAGGGCAGGCACTGTTGTTAGGGTTGCTTTTCTTTGAATCCCTCACACTTAGCAGAGTGCTGATATATGGCAAGTACTTAATAAATGTTTGGTGATGTATAGATGACTTTCAAATGTATAATTCATAATTTATATTGATATGAATCAGTCCAAAAGGTTGATATTCATTGTTCATCTTATAAGAAGTTAAAAGGCAAAGACTACATATTTGACCAGTCTAAATCCAATGAACTAGATCCCCACTTAAATAGGAAGCAGTCTTAGAGGCCAAATAAGCCAAACAGATGAGGAAACTGAATCCTAGATAAAGAAATTTTCCCAAAATTACAGAGGTAGTTAAATGACAAAACTGTGAGGTCATTCTGTGCATTGGCCACAGCTTTGAGCTAAGGTATGGGCAATAGCATTGGACAAAAATAGAGTTGAAGGTTTCTTTATAAAGAACTCATTCCACACTGCCCTAAATTCCAAACTGCCAAAGGACACATGCACAATCCAAAATAGTGGTCAGGTATGCCTTGAAAAGCAAACAAAGTTAATGAAGAGGCTCAGATTCTGATAACTTATATTTTGGAGGTATAGCTGCATGTGGATCTTGTTAACAAGTCAGTTATATCAATATTTGTTCAAAAATGATTTTCATAATTTCACTGAAGACTCCCTCTGCCTTTGCATCTCTTTCTCTCCCTCCCTCTCTCACTCTTTCTCTCTTCCTCCTCTCTTCCTTGCTCTCTCTCTTTCTCTCTCTCTCTCAGATATACACACTTACACAAACACTTATATAAATACATGATTTTTCCCCCATATGAATTAATAGATTTAGGATTGGAAATGACCTTAGAAGTATTCTAGTTTTACTTTGTAATTCTATACTTGACAAAATGGCAATCAAAAGAAGCCAAGTGATTAGCTTAAGATCACACAAGTGGTACATAATAGAATCTAGATTTAAACCAGAATTCTAACAATTCAAGTTCCACTTTCAATAAAATTCTTTCCCAATTGCAAGTGTCTTACCTCTTCCTAAATTACACTGCATTTATTTTATATTTTCCTATGTATAGTCATATGTGTACATGCTTTTGCTTCTAGAATGCAAGTTCCTCAAGGGGAGGGGCTGTTCGTTTTATACACAACACACACACACACACACACACACACACACACACACACACACACACACACACTGCCTCATATTATGGGTACTCAAAAAGGATAAAATTGATGTCATAATCCCAATAGCCTTTGCTGCTTCCACAGAAACTGCTCACTCTTTTCTGTACCTGCATTTTTCCCAACCATTCTAACCTTTCTTCAAGATCCATCCATTTCCGACCATCTGAAAAGAAAGTGATGTCTTTCTCTTCTGAGCTCTCAATGAATGTATTTTGTTTGCACCTCTAATATATATACCGAATCTGTTCTGTATTACATTTGTGTGCCTATCTTCTCCTTTCTCCTAAAGAATTCTTAACATGGGTTCTGCTACCTTGTTCTTCCAAAATATATTTGGATAATTGTCTTACTATAGAATAAGTTTCCTCTGTAATCCTTTGTATTCTATACTGTATCTTTGAAACCATTATTCTGGCAGTGGATCCATAGCTTTACCAGATTACCAAAGGGACCATGATAAAAAAAAAAGTACCTCTATTCTATTCCCCATACAGGCTGATGTGTATCTTTTTACTTTATTTTTCTTGGGGTTTTTTGCAAAATGATTAATATGGAAATATGTTTTATGTGACTTCACATGTATAATAAGTATCATATTTTCAAATACACAAATGAATGTGGATTTATCCACAGTTGGAATTTCTTCAATACAGGGAGAATTTTTCTAATAATATAGTATAAATTGTGTTGCAAAGAAACTGCAATATAAAATATTTTCTCATTACCCTTCTAAATAGATGGGGAAATAGCTAGAAAGAGAGAGGGAATTTTAAAATCAGAGCTTTACAAAATAAATTTTAAAAGTAAATCTTTATTTTAAAAGAAATTTCAATATAAGAAAAAGAATCCACCTTTTAAATAATAATTTTCTTCAGATAAGGGATTTTTATTTCATTTATATATATATATATATTATATTTATATATTATATATCTGTGCATATGTGTGTGTGTGTGTATCCTCAAAGGCTAGACAAAGTATATACAGAATATTTAACAACTAAAGTATTTTGCAGAAGTGTTGTCATTTCTAAAATTTGTTGCATACTCATATAATCACAGAGTTCAGTAATTGTTGGGTAACAAGGAATTTTACCTCAATGTCCTACCTCTAAGTTGCTCTGTCATAACCTAGGGTTATAGTATCAAAGAATATCTCAGTGATCATTTTAGTACCAAAATATCATGTGCACCAAGGATGGTTGGCCACATGTAACCTGAAACTTTTGTTCTTTTCAAAAACACACATTCTGGGATTGGGAGAATTCCATGAATGGAAAGACTTCATTTATATTTTAAAACTTGTATTCTTTCTCCTGTGCCATAGTCCCTGAAGGAAAAAAAATCTCAGGAGTGATGGATTATACAGGTTTCATTCCTTGCCAGAAGGGTCTGTGACAATAAATGATATATTTCTGACATCTCAATGAAGCCATGTTTAACTATGGGGCACAGAGAAATAGTTTCCTTGTTTTCACTGATTTCATTTCCCAAAGTTCCATTTCCTAAATGTCGAGGAACAAAAATTAAGCCTGAATGGAAACAACATAATTATTATTTTGTGTCTTCATTAATCTCCTTACCTACTATATAACAACCACATTTAGCTACCTGCTATTCACAGAGCCCTTTTTCTTTGTTACAACATGGTATACTGGAGAAGAAAATAAGCAATTATTACATACCTACTCTGTGCCAGGCAAGTGTGTTAAGCTCTTTACATATCACAAAAAAGCACTTTACAAGTATCCTTTCATGAATCCTAGGAGGTAGAGTTTTATTTCCCGCATTTTACAGTTGAGGAAACTGAGGAAGGCAAAAGTGAAGTGATTTGTTCAGTCCTCACAATTAGTAAATATTTTTATTTTTATTTGAATTCATCTTCCTAATTCCAGGTCCAGGATTCTATCAACTGCAATACCATGCTGCCTCAATTGATGTGAAGTCAGAAACTTTATTTGGAATCCTAACTCTGACCCATACTATCTATGGGAACAAAGGCAAATCAACTAGACTCTCTTGGCTTGAGCTTTTTTATTTACACATTATGGAGTTTGGACCATATTAGGCACTAAAGATTTTTCCAGCATAATGTCCTGAGGTTATATAATCTGTATCAAGTACCAGTGGAAAAAAGTATTAGTGATATTTTGTGGTCTTTCATTTGTTTCAGTAGTGTCTTGATTCTCTGTGACTCCATTTGGGGTTTACTTGGCAAAGACACTGGAAAGATTTGCCATTTCCTTCTCTGGCTCATTTGATAGATGAGAACACTGAGATAAAGGGTTAAGTAACTTGCCTGAGATCACACAGCTAATAAGTGTCTGAGATGAGATCTGAACTCAGACCTTCCTGTTTCCAGGCATGACTCTCTACTCACTTTGCTGCCATACTGTCTGAGTGCCATTTAAATTGCCACAAATCCTCCCAAAGTTATCATATGAAAAGAACTTTATAAATGTTATTCTAAAAATGTTACAATTTCTGGGGCATCTAGGTGGCATAGTGAACAAAGCACTGGCCCTGGAGGCAGGAGTACCAGAGTTCAAATCTGACCTCAGACACTTAATAATTACTTAGCTGAGTGGCTTTGGGCAAGCCACTTAACCCCATTGCCTTGAAAAATCTAAAAAAAAAAAAAGTTACAATTTACAAACACACCAAACTCTCTTAAATTCCTCTCTTAAACAATTTGGTGTAAAGATAAGCATAAAAAAGGGAATAGACAATTTTGAAGGAATTTGGTTCTAAAATCAGAAGTTGTTAAAAATGGAAAGCTCTCAATTGAACCAAGTGTATGGGGATATGTGGGTAAGTTGAGATAAACAATAATTTAGTTTTATTTCATTTTGTGTTAACAGTGGTTATGCACGTGTAAATGTATTGATATCAGGCTGATTCAAAATTATTTAAGTAGATTAAACTGAATTTCTGTCCTTCGGTTAGGCCTTTGTCAGTTGAGTGGATATCATGTCAAATACATAATTCATTGTTTACTTTTGTTTTGCTTTGAAGTTTGTAGATTTTTAAGAATGAATATTATTCCAAGGAAACATGCAAAAGTTATGACCCTTAAGGAGCATACTTTAATAACTGTAAGAGATATTGTAGAGGCTGTTGGTGTGAGTTTTTTAAAATTTTCTTTTGAGAGAATAAGTCTAGGAAGCTTGGGCACTGGATCTGGAATCAGCAAGATTTTAATTCAAATATGTCCTAAGTCACTTACTAGCTGTGGGACCCTAGGCAAGTCATTTAACCTCTCTGCCTCAGTTTCCTCAACTGTAAAAAGAGAATGATAACAGCACCTTCTTTGCAGGGTTATAAGGATCAAGTGAGATAATATTTGTGAAATTCTTAGCACACTAACTGGGACATAAGTACTTAATAGATAATTGCTGATTGAATGACTGGGAAAAAATCAAGAAGACAAAAGAATTTTTTTAAAAACAGCTATTAAACATTGTTAGGGAGGGGAAAAGTGCTCATTATGGATAACACAACACAAAGACTGGAGTATCAATAACTGTAAGAAAGAAGATAACTTTTACTGTTGAGACTTTAAATTTAAATTAAATTAAAAATTAAATTTTTACCAGAACTATGACAGAAGTTCAATTGATTTGGACATCTTCAGAAAAAAATCCCATTTGCATAATGATTTGGCTGCAGTTTTGTTTTGTTTTGTTTTCTTACACTGGAACTGGAAGTTTTATCTTAACTGAAGCAATGATAAATTCTAACAAATACATTGAAATACTAAGAAATACAATTGTTTCAGATTTACAGAAATTTCCAAATGGAAATAGAATTGCTGTCTGACCTTGATTCATGCTACTTATCACAGAAAGTGGCTTCAATGGCCTGGGAATTCTCCTGATTGGAACTCCTTTGAAATTCTAGGAGCTATATACATCAGTGCTAGGCTTAGGGAGAGAATAGTTTAGCAAAAGAACACAAAATATCAAATGTGCTAAGTATGGGTTCATGATGAAAAATTAAAGAATTTGTGTAAAAAACAAAAGTTTTTAAAGTTATAAAATAATCATAAATTTTAATATTCTCATAAAATTTATTTTACTTTGTTCCGGCTATTCCAACTTCACTCCTCATTTAGTTAGAACCATTCATTCCACAAGATTGCTGACAAGGCAAGCAACCTAAGTCTTTTCAGCAACAAAGGCTCATGTGAAGAGTTGCTACTATGTCATTAAATACATTCTATCATGTTATGGAATGACAGGAGTACACAGGTTCATGTGGTTTTAGAGGTATCACAGTGAGCAAGCTATGACAGTAGCATGAAAAATGCATGAGGACAAGTTGCCTTTCCCTGAGATCTCCACTCTGCCTTCCACCATCCACTTCTCACAATGCTTATGAATAAATGAATAAACAAAATAACATTTATAAAATGTTTAGCATGTGTGCAAGGTAAGTTTATTTACAAAAAAAACACCAAAAAGGGTTTTTTTTTAAAAAAAGTAACACAGTCTCTGGTCTCAAAGATTTCAAACTTTAATTGAAGGAGATGGCACATCAAAAAATATCAAGTTAGTAAATTATTGGAGAAACCCAGAAGTCCTCTTCTCTCTACCCCCACCTAAAAGAGCTGATGGAAAGATCCAGGGGTTCTTGAATGAGATAAGTAAAGCTGACAGAACCCTGATTCAGAGACTGATAAAAACCTCAAGGACCTTGACAGCCTATCAAGGAAAGTTTTGTGGGTTTTCAATTTCATCAAAAAAGAATTAGAATAACGACCTCATCTAATGGTGGGAGCAACTGGGGCTGAGGGACAAACTAAATGAAAGGGAAGGGTTGAGTCACAGAAAGGGCAAGAAAGGAGGGTGAAAGGGAGGTAAAGTGAAGAATCATTTGAACTTTACAATAACCTTGAGATTTTTATTATGCCTATTTTATAGTTGAGGAAAAGTGAGGCAAACAGGGGTTAAGTGACTTACCCATAGTATCTAAAGCCAGATTTGAATTCAGCAAACAGAACCCAGTCCTCTATCTGCTGAATTATGTGAGGACTTCTCAAAGGATAGGGTAGGAAAGAGGCCTACTTTCTGTGTCCTGAAATCCATTCTCTATCTTCCACCAGTGTACATTTGGACACGAAATATTCTGTACCTGGAGAATGTTTTCCCTCTTCAGCTCTACCTTCAGCTCTACCCTTATCTTTTTTTTTCAGGGAAGAATACAGATGCTACCTCCTCTGTATAGTTTCTCCTGACCTTCCCAAACTTTAAGATTCTCTCTCATGCCTCAATTTTCCTATCATCACAATTATTGGCGTACATTTTATATTCTACTGCTGTAATCTCACCCACCCATCCCTACCATCACCACTGATAGAATGAGGCCAGAGATTGCCTTACTTTGTCTTGCACATACAAAAATTAGCATCGTGGAAATCAGTAAAGTTTTTTGAATTTTAAAGTGAATTTAAGTTTTTTATTCCTTATGTTTGAAATGAATTGAATTTTTTATCACTTACATCTGTATAAGCAGAATATGCGTAAAAACCAAAAAAATTTTCATATTTTTACACTCCTTAATTCATTTGCTCCTTAGGGAAGAAGAGAAAGATAGAACAATGGCTTGATGCTGGAAAGATTTGAGTTTAGACCAACATCAGATACTTACCTATGGTTCTGGGTAATCACTTAACCTCTCTCAGACTCTGTTTACCCATCTATAAAATGAAAGGGCTGAATTTGATGGGCCCTAAGGTCCCTTTTTTTAGTTTAAAATCTAAGAACCTATAAACCATTGAGAATGCTATTATTCCCATTTTGTAAAGAGGGTTAATGAGTTCTGACATGGTAGAAGATTTGTCTAAAGTAAGAGAAATTTGAGTTCAAATTTCTCCTTAGTCACTTATCAGAACACTTATGTGTTCAAATTAATTTGGAAAATTTATATGTTTAATTTAAAAAAATAATTCAGGTTTCAAAAATTTTCATTTGCCTAGTTTGATCAGGGAAATTTTAAAAGGACTATGTAAATAACAAAATCTTTTTTTCTTTTTTGCTAACATGAAAACTCTTCTATCTGATACCCCTCCCCCCTCTATTTTGTAGACACTAAAATCCTGCTTTTCTCCCCTAAATAATTTCAACATGATTTATTTGAAAAACAATTTCCTGGTTTCTTTACTGCTTCCTGAATTTATTTTCCCCTTGAAAATAGGATGTCTGAAAGGGATAGCATAACATCACTAGCTATAACTATTGAGCAGGCAAATCTACTATGAAGGATGAATGTCTAAGAACCAGGAAACCAGATGTACTCAATATTATTAGTTCAGTAGCTCTGAACATGTGGTATTATGTACTATGTGCATGGAACTGGACCAGTTATCATATAAAGAATTTTAAAAGAAAGAAATCTAGGTTCAATACCAAAAAATCATATAAAGAAATCAGAGAATATTTAAATATTTCATAACATAGAAGTCACATGTACAGAAAAGGTTTTATTGAAACAAAGGAATGGGTGAAAAGAAAATTTAATTTATTGCAGAAGTATAGAGAGAAGATTGGACAAGCAGATAAAAGGTCTCAGTTCTTGGCCCTGTGACATTAGACATTAGACATGGGCTTCTTTTACCAAGATATATTTTCATTTTAAATATGGCTATAACACAGTCTGGTCTGATCAAATACCATCTATGTGCAAGATATTATAAGGTCAAAATGAAGAAAAATAGAACTTGTCCTCAAGGAGGTCACATTCTATTAGTGGGGTGGATGAACATGGATCAGGGGTATTAAAATCTGCAAACTGCTAAGTTTATACTTAGGCCAATTCTTTACATAACAAGCGGACTCTGTCTTTAATAAAGGTGTGATTTAGCTAGGCTTGTCTATACCAAAAATACTATGCTATGTTGCTCAGACTTGTAGACTTCATGATATCGGTGGTGCTGGTAGCTGTGATCCTGATGATTGTTGTTATGATGGTAGTGCTGGTAATAAAATGCCAGAGATTTGAAGTTAAGCATCATTTATAGAATTGACCCTAAAGGTATAAAGGAGCTCTAGCCTGAAATATATGATGAGGATTCAATGGCAGCAGTGCTGATGATAATACATAAGCTTACATACTTTATCCCAGTCTCTTTACTTCATTACAAAAAAATGCCATCAATCATTAAAAATGAAAAGAAAAAGGGTAAGAGCAATCTAAGACCATTTCTATCTAATCTCTAGGTAATGTAATGTAATATTTAGAGCATTAGGCATGGATTTTAGGAATCCCTGAGTTCAAATCTCTCCTCAGTCATTTATGAGCTTCATGATCCTGTTCAAGTCACTTAAACTCTCTGAATCTAAGTTTCCTCATCTCTCAACCCTTCCAGCTCTAAACCTGATGATCTATAATATGAGCTATAATATCAAAAGACCACAAAAATAACCTTATTTTTACATAAATTTTATAGTTTAGTTTTTTATATTTATTGTGTTAAAATATTATTATTAAACATGATATCAGATAATTATATTATGTGACATATTATTATTGTATATAATGTGATATTTATATAATGCTTTATAATTTAAATTTTCTATAAACACTATCTGATTTCATGTTTATAGCAATCATGTAAGATATATAGGATAAAGAGCAAATCCCATTTTTCCACTTTATGGAGAAATAAATATATTTAATACTTTATAATTTTAGTAATTTCATAATTTACTGTTATAATTTATAATTTTATTAATCCTATTTTATTTAATGTTTATGACAAGCATATAAAAATAACTAGAGCAAATTCTATTTTCCTATTTAATAGATAAAGAAATGGAGATCAAGGAAGTCTGTGATTTGCCTAATAAAAGATTTTACTAATTTAAGGTTTGCAAAGCATTCTACATGTATTACTCATTTGGTCTTCACAATAAATATCCCTGGGAGGTAGGTGCAGTTATTATCCTCATTTTGGAGATTAAAGCAAAACAAGACAGTAAGAGGTACCCATGGTCACAGGACTGATGCCTGCTTGAGTTAGGAATTGAACTCAGGGTTTTTGATGCCAAGTTCATTTCCTCTTCATTGTACCATCTAGTTAGTAAGTGGTAAAGATGAAACTGGAACTCATGTTCCTAAGTCCAAATTTAGTACTTTTACACTAAATCACATTATCTGGTAACAACATATACCTAATTTTTCTATTAATGAAAACTAATTTCCATGGTGTAATTCCAATGTATTTTCTCATCATAGGGCATCAAAGAGAGCTGGAAAAGACCCCAGAAATCATGTAGTCCAACCCCTTCATAACGTCTAGAGAGATCACATGACTTGCCCAAGATCATACATGTACATCATACAGGGTTCGATCCTCTGCCCTTTCTTCAGAAATCTTTCTATAGCACCTCAAAGACCCTAATGGTCTCCTTCTCTCTCAGTACTCTCTTCATCCTCTTCCTTTTACCTCTCGCTTTCCTAATTTGTTTTGGTTTTGAAATGGACTTGTTTCTTTCACCTTAGCCACTTCAATCTCACTAGTACCAAAAGTTAATCTCTAGATAGATATGAAAGAACACTATCTGACAAAGTAGCTGTTGACACAGCTCAAGAGCCTGGGAAATTATTCCAGATACCAGCATTCATTTCTCTAACTGCAGGGGTCTAAAGTTGGATAAAAGTCAGTGAATCCCACAATTATAAGTGATGCATTCTCATAAAAAAAAGGCAACATACTTCTACAGTGGCAAGTCCACAACAAAGTGGATGACATAACCATACTAAGGGAATATGATTTTAAAATCCAGATGTTAGTGAAGACTATGGAAAGGATCATGTTTCCTTCTACCAGTATACTGTGATTGAGAAAGACCATGAACAACAATGGTCTTTCTAATTTTTATCTATAATAAAGAGAAAGAAATAATTTGAAAAGCTTGTTGAAATCTTCTAAATGCTAATTGATCATTTCAGTGTGAAAATAGGACTAGAATATGATTACACAAAATGTTGAACATATGAATTAGAAATAAGACAGAAAAATTTCTCTTATCAATCATGAATAATTTTAATAGTGACAACATTGTTATATGTGATAAGCAACTAACATCATCACAAGAAATAAATAATTGAGAAACAAGTGATTACCCATATGATAATCTTTTTTTTCCCTTTTTAAATTTTTTCCCCCCTTAGTTTATGGAATAAAACAAGCATTTCTATAAATAGTAAATAAGAAAGATGGCTGCAAATAAAACTATCATTTCACTATTTATAACATGCCATTCTTTTTTTTTCAGATTTTTGCAAGGCAATGGGATTAAGCGGTTTATGCAAGGCCACAAAACTAGGTAATTATTAAGTGTCTGAGGTCAAATTTGAACTCAGGTACTCCTGACTCCAGGGCCGGTACTTTATCCACCATGCCACCTAGCTGCCTGTAACAGTACTTTCTACAGAAATTTAGCCAATATAGAACAATAACCACAAGAAGGAGGTCAAAACTTTTTAAATTCATGGGAGGCAGGTTATTTAATTTCCATTTACTCAAAGTGATTAAAAATTGTAATATAAGAAGTATGTAGAAGAGACCTAAACAAAAGAAACTTTACAATTCCTGATTCCAGTAAAATGACAATAGTGGCAACTTTTATTCTTGTAGCACTTTTTTCTAATCCTTTAAGATATATAATACCCCTGCTTATAAAAATCATTGTAGATTTATTTATTTGTGTTTTGTCAATATTAAGGTCTTAGCTGGAAAGTGTCATGATGATGATTAAGACCTTTACATAGCGATTGCCCCTGACAGTGTTGAAAAGAAGGATGATGATCCCTGGAAGATGAACATAGGGGCTTATGAAATGTTTATTGAATTTACCAATTAATCCAATTAATCTCCAATTTTCTGATTAAGACCTTAAATTATTACGTTTGAAGGCAATGATGTCTTTAAGTTTTGGAAATAGTTAAGTTATGATAAAATTTTGATTCCTACTGCTTAAAACAATAATTTCTATGGTTGTAGTATGCTATCATAGAATCACAGATTTTTTTTATTGAAAGGTACTTCAGTATCCAAAATGTCCAATCCATTCCAAAAAAGTAATTTCAGCATATCCACCAGCATCTATTTGTCATGGAGAAACAGCCATTTCCCAAAGCATCCCCTTTTTCTTTTAAGCAGTTCTAACTGTTGGAAAATTGGCTTTGTACTAATCTTAAATGTTTCTTTTTAATTCCTCCACAGAGCTTTTAAGAGTTCCTGCATTCTGAGGTCAAATGAACATGCCCAATCCCTCTTCCATGTTAAATTAAAGTCCTTCAAATATTTTAACACAACAATGGTAGCTTACCTGAGTTTTCTCTGCTGACCAAATATCCAATTCATTCATCACAAGAACTCAAGATGTTTTACTATCCTTCACTAAAAGAATGCTCT
This sequence comes from Macrotis lagotis, assembly GCF_037893015.1. Lineage (NCBI taxonomy): Eukaryota > Metazoa > Chordata > Mammalia > Peramelemorphia > Peramelidae > Macrotis > Macrotis lagotis. Next base: position 146,840,357 of record NC_133666.1, read on the forward strand.
CGGCAAGTCAACATTTTGATTAAACATTGGAATCCAGAATGAAACAAATACTTCAGACATGATCTGATGAGGATAGAATACCAAGGAACTATCACCTCCTGATTTCTAGAAACTATGTCCCTCAGTACAGTTCAAAATCATATTTACTTTTTCAATGCCACTATCATAGTAATGACTCATATAGAACTTTGTAATTCATTGATTATTCTCTAATCAAGCCTCTTCTCTCATATATTTGTAACATTCATTTTTTGAATACAAGAGTAAGATTTTATACTTATTTATACTGACTTTTGTCTTATTAGATTGGGCAGAATCAAGATAAATACTTTCTCCAATAATACCTGTTACATTCAGATCTTTCCATCCTGAGCAACCTACACCCATTTTATATAAGATTCCAAAAGATTACCCTTTCAAAGAATAAAAATTAAAGATAATCCAAAGATTAAAAGATGTATAATGGGTATAACAGGACCACCATCACCAAAAGTGACTTGCATGTTTGAATTGATTTAAAAGATATCAAAACCATTGCTGAGTAATAATGAGTTAGTCATATAACAAAAAAAAATGAGAGGCATATCAGCAGTTGGTGAGCTCCACTCAAAGTCTTTGCTCAATCCATTAGGGGAAGATTATAGCAGAAAATAGACAAATTACCAAAGACAGAAAAGTTTCCATTTGTATGGGCAAAAGAAATATCCTTCCTAATAAGATCAAGTAATTATGTAAATATCTTTTTAAGTAGTAAGACAGAATTCAGAAAGAATTGAATTCTAAAATACTTAAAACCAATTCTAATGTCTATATGCCCCCTGAAGTTAAATTTTTCATATTTGATTAAATGCAATATTAATGCAATGATTGATATGGCAAAATACATAATCCTTTATTGCTTTCCTCAAAGATCAAGATTAACATTAATACTGAATTCAAAATAAAATGTCATGACTTCAATTTGTAAAGTATTTGCTTTCAGAGTAATCTCTTTTTAAAGAAGCATAAAAATTGAAGAAATATAATTAAACATCCATCTATTCACTATTTAGAACAGATTTAAGTTACAGTTCTTTCTGCACATTGCATGGTTAGAGTTTTTGATATTCCTAAGAATGGCAATTGTAGCTTAAAACCAAAAGTCTGTCACTTACAGGATTCTTTACTCTGTTTCTTTTACTGTCTTTCAATTCTCTCATTGAATGAATCACTAAAGATCCTCCTAGATCTGCATTTGGAAATATTGGATGCCCTCAAATTGTTTATCAAGTTACTACAAAGAACTACTTTGTTTTTGACAGATGCTAGAAATGTTCATTTAAACACGGATTAATGCAATAAGAGGCAAATGCTGGCTAATTGGAGGGCAGTCCTTGCCATTCTTCCCCCCAAACAGTGTTCAGCATGGGCAGAGCTGGTAAACAAGAGTCAGGGAAAAGAAATGTCTTGTAGAAAAATTCTTCAGCCCTCTGCTCTTCAATATCAAACACTCTATTGTCTAGCTCCACAATGAAGACTAAGATAGTCATAGTCATATGAGGTGGTGGAGAAAGAATCTCTTTTTATGAATTCAGTTAGAACACCTTAAAAAACCCCAACAACTAACACAGTGTGATTAAATTGGAACTTCCTAGTTTGACTGTTTTTACACTTCTAAGCAGCTAAAAACTTTGACTTTTAGATTCCCGCACCACTTCTATAAATTTGAAGAAAAAAAGATTCAACTAGAAGCATGTTAGAGTCAGTTTGATTTTGGTCCAGAGAAGAGATTGTTAAATTTTTAGTTTGAGTATTAACATCTCAGAACTCAGTAAATACTACAAATCAGGTCTTGATTTACTATTATCTTGATTGTCTAGATTTAAGAGAGTAATGGAGAAATTATTTTTAAATCCTCATCATAATATAAATATATAATTACATATCTGTAATTATATATCATATCACATCATAATTATCATTTCAGCATCTAAATTGGTTCTCTGGACACTAGATATTAATTTTCTCAAATAGTTAAATTTCTTAAATAGCTAAATCAGCAGTCAAGTTAACTGTTTTGAAACCTGTATGATGGTTATCCTTTTGAAAGAGTAATTATATGTGATATTTGTAGACAGTTTGTAAATATTTTTTAATAGTATTTCGTATTTTCAATTGAAAGGAATGTGTATTGTGTATACATTCTTCCCCCCAAAGAGCAGCTGTGATATTTTAGAAATAAGTTCTGAATTTTCCTTTTATATTGTTTTAGTCTCAGAATAATCAACACCACTAGTAGGGAGTAAGTTCAGGAGATGCCTTACCCAAGTCACATCTCAACATGGAATCGCATCACCAACAAAAGATCATCTATCTTTTTCTTGAAGATCTCCAAAGAGATGGAATATATTACCTTCTTTTTTTAAATTTATTTATTTTTTTATTAAAGATATTATTTGAGTTTTACAATTTTCCCCCCAATCTTGCTTCCCTCCCCCAACCCCACCCCCATGGAAAGTAATCTGTCAATCTTTACTTTGTTTCCATGTTGTACATTGATCCAAATTGAGTGTGATAAGAGAGAAATCATATCCTTAAGGAAGAGACAAGAAGTCTAAGATTTAACAAGATCAGCCAATAAGATATCTGTTTTTTTTCCCTAAATTAAAGGGAATATTCCTTGAACTGTGTTCAAACTCTATGGCTTTTTATCTAGATACAGATGACACTCTCCTTTGCAGACAGCCCAAAATTGTTCCTGATTGTTGCACTGATGGAATGAGTGAGTCCATCAAGGTTGATCATCACTGCCATGTTGCTGTTAGGGTGTACAGTGTTTTTCTGGTTCTGCTCATCTCACTCAGCATCAGTTCATGCAAATACCTCCAGGCTTCCCTGAATTCCCATCCCTCCTTGTTTCTAATAGAACAATAGCATTCCATGACATACATATGCCACAGTTTGCTAAGCCATTCTCCAAATGAAGGGCATTTACTTGGGAATCTATTACCTTCTAAAGGCAATCATTTCCATTTTCAGAAATTTTTAATAATTCATACGTTTTAGTAGGATGGGAAGGGGAGATTTTCCTCCTCCAATCAATCTTGGAAATATTGCCTCTCAGCAACTTCTAACCCATTCACCCTATTTTTTGCATTCTTAGATTCAGCAGAATAACTTTAAGGCTTCTTCCTCAGGTTAGTCTATCAAGTCTTTGAAGATAAGGATCATGTTCCCCTCATATTCTTTTCTCTAGTCTAAATGTCCAGAGTTCCTTTGGGATCATTTTTTAAAATCCTCATCATAATATATATATATATATATATATGTATAATTACATATTCATAATTATACAATATCATATCACATCATAATTATAATTTCACCATCTAAATTGGTTCTTTGGACACTTGATGCTAATTTTTTTCAAATAGTTAAATCAACAATGTGGTTAACCATTTTGATACTGGTATCCATGGTCTACATTCCTTTTGATTTCCTAATCACATTCTTATGGATGCTTTGGTTCGGCACTGTCTTTCCTAAAACACAACTATTAAATCTGAGTACCAGTCTCCAGAGGTTAGAAGCAGTATAGAACACGACATCTTTCTTGCTATTTATGCTTGCTTCTCTCAGGGTGTTTCTATTTAATAGTCTTTCTGTCAAAAACTTGAACTGACTAGCTTGCCAAGGGGCTAACTCACTAAAAAAGACTGAGAATTGAATACTTTATCAGGGAAGAGAAGATTCCACATTATAGCTCTGATTTTGCCTTAGTTTGCCAGAGCTAGGAAGAAATACAATTCTTAGCACCTTATCAACTTAGACCCCTTCTCAAGGCAATCCAGTCCAAGTTCATGTTGGCATTAACTGCCCATGACTATCAACATATTGAACCTACAGTTTACAAAAACCCCAAGACTGATTTTTATACTTTCTCACATACATTTAAAATATAAATAGAGTCATAGTCAGGGGTCTTGATTTCAGTCCAGTGGTACTTTGATTTTCTGGAGTGAGAGGATGGGGAGTGGACTTCATCAGTTAAAAAGAAGAGAGTTTTCAACTTGACCTCCTGTTCCCAAGTTTTTAGGGTGTCTACAAGATCAGAGAAGCAGTTTGCTCTGGCTCCAGACCTTCTAATGGTGTAGGAGAGGTGTAAATGTTCTCTACTACATAAAACTTTCCCTTTCTCCTACAGAAGACAAGAAAATAATCTCATCATAACTTTGCAGTTTAGTAGGGGAAAGAAAAAAAGGAGGAGATACTATGGTTTCTTCTTTCCAATGAAATAAAAATAGAATTGTGGGAACCTTAGAGTTTTTACTTTGGAATAATAGGAATGAGAGAGGCTATGTGCTTCTCTATGTGTGTGAGTATGTGTGTTGTATGTGCTTTTGCAGATGTGTGTTCAACATGTATGTGTTATATGTGTATATACAAACACATATAAACATGTATATAAATATGTTTAGGTTCATGCTCAATTGCTTTTTTTTTACTTTAAAGAAACATGGGGGGAGGAGACAGATGTGTGTGTGTGAGAGAGAGAGAGAGAGAGAGAAGAAGAAGAAGAAGAAGAAGAAGAAGAAGAAGAAGAAGAAGAAGAAGAAGAAAGTTAACTTGGAAGACAGCAAAAGCTTAGGAAACTATAGAGAGTTACCTGAGAAATCTGCAAAGAAGAGGGCATGCCAAATTTTCCAGAAATCATCACAATTAGAAATTGGAGCTATGATGGTGTGATTGGTGCTATGGACTGGACAGACCTAAAAAGTACAAGGTGGGCCCTAACTGACAAACTACTAATGTAGGTTTTCACTGGGCTTTCTTTTATCACCACTCTTATCTTTCAGTTTGGGGAAGGGGAGAAACTAATTAAATTCTAACATACAGAGGCAGTGTGGTGCTCTGGAAAGTCAATGGATTTGAATTCAGAGAACCTCAATTCAAAGTTCTGACTTTGGAAATCTCTGGTCCTCAATTCTTCATATGTAAAGTGAGAGGCTTTGACAAGATCATGTCTATGGTTCCTTCTCACTCTAAATTTGTGATTTTATGGTCCAGTTCAAACATTTATAAAGCATTCACTATAAGCAGAATACTGCAATAGCTGATGGGGAAGACATATATAAAAATAGCATGCCTGTTAATGACCAAAATCATCACCATTATCATCATCATAAAAATTGGTGTCAATATAGAATTTTTTAACATTTAGAAATTCCTTTTCATTATACCTCACTTGAGTCTTGCAACAAGCTATAAGATAGATAATTCAGTCATGATGAACCCCATTTCACAGAGGAAAACTAGGTTCATAGAGTTAAGTAACATGCCTCTGGTCACATAGTTGATAAATGTCAGAGTCAGAATTTAGACCTAGTTCTTCCTGACTCCCAGTCCACCATGCTATGCATGATGACACACCCCTATACTGATGTATATACAATCAGTCAAGAGACATTTATTAAATGACTACTAAATGCTCACTATAGATTGTTTCCATTGTTTTCAATCTATATCTTATCTGAACATGGGTTTTTTGCATGTTATCGCCTTCATTTAATTGTGAGTTCCTGCAGAGTAGGGATTCTCTTGTCTTTCTTTGTATCCTTAGTATTTAAAAGTGTTCATATATAATAGGTGCTTAATAAAGGCTTATTGATTGACTTCCAGGAACTGTGAAGGACACTGGTAATACAAATACAATTAATGAAACCATCATTTGCCCACAAGAAGATTATATTCAAATGAAGAACAAAAACATCATTAGATAGATGATAAATAGATGCATGGATAGATAAATGCATAGCTAAATAAATGAAAGCACAGACAGATATATAAGTAGATGAATGCATAAACCATAATAATAAAGATATATACACAAATCTATATATGTATTCAGGAAAGTGTGTATGTGTGTGTGTGTGTGTGTGTGTGTGTGTGTGTAAATAACCATAATGCCAACTAAGACAGGATAGGTATGTAAGGGAGGTATTTCAAAATGCTCTCTTGCTATCAAAACAATAGAATTATGGTCATTTTAAAAAACTGCCATCATCCATTGATTTATTTAATGAAGAGCTACCCTGTAGGGGCTAAAGATACATACCTTTCAGCTTCAGGGGAAAAATGTAATCCCACATCCCTAGGCAAATAAGAAAGGAATTGAAATGTACTCTCCTAAATCCAGTTGCCTGAGGCAAACTAAATGTTTTCTCAATTGGAGAACTATTTCTACACCTCAGAAACCACTGACAGGCCTTCCAGCAAGGTGTTATTTCACCTTCATTTCAGTCCTGCAGGTCTGAGCACATGGAAAAAAAAAAAAAACATGGAGCAGAGAGTGATGAATGAGAGAAACTGCTTGGCATGAACTTTCCAAAACCCCATGTGAAAACAAGCACTTGCCATGGCTTCCAGCTCCCTGGCAGCCTTGGTCTGTGTCTCGGTCCAAGAAGAGCACTAAGACCAGCCACTTCACTGGAGTTCTCTCTTTTCTGGACTCATAATTTCACAATAAACAATAGGAGAGCTGGCTTTGGGGGAAAGAGAGAGAGAGAGAGATTGAGACCATATTTTCATCATTATCATCAAATCAGTTGCATTTTCTATTAGAACACCCAGAAGCTGCAGATTTCTTCTTATGCCCCTTCTTCAGGATGTGTATGCTCTGAGTGGCATGCCCAGGGCCCTCATTTTTTAAAATTTTGGGAAATTGGATATTATTTCTCCAGGGGACTATGAGTAGTTTTCTGCTTTCCTTCTTCCCTCTACCCTTTCTTCCTCCCCCCTCCCCCAAAAAAGGAATTATTCTCTGGCAGTTGAAGGCTGCCAATACAAGACAAATAAATGTTTGTTGAATTGAGTATGATTTGGCCTTCACTATGGCTGATGGCACCCTGTTGCTTCTTGGCCATTTACAAAAGGACCTCCAAGATTCTAACACCTGCTATATCAACTCCTTAGAGACCCCTTTCAATCTGGCACTTTCTAACTTAAAATTCAACACAGAATTGACATAGTGCTAATATAGAGAGAGGCTGGGGCAGCTAGACCAACCAGTGAAAAGAGTACCCAGCCTAGAGTCAGGAATACTGATCTTGCTGAGTACAATTTTGACCTTGGACATTTATCAGCTATGAAACCCTGGGCAAATCACTTAATCCTATTTATCTCAGTTTCCTCATTTATAAAAATGAGCTAAAGATGGAAATGGAAAGCCACTCCAATATCTTTGCCAAGAAAACTACAAATAGGGTCATGAAATATGACTGAACAAAAACAATTAAGAATATTATCAAAGGATGAGTAGGAAATCAGATCTTTGATTTCACTAGAATTAAGCACTTCTAAATGAGAAAACTTTTTCTACTAATGCAGACTATCATTTGTTCTACAATGTATAGTCTGAGAATTGCCTGGGGTACTGAGAAGTTAAGTGAGTTGCTCAGATAATGCAGCCAGTTTGTATTAGAGAAGAAACTCAAATCCAGTTAGATTCTGAGACTGATCTATCTACCATACTTCCCTGACACCCAGGAGATATTTTGGTAGCTTTGGTTAAAAGGAAAGTTGAACACAACCATGTATTTTTCTATTTAAAATTTTGACAATAAATCTTTGTTTTATCCATCTTTTCAACCTCTGTAGGTAGCTCCTATTAGAGTATGTTGTGCATAATCAATATCCAATAAATAGTTATTGAGTAAAAACTTATGAATGCCATCTTTCATTAAAAGAATCCTGGGGAGTTTGGATATATCTATAGTGTTTAAGTTTCTAAGTATGGCAAGGAAAGAAGAGTCAAACCTTATAGCTTCATACAATTTTTAGATTTCTCATTTTAAAATTGTGGGAAAAGTCTAAAGGAGTAGTATCAAATTTACCTTATATCTAGCACTATTTGGGGGATAGCTAGGAGCAGCCTTGGTTTGGGAAAGGAATACTTGTTGACAAGAGATAAACAAAATTCTATAATTAGTATCCATATGAAAAAGTCCAGTTGTCTCTCAGTTCAGGTCTATAATGGATAAAGAAGTTAAATTTTGGAGAGAAGTTAGTTTCACATGAAACTGACCAAATGCTGTCATTTGGTAACTTTCTTTTTCTCCCAAGGACAGGATTAGTTCATTTATTTTTTGTCTGTGTAGCCCCATTAAAAAGCACCATTGATTGATTTATAGCAAATATGAAAAAAATTATGATACTGGTAACTAGCATTCATTTAGGGCTTCCATGGGGTTAGGGGAATATGGGATAGATTTTGGGAAAAAAAATTCCATGTTTTATCCCATTTAATATATCTATAGGTTCATATATCTAAAGTTGGAAGGGACCTCAGAGAGTATATGGTCTTCCCCTGCACACACATTTTGCATATGATGAAGGATCAAGAGATTAAATGACTTGCCCAATGACATGCATGTAGTGAAGACTAGAGGCAAAAATTTGAACCTAAATGTTCTGACTTTAGAACGAATACCCTTCCAAAAGTATCTCAGAAATCATCTGCACTTTACACATAATGAAACAAAAGCAAAAAGAAGTTAATTGTCTTGTCCAAGGAAACACAGAGATAATGATGATGACATAAAGCAGGCTACCTGATTCCCAGAAAATCATTCTTTCTGATTCCCACAGAGAAGAGGAGTTAATAAGGGATAATTGAAATAGCAAACCAGCAACAATAATGAGGATACATGTGGATTGAGGGATTAGGGAAGAGAAAGAAGGAAGAAACCCAATCCCTAACCCTATTAAGTGGAGGACTCTTAAAGTGCACCCATAATTGATTATTCAGAGGGAAGGGGAAAGGAATATGAATTTATATAGTGCTAAGAGCTTTTACAAATACTCATTTAATTGAGTCCTCAGTCCCTGAAAGTGAAGGCATGTAAAAATGTTCCCAGCCCCTAGGATGAGACTAACAGCCTGAGGACTGAAGGCAAGCTGCCAGGTGTGTCAGAAAGAGAAAGTCGCCACAAGCTGAGGAATCCTTTAGGCACAGTCCTAGCAGCAATAATAGGATTTTTCTTTTTTTTTTTCCTGCCAAGGACTCTTTATGGCTTACAAAGTTCAAGACATGTTAGTTTCTTAAAAAAAAAAAAGCTGACTCTAGAATGCTGGGCTCCTGTTTAAAAGGGCATTCAGGGTACTCAGCTCTCCAATCACATCCACATTGGGGCACCAGATGCCCTGGATATACAAAAAAGCCAAAGGAGGCACAGAATGATTTTTTTACCCAGCCTCAGGCCATTACAAACAACCCAATCAAGAGCAATTCCTTCTCTAGCCCTTCAGCACCAATCAAAACAACAACAAAATTACATCTATACCCAGGTGTCTGAGATAATACACTGAACACAGACGGTGGTATAGACTTAATGGAAGACAGACTTTTGAACTTCACTCTTTCTTCTGCCACTGTTCACTGTGTGATTTCCAATAAGTCATTTAACCCCTGAATTTCAGTTTTCTATTCTGTTAATCACAATCTATATTCATTGGATTTAGATATGGAAAGGACCTTAGAGTTTATCATATATAATCCCCTCATTTTACACATCAAAAAAAACAAACTGAGGCAAAGAGAAATTAACTGATTTGCCCAGTGTCACATAGCTAGGATTATGAGATTATTGACTTAAAATTGAAAGGGATCTTAGAGGTGATCAAGTACAACCACTAATTTTAAAAGGAGGAAACTAAGGCACAGAGTATTTAAATGATTTGTCTGAGGTTGCACTATTAAAAAAGAATCTGAGAAAGGATTCAGATGCATGTCTCCCTGACTCCACATTTAGCATTTTAACAACAGGACATACTGCTAATTCTATATAATTCAAATTTCGAGGTCACTTTAAATCCAACTTCCAGGATATAAATCTAGATTAACTAAGACAAATCAATCAGTCAACAAATATTTAAGTACCTATAATGTTCCAAGCACCATGCTAAGTTCTGAGGATACAAATATGCAAAAGAAATAGTCCTTGTCTCCAAGGAGCTTACAATCTAAAGGGGGAAGACAGCACACCTATGATGGAAAAGTGCAAAGTGCAGTCTGGTGAGAAATGATAAAATAGTCAACTTGGATGCCCTTATAAAATGAAGAAAGTACTAGGTCCTTCCTATCTGTCTCTAATTCATCTCAAACTGTCTATAAGAAATCTCCATTCATGTTCCCCCTTCACTTGAAATCCAACATTTTCAAAGCTGAAATCATTTCTGCTCAAACTAACTCCCTTTCCCTTTTTTCTGACTTGGAATTTTGAGATTAAATGATCTCTCTTGAGGTTCCTCCAGCTCTATGATTTTTATGGTTGTCCCTCAAGGTCAAATCCTATTACAGCAAATTCCATAGAATAATCATTGTAGTGGACTTGTGAAGGTTTAATTGGTTTGTGAGGTAGCTATATATGTAAAGCCTAAAAAAAAATTATGTTATGATAAATGTTCAAGCAAGAAGGTGGCAGTGGCTAGAGCTCTCAGACTGGAATCAGTAAGACCTGAGTTCAGACCTGCCTCCAATACTTGTTGTATGATCCTGGGCAAATCACTTAACCTTGTTTGCCTCAGTTTTCTCATCATAAGAGGTGTTGGAGAAGGAAATGTCAAACAATTCCAGTTTTTTGGCCAAGAAAACCCTAAATCAGGTCACAAAGAGTAGGAAATGATTGAAACAACTGAGCAACAACAATGATAAGTGTCAGCTATTGTTACATCCTGGCAGCTTGGTGAAATGGATAAATTGTTGACTGGAGTCTCCAGGAAGTTCTACGCTGAAATCCTGCCTGAAGGTATCCTTTATAAAGGCATCCAAGTTAACCATCTTATTATTTCTCACCAGACTGCACTTTACACTTTTCCATTATATCTCCATGTGTTAACTATTTCTCCCTTTCTACTTCGCTTGGTGTGCTGTCTTCTCCCTTTAGATTGTAAGCTCCTTGGGGACAAGGACTGTTTCTTTTGCATATATTTATATCCTCAGAATTTACCATGGTGCTTGGAACATTATAGGTACTTAAATAAATATTTGTTGACTGATAGATTTGTCTTAGTTAATCTAGATCTATATCCTGGAAGTTGGATTTAAAGTGATCTAGAAAGGACTGAGGTTAAATGACTTGCCCAGGGTCACAGATAGTAAAAGAACTGAAATGAGATTTGAATGCAGGTATTTCTGACTCAAAATTGATTACTCTATTCATTAGAGCAGATTATGTCTATTCATTATTCATTTTTGCCTCCTTCACATCTCTACCCCATAGTCAAGCACAGAGTTCTTGTGCTGTAGATATTTACTAGCCCTGTGGAATTCAGAGTCTCAGTTTCTTATCTGAAAATTGAGACTAATATCACCTATTTTTGTAAAGAACCAAATATGAATAAGAAATAATATGTATGTCTTCATTCACTATATAAAATTAATTATCATTATTATTTCTCTGATTTTTCCAGAATATTTCTTCCCAGAAAAGAAAACGTACTTTTTAATAAAATTTGGGAAACAAATCTTTTGTCAGGTCATGTGTTCTCATTTTGTGTTAAGAAAACTGCATTTATAATGAAGTAGTGAAATATGGAATAAACACAAAGGGATACCATCATTAGGAATTCAGAGACAAAGGAACTATGAAAAATACATTCCTGACAGAATGAGGATGATGTGTTGCTGTCTTGCTTGTTGGCAAAGAGATACTCCATTTATGACTTTTTTTTTAAAGGAGCGCTACAAGTGGCAATGATAATGATGTGATTCTTTTACATTTCTAGCTCTTCTAAACAGAGCAAAACCTGACTGTTGGTTACATTGTCATGGTCTTTGTTCTCCAATCACCAGTCTAAGAAATCCCTGACAGACATTTGGGTCATTTCCCAGACTATAAACAATCTGTCTAGACTGATTTCCTTAAGAACTTCCTGAGAGATAGTCCCTTTCTCCAATATACCTCCAGGGTGAAAAGAATTGTCTGATCTTCAATCCTACTCAGCCTCAAACACAGGAATATACACATATAAAATATACAATGCATTAAACATTATTATACTTAGCAACATAATCACTTATTATCTAGGTCTTATATTAGATATCAAAGCTATCTGCATTTTTGTCTTATTCCCCTACTAAACTATAAGTTTCCTGAAGACAGGGATTAGGTTTTATAATAACAGTGAACATTTAGTCCTCATCTGTAAAATAAGATGGGTGAGGGAGATTTGGACTAATTTAGGGATTCTTAATCTGGAGTTGTTAAATTTAAAAAAATATGGTAACTACATATATTTTAAATTTTATTTCATTTTTGATTTATAAAATAAATATAAATAAATAAAATCTTTTTAAAAAGTTTTTTGCAAGGCAAATGGGGTTAAGTGGCTTGCCCAAGGATACATAGCTAGGTTATTATTAAGTGTCTGAGGCCAGATTTGAACTTAGGTACTCCTGACTCCAGGGCTGGTGCTCTATCCACTGTACCACCTAGCTGCCCTAGTTCCATAACATAGTACAATAAAAAAAGATGATTGATTGAACTTGAAACTGCAAATCAACTATTCACAACTTACTATTCCTTTCAAATATACAACAAAATTATTATGTACAGTTCTTTTTTCTTTATTTTAAAATAATTGGTTTCCTATATTTTTATTTTATTTTATGCTTTTTAAAGACATTCTTCTGAGAAGGGGTCCACAGGTCATGCACAAAAAAATGATGTAAATAAGGTTAATTAATGGTTTATTCCATAGAATAAATGAACTGAAAAGTTCCTCATACATAGTCTCTCTAGAACTTTAAACTTTGCCAAGTGCTTTACCTATATTTTTTCCCATTTAACAAGGTAAAGTAAGTATTGTAGGTATTCTTATTTCCATTTTACATATGAGGAAATGGATTAAGAGAAGTTAAGTGATTGCTTCAGATTGCTACACAACTAGCAGGTGCTTGAGAAGGGATTGGATTTCAAGTCTTTCTGACACAGTTCTGATACCCTACCTACCCATTGTGCTATATTGCCATTGGTAGTTCAAATGATACATTGATAATTGTAATGGAGACAACCAGAAGCCATATGTGCTTCCCAGACCAATTCTTCTGCTAAAGGATTTGCATTTATAGATGTGACAAAGCAATCCTTTTTCTTGGTTCTATGATGGTAGCAAGCGGTGCCTATGTCAAAGAGCACTAGACATCGAGCTACCAGAAAATCATCCATCTGTAGTCTTTAAAGGAGCAGCTAGGTTGTTGAGTGGATAGAGTGCTGTCCAGAAGTCAGAAAGACACTTCCCGAGTTCAGATCTAATCACAGACACTTGCTATCTGTATGACCCTGGACAAGTCATTTAACCCTGTTTGACTCAGTTTACTCATCTGAAAAATGATCTAGAGAAGGAAATGTCAATCCATTCCAGTATCTTTACCAAGAAAATTCCAAATGGGGGCATGAAGAGTCAGACACACTTGAAAAAAGACTGAAAAACAACAATCTTCCAGAAGACTATAATAAAAATTAAATGGTATTATTTCACATTTTAAGTCATTGTCAATGTGCATTTATAAATCACTGATGCTCTGAGAATTTCTTTTATAATAGAGAAAATAGATACATGTCCCATCCTTGAACTATCCTGCACATTGCATACCTTTCAATTTCCCTTTGAGGAGAACATAGATATAACCTAAATCTAAGTTTTAAGTGATTTTCCTAAAGACCCTAAGATATGAGTATAAAGAAGTAAAGAAGATGAAAATAAGCCTTAAAACACCAGACTCTCCCAGGATAGAATCTGGTATTTATGTACCTTCACAGAGTGAAGTACTCCTTACAGGAGAAAGGCATCTTCATTCCTCCAGCCCAGTGCTGGTTACCAGACTTTGATGAGGATAAGGAGAACTACAGAGATTAATTAAGAGACTGACCCAAGGCAATGCAAGATGTAACTTCAAATCCCAGATTATCAGACCCCCAAACCATATTTGGGCCACTATAACAATGCTATTCATTCTGTAACAAAACCCACCCTTATTTCTTAATCAGCAATTAGACTCAAGAAATCAGTCTGATCTGTCCTATGTAATTGTTTGGGTTTTGTCTTCATTTCCCCCAGGGATGCTATAGGATGGGTCAAAAATTGAAGAGAATAACCAGTCATTCATCAGTCATTTAATGAGGAGCCATACGTGCCAAGTAAATGCAAATCCAGTCCAACCTTAAGGCTAGATTTCCCTCAAGAATCTTCTACTCTACAAGTTCAATGTCAAAATTCATACACATTTATTAAAAGCCTACTTATTTGCAAGTTCTTAGGGACACAAAAGCAAAAACACAGTTCCTGTCCTCAAGGAATTTGCACAGAGGGGTGGGGAATGGATGAAGAAAACATTTTTCATGATTTCTAGATACCATAATGAAAAGTAAAAACAAAGTCATTTAAATTAATAATAGTGCTAATGACTGGGGAGGAGCAGAACTGAGAATACTTCACATAGGAGGTAATCTCTGAACTATAATTTGAAAAAAGTTAAAGATTTTAAGAATGAAATACCCTGGAGTTGGGGCAGATAGGTGGCGCAGTGAACAGAGCACCGGCCCTGGAGTCAGGAGTACCTGGGTTCAAATCTGGTCTCAGACACTTAATAATTACCTAGCTGTGTGGCCTTGGGCAAGCCACTTAGCCCCATTTGCCTTGCAGAAACTGGAAGGAAGGAAGGAAGGAAGGAAGGAAGGAAGGAAGGAAGGAAGAAAGAAAGAAAGAAAGAAAGAAAGAAAGAAAGAAAGAAAGAAAGAAAGAAAGAAAGAAAGAAAGAAAGAAAGAAAGAAAGAAAGAAAGAAATACCCTGGAGTAGAAGATGGTGAGTCTATCTCAGAGTCAAGAAGGGTTGAATTTAAGTCTCTTCTCTGGCACATGGTGGCTGTATGACTGAGCAAGTCATGCAAACTCTCAGAGCCCTATAGGATGAGTTGTAGAGAAGATGTTGACCTGAATTGTTAGGGGAAGTCACTGTGAGAATACCAATGAAACTACAGAGTTAGTTTAAAAAAATAAAATAAAATAAAGGGAGATTCTAAGAGGTACAGATATTCAATGCAACCTGACTCATTCATAAAAAGAATAAAAAGGAATCTAAAAGAAGGTTTCTTTGAAGAAAAGGTTGAAAAGAAACCATTAGTCAAGGGTAAATAAACAGAATCCATCAAGTGGTTTGCTCTTCAAACCATGTCTATTACAAGAGTTAGTCTCTAAAAAGCTTAACTGTTATGGGGGTGCCATAAACTACTAGCTATTGGTGATAATGTTATTTCTACCCAATTCCTGAGTCTGGGAAGTATCTATAGAACAATGTACTTTCAGATAGAGAATACCAAAAGAAAGATGGAAAGTACAGCAAGAGAAGGCAGATCATTTTATAAGCACAAATTGCAATGTAACTGGCAGCATTAATTGGCTCTATTTGAGCCAAAAATATTTCCTAGATGGTAAAAAGGGACAGAGAAGTGAATAGAGGAAGAATCCAAATGACTGTTGTCCTGGCCATCATTTTGGGAGAGATTGACTGTTATATTTGTCTTTTCAGTTAAATTTGTATGTATTCCATTATCAGCAACACCATCTTCAAAGAAAAAAGGAATAATGATAGACTCCTGTGTGTTTATTATAATCCTGCAGATTTCTGTTTTTAGGAAAGCACAGAGACCAGGTTTTAAACAATGTGCCATGGGCTGCTGGCAGCTGGACCACAACAGCTGAAGGCAAGCCTGCCTTCTGTACTGCAATCAGGAGAATTGAGCTAAGTCTGAGTAAAGACCTTGGGCAAATTGAAAGACTGCTAATAGGGATAAACTCTGCAAAGATCTGTAGAAACACAAACTTTACTAATTACTTTTACATCCTTACAAACACAATTTCCCCCAAGCCCTTTCTCTCCCACCCCAAGATTGAGGAAAAACACCATCAACTTTGGGAGGAAAAATACCACAAACTGTTTGATTTGAGGAATTATTTCCATAGGAATGTAGACCAAGAGCAGTAAGAATCTTTGAAGGTTATTTATTCTATCCCCCTTCATTTGCAGATGAAGATACTAGGACCCAAAGAGTTGACTTGTTCAAGTTCACATAGGTAGTTAGAATTTGAGCTTGAATTTGAGCCACATTTCTGACTTCAGAACCAGTGTGCTATATCAAGCATTCAAAGTTATTTGACAAATGTTCTTTCATTATTGAAAGTGAACCCTGAATGAACTACAATTAGAAAAGGCATACCTTATAAATGAATGCATAAAAACAAATTAATTAATGCTTGTATAGATAGATAAATGAACAAAAGAATGAATGGATAGATAAAATAAACACTAAAAAGATCAGTAAGGTAATGTTACTTTCTGCTACCACTAAGATCTGAAAAGTTATTCTTAGATGTTAGTAGACAAGCAGAAGGCTCTCAATAATATTTGTTGAATCAAAATAAATCATAAATTATAATTCAATCATTAAAATTGAATTCTATCCATGTCTACTCATTTACTAGAATTAGTCTTTTTAGGTTTTATATCTATACATATTCCTTTGTTGTCATTTTTTCAGTCATCTCAGTCATGTCCAATTCTCCATACTCCATTTGGGGTTTTCTTGGCACAGTTAATGAAGTAGTTTGCCATTTCCTTCTCCAGTTCATTTTACAGATGAGGAAATTGAGGGAGCAATGATTTGCCCAGGGCTATATATATCTAGTAAGTGTCTGAGACTATATTCCCTAACTCCAGGATCAGAATTCTATTTACTGAATCACTCAACTGTCATGTACACATACTCACACAAATACACAAGTATTTATATACTATATCTATATCTATCTCTATATCTATATATCTATATCTATTCTATATCTCTATCTCTCTATCTCTATCTCCACTAGAGATAGAGATAGAGATAAGTAGATATTCTCACACTCTGAAGTTGTTCACTTCAAAAACTAATATGCCCTCTCTTTATATACTCCAGCATATCCTCACTTTAAATTTGCCAGAACTGTTGACCTAAGAATCATGTCAGTAGAAACATGTTATTTCCTCAGCCCTGTCAGAATCTGGTTCTACATCAGAGCCAAGGTCACTATCTCCTCCCAGAGCACAGTATAATCAGAGTCATACTAAAACAGGTGTCTGTCTGGCTTACTTTCTACAATGTTGCAAAAGAATGAGCCTAAGTCATGAGACAGTGATTTCGTCATTTGTCCATCAGTTGACTGTTTTAGGTAGAGTAATCCCTTCTTTCCAAATTCTACTGTACAAAACATATACTAATGGACATGTTACTAATGTTGCTTTACAGATTTTATATCATCTGTTCCTTGTAAGAATCCTGCATTATAGGTAAAACAGCTATTATTTGCATTCTCTAAGTAAAGAAGATGATACTCAAAGATTTGCCTATATATGTAAAAGAAAAGATTTGAATTCATATATTTCCTGTCTGAGTCCAACATGTTGCTTCTTAAAAGTAGCCTTCTACAAATGATTTTATTGATCATTGAAGATTTGAGGGATTTAAGACAATCTTAATGAAAACATATTATATGGCTAGAGAAATTACCCAACATTTCAGACTTCGGTTTCCTCATTTGTAAAACAATAGGATTGGAGGATATGATTTTTAAAGGACCTTTCCAATTCCAAACCCAATAATACATAATAAGACTGGCCTTGGACAAAACCCAAAGGGGAAAAAATACCATACTCAAGTAAAGCTTTTCACTTTCTCTGACCATAAACTTCTAAATGCTAGAATAAAGTACAATGCCTTACCCATCTCTCCAATACCTCCTAATGCTATCACTCACTCCAGATGAGCCCAATTATATGTACCATTTAGGAACCACTAGCTTTTTGCCTGCTTCTAAATATCTGGCTAACATCACTGAATTATAATCATCATCTTTCCCCAAAAAATATGACAGCTTCTCAGGGTTACAAAACCTGTTGGAGACATGTGCCACTACTCCAGGCTTTTAAGGGATAGCTATGGTTTAAAACTTAACATACCATTGCTTTGAATACCCTGCCCTCCACAGGAGAATCAACAACAAATGGAGATAGATCCCTATTGGAAGTGTTTTCTCTATTCTTGTCAAAGAGCTACTCTGTCACATTCCTATTCGTCAGAATCCAGCTGGCACTGGGATGCATCATCCCAAAACAGTTTCTCTGCCCATGTGTTAGCTTATTGCCTGGCCCCTGGCCCAGCTGTACTATTAGCTTCTCCCAGAATGCCATCTCTCTTTGGTTCTGATGCCAGGATATTGTGATCCACATCCATCTCTGGTTATGGTGCAGTGCAAAGAACTCTGGATTTGGAATCAGAGGAATTGCATTCAAAACCTGATTCTGCCGCTCATTATCACTGGTGTGACTTGAAGCAAGGTACAACTTCTCTGGTCCTCAGCTATCTCTTTTGTAAAGTGAAGGGGTTAGACTAGACTAGATTAAATGACTTTCATGGTCTCTCCCAACCCTAAAATCCTTGATCAATCTGAAAATGTCCCAAAATTATAATCTAATAATCTCTTCATACAAACTGAACAAGGCTGAAACAGTGAAGTTGTTAATGATTTATACATTACAACAAAAGCATTTAAGTGACCTTTTTTTGGATTTTAATACTTTCTTCCTTCTGTCTTTACTTCATAATAAAACTTTTCTACAATTGAATTTCCTTTTTAGCCTGAATGATATCATTTGTCTCTTCTAAAAAAATTTTTTCCTGGATTTTAAAGATTCTTAAGGCGTCAATTGTTTTGATCTTTAGAGATCAGCTAAAAGGTGAGATGATCAATCCTCATTGTTTCAAAGCTGACCGTGCCCTAGCTAACCAAGTTGCTGGAGCCAGATCAAACTAGAGAACTGATAACTAATTTTTCAACATAATTTATACCTCAGAAATCAGCAGATGCCACAACTAATGATTAGATTCATTCTTTTGTTGATTGACTAGATTTGAGAGTAACAGAGAAAATATTAATAATGCAGATTCACCTTCAAAGTGTGTATTGTAAACATCTTTTGGTTTTGTTTTGATTTCTTAGAGAACAGATAGCAGATCATTTAATAATTCCCAGAATACTCCTACTTTTAAAGTTCTTTGATTCTCAAGTTTATTAGAAAATTACCATTGTTCATTTAAGACTGGAGTTTTGATCAGATAGAACATAAAAGGAATTTATCAGGAATAGTTTTGGGATGTATATATGTATGTATACATATATATATATATATATATATATATATATATATACGCACACACACATGTCTTCAGAGTTTGCTATTTTTGCTCAGACTACTCTATGATCCAGTTCTTAACCTGGGATATGTGAACTTTAAAAAACTTGATAATTGTTTCACTGAATTCCTTTATAACCCTCATTTTATACATTGAAAAACCTTATTCTTAAAAGGGATCCACAGGCTTCACCAACCTGGTAGATTGGGTTCATCATGATACAAGAAAGGTTAAGAACCCCTATTCTAATCTTATCTTGCTTCCCTAAATCCAACTTCTTCCAGATATAGGCTGGTTAGTTCAGCTGGTTCCTAATAAGAACACACTACAATTGGATTCCCATTTGGATCAGAGAATTTGCTTAATACAAAAGAAAATTATATTCCATGGTCAAAAATTCACTCTATCCTTATTTCTTCTGTTTAGAAATATGCATTGGTAATTTTGGAGAGGTCTAGTAGTGGATGGTTCAAGAAAATAATACCTTTACTGAAAAGAAACTTAAAAATTATGTTTAACTGATGCTGAGCTGACATTATCAACATATCATATAGCATTACTATTTCTCAAACTGCTTTGTACAAGGTTAACATCCAGAAAATACTTCTTATTGTCTATAGAAAAGCAATTAATTTACTGAAAGTACAGAGCAAAATGTTCTGGTGAACTCTGCCTTTGACTCCACCTCTGGAGTACAGGTCTAATTTAGTTGGCATTATAGGACTGGACAAAGTAGTCCATAATATCTTCTAGTCTAGAAAGGTCCAGTAAACCACCTGAAGTTGAGTTGATACTGGTGTTATTTTAGGATGCAAAAGAACAGTACTTAATTATTGTGTACAAGGCAAAAGAGAACTCACAGTTAGATTCAGCCATAGACCAGTATGGGTTGGAAGGTTAGGTCTGAGATAAGGTATTCTTTCTAAACAAAGTTGCCTATACTACTAAACATTCCCATTCAATTTAAGGGGATAAGTTTTTTTCTCCTAATAGCTAAGGTACTTATTAAACCAGTTAGGAAACAAGACAAATAAAACCCCACATGAATTTTCATTCTTGCCCAATAGTTAATGCAAATGTTATTGCAGTTGAATTTTAAAGGGCATTATAAATACAAAATAAGAACTTTATAATCAGAATTTTTGTTTATTTAAAAAAGAGGGGAAGAAGTTAGAAACCTTCAGAAAGTTATTAACAAGCAGACCAATTACGAGGATAAAGGTTTTAGACATATAACAGACAGGAAAATAGAGGCAAACTATGTTTCTCAACTAGTGACTATTGTGAGTTAAAAAAAAAACCCTAAAAATTCTGTTTCTGAAGAAAGCTTATCAAGATGACTTCTTTCATTCTTTTCTAGTAATAATTCTAGTAAAAATTTCATTTACATTTCCATAAATCATTAAAAATAAGTTGAAACAAGAGTCACTAATTTGTTATTTTATTTTAAAAACACTCTTTTTTTTGTTTACATGCCACATATAATTCTATGATCTGCAAGTATTTCACAATCTTTGCAGTTAAAACAGATGGAGAAACTAAGGCACAGAGGGACTGCCAAACAAAAGCAAGGCCACACACACAAAATCATTCCCACAGAGCTACTGAACCCATCTCATCCATTTTCAAAATCACAACTTCATCAATCAAAACATGTTTCTTTGCTGATACATATCCATTTTTTCTTTTTAATCATAAGAAAATATACATTTTAAAAAGCATACAGCTTTTTACAAGCAATGGTTTTCTGAAAAATTGGAGTATAATGCACATTTCTGGGATACTAATAATTATGCCTCATCTTTGGGAAATAATGTGATCTAGTTAGTTATCCAAAGTTTGAATCCTGGCTTGGGTAATCATTTGTGGTTTTAAGATACTTTGCTCTTTCCACTATCCTACCAGAGTCACCTTTGTTAGACCATTGCCATGGATTTACATGATACTTTCAGAGGCTCGATTAAACATATGGGGAAGGAAAAGAGCTGTTGAACTTAAGAGTCACCTGAAAAATCCAGGGACTTCTTAATTCTTCTCTCACCTTCACAAAAACTCTCAAAACAACTCAACCAAAACCTGTCCCCAAGAATGGTGACTGATGCCTGAAATTCCACCATTAGAATTTTATCCTTTTAACTTTTAAAGGTTTTGATCCTCTGCATGTCACAGGCCATTGCTGTGCTTAACTCTTTTTTTGTTACCAGGGAGGGTAAGGGATGATGATGCAATATAAGGGGAAATAACTCAGATATCAAAAAGGAAAGACCATGGAAATTTCATAATGAAAATTCTCCTGTGAAGTCACTTAAAGTGGTTATCCATCACCTACTCATGAGTATGAATGAAGGATTGGAGAATATATATATTGCTCTCAGGAGAAACAGGTATTTAGTCATACTCAGGTAGTAATGGAGGAAGCAGTGAAAATCAAAAGGAAATAAAACGAAGGAAGAGAATTTCAGGAACTAGAGAACATTATTTCATAATTTTATGTAGGATTAGAAATAGATTCCCTTTTGTATCCAAACATTTAAAATTTCTCTGTTTTCCCTTTATTTCATTTTATTATATTTCTTTGAATCTGATCTCAAAGGTTCAGTTCAATTCAACTAATATCAATATGGAGCCTTCTCTTTCTCCTCCTCCACAGATTCAATGTAATAAAAACATTTGTATGAATTTTTAAAACATTTTGTGGGAACCCCTCTGACTATTCCCCTATAAACCCCCATTCTCTCACTAATAGCCAGGTGATCTTTTCTAGTTGTACATTTTTTCAGAGATAATTCCATAAGCCACTTCTTGAATATTGGAAATAGGCTAAAGTTTACTTGAACACAATATTTCTCCATTGTCCTTTGGATCACATACAAGTTTGATTCCTTGAAGACTAGGATGGTCTATGATTCACAAACATTTATAGCAACATTTGGAGAACATTTGTATTATAAAGATGGATCTGTGCACCAGAGATTACTAAAAGTACTGCATAATTTTCCAAATATAATACAGTCCACTCTTCGTCCTGTTCTATTCTGGACCTAATTCACTTCCCATTTGCAACAACTATCCCAAATATATTTAATTAGGACTCAATGAACTGAACATCTAATAAATGTCACAGTCTAGCAATACACATTTTTTCTCCATTTAGTTTTGCTAATACATGTATTGTTAAGCTGATTACGGCTCATTAAGAAAGACCTATAATGTCCTAGGGTTTGATAGAATCGTTACAATAGTGAATAATATGGACAGACAAGGCCATCTTGAGGATCTCTTCATTTATAATGAATCTCTCTTCCATTCTAACCTTACACAAAAAAGATAACCTTAATTACAAGGTCAAGAATTAATGACCTATAAATTAAAACAATATAGAAAAACACTATTCATTGACATGATTTATAAACTAGGCTGTTCATATTTTTAAAGGGAGCATGTATTTTAACTTTTTTTTTAAGAGTATAATAAAAAGCCAAATTCAATGCAAGCCAGATGAAAGGAGACCAACCACCACTCCATCTAAAGTGTTCTAATTCGACAAACTGTCTTCAAATTCAAGTGGCCTGTAGATTAAAATACATGAAAAAAAATGTGGTCTTTGAAGTAAATGCCCTTTCCAATAAGTGTTCTTCTGGATAAGTTTTGCTGTATGAGGAATCAGGCGTCACTTTATTATCCCCATGTATCTGAGATGAGCTCAAATAAAATTTGGCATGGCATTAAAACAAACATATTCAAAATGTGCAAAGAGATTTTTAAAGCACACCCCAAGTCTGAATTTCCATGTTGGGAAGGATGAGGTATGAAAATCCATCTGCACTCAGGCTGATTTGCTGCCAGAATTCATATCTAAAGCCTAAACAAGGGAGTTGCAAGCAGGATACTTCTATCAGATATTATCAAATATATCTTGGATGATCACAGACCTTCATTCTGGATGATCAATGTGTTTGTGAGCATGCAGCAGTTGGTGCAAAGATTTAAAGAGCTACATTCTTACTCTAGCCAAAACTCAGATCATACCCCAAATTAAAAATTGAAGTTATTAAAACCCAGTGAAAGTATTCAGATGACTAAAGATGTCACCAAAAGGGGGAGGGTTTATAGAATATATTTTGAATAACCAATAATTTCTACTGAAAATAATTCATGATATTTATCTCCCCCTTCCCCCATTTTACCTAAAAGCTCTCCTTCATTATTGCCTTCTGGAAGCTCCTTCCTCAAATCAGAGACATCTACAGTGAACTTTTTCATTAATAGAACTGCCACAGGTGTTAGTTCTTTCAAATCTTTTTTCTTTGCATATGGATATATATATATCCACAGAACATATATCCATATATTCATTTGTTTATGCTACTTGAACCTTTGAAAAATGATGCTCATTCAAATTCATCACGTACTACTTTCAGTTTTTGAGAACACTGGCTAAAGACTCTACCTCTACACCTATCCAAAGTGTTCTGACTTCTGGGTTTTTATTCTCACTTGCATATAATGAAGACTATCACTGATAGGGTGATAATCACATTGACAGTGTAATAACAAATATATATATATATATATATATATATGTATACATATATGTATTTATTTATGTATGTTTATAGATTTATTTATATAACTGTGTTATTTGTGTGAAGTGAAATAAAATCAAAAGCACTTTTAAACTACTTTCCAAGAAGAAAAAGCAACAGACAAATGAATTTGAATGATAATCTTTGTTTCAATGGTTCAAATACCATATTTACAGTGCTTTTCTAGACCATGTATAGGCAATATATCCTCAGTTGATTTGACCTAAAAGAGGCCCTGAACCAAGGCATTTCATGCTAAGTTGGGGAGTCAGTGAAGGGCACACATTGAACTACCTCTATGTGGGGGGGGGGGGGGGGGGGGCGGAGCCAAGATGGCGACATGAAGGAATCCAGTCTTAGGAGCTCTCTGATAAAAACTCATAAACTAAGGACTCTAACTAAACTTTCGAGAGACAGAACCCACAAAGGGACCCAGTGAGGCAGTTCTCCTACTCAAGGTAACCTGGAAAAGAGCAGAAAGGCTCTGCTCCCCGGGGTTGGAGGGGTGGTCCGCCAGAGGGGTGGCCCACTGGAGCCAAAGAACTTCAGCCTCCCGGAGGTAGCCCCAGGGCTGTGGGAGCTGCGGCTCGCAGCAGCGGGGGAGTCTCCTGAGCTGCACCCCTAGGAGCACCAGGCACAAAGTGGGGGAACAGCAGGGGACCTCTGCCAGAGTGAGCAGCCCAGCCCTCAGGGCACACAGCCAGCAGCTTGGTCTTTCCACAGCCCAGAGCAGGGAAACAGAGCCGGTAAGCATGAGCCCATTGAGCTGAGGGAGGGGAGTGAAGAGAGAGAGAGACTGCCAAGCTCTGTCCTCTGCCTCTGGAACAGGACTGTGGGTCTCTGACCACATTCAGATCCTGATCCCAGTCTAGGCCCCCCCTATAGAACAACAGGGCCCCCCCACCTCGGCCCTGTGGCAGAGGGGTCGCTTATGGTCATTCACAGACCAGGAGGGAGGACAGAGCCTCACACACTGAGAACCTTGTGGGAGTGTCCCAAAAGCTCAGGAAGCACCCCAAAAAAACAGGCTTAGACTGGGAAAATGAACAAGCAAAGAAATAAGAGGAAGACCATCGAGAAATATTTTGCAAATGAGCCCAAGAAGGATCAAAATACTCAGTCTAAAGATGAGGAAGCACAAGCTCCTACATCTAAAGACTCCAAGAAAAACAGAAATTGGGCTCAGGCTATGATAGAGCTCAAAAAAGACTTTGAAAATCAAATGAGGGAGTTGGAAGAAAAACTGGGAAAAGAAAGGAGAGATATGCAGGAAAAACATGAAAATGAAGTCAGCAGCTTAGTCAAATCCAAAAAAATGCTGAAGAAAATAGCATGCTAAAAACCAGCTTAGGTCAAATGGATAAAACACTTCAAAAAGTTATTGAGGAGAAGAATGCTTTAAAAAGCAAAATTGGCCAGATGGAAAAAGAGATAAGAAAACTATCTGAGGAGAATAAATCCTTCAGACAAAGAATAGAATTCAGGGAGATTGATGAATTTACCAGAAATCAGGAATCAATACTTCAAAACCAAAAAAATGAAAAATTAGAAGAAAATGTGAAATATCTCATTGAAAAAACAACTGATATGGAAAACAGACTTAGGAAAGATAATTTGAAAATTGTTGGAATACCTGAAAGTCATGATCAGGAAAATCATTTTCAATCATTTTCAAAGAATTACTACAGGAAAATTGCCCTGATATTCTAGAAGCAGAGGGCAAAATAGAAATGGAGAGAATCCACCGATCCCCCCCAGAAAGAGATCCCAAAAAACCAACCCCTAGGAATATTATAGCCAAATTCCAGAACTCCCAAGTCAAAGAGAAAATATTACAAGCAGCTAGAAGGACACAGTTCAAATATCGTCGAGCTGCAGTCAGGATCTCTCAGGACTTAGCAGCATCTACATTGGAAGCTCATAGGGCTTGGAATACAATATACTGGAAGGCAAAAGAGCTTAGAATGCAGCCAAGAATGAACTACCCAGCAAGGCTGAATGTCCTCTTCCAGGGAAAAAGACGGACTTTCAATGAACCAGGGGAATTTCAAATGTTCCTTTTGGAATGGCCAGAGCTGAACAGAAGGTTTGATCTTCAGACACAGGACTCAGGTGAAGCATGGAGATTGGAGGAGAGGGGGGAAATATGAGGGACTTAATGAGGATGAACTGCATGTATAGAAAAATGATACTGATAATATTCATATGAACCATCTCAGTTAATAGAGCAGGTAGAGGGAGCTTTTATAGTTGAAGCACAGGAGAAAGCTGAATTTGAAGATAAAATATGGTGTAAAAATGGAGTCAATAGGAAAAAAAGGGAAATGGAAAGGGAGAAAGAAAAAGGAGAGGGGGAATAGTCCAAGATATTTCACATAATAAGATTTTTTTTTTATTACAATGAGCTATTGCAATGATATGGAAGGGGGGAGGCAAGGGGGAATGAGGGAACCTTTGCTCTCATCAGAGATGGCTAGGAGAGGAAACAGCAAATATACTTAATGGGGTATAGACATCTGGAGTAAGAAGGAGGGGGGAGCAGGGGGAAGGGGTGGGGATGTGAATAAAGGAGGAGAGGATGGACCATGGGGGAACAGTGTTCAGATATAACACATTTTCTTTTTTTCTTCTTGCAAGGGGCTGGGATTGGATGGCCTGCCCAGGACCATAGGGCCAGGTGGATTCTGGGCCTAAGGGGTGGTATGGGGGCTCAGGGCTTCTTGGCCCCAGGGATCTGTCTGCTGCACCACTCAGCGACCCTACAGCAGAGTCAGAGTGAAAGGAGAGAGAAAATATAGTACACGGTAGTGGAGAAATAAGAAAGGAGGGAGTTGCGATCAGCAATGGCAACTTTGGAAAAATATGGAAGTAACTTTTGTGATGGACTTATCATAAAGAATGTGATCCACTCATGACAGAGTTGATGGTGTTGGAACAAAGACTGAAGCACATTTTTTGTTATTATTATTTGGGGGAGGGTGCAGGGCAAGTGGGGCTGCATGGCCTGCCTGGAGCCGCATAGCAGAATGATCTTTGGGTGTCTGAGGCTGGATTCGGACCCAGGTGCTCCTGGCTCAAGGGCCAATGCTCTGTCTGCCACCCAGCCACCCCTACTATTATTACTATTTTTTTTTATTTTGGGTCTTTTTTTTTCTTTCTTCTTTTTGGTTTTTGCAGGGCAGTGGGGATCGAGTGGCTTGCATGTCACATGACTGGGTGATTATTGGGTTTACGAGGCTGGATATGGATTCGGGTGCTCGTGGCTCCAGGGCTGGTGCTTCATCCATTGTGCCACCTGGCCATACCTACAATTATTACTATTATTTTTTTTAATTTTAATTTTTTTTCTCTCCCCTTTACTTTTTCGCCCAAGCAAGTCTATCTATATTCATGGGGGGAGGGGTATTTTGTTTACTTGTAAACAAGTATATTTTATTAATGTAAAAAAAACATTTGTACGAAATGAGAATAAAAATTAGAAAAAAGTGAAAAAAAGAGTAAATCTCTCACTGAAAAACATACAATAAAAAAACTTCTGCAAATGAAAAAAAAAGAAATACCTCTATGTGATGTCTTTGTGTATTCTTACTTTCTTGGTTTCTTTTACCTCTCCATCCTATTTATATACAGTACTCTAAGTCTCCACTGCTATTCTCTAATATTATAGCTGTGATTTTTTGGCAGGGAGTTCAAATGTAAAAAGCTAGCAGTTTTAATTATAACTTCATTTGATCTAGACAAGAACCAGGACATTAGCCATGCAATAAGTTTGTACTAATCACAGTGATCTTTATAATAAGAAAATGGCAAACCACTTCAGTATATTTGCCAAGAAAATCCCAGATGGAGTCACAAAGAGTTAGACAGAATTAAAACAGCCAAACAACAACACAACATTGTTTGCTTCCATTCTTCCTAAACTTTGACTAATGCTTGAGTGGAAGTGGCAGTTATGTCAAGGATGTATCTCTGTTCAACCCCTTAGGATTCAGTTACTAACAGGGCCCTGGAAAGTTCACAGGCAACACAGGTATTTAAGAATTTTAAAAGGACAATTTTAAATTGACTTAAATTAAATGTAGATATGAGCAGTAAACCTAATTTGCACAGGAATAGGACTAGGAAGATGAATGATCCATATTTCTGGTAGTTCTTTCTGTAAGTCAGAATGAACAGGGTAGTTTCTTTTAACTAAAATGTTAGATGAATTAGAAAACTTCTTTGTCATCCAAAGGTCAATATAATTGCTGGCCCTGTCAACAACTATCAATAACCTACCTGCTAAGTTAGCCAACAAAATCTTTTTGATCTCTAATGCAGTTTATCGGCTTAATATCTTCAGCTACCAAAGGTGAAAATAAACTTTCCTACAGTCACACTTTCCCCTTCCTAAGGCTATAAACTCAATGTCCAAAGCATTTTGATGGAAATCTTAAAGAACAAAAGAAAAAAGGAGGACATTATTCCTGTTTTTAAATAAAATCCTATGTTTAAATAGAATCTGTGGCTTCTCTACACATTGTCCAGAGACAATAGGGAAAAGGCAGACTTTTCCTTTTCTTCTACTAAGGTTAAAGGAAGTATTGCACAAAGGAAGATCAGGATTTAAATTCTGCTATTTATTACTTGTGTCCCATAATGTCAATAAGCATTTATTAATTGCCTACTATGAGTCAAACACCATTGTAAGCACTGGAGATAGAAAGGTTAAAAAAAATCCATGATCTTAAGGATCTAAGAGATAACTTTGCAAATAACTTTGTACAAACAAGGGCTAGAGAGGATAAACTAGAAACAATTAACAAGGCAAATCCACCAGCATTAAGGGCAATCAGAAAAGTTTCTTGCTGAAGGTAAGACTTAAACTGGAACTTGAAAGGAGTTAAGGAAAGCACCCTATGGAGATGAGGAAGGACAATGTTCTAGGCATGGGGGAGCAGTCAGGAGTTGAGAGATAGTCTATTATGTGTGAGAAACAGAAAGGAGGCTGTCTTTTGTTATTAGATCACAGAGTGAGTGATGGATAGTTATGTATGAAGCCTAGAAAGGTAGGAAGGGTCTCAGTTTCCTTTTCTATAAAATTAGAGGGAGGAGATGAACTCAATGTCCTCTAAGCCTATTTAGAATTCTGCCTGTGGTGCTGTTCAAATTATCAAATGTTAAGTCTTTTTATCTTTTCTCCTTACTTCTTACAAGTTCCTGCACATGCCCTCAGCAACCCTAAAAAAGTCCCTAAACATTGCCTTTGTTTGAACAAAATGCACCCTGGAAGCAGGTTCCCCTTTCCAAATGGCAAGTGTCCAGGGTTGTGGCTTCTCAAATTTTGTACCAGAACTCTTGCCAAAACAAAACCACAAGCCTGTGGTGAAATTTATCTCTTCACCAACTTCTCAACTAACTAGACCTTGTATCAACCTGAATTACTCTTAAGCAATTTGAACTGGTGGAACCACTGCTACATAGCAACAGAATGAAATATTTATTGGTAGTTGCTACTATCTATTCTCTTTCCTGTCCCTCTTTCCTAATCCATTCTTTGTCCCTTCCTCCCCATCAGAGCATACCCATATCTACATTTGTTAATGTTTAGAAAAGAATGATGGCTTCCAAAAATGAACTCTTTCTCTTTAAATTTCTTTTTTAAATTATTTTGTATGTTACTTTATAATAACTTTTCCATTTACTTATCTGATTACATGTATATAATTCCAATAAAACATAAACTCCTTTATAACAGGAACTATTAGAATCCATCTCCCTTTTGGGGGGCCACCAGGACTTATCATACTTCCTAAATTTACTGAATTGAATTGATTCTAGCCTCTGAAAATAATGTGGAAATTTAAATATTTTCCTGTTTTTGAAGTGGAAAATATCCCTACTCACTTGGAAAAAAAAGTAAAAAGAAAAAAATGCTATGAGACTGAAATTTGAACCATGAAATCTAAATGGTGAAATAACTCTCAAAGCAACAAAGCTAAAACAAAAAATAATCCAGACTGCATAATGTTTTATGGAGCAGAGATTTCACAGGAGATAAGTTACTGAACAATGCCTTTCAAGCCCATTCATTCTAACAATGAGTTACACTTAATTTCTTCTGTTTCTTTGGCCATATGATGTCCTGGATATTTTACAAGTAAAACCTAATTGATTATATCTACCATAATATACTAGAAAACAAAACATCATACTGTAACCTCTTAGAAAGATGTGGATTATGTTTTTTTTCCCTTATGATTGATTTTTAAATATTTTTTAAAAAAGTCCAACAGTGTGGTATTTAAAGCTCCAAACTTCCAAATTACACAGCAAGTGTGATGGTATGCCAGCTTCTCTGAGGGGTTTTCTCAAACACAAACTTGAAAACATGGCAAATCTGAATAGGGAGGTCTCCTGATTTCTTAGTTACAAGGGGAAAATCAAATCTGAAGAATATAAACATTTGAATTTCTCAACTGAGACTCCTTCAGAATGTCTATCCAGTCAATCAGGTTTAGAGAAAAGGAGTTGCCCCCAAATTGGCTAACAAGGGGATAATAACAATTTTTGACATACTTTGGAGTCAAATTTGGGTTAGACTAGGAATGCTCTATTAATGATTTATTTTATCTTCTTTGACTCTTGAATAATCTAATCTCAAAATTCTTTGAGAGGTTTCACTTCTGACCCTGTATCTTATCAATTAATAGTTCTAGAGAAACTGGTTAGGTCATACATAGTCATATCCCTCAAAATGAGTTCTGTGAAGAAAAATTTGAAGACAAGGAAATAAATTATGGAGCTTCTAAGCTATACAGTACCAGTTTAAAGGAGACTTTTTTCAATCACTACTATTCTCAACCATTCTCAAGCCATCACTTTCAAATTCTTCACATTGATCTTCTTTGTTTACCAGGCAATCTGAAATCTAATAGCCAGGAAAACTAGAGACATAGAAGCAGTATAGTATCAAGGGAGACCACTGAACCTGGGATCAAGAACTCTGACATTTAATCTCATTGCTGTTGCTGTCTCACTTCAGATGGGTCATTTAATCTCTCAGGAACTCACTATGATTACTAGTAACTCTCTACTATCCCTGCCAAATCAATTAGAATTTATTAAGTATCCATTATGTTCCAAGAATTGTTCTAAATTCTAAGTTTACAAAGATGAGCAAAAAACAGTCCCTGATCTCAAGGAAAATCACATGAATGCAAATGACTATTTTCAAATATGCCAATGAGGGAAGGAACTAGCATTAAGAAAAATCAGAAAAGGGTTCTTGCAGAAGGTAGGATTTCAACTTCATAAAATACTCCATTAGATAATATTGATTTCATTACCTTTTGGGAAAGATCATTTGCTGAAAATTAGAATTCCTGACCACTTTTCTTTACTTTTTTC
The DNA here is from genome assembly GCF_037893015.1 of Macrotis lagotis. Lineage (NCBI taxonomy): Eukaryota > Metazoa > Chordata > Mammalia > Peramelemorphia > Peramelidae > Macrotis > Macrotis lagotis. The sequence continues at coordinate 146,871,597 of NC_133666.1, forward strand.
TTTGACTCATGGAACAAACTATTTCATGAATCTGGGTTTTGGTTTTCCTTTCTAATAGGGTGACCACATCTCTATTTTATTTTATTTTATTTCAATTAAATTTTATTTTATTTTCTCATCTGCAAACTCTCCCCCCCCCAGGTGGAAAACAAAGAAAAATAAACCCCCTATTAAGCAAAACAAGATCTCACTGATTTCTTCAGAAAATGTGTTTCAAAATACACTCTGATTCCATCACCTCTCTAACAGAAGGCAGCATGTTTCATGAGGCTTCTGGAATTATAGTTGGTCATTGTGTTGATAAGAGTTCCAAAGCCATTTCTCCTTACAAAATTGTTTTATAAATTGTTCTTCTGATTCTACTCTGTATCAGTTCATACATATCTTCCCAGGTTTCTCTGAATCTATCTCCTTTATCATTTCTTACATGACTTAGAATTCCACCACATTTCTTATACCATAACTTGTTCATCCATTCCTCAATTGTTGGGTACTCTTGAGAGCTTCTAATTTTTGGCCACCACTAAAAGAGATACGATATGTTTGTGCATTTTGGTGCATTTTCTCTGTCTTGGATCTCTTTGGGATATAGACCTGGGAGTGGTATCTCCAGGTCAAAGTGTATGCACAGTTTAATAGATTTTAGGGCAAAGTTCCAAATTGCTTTACAGGCTGGCTACCAGTTCACAATTTACCAATGGGGTACACTGACGTACCTGTTTTCCCATAGCACCATTAAAATTTGTCACTTTTCTTTTTTTTAATTAACTTTGCCAATTGGATGAGTATGAAATGAAACCTCAGAGTTGTTTTAATTTGCATTAACTAATTATTATTCAGAGCATTTTTTCATGTAACTATCAATGTCTTGGGTTTCTTTCTCTGAAAACCACCTTTTCATATCTTTTAACCATTTATCAATTGAGGAATGACCAGATCTCTAGGAAATTGTGTCTTTTTTTCAAACTTTCTTCCCAGTATCCCATGATGACTTCTAGAGAAAACCACTCTCTCCCTTCATTTATAAGTACAAGAAAAGAACATATCTCCATTAAGAAGGATTCTCATGAGGCCAGGCTGGTCAGATATATATCCTGACTAGCTAATGAGTGTTGTTTAAAATTATATAAGAAGCAATGTGGTATATTGTGAGAATGTACTTTGGAGTCAGAAAAACCCAGGTTCAGGTCTAAACTCTGACACAAATTATCTAATCTGGTCATATCCGCTGACTTATAGATGCTTCCGGGAAACCTTAAGACTACAAGTTTCAGAGCAATTTGCATTTATGTAGAGCCTTTCTTCATTCCCTACATCAGTGACATCCATCCCCACACCTTCTCCCTCCCCACATATCCCCCAAAATGTGGCATACAAGCTGATTTCAATACTAGTCAATGAATGAAAATAAAAATCTCTTTTTCAATATCTCCCCTTCCTATATCCTTCTATTTCATAAAATTTAGGAACCCACCATAAAATAACTTACTACCTGAACTATCCATCAGAGATTACAGTATCCTTATAGTTTTAAGTATTTTTTATATCTATCTATCTATCTATCTATCTATCTATCTATCTATCTATCTATCTATAATATCACTTTGTTCCCCTTCCCCTACCCCTGAGTTCTTGTTTTCTATTAACCCTGTCCAATGCCAGGTGGTAAGTATGTATGGAGAGAGTATGTAGACATTTTTGCTAGTCTAATAAATACATATATGCAAGAGCAGAAAACAAGAAGATCAGATCATACTGAACCTTAATTACAACATGGTCAGATTTTTAAATAATTAAAATAAAATTGGCATCTGCCTTCTATTCAAAATTTAATCAATGCCTGATTCCCCCTTCTCCCCCAAGCAGTTTAATTGTCTGAATCCTGAACTCAGCTCTTTATATGATTGCAGTCTTTCCTTGTGTTCTTTTTGAAGACTGCAACTGAGAAAGGTCTTCTGTTAAATGTGATGGTTGACTATTATAAGCAAATTTTGGAGACTCTAAAAGCATTGATAATTGTCAGTTATTAGATTCACCATCATTCTCTATGCATTTTAATCAAAACATAACCCAAGGGCTATTTCTTGACCCTTGTTTATCATTTATGACTTAAGGAGAATCAAGTATTTGTTTCTGTCTCATGATTAAACTCAGCTCTGATTACCAAGTCATGGGGCAACAACCTCCTTAATCTGGACTATTATCAGTGCTGCTGAGCAATGTACAAGAGGGTCAGTGGAAGGCAAACAAAAAGAGTGAGAAGGACATAGTAAAATAAGAAAGAAAGAAAAGGGTTAGCTGGTAGTGAAATGGTAGTTAGCAATTTCTGTACTTGGGGGCAAGTTTAGGGTGGGAGAGAGGACAAGGGATTTTGAGAAATGGAAGAAAATCATAAGAGCTCTTCTACAAACCAGTCATGTTTTAATTGTGCCCTCTCTCTTATTTTCTGATTTATCCTGAATCGGTTATTATGAATACATGATCTCTTCAGTCACTTTTGATTGCCTCAGTTTTGCACAGTTTTCTTTCATTCCCTGGGTATGCATACTTTTTTTTCTTTGCCTGGAGAAACCAAAGTTATAACTAGGATAGGACAACCAGGCCTTGGCCCCAGGGTCCTTAAATTTAAAAAAAGATTTGAAAAATACTTGCACTTCTTCAGCAAATAAAAATATCCAAGTTTAGAACCTAGTTATTTAAAACTGAAAGCTAACCTTCTTTCACTCTGTCCCCTGAGACTTTATATCAGGTGATCTCCTCCTTGCCCTGCTCTTTTCCCATCAGTGTCTTCCCAAGAGGCAGCCTCATGATGTTAGGTGTCTCCTCATAAATCCCTGTGGCCCATACTCTGAAGTCTCTCCCTGCCCCCTCCCAATTGTCTTTTTTCTTTTAAAGTCTGTGACTCGTATCTTGGGCATTGCTCTTTTTGTAGTTATTGGTGCATACTAGAGGGAGGAACCTTTTCCTGCAACCTTTCTTTGCTACTAAAAAGAAAGGGCATAGGCCCCTCTGTCCTTCAGTCTCTGTTAGCAGCACCCTCTTCTTACTTGTAGGATGATTCTATCAATCATTTACTCCCATGAAGCACCTCCATTTAAATTTAAAAACTGAAGCATGGAGATAAAATCACTCTGGTCACACAAGTAGGTCAGGTCAATAAGGACTAAAAACAGGTCAGGAATAGCCTTTGGCAATGAGGTCAAGTAGATGAGGTATATTTTGTGTGTTTATCTCTCTGTGTATTTTAAGGCCACCAAAGTCTAAATTTATTTCTGCCATAATATTATCTGATAAACACTTAAAGCAAGGATTGACTGTCTTCCCAAAGGGAGCTCCACTTATTCTGGGCCAGAGGTATATGGATGAAAGATATTCATCACCTGACGGGGAACATCCCAGGATTAGTTCAAAGTCTCATGTTGGGAAGGGAAGGGAAGATCCAGGATCATTCATAACCTTTGAACTGGAAGGGTTCTCAGTGATTATCTAGTTCAATTCCCTCATTTAGATTGAGTCAGGGATTTAAGTAACTTTCCCAATGTCAAATAGGGAGTAAACATACCTACTTAAACCCAGTCCACAGATTTTAGAGGCCTGTCCTCTTCTCCCTAAGCCATATTGCTTCTATAAGGTGGGCTTAGTTCCCAATTTTGGATACCCACGTGCTTTTCTTCACAACATGGCCACTGTGATGATAAAAGTCAGGTGCTAGAGGTTGCCAGTTCTTGACTTAAAAGTTTTCTTTTCCTATTCATCTTTCAAAACCCAATTTTAGTAGTATCTTTCTATTCTCTTTTACTAGAAGGTCTGTCTCTCCAATAAACTCCATACTTGCCATGTATTTTCACATCCTATCTCAGATTATGATACAAAATTATAGATTTAGATCTAAAATAGACTTTAGTTAGAAGTCATTAGGCCCAACTCATTTTACAGAACAGGAAACTGAAAAATCACAGACATTGAGTGATTTGCCCAATATTATATAAGTAATAAGTAGCAGAATTAAGATTTAAATCCCAGATATTCTAAATTCACAAACTCTTAGAAGTCAGAAGATCACAAATTCTTGAAGTCAGAAAACATAGGGTTTATCCCTGCCTCTGCCACAAACTTCCCCTAAATAGAACATTTAATACCTTTGGGCCAAAGTTTTCTTATAAGTACAATAAGGAAATTGGAATGTCATCTACATGACCTTTGGAAAGTTATCTGGTCTTTCTCGGTCTCTTATCTCCTATACTAAGTGAAAAAGACTGAAACTCATAATCATTCCCTGCCTTAACATCATATCATAGATAATCTCCAGACTAATTGTCCATTTCCTTCAACCACTTAAGCACGCATTTATTAAATATTTACTGTGTGCAGAACAAAGTATCCTAGAGGTTGTACAAATGAGAACTACAGGTAGGTTCCAATAAGTATGACTAACAAAATCCCCTGAAGTGGTCATAAGTATTTGAATTTTTCACTATCTGAAGTCCTAATTATTTAAAGTATGGTCTTTGGTTCCAGTCCAGTGAAAAGAGACAGTATGAATTTCAACAATGTGACCATTATGTGAGATTCTTCAATTGGGCTAATTGGGTCCCAGCTGTGGCCCATGGAGCTTCTAGTTCAATGAGAGAAATATAACATATCAAATTACAATAATACAATATAGTATTCACACAGGTGCATAAGATATTAACACAATTTTTTTCTACAGTCCAAGGGTATCAGAAAGTTTCATGGAAGAGACTCCATTTAAATCAGGAATGTCTAGCTCTCAGCACATTTGGATAGCAAAGATGAAGGATAACATCAGAATCTAATTATTGGTGATGTGAACATACTTTCCCATCTCAGATTAGTAATTCTTAATACATTTAAAAATGTTCTCTGGTGACTCACTCAAACAGCTTCCCACTACTCTCACCTCAAATGGATTTTTTGAATTTTATTACTATAGGTTTTGTTAGTGTTGACAAGAGTAGTTAGCCATTCAATCAATCAATTTTCATCGATAATAAAGGAAGTTCAATTTTATACATCTTTTAGCTCAAAGTTTTACATTGAAGGAAATATAAGTGAAGGAATCTTGAGCACTTCAGAGAAAATGAGCTCTACATAAATCTAACAAATATCTATTATTTTTTATCAGTTTTATCATTCTACCACTATGGCTACTGGTGGTTTTCCAATTACATTTATCTTAAATGAAAAGCCAAAAATTTTACCCATTCAGATCTATACCTGCTTTAATCAAACATTCATAAAATTGTCAAAGAATTAAAAATATAAAGTATCCTTTTATTAAAATATCAGAATCCATTCCCACGTAGGCACTCCCTGCCATAAAGTTGTTTCTACTGCATGGAAACCTATAGCGCCTCAGACAGCCCCTTGTATGAATACTTGAATTCAGTAATGATTTGTAGAGAAGACCTAATATTAATTTACATTACTAAGTGTACTCCAGTCTGTTTTGTTTTGGAGAAAGGTTAGTAAGCAAAAAGATAGCAAAACAAGGTTTTTTTTTTAATTCTGTAAAATAAAAAGAAAAACAAAGTCTGCAAAACCTTTAGTGTAGAATTTTGAGCTCTGCCAGGCTGCTACAATGCTACAAAGCTTTTTTCACTTGTGTTACTACAGCATAATAATTCTCTCAGGATGCTATTTGTTCATGTCATTTCAAAACATAATAAAAGCATAGAGTTAAAATATAGGAACTCTTTTTTTTATTCTTGGATATTTCTCTCATATGATATTTCTGACCCCAGAACTCTAAGATGGTTTGGTTTTAGTTTTATGTTTTTAGTTGTTGTTATTATTATTCTGTTATTGCTTTGAATTTATTTAGGGTATACTCAGGCAGGACTTAAAAAGAAAAAAAGGCAAGGAGCCATGGCATTAACTGAAGTGAGTAACCACCCAGTCAGTGAAATGTTCATTGTGTGAACTTCCTGAAGGACAAGGGTGGGTTTACTCTTCCTTTAGACTGAAAACAAAAACACTTTGGGATTTTTTTTTAATTTCATGATCCTTCCCAGGCTCCCACCAAGACATCCCACATTCCCTATCTGATTTCTCCCTTCTACATTATCTTTTAAATGCACCATTTTTTTTCTTGTTGGCTCCCTTCCAGTAAACAAGAGTATATACATGACTTGCTTCAGAAAAGCAGCTCTTAAAATGGGATTATTATAATAATGATAATATTATTAATTACAAATATATATATATATATTAACCCCAGATTAAAAACTTCTCTTCTGAAGCAATTTATAAATTATTTATATTTATATATGTATGCATATACATACATATATATCCCTTTGACCTCAAGTAGTTTCCAGAACAACACAACGCTTTCCCAAAAAGCAAGAAAAATGAAAATACAACAAAACCCAAGAAAACCAGATTTTTTTCTGAGTTGCACTGCTCTTTCACAAAGACTAGTTCTCTTTGTTTCCTCCTTCTGAAACACATCATTCAACCAATAAGGAATTATGGGACAGTCTAACACCAGCCCAGAGGTTCAAGTTCTCATGCATAGACAACTCAGAGTGGGACAATTTGTGTCCTCATTAAGGACAATGGCAAAAGCTGATGCCTTCCTACCCTATAGATCAAATGCTCTACTTTCATGAAAGCAGTAGTAGTAATCTCCTTCTAAGGACCACATTAATCCTCTTCCTTTCAAGAAGGGATTTCAATAACCATGGTTCTTCTTTTTGTTTGTATACTGGACCAATGCTAATCCTGTCTGAATCAATGGTAACCTACAAATGCCTTATGATCTCTTCTCCAATTATTCATCTTTTCAAGGGTCTGACTGGAGGTGTAAACTTCCAGTTTCCTTAACACCATCTTTTTTCAAGACCTCCTAACCTCTGATAGAGGATGAACCTAAATAGTCTAATCTCCTGGGAGGATTCTCCCCTGTCAACAAAGTACATTGGTCATCTTCATGGCAAAAAGGACATTGATTGGTCCATTCTTCCAAAGATCTTAAACAGTTTCTATAACAGAGTGTGGGGATCATTGATTTTTTTGGTCTCTGATGAGTCTGGTTTAGGCAATGTTTATTATTGACCTAAGATCCAAAACCCCTGCATCTCAAACATTACCTCTGAGCCCTCAAAATTCCTTAATGTGAGTCACCACCTACCTGTCAAATCAATGGAATTCTTTCATTATATACCAACTCTCCTAACATTGGACTCTCTCTAAAGGAATAGTCTTCCTCAGAGGACAATATAATCTCCTAAGACTTTGATATTGCTGAGGCATATAATCACTTGCTCTGCCCAGGCCCTAAGCAAATGCTCCCTGGAAAAGGAGCTACTTTTCCATTCCTCCCAGATCTTTTTCACTTCCATTGAAGGCCAGACTCCAGCATCCATGGTCATCATACTAAATGCATCAGTTCCAAAAGCTCATCATAGCTATACTTTGAAATGCTGAGGCCTCTAGCTATTCTTGTTCATTATTAATATTCTCATGACCACCTAAAAGCTCTCTTCTAGAGTCTCAGTCAGAGGTCTAGTGTCACTGCAGAACAGATCATCAATGATCTCAATTTGTAGATGACAATTCAGATCAAGAAAGATTTAAGAGAATTATCCAAGATTAGAATTTGAATCCTGGTCTTCTGACTCTCAGTCTGATACTCTTTACATTGTAACTTGCTGCCTGCTCTAAAGAGATTAGTTTCCTCCCAGAATTTGTTTCTTCATCCTCACTGGTTCTGCATATCCCTCTCGGTCTAAAAATTTCCCCTCCTTCCAGTTGTGCGGTATTTGAACAATTTGAACTGTCAGTCGGGTTCCCCTGTGAGGCAGCCATTACTATTCACACGTTATTGCTTTCCTTTGTCCTTGAAGAAGACCATGACTTGCAAGTGAATTGGATTTAAGTGAGGGAGGACTTTGCAAAGTGACCAGTCTCACTACCTCCTCCAGAGGCTTGGGGGTTCAGTGGTAAGATGTAGATCAGGATGACTGGAGATGGTCCCAGATACAATGGGAGACTTTGACCTTTTTAAGCTAAGATCTTTTCCAGGTCTCAGTTTGTCTGAGGCAATACTCACTCCACTTAATCTCTTCCTGCATTTCAAAGTATAGCTATAAGGAACTTTCTGGAACTGATACATTTAGTGTGATGACCCTGGATCCTAGAAATTACCTTTCTGATGTCATGGTCCTCTTGAGAAGGAAGGATAAACAACAACCTGTTTAAACAGTACATTTTAGAAGGAGGAACCTTGGAAGAGTCAGAGGAGGCTTCTTTTTGGCAAGGCAATGCAGATCTAAGAAATCTGATTATTCTGATGGCTTTCTTTATGTCTCTATATTCCTATGTGTTGTGTAAATCTTTGGCAAAGGTCTTGTGCATTGATTGTGCTATAAACTCTCCCTTAGTCAACAGTTAATAATTAAGCATCTACTATGTGCCAGGCTTCATTGGCACATAATGTAAGCCATCTCTCTTGTGTGTAGTCATATTAATTAAGGCCTCAAGTCTGCTGGAATAGGATGCTCTGGAGAGTTATCCTTTAACTTTTCATCCATGCACTTTTAAAATATTTCCATTACACATTGTTTACCAAAATTTTTATAGTTTAGAGACTTATGTATATTGTGGAATTATGTCCTTCTAGTCAGAATATGGGTATGTCCTTTGCAATAGGGGTATCCCCAACCAGAAAGAATCCTATTGCTTTGAAAAGAAATTATATTAAAAATAACTCCTTTTGAAAAAATAGTTAAATTTATTGATGTAGTTTATTTTGGAACAAGAGACTTCTATCCAAACTCTTCTATTCCACTACTCAACAAAGTGCCCCTTCCAATGTTTATTGGTTATTTACAGAAAGAAAGCAGTTGGTCATGAACTTGATAGTATTGCCATAAACTTATACCTCTCTTTCCCAAGCAGAAGTAATGACCTATTTGGAATCTCCTGCAACTACCCTCACCCCCAATTTCCACATAACTTACCCTGACAGGTCTATGAAATAGGTATTAAAATTGAGCCTGCACTAACCTAGGAAGGTCAGAGTCTGCTCCTATTACCCCTAGAACATAAGAAGGGAAACAATGGCAGACTCAAATAACAGTAGAACTCCTGGAAGTTCCCATGGGTTTAATTACCATATCTGAGCTGACCTATCCTTCCACAACCTCTCTGCTAACCTGCAATCTTGCATCTCCAGCTTTTTTTTCAGATATTTCCACCTGGATGTGCAGAAGACATCTCAAATTCAACATATCCAAAATAGAACTTATCTTTTTCGCTGTATCCTCCTCCTCTCCAACTGCTATTACTTCAGAAGGTAGCACCATCTTTTCAGGCCTTCAGGCTCACAATCTAGGGGTCATCCTCACTGTCTCTCATCCTCTATTATCCAATCTGTCATCAAGACCTGTCAATTTGCTTTTGTAATGTCTCTTGAATATACCCCATTACTCACTCATTCACACACACACACATACACACACACATTTACTTTTCCTTCCTCTGACACTGTCACCACTCTGGCACAGGCCTTATCACCTCATGTCTAGACTGCTGCAATAGCCTGTTAATGGCTCTGCTTGTTTCAAGTCTCTTCCCACTCTAATCCATCCTCCATTGAGTCATTAAAGTGAATTTTCTAATTCACAGATACATCACACTCAATAAACTTCAGTAGCTGGCTCCTTAGCATCTCCAAGATCAAATACTAAATTCTTTGTCTGGCATTCAGTTGCTTCATGACCTAGCCCCCTGCTATCTTTCCAGTCTTTGCACACCTCATACCCCTACAAATACTCTTTGGTTTAGTGAAACCAGCCTCCTCATTCCATGAACAAGACTCTCCATCTCTCAACTTTGGTTATTTTTTGTCTGATGATGTTCTCCCTCCCTTTTCATCTCCTCCCACTTTCTTCCATAGCCTCCTTTAAGTCCCAATTAAAATCTCATTTTCTATAGAAAGACTTTTACAACCCCATTTAATTCTAGTGCTTTTGCTTTCTTAATTATTTCCTACTTATGCTATTCATAACCTGTTTGTCCCATTAGATTCCAAGAACCTTGAGGGCAGAGACTATTTTTTTTTTGTATCTTTACCAATAAGCAGTACCTGGAACACTGTGGACACTTAATAAATATTTATTAACCTATCAACAATTTTAGAACTGGCACAATTACCTAAATAGGGCCACTCCTGCTTTATCACAAACCAAGCAACAATTCCGCTGCAATTCATAAGTCTGTACATTAATTCCAGGAGACCCTTAAAGATAGTGGGTAGAGGGAAGGAAAATCAATTCTCCATTATTCTAGAGTTATCTGCCAGGTCCCATGTCCACTAAATATCCTGCAACACAGGCATGCCAGAAAAAAAGAGGGGAAGTCTAGAATGTATTGTCCAGGATGTGGCTATGGCTGACTCTTCAATGACACAGGATTATCCTTGCTTAGCCCTTTAGTATAGTCTATGCATTAAGCCTTTTCTTTCTTTTTTATGTGTTGTCTCCCCACCATGAGATTATAAGCACTTTGATGGCAGAGTGCCGTTTTATTATTTTTTTTTAGGTTTTTTTTTTTTGCAAGGCAAATGGAGTTAAGTGGCTTGCCCAAAGCCACACAGCTAGGTAATTATTAAGTGTCTGATACTGGATTTGAACCCAGGTACTCCTGACTCCAGGGCTGGTGCTTTATCCACTACACCACCTAGCCACCCCTAGAGTGCCTTTTTAAAAAAATATTTGTGTGGCTAATGGTTAGTATGGACTTGGCCAATAGTAAGTGCTTAATAAATGTTTATTGGCTATAGACTAAGAGAGATTTAAAAGCACATCTCAACACATAAGACTTTTTCCAAAGGCATACACAACACACAGGAATATAGAGATGCATAAAGAAAGCCATCAAAATAGTCAGACTCCTCAGATTCATGGTTCTGCCACAAATGAGCCTCATGATACCAATCTAAACACTAGCCCAAAGACCTAGACTATCTTTACTTTTACTTTTTTCTTATAGGCAGCCTTAGAATAAAGGAAGACTAGAGCCACTTTTAAGACTATTGGTAACAGCCTCTGCCTTCTTATACACTCCATCATTTGCCATGAATTCCTGGTTGTGACAACACTTTTAGACTATATTTGAAGTATTTGAGACTTTGGTTCACAGAATCAGGGGGGAGGTAAATTAGAAAGCCCAAAATATAAAAAAATACAGAAATCTGTCCATATTCATAAATCCTAGATCCTGAAAAATAGTATAATTGTGCTTTTTAACTTCTTAAATAACTTGTGTTTGATTTATAATAATTCCACATGAGGTCTGAAATGTGAATCATCTTAATTACAAAAGATCAAATAGGCCTTGGAAAGTTAACCAACAGACGAAAAACATGATTTTGCTTCAACTATTTGGCTAATTCAGAAATGGCCCAGCAGATTGCATTTCCAGAAATATTCAGTTCTGAGTCAGAAACAAGGGTGAGAAATTTCAATCGACTGGCAACTTTAGGATGCATTGCTGTAACCTCCAGAAAATTGGGTAAAGAAAATAAGGTGTCTTTTATATCACTGAAATACAATGGTGCAAACATGTATATTGTGTCATAATATTTTGGATAAAATTAAACAAGGCAAGGCATGGAACATAACAGAGGGCAGGACTCCAAGTTGTAAACCCAATCTGCACATTAATTAAAAAGACTGTCTTTTGCTTTAATAAATAAAATCTTTAAATGATTCCTTCCCCTCCCCCAAAAAAATCAAAACCCTCTGGGTCCTCCTCATTTTAAAACTACTCCTTTCATCATGTCCAAACAAAATTGGAAAAGGAGTTATCAGGCTAATAAAATAATATTGCAAAAAAAAATAAAGAAATCATGACAAGTAGGTATAGTCACCTACTATTCATATGTTTACTAAATTACTTCTCCCTAGTTGGTTCCTTCCCCAAATAGAGTGAATGGGTGAGAAATCAATTTTTAAAACAAACTTCACAAATGACAATAATGATATTATGTCACATTTGAAAGTTTGTAAAATGTTTCATGTACCATAATTTCATTAAAGCCTCACAATCTCTGGGAGGCATGCATGATAGGTGTTAATTTCATCATTTCCAATGAGGAAACTCAGATTCAGAGAAATAAGGTGATTTGCTCATGATTACTGAGAAAGAAAATGCCTGGGGTGAAATCTGAGCACATATCTTCCTGATAGTAGGAGAAAAGACATGGAATTGGAATTAGAAAAGCCAGGTCCAAATCCTTCATTATCATCATAGCTAACTTTTATAAAGTGCTTACTATGTATCAGACACTGTGTAAATAAGCACTTTAGAAATATTTTTCATTTAATCCTCATAACAACTCTCAGAGGTGCTTTTATAATCCCCATTTTACAGATAAGGAAACTGAGGCAAAGATTAATGATTTGCCCAAGGTCACATAACTACTAAATAACTGATGTTGGATTTGAATTCAGGTTTTCCTGACTCTGGAGCTTCTATCCACTGCTCCATCTAAATCACTATGTGACATTGATCAAGTTGCTTAATTTCTCTGAGTCCAAATATCCCCATCTATAAAATAAAGATATTAAGACTAGATGGGCTCTGAGGTTCTTTCAAGCACTCAGTCCTATCCTATTACTAAGTGATATAAGATCCCTTTCAGCTTTAAATCTATAACCTCCTATTATGTACTTCCTCTTAGAAGTACAAAAGTATTAACAATTAGCTTTTCTCCTTGCATCCTTATTCCTCCCCCTTATTATCCCTGCTCCCACTGTAGAATGTTGTGAGATATTCCATTAATAATATCTTCACAAATTCTGGAAGTGATGTGAGAGGAATGAGGTATTATTTCTTGCATCTTTATTAGTAATATTTGGGATGGAGAGAGAGGCCAGGTATATGAGTCAAGGATTTCCTCTCTGGTACAACAGATGACAATATTTTTGTCTTTCATTAGTTTCTCAGAGCTCTTGTCTCCCCACAAGCAGCAAGAAATCCTCCAGGGCAGTAAGGTTTAAACCAAACACTGATACTTAAATTATGGTAGGGATGTTAATATATATGAGACAAAGAAACTCTTTCATTTTCAGTGATGTCACAATCTAAACTGTTGTCCCTTATGTTGACCTGAGGCTTGCCATAAGGATTCCACATCAAGCTCTATCCTTGTGATTTTCTCCTATAAAAGTAGCATTAGTCATTTTTTTCTCAAAAATACAGATACAATGACTATAGACAGATCTCCAAAGTGCAAACTGAGGTTCAGAATCAAAATAAATTCCCACAATGACCAGTCTCTGTGGACAACTTAAGGGTTCCATAATTTAGTTATATGATAAAGGCATATCAGTTAAAATCAAAGTACTGTTGAGCACTCACCTGACTAGTAAACCAAGACCCTAGATAAGACATAATACAATTCAATTCCTGAAACATTAGACTTCCCTGGAGCTATCATCTCTAAGGATGACATTACCAATGAAAAATGGAGAAGTTTTGACTTCTGGTTTGCATCCAACAGATTCTTCTTACCTTTGGTTCCATTGAAATGAAACTGTGGGTTCCTCGGCTTGAGAGAACAGATCTTTTAATTGTCCTGCTATGGTAAAAGTGATAGTAATCTTTCAGTGCACCAATCTGTAAATGGGAGAGAGAGAGAGAAAGAACAAGAGAAAAAGATAGTTTTAATTTATGAAGAAGTTCTATGCCCTCTGTAAAAAAAAAAACAACAAACCTTTAAATTATACAATTCCCTGCCCTGCTGATATGTTACTTGAACCTTGGTGATCACCTTTCAAAAGGACATTCGATATGAAATGGATGGAGTGTGTGTCCTTGAGGTAGGAACTGTGCACAATCCAAGATTATAATGGAACAGCTCAGCCTGCTTGTATCTCTCTTTTTTAATGTTTAATTTATATGCAGCATTTTAAATAATTCTATATCAATCTATATGCACACTGTCTTCATGTAGGAAGTCAAAAAATCATCAAATAGCTATATGGTTATTAAAAAACATTCCATCTCCCTTGCTTATAGATATGGACTTTAAAACCCTATTGTAAGATTATATCTATCATTAACTTCAGCAAAAAGAAGTACTAGGCAACAGGCCATTCATAAAGAAAATGTCACTCTGAATTTGTTCCCTACCTTCAGACAACAGGATCTGTTATTATGGTGTTTATTCATTTGATGAGTTCTAATGATGGGCTCAAAAAGGATGAGGTGAAGGACAGAGAATGGAAATGAGAATTACTCATCTAACTTGCCTAATAATCTGTTTCTATAACATTACTATTGTGCCCTTAATCTATTATCATCTTTACCTATTTTAGCCACCATTTTTTCATACTCTTGCCAAAGTTAAAAATCATAAAGACTATTTCATATAAACTTGTAAATAAGTAACAGTATACCCTTAAAAACAATCAAAACAAAAAATTAGCCCAACTTCAAATCCTAAATAGTAAAACTGAAAGCAGTTAGCTTGTACATTGGAAAAAAGACTTGATAGGGCATCAAGGAACTTGATTCTGTTTCTGACTGGTCACCATGTAACTTTGGGTGAAGATGGTTGCAAAACCAGTACTTTTTAAAATTTTTATTCAAGGCAATGGGGTTTTTAAGTGACTTGCCCAAGATCACACAGCTAGGTAATTATTAAGTCTGAGGCCATATTTGATCTCAGGTCCTCCTGACTCCAGTGCCAGTACTCTATTTACCACTTAGCTGCCCCCAAAACCAGTACTTTAAATATGAGCAGTACTCATTATCTTCTCTTCTCTTCTCTTCTCTTCTCTTCTCTTCTCTTCTCTTCTCTTCTCTTCTCTTCTCTTCTCTTCTCTTCTCTTCTCTTCTCTTCTCTTCTTTTTGCAATGTGGCTTAAGTGATTTGCCCAAAGTCACATAATTGTTTGAGGCTGGATTTGAATAATAGTCCTACTCACATCAAGACCAATACTCTCTCTCTACTGCCCCTTCTAGCTGCCCTATCACTACTGTTTCCAAAGAACTTTCAAATGCATTATTTCATGGGAGCCTCATGTTAACTTAAGGATGTGAGCTGCTAGTTATGGATTTTCACTCCATTCTAGGCAAGACACTCATTCCCAGAAAGTTACCTCCCTATAGATTATGATTTTTTTCTTGGTCAAACTAACTCATTTACAATAGTAGTGGTAATCTGTGGAAAAACTGCCAACAGCAAAGAAAACACAAATCTTTCAAGTGTAGATGGAGAAAATTTGACAACTCAAGGAAATTCTGTGACATGTTCAAAATTACACAGCTAATTAATGGTAAAGAGGGATTAGAACAAGGTATGTGCTAGAGCCAGCTCTATTCTGCTCAGTAGATACTACTGTTAAATGTTAAGTGTGAGAATTTACTCAGAAATTGGCAATTGACAAAACTGATTTGTTTGTGTGGTTGGTTGTCTAGAATTAAGGAAATGTTACTGAGAGAGACTAAACTTTAAATAGAATATGAATACTTTTTTTCACTCAGGAGAAACTGATTGTTAAATAATGTACAGTATCCCCTAATTAGAACCCACATCTTTTGAGTTTGGGTACTTTTAAGTGCTACACTAGATGATCTTTTTAGAAGTCAAGTCACTTAACTTCCAAGTTCTCAGATTTCTTTTCTGAAAATGAGAGAACTATTTGTCCACTGTTCTCCCCTTCCAGAATTGGCATGCTATGATTTAAAATTCTGCATTTTTTCTTTTTCTTGTCCATTAACTATCCAGGATAAATAGGCAAATGTTGAATTTCATAGCTCAGTTTAGTGATAGAAATTCAAAACAATACAATACAATACCACTTGCTGGTCCCCATAGGATAATACCAATGAGAAAAAGGTTTTGCTTGTATTGTTCAAAAGTAAGGATCTCCTAAAAAAAGATAACCTACTGAGAAAGTAGCTTCTGTTAACATTTAACAATACCTCCTTTGCAACTTAAAGTTTTAGGAAGGAATAAATCATGCTCAACGAATTAATAGAATACCATTATGCTGAAAGAAATGACTAGAAGGATGGGTTTTGAGAAACCTGGGAAGGCTTGTATGAATTAATATGATACAGAGTGAAATGAGTAGAATCAGGAGAAGAATTTATGCAGCAACAACAATATTGTAAAGACAAACAACTTGGAAAGATGCAATTAGGTGGCCAACAAAACCTCCAAAAGAACAGTAAATGAAACATGCCAGTCATCTTTTGAGAGGAAGAAACTGAAACAGATATTTTTAGACATGGCCAAAGTGGGGATTTCTTTTTCTTGATCATGTAGAGTTGTTACAAAGCTTTTGTTTTATTTCTTATATGTTTTTCTATGAAAGAGGTTGTGGAAAGGAAAGAAAATAAATACTTGTTAAAATTAAAAGCATAAAATAAAATTTAAAGATAATGACTTAGTTGTCAAGGTTAAAGGCTGAGGTTAAGGGATCCATCCAGGATCGTGCAGGTAAATGAAATCATGTACACAATGCACTTTTCAAACCTTAAAAAATTATCCAAATTTTAGTATTATTATCTACAGAGTATATTTCTTTAACTGCATACCCCTCTGTTCTATTTCTATCCTCTGTCATACACACACACATACACATACACTCATATCCAGAATAAAAATAGTCATCAATGTCATTTTAAGACTTTTTTTAATTTTAAAAATCATTTTAACAGTTGACAGAGAAGTAGGAAGCAGAATAGTGTATGAACTGAATGTTTTAAAGGAAATACTCTACTTGACTTTGGACAGAAAAGCTGGTTGAGTTCTGAAAAAAAAGTCTGAATTAAATCTCCAAAAAGGAAGGAGTAATAACAATTTAAACCCCTAATCTCAATGATCTTAGGCACTGAGACAATAGCAAGCAATAAATGCAG
Source organism: Macrotis lagotis (assembly GCF_037893015.1). Taxonomy (NCBI): domain Eukaryota; kingdom Metazoa; phylum Chordata; class Mammalia; order Peramelemorphia; family Peramelidae; genus Macrotis; species Macrotis lagotis. The sequence continues at coordinate 146,888,501 of NC_133666.1, forward strand.
CTACCCAAGTGTCCCACAGTGTATTTCAAGAGGGGATTTACTGTCCAGTTCTGAGATTCCAAAGGGCTGCATAGACTTGGAGAACATCCCCATAATCCTTTAAAAATCTTCAAAACCACAACTAGACTAAGCATTCAATCAATATAGCTTTTGTGGAGAGTTCATGATTATTTTTTTCCTAAGGATTTTTGTATAAGTTGGGCAAAGTGTAGGAGAAGCTGGAAATAGGGAAAAGAGAAGGAAAGGAAGTAGCAGCCTGAGGATGAACCTAGAACTAGGAGGGGGGACCTTTGTTATTCCTGATAGAATGGAAAGCTCCTATAAAAAATCTCTCATACAAAGATTTATCTAAAGTCTATACTTTGACTTATCTGCTGATACATTTAAGGCCCAATTCATACTCTTACACATAATACTTTTTCAATCAATTTATAAGCACTTATTAGTCACCTATTATGGGCAGGCTAGGGATACTATGACCTTAAGTGATTTGCCCAATGTTACAAGGCTAGTAAATGGCAGAGACAGGATTCAAATCCAAGTCTTCTTGGATACATGGAAATATGAAACCTGACCAAATTTATTATTCTTGAACTTTCATTCCCCTCCTGTCTCAGTTTCTGTCTCTACAGACATTGCCACCATAACTAAAGCTGCCTTCTCACCTTGGCACATCTCTCCACCATGCTGGCTCCTTTGTTATTGATGATATCCTCCTGGGCCTCCACAATGGGGAAGGAACCAACCAGGCCAGACATCCTTCATTCCCCTCTTAGTTCTGCTTTTAACTCTTTAATCTTCCACACCATCCCCCTTCATTACAGTAACTCCTTCTAATCTGTTGTCTTCCCCATTATAATATAAACTATTTGAGGGCAAGAAATGTATTTCTTTTTGTTTATATTCATATTTGTATCACTAGCAATGAGCTCATATATAAGTGCTTAATAAAATCTTATTGCCTCACTTTGCCTTGGTATGTCATTTGATCCTATAGAGATATTCTAAGCCCTGAGATTCTCAAAAGCATAATCCTTTTTCAATTGGGACTGGGACTCTGCAAGTTTGGTAGGCCGCTTACTTGTCCTACTGGCTAGTAGGTGTCATTGAATCCTTTATAAATCTGGACAAGAGCAATATTCAAATAGTTCCACTGCTTGGCACAAGTCATTTCTATTCCAAGAATATCATTTTTTTAAAGGCTGTCGATCTCTCTTGCCTCTTTAATATGTGTATTCCTTAAGGACAAAAGTTGTACCTTTTAATATGCATTCTACTGCCCCTAGCATTCCTTGATCATTTAATAAAAACTAAGAAGAAAAATGCTGAAACATATGTAAAGAGTCATTCCAAAGAAAGGCATTGCATGAAAACACAGCTCAGTAACATTATCTGTAACCCAGCATTCTATTTGTCTCCTCTGCAGTTGGGCAAAGCAAATGATACCTCTATTTAGATGCTGTACAACAGCAACCAGGACTAAAACAAGGAACAATATATAACCAGCACAGAAACATTTTTTAAATAAAACAGGAGCTCTATGAGTAGATGAAGCACAAAAAATCAATAAAAGATAGATCAAAACACAACCATTTCCTCAATACTACATAAATAAAGAGGATGATTCTCTCTATTCTGAGCCCTCAAACTCTTCTTCACTAATACACATACACATAAATAGAGTATGAACTTTTTAGATCTGTAACGTGGAAGAACTACCCTATGAAAAATTACCAAGAAAAATTGGTCTTCAGATCTTTTCCCCCTTCCTGTCTTAAAACCACTATCCCTGGCTTCTCTTATTTATTCTCTCTAACCCCAGTAGATCAAAATTACACTCATAAATTAATTTGCACAAAGGTGTAAATTTGCACAAAGGTCTCATTTGCATTTCAATTGGGAGAAAAATTAGAAAATAATTGATTTTATATAAGATTTTCTACATACATTTATGTACCTATATGTGTATATAATAATAATAATAATAGCTACTATAGATATAGAACTTAAAATTTGCAAATAACTTTATATATGTTAACTCATTTGATTCACACAACAAACCTGGAAGGTAGGTTCCGTTATGATTCCTGTTTTACAGATGAGGAAACCGAGAAACAGTGACATTAGGTATCTTGCTCAGGGTCACACAACTCATTCATGTCTGAGATAGGCTTTTAAACTAAAGTCTCCTTGACTCCATGTTCTGTTTTCTATTCACCACATCACCTAAATGCTTACATTTATCTACATCTAAGTCACTTGTGCCTCACAGTATCTCTGTAAAGTAGCATACAGGTAATGAAACTGAGGGTCAGAAACAGTAAGTGAGCAGTTCATAGCTAGTAAATATCTAAGGCAGATTCAAAAACCCTGCTCCTCCTGATTAAATCCAAAATGCTATCTACTATATCACACATAATGAATCTGAATGGCAAAAATTGAGGTGCCCATGGTATAAGAAATCTGGTGAAACTAGGGATCTTTTCCAGTTCACCTGAAATTAAATCACATAAATCTCGTCATAAATAGTCCCCTTTACTTCTGTCTTTATTCCTCTCCCTCTCCCCTACCTTTAATATTCTCTTCTTCTCTTCTCTCCTCCTCTTTTCCCCCTCTCCCATGCTTTCTCCTCCTCCTTTCTCTCCTCTCCCTCTTATCTCTCTTCCACTCCTGATATCTCTCTCTCTTCCCCACCCCACCCCCATTTCTCTCTGTCTCATATCCGTCTAAGAATAAAGTCCCCTAACCTCTTTGGTCCTTTTGATCAATATCAGATCATACAATCTCACTACTTCCATGTTACTGTTTTCTGCCCTTTCAAACATAATCTTTCCTACCTTACATCAAGTCACCTCTAAGACAAAGATCAGTAACAATAGCTCCAAAGCATATTTCGTTTTCCTCTATTTTATTTTTATTTTCTGACTTTTTCTGCTTGTCTTTAAAAGCAGCTGAGAGACTGAGAACCTAAAAATATCAATTTTTTTAGTTAAAAAATATATCTTCAGGTAAGACCATTGGATGCATTAGATGTACATTCTACTCTCAAAAAGGTACTTTTTATTCTAACTTCCAGAACACTAATAATGAATACTGAGGAAGAAAGGAGTCCATTTATTAAAGACCTGCTGCTCCAAAGTCATTACCTACTATTTTCTTCTCTCCTTTTGTTCCCTTCTTTTCCAACTTCTCCCAATTTTCTTGCTTTCAGAGCCCAATCATTTCTATCCAACAACTATTTTCACTGAGAAAACATACAAAGTAGGGAAGCACTAGACAAAGTAAGCAATACATATGAATGACCTGCCCCTAATTTTTAGATGTACTTTAGAATAATACCTTAGTACCTCCAAAGTGCTCTGAATTATGAGATTCTTCTTCCTCAAAGCAAAATTAAAAGGTAGCTAATTGGGCATTTCCCAGAGGCTTAGAGAGGGGAAATAACACTTTTTCCCTGGTCATGAACACTTTCCACTTTCCCCATGCCTCTCTTTCTAGTCCTCTGAAGATATACTAGACACTACTCTGAAGAAACCTCTTTTGGAGGGTCCACCTTACCTTCAAAACCCTCTTCCTGATTTGAGAAAAGATATGATAAAATTTCTTTCTGTTCAGCTGCTGCTGCCAAACTCTCCCTCTCATTAATTTAATACCAAGAGTCACTATAATTATGAATTTGTTCCTTCCTAATCATATTGGGATAGAAATATAGTTGGAAAAACAGATAATCATTCCAAACCAAAAGTTACCAGAGTAGGACTTTAGACTTGCACAACTGATAGAAATTTTCACTTTTGCCTTTCTTATTATTCAGTCATTTGTCAGTTGTATCTGATTCTTTGTGAGCCCAAATGGGTTTTCTTGGAAAAGATACTGGAGGGAGAAGCTAGATGGCACAGTGGATAGAGCACTAGCCCTGGAATCAGGAGTACCTGAGTTCAAATCCGACCTTAATAATTGCCTATGTGACCTTGGGCAAGTCATTTAATCCCATTGCCTTAAATAAAATTTTTTTAAAAAGAAGATACTGGACTGGTTTGTCATTTCCCTCTCTGTTTCATTTTACAGATGAAAAAAGCTGAGGCAGAGTTAAAGGACTTGCCTATGATCACACACCTAATAAGTGTCTGAAGTCTCATTTGAATTAAAAGAGTCTTCCTAACTATGGGATCAGCACTCTAACTATTGTGTCATCTAACTGCCTATCTTGTCCTTCTACTCAATTATAATTTTTATTCTTAAATCTGACAAATTATTCTCCTAGAAGACGTATTCCATAATATCTCCCCAATCAGGAACTCAAATATCTGGTAGCCTCATCAGATACACAATAATGAGAACCTTGTTAAGTGATTCCAAGAGAAATGATAATGCATTTACATACATCATTCAGTCCTAGAGTAGGCATTTGGTCATATGTGTGATTTTACCATCGTATGAAGGTAATCCTTCAAGTGGGAAGGGAACTAATTCCCTGCACTGGAGTTACATTGAAATTGCTGACACTGCCCAAAGGTTAATACAAAGAGACATGTCTTGCTAATAATTAAGATGCTCGAGACTCAGTGTTTGAGCTCTTCAGAAGAACTATGTAAACTCTGAACAAAATCCATTTTAATCATAATACTGCCTAAAAGAGAACTCCAAATAGAATGTTAGGGCAGGACCTATTATCTCCCACCCATCTTCCTCCTGTTACTGAATTTTCTTACAACTTCCTTGGGATAAAATCATTTGCATGGGTAGACCCGACTTTACCATCTTCAAAAGTTGATATATCTATCCTTCTTGACTAAGAAACAGCTGGAATAAAGCACAGGAAGATCACTGACTATCTTTTCAGGTCTATATAATGCCCAGAATATTTTAGAATCACCAAATTTTAGAGCTGAAAGAAACATCAGTGTTTGAATCCAATCCATTGTACCTGAACAAAAATTCTCTGTGCAAAATATTTGATAATTTTCCTTTCCCAGTGAAAGGAAATGCCCTATCTCTCAAAGCTAACCATTCTAATAGTAGATTAGTATAAGTGTAGGAAGTATTTATTGTACTCTATAAATTTGAATTTATTTCTTGGCAATTTCTATCCATTGTTTTGTGAACTGAATTCTGGGTCTGAACAGAGGAAATCTAATCAAGGACAGCCTTTCAAACATTAGAACTGAGTTCACCTCTCTGAGTCTCCTCTTCTCTGGACCCAAAATCCCAGTTCCTTTAATTGATCATCACCAGACATGAATTTGAGGTCATTGATTCTGTAAGTGGCTCTCCTCTAAATGGTCGATTTTAGCAGTTGATTCTCCATTTTCTACACCATGAAAACAAAAATGTGTGGCTAATGCAAACCATTGTTCTATGCAAAAGTCATTTATATTTAGCTTTGAGATAAAGGTAGAAGAGTGTGCTTGGAAATGTAGATGTACCCTCAAATGCTCAACCCCTTTGTGATAATTCCAAGTCCATGTATCACCTGAAATTTGTTCAACTGAAAAATGCTGGGAGAAAAGTCCAGATCATTTTATTTGAACCCATAATCAAGTAATCCATTCTAAAGTATTTATGCCTTGACTATAAATGCTAACAAAGCATGTCATAAATGCATATCAATGATTTGGTTGAAGGAATGGAAAACATTGAAAATTGAGTAGAACTCCATTCTGATGCTGGTATCAGGAGATAAAAATAATATCCATGTCAAAGACTCTGTGGGATAATCAAAGAGATAGAATATCTCTGAGGTTAGCAAAAAAAAAAAGTATAATGTATTTTTTTAAACTCATAGATCTATAGAATTTTAGAGTATCAAAAAATTGCAAAGAGTATCATCTAATCTGTGCCCTCATGGAATTCAGGAATATGCTCCACAAATCTCTGACAGATGGTTATGACCTTTTCCTTGAACACTTCCAGGAAACTGATCCCTTTGAAAATGGTCCATTCCTTTTGGGAACATTCTGGTTGTTGGAAAGGTCTTCCTTACATTGAATTTAAATCTATTCCATTTATAGCACCCTAAGATCATAGATTAAGAGATGGAAGGAACCTCAGATGTCATCATAGCCAATCCCACACATTTTAAATATGAAGAAAATGAAGGTCAGAATAATGAGGTGATTTCCTCAAGGTCACTGGAAATTACTTAGCATATGTTTTGAATTTAATTATGCATGCATATATATGCATATATACCACATATGTACACATATATACTTTAAAATATAATAAACACTATGTATAATATATCATGTATAAAAATGTTACATGCAATAAGTTATATTTTGAATTGCTTAGATAAAAACATATTTTATACTTAATGTCTTCCTTTTAATATACTTTAATAATATATTGATATATATATATTTTAATAAATATTTTAAATATATTTTAATGATGTATTAATAAATATTTTAAAATAAAATATGGGCAGTTAGGTGATGTAGAGGATAGAGGGCTGGTACTAGAGTTAGGAAAACTCATCTTTCTGAATTCAAATCAGACCTCAGACAGCTGTGTGACACTGGGCAAGTCACTTATGCCTATTTGCCTCAGTTTCCTCATCTGTGAAATGAACTGGAGAAGGTAATAGCAAACCTCTCTAGTATCTTTGTCTAAAAATAATAAATGAGGGGATGCTAGGTGGCATAGTGGATAAAGCACCGGCCTTGGAGTCAGGAGTACCTGGGTTCAAATCTGGTCTCAGACACTTAATCATTACCTAGCTGTGTGGCCTTGGGCAAGCCACTTAACCCCATTTGCCTTGCAGAAACAAAAAAAAAGTACCATAAATTAAAAATAACAAATGAGACATTGAAATGAATGAACAGCAACAATAAAAAATAAAATAATTTTATATGTTAATAAATATGTTGTTATATTAATGGAGCATAACTAAAATACATTATGTAATAATAATAAAATTAAAATTTTTATAATATATAAATATAAAATGATAAAATCTATATGGAATGACATAAAATACAATAAATAAATATTATATGTAACATTATAATCCAAATCTATTTGAGTCAGCACCTAGTGGTATAACAATTCTGAATTTTTTGTCCTCACCACCTCTTTACACTCATAAAAATTATTGATGACCACCAGAAATCTTTTGCCTATGGGAGTTATAATTATTAATATTTATTATCATATTAGAAATTCATGACCTAGTATTAATATAGAAACAGTTTTGACCTCATAGAAACTCTGAAAGGGTCTTGGATTACCTGACCACACTTGGGGAGCTGCTCATGTAGTGTACAGGGTTCTACCCAGGATCTAACAAGTTTTAAGTCAAAGTTTTGTCTTTAACATACTTTCTATGTGATCTTGGGCAGGTTATTTAACTACTTACAGCTCTAGGCATTTCTCTGAGACTGTAAATTATAGGAAAAATGCAGATCACCATTGGCAAAGGAATTTTCCTCACCTGATAATTGTCTATATCAAAGAAATGATGGAGCCCTATTGTTACCCTATACATATCAATAATAATGTTTGTCCTTAATTTTCTTTTTTTTTCTTTGCAAGACAAATGGGTTAAGTGGCTTACCCAAGGCCACACAGCTAGGTAATGATTAAGTGTCTGAGGTTGGATTTGAACTGAGGTACTCCTGATTCCCGGGCTGGTACTCTATCCATTGTGCCAGCTAGCCACCCCTTGTCCTTAATTTTCAAAGAAGACCACACCATCAGGAAGGTGATGCCATGATAAGCATGTGAACTGGATTTGAGTGGGAGGGGCTGTACTAAGTCACCAGCCTCACTTTCTCCACCTGAGTCATCTGGTTCCAGTGACCAGATATGAATCAGGACAACTGGAGATTGACCTGGATGTGAGACAATCAGGGTTAAATGACTTGCCTAAGGTTGCATATCTAGTAAGAGTAGTGTCTGAGGCTAGGTTGGAATTGCCCTACAGGATCTGAGTTCAAATCTGTACCAGATATTTAATAGTTACTTAGCTGTGTGACCTTGGGGAAGTCACCTAACTCATTAACCTACATGTTATTTCTCCCTAAAAGGACATAATTAGTTAACATTTTTATAGCATCTACTATGTTGAGCTAAATGTGTTACAAATATCTCATTTGTATTATAGCCTACATACTGTATAACGATCTTGGTAAGTAAGGACTTTTATTATTTCCATTTGCAAAAGTAGAAGAAACTATAACTATCTAAACTTGAATTTGTGTCTTAGACCAAGCCCAGCATTCTACCCCATGTACTACCTAATTGCTTGTTGAAGGCAGGAATTATTTCTTTTTTTATCTTCGTATCTCAATCATATATGGCCCTAGTACTACATCAGGAACATAATATGTTTTCAATAAATTCTTGTCACAAAAATATGGAGAAAGAGTCAGACAGTATCTTTGGGGTCAATTAGCCCAACCTTCTCTTTGGAACTTAAATTTCTTGCTTAAGTATTGGTAGTATCAAATGGGAGTTAAAATGTGGACTTGGGTCCTCTGACTCCAAGTGTTCACATTATTTTGCTGCCTCTTTTGTAGAACTGAATAAGAGGCAGACCCAGGATTCAAACTCAGGCCCTCTCACTATGAATCCAGTTTTCCTTCTGTTTTCCACATTCTACTTGGAACAAAAGAGAAGTTTTAGCCCTTTTCCATATAACAACCCCTTAGGACACTGAAGACTCACATGACTTTTTCTCCAGGGTAGACTTTCTTTATTCCTTCAACTGTTCTTTCTGTGTTGTGATTTCAAATGTTCTCACTAGTCTAGATGCTATTGCAGAACACTTCAATATCAATTTATTGACAATATCATTGATCTAAGCTAAGAACAACTTTATAGGCATTCTGTTACAGTATGTGTGGTATTTTAGATACATCATTTCATTTTTAAAAAAAGAATTTGAAAGACTTTCATCAGAGGGGCCCCTACTGTATTCCAAACACTTCCATTTTATTTGACTTTCCTCAGACCACTTCATGTGGCAGACCTGCATTGAGTAAGGATTGGATGTGCTCAGGTCTGATGGCACAACCTGAACATTAATTTTGGTCCTTTACCTCAGGAGTGATTCCTTCCCTTAGGGGGAAAAACCTATGGCACTGCTCATCCCAAGATGGGCTGGCATACATAGTCCATGTTTTAGACAAGTGGAGGAACTTCATATATTTACAACTTCCTGCTAATATGGCGAATCTCTTATAGCTCTAAATCTATGCTATTATGATCTTAATTAATAGGGAAAAATACTAGGAAGTAGAGAATATGAATTCAGAACAAAATTCCTCATTGTGATGATGACACAGAGTTTTGTGACATTTCATAAAGTCTCTTTTTAAGCTGTCAGCTGGAAAGGAAATTGGGAGTCAGATTCCCCAGTTACCTCTCCCCATAAGAGTTTTGACAATATAGTGAATATGACCATATTGAACAGACAAGAAAACTATATACAATATAGACTATCGTTGACTTAGAGTGATGCAAAACTATTTCACTAGGGTAAAGTAGAGTAACTAGGGTAAAGTAGATTTTTCCAAAATGATCTTCCTATTGGGTAGTGGACTCCAATAGGGGCAGAAAACAGGAATGAGCTTCTGGAGAGATAAGGCTATATAATAATAACTATAAAAATAATTTATGTTTTAAAATTTGTAAAACTTATAAATATCCTCACAATATGGGGTTGCTAGATGGCACAGTGGATAGAGCACCAGCCCTAGAGTCAAGAGTACCTGAGTTCAAATCTGGCCTCAGACACTCAATAATTACCTAGCTGTGTGGCCTTGGGCAAGCCACTTAACCCCATTGCCTTGCAAAAACCTAAAAAAAAAAGTAAATATCCTCACAATAACCAGGGGAGATAAGTGCAATTATTATTCATATTTTATAGGTGAAGGAATTGAGGCAGGCACCAGGTTAGATTTTAATTTTGACTCCAGGACCAATTAGCAACTTTAGAGATGTGATTTCCAGTGGGTTTTTTTTTACCTTAATCTATAATACCCTAAACTACTAGGGCTTGATTATTAAAAAAAAACTGCCCAGTTTTCATTTTCCAATGTGAGGCCCTCTTCCCCTATAATATAAGGTTGCACTAGCTTATTTCCCAGCCCTCAACAACAGAATCTAAAGAGGACTCACTCCCTGTAGCACACGGGTTCATGAACACTCGGATGGTCAAAGGTCAAAGACTAAAAATTTACTATTTTTTCTACATGGGAGCAGATACAATTATTCCATCACAACTTGGCCTTCTGCTTTCTTACCTACAGGGATCTGTGTTCCTCATTTTTGTTTTTCTCTACTTTCTTAGTATCCTAACATTGTATATATTTGTTTATCTCACTGTTTTGGCCCTGGTCAGATTATGCAAGACATTCCTATATCTTTGTCACTGACAAAGTCCCTTATTGATAGCAATTCTACAGAATGATTATGTTTGTCTCTTTTCTATAACTTTTTGCCAAAAGTATACTAGTTCATGGGGTCCCAAGACCTAATGGGGAGTGGAGGTTACTTGGAGGCCTTTAGCTTTTTGCACAAAAATATCCTGGTTCATGGGATTTTTGACCTACTGGAGGCTGGAGGCTAGCCAGACTACCCACCAACTTGGGGATTGTAAGATTAGATTCTGTACATGAGGGAGGAAATGTTATAGAAGAATTGGGAGTCTATTTATAACACCAGAGAGATAAAATCAAGAAACTTATCACTGCAAAGATAAATAAATTACTAGAGATCAACCAAAAACTTTAAGAGGAGAGGCTTAGGGGAACAGAAAAAAAGATTCACAAGTCAGCAATCACTGATAAGAACTCAAATGAATTCCAGGGTTAGGTAAAAAGTCAAAGGGTAACAAAAGGAGATGTATAACAGTGTCAAAGGGTATCAAAGCAATTTTCTCCCAAAGTCACATAAGGGAATGTTCTGACTCTTTCCAGATTATGGTTTACATACCCATCATGGTTTCCATTCTCTAGATGCACCCAATTTTTCAATGGCCCTTGGAGGATGCTCCCAGAACATTATTCTAAATGTGGTCCGATAACAGCAGAATACTATTTCCCTTGATTTGAACACTTTAAATAATGTACCCTAAGTTTGAATAAATTATTTCAGCTGCCATGTTGGCTTATATTTGGTCAATTCAATACTCCTATATCTTTTCCCTACAATTCTCCACAACTCTAAACCTATAAGACTGATGCTTTTTAAATCAGACTAAAGGACTTCTATTAGAAAAATTTTTAGATTTGGAGTCAGATGACCCTTTTCAAATCTAGGCTCTGTCATTTACTACCTATATGACCTTGGGGAAAGTATTTAATGTCAAAGTTCTCATGAATGAATGAAGCATTTTTTACTATGTACAAATCACTATGTTAAATGTTGGAGGTAGTAATAGAAAAATAAGACAGTTTTTGCTCTCAAACAGGGTGTTAAACCTAACTCTCTCCCAGCTCTCATTCTATCATCCTGCTGTTTGATTCTGATCCCTAGCAAATTTTCTCTTGTTAGTTTGGACTCATTGTGTCAGCTGTGGTGATATTTCTGGATTCTGGTTTTGTCATCTATGCATTGGCCAAGTCATCTCCCAGTTAATATTCCTGAAAATTTGATAAGCATGTATTTTGTATTGAGTCATATTTTCTTCCTAGAGAGTTCTGCATAACATTGATTTCTAACTACTATAATAGATAGGTAAGGAGCAGATAGGGTGGTGCTAAATAATGTATCATTATAGTGAGATACTTGGATAAACAGGTCTGATTGGAGAAAGGTCTGATTTTCAACTGAGTTAGATAACTGTTACTTTTATTTTTTTAATTTGGAAAATCAAACCCTCTAATTTCTTATCATGATACCATGCCCTAGCAACCTAATATACTTCAATTCATTTCAAATTTTGATAGTTTCAGTTTAGATTTAAATTAATATACTTTCTGCCTTATTACCTAATAATGAATTAGAAATGTCAGACCAGTAAACTGCTAAGAGAAGCAGCATAACTACTAGCATCTAGCAAGTACTTAATAAATGTTTGATTAGATAATAAATGAATCTTTTTTTTTTAAAGTAAACAGAGCATTGGAATTTCAGTCAGCAGACTGAGGTCTGAGTTTCACCTCCAATAGGGAACTAATGGTGAAAGCAAAGGCAAGTCAATTAACTTCTCAGAATTACAGTTCCTGTAAAATGGGTACAATTAGATATATATCTTTTAGTATGGTATAGTAGCTAAAGCACCAATCTTGTAATCAGGATGATCTGGGTTCAAATCCTAAATGTGTAACTCTGGGCAAGTCACTTAACTTCTATGCCTGCTTGTTCCTTTATAAAATGAGGAGTTGGAATGGCCTCTGAGTCTCCTTTAAACTATAAATCTATAATCCTATGAATTAACAAAATTGTGGATGAAGATGCTTTGTAAATCTTAAAGCTCAATTTATAAATATGTTATTGTTTTCTATTAGAATGCAAGTTCTTCTATGCCCAAAGGGCAACAAAAATGTGCATATCCTTTGATCCAGCAATACCACTACTGGGTCTACACCCTGAAGAGATGATGAAAAAGGGTTAAAAACATTACTTGTACAAAAATATTCATAGAAGCCCTGTTTGTGGTGGCAACAAAATTGAAAATCAAGTAAATGTGCTTCAATTGGGGAATGGCTTAGCAAACTGTGGTATAGGTATGTCATGGAACAATCTTGTTCTATTAGAAACCAGGAGGGATGGGAATTCAAGGAAGCCTGGAGGGATTTGTATGAACTGATGCTGAGTGAGATGAGCAGAACCAGAGAAACAACAGCAACATGAGGGTGATGATAAACTTTGATGAACTTTATCATTCCATCAGTGTAACAATCAGGGACAATTTGGGGCTGCCTGCAATGGAGAACACCAGCTGTATACAGAGAAAGAATTATGGACTTTGAACAAAGACCAAAGACTATTACTGTCAAATTAGAAAAAAAAGCATTATATTATAATGTAATTTTACTATCTCATACTTTATATTTCTTCCTCAAGGATATGATTTCTCTATCATCACATTCAACTGAGATCAATGTATAACATGGAATGAATGTAAACACTAACAGAATGCCTTCCGTGGGGGTGGGGGAGGGAAGCAAGAATGGGGGAAAATTGTAAAACTCAAAATAAATAAAATCTTTCTTAAAAAAATAAAATAAAATCTTTAAAAAAATGCAAGTTCCTTGAGATCTAGGACTACTTCCTTTTTGACTTTGACTTTCAGCTCCTAGAACAATTTCTGGCTTTGAGGAGACAATAAATTATGAAGGGATCAAGGAATGAAAAGAACATATGATAAATAATCAAGACTACTAGTTTCAATTCTACCAATATCTAATTGATTTGCTTTCATACCTTTAGGGTTGTGTTGTCATATTTTAAAAATTCACTTAAAAGTAATTCCTTAGATCCTTTTCACTATCTAAGAGGTAGTGTGACATGATAGCAAAAGCATAGATGGGGCTTTGAATCAGAAGACCTGAGTTTGAATTCCAGTTTCTAAATTGTATGGTCAAATTATATGAAGTCACCAAGTCTCCTTATCTTTAAAATAGGGATAGGAATACCAGTATTATCTATCTCACAAGGTATGTGATAAAGCATTTTGGATTCAGTTTCCATTTTTCAAACAGTTGATGTCTGAAATGTAACATAAAAATACCATTATATTATCTTTCTTCAGAAGAGAACTTTACCATGACTATTTACATTCAATTATCATTGTGAAAAGTTAAAAAGAAAGATAAACCTCATCTGTAAGTGATTCCAAGAAGTTAAAATAAATCCTCTTTAATATTTAAATTATTCCCACCTGTAGGTAATGCACAAGAAGAAGACAAAGTATTGCAATCCAAAGCAAACCAGGTGCTTTGCATCTGTTTTTTTTTTCATCAATCACTATCTTGGAAATTTGGGGTGTTTCTCCATTTACCTGTGCATAAAGGGTTGTAGGATAAAAATTGCACAAATTAGAGGCTGAACTCCTTCCCAGCATTCTCTTGCCCAGCAGTTTGAGAGCATCATCAAGATACAATGTTTAGTAGTTTTTGACTTTATTAAAAAAAGGCCAATGAACCAGACTTTGTTGACAAAATTAAATCATATATTTTCTTTTTTAATAGTATTTTTTCAATTACATGAAAAGAAAATTGATAATATTAATTTTTATAAAATTTTGAGTTCAAATTTTCTCCTTCATTTCCTACTCTCCCCCTCTCCCTAATATAATATATTTTCAAAGAAGTCAGGAAAGGGAAAATGCTATTATAAAGAACCAGGATGACTTCCCCAGAAACACATTATGTCAGACTAGCTCCCATTTCCTTTTTTGACAGAGTTACTGGAATAATTTATATTTCAGCAAGATAATTTACAAAGTCTCTGATAATATGACAAGATAGATATGGGTTAGACAGCAATACAGTTAGATGGTCTTAGAACTGGTTGAATGTTTGGACACATAGCATAATCATTAATAGTTTTATGTCAGTTTGGAAGAAGATATCCATTAGTCTAAGGGCCCTAAGTGGTGCAGTAGATAGAGCACTAATTTTGGAGTCAAGAGAAACTGAGTTCAAATCCTACCTCAGACACTTGACACTTACTAGCTGTGTGACCTTGGGCGAGTCACTTAACTCCCTGATTGCCTCACATTCAGGGCTACTTCCAGTGGTCCTGATTCATATCTGTCCAGAGGAGTCAAATGGCTTCAGAGAAGAAAGTGAGGCTGGTGAATTTGCACAGCATCTCTCACTCAAATCCAATTTGATTGCATGTCATGGCATCACCTCTCTGATGTCATGGTCTTTGAGAATAAAGGACAAACAACATAACAGGACCCTATGAAGGTATCCTTTTCCCTATGTGGTTTATCATTTTTATCAATCACTTGATTAAAAATATAGATAGCACATTTGTCATATTTAATAATTTCATAGATAGCATTTTTGTTGTGCTTCAAAGTTTTCAAAGCCCTTTGCAAAAATGAGCTCATTTTATCCTTACAACAAGCCAAGGAGATAAGTGCTAATATCTGCTTTGTACAAATATAGATGTTAAATGACTTTCC
The DNA here is from genome assembly GCF_037893015.1 of Macrotis lagotis. NCBI lineage: Eukaryota > Metazoa > Chordata > Mammalia > Peramelemorphia > Peramelidae > Macrotis > Macrotis lagotis. Next base: position 146,903,592 of record NC_133666.1, read on the forward strand.
AAAGATTAAGCTGCTATTAATTTCTCTGAAGCTGAATTTGAACTCAGGTCTTACAGTCTCCAGGGTCAGGGATATATCTACTGGCCAAGATCAGGAAGTGAACATTCAAAAATAACTCTATAAGCTAAAATGTACAATAAATATAGATTAAATCTCAAAAGATAAAATTGCAAGTCAACAGCATCATATAGCAGCTAAAAAAGATATCTTAGGTTGTATTAAGAAAAGGCTACTTGGGCAGCCAAGTGGTGCAGTGGATAGAGCACCGGGCCTAGATTTAGAGTACCTGAGTTCAAATCCTGCCTCAGACACTTAATAATTACCTAACTGTATGGCCTTGGGCAAGCCACTTAACCCCATTTGCCTTGCAAAAACCTTAAAAAAAAGGATACTTCCTAGATTTAGCAGAATGGATAGGTAAGTGGTACAGCAGATAAATTGTTCAGCTTTGGAGACAGGAGGACTTGAGTTCAAATGTGACCTCAAATACTCACAAGATTTGTGATCCTGAGCTAGAGAAGGAAATGGCAACACACACACACACACACAGAGAGAGAGAGAGAGAGAGAGAGAGAGAGAGAGAGAGAGAGAGAGAGAGAGATTACTTTAATCTGGGGTAATTTTAATTTAAGAAATTTTGAAATGGTGAAAATGATGGTGACCAGGATGAGAAATAGTCATTACTGAAGGAAGTATGTTTATCCTGAAGAAGAGAATTCTTCGTGAAGCTATGATAATTGTCACCAAGTATTTGAAGTGTTTGTCATGTTCTGTTTATATTTTAATCTACTTAGCTCACTTTTAGTGGCCATATTTATTGTAAAGTGCAAAAAAGAAATAAAGTAAAAGATAGTATTAAAGTAAAAATAGTATTTGGAATACAAAATTTGAAATAATTTCACATTATTTTTCAATAGGGGAAGGAAGTTATAAAAGATTGGTTTGGATACAAAGTCAATCAATGTCACACTGTTGATCAATAATCTTTTATTTGATTGACAAGGCATTCTTGCAACTGTTTTCATATGGAAATGATGCATAATCTGTGCTTTGGGGAAAATTAAGTGTTTTGATAAAAATATCATCAATTCAACATTTGTTGACCATTTACTACATACAAATATGCAAGTATGCTAATACAAAGACAAAAAAGTCCTTATTGTTAGAGACCAGATTTCATCTATTCAATTGTTATATCTTTATAATGTGCCCAGCCATCTTATCTTTGCCAATACCTAGAATATAAGTAATTGAAAATGGACACAAGGTGTGTGAAAGAGAAGAAAGAATATTGAATTTTACTACTGATATTCTATAATTCTTCTAGATTTCTTTCTATCTCCCAGACTCCTTGTCATAATAAATTCACCCATTTACATACTGGCAATGAATCACAGAATCACATAATATATATTTTAAGATGCAAAAAGTCTTAAATATTTTTATCTAATCTTTTTATTTTATAGAGAGTAAAACTGAGACCTAGAAATTATGCAATTTACTTAGAACTAAATTATCCATTTCAAAGAACCTCTCTGCTACTTCAAAATTTTGAGTTTACACTATTTTATATAACAAATATCAAATGAATGAAACATCTGTTGCTTTTACTTTTTTTCACTCATTTGTTTCCACCTCACTAATTTAGAGCATGAGAAACTAAGAAAAATTGAATTTATGTCAATAAAATTCATGTTTTCACTTTTGACAAATAGAACAAGCAGTTAATTTGAATTATGAATCATTTTAAATAAAGCCTGCTTCTCAAACAGAAAAGTCAGGAACCCTTTGGATATTAAGGGATTCCCAGGAGGTTCCAAATATTATAATTGGCACTGGCTTATTTAGCATAACTTTCTCCCTGCATCTGTGTCAACTCTGAACAATGGAACTGGCTTTTCTCCTCTGTGCTTCCTCTGGTCAATTCTCTCCCTTTCAGTAGTACATAGTTCATCTCCCTAGGAAGATTAATCAAACAAACCAAACAGGAGTTAATTAGTTCACTTCCTGCCCTCTCTTGCCAATTTGGATCTGTGATTTCATCAATATAGTAAATTCACTGTGTGAAAATTCCTGCCACCATGTTATGTGTAACTTATAGTCTTAGAGAATTTTCTAGGACACTGGGAAGTTAGGTGACTTGCCTATGGTCATTTAGTATGTATATATCAAAGGCAGGCTATAAGCCGGATTTTTCTCAGAACCCAATGCCTCTATCTCTGATGTCACTGCAATCACATTCTATATGAATATAATTGTATTAGTCATTATGATAAATATAAAAATTAACAGTTTCTGCCTTCAAGAAGATTTTATTGTGGGGGTAAAATATGCATACAAATAATTAATTGTAATGCAAATTATACTATAATCAATGTGCAAGAGAAGTTCAGACAGACTGATAGGAAAAATTCAAGAAAGGAAAGACTTGTGACTTCATACAGGTAGGGGTGTTTGAACTGGGTCTTGAGGAGATGATAGAATTTCAGTAGGTAGAGATGTAGGGAAGGACCATTTCAGGCATGGAGAAATCAACATGAAGGATCAAGAAATGGTCAACAGCTAATTGTGGTTGGGACATGTAAGGATGAATGGGGAGTTGGCAAGTAAAAAAGTTTAAAAGGTATGTTGGGCCTTGAATGCCAGAATAAGTAGTCTTCTTCCTTTTGTTCAGTTAGCAATAGGGAGTCACAGATAGGTTTTTGAGTAGAACAGGAATATTGTCAAATCTGCGAATAAGGAAAATTACTCTGTTGATCATGATGGTACTTGAGACCTCTCAGGATTGTTGGGAGTGAGATAACATTTGAAAAGCACTCAACACAGTGACTGTACCATAGTGATGATGATGATGATGATATTTGTTCTTTATTCTCAAAGAGATCATGACATCAGGGAGGTGATTCCAGGATTAGCACATGAATTGAATCTGAATGAAGGGATATTGTGCTAAGTCACCAGCCTCACTTTCTTCTTCAATCATCTGGTTCCAGGGGCCATATATGAATCAAGATAACTGGAAATGGCCCTGTATGTGTGGCAATCAGGGGGTTACATGACTTGCCCAATTCCACACAGCTGGTAAGTGTTAAGTGTCTGAGGCTGAATTTGAACTCCCATCCTCCTGATTCCAAGTTCAGTGCTCTATTCACTGTGCCACCTAGCTTCTCCTCTATAACATAGTACTTATTTAATAAAAATTAATTCCCTCTCCACTTTCCTTCTACATGAAATCTTTCCTGATGGTCCAATTTACAAGTAACTCCTGCTCCTAAAAAATTATTTGCATTTTTAATATATTTCATACACTTTTGTATATGGTTATATCTGTAGGTGATGCATTAACTTTTAAATTATCAGACCCTGGAGAGCACTTTCATTTTTGTTTTTATATCTTTATTGGTAATTATAGTGTCAGATATATGCAAAACATTTAAATGTGTGTTGATTGTTTGAATAGAAAGAGAAGATACAAGTTACAGAGAGAACAGTAAAGAAGTTTTTTATAATAGTACAGGCAAGAAGTAATGAAAGATGAATTATGAGGATGATTTTAGGAATGCAAAGGGAAAAAGTTAATAATGGAGATAGCCAAAAGACTTTGCAACTAACTACATGTGGATAATGAGAAGGAAAAAGTTAAAATTAATTATGAGGGTTTAAGCCTATGTGACTAGGAAAATGTGCAACTAATATGAAAATTAGAGAGAGAGAGAGAGGTCAGATTTGGAAGAGAAGATGATGAATTCAATTTTGTATGGGTTGTATTTGAAATGTTAGGAGAATATTCAGAGTATGAAATCCAGCAGACATTTGGAAGCATATGATTGGAGAAAGATCAGGACTAGAGATGTAGATTTAAAAAAAATCATCTGCCTACAAGTGACCATTGAAATCACAAAACTAAGATTCCTAAAGGAAAGACTGCAGATAAAGAAGAGAAGAGGGCCAAAGTTAATCTTGAAAAATTGTCAAATTTAAGATATTAGAAGAAGAGCCAGCAGAGACTAAAAGCAAACAAAGAGATGAGAGGGGCCTGACATTGTCCTCAAGGAACTTACAATCTTGGAAGAGAAGACAAGCAATCAGAGAATATTATGAGTTAAAATTATGTATTACAAGACTCTGGAAATAAATACAAGTGCTGGGGTGGCTAGGTGGCACAGTGGATAGAGCCCCAGCCCTGGAGTCAGGAGGACCTGAGTTCAAATTTGACCTCAGACACTTAATAATTGCCTAGCTGTGTGACTTTGGACAAGTCACCTAACCCCATTTGCCTTGCAAAAATAAATAAATGAATGAATGAATGAATGAATGAATAAAAAAATAAATGGATGAAATAAATACAGGTGCTAATGGACCTGGCTTTGGACTCAGTATAGATAAGGAATGGCATTTCTTGGGTAGAATTGTCTCCCAGGACTTAATGGCAAACATTACTGATAAGCATTCAAGAAGGGTTTTCTCCCTCCATTGGAGTTATTCTTGGTAATCACTTTGAGGCAGCATAATTAGCATTTGTGCAGAATGGCAGCTTATAACTTCAAAGATTTAGAGCCAGAAAAGACCCATGGATATCATCTAGTCAAAGTCTCATTTTATAATTGAAAAACTGGAAGTCCAAGGAAATTAAATGGCCCACCCAGTATTATCCGGAGTAATAATCTTGATCCATTGCTTTCAAATTCAGGGCTCTTAATACTCTACTACATGACATCTTAATCATCTGGTCAAAACAAAGGGGATAGGAGAGGGGACAGAAACACCTGTGTGATGGCCAAAAAATGGATGGATTTACAAGTCAAGTTGTAATGTCACACCCCAAGATAGATATGGAGCTAGGCTCATTTTGTGTAATATGTGACTACATACTATTGATGTACATTTCAGTCAATCAATAAACAATCAATCACATCTATGATGTGTCATAGGTAAGAAAAGGTTGATGCACTGCTTGGGGGGTGGGGGAGAGAGGAAAAATCCAATATTCCCTAACCAGCATAGTAATTTAGGAAAGATGAAAAACATATAAATTAGAAAGCAATTTGGAGTTCATATATATAAAAAATATTAAGCCTACTCTCTTCAACACAAGTGTTTCACTAAGAACCTAGCGACTATATCCAATATCTAAAATTACATAGTGAGAACAGAAGCACTAGGATTCATTAGCAACATGGACAACTTTTGTTTCATCAAATTCAGTAATAAGACATGATTTCACAACAATTTTGGCTCAAAAGAAATATATTTGATTATCATGAAAGGTCATCATTATCATCATCATTAAGAAGTACAGGGGCAACTAGGTGGCGCAGTGAATAGAGCACCAGCCCTGGAGTCAGGAGTACCTGAGCTCAAATCTGGTCTCAGACACTTAATAATTACCTAGCTGTGTGGCCTTGGGCAAGCCACTTAACCCCATTTGCCTTGCAAAAAAAAAAAAGTACAGTAAAAAGTAAAAATAAATATATAGCTGATCTTGTCAAAATATAGATTAATAGCATTGAAATTATTTTTTTATGAAGAGATTCATCATTATTTTTAAAGAGTTAATTTTAGGGCTGTTTTACTATATGTCAGATACCAAAGAATCTAACATATAGTAAAACAGCCCTAAAATTAACACTTTAAAAATAATGATTTATCATGGACCCCTATTTAACATAGTGGTCACATGATGTCAGAGATATAGGAATATTATAGGGAATTTTAAGGAATGTTGTAACAAAAGCTATTGCTTGCAGGAAGAAACAACAAACCAGGACTGAGCTAAGAGATTACCTGACCAGGAAACACGAAGCAGGGCTTAGATTCTGAAAGGAATCAAGACAACCAGGTGAACCAGAAAGTAGGATGAGAAATATTAGGAAGAAAATATTGGATGAAAAGGGGAACATGGACAGATTGAGAGGAAAGATTTGGCAGAAATCTCACGTGCTCTGTCTGGCCCAGTGGAATCACGTGGGTTTTTTACAACAGGTAACTAGGGTGAAGAATACAGAATTCTTAAAAATGTCAAAAAAGGGACTTCAGTCTTGACTAATCTGCCACTGTAGTTAGTACTATCATCCTTACTTCAATTAGCTTGATTGTTCATTTTTTCTGCTCTTCTCAAAGTAAACAAAATACGTATACATTTCATATTTTATTATTCACCTTTATATATATATATATATATATGTATATATATATATATATATATATTTAATTTAGTTTGGTTTTTAATCAGACTTGTGATTCCATTGGTAAAGGTAATTTTGGGGATGAAAAACTCTTCACTAATATAGATTAGCAATTGCTCTGCAACTTATAGTTTTTAAAAGTAGCCCAGGGCACTAAAAAATTACATGTCCATAATTATACAGTCAGCATATCTCAAAAACTTGATCTAGGATCTTCTGGACCCCCCAAAATAGTTCTCTAATGACTATACCACTCTAATATATAGCTATACAAAAATACATATTTTTTGTGTAATACATATATACATATACTTGTATATAACACATAGGCTTTGCATTGTGCATGTAGGTGATGCTAATGGTTAAGATTTGCAAAGAATTCACTCCCACAATATCTATCAATAGTTCTGTGTTACAGATGAATAAATTGAAGTTAAGAGTAGCTATATTGGGGAGTCTAGGTGACATAGTGGAAAGAGCACTGAAGTCAGGAGGACCTGAGTTCAAATCCAGTCTCAGACATTTAATATTACCTAGCTGTGTGGCCTTGGACAAGTCACTTAACCCCACTGCCTTGCAAAAAAAAACCCTGAAAAAAAAAGTGGCTATATGATATGCCAATTAGTGGTACAGTCATAATCTGAGCCAGGTTACCTGATTCTGAAACCAGGTTAGGGCATCTCAGATATCCTCTAACTGTATAATCTATCTACAATTTGCTATAGGAGTTCATATTTGGTTTTTTCCCCCTTAATTAGAATGAATGCTCCTTTTGAGTAGATATTGCTTCATTCTCTGTATTTTTGTGCTTAGTGTTTAGCACTGTATCTGGTATTTAATAGGTACTTACTAAGTATTTGTTGACTGTGACCTTTGAGACTTTGGTTGAGTTGCAAGATATGAACAAATTTACAAGGGTGAAGGATTTCCGGTGACATTTTGTTTTCTTTTGAGCATTTAGACACATTTTTATTATTTGTTGAATGTCTTTCAAAAATGTCAATGACATTATGGTTTTCTGGAATGGTATACAGAATCCCACCTTTACAACTTCTACTCATCCCATTCCCTCTGCTCTCTCTATTCTTGTCTAAATCCTTTCCATTAGATCATAAATAAAGTTAAACTGGGTAATATATATAACCTAATACAATCTAGTCATTTCATAGAAAAGGAAATTAAGACCACACTATGGGAAGTAACTTATCTAAAGACACACAAGTAATATTTCAGAATGAAGATTTAAGACAAGGTCTCCTGACTACAAAGCTATTATACTTTCAACGACAAAATATTTATTTTATCTTCTACTTCATACATAAAGCCTTCCCTTATCACCACCCCTTCTTTGATGATAAATTTTATTTTAAACCCTGTTACATTTATTATATCCATCGGTCACTCTCTGTATATACACCCATATGAAGAAATGTGTACAGGTGTATATGCATATTTATGCATCTCTGTTTCTCCCTCTTTGTTTCTCTCAGCATTTGGCAATTGCTACCTTGTATTGTTTTCTTTTTTATATGCCTCTTTGTATCTCAACATCCACACTGAAGAATTATTACACACACACATATGACAGCATCATCATTTCCTGATTCACTTGGGGATAAAGTGTGGGGAGGGAAGGGGAATGTGTCTAGAAGAATAGTGGGTTTAAGGAAAGAAGCTAGTCAAGGCATCTGCCTAAAGGAGATCTCCCCGGTCAGAAATATCTATCTACCTAGGGCCTTCCAAGTGTAATTACACACAGAATCCTAAACTACCTCAAAAACTCCTTGCTCTTGCAAAAGAGATAATGCAGGAAGCATCAAATAAGAAAGAAAATACCAAGTATGGAGTCAGAAACTGTTTCCTCTTCTCAAATCTGATCTTGGCAATAATGATGACAAATGAGCCCCATGTTCAGTTTATCCAAGGATGCAATTGGAAAAACTCTGAATTTTAAGTCAAGCCTGAGCATCTGGGTTTGAGTCCCAACCCAACACTTGCTACACATGAGATCTTCCACAAATCACTTAACATCTCTAAAACTCAATTTCTTCCTTTGTAAAATAAAAAGAAGGGTTGAAATGACTCTAAGATCTTCCCCAGATGAAAAATTTATGATCCTATAAGCCAAAATGCAGAAGATTGTTAAACTTAGTTGCTAAGTTCTGCTGGTTCTATCTCTAAAATGTCTTACTATCCATTCCTTTCCATTTATATTGCAATTCTCAGGTTAAACCTTCCTTTTGCATTTAAAAACTATTAGAATCATCTCTGTCCTAACTCTATACTTCCTGATTAATCTTTCTAAAGTATATTGATCAACTTAAAAATGCTTCAAAGCTTTCCTATTACTATTTCTCTATTACCTAGAGAATTAAACTCAAACTCTCCACCTGGCATTTGAGGTTCATACAATATGAATTTTTCCTCCTACCACTCCCCTACTTATACTTAGGGCTTTAGTCAATATGAACTGGTTAACCAATCTTATTTCCCTAAAATGGATGATGAAATATCCTTCCCTCTCCTGCTAGAAATATGAAAGAGGATCATAGGATTGGAATGCTACCACAAATGCTATGTGGTTCAGGTTCAAACATTGTGAATTAACTATTTTGCTTTTTTTCAAGGAAAGGTTCAGGTAGAGGGGAGGAGTTTTACAGGAAAACAATATCTTTAAAGACAAAAGTTCTTCATACATACTATTCTTAATTAATCTTTATTGATTTGTTTATGAAGTTATTTTAAAAAACAAATTTTAAAATGACATTCATTTCTCTTCAAACACATCCCAAGCTTTCCAATGAATATGACTTTTGAAATTGCTTTTCCTTTAACAGAATTTCCATTAGAGGCACCAATCAAACTACTATATCTTTTTAAAAGTCAAACTCAAATGTCCATCTCATTCAAAAAGACTTAATCTCTCCTAATTTTCCACATCCAAATGTAATACCTCTTTCCTCTAACCTTCCAAAATGCTTTCTTTATATTTCTGTGTCACTGATTACATCCTATTTTGTCACAGCAAGAATCCTAGACTTGGAATCAGAATACATGGAAATAGTCACTTTTTAACAGCCATTTGACCTTGGACAAATCACTTTGTAGTGGAAGCTCAGTGTAACCATCTACTAAATTGGCACAACTACATTAGTTATATATGGATAAAATCTACTAGTACTTTCTGTGCTATAGGAATAACTGAGAAAAACATTGAGTAAAACTTGAAGCCCTATATAAATGAAAATTGTTAATCTTAAAACATTTATATACTTGTCTTCTCCTCTACTAGATTGAACTTCTTGAAGGTAGAGGCTGATTCAAAATTTCATCTCTGACAGTACCTACATGACATGAAAACCTTATATATAATTAGAATTCAGTTCAGTTTTCATTGCATTTTGTAAGGTTTTTAATTTTTGTAGAGTTTAAACTTTTATGATGCAGCAGGGGCCAATCTATATTTAAAATTAAATTGGATTTTATATAGGATGATATTCAGTGTTCATTTCTAGGAGATTATTAACAACATTAATAATTTTCAAAATGTTAAAAGAAGTACTATGTTATCTTTGACATAATAGCTTGGTAGATATTCAAAGCTCTTTGGAGACAAGAAAACTTGAAACTAAAAATCCATAGGTGATTTAAATACTAATGTTTTAAACTAAAGTTTAAAAGGATTGTCTCATAACCTCTTAATTATTTCACATCCCAGTTCATATAAAGCTATCTTTTCTCATCTTTTTCTGCTTCCCCATTCAGAAAAATAGAAATCAAAATGCTGTCTATACCTCTATACATTCTAAAACTCAGATCTGTGATTTTGTTGGGATAGTGAATTTTCCATAAGAATTCTCTTTTGGGGCGGCTAGGTGGCACAGTGGATAAACCACCAGCCTTGGAGTCAGGAGTACCTGGGTTCAAATCTGGTCTCAGACACTTAATAATTACCTAGCTGTGTGGCCTTGGGCAAGCCACTTAACCCCATTTGCCTTGCAAAAAAAAAAAAAAAAAGAATTCTCTTTCCACACATGGAAAAACACTTTTGTATTTTTCTCAACTCAGTCTTAGAAAGTTGTTTGGGAAACCACTGAGAGGTAGGGTCTTGCTAGGGTCACCAACAGAGGGCATGCCAAAATTAAAACTATGAACTCAGGTCTTCCTTAACTCCAAGATTAGCTCTCTAAGAACTATGCCAGGATACCTCTCAGAGCAGAAGAATGAAAAAGAGTTTTATTCCTTTTCCCTAGTAAGATGTTGCTATATCTCAACAGATGACTTGAAAGAAAAAAATTATTTTCAACTTTCTTTTGGGGTGCTTGTCAGTATTGTGAAGATGTATAAAATCACATAATTCTGTAAGCAGATGTTTTTCATTTACAAAAAAACAACCCCCTAAAAACAACAATAACAATAAACTAAGTCTTATCTCCAATAGACTTAGCATTGTTTTCTCTAGAAGTCATGGTTTTATGTACTTGATCTGCCTTCAAAATTTAATTTTAAATATACAATTGGCATCAAGGTAGCAGAGTAGATAGAGTGCTCAGGACAACCCATATTCCTGAGTTCAAATCTGACCTCAGACACCAACTAGCTGTGTGAAAATGGGTAAGACACCTCACACTATTTGCTTCAATCTCATCTATAAAATGAGCTGGAAAGGGAATAAGCAAATCACTTTAGTATCTTAGGCAACAAAATCCCAAATGGGGTCACAAAGAGTCAGACATGTCTGAGAATGACTGAACAACAGCAACAACAATGTATGTGTTTGTGTCTGTGTGTATAAATATATCCATATATACAATTTATATGCCTCCTTTCTCCAAAAGAAAAAAAAGGTTTTTGAGCATTGCAAATAGCCTTAGTGTGAATGAACCTCACATCAGCAAAATGGAAATTGAGTTGTAGAATTTGTTCCAGATTTTGTTTAGATCTCTCTTTCTTTCTTGCAGCTCCTGGGCTTGGGATGATCTGGAAAGTTAATTACTCTCCTTTTTACTTAAAAGGTCCATTGAATCCACAATGTTTTCTGTGCTCGCCAAACAGTTTGAAAGAAGGTAGTTTCATTACTGTCACCAAGTAAATGTTTTCTCTATCTACAAAACTGAAAGTCAACAGATAAGTTTAAGCAAAAGATTCTATATTATTATTATTATATATACATATATACAATACATATATATATATATATATATATATGTCTAGCATGCAAAATTGCTATAAATGATGCCATGGGAGCTACCTCAGTATGGAACAGTAGCCTCCTTTCTTTAGGGAACTGAGCTCTGGCAATGACTCTGGGTAGGCCCTCCATACCTGTTCCCTTCTTAGGGAGGCCAGGGCCTTCCTATTGATCTGTCTGTATATTTAGGTGTGCCATAGCTACTTGCATCTTATCTTCCCCATTAGAATCTGAGCTTTTTCAAAGGCAGGTACTATTTTTGCCTTTCTTTTTTTAATGCTAGGCTTGGAATCCCAGGCATACCTGAATTCAATTGTAGCCTCAAACATTTACTAGCTGTGTGACCTTAAGCAAGTCACTTAACCCCTGTCTTCCTCAGTTTCCACAAATGCAAAATGGGAATAATAATAGCTGCCTCTTCAAGACATTGCAAAGATCAAATGAGATAACTGTAAAATGCTTAGCTCTGTTCCTCCCATAAACTAAACTCTATATAAATATTAGTTAGTAATAGTAGGAGCTGTATTAGTAGCAGTGATAGTAATAGTTGTAGTATCCTTGGTCCTTAGCACTTAATATATGAATATTGACAATGAGGCTACCACCCTATCTTTCACCAGGTTTCCTCTCACTCAACTCTCTGTAAAAGAGAGAAAAATTTCTAATTTTCCCACTATCCTGCTGTCTCTGAGAGGTGCACACAGTTTTCCCTCAGGCTTTCTGAAAAGTGGCATGAGACCCACAAAGGCCAGCAAAAGTAAAAATGAACAAATACATTATCTCTTAACCTCTTAGGAGTCAATGACTTTTTTTTTTTACTGACCCCATTTTTTACTTTTCATAAGGTCAGTAAGACCCTATGCCATCTGGACTAACACATGCTTGCAGTCTTCTAGCTAGGATAGATTCTGATTGAACACATCAATAAGCTACAAGAATATTCTTTCTTTTAAAAAATTATGGACAATGGTAATAGTAGTAGTTGTAGGTTCTGGACACTGACTCCAGAGTCAGAGGACTTGGCTTCAAATAGCATTTCTATTATTAGTAACAGGGTGGAACTTGAGAACCTCTTAGAGTCTCAGTTTCCACAACTAATACATAAGATGACCAGACAGGATGGCCTCTGAATTCCCACCTACCTAAAATCTATGATCCTATAAATTTTTTTCCTAGGGAAGGAAACTTTGGTTTGAAGAAGACCCTTGATTACCTACCATTGCTACCATGGATAGGTTTCAGGCTTCTCTGTAAGACCTGTCTTCCTGGAAAATCTTAACATCTCTGGGCCATCTTGAAATCTTATCCTTACCCTTATGCCCTGGCTAAAAAAGGTACTTTCCCATCTAGTATCCAAGGAATTAAGTCAACTGACTTCAGATGTTACAAGGAATATTTTTCCCTTTGAATAGAATAATGAAAAAGAATATTCACTCAAATTTAAAAACCTTGATTTGAATTTTGCCTCTGATGCTTAAAACTAGATGTGAGACCTTCGGAAAGATATCTAAAAATTCTAAAGTCAGTTTCCTCATCTACAAAATGAAGCAAGGGTTCTGAATCTTTTATGTATAGTAGATTCCATGATGGCAATCTGGCAAAGTTCATGAACCCCTTATCAAAACAATCTATTAAATATAAAGTTCATGTTAAATTAGAGATAATTCTGTATCCAAACCCTAGGGAATCAGCAAAGATTCTAATAGAAACAATTGGAAACAATGGTAATGATTGTAAAGTTACAGGCTATAAAATAGCATATCCCCATAAAATAAATAGCATTTCTTGCATCATCATCATAATAATAATGAAATTCAATAAGCAAAAATACAAAGGGAATTTCCATTCCCAGTAACTAAAAATGCACAAGATATCTAGGGGTCACTCTGAAGTACACAAAAACCTGATACAATTCCATTATAAAGTACCCCCTTAAAGAAATAAGAACAGCTTTAAAAGCTAGAGAACTATTTAATGTTTATGAATAGACTGTGTCAACATAATAAAAAGACAAAGCTATCAAAGTTAATTTGCACTTTTAGGGCTATACCAATCAAATTATCAAAGGGATACTTTAAAGAGCTTGATAAAATAAAACCAAAATTCCTTTGGAAAAATAAAAGATCTACATATCCAGGGAAGTTATAAAAGAAGTATGGATGAAGGGGAAATAGCACTTTCAGATCTCAACTAAAAAGAAGCAGTCATTAAAACTATCTAAAGTTGCTTTAAAAATTGAGAGATAAAACAATTGAACAGACTAAGAAAGAATTAGAAGCAATGGAACTCTATAAATCTCTATTTTATTAAAAAATAACTTCCAAGAAAACTGGAAAGCAATCTCAAAGAAATTAAGCGTGGAGCAACATCTGACACCAATGGTAGGAGACCAAAATGAAAAAAAATTCTTGCAGTTGTATATTGGCTTGTGAAACAATAAATCAACATTATCTATGTTGTATTGTATTTTTATTTATTTTGTTATCTACTTCTAGTTACATTTTAATCCAGTTCAGTACTCAAGTTTTGGTACATGATGTCAGCTGGTCTCTTCCTAACACTATATTCTATAATACATTCTAAATGAATATGTGACCCTACTAATAAAGATCAAACAGAAAAAAAAATTAGAAATGAAGATCATATATCTCTCACAGTGATAGGTAGGAAATGTATTCTTAACTAAATAATGGATAGAAAACAATTAAAAAAGACAAAAATAGATAACTTTGATAATATTAAACTGAAAAGACTCTTACAAATGAAATCAATGAATATAGGATAAATAGGAAAATGGTCAAATGAGGAGGGGCATCTTTGTATCAAATTTCTTTTATAGAGGTTTAGGAGACAAGAAACTAATATGTCTGTGTATATGTGAGTTTATGTATGTGTGTGTCTGTGTGAAAAACCAAATCATTACTCAATAGATAAATTGCCAAATAATATAAAAACCCCATACTATTAATTATATGAACCCACACTCTAAATCACTACATCAAAGCAACCTTGAGATTTCATCTCACACCCTGCAAATAAGCAAAGATGGGTAATAGTTGAGACTAGTCAACATTGAATAAATTGTGAGAAGATGGGTACACTAGTACATTGTTGATGAAGCTCTGTATCAGCACAATTATTTTGGAAAGTAATTTGGAATGATGCAAATAAAGTGATGAAAATGTCCATATTCATTCACCTAGGGATTTCATTACTGGAGTTTTCTGACTATTTCAATATATTGATTAATTATACCTATTTTTCTTCTTTTTCCTGAAATAATTTTGTTACTGGGATAACCCTCTGAAAGACGAGAGGGAATAAATGGTACAAAAGAAAAAGTAAGTAATATTTAAAAATATCAATACTTATTTTTAAATGTTTTACTAACTCATATTTATATAGTACTTTAAGGTTTGAAAAATACTTTTTACTCAATCCTATCCACATCATTTTTACAATATCAAAATTTCCTTAAATCTGAATAATGACAATAAGAGATATGCAGGTGTTTTAACTACTCAGTGATCTCTTTGAGAGTATTAATTATTAATTCCCTCTACCTTAATTGGTAGAGGGAACTGCCTCACTTTAGAAGTTCCCAATATCAATGAAGCCTCAGGTCTAGTCTTAACCCTGCCCTCCTCTTCTCCACAAAGATCTACATCAATGATAATAGGAAATTATTCTGACAAATGAAGAAATAAGTCTACATCATGCATTTTGGACTTATTCTAGAGGTTCCTGTAGTCTTGAAACATAATGTATGCATTGTATTAAGATGCCATAAATTAATATTCCAAACATTCAGCCTTGCTGGATTGGTGTGCATGTGCATCTCTCAGATAGATGATCATAATTTGTAAAAGAGCTGGGCTTCACAAGGTTTCTCCCTGTTATTTCAATCATGCCAGTGCTGAATAGCCTAGCTATGAAATATATTTTAAGCTTTAATAAAGTGAAATGATAAAGCCCCTGGGATAGAGGGGTAGGGGTGGGAAGGAAAGAATCCAGCATTTACTCCTATTTAAAATAGATCATGTTAATTTGAATTCTTACAGTGACTGAGTTAGATATGCTGATATGTCAGTATTCTTTTATTTTAGTTCCAGCATGAGAGCTGCAGAAGAATAAAGGGAACTTCCAATGCACAGAATGATTGATGCCAGAATTTACAGGCCAATCAAACTGTTTCAACAAACTCTTAATATTGCCAGTGATAACCTAGGAATTCAGTGCTTAACCAATTGACTGGAGCTGAATGCTGCTCTGATGGGTAAGAATATAGTTATTATAACATGTCACTTAACTGTTAAGAGTTGATTAATTTTTGCTCTTTCCCCCATCATCTCATCTCCTACCCCCACCCTAAGATGCCTTCTTGATTCTGGCTCCCCTCAGGAAAGAGTTCAGCTATTCAAGGGGATAGAAAGAGATATTCATACTTTAGTCACTAGTGATAATTTACTTTATCCACATGATTGTTCCTATGATGGAATTATCCCACCCCTTAAACTTTGTACTGTGTCCTTGCCTTTAACAAACCAGTTTCATGAAGGATGAATAGAAGTCAGATTCAATCAGAAGCAGAAACATAGATAGGGGGAAAATACAGTTCTGGAATTGTGTTCCTCAAAGTTCATATAAATGAGAGATGGAAAGGGAGGTGGAGAGAGAAGGAAAGGAAGAGGAAGAAAAGGGAAGGGGGGTGAGAGGAGGAGGTAGAGAAAAAAAGGAAAGTGGAAAGGAGAGAGAGAGAGAGGAGGCGGGGAGAGGGAAAGAAAATTCATTCTGCAAAATACCCTCTAAAGAAATATGTAAACCTAAAGAATTTGAAATCCGTTTCTGGGTAAATATTTGAATCTTTCTGAGGCCAAAAATAATGGATAGAAAGGCACATAACTAGAGAGAACCAAGATTTATTGAAATATTTCTTTTGCTTTAAGCTTTTTTCCCCCATTTTGTTATAGGGTACCAATAAGTATGGAAAACATGGTATAATGGAAAAATCCATGATTTTGGTGAGAAGTGACCTGGAATTATATCATGAATATGCTAGTTGCTGCCTGATGATAAGGACATTTATAAGTTCCAGGCACTCTGCTAAGCACTGTACAATTATTATCTCATTTGATCTTTAAAACAACTCTGGGATGTAGGTGGTATTATTATCCCCTTTTTATAGATGAGGAAACCCAGAGACATAGAACTTGGAAGTATTTGAAGTATCTGAATTCTGGTCTTCCTGACTTTAGGTCTAGCACTCAGGTCACTGTACCACTTAGCTGTCCAGCAAGTCACTTTCTAGACAGTTACCTTATCTGAAAAATGATACTAGATGACTTCTATGTTCATGTAGGTACAGTTAGATGGTTCAGTGAAAAAAGAGCCAGAACTAGAATGAGGAAGACCTGAATTCAAATCTTGCCTGAAATATAAATCATGTGACTCTGGACAAGTAATATAACTCTGTCTCAGTTTCCCTATCTGTCAATTGAAGAAATGATAAATCACTCTAGTATCTTTACCAAGAAAAACCCAAATGGGGTCATGAAGACTGGGACAAACTGAATGCAATTAAACAAAGTTTACATGGAGTCACAAAATCTATGGTTCTGTTACAAGAAAAGTCATTTTCTCTTTTTTTTAAGAGTTAGAGATCAGAAGCTCACAAATAAGAAAACCAGCTCTATCAAAGCATTGAGCATTTCTCTTTAATTTACAGTCTCAGAATTGCCTAGGATACCTAAGAGGTTAAGTGATTTGCTCCAGGTCAAAGAAAATATTCTGAGTTCAAACTAATACTTCCTGGTTTCAAGATAGATTTCTACACATATTGCCATGATTCTCTTTAATAGACATATCTGTACATTATTGAATATAGGCATAGTTCAAATGCACACTTCTATTATATGTTATCTCAGATACTAATTGACAAAATCTTAGAATAAAGATATTTCCTCTTTCCTGGTAATGAGGACACGAAGCTCTAATATAAGGGCAAAAGTCAGTATATAAAAGGAATACAGATACAGTAGGATTCAAGCAATAAATTTTATGGAACACTGTCATGCTGTCACAACTCAGAGCCCTTTATGGTAATACTAAAGCAAATCTATCCAGTAGAGTTAATAATTAGTTAAAATCTGTTACAAGTTAGTGATGCACAATCAAGTCATTCAAGTCTCATGATGAGATAGCAAGTTCATAACACAATTAATTATACAAATTATATATAGCTCATTGGAATTTTTTCATTTTTCTGGAGGTTCTTACTTTAATATAAATTATATAAAAATCTGTATAAATGAAAGAAAAATGTTCTTTAGGAAGCCCAGTTTCCAGTTACAAGCTTGAAATTTGTTAACAGAATTTTCAATTCTCAATTGTTTTGTATATTTGTTATACTATTTAAGTATCTGGCAGTACTATTGGTTACATTTATAGAAAGTCATATTTTTTAGTGAATGTTATTGAAAAAAGTGAAGTATAGTGGATGGAAGGTTAACCTTGGAATCAGGACTAGATAGCATCAAGATCCACTCTGACACATCTTAGCTATGTGACCCCAGGCAACTCCTTGAATTAGCCCAATCAACTCTTTAAGACTATTAGGTGAGAATCTACATGGATAGAATGAGTTTCCCAATCAGAAGTTCCTGGTACCAGGTTCAGTTCCATGCTATACCATATAAATTATGTCAAGATATAAAGTAACAAAGTGACAAACTGAGACTTAACATTCAAAGTCTAACAACTGTCTCAGTGATAAGATCTTAATGCAAATCAGTAACCAAACCTTAACTGATCTACTTATTTTCATCTGAAGGAAAGGAAAAATATCTTAGGAATTATTAAGAGGTCAAATGGTAAAGAAGAAAAGATCCCTCACTAACTCAGGAGTCAAAGGCCAGGGGTTTGAATTCTGAATGAAGCCTCCTATTTGCTAGTTGTGAGATCTTCTGAAGGCCAAGCATTTCATTCATTCCTTCCTTCATTTATTTCAATAGACCTTCATTTATTTATTATGTATATAAACAAAGGAAGGAAGGGAATGAGAAAGGGAAGAGAGGAAGAAGGAAAAGGGGGGGGAAAGGGAAGGGAAGGGTAGTGTTTGTGAACATTTGGAGTGGATTTTCTAAATTTTTGCATCTCTAACACAGAGCTAAGATTTCACATGAATACCTGTATGTAGGAGACTCAAGAGACCAGAATATGAGAGCCAGAGAGAGATAACTTCCCAAGTTAGGGTATTGTTGATATTTTTGTTTGAGGAATGGTAATTATTCTCACCTCTAACATTTAAAATCAACTGTATGAATATGAGCAAGTCAATTAACTCTGAGTCTCAATGTCTTCTAAGATCCTTTCTAACTCTAAATCTGAATCTGTGAGCCTTCAAGTAACAAAGACACTTGAACCCTTGAAAAATTGTGGGTGAAGACAAGGCAGTCCATGAACTTAACTATTGAACTTTCCTTTTATATTAGGTAATAGGAAGGCAAATACTTAGTTCAGGTTAATTCTGTGGGCAGAAGCTAGAAGAGTCCTGAGATTCAGGAGAGTTGGCAGGAGGACAAACTTGACCTGGTGCTGAGGGGGTATCTGGGGCTAAAGAGAAAGGATGTTGATGTCCCAGGAACCAAGGAAGCTGAAATAAGCAACTCTGACTTTTTATGGAAGTAGAGATTAGCATGTTAGGAAAGGGAACTGGAAATTACTATAAACTCTAGTATATGTGAATTCACATTACCTGCTAAACTGAGAAAGTGGTTATGTATAATTTACTTAAGATACTCCTTACATAGTCTGTTCTCAAGAATTTTCTCTATAATAACAGTTTAAATAGTTGAAATAGATGACTAGTTTGGTTGTACAGCAGAAAGAATGGTACAAAGAATCAAGGGAGGAGAAATGAAAGAAGGTTATCCTCTCAGAGTATATCCTCTCAGAAGTAACCTTGATTCCTTAGGTGGTAATGATAGAAAATAAAGCTTTAGAATTTCTAGCTGAGGGGCAGCTAGGTGGCACAATGGTATAGAGCACCAGCCCTGGAGTCAGGAGTACCTGAGTTCAAATATGAACTCAGACACTTAACCCCATTTGCCTTGCAAAAACATAAAAAAAATTAAAAAAAAAGAATTTCTAGTTGAGCTCCATCTTGCCATGATCTATAGTAAAATCAGCTAATAATTATTTAGTTTTAAATTTTACAAAGTAGTATAGTTTTTAAATTTCCCATAAGGAAATTGAGACATAGTGAATTGTCTGAGGTCCTATAACAAAGGTAAGAGAGTCAGAAGTTGAACATCTCTTGATTCTAAGTCCTGTCCTTTCCATAAGCACAATATTTCTCACCAACTGCCTATCATTTTTCTACCTACCTAAGAGGAAAAATAAAATAATGAATAGTCATATTTAAAGATAGTCAGTCTTGGGACAGCTAGGTGGCACAGTGGATAGAGCACCAGCCCTGGAATCAGGAGGACCTGAGTTCAAATGTGATCTGACATTTAATAATTACCTACTTGTGTAACCTTGGGCAAGTCACTCCTATTGCCTTGCCAAAAAAAAAAAGGATAGTCAATCTTAAGACCTCAGTTCAGGTTTCACCTTTAATAAATGAGTATATTATCCTGGGCTAAGTCAATTAACCTCTTGGAGCTTCAGAAAACTCTCTAAGATTATAAATAGGTGCCTTGCATTGGTAGAGGGCATTTCTTTACTAGGAGTTGCCTACACTAATAAAATCAATAATAGGTCTAGAATGATCTCTATTTCTATTTCTATGTCTCTCTACATACCTGTATCATCTATCTCCATGTCTTTTTTATTTTTGGATATTCTGAAATATTCTAAAATTAACAAAATTTTATTGTCTCAGATAGTATGGATATGTAGTTTGCTAAATATTCTGACCAAATTCTTCCCCTTCTATTTGCAAGCTGGGAGATCTTCTGAAGGTCAGACAATGTCTCAGTTACTGTGGATTTCCAATGAAGCATATGGTGAAGAAATAAAATCATGAATATAACACACTCAACATTTCACAGGTGGCTGTTTATTATGTACATACATAGAGGAAGGAAGGAAGGAAAGAAGAAAGTTAGAAGAAAGGAAAAAACCCTTCTGTAATAACATAGGTATTTTATATCCATTAGAGGTGTGCTGATAAATGCTGAGCAATCAGCTCTCTGACTGAGACTGAGAGGGGAATGTTCATGATACACTTTCTTTTTTTTTTCCCTTAGGTTTATGGGAGGCAATGGAGTTAAGTGACTTGCCCAGGACCACACAGCTAGGTAATTATTAAGTGTCTGAGGCCATATTTGAACTCAGTTACTCCTGACTCCAGGACTGATGTTCTATCCACTGCGCCACCTAACCGCCCCCATAATGTACTTTCAAATTTAATCAGCATTATTATTTTTATAGGGAAATATTGGTCAAAAGCTCAATAGTTAGGCTCATGTTCATCCTTACCCTTTCTCCATCCATCGTTTTTTCAAGGGTAAAAGTTTCTTCAGAATTCAAAAGGTCACAGACTCAGATTTAGTCCTGGAAGGGATCTTGGAAACTAATTCAACTAATCATTTTCTCTATTATCTTCTTAAGTCTGGATGCAGTCAACAATAAATCAAGCATTTGGGCAGCATTTGTTGATTTCTAGGATTTAAATGTTCTCAATGAAAAATCTAACAATTGGCTCTTATAAGCTAGTTTCATCTGGTATTAGCACATCCCCATAATGATATGTAGATTAATATATCAGTTGCTACCTGCACTGGAGTTTCCTTTTATAGACTGAATGTTGAGTTTAGAAATAAAGACACATTTTGTATATGTACTCACACATATATGTATGTCTGCATATGTATATACAATATATAAATACATATACACATATAGAAAGAGACTACAACTGCATTTGTCTCCATTAAATTAGTAGCTCATTATTTGGGGATGTAAAAGCACTACTTGGAGAAACTATGCTCCCAGATAATTGAATTTCCTTTTAGATAATACTGTTGCCCTGTGATTATATTTTTAAAACTTTAACATGTATGTATGTATGTATGTGGATATATATACATATATTCACACATATACATTCAAACACATATATAGTATATATGGATAATATGTGTATATATACATGCACACATGTAAAATATCTATTTGTCTAGATCAGCCCATGTAAACTATGCAACCGCATACATTTGAGAAATTGAAAATGAAATCTAGCAAATTCTAGAATCTTAAGGGAAAAAATTCATATGCTAGAGTAGAACATTTGTAACATTCACATTAGATTTAATTTCATACTATTTAGTATTTAGCATCAATGAAGACACAATATGTGACTTTCATAATGTTTTTTACATTTATGTCACCCTTAGGTTCCTCACTAAAATGATTTCAACTTTTAGCAAACAACAAATCAGCGAACCCTTCCTTAGGACATTGTTATGTCATTCAACAAAGGAAATCTTCCACTTTGGCTTTATTTCAAATATATAATTTGTTAGACAGGTTTCATATCTCAATTGATATTCATCATGTACATAACAAATAAACCATTGATCTTACTTATAAACCTGTGCTACCCAAGGCTTAAAACTAAATGATGATAGACCATAAATTGAACATAAGATCTAACTAAACTTTTCAATTGTGAAAGTCACTATTTAGAAACTTTAAAAGTTAGGGTTAATCAAGAAGTTAACATCAATCAAGGATGTGGTCTAACAGCAAAAAAAAAAAATGTTTTCCTGTAGGCAAGGGAAGTACTGTTCTCAGGGAGTTTACAATCTATTTCAATAGACTATGCTATACATGTGAAAAAATAAAACAGTTCATAGTCCAGTGCTACATTGTGTGATATTTATATCTGTGTATGATATATACTATTGACAAATTGTCAGCTCCTTGAAAACAGGGACTACAGCTATTCCTTCCACATCCCAACTTTCCCAATTAATACATTGTGGGTCAGCATAAGAAATTAAATGGGAATTGTTTGAGATTTTTGCAGAAGTTTCAGAGAAAACAGAAAAAAGTTTTTTCATACAGTAGTTTTACTTCATATTGACTTACACACAACCTATGACCTAATGTTTAACCCAAATTTTACAATAAGAAACTGCAAATATTCCATAAAAGAAAAAAATTCAAGTTTCTCTGATTGAAAGGAGTGTCAAAAAATTATATGAGGATTTGTCTAGATCATGGGGACACTGCATCCCTAACCTTTGTGATAACTCTATTATTGGGAGGGTATTTATAACCCCAAGTGCCTAGCACAAAGGCATTGTTTATTGAATTGATTTGAATTGTCAACAAACTAAGTTTTTTAAAAAACTTTGTTATACATTATCATCACTGTGTTCTGGAATAAAAATTATTTTTCTAACATGGTCTCTGAGTTACCAAACTTTGGATTATAAATTCATAAATTTAGAGCTGCAAACGACTCTATAGGTCTATTTCAACCTGATTTTCTAGGGCTAATCTAGATGAAAACTGGGCCCAATCTTTAAAGTATATAAAGTCAGACAGAAGAGTCAGGAGAGATAGGAGAGCTAACACTGTGTTTATTCTCATTTAAATTTGTTACTTATTTAGGGATGAAAAAGCCCTGCTTGAGGCAACTTTTTCTCCCAGACAATTGAATTTCCTTTTAAGAAATTCTGTTTTCCTGCCCCTTTTTTAAAACTTTAATTTAGCATCACCAAGGGGCATGACAGGTAAATCAGAGAGAACAACATCTAACCCAGGGCTTCCGCCTAATGCTTTTTTTCTTCTTCTGTCATCTTGTTCCACCTTGTTCAGGAATTTACAAAGATCAAATTAGATAGTGCCTGTTGCTGGACTAATGATTCCATCAAGATAATGTCCCCCCCCCCCACCTTCACCTGACCCAAATTGATATGCTGAATACACTCTCCCTTTATCCAATTTGAATATGGAGAACTCCAGGCTCAGAACTGATAAAAAGTGACATAGGTAAGTAGAAGACCCATTCTCGAAAACATGACCAAATTAATCAACTGAAAAAGTCTCTTATTTTAAATAAGAAGAGACTTTTTTTGCCAATGCATGGTGTGATACTGCTTGACCAATTGAATATTTCAGATGATATTTCTGAAATGCTTTAGACCTGGAAGACTTGAGTGATCACCTATTTCAGACCCCTCATTTCATTAATTAGCAACCCTGATGCTCTGAGAAATAAAATAACTGATCTAAAGTCACACACAACAAATGTCAAACTCAGACCTGAAACAGAATTTGGCACTCTTGCCGCCATACCACAGCATCTCCATAAGTGAACATAACTTCTGCTCAGTTTGTAATCTTCAGTCATCTGTAGTGCAAAGATAATCACTGATGTTTCCCAAGTTCTATACTTTCATAGTAAGTACCTCTATTGGTTGTACCAAGAGCCTTCTGAAAATGATTGAGTCACCACAGACCTTTATGAAAGTCAAATACTGCTTTACTGAGCTGAATCCTCATTCCGAATACGCTTTGGCTGTGCTGGAATTTCGCATTAAATTGGTCCTTTTAGGGGACCCTATTCTTCCTATTTCTCATATAGACCTATACCTAAATTCTTGCCTGGGGATGTTTTCCCCAAGATTTAGAAATGGAAGGAACTTTATAGGTCATCTACTCTAAACCCGTAATTTCACATAGGAAGAACTTGCCTGAGGTCACCCTTGAAAGTAAGTGTTAAACAAAGGTGGAAATAAAGTCCAAGTGCTTTAGACCTTGATTAGAGAGTTCTTTCTACAATACTATACCTACTCAATGTCTAAATGTTCCCTAGGGAAGGTAGCATTCAATGAGGTGAAGCTTGAAGGATCAGTGGATACTCACACTATGAATTCTTATTTTCACCTTACAAAAAAAGGTTCTTTTCCTTAGGCTTACCTGGAGTGATCATGCAAGAGTCCCAAGGTTGGATGTCATAAGCAATAGAGGCAGAATATTTTCCAAAAAGGCTTGGACTTTAGAATCTACTCATTTAATGGAACAACTGATTTATTGGTCTTTATGAGCTATAATGTAAGATAACATACTTTAGGACTTTCTTTTTAACTAAGAGAAACCACCAGAAAGACTATTATTAACAGAACAAATGTGGGATGAGTCATGTTGCTTTTTTATGGGTTTGCATTGTGTTCTGTATTAATGTATGTTAATATTTTGCATTTACAAAGTAATTTTATGCCAATATCTAGGAGAAAGGGGAGAGGGAAATACTTAAAAAATATGTCACTACCCCTGTAAGGTAGATCAGTTGAGGGTGTACATAGGGCAAGGAGACTAAAGCAAAGATTGACTATGACTTGTCCATAATTATAATGCAAATTAGATGCAATTGTAGGAAGCAAACAGCAACAAGAGTGCCCATTTCACTGTTCTATCCAACAATTTTCAAAGTTTTTTAGATAGACTAGAAGCAAAGACAATGAGGTCATTAGGCAGCGGATGGTGCAAAGGATAACATGCTGGGCCCATAGTTAGGGATACTTAAGTTCAAATGAGGCTTCTGACATTTATTAATTGTGTGAGCTGGGCAAGTCATTTAACTTTTGTGTCTCATTTTCCTCTACCATATGATGAAGATAATTGGATTTTAGTAAGGATGCAATGAGATAATATTTATTTTTTAAAAATTTTGGCATATAGCAAGTGCTATGGCAATGCTTTTTCCCTTTCCTTCCTTTTCCTATATCTCCCACAACTAAATAGTGATAGCTTTTTACCTTAAATAAAGGTGGCATTGAGTGGCAAAAAGGAAAAAAGGGAATCCTTTTATTTCGCAAATAGCCAGTGTTCTACTGACTAATAAGAACTAATCATGTAAGATGATCCATAGCCCATTTCCAAAAATATGATGAGTCTTTGCCGGGAGTTACTGAGTAATTATTTCTAAGTGAAATGGTTTGGCTTTTCCTAGCTCTGTACCAGAAATTGAGAAATGGAATCCCATATAGTACAATTACATGTACTAGTGGATGCCTAGGGTGAATGCACTGTAAGTTTCTAAACTCAATTGTTGTGCACATTTTCCTATAAGACCCCAGGTCCTCAGATTATTGTTCTTCTCTGCAATATGTTCAGACTAATTCAACAATGGTCAATTTTATTCATGTTGAATATTCTCATTGCTCCAGAAAGTAAGGTTTAGGCATGGACTAAAAGATATGGAGAGATTCAGCATATTTTCATAGCTAAAAACTTCTTATCACAGGAAAAGAAGGGTTAGTAAAATGCAACAGTCTTTAAGCATTTATTATTCATGTCTATATGGTATAATAAATAACACTTTGGTCAAACTGGTAAAAGAATCAATCCAAGGATTTGTTATTGTTGTTGTTTTTATAAATCTTCAAAAACTTCAATCTTGGCATGAAGATCAAAGTATATTTTCCCAAGAAGGAATCACACCACACATAGCTGAGTGGATGGAAAAATCTAAGAATATATCATTCAAGATACCTCTTTGATGCTAACACCAAATCAGCAAAATGCTGATATTAATGTGACTGGGATAGCAAGTGAATATTGATAAATAAACATGTCTAATATAACACATACTAAGAGTGGATAAACTCAGGAAGATCTACCTTTGACACAAAACGGTTATGTGACTGGATAGTTCATCTAGCCTCTCAATGCTATAAGCAGCTTTCTGAGACTAAAGTTGCAGAGTGTGGCAATCCACTTTAATAGACAGCCTTTCCTCACTCAGGAATTCCCTGTACCAATGAAACCACAAGTCTAGTTTTTACTATATAATATATATATATATATATATATATATATATATATATATAATTTGAATATAATATATAATTTGAATATAATATATATGAATACACATATACATATGCTTATACACATAGTAGATAGAAGTGATTGGTTTTGAAGTCATGAAGACTTCATATTTCTGACACATCCTAGTTCTTACTTATAACACATCCTTCTCAAATTAAATTATCAGTTTTCTAAGAACTGAAACCATAAATTGTAGAGAAGATGCTTCATTGGTAGAAAGGGTTGTCTCACTCAAGAGTTTTAGTCTCTATCACTTGAAAAAAATCTAACCCATTTATTTGACCAACTTGTCACTGGGGCCTAGAGGATGTTGGATGATTCGCCTAAAGTCACACAGGTAGCAAGTGGCAAAGCCAGGATTTAACACTATGTTTTCTGACACCAAAGCCAACACTCTTTCTTCTAGTCAAATAGGCAGGGAAAAAAATAGGTGCCACTTCAAAGCATTTGTTGTATGCCAACAACTACCTGTCTCTGGACTTCACTTCCTTCCTCTAAACCCAGTCTACACACTTTCCTATATGATTTTTCTTCATTCATTTTATGTAAGCTCTTTGAAGATAATTGCTTCTTGTATGTCTAACATTTAGCACAGTGACTGGCACATTGTAAAGTTTAAAAAGTACTCTATTTAACATCTCCTATATATTGACATATTTTTAAAAAGTCTCAATTAGTACAAATAATAAATCTCCCCAAAGTGGTCATGCATTATTCAAATTTGCACTACATATTTCCATTGGGTTAGAAGTAATTACCATATTTTATATAATTATAACTTTTACAAGGAGGAATTGAAATACATGGAACCACTTCAGGGGATTCATTATTCAAAGTAATCAGGACTTAGATATACTCACAATAATAGCATTCTAGAATACAGGGAGAAATGTGGAACACCTTACAACAATGGAAGAAAACATTAAATTAGAGGTAAATACAAAACATTATAGAACACAAACCATTTAAAAGTCATGTTGTGATACATTACTCTAATTTCAGGTATATGCAAGGTTTTCTTCTAAGTTCTAGATTCTTTTCCTTCTTCAGTTTTTGAGCCAAACATTTCCTGGAGGGCATACTTGTGGAGTTAGTGAAACTACCAGTAAAACTATCATTACATCAAAATAAAACTGCAAATATGGTGCAAATAATTGACAAAGTATGTGCAAAATCATTGTGGTGTAGTGGATTAAAGGCAGACCTTGGAATTGGGAAGACCTGGATCAAAGCTTACATCTCTGATGCTTTCTGATTATTATTCCTTCTTCTCATCTGCCACCTCTTTCCTGAGATCCCCAACTCCTCCCTGGTGACTCCTCCCTGGTGACTCCTCAAAACCACTACATTTAGAAGATTCTTAGTCATATCTCACTTCACTGACTCTGATCCTTTCCTCAGACTTCTTCTTACTTTCTTCCTTCCCAAGCACTTACCAGTGGCCTAGTATTCCCTAGGGAGTACCATCCTCTATCATTTCCAACTTACCTTGTCTTCTATTAGAATGTAGTATCTCTGAGTTTCTCTTGAGATTTGCCTATATTTGCATACAATGCTTAGCACAATGCTATGCATATAGCAGTAAACATAATATACATATAATAAGCACTTAATAAATTATCAATCTGTCACACTACTAAGCAAATCAATTGAACTCTTTATGACCCAAGAGATTCTCTAAGGCTAAACTACAGTCTAATTGAAGATATATTATCACTGAAGGAAGTTTTTCCACTAGGGGTTCCCCACAAGGTTAAAATCACAAATGTGTACTAAGACTTTGATGATGATGATGATGATGATGATGATGATGATGATGATGATGATGACAATGGAATAAAAGGAGGAAAAAGATGTACAAGAACAAGAAGAGCAAGAAGAAGAAAAAGAAGAAAAGGAAGAGAGGAAGAGGAGGAAGAGGAGGAGACAGTAGGATAGAAGAAAGTTTTAGATTTTTTTCTTTTGGAAGTCATTCAGTAAGTTGGTTCATTCTGCTGACCTTTTCTTTCTCTCTTTTGTATTCTTTACTCTAAGGGATTGTTTTCTGGGAAGGAAGAACACTTTAAGAAATATAAGTGATACGTAAAAAAAGAAAAGTTATATAAGAGTCACAATATGGCACAATTAGAATGAACCCACTTATCATTGGGAAATCTAGTTTTTTAATCAGTTACCCTATCAGTTTGTACACTCTCCACATTGACTTGTATTTTTTTAAAAAAGCCTGGCACTGGTCTTACTGGATCAACCAGCAAAGCTTCCTAATCTCAAGCCAAAAATACTTCACAATTAATTTGAATTACCTGTATCTAAGCATCTCAGATAAATTGAATAAACTCTAAGTTATCTGACATTCTATTAAACTGGCATTTCCAAAAGAGATGAATACTAATTCAAGTAGTAGTTCACAAACATATTATCAAACAGATTATAGGATTTTTTTTTAAAGAAGATGCCAGGGTAAGCCTAGATAAAATAGTAGAAAGCACTGAAACTGGAATTAAAATTTAGTATCAGACACTTACTAACTGTGCCACCTGAAAAAGTTCACTTAATTGTTTCTCCTGTTTTCTCATTTGCAAAATGGACAACAATAGTACCCACCTCCCCTCTAAAGTGCTCTGCAAATTGAAAATATTATTTATAGGTATTAAATAGTGAAAATATTGATGAAATGGTGAATGTTTGATAATAAATCATTCAAATCTATGTTCTGCTTTCTTTCTCCTTCTTTCTCCATTTTTAAAAACTTTTGTGCAAAGAAAAAACCATTCAGGGAATTGGACCATATAATAGCTTTAATTAACCATTCTTCAACAATGGCCAAGCCATAAAAATATGTAAAATGAAAGAGATTGGTTCAGTTAGCACAAATCTAATTATATGAACAGTAAAAATAATTCAGAATACCTAGTCTACTAATCATCAATCAGCATCCTCTAGGCCTCAGGTGTTAGGGTGATCAATAGTTATGATCATTATTATTACTTGTTGTTGCTATTCAGTCATTTTTGTTTGTATCCGTGACATCATTTGTGACTTTCTTAGCAAAAATACTAAATGTTTTGCGATTTCCTTCTTCAGCTCATTTATAATGAAGAAAACTGAGACAAACAAGCTTACACAGCTAGTAAATATCTGAAGTTGGAGTCTTCTTGATTCCAAGACCAGTGCTCTATTTCACTGTGCCATGTAGCTACCTTCTATTATTATTATTATTATTATTATTATTATTATTATTATTATTATTATCATCATCATCATCATCATCATTTTCTAGGTAACATTCTAATCAGAGATTAAAGATGACCATGCTACGATCATCACCCTTAATATAAGCTCTTAAAGTATCAGATGATTCAAAGTTCAGCAGATTTAAATTTTGTTTTTAGTACATTTGACTTTAAATTCTTTGAAAAACCGTGTATGTGTTTTACTTACATGATTATTAAAATGTATGTATGTTTATACAAGAGAATAACTTCAAATATTAAAGAATAAATTTATAATTAAACAAAAACTAGTTCGCAATTAATTCTGATCCCCCCGCCACTATGGACACACACTAATGTTAATTCATATACTATCTTTACATATTGTTTTCATTTTCCTTTTATCTTTGTAATTTCAGAAAAACTTTAATCATCAAATCTTGACTATTATCATGAGGGACAGAGCCAAGATGGCGACAAGAGCTGATCCTGTCTTGGGCACTCTCTCATAAAACTTCTAAACTAAGGACTCTAAATTTTTGAGAGACAGAATCCACAGAGGAACCCAGTGAGGCATTTATCCTACTGAAGATAAACTGGAAAAGAGCAGAAAGGCTCTCTCCCCAGGGTTGGAGGGGTGGTCCGCCAGAGCAAAAGAACTTTACCTCCCAGAGGCAGCCCCAGGGCACTGGGAGCTGCAGCTCACAGCAGCAGTGGAGTTTCCCGATCTAAACCCCAGGGAACACCAGGCACAAATTGGGGGAACAGCAGGGGGGATCTCTGCCAGAGCAAGCATATGAAGCCCAGCCCTCAGGGCACACAGGAAGCAGCAAGCAGCTTGGCCAAGGCAGTTCCGATCCAGGAAAAAGAAGCAGGCAAAGCCTGTAAGCAGGAGCCCCCTGAGCTCTGTCCTTGGCCCCTGGAACAGGAATCTGGGGTTCTGACCACATTCAGATCCTGATCCCAGTCTAGGCCCCCCCATAGAACAGCAGGCCCCCCCATAGAACAGCAGGCCCCCCCACCTCAGCCCTGTGGCAGAGGGGGCTGCATATGGTCATTCACAGACCAGAAGGGAGGACAGAGCCTCACACACTGAGACCCTTGTGGGAGTGTCCCAAAATCTCAGGAAGCACCCCCAAAACAGGCTAAGGCTGGGAAAATGAGCAAGCAGAGAAACAAGAGGAACACCATTGAGAAATATTTTGCCTGTGAGCCCAATAAGGGTCAAAACACTCAGCCTGATGATGAGGAAGCACAAGCTCCTGCATCTAAAGACTCCAAGAAAAAACAGAAATTGGGCTCAGACTATGACAGAGCTCAGAAAAGACTCTGAAAATCAAATGAGGGAGTTGGAAGAAAAACTGGGAAAAGAAAGGAGAGATATGCAGGAAAAACATGAAAATGAAGTCAGCAGCTTAGTCAAGGAAATCCAAAAAAATGCTGAGGAAAACAGCATGCTAAAAACCAGCTTAGGTCAAATGGATAAAATAGTTCAAAAAGTTATTGAGGAGAAGAATGCTTTAAAAAGCAAAATTGGCCAGATGGAAAAAGAGATAAGAAAACTCTTTGAGGAGAACAAATCCTTCAGACAAAGAATAGAATTCAGGGAGATTGAAGAATTTACCAGAAATCAGGAATCAATACTTCAAAACCAAAAAAATGAAAAACTAGAAGAAAATGTGAAATATCTCATTGAAAAAACAACTGATATGGAAAACAGACTTAGGAAAGATAATTTGAAAATTATTGTAATACCTGATAGTCATGATCAGGAAAAGAGCCTTGACATCATTTTCAAAGAATTACTACAGTAAAATTGCCCTGATATCCTAAAAGCAGAGGGAAAAATAGAAAAGGAGAAAATGCACAGATCCCCCCAAGAAAGAGATCCCAAAAAACCAACCCCCCAAGAATATTATAGCCAAGTTACAGAACTCCCAAGTCAAAGAGAAAATATTACAAGCATCCAGAAGGACACAATTCAAATACCGTGGAGTTGCAATCAGCATCTCACAGCACTTAGCAGCAACTACATTGGAAGCTCATAGGGCTTGGAATATAATATACCAGAAGGCAAAAGAGCTTAGAATGCAACCAAGAATCAACTACCCAGTAAAACAGAATGTCCTCTTCCAGGGCAAAAGATGGACTTTCAATGAACCAGGGGAATTTCAAATGTTCTTGTTGGAATGGCCAGAGCTGAACAGAAGGTTTGATCTTCAAATACAGGACTCAGATGAAGCATAGAGATTGGAGGAGAAAGGGAAAATGTGAGGGACTTGATGATGAACTGCATGTATTCCTGTAAAGAAAAATGACACTGATAATACTCATATGAACCTTCTCAGTTAATAGAGCAGGTAGGAGATTTTATAGATGAAGCACAGGAGAAAGCTGAAATTGAAGATAAAATATGGTATAAAAATGGAGTCAATAGAAAAAAAGGGAAATGTAATGGGAGAAAGAAAAAGGAGAGGGGGAATAGTCCAAGATATTTCACATAATAAGATTTTTCTTTATTACAATGAGCTATTGCAATGATATGGAAAGGGGGAAGGCAAGGGTGAATGAGGGAATCTTTGCTCTCATCAGAGGTGGCTAGGAGAGGAAACAGCATATATACTCAATGGGGTATAGACATCTGGAGTAAGAAGGGGGGGGCAGAGGGAAGGGGTGGGGATGTGAATAAAGGAAGAGAGGATGGACCATGGGGGGAGAGTGGTCAGATATAACACATTTTCTTTTTTTTACTTCTTGCAAGAGGCTGGGATTGAATGACCTGTCCAGGACCATAGGGCCAGGTGGATGCTGGGCCTAAGGGGTGGTATGGGGGCTCGGGGCCTCTTGGGCCCAGAGCCAGGGATCTGTCTGCTGTGCCACTTAGCTACCCTACAGTAGAGTCAGAGTGAAAGGAGAGAGAAAATATAATACATGAAAGTGGAGAAATATGAAAGGAGGGAGTTGCGATCAGCAATGGCAACAGTGGAAAAATATGGAAGTAACTTTTGTGATGGACTTATAACGAATGTACTCCACCTGCGACACAGTTGGTGGTGCTGGAACACAGACTGAAGCACATTTTTTTATTATTATTATTTTTGGGGGGTGCAGGGCAAATGGAGCTGGGTGGCCTGCCTGGGGCCGCATAGCAAAGTGATCGTTGGGTGTCTGAAGCTGGATTCAGACCCAGGTGCTCCTGGCTCAAGGGCCAGTGCTCTGTCCACCACCCAGCCGCCCCTACTATTATTACTATTTTATTTTATTTTAGGTCTTTTTTCTTCTTTTTTTGGTTTATGCAGGGCAGTGGGGTTGGGGTGGCTTGCATGTCACACAGCTGGGTGATTGTTGGGTGTATGGGGCTGGATATGGGCCCGGGTGCTCCTGGCTCCAGGGCTGGTGCTCTGTCCACTGCACCACCTGGCCATACCTGCAATTATTACTATTATTTTTTTAATTTTAATTTTAATTTTTTTTCTCTCGCCTTTATTGCTCAAATAAGTATATATTTGGGGGGGGGGGGAGGTACTTTGTTTACTCTTAAACAAGAATATTTTATTAATGTATAAAAAATTGTTTGTACAAAATGAGAATAAATAAATATTAAATTACAAAAAATCATCAGATCTTCCAGTGGGAAAGAGTCCCAAGGGGGTCTCCTGACAAAACTTCCCTCAATAGCTGTGAATGGAAATCTGATGAAGCAATTCATACCCTCAGAATTCCCCATGTCTCAGTCTACTTTCTACATCTCCCCACTAATGAATATAAGAGGTGGAGGAATCAAAACTAGTTCATCAGGAAATGGTTGGAGACCTCTGGTTTTCTGATAGATCTCAATTTCAGAATGATTATCATTAATTTTTCTAAATATTTTTGAGAAAGCCAGCCAATGGCACACAAATCTGGTATCAATTAAATCTACTAGTCATATTCAGAGCTAAAATTTTTGCCAAGGCTAACTATATTAAGCTATAGAAACTATAGTAAGCTAAGTAAAACTGGAGTAAACTTTTTCCAATATTAGGAGATGAATGTAATTATCAATTCGTCAGTCAGTCAGAAAGTATATACTAAGCAACTAGAATACCAGACACTGTGGTAAGTATAGAAGATACAAACACCAAGGAGGATGCATTCTGATCAAGAATGCAACCTGTATATACATGCATATACACATGCACACACACACACACATACACACATATATATACACACATATATACATATACACATACTTACATATATAAATACATAAATAAACAAGATATGAACAAAGAATCTTAACTTGGAAGAAAAGTCAGATTGGAGGACAAGCAAAGGTAACCTGCAAAAGGTGGCACTTGAGCTCATTCAAGGAATGGGGGCATAGCTGGGTCCAAAAATAGAATTTTAAGTGTGATAATTGACAAGTAGAACAGTAGGGTTAAAATGGAGTAAAATGATGTGTAAAAAGACTAGAATGGGGGCAGCTGGGTGGCGCAGTGGATAAAGCACCAGCCTGGAGTCAGGAGTAGCTGGGTTCAAATCCAGTCTCAGACACTTAATAATTGCCTAGCTGTGTGGCCTTGGGCAAGCCACTTAACCCTATTTGCCTTGCAAAAACCTAACAACAACAACAACAACAAAAAGACTAGAATGGGAAGAAAGGTCCAGGCTGTAAAGAATTTTGTATCAATCAAGAATTTATGTTTCATTCTTGATAGAGAGCCACTGAAATTTGTTGGTGATATGGTCAAATATGTAATTTAGGAAAATCAATCCTATAGCTATATAGAAGATGAGTTACAAAGGGAAGAGATTGAAGGATTTCAAAATTATCATCAGATTAAACTTTTGAAAGTTTCCTATCAATGGAACCACAAGCCACCTACTTTTCATACTTGTCATTTGTTCATTCAGCATATATTTACTGAGCACCTTTGATGTTTGAGGCCCTAAATAAGGTCTCAAATAATATAGAAAAAGAAAACTTATTCAATATTTTCAAGAAGTTTAAAATCTGGAAGGGAAATGATGCATGCACACAAATAACCATAGTATTAAGTAGAAGAAATGACCCCCTCCACCAGTATTCATATAGGTTGAGTTGGTTTCATAATTACAAAAAAAGTTGCAAGCCTATTATTAGTAGACTATGTATTCTGAATTATTTTTACCATTCATTCAATTAGATTTGTGCTAATTGAACTAATCTCTTTCACTTTATATATTTTTATGGCTTGACCATTGGTGAGGAATGTTTAATTATAATTATTATATGGTTCAGGTCCATGGATGGTTTTTCCTTTGCAAAAACTTTTTTTTAATGGAGAAAGAAGGAGAAAGTAAGCAGAACTTAAGTTTGAAGGCTTATTATCAAACATTCATCTTCTTATTAATTTATTAATCTTTGTGCTTACCAATATTTTCCAGTATTTAATACCTACATATATGCTAGGATAAAAGATGCTTGGGATAGTAAATCAACTTCTCACCATCTCAATACCCATTAATTCAGCCATGTCTATAGCAGTCTTTTCCATCTGTAACCATATGAACATTATTAAATGAATATGCACTATTCATTTTGTCTTTCTTCTCTTAGGAAAATGACATCTCAATTGTACCCCAGGGTTAAAATAAAATTGTTGGTGGGGAGTAAGGAAATTCTATATATCTCCAAATATCAAAGACTTCAAACTAAAATGTTACTACGCTTAAGAAACTCTTTTAAATTTAACCCATGAACTGACCAAATAGTTATAATTAAAATGCTATCTCAAAGGTATTTGATATTAAATTCAAATAGCAATTCAAAGTTCATCATGATTAAGTCCCATCCCCAAGAAAAAATATTATAGCTATTCCTTGTTATAAGTTGATTTACCAGGAAGAACTATTTATAAAACTATACCTTTACATATTATTTTTTCTTTCTAGTTCTAGCGAAGTCAAAGGCATCTTTCTAGGATTCAGATTAACAGTTTCAGCATCATCCTTAATACTTCTATTTCCTTTACATATTCTCCATGTCCAACCAACTGTCAAGTGTACTATATTCTACCTCCATAATATATCTCTCATTTGTTCTCTTCTCTCTTAATACCATGGGTTACAAACCTGGTTTAGAGCCTTCATTAACTTTCCCTTGAACTATTGCTCTATATTTTTAATTGGCCTCCTGACTTTAATTTTTTCCCCTCTCCAGTCAACCATTAACATAGATTTCAAAGAAATAAAAAGTGTGACTCATGTTACTTCTCTGCTCAAGAAACTCCAATGATTCCTTATTACCTTTTGAATCAAATACAAATTCTTCTGTTTTCAATTTAAATAACTCATAATCTAAATTACCCTTACATTATATCCCTTACCATATTCTACTTTCTAGTGTAGTTAATTTATTTTCTCTTCACAACATAAATCACTCCATCTTCCACCTCTGCTTTTGTGACATACCTAGAATGTACTTCTTCCTTATCTGATCCCCCCAAGTTATTTGTGGTCACATACATAGCCTAGAATTACTATTTATTTTTGTATTGAATTCCACGTTTACATTTTGTTTCCTCCTAATAGAATGTAAGAATCTTGAAGAGCGACTGTTCCATTTCTAACTTTATTTCCCCAACAGAATGCTTAATTCTGTTGATTCAGTCATGTCTGACTTTGTGATGCCAGGTGAGGTTTTCTTAACAAATATATTAAAGTGGTTTAGGAAACTAAGGTAAACAGGATTAAGTGACTTGCCCAGATTTACACAGTCAGTGTCTGAGGCCAGATTTGAACTTAGGAAGGAAGATAAGTCATTCTGACTCCAAGCCTGGCATTCTGTGTACTAATACAAAGAAGGTACTTAATGAGTACTGTTGAAAAAATTGAATGGATGAATTCTTACATGGATTAAACAGTTTCAACCAAGTATCTTGGGGACGGAGAATCAAATAGTTTGAAAAATAACATTAACTTCTTGGAAAGACTGATGATTTTATCCTTGTGCTACTACTTCTACCAATTCCTCCCTATTTCTTGAGTTTTCAGCATATAACAGGTAAGAAGTTAATTCCTAAGACTTCTTGTTTGAAGCTTTTCTATCTTGATAGGTTATATACTCTTTTGGAATAGCCTTAGAGAACCAAGAGACACATTCAGGTCATAATAAGGCATCATATTAAGGTTTTGGTGAAGAACCATTACAGGATAAATATTTGCTCAATTTAAAACCTCCAGTAGCAGCTAGGTGGCACAGTGGATAGAGCAGCACCACTGGAGTCAGGAGGGAGTTCAATTCTGATCTCAGACTCTTAATACTTACCTAGCTGTGTGACCCTAGGCAAGTCACTGAACCCCATTCACTGCCTTTCCAAAAAACAAAAACAAAAAAGAAATTAAAAAAATAAAGGCTCCAGCTAAAATGGCATCTTTTTCCTGGGTAGGCTTTGACCCTGCCCCCCCCCCAGCCACTCCCCATCTCCAGTAAAACAGATTCCAAGGTTGGTTTTCCTACTTCTTCCTTCTAACTATGCATCCTTGCTTTCCTTTCTCCATATCAAAGCAATGTATGATTCTGCTCACCTTCAGCTTTTCTACACCTTCTAAAGACCCCTGCTTAGTCTTGTTCCCACTAAAGTTTCATCTGATACCACTGCTTATCTACTGCAGAAAGAAAACTCAGAAGCTCTTCCATCCAAACCCTTTCTTTTACAGATGAGGAAAATGAGACTAGTAGCTGTTAAGTGATTTGTAGTCCAAGGTATGGATACAGGAACTATCCGATACAGGTAGTAGCTATCAGAGAGAGGATTTAAAACTGAGAAGATTGCCTCCAATGTCAGTGCTTGATCCTCTGAACTACGAGAGTAGTATTTTTTTTACCCACTTTAATTCAAATTTGGAATCAAGAATTATAAACTGATAAAGGAAAAAAAAGCATAGCTATTTCTCATGAGGAATCTGTCCATGATAAAGTCTCAATGTTTGTGTACAATTTGTCACAGGTTCAGTCTAAACAAACATTGATGATTCCTCTTGAGAGGCAAAATATACAAATTAAGCTTCCCCCCCTTCCCCCCCTCCAACTCTTTCTTTCTGCTGGCCTGTAACTGGTTAGCTCAGTCTGTTGGAGTATTCTGCTAATGAGGTCAAAGTCCCTGGAGTTCTCTGGTTTTGGCAGTCTAATGAATGCCTGCACTCACACTCACCAAAGGAATCTTCCAGGAGTGAACTGTCCTTTTTCCTGAGGGGCAACAGATTCTATAGGTGACAAAGACTTATCAGGTAATGTAAGAGTGTGACCACGAACAAACAAATAAGTGAAACTCGCTAGGGCCTCAGTTTCTCCATCTGTAAAATGTAGGGTTTTTAGAACATCTTTGAGTTCTCTTCCAGCTTGAGATCTGTGATCCCGTGATCCTACAATACTATGAGGTAATGGGAGGTGTCAGCAACTAACCAAGGTGATGTTGTTAGTCCCTCTTTTAGAATCTAAAGGAATGAAGGCCTTCAAATGCAAATATTCCACTAAAAATACAAATTGTAATCTTCATAATGAGAAGAAAACACAGATATTCTTCTCTTTTTCTTTTGAGAATGTTAAGCTTTTTGTATCATCTCTGATTTTTATTTTGACTTGCATAGTCTACCTTTCTTCAAGTCCAATTCTTAGTGAACAACCCTATCCTATTACTGCATGTCTCTTCTGTTATACAATTTTCCAAAGTGAAAAAACAAGCAAAAAAACAAATCCGAGCCCTAATATAAGCCAAGTCTTGCTTCCCAAAAAGTCAAATATATATACTCTAGTGTTAGGTCTCACTTCCTACAGATACTTTGGAAAAGGTTTACCAAAGCTGTGACTTCTCCCAATTTGTGCTGGGTCAACCTATACCTTTAAGAGTTCACTGGGAAAAGACCATGAATACTTCCAAAAGAGCTCAAGTACAACTTCAGAAACAGCAAAAACAGACAAGTGCATGCACCCGTGTGCACAGGCACACGCGCGCACACACACACACACACACACACACACAAAGAGCCTGGGTCCTAAAGGAAGAGCAATGATTCTAGGTGTTTCAACATGGTAAAGAAGATTCAAAACAAAAAAAGTATTAAAGAAGAGAAAGACAAGTCCTTGTCCTTCATTGACCAAGAGGAAATGACTTATTGGCATGTCTTTATTTTTTCCTTGTGGGTTCATGGATCAGAGCAAATATGAGGCAAAATTTACCAATGGAACCTATATCCTGGTCTTAACTAGCTCCCCCCAAAGAATTATTGATGTCTTATTTCAATCTTATATACTAATAAAAGTAGCTGAAATTGTTAAAAAGTTAATAATAGCAACTCATTTATAATAAACATTTTGAGGTTTGCAAAGTGATCTACATATATTATCAATGAAAGTAATTTTCTTTTGCTAAAGTTATTTTATATCTGCAACTTAATTACTTGGCTTATAGTGAACAACTAACTCTTGACTTGAGTGAGACAAATAAGTATTAAAAAAAGGCTAAGGTCATGTTTTTAATGGGATATCTCAACTAAATGAAAGCAAATGAAGGATGACTAAGTAGTACATTTGGCCCTGCCAAAGCAATGACACTGCATGTGTGAATTGATTTTACTACCCCCAGGACTACTAAGATAGTGTTACACTCCTTTGATCTGTTGAGGAAATGATTTACACTGTAAGTGAGCAGAATTTTTTCCAATTCCTATTGCATCAGTTCCAGGGGGTCCCATCCATAACCTCAAAGGCTCTGAACTTTGTAATTAGTGCCAT
The DNA here is from genome assembly GCF_037893015.1 of Macrotis lagotis. NCBI lineage: Eukaryota > Metazoa > Chordata > Mammalia > Peramelemorphia > Peramelidae > Macrotis > Macrotis lagotis. The sequence goes on from NC_133666.1 coordinate 146,942,790, forward strand.
CAAAGCTACTGGAAATAATGTTTTGGAGAAAATGGTCATGGTGTTAGTTACCCTCTACTAAACAATTCTTTGTTTTAAAGAGAAGTATTTGAAAAACCCCGATCATAGCATAGAACTTCATTTTAAGGCTCCTCATAAAGGCCAGGAAAGTCAGTTTGAAATGGCAGTGTACATATATTTGAGAAAGTAGGATTTGGTGACTTCTTCCACTTGCTGTGCCAGGATACGGCAGAACTCCAGTCCTGTCTAAGTAACTGTCTGTGACTGGATCCAGCAGGCCCCAGGTGTTTCCTCAGCTTGCTATTCTTGAGGCTGCTTGGATCCAAATATTTTCTCACTCCCTTTGGATCTAGAAAGGATCCAGGTGCTTTTGAACTAAACATCTGTAGAATTAGAGCAAGCCAGGTGTTTCCTTACAGGTTGAGCAAGGATGGAGCAATGTGTGCTCAAGATGAATCAGGATTCAAGGTAACCTAGTATATGATGTGCCTTTGGAAAGATAAATCTATACTGGATAATGAAACAACTAAGTTCAATGTTAATCTCCACTGGTTTGTCATTAGCAGTTGTTCTGTGAGTGCATCTGAAGACACTCTTTTAAGAGTGAATTTCGAGAAAAAGATTTACCAGAGTTTCAAGCAAGCCTCTAAATGAATACTCACTCCCTCCCTCCCTCCCTCCCTCCCTCCCTTCCTTCCTTCCTTCCTTCCTTCCTTCCTTCCTTCCTTCCTTCCTTCCTTCCTTCCTTCCTTCCTTCCTTCCTTCCCAAATTCTACACTTCCTCTGTTTCTCCAGAGGACCTGCTCCACTGGGGGACTTTTCAAGAGCCTGGAGGCTGCTGCTGCTGCTGCTGCGGCTGCGGCTGCGGCTTCCGCTGCCTCTGCTGCAGTCTGGTCAGTGCAAGTAGGACAGTGCCGAGCACAGGCGAGCTGGGATACAAAGAGCGTGACCTCTCTGCGCCGCCTCCTCCTCTGGCCTCGGTTAAGGATGGGAGCCAAACTAGGTTTGGATTGAAACTCCCTCCCTTTCCCTCCCTTCTTCCCCGCCACCCTGGCAGGGTCTGCGGCCGTGGCAGCAGCATTGCTCGCAGCAGCAGTCTCAGCCCGCCGGCCAGCCAGCCAACCCGAAACCCCACGGGTTTATTTTTTATTTTTTATTTTTTATTTTTTATTTTTTTTTTTGTCCAATGCCAACCGTAACCGACCTCCTCCAATCTCGTTGTTCGGTCACAAGTGGCTTTGTGAAATAGCAGCCCCAGGTTCCTATTCCCTGGAAATAGCATAAACGGCTTACGGATGTGCAACCCTGGAGACTTTCTAAGAAACCCTGTGTTCTGGGGATCTCTTTATCAAGGCAGCAGCAGCAGTATCCTTTCACCCCTCAGATCCGGCGTCCCCCCACCTCCCATAGTCCCCAAGGCCAAGCCACAAGAACACTCTGACTGTAGGAGTGGGGAGTCCCAGAGCGAGAGGCCTGGGGCGGGGGGAGTTCCCATTCCTCTTGGAATTTTCTCCCACCTCCACCCGCCTTCAGCTCCGGTAGATCCCGTACGTGTCTGGGGAGACGCGTTTCCCCAGCTCCTCCCAATTCATTCGGTTTCTTGGGGGGGGGGGAGGTTGTAGTTTGTTTTGTTTTGGTTTAGTTTTGATTGTTGTTGATTCAAAGGTTGGGATGAAGGAGTGAGGAACAAAAATAAGAAAACTAAAGAGATGGATCAAGATTAATTATCCCTGAGTTACCTGGGGAGGGCTTGGGAGCTGGGGAAAAGGGGAACACGTAAATTTCACGTAATGCAGGACTTTAGCTAAGCTGTCTTGTTCTGCTTCCTATCAGTCATCCCTACAGAATCACCTAATTTTATCTATATTTTTAAATGACTGGACAGGTTGGGGGGGGGGGGAGACGAAGGAGGAGAAGAGATTAAGGGGGTGTAATCTGCATCTGTGAATGGTATAATTATTATTTAAAAATAAAATAAATCCCCTATGAATATGATTGAGATTGAGCAATATCTTTTTACCTGATGCACTCTGAACTCAGTCCGCCCTCCCCTAACCCGCACCGGGTAGCCCCAACACAAGACATAAAACCTTCCCAGACCAGACCTCGCTGGCAGTTCTTCAGGGAGAAGTTTCCAGCCTCCACCCTCATTACCACCCCTACATCTAGACCCTCCGTTCACTTCCACCCCTCCAGGGAGCAAGACAGAAGAGGAGAGATTCTTCCAAAATATGCCACAGGGCTTGCACCAAGGGAAAGTCCTCTTCCAGCACACACCCCTCCCGGCCCCGTCTTCACTCCCCACTCCAAATGTCCTTCTCTTCTGCGCTCCACTGTGTGCAATCTCCAGACTCGGAAACTTCTTTCTCATCTCTAAGTCGGTGCTACCTAATTTACCCTCTTCCCTGTCTGAGCCAACAAACGCTTTATTTCTAGACACTCCCCTTTCAATAAGATCCAATTATTCACACACACACACACACACACACACACACACAGACACACACACACAGGAGGAGGAATGTTCAAGAGGACTAGAGTTGAAGGAAAGCACCACCCTCTCCCTAACTGCTCCGAACCACTTGCAAACAATCTCGAGAATTTTGTGTAGTGTGTGGCATGCGTACGGATTGTGTGCGTGTCCCAGGATCGCACGGGGAGGGGGGGGTGTGAGGGGACGACCCGGGAAGGCAAGCAGCAGCACATCTGGAGGTAGGGGAAGTGGAAGGCTAGGGGGCGGGGAAGTGAGCCGCTAGCTTAGCTTGTTCCCCGGGTCCGCTGCCAGAGTTATCTCCACTGCTGAGGCTACAGCGGGAGGCGGGATGGGAAAGTTTCAAAGAGTCCGGGGTGAGGAAGGGGAAAGAGGGAGATAACAAAAGGGATGGGGGGGGCGAGGAATGTTGCGGGTTACCTGTCCAATATTGATGAATCCGTATTTGCTAGCTATCCTGTTGGCCTCTGGGAATCCCCCGGCGATCTTTACAGCCCAGTGGTTAGTGTACACGCGCGTCCTACACACGGGCAGCAGGCAGCCCAAAAGGAGGGCCAACACACAGAGCAGGTCCAGTCGCCCCAGGCAGCAGCGACTCCTCCAGCCCATCGTCCTTCCTCTTCCTCGAGAAACCACACCAATCAACGCAACTTCTTCCCTTCAAAGCTCCCTTCCCCTAAGCTCTAGCGGCTCCTTAATGTTCACCTCTTCCAGGCAGACGATCCCCAGCCGCAGCAAGAAACCCTTCCAAATTTAGGTGGAAGAAACTAGAAATAGCTTGGAATATTGCATTGGACCTTGTGCTGGTTTTTTAGACCATTTCTGATTGTTAAGGTGAATTAGCCTGTCCTCTCCTCTTCAGATGAAGTGAGCGGATAGGGGCTGCTCTCCCAGTTTTTTAAGATTCGTTAGATTTTCTCTTTACAGATGAGTGTTTTGAGTTTGTCTTTCTTCTTCACAGCAGTTCTTTACCTCCTCCACACTCCTCTTCTTTGCCCCCCCCCACTTGATTCTCTTCCCTCTTCTTCCTTCTTTTTCCCTAAGGCCCAGAGAGCAGCAGCGGCAGCAAGCAGCAAGCAGCAGCAGAAACAGCAGCAGCAGCAGCAGCAGCAGCAGCAGCAGCAGCACAGCAGCAGCAGCAGCAGCAGCACAGCAGCAGCAGCAGCAACAGCAGCAGCAGCAGCAGCAGCAGCAGCAGCAGCAGCAGCAGCAGCAGCAGCAGCAGCAGCAGCAGCAGGCAGTGTGAGTGTTGGCAGCTGAGCGCCTCTTCGGCTCGTCAGACTCAGAAACCTCCCTCCCTCCCTCCCTCTCTCTCTCTCTCTCTCTCTCTCTCTCTCTCTCTCTCTCTCTCTCTCTCTCTCTCTCTCTCTCTTTCTCTGTCACTGTCTCTTTCTCCTCTCTTCTCTTTCTCTCCCTCCCTCCCTCTCTGAGTAGTGAGTGTGGAGTGTGAGTTGAAATGGCAGCAGCGCCTTCTCTGCATAAATGACTCTCTCCCCCCACACACACCCCCTACACAACCCTTCTTTCCCACCTCCCCCTCACCCCCTCCCTCCTCCCATCCGAAAGGAGTACGGATCCAGGCTCTAACTAGGTCCTAGCGCCGACTGTTTTCTCTAAACCTCCGGAATCCCGGGCACGAAGAAAGCGCACCATGTTATCTGCCAGAGAACCTGGTGGGTTCCGGGGTTTGAGGTTCGCCCTCCTCCACCTGGTACTACTTCCTGAAAGACTGGAGAAACATACAGCCGAGTGACCTAGAGTCCTTCATCCTTGGTCTGAACGTCCCTTAACTGCTAGCAGTTAAGAAGGTCAGCTTCATGTCAATTGCCTAAGGAATAACCTGAGATTTTCACTTCATTAATTCTTCATACTTTTCACCAACTGTTTATTTTACAGATTCTATTCCAGAGAAGGAGCATCAACTCATTATAATATCCTCAAAGGCAAGGAAAGTAATGGACTTGGTGACATCTAGAAAAGCAGTGCATTCCAAACTACGCAATTCTTTGGGAAAATAAAATTCTTCAATTTAGGTTTTTTTTAAAAAATGAACATTCCTTTTGAAATAAGGTAGAAGTTGTCCGGTCCAAAGGGAATAAGGGTCTGCTCCTTGCATTGTCTAAATTTTTAGTTTTTTTTTAAACAAAGTAGGGCAAAAGTTGTCCAACTTTTCAAGTACCCCCTGTACTGGAAAAAGCAAATGATTTCAATAAAAGGGCACAAAATGTAAGGTTCTGAATAAATATACCTCGCCTGCCAACTCTAAGTCTTTATATACAATAATACTTGCACACACAAAAAAGCACAGAAATAGTTTGTCGAATGCCCTTCTACTTCAGTTCTGCCCCTCCCCCATCTGGCCAAGTGATTTCTCAGCAAAAGAGCAAAATTGTCTCTTCTGAATTATATTTATAGGTTTTCGGAATATTGGCTCTCCTTCAAATCAGGACAAGGATTTCTTTCTCTTTCTAAATCCTATATTACCATTAATATATTGTAGAAAATTAATTTATCTCAATCCACAGCTTTTCAAAGTATTTTGCCTTAACTTTCTCTTTAAGGGATTTTCCAATAGTGAACTAGCACTCCTATGAGATTATTATAGAGCATATTTGTTTATTTCTTCAATGTATAGATTGAAAATATAAAGTTGTAGAGACTACTCTGCATAGATGTTGAATTTTAATACATTCCCCTCCCCCCCCAACCCAGTAATTTTCTATTGCAACAAAGACAAATGAGATTAGGTAGTCAACTCCAATACTGATCATTGGCATATATATGTATATGGAGGCTGTTTAATTTCTTTACATAAACTCAAAAGTAAATCAAAATCAAACTGAGAAGCTTTCAAAGGGAGAGAGACAAATAGTCTTTATGTCTTGTGGATATTAGTCTGTAGAAATCAACTCACACTGTCCTCAAAGAAGGTTAATCACCACTAAATCAGATTAAACCACCACCTTATGAGTCAAGTTTTTAAGCATTGATCTGTGTTTGCTTCAGCATTCTTATTCTCTAATTGTTGAGTTCTGTGATACTTCCTTTTGAAAAGAAAATTACCTATGACTTTTAAATTTGGAATGCAACTTAGAAGACTAGCTATATCTCCACAGAATCTAACTCCCTTATGGTTTGGGTTGTTGTTTCCAAGGACTAGTTGTAAAATTGTTCATTGATTTTTTTTTCTCCATGGACTCTTTCTTTTTCTTCTTTCCAATAACAGTTTTTCCTTCTTGCACCATGCCCTTATTGGCATGCGTAACAGTTGCTATGTTGAACAGAAGTGAGAATTTCTAAGTAAGGTAGGAAGTAGACAACCACTTTTCTGCTTTGTAAACCAATACCTGGACCAACATTTAACTTACTCAAAAGACATATTCTTCCATTTGAATGAAAATATTTTAGGAAAGGGAAACCAGTTCTGGAAACCAAACAGATTTGGAACCACCATTTACTTCTCAAATGAAACCAAATCCTTATTTTAGGTCTTGACTCATTCATCTTATTCTCCATATTTACCATAGACACACACACACACACACACACACACACACACACACACACACACACACACACACACATAAAGACCCCTTTCTACTTTAATTTTCTTTCCCATTCCTAGAATAATCCTCTAATGGAATAAAATCTCCAAACCTTCTTCCCTTGGTTTACATCTAGGCATCCTTTATTTCTATTATTCTCGAGTTTCATTTGATGAAGCTGATTAGCTTAATTGATGAAAGTTTATAGTCTAAAGTAGAAAGGTCTTCAGGATAGTTTAACTTAAAACCAATGGAGGCCAGGGGAGAGGTCATGTTGGAAATCCAACTAGATCTATTATATATAACCCTTTTTATATGGCAACTATTAGCATTTTTCTCACTTAAAAAACGGAGCATTGTTATTTTAACTTAGTAAATCAATGTCTGAATTCTTGTTTCTATGATTACAGTGACCTAGGCTATTTCATTTTTATCCAATATCCATTCCATTTAACTAGAGTGAGACACAAAGAATGGAGAGTGGGCCTCAGGAAGAGTCCAAAAGGGTTCAAAGCCTACTTCTGACTCAGACTGACTGTGTGGTCCTGGGCAAGTCATTTAAACTTCCACTGCCCCCAGGCAATTCTCTCAGACTGTAAATTGCAAAACAATTGGAGTTTGCCCCTGTGCTAGGAGCTTCCTCTGTGGGAGTTTCCTATAACAAAGAAAGAAAAGGTACAGTTTTCCACCCCTGTCCCCAAGCACATTTAGAAAAAAGCTTCTATTGAAGATATTGAAACCAGACCAGTGTTAGGCAACTGTGTGGATTTCTCCCCATGCAGATCTCACTAAAAATAAAATAAATGAATGAATGGATAAAAATTCATAGAAAAAGAAAGAAAGAGAGAGAGAGAAAGATAAAGAAAAAGAAAGCGAAATGAACACCACTGAGCATCTTAAAACCCTATAAAGTAGCCCCTAACCCTCCAGAATCCTGAGAGAGGTCTCATTCAATTATTTTTCAAGTTTCTTAGCTAGAATTCAACTTAATAAAATAAAATAAAACCTTACCAACTACATGAAAGGAATTACACCAGCTTTTGTGGATACAGAAATAAAAGAACAAAATAATTGCTTTCAAAGAGTTTATACTCTTAATATATGAAAATAATAACCAATATTTATATGCATTTTGTTTGCTATGTTCTCTATAAGAATGTATGTAATATACACATGACATTAATCCATCTTTTGCAATAACTCTGTGAGGTGGGTGCTATTATCTTTACTTTATAAATGAGGAAAGCAAGATTGAGAGAGACTTTGTTATTTGGTCAGGGTTATATAGCTAGTGAGTTTCGGAGATAGAATCTGAACTCAGGTCTTACAGTAGGCTATCTACTATATTACCTAGCTTCCCATTTTACAACTATGTGGAATGGAAAACAGTTTGTGATATTTATACAGTACAACAAGGTAATCAAAATCATATAGAAACAAGTACCACTAGACTATGTATAAGCATCCTCTTGCCTGCTGCATATTGACTTAGAAAACTATTTATTAATATTATGTTTAATTACATATTTTTAACTCCAAATTATAGTTTAATCTAGCTTATGTAGAAACTGAGAGTGTTACAGACTGCTAATATAGTCCTTGCCTGCCTTATCTGATACATCAGCTATAGGGGTTTAGAAAAGGTCCTTCAAGAAAATTTGAAAGGAGAGATCATGTTCAGTTAGGGCATATTTAGGAAGACTTCTGAAATGAAAAGTAGCCACCAGATTGGACTCTGAATGAAGAAATAAATTTGGAAGAAAAAGAAAAGTGGGATTTCTTAAGAGAATTCATGAATGAAAGAATGAAATATCTGGTGTTTCCCTAAGCTCTAGAGATACAAATTTTTCCTTTGTTAACCCTAAAACCAATTGTGATGCTAGAACTCAGTGAAAGACTATTCTTTTCCTGTATCCAGGCAGAATTACAAAGTCTTTGGTGATATTAGATTTTTAAATTTTTTAAATTTATCTTATTTTATTTTTTAATTTATGGGATAAGACAAGCATTTCCATAACAAGGTATAATTAAAAAAAGATTGCACATGAAACTGAAAATCTATTCTGTACACCTTGCTATTCCATTTACATATGTAATAAATATACATATAATAAATTTATTTACTTTTTTGTTCTTTTTTCCCCTTCCTTTCCCTCCACTATTAGACACAAATAGGTCAAAATTATTTTAATCATATTTTATTTATTTGGTAGATTTTTTTAATGTTTGTATCTGAATCAGAAGCTCTATAGGGTTGGGAATCAAAGCTGTGATTTCATTAGTAAAGGAAACTCACTCTATCAATGCAGCCTTCCCCTTCCTTTGCAACTTATGATCTTAGTGGAGCTTCCAAGTCAACGGTGTCAGACATTGCTGTCAGAATTCATTGTAACTTCAAATACACCCTAGAAAGACTTGGATCATATTAAAATATAACTGGGAAATATTTAAAATAAATAGAAATAGAATAAAAGTTGTTATTGTTATTCAATCATGTCTGACTCTTTGTGACCCTATAGACCATTTTGGTAAAGACCATCTTGGTAAAGATGTTGGAGTGGTTTGTGACTTTCTAGTTCAGGTAATCAGAGGTTAAGTGACTTACCCAGAGTTACACAGCTAGAAAATATCTGAAGCTGGATATGAATCAAGGTTGTCTTCCCAAGACCAGGCCTAGAGCTCTATCCACTGGTCTACTACCTGCTCTTCAAAAAGGACACAGATAATGATGGATATACCCACTGGTATCCTTATATATGGCTTAGTGTTATTTCCCTCCCCATTTCTACTTGAGCCTGACACCACTGATCTAGAGCATTTAGAAGTTAAGAAGCTTGCCTTGAGTCACACAGCTACAATATGTTAGAGGTAGGATTTGATTCCAGTTCTTCCTGCTTGACTTGAAGACCAGCTAGCTCTCTTTCCTTTCTGACTCACCAGCTCCTCTTTCATACTCCTGATTTCTCATAGTAGCATGCATTATGGAGGCAAATTTGCTGAATTTAAGAAAGAGAAACTCAAAAAGACTTTAAACATATGTGTTTCAACCCTCCTCGCCTATTTTTTGTTATTAATTGTTTCAGTTTTATCTGACATTTTGTAATTCCATTTGGGATTTTCCTGGAAAAGATAATGAAGTGTTTTACCATTTCCTTCTCCAACTCATTTATTGATTTGCCCAAGGTCACACAGCTAGTAAGTTTCTGAGGTCAAATTTGAACTCAGGTCTTCCTGACTCCAGGCTCCATCCACTGAGTCTTCTAGTTGCCTCGTGCATTATTTTTGCCAAAGAGAAAATTGGGAAAGATGGAAATTCATCAGTAAGAACTCCTAAACTTAGGTGCCCAGGGTATTTAACTGCTCATTGTTTTTTTTTAATTTGGTCCATCATGAACAGGACTTGGTACTTGGTAAATTTTGTGAATAGTATTTATGTAATCAAGTACAAAAAAAACTCTAAAAATTTGCCTCAATAATTGACTTTCAAAAATTATTTATTTTTTATCAGTATAGAAAAATGATCTCCAGATTTGAATGGTCTACAGACTGAATTTTAATTGTCTCTTTACTATCCTGGAACTTCACTAAACAGTGATTCCTCAATTTGCTATTTCTTAAAATGAGAATAATACTTAAACAACCTATTTTACAGTTGTTGGAAGGAATGGATTTTGCAAGGTCTTAAGGTGTCATAGAAAAGTGAACTACTACTATTATCATTATTACAGAATGACTCACACCAAAGAATAATGATCTGAAGTCAGGAGAGACTAGTTTTGCATTCCTGTACAAGTCTATTAATCTCACCGAGTCCTGGTTTCCTCATCAACACAATAACTGAAAAAAATATTTACATTTAGTACATACCCCAAGAGTTGCTAATGAGGAAGATGGTTTGTTAAACTTTAAAACATTATAGAAAGGAGCCACTAGGTGGCACAATGGATAGAGCACCAGATCTGGAGTCAGGAATATCTGAGTTCAAATCAGACCTCAGACACTTAATAATTACCTAGCTGTGTGATCTTAGACTAGTCACTTGACCCCACTTCCTTGCAAAAAAAATACCATAGAAATATATCATTAAAATTAAAAGGTGAGTAAATCTCTTTAATTTTGATATGTAAATTTCACCTGTCTTCAGGTGAAGAACTGGATACCAGTTGCTAGTAGTTACTTTTTATTTGACCATATTGATATTTATTTTGTATTCACACTATATATTCTTATATAAGTATATATTTATTCTCCACTAGAATGTAAGATCCTTGAAATTATGGATTTTTTCCTTGTTTTATCTTCTTTATATTTGTATTGCCCTGCAGTGTGCCAGGCATATAATGATGCTTAATAAATGCTTTGTGATTGATTGGTTAGACCTGTGATTCTATTCCACCTTTTATCTTCATCTCCCTTTCTAATAAAGATTATCAGATTTTTCACCTCTCTTAATGACTTTAAGGAGGCTGCAAGCCCAAGTTATGATAAACAGTAAACTCCTATTATTAATATCGATAAGTAATGCTGTCTTCAAACAAAAAGTATATTGAAATTCCCTGAATACAAGAACTAGGATTGGACCTTATATCATATTTTAAAGAGATTTTATAAATTATCTAGTCCATCCCTCTCATTTTACAAATGAGGAAATGTGTCCAGAAAAAAGCCAAAGAAGACAATTTGACCAAGAATGCATAATTAGAAAGTAGCAGATACAGATCCAAAATTCAAACCCAAGTCTTCTGATTTCAAGTTCAACATTCATTTCATTATATTATGCTTACAAAGCTCTAGATCACAGCAGACCTTAAAATCTAATAGAAAAATGAAACCAGACAAGTACTGGTAAAGGCAGGCTTAGTTCATTATTCATCCCATAATTCGCTACCAGTATCACACAGTTTATAATCCTATAACTCATTGTCATGATCCCACCATCACCATGACCCCTTGGAAGAATGATTATTCCATCTCTCTTCATTGTGTCATTTCTACTTCCTTTATTTTCATCAAATCATATCTGTGTTAAAAAAAACTACAAGATGGAAGTTCTTGTAGTTGGGAGAACATTGTAAAATAGTTGGAATCTGCAGATCTGATCTGAATCCTCCTTTTTATTTTTAAGACTATAGTAAATTTCTTTACCTCTCTAGGTTTTCATTTCTTTATCTATAACTATGATAAATCAAAGTATTTTTAAGGTTCCTTACATTCCTTAACATTCTGTGATCCAACTTAACTTCCCTTTTCCTCTCTTAATCTCATCTCTAGTTCCCTCCCCCCTCACTGATGACAACTTTTTATTCCTACAATAGATATCTCAGAACATCAGGGAATCCATAATCCCATCATTGGAGCATTCTCTATAACTATGAAGATTGTAACTCAGACATATTAACTCCTATGTTATCATTTTTTTTCCTATCTGATGTTAGTCTTGCATAAAGAATCTATGATCTGGCACATAGAAGATGATCAATAAATGCATTTTGATTGACTGATTGAAAGGAAAAAATATTAGTCTTTCCATCTAGACTTTTTAATATTCAATTGGTACCAGGGCAGCACTCAAGTCACCATCTCTTATCCTTCAGTCTTAATTAGCCCACCTCATTTTCTGATCATATGGATGATGACTTTTCAACCATTCTATTTCTATTAAGCTGTGACCTAAATATCTCTCTATTGTTCATTGGGTTGCTATGTAATATCACTGCTGTTGGTGTTAAAAAAATTATTTTGTGTATGAGGGAGCTTTTGAGGATTGATGAAAGCAAAACATGGTCTCCCAAATCAAATCAGTGCCTTATATAAACCAAGAAAACAAACATAGTTTTCAGGGTTCTGAGTGGTCAATAATATTTTTCTTTATTGCCTGCAACCTTGTGAAATATGGACTATTACTACTGTGCAAATTTTTTTATTTTTTAATCTATTTGAAGTTGACTTTGATGGGGCTAGTTGTTCATCTTCCCAGGCAATTTATTTTAAAATATCTTTTCTTTTTACCTTCATTTCCAAAAATATCCTTCCTTCTTCCCTACCAAGACAGCCAACCTTGTTACAAGAAAGGAAAGAAATGAAACAGCTCAGGAAAATTAACCATCATATCTACTAAATCTTACTTTACAAAGGAAGCTAGAGCTGAATTTTCTCATTGCATTTTTGAGACTAAAGTTGATCATTATAATTATACATCTTACATTTCTTTTTTTTGGCTTTTATTATTTGCATGAGCATTGTTATAATATATATAATATTAATATAGGCACAGTATTAATAAGTATATTGATTATAAGTGCATGAATGGATATATTTAGGTTCTGCATACTTTATTCTGCATCAGTTGATATACTAACCTTGAATTCTGAATAGTCATTATTTCTGATGTTAGAATGTATATTCTGTTTATGAACCTCAATTTGTTTAGTTATTCCCTAATTGTTGTCATATACTTTGATTCCATTTCTTTCATCCTATAAAAATGTGCTTCTATGAATAGATGGGACCTTTTCCCCATGTTAGAATGACAAGATAGGTCAAAAGTATCTTTTCTCCTTGGCATCAGTATAGTGTTGTAAGGGAAAGAGTTCTAGATTTGGAATCAGAGGATTTGGATCCTCATTCTGCTACCAAAAATCTGTTTTATTTATCTGGAATTCATATTTCCGACATGTAAAATTAAAGGATTGATCTGAGGTTTCACCTCAGAATCATGAATGTTAGTGAAGTTGTAGAAAGATATACTAATGAATTATTAGTAAAGCTGAAACCAATTTGGAATTATGGGCATAATGTGACTAAAATGACTATATCCTTTGACCAAGATGTTCCTCCCAAAAGCTCATCACAAAAAGAAATACTTAAACTCTGAAACTCAGTTTCCTCACCTGAGATGAAATGAGGGATTTTTGGCTAGATAATCTCTGGGCTACCTTCCAGCTCTAAATCTACATTTTTTGCTACACACTATTGTTAATATGTAAATATATTACATATCTTATAACATATGATATTTTGTATATATTATTTATTTTTAAGTTGTTCACTTGTTGACTACCAAGGAAACCAAAGTTCATTTCCCTGAAAACCCCAAGACAATTTCATTGGTGGAAAAAATACTTAGAAAGAGAGGATATGATTTCCAACTCCTGTTTCATGATTTTCTAGTATAAATGTGAATTCCTTTTATTTTTTAACTCCAGCTTCATTTTTTTAAAAGACCACGGGATCCAGAAAAACATAGAACCAAATGTGATAGTCCAGTAACATTGTGCCCACTTAAGTCCTATGACTTAAGAATTACTTGAATTGCTGTTAATTCAAGACCTGTGAAAGTTCACTAACTCTTAAGAGACTTTGAGACAAACACTTCTTTCAATTTTCTCAGCTATGAACTATGTGAGTCTATCTAATAAGGCATCAGGAACAAGAATATTTATATTGACCACATAGTTGCTTCATGATCCATCCTGTACATGAAATTTTTACAGTAGTTATTCTAATACTATGCCAGAGTTAGGATTTGTGTGTGGGAGAAAATTATTGAGTACTATATATTGATTTTTAAATAAACTCTGGCATTATTGAGTCTCAAGTACATCTTGGTCTAGAAAGAGTAAGTCTAGGTCAAATTCTGAATAAAAGAATAGGAAGTCAGTTTGATCTTATTGTTCTTCTAGTGTTTCTGTAATATATTTTCTTGTGCCCAATCAGATATGAGTTGGCAAATGTATAGCTCGTTGTATTTTGACATTTTGACTGTAAGTTGAAGAATGGGAAGAACTTTATCTAGAAAATGTCAATAATTCAGATATCAGATACATATTATTCAAATCAGCTAAGCTTTATTGGAAAAAAAAGACAAGCCAAAATATGTTTTGGTCAATGGAAGAAAAACAGTATAGAATGAATAGAGCTAGGAGCTGTAGAGGTAATATATGAGGTAAAGGGGTAGGAGATCTGCCAGTCTTTCAAACAATGACTATCTATCCTCATTTCTATTTTCATATCTGTTCTCAAAACCATCCTTATACCTGTACCTCTTTCTATCCTTGATCTATCTTCATATTCATCTTCTTATCTATTCTTATGTACATCCTCCTGTCTATCTTTATTTATAACCTTTTATCTAAGGACAAGGGAATGAAATAGCAACAGTAAACTTTGCTATAAGCATGAGGATCAAATGGAATTTTACCCATTATGCTCTGGACACCAGTAGTAAAAAGCTGCTCTTCTTACAAAATGGGTTTAACAGAGTCCAAGGTATGAAGAAATAATTGGAAAGATCTGGGACAAAAGTAAATGCTTATCAGTTGGGGAACAGAAAAAACATTGTATTACATGAATTATATGTAATGGAATCTTAGTGTGCTGTAAGAAATGTTGAATGTAATGGATACGAAGAAGAGCAGAAAGATTTACAAAAGCTGATGCAGTTAAATAAGCAGAGCCAAGAAAGAATATATACACTATGACTTAAACAATATAAATGGAAAGAACAACCACACAAAAATTGAAAAATGAATGTTGCAAAACTACAAAGAATCAATTTGTTCCCCTAAAGAAGAGTTAAGAGAAGATATTCCCCTCCATTAAACTAGGAAAGTTCGGGCTCCATAGGTGTGAAACATAACATAAAATGTCCTATGTTTTTAAAATTTGTGAATTAGTTTTGCTGAATTAGTTTTTTCTTCTACTTCCCTCTTTTTTACACACACACACACACACACACACACACACACACACACACAGAGCATCTTTTGTTATAACGACTCTCTGGGAAGAAGGGGTTGGGGAAGAATATAAAGAGAAATCTCAGCAATTTTAAAAATAGGATTAAAAAACTTATAAATTCACTCTTCCCTTGGGTTTTGTTTATCTAGTGCTGATATGGCAATGATCTCCTTTTCTTTAATTTAGATATCTTCAGATCATTGGGAGTCTGATTCTACTTTTGACCCATTCCTCTCTGTTCTAGGTAATTTGCCTAAAGCAAATCATAGCTTGTTGTTATAGATGGTTTTCTCACCCCATATTCCCTTAAGGAAAAATTAATTGACAACTGAACATCTGCTCAACAGGCAAGAGACCAATCACCATAAGAACTAGGCCACCATCATATTGTCTCCTAAGAAGGTTCCTAGTATACTATATTTATTTTCATTATAGTCAAAATTTTGGATGCATGTTCACATTTCCCCAGTTCACATATCTTCAGTTCACATTTCTAGTGAGAGTCCCAAACCCTACTCAATAGAATGGCAGAGCTATGATGAAAATTAGTTCATACACTCAAAGAATGAATATGTTGCCATCACTCAAACTCACTTGAGAGAAATCATTCAAGTAGACTTCTCTTTGTATAATATATAGAGTATATAGAAATGTTAATGATTTATTCAGTTTTATTTGAAGTCCTGTAACTTTGCTAAAGTTGTTGATTATTTCATCTAGCTTTTTAGTTGATTCTCTAGGGTTTTCTAAGTGTATCACCATATCATCTATAAAGAGCGATAATTTTGTTTCCTTATTTCATATTTTTATTTTAATTTATTAATTTTATTTTTCTTATTTTATTACTATAGCTAACATTTGTAGTACAATATTGAATAATAGTGATGAAAATGTACATCCTTGCTTCCTCTATGATGTTATTGGGAAGGACTCCAGTTTATCTTCATTACAGATAATGCTTGGTCTTGCTTTTGAATAAATGGTACTTGTCAATTTTAGAAAGTCTCCATTGATTTCTCTGCTTTTGGGTATCTTTAATAGAAATGAGTATTGTATTTTGTTAAAAGTTGTTTCTGCATCTATTGATAAAATCATATAACTTTTGTTTTTTTTTACTAATATGGTCAATTTTACTGATAGCTTTCCCAATATTGAAGTATTCCTAAATTCCTAGTATAATTTACCTGGACAGAGTGTTTGATCTTTGTAATATATTGCTATAATCTCTTTGCTAGTATTTTATTCAAATTTTTTTACCTCATTAAAATAATTAAAAAATTAATCTATAGTTTTTCTGTTTTTATTCTCCCTGGTTTAAGTATCAAAACCACACCTGTGTCAGAAAAGGAATCTGATAGGATGCATTCTTTACCTATTTTTGGAATAGTTTGTATAGTATTTGGATGAACTGTTCCTTAAATGGTTGATAAAATTTACTTCTAAATCCATCTGGTCTTGTAGGTTTTTTTTTAACTTAAGGAGTAACAATTTATTTTATTGTTCAGTTTATTTTTTCTAAGATAAGGTTGTTTAAGTAGTCTGCTTCCTCTTCCATTAAAAAGGAAGAGGAAGCAGATATTATATGCCATTTAATCTTGGCATATAATTGGGAAATTTACTGGTATATAATTGGGAAAATAGCTCATAATTGCTTTAATTTCATCTCTATGGATTGCACATTCATCCTTTTAATTTTTGAAAATAGTAATTTGGGTTGCTTTTTTCTCTTTTTTTAAAAAAATGGTATTAGTGACTATTTTTATTTATTTATTGGTTTTTGCAAGGCAGTAGGATTAAGTGACTTGCCTAAAGTCATACAGACAGGTAATTATTAAGTGTCTGATGTCAAATTTGAACTTAGGTCCTCCTGACTCCAGGGCCAGTGCTCTATCCACTGTGCCACCTAGCTGCCACCCCCCCTTTTCTCTTTTTAAAAATCAATGAAAGGCTTATTTTTTTATTATTCCCCCCATCAATAAAACTGACTCCTACTTTAATTTATTAGGTCAATGTTTTTTGTTTGTTTTCATCTTTATTAATCTTTCCTTTGATATGCAGAGCTTCCATTTTGGTGTTTAATTGGGAATATTTATTGTGTTCTTTTAAAAAATTTTATAGTTACATGCTCAATTCATTGGTCTGTTCTTACTTATTTTAATCTACATGTTTAGACATAAATTTCTCCTTGGTATTTCTCATTGTTGCAATTCTCTTTAATAAAATTATTCATTATTTCTTTAATTTGTTCTTTGACTTATTCTTAAGAATTAGATTATTTAATTTTTAATTAATTTTTTATCTGCTTCCACAACTCTTTATTGACTTTAAGATCTGAAAAAAAGTACATTTACTATTTCTGTTTTTCTACATTTTCTTAGGAAGTTTTTATATCCTAATACATGATAGATTTTTGTCAAGGTGCTACATACTGCTGAGAAAATTATATATTCTTTTTTATTCCCATTTTATTTTCTCCAGAGGTCTATCATATCTAATTATTCTGAAATTCTGTTTGTCTCCATAACTTTTTTAAAATTTGTTTTCTGATAAGATTTATCTAGCTGTGATACAGTAAAGTTGAGTTCCTCAACAAGTACAATTATGCCATCTGTTGCCTTCTAAGTCATTTAACTTTTTTCTTTAAGAATTTGGATGCTATACTATATGGTGCCTATATGTTTTGCAAGGCAATGGGGTTAAGTGGCTTGCCCAAGGTCACACAGCTAGGTAATTATTAAGTGTCCGAGGCTGGATGTGGCTGGATTTGAACTCAGGTATTCCTGACTCCATGGCCAGTGCTCTATCCACTGCACCACCTAGCCACCTCTCCTTCAATGCTTTAAACAAGATTGTTTCCCTGCTTATTTCTTTTAGTTAGTCTATTTTTCCTTTGCTTTGTCTGACATCATATTCATTACCCCTGCTTTTTTAAATTGTAGCTGAAGCATAATAGGTTGTGTTCTAGCCTCTTATTTTAACTGTTTGTGAACTCTGAATGCAGCTTGAATCATGCTCTTTTTTATGTATTTTTTGCAAGGCAATGGGATTAAGTGACTTGTCTAAGGTCACACAGGTCAGTAATTATTAAGTGTCTGAGGTTGGATATGAACTCAGTCCTCCTGACTCCAGGGAAGGTACTCTATCCACTATGCCACCTAGCTGCCCCTGCATCCTTTTTTTTAATCTTTATTTTTTTTAGTGTTAGTATGTATGTTTCTTTTGTGACATGACCAATGACTTCAATATTTCTTGTCTTCTTAAGGGGTGGGCAAGAGGTAAGAGGGAGAATTTGGAAGACTTTTTTTTAGATGAATGAATTTTTTAAAAAATGAATGTTAAAAATTTTACATGTACTTGGGAATTTTTAACAAAATAAATATGCATAAATAAATAAAATACACTTGAATTTTTAAAAATATAAAAGAGAAACTTGTGCAAGAATCACTTTAAACATGTACAGCCTTCACTTTGAGAAAATATTTTCATGAGTATGTGATTTTGTATGTGTGGGTCTATGAATGTGAAATGTAACAAGGTAGTAATAAAAGCACTCTTTTTGTTTCCTCTTACATTTTTCTTCTATATATTTTAGAATATTTTTGTTGCAACTCTTTTAAAAAATTATCTACTACTTCCAAATCCTACCCACCCTACTTCCCCCAACTCCCTGTATAAGATCCTTCTTGTAACAAATATATATAATTTAGAAAAACAAATCAACTTATTGGCCATGTCTGAGAAAGCCTATCTTTTTTTTTGTTTTCTTGACCATTCCCTTTCTGTTATGAAGTGAGAGTTGTGTTTTATCATCAGTGTATTAAAGTCACACAATAGGTGAGAGAACTGAGACTAAAATCCAAATCTGAATCCTAATCTAATAACTCTTTCTTTTACATCTTTCTGTCTCTCTTCATTACCTAACAAAAAATGATTATTACTTCTGTCTTTTCTAGTCTCTTTTGGAATCATCTCTCTTTTGCTGTAAAGCTTTAAAATTTCCCTTCTTCTGCTCTCTATAATCTAATCCCTCGGTATATTCTTTAATTAAATGCAACAACTGTTTGGAGATAAAGTATTTTTTAAATAAATATTTTTGCAGTACCAAAGAATGCTATGGGATATGCTATAATGTAGCAGGAAAAAATAGCATAGAGCTTTATTTGGGGGCAGGGCTCCTCTAATTACTATCAGTCTCAGTTTCTCTAATTGTAAATTTGGGATTAAAATTTTTTTTCTTTTTCTTTGAGTGTGGAACAGTAACAGTGAGCAAATGCCAAGAGGTGGAAGAAAATCAATAGTATGGCAATATAAAGATAATAAGAAAAAAATGTAAAAAGCATATATTCTTATCCCTATATTGATTAGCAAATTTGTTTTTTCCTTTAAAGGTACTAAGAAATGGGGGGGGTAGATTATCTATATCAGCCATGTTATCTATAATTATGATTAAACATAGATAAATATATATATATATATTCATGAAATGTATTATTTGCATATATTTATATAAATATATTATTCTCTTCAATCAAATATCACAAGTTTACTTTCACCTATGACTTAGTTGCTTTTATATGTTTAGGGCATAATTTTGTGGGTAATATTCACAATGAAGACTAAGAGAATTTAGGAGCCAAGTTTGGTTTTCCCCTTAAAATCACCAGACAAAGGCATCCTAGTGGAATGATTCTGATTCCACAGTAGAAACATTCATATCAATCATTTTTTAAAATAATTTTTCATAAATAGTTACTACACTTGATACATATTTTGATGCATATTTGATACAGTTTTGATATATGCAATATTTGATATATATTGATACATATATTCAGTTAACTTGATCTATTGGATTCTCTCTAGTTTTGAAAATGAATTATTCATGTTAATTCACTAAGCCCATGTTTATTGACCTAATTTATGCTATAAAGGTATAGATTCATGGGGAACACACAGTGTATAGAGTACCAGTCCTAGACTCAGGAGAGCCTGAGTTCAAATTTGACCTTAGACACTAGCTATGTGACCTTGAGGAAATCACTTAACCTGATTACCCTTCCCTTCTATCTATCTCCATTTATCTAGATTAGCAGAATGAGAAGTCTTCTCATTCAACCATTTAATTTTATATTAAATGATTTACCTAAAGTCACATACATAGTAGCTTAGGTGGAATTCAAACTCAGGTGCTTGGGCTCCAAATCCAGCTTCTTCCCATTTCTTCTAAGTTAAATGTGATATCATTAAGCCTAGGACAGAATTTTTACATATCTTAAGTAAATGATCTATATACCCACTCAGTATCACAAACTTGCTTTTCTTCACTATAACTAAATTTTAGTTTTCAAGTTAGAAAGGATTTTAGAAGTCACCACGTCCAGCTATTTCATTTTAGAGATGAGGAAACTGAGGCATAGAGGAGTAAAAGTGACTTGTGCAGAATCACACAGCTAGTAAGTGCCTGAGGTGTGATTTAAATGCAAGTTGTCCAAGTCTGGTTTCCTATCTAATGTCATTTCTACCTTTTTCATCTTGATATAATCATGACTTGATTACTGCAATAGCCTGCTGGTGAATGTGCCTGCCTCAAGTCTCTCCACATTTCAATCCATCCAGTCTTCAACCTCTGGAGTTATTTTCTGAAGTTCAATCATGTCATTACCCCTACTGAAGAAATTCTTTTGGTTTTCTATTCCCTTCATAGAGAATGTCCCTCTGACATCCAAAGCCCTTCATAACCTACTCCCATCCAACCTTTCCAGTTTTCTTACCCCTTCCTCCCTAATATGTTTGTTTTGATCTGATGAAACTGACCTCCTAACTGTTCTTTGAACCAGATAATTCATCTCTTTTATCTGGGTATTTTCTCTGGTTTTGCCTTATGCCTTGAGGACTCTCCCTCTTCATCTCTGACTGCTAACACCTGGCTTCTTTTAAGTGCCAACTAAAATCTCATCTTCTAAAGGAAACCTTCTCCAGTTCCTCTAAATTTCAGCACTTTCAATCTTTTCCTTCCATTAATCATTTTCTACTTATTCTGTTTAAAGCTTGATATATATATATAATACATATATATACATACATACATATATATATATATGTATACATTTATGTCCTCTCCCCCATTAAACTGTAAACTCCTTGAGGGCAGAGACTGTTGTTGGCCTCTTTTTGTAGCCCCAACACTTAGTACTATACCTTGCACAAAGCATTATTAATTTTTATGAATTGAGTATTACCCCAAGGTATTTCTATTAATTATTCTGTTTTCTCTTGTAAGCATATGAAATTGCAAACACACAGTATATTATATAGGAGAGAAATGGATATTTAAATGAATTGGATAGAGAGTTGGTATTTTTAACATATTTTTTTTGTAATTTCTGAGTAAACTGCCTATAACTCAGAGAGAAAGTTAACAAGATGGGACTGGGGTGGTACCTGAGTAGCACTGCTTCTAACCTAGCATGAGTATGCATCTCCACACCTTCAAGTCAAATAGTAGCCTCTGTCATTTATATAGTGGTGGACAGCATGTCAGATACTCTACAAATGTTATCTTGTTTGATCCCTAAAACAGGAATGTAAATCACATAAGTATTATTTTCCCCCATTTTATGCAAGAAGATGTTTAGTCCCCCCTCAAAGTAAAATGAACTGGTCTATCTCACACAACTTATCAGAAGTAATCAGTATTCAGATCAAGCTCTTCTGACTCCAAGTCTATTCCCCTTGTGCCCCCCCCATCACACTGAACCTGGTCCATATGGGGATCCAAGGTGGGGGGGTTACACATGCTTCGAAGAAGTTTAAGATCTAAACTGAATTTCAATGCAAATTTTTTTTCCTCCTATACTTCCATTTCAGGCATAAATCAGTGTTAGAAGATCTTTTTAAGGCTACTATGCATAATGACTAATTCAAGTTATCATGCATTTGAGGGTTGGAGAGAGGGAAGAGGACCTTTTAAGTCCTGAGGAAGCTTTAGCATCTTGTGACAGAACAGAAACCCAAACCATTATGTTTGCCTTTCCCCTCTATGAATCTTTTATGTTTTTAAGGATGCAATTTGATCTTTTTTTAAAACAAGGAAATGAGGTTAAGCCCAAGGTCACACAGCTACACGATTATCTCTGAGTTTGAATTTGAACTCGGGTCCTCCTGACTCCAGGGCCAGTGCTCTATCCATTGCATCACCTGGCTGCCTCACCGATTTTATCTTTAGTCTATCCAAGTACATGTAAAAGTAACTCCTGATATAAGAATGCTACTGTAATTCATTCAGCACCAATATGATTGAAAGAAATACCTATAAAAAGTAAGGCAGATGCCCAACCAAAAGTCCGAAGAAAGAGAAACAAACTATCAACTTAGATTGAAAAAGAAACAAACTATACATTTTAGAATTTTATAATCCAGTCCGTAGAATGTATTTGTTACATCCTAGGTGACATCTTACAGTCTAGAAGATAGTGTGTATATTTTTGTTTACTGTTTTTAGCCCCTAAGCAATATTGACATTTTAAAATTAATCCCCCTGGAGCAGAAGTGACTGGAATCCACAATCCAACAACCTCATTCAGAGTTAATAAAATATCTGGAGACACTGTGCATACATATTAAATGACACCACTCTTTAAGAGATTTATGGTTTAATCTGATCATACTCAGGCAGTTAAAGCCAACTCAAAATGAACATCCTCAAGGATCAAGCCTAATGACTGCTCTTACAACTTTCATATTGAAGAATGACCAGAAGAAAAATTGCAACTGGTTACAAAAGCTTTGGTTGAGATGTTGCCTAGCGTTAGTTTAAATTCCTTCTGCCTTTCATAGACAGAAAACTGATTCTCTGATGTTTGCTTTATTAAGTTTGGTTTACAAAATGGACTATATATATGCAGTTTTTTTTTTCGAAATAATTTATCATAGAGAGAGTGAATGGACAAAGAATCCTGATGGGGATTTACTGGGAAAGTCACCAAAATTGTTATGGGTGATAATTAACTAATTTGAATGTAAATAGTTACTAAGTGAGTTTAGTTGGTTGCACTGATGTCCCTTGAACACACACAAATACATTTTACCTTTTGTTAGTTTCATTTTTATTTGGCTTATACCTATATATCTATATTTATATCTATATATCTGTATCTATACACACACACACACACACACACACACACACACACACACACACACACACACATTATCCTCTACCTTCTCCCCCTTAGAAGACAAGCTCCATGAAGTTAAGAATTTGAATGAGCTGATACACAATATCTAAAATAATATAAGTGAAAACTACACCACTAAAATAAAGCTACACTTAGAAAAAGATATAAGGAAATGTATCTCCTTTCTTTAAAGAAGTGGGGTGGGGGTAGGGTGGTGGCCTATGGATACAGAATTATTGCATTTGTTGTTAGTAGCTTATGAATCAATGTGTTTTGCTTAATTGTTCTTTGTTACTTGAGAAGACCCTCTGGGCTGTGGGGGTGGAAAGGGGAAGTATATTCGGAAATGACTGCAATATAAAAACAAAGGCCATAAATAAAATTTTAAAAATTTAAATAGAGGAATTAAACATTTATTTTTTTTAAATTAACAAGCATTTATTTTCTTTTCCTTCCATTCTTTCAAAAAAAAAAGTTGTAACAAATAAGTTTAGTCAAATAAAACCAAAACTTGCTTTTGGCTATATCCAAAAATGTATGTCTCATTCTATATCTAGAGTACATTAGCTGTCAAGAAGTGGGTAGCATTCTTCATCATCACTTTTCTGGAATCATGCTTGATCATTGATGAATTGATCAGAATTCCTGAGAAAAAGAAAAGAAATTTTTAGATAGATCAGAGGTTTTTTTTCCAAGAGACACATACTAGATTTGTTGACCTTCATTCCTTTTACATTCAAAGACAATAGAGACATCCTTCCGTGATTTAATTGATTGCCTTGTCTTATAGTTCACATGATGGGCATAAACAAATAAAAGAAGAAGATAATTTCATTTCATGGATCAACATATGTTGAAGAAAGTCGAGCAGGATTTCTATAAATATTTTGACGATTTTCTCCAAGTAAACCAAATCATCACATATACAAATACATAATGACTTCAAAAAATGTTTGGAATTAAGGAAATGCAATAATTCAAAGACATAGATAATAGTGTGGTTACATTCTTGTATATCATAAATGCCATCTTCAGTGAGAGAGATGGAAAAACACTGGACACGAGCATCTCATAGAAGGGCAAAAGGAAACTGACCAGATCTCAGAAAGTAAATTAATTTGGAATAATGTAAAAGTCACTGTAGGTTTGGTTTTTGGTGTACAAGAGATCACCAACTACTAAAAACAAGGGTGGACCAAACTATTTTTATAGGACCATGAAATAAGAATAGTTTTCATATCTCATTTGGGGCTGTATTTTGCCAGTGTTATTCAAATTTATTTCAATGTGACTGTAAAAAATTTCCCAAGAAACTAGATGGTGTCTGAGTTTGTATTGTTTCTAGTTCCTACTCTTGGTTTTCTTCATCTTCATCTTCATCTTCCCCTCCCCACTATATTTCCCACATTGCTCTATAGGAAATAGTGAAGTTAAGGAATTTTAGAGATTTGGTTGTGAAAAATGCCCTTGCCACTAGGGGTCATTCTGTTTCAGAAATTGTCCTCTAGTCTAATAACAGGCCTACCTAATTAAAAAGAACTCCTCTCTCCCCCATATTAGCCATGTTGGAAAAGAATACAGGATAAAACAACAAAAATAGAAAAAGTAAAAAAAAAGTGAGCTTCAATATGCATTCAGAGTTTATCAGTTGTCTTTCTGGAGGTGGATAACATTTTTCATTATGGGTCCTTTGAAATTGTCTGGGATCACTACTGATTAGAGAAGCTGGGTTTTTCATAATTTGACATATTTTCAATATTGCTTACGTCACTTTTTCTTAGTTCATATAAGTCTTTCCAGACTTTTCTGAGACCATTCTTCTTATCATTTCTTCTAGTACAATAATATGACATCACAATCACATACCACAACTTGTTCAGCTATTTCTCAATTGATGGGTGTCCCCTCAATTTCCACTTCTTTGACACTATAAAAAGAACTGCTATGAATATTTTTTGTACAAATAGGTCATTTAAAAATTTTCTTTAATTTCTTCTGGGATACTCCAAATTGTTCTTTGGAATGACTGTATTAGTTCACAGTTCTACAAACAATGAACCAATGTCCCAGTTTTTCCACAGGACCTCCAGTTTTTGTCATTTTCTTTTTCTGACATGTTAACCAAACTAACACGTATGAGATAGTGCCTCTAATTTTCATTTCTCTAACCAACAGTGATTTTCAAGGGACTATTAACAGCTTCGATTTCTTCTTAAAACTGTTCATATTCTTTGATCAGTGTTATTAACTGGAGGAATGTTTCTTTTTTTAATAAATTTGATTCACTTCCCTAAATATTTGAGAAATGAGGCCTTAATCAGAGAAACTTGTGGCAAAATAATTTTCCTAGTGTCCCATTTTCCTTCTAATTTTGTTGCATTAGTTTTCTTTGTGTAAAAACTTCTGAATTACTTGAAATCAAAACTATCTATTTTACTTTCTGTAAATCTCTTATTTGGACATAAACTCTTCTCTTAACTATAACTATGACAGGTAATTTTTTTCTTTGCTACCCTACTTTATTTAGGACATCAATTTTATATCTAAATTATCTGTTCATTTTAACATTATTTTGGAATATTATATGAGATCTTGGTCTATATCTTTTTTCTTCTAAATGGCTTTCCAGTTTTCCCAGCAATTTTTGTCAAATATTGAATTCTTTCTAAAGCTTTGATCTTGAATTTATCAAACAATAAATTGTGTACCTCCAGTATTTCTCTGATTCATCACTTTTCTTGATCAATTTGGTGATTGTCACCTTGTAATATAGTTTGAAATCTAACTGTGAAGTTGCTTAGCCGTATATAATAATAATAATAAAGAGAATTTTGGGCCTATTCTATTTAGAATCCAGACAAAAAAGAAGTTAAGAATGGTCTTGTATCAGTCCTCAAGCTGGGTGAAGAAAATCCCTTTTAAACTATGTGAGACATTTTATTGAGAGTAGATTTCAGACAAATCCCTTGCTCAAATAAAGAAGAAAATGTTACAAACTCTTCTGATCTGGAAAGCATATAAAGGAAAACTTAGGAAGAAATTGGTCAGAGAATAAGAAGAAATTATAGAATTAAAAATCTAAAAATATAGTCCAAAATAAGACCTTTTCCCCATTTTCAATGTCACTATAGCAACAAATAATTTACATTTATGGAAGAACAACTCAAATTTCTATATTAATTTTGTTTTGCATCATAATACTGTATATGTCTTGTATATACACTGTTGTTTGTATGTTGTTTCTCCCTCCCCTGTAGAATGTAAGATCCTTGAGAGAACCATTTTTTTGGCCTTTCTTTAGGTCTCTAGCTCTTAATATTGGGTCTAGTACTTAACACATAGTAAGTACTTAATACTTATTCAATGACTATCTATAGTCATTGTCCACTTTAGGTAGACAGTATAGCTATTCTTTTTTTTGGGGGGGGGGGTAATCATTTATTTATTTATTTTTCCATTTACATGTAAAGATAGTTTTCAACATTCATTATTCTGCAAGATTTTGAGTTTCCCATTTTTTCCCCTTTCTTCCCTCCTCCCCCTGTTAGAGAGAAATCTAATATAGGGTTCAGTATAGTTATTCTTACTGGAATTCCAGAAGGATCAATCAAGGTAGGAAATTCCCTTACAAACTTTCAATCTATCTCTGACTTGGTCACTAAATCCTAGAGAGGTGCCTGAAGCACATGAAAATTCATCAGGTGAGAAAGCAAATATTTATTAAGTAGTCAACTATAACATGCCAAATACTGTACTAAAGCAGTTAAAGTTATAAAGATAAATGGAAAATAATGCCTATTCTCAAGGAGTATATCATTAATATCTGTATGTATATATGTATACATGCTTTATATATATATATATATAAATATAAATATATATATATATATATATATATATATATATATATATATATATATATATATATACACATCTAAGTATAAATATGGGGGTGGGGGAGTTAGCTCCAATGTGTCAAAACAAGAAATAACAAAAAGGGGTAGATAAGAGAAATAACACGGTGTTAATGTGTTAAACAAAGTGCAAAGCCAAGTCTATGTCCTATTATCCCTTTACAAAGTGTGAAGCAGTTTCCTGATTAAAGTAAAAGAATAGTTTGTCTTTGGCTGCCTAAAGATTGGTCTTTCCCTTGATGATTTGTTTTTAAGATACTAAGCTGACCAACCCCAGGAACAGCTGGGACAGTCAATCCAACAAACAACTGGGTGGAATGTGACCCCTGTGTCTCTTCTAGAGAGCTGTAAGAGGGTAGGAGGGGATTTGTGCCTCCTCATTGCCTTTGTCCCCACCTCCCCTCACATCCCCTCCCTCTACCCCCTGCCTGGCATCTTGTAGGGGATCTACTTCCTCAGTAGAAGACACTGCTTCCAGCAGGGAGCAGAGAGAGTGTAAAAAGACAGAGCAGGAAGTTGCTTAAAGGAATATGATCCTTGGAATCAGAGGAGTGAGTCAATTGTGGATTCAAGGGAGAATTAGCCATAGTAAATAGGGGTTGAGCTATATAGGGGAATAGGCCCCAGGGGACCTAGGATGTAGCTCCGCTGAGTTACAGTTCCCAGAGGGTCACAATATGGAGACACCTTAAGAGAAAGGCCATCACTTATGATAAAGAATACTATTCATCCTAAAGACAATTGATGGTGTCTGAACACAAATTAATACATACTTTTTTTTTTTACTTTATTTTTCTAGAAGTATATCTTTTTTTTGGGGGGGTTATGCTTATTTTTACAACAATGACTATTGTAGTAATGGTTTTCATGACTACACATTTTTAACTTATATCAAGAAACTTGCTTTCTCAATGAGAGACTGGAGTAAGAGGATGACAGAGAATTCAAAACTCAAGGTTTTAAAAGTGAATGTTCACACTTGTTTTGGCCTGTAATTAGGGAAAAATAAAATAAAATAAAATAAAATTTTTAAAAGGGAAAGAAAAAGGTCAACAGGGCCCTGAGGTGTGATAGACATGTCTCGACCATATATTGTTTCCCGAGAGGATGCTTCATTATCAGTGTTGTGACAAAGTTGGGCCCTCTTTTTTTTTTTTTAGATTTTTGTAAGGCAATGGGGTTAAGTGGCTTGCCCAAGGCCACACAGCTAGGTAATTATTAAGTGTATGAGGCTGCATTTGAGCTCAGGTACTCCTGACTCCAGGACCAGTGCTCTATCCACTGCACCACTTAGCCACCCCGGGCCTTCTCTTTTTGCTAATGTTACATGTATTTGTAGGAGACTATATCCCAAGTCTATAGAGGAAATATTTATAGCTACTGTTCTTGCTCTGTTGTTTTAGTAAATGCCTTTGCTTTGAGTTGATTATGTCTTCTGGCTTGCTATTAAAGTTAACCATATTAGTTGGCACTCATGAACTAAATCTCTGGGATCCAAAATGCAAACCTGTGATTGCTAGATGTAAAGAGAGGATCCAGAAAAGATACTACACTGAAGGGTCTTCCTCTTTGAGAAATTTGTTCTTTTCATGCAGTTTCAGAGACTTTTTTTAAGCTAGATTCTCTACTTGGTACTCTCTTTAAATACTCTAATTTTCTAACAATAACATCAACCCTAGGTTGTTTTTTCTTTTTCTTTTCAAATGTAAGCAAAAATCAGGGTTTTTTTTTTGTAATTTCCTTTACAAATGAGACCAATTTCTTTAAGATAATTAAAAAATTTTTTCTCCCTCCCTTCTTCCCTCCCCCCCACAGAAAGCAATATTATAATGTTATGAATAAAGAATCAAATCTGAATGCAAGAAAAGAACATTAGAAAGAAAAATGACATAATGCATAAGGAAACTTAAAGAGAAAACTTTTTCAAGGCTGAATCCTTAAGTTTGAATATATATTTTGTATTTCTGTATCCATTATGAATATGAAAATCACTATGAATAGAATGAATGCTATCTTTTGAATACTGAAGCCTATTGATTTGCCTAAAGTTTGTTTGTTTGTTTCATTTGTTTGTTTTGTTGTTATGCAGACCTAAATTCAGGATTTCATTGAGTTGATTTCTAGTCTCCAGAAAGTATTATCAATCAAGTCACTATCCAGCCTTTCCAAGACAAATTTACTTCATACTTGGCATGGATATTTGCCATTTAGCTTTAATGTGGTCCTTAAGACAATTTTTTTTAGATGGAGATTTGTATCACTCCTCCATTCATATTTGCTACACTAGTTATTTACTGTTTTCACCATAAGTGACAGTGTACTCTATTTTTCATAGTGCAAATATGGTATAGATATGATTCTTGTTGTCATATGATATGAAGGGAGAAAAGTATGGAACAGCTCTTACTCACAGATTGCTTTTGATTTATTCTTGGTATCAGATAATAAATGAAGTGGTTCTTAGTGCCACTTACTGGTGGAAATAAGCAATGACCTGGTGCAAATAAGAATTTCTAATTAATTCTCATATTAGACTGATGGAAACACTATACATTCTTTGAAGGGAAAATAAAGAGTGAGATTGCAGGTTTCATACCCCAAAGATATGTCAGGACTCATTAAATCTAAACCTGGAGAAAAATGAAGTCTAGAAGAGGCCAACTGACTTGCCTGACCTACTCAAGAAGCTTTAGTGGCTTCCTATCACCTGTTAGATAAAATATGGATTCCTTTGATTAACATGTAAAACCTTTTTCAGCTCAACTCCAATCTACCTTTCGAGACTAATTTCATGCTATTCCTCATCTTGCATTCTATATTTTAGTCAAATTGTTTTATTTGCTGATCATTATACAAGACATTTAATTTCCTAACTCCATACCTTTGCATAGAGTAGAATGCTATCCTTTCTCATTCCTTCCTTTTAGAATACCTTTTTACTTTCAAGATTCAGTTGAAGGATCACATTATTCCCAGACAAGATTTTTTTAAATTATTCTGAATTATTTTGTATTTCTTTTCTGTATGCATGTTGTTGTTTTTTTTTCCTAATAGAATGTAAGGTTCTTGAGGGCAGGGATTGTCTAGTTTTTCTAAGTCTTCCCCCAAATCTAACACAGTCTTGATATAGAGTTGGCCCTAATTATATATATTTGTTATTGCCAGAATTTACACTGAAAATAAGATGCAAAGCTGGAACCTAAAACCAGATCATTGGTTCCAAATTCAGGGATCTTTTTTATAGCTTACTAATTCAATACTTATTGATATATAGCTTAGAATGTTTTAAGAAAATCTTCAATTGAATAAATATTGCTTTAATTATTTTAAGCTAATCCAAATACTCTTTGGAATTTCTAAGGATAGTTTTGGTTCAATTCAATTCAATAAACATATAATTTAAATGTCTATTCTGTAATATACTGGATTAGTGTAATATACAGTATAAGGCACTGAAGGGGACTAAAAAAAGTTTGAAATAAACAGTTTCAGTTTTCTCTTCTGTAAAGTGGGCAGAATGGTTTTGATGTCTTCTAAGGTACATTTTATATCTTTGTTGCCATGATCTGCTGTAGCCCATTGCTATGTTTTAAAAGTATACCATTTTTGAAAAATGATCAAAGCAGATTGTATTTCCTTAATTTCTTTTTTTTTTTTTGTTTTTTGGGATTTTTTTTTGCAGGGCAATGGGGTTAAGTGATTTGCCCAAGGTCACACAGCTAGGTAAGTGTTAAGTATCTAAGGTCACATTTGAACTCAGTTCTTCCTGACGTATCCACTGTGCAACCTCACTGCCCCTATTTCTTTAATGTCTAATAACTATTCCAGCTCCTGATGGAAACTAGTAAATAGTTTTTGAGGTTGGCAAATTTAACAGTCTCAATGAGATTTCCCAAGTTTCCATTATCCCTTTCCCCATTCTAATCCTCCACCCATTTCTATTGGAATATTTCATTGCAGACAAGGCTTGTATCAAATTCATTTTTGGATCACCCATGACATCTACTCACTATGACATCTTCAGCATAGTAGATTCTCAATAAATGTCGTTAAATAAATGAATCTTTTTGTTTTACATAGCACTTTGCTATGTTTTCTGCTATTTTGGTCTTTATGATATTTCCTCTTAACTCAGTTGTCATAAATTTAAAAAATCTTTCTCTACCTTCTTTTCCAATCCCCCCACCCCCCTTCCCATTATTAGAGCTTTTGACTGAAGCCACTAGAGGGGGACATGATAACACAGAGATGAGTAGGATAATACTCCCTATTCCTAAGAAATCAGATTAGGATGGAAAACAAACATAAAGAAATGCATTACTTTATGATAATGACAGGTAGACTTCAGATGGGAGATGCAGAAATAGAAGTCCAGAGATTACTACTGGTACCTGCCAATCAAGACACATGAACCTAACTGGTCTTAGTTCCTCTATCTGGAATGGGAATGTTCTTGGGAGAGGCAGCTAGGTGGCTCAGTGGATAGAGCACTGGGTTGGAGTCAGGAAGAATTAAGTTCAAATCTGACCTCAGATGTTCATTAGCTATGTGACCCTGAACAAGTAATTTAAGCTCTGTTTACCTTAATTCATTGGAGAAACTATAAACCACTTTAAAATCAGTCTGCCAAGAAAACCTCATATGAGATCACAAAGAATCAGACATGACTGAACAACAACAATGTTACATAGGAAGAACTATGGAAATGGAGAGAAGATCTGGGTTTGAAATTCAGCTCTGCTCTTTATCAGCTATGTGACTTTGGGGGAGAAATCAGTTAACTATTCAAGACTTGAGTTTTTTCATTTGCAAAGTAAAGGACCAGATCAGGAGATTTTAACCTGGGATTCATGAATTTTTAAAAAATGATGTGTATTTTAATGAAATTGGTTTCCTTTTTAATCCTATGTATCAAAAACATTATTCTAAGAAAGAGTTAATGAATTGTCCAAAGCATAATGCTAAAAAAAGGTTAAGAACTCAGACTAGATGATTTCTTAGATACTTTCTGATTCTAAATCTATGATATTATCATATTCACATTTGCTCTTTCATTCCGGTTAGGGACTAACTGGATTTAATGAGGGAACATATAAACAACACCTTTAGTATACAAGAAAACAATGTATAACAAAACAGTAATTATTTTGATAAGCACTCAAATAAATTAGAGTTCTAGCACAAATAAAGCATAATTGACTAAAGCACAAATCTTAGTACAGTAATACTCTCATGAGCAAATTTTTTAGACAATCAATCTTTTAAAAAACAATACTTCCAATAAAACAGACTTGTAAATCATAAAACCAAGAAAGTCTCTATGAATCATGCAAAGGAGAGCTCTTTTCTTATAGCTAGGTGACAAAATGCTTCCTCTCTGAGCTGAGTACAGGAATGTGGTACTAAAGGGGGCCCTGGAAGAGTTTATAGGGTATAGACCCAAAGAAGAAATAGTAATGATGGGGTGAGGGCATGAATTCCAGATAGAATTTTATTTTGTGGGGGGAAACATTGGTTAAAAATCCACTCATTGGGGCAGCTAGGTGGCATAGTGGATACAGCACCAGACCCTTGAGTCAGGAATACCTGAGTTCAAATGCAGCCTCAGACACTTAATAATTACCTAGCTGTGTGATCTTGGACAAGCCACTTAAACCCCATTGCCTTGCAAAAACCTAAAAACAAAATCCACTCTTTGGAAGGTTAAAATACTTAGAAGTTCTCCACAGTGTAGGGTAGAATTTTTTTGGAAGAATTTGAGTACAATTTGTAGGGTACAGAAAACAATTTTAGGAATGTTGAGGCAAGGATTCTCAAGAGCTATGAAGAAGAAAAGATGTAAAGTTTTAAAAATAAAATATTGAACTTTATTATTGTCCCCTAAAAAGAAACCATAAAAGTAACAACTCTCAGTCCATATGCCTACCTTTCCACCTCTACAAACATGTTTCTGAATCATCTACACATATATTGATAGCATATGGCAGGTAGTTGGTGTAGTAGAGTACTGGGAGGAAGACTCATATTCATGAGTTCAAACCTGTTCTCAGATGCTTACTGTGTGACCCTGGACAAGGCCTTTAATCCTGTTTACTTCAGTCTCATCTGTAAAATGATCTACCACTCTGATATCTTTGCCAAGAAAATCTCTCAAAGAATAAGACCTGACTGAAAATGACTTTAAAAATCCCAACAAAATTGAGAACATTCTTGAAGAATGTTTGAAGAGAGGAAACCAGGAAAAGTGTTGAAATTGACATTCTGTAATAGATCAGTCCTTTAGAGTAGAAAGTTGAAGAGAACATATAATCCTACTGTATTTATTGGTTTGTTGGGTATTAAAAATTATTTAGGACAACAAAATGATGTTTTTGTGGGTTACCCTCCAAAACTTTCTCCCATGCATATATTAAAATCCTAGATTTCTTGAAAGTTGTAACAATGTAGGGTTTTCCCTGAGTCCTATGATTAGAAATTTCAGAGTAGTATGAAACTAAATGTCCAGACCATCCCCATCCATATATTCACCAAAGATGTTTCCACTCCCATTTTCATGATGCTTTTCAAATTGAAGATTTACCTCTCTGTGTGTGTATTTCGTTCTCTCTCTCTCTCTCTCTCTCTCTCTCTCTCTCTCTCTCTCTCTCTCTCTCTCCACTCTCCCTGCTCTCTCTGTATATTTCTCTTTCCCCACCTCCCTCATACATTAGATCAAAGCAGTGTGATACAGTAGAAGAGTACTGACTCTGGAGTCCAAAGACTTGGATTTAAATCTTGCCTTTTTCACTTACTTCTTCTTTGACTTTGGGCAATTTGTATAACCACTATGGCAATAATTCCCTAATTATCCTAAATTTTAGGGAATTAATCTAGGTGATCTCTGAGATCCTTCCAGCTTTAGATGGAAATTTATGATGAAGTGCATTAAAATGAATCGAAGAATTAATGATTCAT
This sequence comes from Macrotis lagotis, assembly GCF_037893015.1. Classification (NCBI taxonomy): domain Eukaryota; kingdom Metazoa; phylum Chordata; class Mammalia; order Peramelemorphia; family Peramelidae; genus Macrotis; species Macrotis lagotis. Next base: position 146,976,610 of record NC_133666.1, read on the forward strand.
TTCCCTCCCTCCCTTATATTGAACCTTAAGATTCTAATCCAGTGACAGTGTATGATTAAAAGTCATTTGGAGTTTCCTGTACAACTTATGGAAAACCATGTATTTCTTACTGAATTTAGAGTTGGAAGACACATTAGATAAAATTCAATCCAATCTTATTTCATTAGTGAGCAAACAGGTCAAATGAAGTATAGTTACCTCCAGCAGAGCCAGGACTCAAATTTGGGTCCTAGGTCTCTGTTGTCATAACTAATACTTTCTCAAGACACTCTTCTGTCCCCTGGGAACCATAATACACACATTTTGCACAAACTAATAATAGTGGCATCGATAAGAAAAATATTTAGTTTATTTAACCTTATATTACATGAAAAATTTATTATTACATAATTGTATAGTTATTTTAAGTTTTCATAGTCCTTTTCTTATACCTTGGAAGAAAATAGGGCAAGTATAATTCCCATTTTTACAGTCAGGAAAAGTAAGGTTCTCTAATTTGAATGAATTGCCCAAGGTCATAATAAGTATATGAAGCAAGATTCAATAAATTTCAATTGTATGTGAACTTTGTATCATGATTGTTTTTTTTTTTAGGTTTTTGCAAGGCAAATGAGGCTAAGTGGCTTGCCCAAGGCCACATAGCTAGGTAATTATTAAGTGTCTGAGACCCGATTTGAACCCAGGTACTCCTGACTCCAGGGCTGGTTCTTTATCCACTGTGCCACATGATTGTTTTAATGAGTGGGGAGTTAAAGAATGATAATACTTTGATTTTTTCAGAAGTTCAAATTGTTTTCTTTGCCCAAATGTTAAGACCATAGGTATATTGCAGGAAGGATGTCATTAACCTCTATTACATTTCATGGGCTTTAACTTGTTCCATAGTTTCTAGTGAGTCTGAAATGAGCAGTCTAAAATGGAATTTGGCTTGGTATTAGTGTCAAATCCCCACGGTATTTGGAGAAAAGAGATGTATTTGAGGCAAGAGCATGATCTTTCTTCAACTCCTGGCAAGCAGTCCAAACTGATTCCAACCTCTAAGTTGAAAGAGACCTCAGAGTTCAAATAATTCAACCCTCATATGTACTAAAATATTCAAAACAAGACAGCCCATTCTGATTCTGAACATTTCTAATCATTGGAAGGTAGGAGATGGGATTTTCATATCTGATCAAATTACTGGCTTTCTGAAACTTCTCATTGTTATGAGTTCTTCATTTGGACGCAAGCAAATGAAGTCTACTTCCTTCTTTCATAACACAAATCTAAAAATAGTGAGTATCATATCCTTCCAATGAATACTCTTTTCCAAGCTATGTATCCTAAGTTTCCTTAATTGACTGAACCATCAAAAGATAATTTTAAGTCTCCTCATTATTTCTAATACCTTTGTTGGATACATTCAACTTTTTAAAAGTCTTTTTATTATTGGAATATCTATAATTTGTGTTATTTTTCTCCATCCTTATGCTAGATGAAAAAAGATTTAATGCAATGCATTCCCCATCTTAACCTCAAATCCCATTCTATAACAGTTCTTGTATTGATCTTTTTTTTTCTGGCAGAATTGTACTTGGATACAAATGTATCATTATAGGGCAGAGGTTCCTAATCTGTGTCCCATAGATTCTCAGGTTTGTGGATATATTTCAGGGAATCCATGAACTTGGATGGGAAACAAACCAATTACATCTTTCTTGCAATATACGGTAATTGTTTTCATCTGTGATTTAATGTATTTTATTTTATTCATTTAAAAACATTAGTTTGAGAAAGGATTTCTAACAATTACTAAAAGGTTCCACAACACAAGAAAAGTTAAAAACTCCTGCTCTAGATGAAGATAAAAAATTTGAAGGTAAAATACAAAGCAGTTGGATACTGAAATATTATCAAATGAGCCTGAAGTTTAGCAAAATTAAATTTTCACAAAATATCTAAAGTTCTGTCCTCATGAAAGTTATACTCTGCATGTACACAGGTAAATAATAACAAGACAATTTGAAGGAGAGTACATTAACAAGAAAGGGGGGGTGTTGATATTCTTTTTACATAGTATCTTTCCATTATACCCCTGTAAAAGTTCTTTATCATAATCAAAGCAGCATTCTCACATATATGACACTCTCTCGGTTTTTTTTTTTTTTTTGCAAGACACTTATTAGTTCCTAAGCCTGGAATTCACTTTCTCTTCATCTCACAAAATATAGCCTAAATAAATATTAGGCATTTGGGGAGGGGAAAAGCACTTGCATTTGAGGAGATAGGAAAGCAGGAGATGGTGTGTGATCTGAGTTTTGAAGGAAACAAGGATCTGAGTAGGTGAAGGTAAAGATAAAATGTATCCTATGCACAGGGTACAACCAGGGTAAAGTCATACTGGGAGACAAAGTATCATGTGAAGGTTTAGCAACAAAATTTGTCTTTTGAACCACAGAATATATGAAGAAGAGAACTGATATATTCTGATCTCTCTCTCTCTCTCTCTCTCTCTCTCTCTCTCTCTCTCTCTCTCTCTCTCTCTACCTACCTATCTATCTAAAGAACATGGAAAAGTTGATTGAAATCAAGATGTGAAGGATTTTTAAACCCAAACAGGAGGGACTATGAAAAGATAGGCACACTGAAGCTTTGTGGCTGGAACTGTAAATCTATGCAATAATTATGAAAAATAATTTGAAAATATGCAAAGTAACAAAATAGACATATTCTTTGACTTAAAGATTTTAGTGCTGATTATATATTCCATTGACATCACTGATGAAGAGAAAAACAGCATCAAAAATTCATTGACAGTATGTGTATGGGAGGATCTGGTAGCAAAGAATTGGAAACAAAAATAGATGCTCAATGATTGGGAAATGTCTAAATAAATCATAATGTATGATTTTAATTTGTTTTATGACTTACTAGAAATGACAAATAAGTTGACTATAAAGAAATGTAGAAAGTCTTATGTTCTCTCTCTCTCTCTCTCTCTCTCTCTCTCTCGCTCTCTCTCTCTCCCCATTTCTTTGCTCTCTCTTTATATTTCTCTCCCCCCCCCATTCTGTCCCTCTTACATTAGATCAAGGCAGTGTGATACAGTAGAAGAGTACTGACTCTGGAGTCCAAAGACTTGGATTAAAATCTTGCCTTTTTCACTTGCTTCTTCTTTGACTTTGGGTAATTTATATAACCACTATGGCATTAATTCCCTAATTATCCTAAATTTTAGGGAATTAATCTAGGTGATCTCTGAGATCCTTCCAGCTTTAGATGGAAATTTATGACAAAAATACATTAAAATGAATTAGCAACAGCAAAGTAAATAGAGTAATCTCAACAATACAATTGAAATTTTTTTTTTGGTAGATTATCATGGTGGAGCCAAGATAGTGGTAAGAAGCTAGGAAGCTCCCAGAACTCTTTCCAAAATAACTTTTAATGAAGTCTCTAAACAGAAACATAAAATGTCAGAAACCCCCCAAAACAGAATGAAACAAGTTCTTGACTCAAGATATCATGGGAGCTTCAGAAGAGCTCAATTTCATGTGGATAAAAGGAGAGTATAGTTCAGTGTTGGCAGGAGAGCTATGCAACAGCACAAATGCAACATAACTCCTAACTCATCAGGCCAAGAATGAAGGTTCCAACCCAACTCAGAAGGCAAGGTTCCAGCCCAGTGTAATAGGCAGGACTGGATTGGGGAGCCTTATTGCGGGGGAACAAACCATGAACACCTGAATTGCCAGTGAAGAAAGAAGGACCAGACCCCCTGATCACAGCACAAAAAACTTGGGACTATACCACCTGTGCCCCAGGAGCAGAGCTAAATTATCAAAATGGGCAAAAAAAGAAGAAAAACCACTCTAACCATAGATAGCTACTATTCTGATAGGGATGATAAAAACAATATCTCAGAAGAGGAAAGCTGAGACGAAATGCCTACATATGAAGCCTTAAAATAGGTTATGAATTGGTTACAATTTCCAAAAGACCTCTTGGAAGAATTCAAAAAGAATTTTAAAAACCAAAGAAGAAAAATAGAGAAAAGAAATGAGTCATATAGTAGAATTATGAAAAATTGACTGAAGAAAACAAAATCTTTGAAAGTAAAATTGGCTAAATGTAAAAAGAAATCAACTCCTTTAAAAAGTAAAATTGACCAAATGAAAAAGGAAAACTACTCTTTTAAAAGTAAAAATGACTGACTGGAAAACAAATGTAGCTCAACAAAAAGCAAAATTGACTTGGACATTGAACTGGAAAAGGAAATACAAAAACTAACTGCAGAAAATAAAACACTAAAAATTATAACTGGACAAATTGCATTGAATTATTGGTGTAAATGAAAGTCATAATCAGAAAAAGAGCCTGTATAATAAAAGAAGGTTATTATGGAAAACTGTCATAATATCATAGAAGAAGGCAAACCAATTCTTGAAAGAATTCATCAATGACCCCCAGAAAGAAGTCCCAGAATAAAAACTCCAAATTTCAGAATTCTCAACTAAAGGAAAAAATACTGCAAGCAATCAAAAAGGAGCAATTTAAATATCAGTGAGCCACAGCCAGAATTATACAGAACTTATCAGTTTCAGTCAGTCTGATAGGTGTGTGATGGTACCTCAGAGTTGTTATGATTTGCATTTCTCTAATGGAAAATGATTCGAAGCATTGTTTTTTCATATAACTATAAATAGCTTTAATTTCTTGAATTGAATGCTGCCTGTTCATAGCCTTCTCCATTTATGAATTGGGGAATGACCTATAATCTTATAAATTTGATTCATTTTTTAATATATTTTAGAAATAAGTTCTTTATCAGAAACTCTAGCTGTAAAAATTGTTTTGCAACTTTGTGGCTTCCTTCTAATCTTAGCCACAATGGCATTATTAGTGAAAATCCTTTAAATTCATTTTAGTCAAAATCATCTATTTTGCAATTTATAATGTTCTCTCTTATTTGGTCATAAATTTCTCCCCACTCCATAGACTGGACAGAATATTTTCTTGTTCTCTTAATTGGTCTATGGTATGGTAAAAGGTGTGAGATGTGGATCTGTGCCTAATTTTTGCAATACTGTTTTCCAGTTTTCCTAACAGTTTTTGTCAAATAGTGAGTTCTTATCCAAGAAGCTAGTTTCTTTGAGTTCATCAAATAGTAGAACACTATAATTATTTACTACTGTTTTTGAAGCTACTCTAATACACTGATCCATTACTTTATTTCTTTTTTGTTGTTGTTGTTGTTTTATTTTTAAATTTTATTTATTTAAGTCAATGGGGTTAAGTGACTTGCCCAAGGTCACACAGCTAGTCAATTATTAGGTGTCTGAGGTTGAATTTGAACTCAGGTCCTCCTGACTCCAGGGTCAGTACTCTATCCACTGTACCACCTAGCTGCCCCCCAATTACTCTATTTCTTTTTTTCTAGGTTTTTGCAAGGCAAACGGGGTTAAGTGGCTTGCCCAAGGCCACACAGCTAGGTAATTATTAAGTGTCTGAGACTGGATTTGAACCCAGGTACTCCTGACTCTAGGGCCAGTGCTTTATCCACTACACCACCTCTATTTCTTAACCAGTACTAGGTAGTTTTATAGTTTTAGATCTGGTACAGGTAGACCACCTTCCTTTGCATTTTTTCTATCAATTTATTTGATATTTTTGACCTTTTGTTGCTCCAGCTGAATTATTACTTCCTTTTCTAGTTCTGTAGAATAGGTTTTTGGTAGTTTGTTTGGCATAGCACTGAATAAGTCATTTAATGTGGGTAAAATTACCATTTTTATTATACCAGCTTGACCTAACCAGAAGCAATTGACATTTTTCCAATTGGTTAGATCTGATTTTATTTGTGTGAAAAGTATTTTTCAATTGTGTTCATACAGTTTCTGAGTTTGTTTTGGGAGGCAGATTCCCAAGTATTTTACATTGTTTACAATTTCTTTAAATGGAATAACTCTTTCTATCACTTGCCCTTTGGCTTTACTATTCATATAAAGAAATGTTGATGATTGATGTGGTTTATTTCACATCCTACTACTTTGTTGAAGCTATCAATTGTTTCAAGTAGGTTTTGGGGGGTTGATTTGGGTTGATTTTCTAGGGTTCTCTAAGAATGTTATATTATCTGCAAAGAATGAAAATTTTGCTTACTCACTGTCAATTCTAATTCCTTCAATTTCTTGTTCTCATTGCTAAAGTTATCATTTCTAATACTATATTGAATAGTAGTGGTGATAACTGGTATCCTTTCTTCATCCCTAATCTTATTATAAATGCTCCTAGTTTATTCCCATTACATATAATGCTTGTTAATGCTTTTAGATGAATACTGCTTATTATTTTAAAGAAAACTCCATTTATTCCTGTACTCTCAAGTGTTTATAATAAGAATGAGTGTTTTAGATTAGAATATAATCTTCTTGAGGACTTCTGGCCAAGATGATGGAGAGAAGATAGGCACAGTTCTAGTCTCCTGATCTCTTTCCCATCAATCACATGAAACAAACCTCTTAAAAGAAATCTGACCCACAAAACCCAGAAAGAAAAGCCAGGAGAAAGAACATCTACCTCAGGATTTGTCTCTCCCAGCAGCACTGGACAAATTCAGGTGGGTGACTCTGGGCTCAGAGGGAGGATCAGCCCCAGATCAGTGAGATTAGCAGCTCAATTGGAACTGGGAGTCTGAGGGCTGGAGAGGTGGACCTGCTGGATCAGTTGTGGGGCTAGACAGCAGGGGCTTGTGTCAACTAGGGAGCAGAGGCACTGGTATTGGTGTTGTCCCCTGGGAGCTTGCTGACAGGGCTGGGGGGAGAGTTCTGGTGCAGGAGAGCTGCTGACACCATCCCTGGGCTCCTCTGGTCTGAGCAGCTCAGAGTCCCATTACAACTCAGACCTCCTCCCAAACAAAGAAATGCAAACTAATTCTGCCTCTGGCCCAGGTGTGTGAGCAGAAGAACCAGCTCAGCTGAGGAATGACCTCAGGTCAGAGTAAAGCCCACCATTGATTGAAGGCAAAAGAATTCAATAGATCCAACTCCTCCCTTCAAGCAAAGGGAGAAGGCCTCAATCAAGGTCACAGACACTCCAGAGAAAGCAACCAACACCTCCTATTGGCCAGCCAGAAAAATTGCACTCAGTGAGTAAAGCCTTTAGCGATCCCAAGCCCCTGTGAACAAGCCTCTCCCCAACTCAGGTCTTAGCAAAATGAAGAAGGGTCAGCGGAAAGGTGGATCCATAGAAAAATTCTTGTAAGGGAAAGACTCTAACTCAGAGAGACCTGGAATCTCTGAGGAGAATATGATCTGGTCTTCAGGACAGAAAGACTTCCCCCCAAAAAAGAACAGAGTCTACAGAAACTAATGACTCCATGAGACAGCAAGAGTCAGTTAAGCCAAATCAAAAAGTAGAAAAAATAGAAGAAAATGTAAAATACCTCATCAACAAAACCACTGACCTCGAGAATAGATCGAGGAGGGGCAACCTGAAAATTATAGGACTTCCTGAAAACATTTAAGAGAAAAAAAAAGCCTGGACCTAATATTACAGGATCTAGTGATGGAAAATTGCCCTGATATCATGGAATCAGAGGGCAAAGTAGTTATTGAAAGAGTACATTTATCCCCACCAGAAAAAAATCCTAAAATGAAAACACCAAGGAATGTTGTAGCCAAACTCCAGAACTATCAGATAAAAGAGAAAATCCTGCAAGCAGCAAGAAAGAAACAATTTAAATATCAAGGAGCCACAGTAAGGATCATGCAGGATCTGGCTGCATCAACATTAAGGGATTGAAGGTCCTGGAATGAGATATTTTGAAGAGCAAGGAAACTTGGAATACAGCCAAGAATCCACGATTCCTCAAAGCTGAGCCTTCTCTTCCAGGGAAAAAGATGGACATTTAATGAAATGGAAGAAGTCTAAAAATTTCTGATGAAAAGACCAGAGATAAACAGAAAATTTGGACATCAAACAGTAGGTTCAAGAGACACATGAAAAGGTTAAAAAAGAAGGGGGGGCGGTAAAAGGCAAAAGAATGCTATCCAGTAAGTTGAAACTGGCTATATCCCAGTATGGGGGAAATATTCTCATAAATCTTGAGAATTGTAACTCTAACAGAGAGAATATACCTAGCCAGAAATGATGGACATTCATGACCTATCCATGAGACTGCTATCTAATGGGATATAACTGGTTTTAACCCCACTTGGGAGAAAGACTCTAATAACTCTCAGGAAATTTGACTCTATTCAATTAGAAGATACTGAACTAGAAGGGACAGACACTCAGAATTTTCTATGACTTAGATAGAATGATCTAAAAAACACTACCACCTTAAAAAGGGGACAGGAAAGAGATGGGAGGAGGAAGGGGATTGAATGGGGTAAATCTCATTACACTAAGAGGTACAAAAACCCTATGGTAATAGAGGGAAAGAAGGGAGCAGATGAGAAACACCTGAATCTTCTTCTCATCAGACTTGGCTTAAAATCAGTCTACACATATTCAGTTAACTTAAAAAACATCCAACCTTTCAAGTATTAAAAGGGGAAAAGGGGAGGGGGATGGAGAAAGGGAAGGGAGGAGAGGGGGGGGGGGAAAGGGGGAAATAACAAAAGGAAGGGAAAGGAAAAGGGAAAAAGGGAAAGGGGAAAGAAAGGGGAGGGGGTGATATAGGAGGGCAAACACACTGAAGGGGTTGGTATTCAAAAAGAAAATACTTGGGAATATGGATAAAGGTGGGGGGGAAGGGGAAAAATACAGAGGGAAGATAGCATGGAGGGCAATAAAGAATTAGTAATCATTACCTTGAATGTGAATGGGATGAGCTCTCCCTTAAAACATAAGCAAATAGCAGAGTGGATTAAAAATCAGAATCCTTCAACTCAGTTGAAGCAGATAGATACATATAGAGTAAAGGTAAAAGGTTGGAGCAAAATATATTTTACTACAGCTGAAGTAAAAAAAGCAGGGATAGCAATCCTTTTCTCAGACAAAGCAGCAGCAAAAATAGATAGTGTTAAAAGAGATAAGGAAGGAAACTTTATCCTTCTAAAAGGTACCATAGACAATAAAGTCATTTCAATACTGAATATATATGCACCCAGTGGGACAGCACCCAAATTCTAAGAGGAGAAGCTGAAAGAACTACAGGAAGACATAGACTTCAAAACTCTACTAGTGGGAGACCTCAACCTCCCATTCCCAGATCTAGATAAATCCAATCATAAAATAAACAAGAAAGAAGTTAAGGAGGTAAATAGATTGTTAGAAAAATTAGATATGGTAGACATATGGAAGAAACTGAATGGGGATAGAAAGGAATATACCTTTTTCTTTGCAGTACATGGAACTTATACAAAAATTGACCATGTACTAGGACATAAAAACCTAATGATCAATTGCAGAAAGGCAGAAATAGTGAATACATCTTTCTCAGAGCACAATGCAATAAAAGTCATATGCAATACTGGGCCAAGAAGATATAGACCCAGAACCAATTGGAAACTGAATAACCTCATTTTAAAAAATGAGTGGACCAAAAAACAAATTATAGAAAGAATTAACCATTTTATCCTAGATAATGATAATAATGAAACAACATATCAAAACCTATAGGATTCATTCAAAGCAACTCTCAGGGGATATATTATAGCTCTAAATGCTTACATGAATAAGTTAGAGAAAGAGGAAATCAATGAACTAAACATGGTACTAAAAAAATTTGAGAAAGAACAAATCAAAAATCCCAAATTAAATACCAAATTAGAAATTCTAAAAATTAAAGGAGAAATTAATAAAATCAAAAGCAAAAAATCTATTGAATTAATAAATAAAACCAAGTTGGTATTATGAAAAAACCAATAAAATTGATAAATTTCTGGTCAATTTGATTTAAAAAAGAAAGAAGAAAACCAAAGTGCTTGTATCAAAAATGAAAAAGGTGAACTCACCACCAATGAGGAGGAAATTAAAGTAATAATTTGAAATTATTTTGCCCAACTGTATGCCAATAAATTTGATAATCTATGTGAAGTGGATGAATATTTACAAAAATATGTTACCCAGGTTAAATGAAGAAGAGATTAAATACCTAAATAACCCTATCTCATAAAAAGAAATTCAACAAGCCATCATTGAACTCCCTAAAAAAAAAATCTCCAGGGCCTGATGGATTCACAAGTGAATTCTACTAAACATTTAAGGAAAAATTGGTTCCAATTCTATATAAACTCTTTGGAAATATAAGGAAAGATGGAACTCTGCCTAACTCTTTCTATGAAACCAATATGGTGCTGTTACCTAAAACAGGAAGAGTTAAAACAGAGAAAGAAAATTATAGACCTATTTCTCTAATGAATATAGATGCAAAAATTTTAAATAAAATCTTAGCAAAACAATTACAACAAGTTGTCACTAGGATAATACAGTATGTTCAAGTAGGATTTATTCCAGGAATGCAGGGTTGGTTCAATATTAGGAAAACTTTTAGCATACTCAATTATATTAACAACAAACTTATCAGAAACCATATGATCATATCAATAGATGCTGAAAAAGCTTTTGACAAAATACAGCATCCATTCCTATTAAAAACACTAGAGAGTGTAGGAATAAATGGACTGTTCCTTAAAATAATTAGCAGTATCTATCTGAAACCATCAACAAGCAGTATGCTCAATGGGGAGAGGGTAGAGGCATTCCCAATAAGATCAGGGGTGAAACAAGGGTGCCCATCATCACCACTACTATTCAATATTGTATTAGAAATGTTAGCCTCAGCAATTAGAGAAGAAAAAGAAATTGAAGGAATTAGAATTGGGAAGGAAGAGACGAAACTCACTCTTTGCAGATGACATGATGGTCTACTTAGATATCCCAAGAAATCATCCAAAAAACAACTGGAAACAATTAGCAATTTTAGGAAAGTTGCAGGTTATAAAATAAACCCTCATAAATCCTCAACTTTTCTATATATGTCTAGCAAGATACAGCAGGAAAAGCTAGAAAGAGGAATTCCCATTCAAAGTAACCTCAGACAATATAAATTACTTGGGAGTCTATTTGCCAAGACAGACTCAGAATCTTTTTGAAAACAATTATAAAACACTTCTCACACAAATTAAATCAGATTTAAATACCTGGGCAAATATCAACTGCTCATGGATAGATAGAGCTAATATAATAAAAATGACAGTTCTATGAAAACTAAACTATCTGTTTAGTGCCCTACCAATCAAAATTCCAAAAAAATTCTTTAACGAGTTAGAAAAAATTGTAAGAAAATTCACATGGGGAAATAAAAAGTCAAGAATTGCCAGGAGCTTAATGAAAAAAAGTACAAAAGAAGGTGGCTTAGCCCCACCTGATCTAAAATTATATCATAAAGCATTAGTCATCAAAACTGGTATTGGCTAAGAAATGGAGTGGTGGACCAGTGGAACAGACTAGGTGTAAAAGCAGGAGATGATTATAGTAATCTGCTGTTCAATAAACCCAAAGAGTCCAGCCATTGGGATAAAAACTCCCTCTTTGATAAAAACTGCTAGGATAATTGAAAGTTAGTATGGAAGAAACTTAGACTAGACCAACACCTAACACCCTTTACCAAGATAAGATCCAAATGGTTACAGGACTTAGACATAAAAAAACAATACTATGAGCAAATTAGAAGATCAAAGACTAGTTTACCTGTCAGATCTATGGAACGGGGAGCAGTTTATGACTAAGGAAGAGTTGGAGAACATCACCAAAAGCCAATTAGATGTTTTCAATTACATTAAAAAGCTTTTGCACAGATGAAACCACTGCATCCAAGATGAAAAGAAATGTAGTAAATTGGGAAACAATCTTTACAACTAATGATTCTGACAAAGGACTCATTTCTAAAATATACAGAGAACTGAGTCATATTTTTAAAACAAAAAGCCATTCCCCAATTGGCAAATGGTCAAAGGATATGCTAAGGCAATTTACAGATGAGGAGATCAAAGCAATTCATAGCCATATGAAAAAAATGCTCTAAATCATTAATTATTAGAGAAATGCAAATTAAATCTTCTCTGAGGTACCACCTCACACCTCTCAGATTGGCCAATATGACCAGAAAAGATAATGATCATTGTTGGAAGGGATGTGGGAAAAATGGGACACTATTACACTGTTGGTGGAGCTGTGTACTCATCCAACCTTTCTGGTGAGCTATTTGGAACTACACCCAAAGGGCAACAAAAATGTGCATACCCTTTGACCCAGCAATACCACCACTGGGTCTATATCCTGAAGAGATTATGAAAAAGGGTAAAAACATTACTTGTACAAAAGTATTTATAGCAGCCCTGTTTGTGGTGGCAAAGAATCAGAAATCAAGTAAATGTCCTTCAATTGGGGAATGGCTTAGCAAACTGTGGTATATGTATGTCATGGAATACTATTGTTCTATTAGAAACCATGAAGGATGGGATTTCAGGGAAGCCTGGTGGGATTTGCATGAACTGATGCTGAATGAGATGAGCAGAACCAGAAAAACACTGTATACCCTAACAGCAACATGGGAATGATGATCAACCTTGAAGGACTTGCTCATTCCATCAGTGCAACGATCGGGAGCAATTTTGGGCTGTCTGCCAAGGAGAGTGCCATCTGTATCCAGATAAGGAGCCGTGGAGTTTGAACAAAGTTCAAGGACTATTCCCTTTAATTTAGAAAAAAAAAACCAGATATCTTATTGTCTGATCTTGTTACCTCTTAGAATTCTTGTCTCTTCTCTAAGGATATGATTTCTCTCTCATAACACCCAATTTGGATCAAGGTACAACATGGAAACAAAGTAAGGACCGACAGATTGCTTTCCATGGTGGGGTGGGGAGACAGAAGTAAGATTGGGGGGGAAATTGTAAAATTCAAATAATATCTTTAATAAAAATTAATTTAAAATACAAAAAAAGAATGAGTATTTTATTTGTCAAGGTTTTTTTCAGTATCTATTGAGATAATAATATGATTTCTCTTAGTTTTGTAATTGATATGGTCAATTATGCTGATTGTTTTCCTAATATGGACCCATCTCTGCCTACCTGTTATAAATTCTACCTGATGATAATGTATTATCCTAGTAATAACTTGCAATCTCTTACAAAATTTTATTTAAAATTTTTGAATCACTGTGCATTAATGAGATTGGTCTAAAATTTTGTGTGGTGTCATAAAAGGAATTTGACAGAATATCTTATTCACTTTTTTTCAAATAGTTTATATAAGGGGTCAATTGGGTGACACAGTGGATAGAGCACCAACCCGAGAGTCAGGAGGACTTCAGGTCAAATCCAGTCTTAGATACTTAATAATTGCATATATGTGTGTTCTTGGGTAATTCATTTAACCCATTGCCTTAAATAAATAAAAACTTTTTAAAATAGTTTTTTATAGAATAGGAATCAATTGTTCCTTAAATGTTTGGCAGAAATAACTTGTAAATATATCTGGGTCTGGAGATTTTTCTTAGGGAGTTTATTGATATTTTCTTCAATTTCTTTTTCTAAAATGGGTTATTTAAGTATTTTTTTCCTCTTCTGTTAATTGGAGTAGCTTATATTTTTGTTAATGGTCATCATTTAACTTAGATTTTGAAATTTATTGGCATACAATTAGACAAAATAGCTCTGAATTTTTATTTTAATTTCCTCCTCATTGGTGCAGTTTCACGCTTTTCATTTTTGATACTGATAATTTGGTTTTTATCTTTCTTTTTTACTCAGATTAATTAAATGTGTATCTATTTTATTGCTTTTCCCCACAAAATCAATTCTTAGTTTTATTTATTCATTCAAAGGTTTTTTACTTTCAATTTTATTAATTTCTCCTTTGATTTTCAGAATTTGTTATTTTGTATTTGATTTGGGACTTTTAATTTGTTCTTCTAGTTTTTTTAGTTGCATGCCCTATTCATTGATATCTTCTTCCTTCACTTTACTCATTTAAGTATTCAAAGATATAACATTTCCCCTTAAAACTACTTTGGCTGCATCCCATAAGTTTTGGTATGATGTCTCATTGTTTTAATTGTCTTGAGTGAAATTGTTGATTATTTGTATGATTTGCTGTTTGGTCCATTCATTTTTTGAAATTAGATTAGTTAGTTTCCAATAAATTTTTGCTTTGCCTTTCCATGATGCCTTATTACATGTAATTTTGACTGTATTATGATGTGAATATTTAATATTTCTGCCTTTCTGCATTTGATTGTAAGATTTTTATGCCCTAGTACATGGTCAATTTTGGTACTGGTGCCATGTACTGCAGAGAAAAAGATATATTCCTTTCTATTTTCATTCAGTTTCCTCTAGAGATTTAGCATGTCTAGGTTTTCTGCAATTCTATTCAACTTCTTAACTTACTTCATTATTTTGTGGTTAAATTTAGTTAATTCTGAGAGGGGGAGATTGAGGTCCTCCACTATTACAGTTTCATTGTGATGTCTTCCTGTAATTCTTTTGGTTTCTCTTCTAAGAATTTGGATTCTATGACACTTGGTATATATGTTTAATAATGATATTACTTCATTGCTTATCGGTCCTTTTAAGAGGATACAGTTTCTCTCCTTTTCCCTTTTAATGAGATCTAGTTTTACTTTTACTTTGTATAAGATCAGTATTGTTTCCTCTGATTTTTTAACTTCCACTGAGATATAACTTATTTTGCTCCAGCCTTTTGCCCTTACCTTGTGTGTATCTTTTTGCCTCAAATGTGTTTCTTGTAGACAATATTTTAGAGGATTCTGGTTTTTTATCAGTTCTTTTATATGCTTCTGTTTTATGGGGAGTTCATACCATTCACGTTTACAGATAAAATTAATAACTGTATTTTCCTCCATGTTATCTTTCCTTGCTTATACTTTTCTGTTTCCTTTTTCCATGTCCCTCCTCACAAATGTTTTGCTCCATTTCCTCTTTAACTTTCTTTTTAAGTTTGACTTTTTTACTTTTCCTTCAACCTTCCCTTTTTTCAGTCCTTTTTCTTTTCTTTTATCCCCCTACTTCTCTGTAGAGTGTGATAGATATTAAACGCAATTGGGAATATATTATTCCCCTTCTTGGCCAAATCTATTGAGAATAGGATTTGCTCAGTGTTCACCCTTACCCTCTTTACCTTTACTGTAATAGGTCTTTGTGTTTCTTCATGTGGTGTTCTTTATCCTTTAATAGCTATCCTCCTCCTGGTATAATTCTTCTTTTCGTATCTTTATTATTTTTTGATTTTGTTTTTAATGAGATCTATTTTTGTAGTTGCTTTATCTGAGATAGGAATTGCTACCACTGTCTTTTACACTTCAGCTGAAGCAAAATATATTCTGCACCAGACTTTTACATTTACTCTATATGTATCTCTTTGCTTCAAGATGTTTCTTGTTAGGAGTATATTGTAGGATTCTGTTTTTTAATCCAATCTGCTATCTACTTCCATTTTATGGGAGAATTCATACATTCACATTCAAAGTTATAATTACTAACTCTTTATTACCCTCCTTGCTATCTTCCCTCTGTATTTTCCACCCATTTTTACCTTATTCCTATTCACCAGTATTTGGCTTCTGAATACTACTTCCTCCAGTTTTTTTGCCCCCTTTTATCCACCCCTTCCCTTTTCTTTCCCTTTCTCTTTATCACTTCTTGCTTTCCTTCCTTCTGTCAGCACCTCCTTTCCTCCCCTCCCTTTTCCCTTTTTATCCTTGAAAGGTAAGATAAGTTTCTAAACTCAACTGAGTAAGATTCAGGGAGTTCTCAACTCCTCCCTTCTTCCCCTCTATTGCAATAGGTCCTTTACACCTCTTCATGTGATGTAATTTACCCCATTAAAATTTCCCCCTTCCTCCTTTCTCATTACTGTCCCCCCTTTTTAATGAGATATTATTTTTAAATCATTCCATCAAAGTCATATATATGTCATGAATATCCATTCCTTCTAAATATGTAAGTGACTTGCCCAAGGTCACACAGCTATGCAATTATTAAGTGTTTGAGGCTGCATTTGAACTCAGGTCCTCCTGACTCCAGAACCAGTGCTCTATCCACTGCACTACTTAGCTGCCTCTAGATTTACAATTCTCAACAGTTATGAGAATCTTCCTCCCAGGTGGGGATATAACCAGGGTTATATCTGGTTATATATAGGGTTGATCTTATTAAATAGCATTTTTTTCTTGTCCCCCATTTACCCTTTCATATGTCTCTTGATCTCCACTTTGAAGACCAAATTTTCTGTTTAGCTCTGGTTTCTTCATCAGGAAAGATTGAAAATCTCCTAATTCATTAAATTTCCATCTTTTCCCTTAAAGAGAAGGCTCAGTTTTGCTGGATAATGAATTCTTGACTGCAATCCAAGCTTCCTTGCTCTCTAGAATATCATACTCCAAGTCCTTCTATCTCTTAATGTTGATAAAACCAGGTCCTGTGTTATCCTGACTGTGGCTCCTCTGTATTTGAATTATTTCATTCTGGCTGCTTGCAGGATTTTCTCCTTTATCTGATAATTCTGGATTTGGTCACAATATTCTTTGGCATTTTCATTTTGGGATCCTTTTAGGAGAGAATCAATGTATTCTTTCAATGACTATTTTACCTTCTGGTTCCAGGATATTAGGGCAGTTCTCCTTCACTATATCCTGAAGTATTGATCTAGGTTTTTTTTTTCCTTCAAGGTTTTCCAGAAGTCCTGTGATTCTTAAATTGTTTCTTCTTGATCTATTTTCCATGTCAGCTCTTTTTTGCCAATGAGATATTTTACATTTTCTTCTACTTTTTTCACTTTTATAATTCTGTTTAACAGATTCTTGTTTCCTCATAAAGTCAGTTTCAACAGGTTCCAATCTTTTTTTAGAGAAGAGTTTTCTTCATTTACCTTTTGGATCTCCTTTTGTAATTGGTCAATTATATTTTTGAAGGAATTATCTTTTTCCATTTGCCTAAACTGTGTTTTCAAAAGATTTTTTTCTTATTGTAAGATGTTAATTTTCTCTTGCATAATGTTAATTTTTTTCTTATGTTTCATTTCCAAATTTTTTCATTTTATTTTTAAACTGCTTTCTGATTTCTACTAAGAAGTCTTTGTGGACTGGACACCAATTCATATGCTCCTCTGAAGCTCCATCCCTTCTGTCCTCCTTTTCTGAGCTAGTATCCTTATCTTCAAAATAACATTCAATGGATCCCACTTTGCGCTGGCCTTTCTTCATTTTGGGTCTTTTCCCTAGAGTTTTGTCTTGGGGGAGGGGCTGGTTTTCAGACCTTCTATGTTAAAATTCCTAGAAGCCTTGTTCACTGGGGTTAGAAACTCCATGGCATTACTCAGTGGGCATACAGTAAGGAATGCCAGAGATTTCTTTGGATTGTCTGTATTGTAGATATTAGTAGCCCACTCCCTAGGCCTGGGGCAGGATCACACAATCTGGGATGGGTCTGTAATCAGCACTGGGGGAGAGCTGCCCCCTGTACCTGGGCCTTAGGGCAATGTGCCAATATCTGGGCTGTTTTGATATTTGTTCTGGAGAATGTCAGACCTTCCTATGGGACAAGGAGAGGGGGCTCAGCTAGAAACATAGGGACTCCTCCACTGAAAACATGAGGAACTCAGAGCCCTGGTCTTCCAGACCAGCTGTGGACCCTCTTCTACCACTGTTCTCAGGTTAGTTTCTCCCCTCAGGCTGTTGCCCCTGTACTGGGTCTCTACTCTCTGCCCCTGGCACAGCCACGCTCCTCTGTGATGGTCCTTACTTGGAGATATTCCCTTCAGTTCTTCTGTGGGTTTTGTGGATTCAAAAATCTATTAAGAGGCTTGATACATGTTGGTTCTGAGGTAAAGCCAGACGAGCTTAAAACAGTGCCTGACCTTTCTCTGTCAACTTGGTGGAAGTCCTCAGTAAACCTTTCTTTGTTTAAAAAACCTGGACTGAGGAGTTTATATCCCTAAGGCAATAGGTCTAGTGTTTTAGGCTGAGGCTGGGAAAATGGAGAGAGAAAGAGGGGAATCCATTTGAATTACTGTATTTATTCTTTTCATACTTTAATGAAGGTTAATTTTTTGATATTATGGTTCACAAATGTTGTATTTATTTAACCAATAAACATTTATTTTTTTCAGGTTTTTGCAAGGCAAATGGGGTTAAGTGGCTTGCCCAAGGCCACACAGCTAGGTAATTATTAAGTGTCTGAGACCAGATTTGAACCCAGGTACTCCTGACTCCAGGGCCTGTGTTTTATCCACTGCGCCACCTTGCTGCCCCCCAATAAACATTTTTAAAGGTCTAATATATATCTATACATATCTATAAGATATAAATATATAGTTATGTCCATAAGAGAAAAATATATATCTATAAGATAGTCTATATCTATATCTATATCTCTATATATCAATCTGTCCATATATATACATATATATATGTATATATATATATATATACATATATATATGAACAACTAGATGACACAGTAGATAGAGCACTGGCCTTGGACTCAGGAGTATGGGAGTTAGGATCTAACCTCAAACACTTGATACTAGCTGTGTGACCTTGGGCAAGTCATTTAACCCTGATTGCCTCACACCTATGACCTTCTTTAGTCTTCCTGATTCATATCTGGCCACTGAATCTAAATGTCTCTGGAGGAGAAAGTGAAGTTGGTGACTTAGCACAGCACCCCCTCACTCAAATTCAATTCATGTGCTTTTCATGGCATCACCTCCCTGACGACATGGTCTTCTTCAAGAATGGACAGACATCATCACTATATAGTAGGTATAGATGTATCTTTATCTATAGCTATATAACTATACATTTATATATATCAGACTCTTTGCTAGATACTGGGAATATAATCAATGAAATTCACAATGAACTTTCTAATTGAGCAAACAGCAGATACTTATAGAAGCATATGCAGAACAAAGATCAAGAGAATAAATACAAAGTAGTGAAATACAAGATAGATTGGGTGGTAGGAAATTAGCAAAGGCTTTAGCTACAACTGGAAAGAATTCTAAGAAGATGAGGAAGAAGGGCAAATTGAAATCCTGAACCTGAATCAAGCAAGAAGTTTTGCGCTGGGCCTGAACTTGATTAAGCAGGAAGAGAGAAAGAAACCATACAAATAATGCTGAAGATATAGAAAAAAACATGACTTGGCAACTGATTGAATGGCTTACATGGATTACTGGAGGGTGAGAAGTTCAAAGCTAGGAACTTGGGTAATTGAAAAAAGTAGAGATGCTCTGGATAGAAACAGGCAAGTTTGGAAGCACTCAACTTTCTCTTCTTCTTTTGCCCTTTCAGGTCATGCCAATTCTGATGATTTTTACTGGAACTTTGTCTAAAGGACTATTTTCCATAGATGTCCTTTCCTCCCTTCCCCCTACCTTCCTCCTGACTGAAGGTTTTGCAGCAGACCTACTGGAATGGTTTAGCTTTTATTTACTTGATTAATTACAAAAAAAAAATCTGCCAGTCAACTGATTTCCTTATTATGGTGCCATAAGGAACCATTTGCTTATGAGAATGACAAAGTTTAAAAGGAGATCACATGAATTTTGGGGACTTGGCAAACATGAGATTGGAATGAAATTCAATCACTGTTTGCATCATAAGTAGGAGTGATTCTGGGCCCAGATTCCTCACCCAGGGCCTTATAGAATAGAATACTAGAATACAAATCAATGTTCATTATTGTTTTAATTAATTGGTCAGGTTAAAGATGAATGAGAGATCTTATATATTTTATAGTATTTTAATTAATTTTTTTCTAATTAGATGCAAATATAGTTTCACCATTCATCTTTTTATAAGCTTTTGAGTTCTACATTTTTCTACCATGAGAAAACTTTTATCTTAACATAGTGGTTAGATGACAGGCATTCATTTGTATTATCTTAAAAAATCAAAATTTATCCCAAATGTAGGCCATCAAAATGGAAAATATTGATTATATCTACACCTTAAATTTTCACATATCAGTCCCTTAGAAGAGAGCTAATTCTGAACAAAGGATGAAAACAGAGAGGCCAAAAGGGAAGAGCCTTTGTAAGGAGTCTGCATTTTGGTACTACATCTCAAGAGCTATCATTTTTTTAAATTTTTTTTGCCAGGCAAGTGGGGTTAAGTGGCTTGCCTAAGGCCATACAGCTAGGTAATTATTAAGTGTCTAAGGCCGGATTTGAACTCAGGTACTCCTGACTCCAGGGCTGGTGCTCTATCCACTGTGCCACCTAGCCACCCCAAGAGCTATCATTTTTGTTGGACAAGGAGAGTTTTATTTGATTTCTCTCTTCTCTCCAGGGTCAAGTTCAAACTACTTTATCTGGCAATACAAACTGGTTCAAATCTACCTTCCTATCCTCATTACATATTACTTGTCTTCATTCACTCTTTGATCCAGTCAAAATGGTATCTCACTTATGATACTCTTTTTTTTTTTTAGGGTTTTTTTTTTTGCAAGGCAAATGGGGTTAAGTGGCTTGCCCAAGGCCACACAGCTAGGTAATCAGTAAGTGTTTGAGACCAGATTTGAACCCAGGTACTCCTGACTCCAGGGCCGGTACTTTATCCACTGCGCCACCTAGCCGCCCCTATGATACTCTTTAAAAAAAAATGTTTAGTATTTCATTTCCCCTTAGTTACATATAAAAACAATTTTTAACACTTGTTAATACTTTACGTTTCAAATTCTCTTCCTTCCTCCCATCCCACCCCATCCCTTAATTCAAAAGCAAGCAATTTGATACAGGTTATAAATATTTAGTCATACAAAACATTGCCATAATAATCATGTTGTGAAAGAAAACATACTCCCCCGAAAAAAAAGAAACCTAAAGAAAAATAAAAAAATATGCTTCAAACATTCAGACATCAACAAACTCCTTTTCTGAGAATAGATGGCCTTTTTCAAGTTAAGTCCTTCAGTGTTTTCTTGGGTCTAACTTGGGTTAGGATTGTCTATTGCTGAGAAATGCTAAGTCATTCACAGCTGAGCATCTTGCAATATTGTTACTTTTTTCAGTGTTTTTCACTTTGCACACCTGATATTCTATTTCAGTGCTTTTTCCACAGAGTGCCTCTTAAATCTGTAATTTGCTTCCTTCTCACCTCTGGTTTCTTAGGAAAGCAATATACACAATGACTACAATAATGTAAATGGAGAAAATGTCAGTAACAACACAAACAAAATTGATTGTTTAAAAATTGCATTGATTAAGCTTGACCCCAAAGAAGAGTTATAAAAAAGATACTTGCCCCTTCCCTGCCTTTGCAAAAAGTGGGAAGACATGGCCCTAACACACTGCATATAATTTCAGGTGAACTTTTTTCAATGTGGTGATTAATATAGAAGATATTTTTTTTATTTTATTGCCATGAGCTATTGCAATGATATGGAAGAGGGGAAGGCAAGGGGGGCGGGGTGAGGGAACCTTCACTCTCATCAGAAATGGCTCAGACAGGAAACAGCATGTACACTCAATAGGGTATAGGCATCTAGAGTAAAAAGGAGAGAAGGGGGAAGGGGGAAGGGGGGTGTGGGTGATAGAGGAGAGGGTAGTTAATAGGAGAGAATAATCAGATATAAAACAATTTCTTTTTTACTTCTTGCAAGGGGCTGGGATTAGGTGGCATGTCTGGGACCACAGGGCCGGGTGGTTGTTGCTCAGAGGTGGTATGTGGGCTCACGGTCTCTTGGCCCCAGGACCAGTGATCAGTCTGCTGTGCCACTCAGCTACCCTACAGAACATTAGAAGAGGGATATTGTGAAAGGAGAGAGAAAATATAATATAAGGTAGTGGGGAGGTATGAATGGAGGGAATTACAATCAGCAACAACAGTGGAAGTAACTTTTGTGATGGACTTATCATAAAGAATATGATCCACCTGAGACAGAGCTGATGGTATCAGGACACAGAGTGAAACACATTTTTTTCTCTTTCTTTTACTTTATTTCTCGCGGGTCTATGTTTTTTTGGGGGAGGGGGTATTATGTTTACTCTTAGGCAAGAATATTTTAGTAATGTATAAAAAAAATCACTTGTACAATGTGGTGATTAGTTTTGCTAAACTTTTCCCCCCTTTCCTTTATCTTTTAAAAATTTGTTGTCATAAGAAATAATACAGGGGAAATAATGTAAAAGGTAAAAATAAAATGTAATGGGGGGGACTAGCCAATGAGACTGCAGACCTTACTCTCTGATGATTCCCAACAAACATGTAGAACTTTGGATGGTGCTATTAATAGAACAATGGGCTTCAGAAAGAATTTTTTAAGTTATTTTGAAAAATTTTTGGCATAGGAGTAGGGAGCCTTCATATATATCTTTGTAATTGCCAGTCCCTCAAAAGAAACAGGGTTTGAAGGAAAGAACCTTAAATTTGGTATCAGAGGGCCTCAGTTCAAATTTGACTCTTCCACTTACTGTGTGTTACCTCAATCTTTTTATCTATAACAAGGTGTTGGTCTCAGTATCCAAGGTCCTTTACAATTCTAAAATTATATAGAACATAGATTAACTCTAAAATATGAAATCTGGATACTTTTAAACCCAGAGCTAGTTTCTTGATACTTTGGAGTTCCTTGTAGAGGATTTGGGGGAGAGAAGATCACTTTGAGTAATTTTATAAACTGTTGCAGGTCCATTTCTTGTAATCAGAGAAGCCAGAGTTGGTATCTTGTATAACAAAACGTCACAGATAGCTTCCTCTAGATGCCTCTATTTATCTTAATAAAAGCAATAACCTTCTTGTAGATGACTCCAAGGTCAATGAGAAACTCATATGCAGAATACTTAAATATATCAGAATATTTAAATATTTCTCACCTACCTATGTATTTAGAGTGCTAAGCCCTTCATATAGATTCGCACAATGAGATGATTTGGTCTATATTCTACAATTGCATAAAATAAGTATATTTATATCTTCAATTATTTTTACATAATTTTTAACACTTTAATTTTCATTGTATATATCTTGAACGTATATAGTTGTTTGCATATTGACTGTACCATTAGAATACAAGTTATCTGAGAGCAGGCACCCTTTTTATCATTTTCTTAGTAAAGCAAGTGCTTGATAAATATTTTATGATGATGATGATCTTATTTAAAAGACTTATAGGAAAAAAGTTTTCTAATCAAAAAAGTTTTTATTTATTTATTATTTATTATTTGGTGATTTTATTATAGAACATATTTTACTTTTCTTTAATATGCTAGTTTGTATCAAGATCCAAGTTTCACTAAAATGGAAAGATAAATGAATAAGTAAGTAAATGATTGAATGAATGAAAAGGCATTTATTAAGTATTCACAATGTTACAGTTACAGTGTTAAATGTTAGGAATACAATACATCAAAACAAAACAATCCCTGAGAAAAGGGATAGCTATGAATATAATTGCAAATTCTACTCAAACATTTTTCACTAAAGATTTAAAAATAATTCCTTGAATAATTCTTTGAAAAACTTGACTTGATTCTCCTAAGCAAGTCAACATAGAGATTAACACTATGTAATTTGATGTGAAAATGGGCACAAGGCAGATAAACAAAAAAGATTTGGGAAATACAGTCTGCAATTAAAAAAATGTAAAAGGCTAAATGTTTTCTGATTACTCAGAAACCTCTATCTGAATAAAATGAATACTTTTTTAAAAAAGTAAAAATCAAAAAGTGCTGAACATGGTCAGTACTAAATACTATGACAAAAATGAAATTGTCTATGTATGAGCAGATTGGATTTAACTACTTGCCAACCTGAGAGCCATTTTTGAATAAGTTGAATACCCCAGTTCAATCATTGTGAGAATCAAGACCAAATTAGAGAAAAGGATGAAGATGAGAAGATAATGTAGCATGTACTCACACCACCTTCAATCTTATGCATTTAAACAAATTGTTAACTCTGAAAATGGGAGAATAAAGGTCAAGATATTTCTTAGAGAAACTTAACTTTAAAAACAGAAGACACATCAAAAATACCAAAATAGATCTAACATTGCTTTAGCCTGCAAACACTTGATCTCTTTACTGAATAGAGAAACATGGAAGCCAGTGGGGTATCCTGGTTTACAACAAAATTTCATTCTCAAAATCATATATATCTGAAGGATAATTGCAGATAGCATCACTTTAAAAATAACAAAAAAAGGGTAAAGGGAAAAAAAGGAAAATGGGAAAAGCTTGGCATAAAACCCAATTGGGGCAGACAATTTTTAGAGTATATATAGATGAAACCAGAAAAAGAGCAAGAAATAGGTTGAATTCAACAAATAAGCTGAATAGATTTGCTCTAGCTATATATTTGAATTATTGATGACAGTAGAACCACCACAATTGGGTTCTAATACTCAAGTCCTGCATTATTTGAGGAAGTAATTGAAAAGATTAATTTGGGAAGAGTGGTTGGGCAAAATAAATATCTTCAGAACAAGTTTCTACTGGAGGTGGCAATTTTAAAGGCATTCAAGAATCATTCTCTTTTGTATTAACTTTATTTTTTAAAAAATTAATGATGCCTTTTTTATAGAACTCTTTTTGTAGCCTTTACCTCCTTCATATCCCTGCTCTAATAGAATCTCTTCTGATAACAAGGAAAAACAGTTAAGCAAAACCAACCAGCACAATGGCCAAAATATTATAGCCTATGCAGCATTTCTTAGCTTATAGTTAACAAATCATTAGCTATGTGTGTTTTATTATCTGTTCAAGTGAAGTAGGGTTCTTCAGTGGAAAGAGCATTGAATTTTGAGTCTTGAGGACTTAGGTTTGAATTCTAGTTTTGTCAGTCATTGCTTAGATAAATCAACTAGCCTTAAAATGAAGATGATCTTTGAGATTCTTTTCAACTCAAAATCCATGATCTTGTACCTATGATATTGGTCAGGAATCAAGTTTAAAGTATTTATAAGAAAGGAAATTTCAAAATTTTAGAAAAGATCAGAAACAGTATTTTAGCCAAAATTTTAGCATCTGCTGCCCAGAATCCTATTTAATATAGAATATAGAAGTCTGACACATAAAGAGAATATGCTTGATAATAATATGGTAGCAAAACGAGCATCCTTTCATAGAAAACCTTTAAAATAGACTATATAATCATATTCACAAGTGACTAACAAGTAAAGAGAATATAATATCCAGACTTGTTTATTGTTTATTGACTAAAAACAATGACAATGGAGAAAAAACATTTATTTTCCTTTATAGATCCATCTCCTTTGGACATCAGTATGAAGAGAGCTATAAAAAAGATTATCAATACCATATGCTTTCCAAAGCTGTAAAAATCACTGTAATGGGAAGAATTCTGAACAAATTTTAAATGGAAGAATCGAGGTTCTCTTTATATTCATGTACATTAATAATATCATGCTGCTGGCATGCAATTCTATGACACTATGGATTTTCTCAAATGAAATTTTTGACCATTCAGAAGACATGGCTTGGTCATCTACCCCCGCATCCTCACCCCCACTCCCAAGTCCCCTAAAATCTAAAACTAAATGAGAATACATACTAAGAATATATAATGTTTAAGGTAAATTCAGTCAATGTGTGAAAGTCCATTGAGTTAGTTGATTAATACATGTCTCTTGGATAGACATGAACTGGGCCTAGAAATTAATAGAAGGAAAGCATCCTGGATTGCTTTTAAGAAAATGTTAAATACTTTCAAGGATCTCAAAATGTCCCCTGCCACAAAACACATCTTTTTTAAACTAAAGATTTTCCTATTGTTATAAAGCAGTAGAAAGGTATATCATGACTATAATCTAGACTGCAATCTTTTACCAATGATCTCCACACATACACATACACACACACACACACACACACACACACACACACAAATGAAAAAAATACTGTTGAGGACACAAAATCAAAAGAGGTGAACTGTTCATGAAGAGATGGTGAAAGGAAATGTGGTATTAAATAAAATGTTAAGTGACCTAGAAGAGGCACTGTCTCTGAAGTCAAAGACCTTGATTCAAATTCTACCTTTGTCA
Organism: Macrotis lagotis; assembly: GCF_037893015.1. Taxonomy (NCBI): domain Eukaryota; kingdom Metazoa; phylum Chordata; class Mammalia; order Peramelemorphia; family Peramelidae; genus Macrotis; species Macrotis lagotis. The sequence continues at coordinate 147,002,634 of NC_133666.1, forward strand.
TTTACATTTTTTTAACTTTTAAGGCACCAGGGTTAAGTGACTTGCCCAAAGTCACACAGCTAGGCAACTACTAAGTGTCTGAGGCCAGATTTGAAATCAGGTCCTCCTGACTCCAGGGCCAGTGCTCTGTCCACTGTACCACCTAGCTGTCCCAAACTTTTATTTTTTAGCCTATGTGACCTCAAGCAAATCATTCATTCTCTCTGTACCCTGGTTTCTTCATATGTAAAATGGAAGAGTTGGTTGAAGTGTCTTATAGGACCCCTCCTAGATTAAAAACTACCATTCATGATTTATGGGGGAGGGAGTTAATAAAAAACAGAAAAAAAACTGAGAAGTTGATATTTTCAGTGATGGAGAGATGGAGGAATTGGTCATAGAGATGAGATCATGAATCCATTAAACTACTGAAGCATAAATTAGCTTTTCTAAAACTGGCTGAATTGGAAGAGGGGAGTAGGAAAGAGAAGCAGAACAAAAAATGGTTGAATGAGAAGGTAGAACTTGTAGCAGTTAAGGGATGGTGGGAAGGGACAACTATATGGAAAATGGGAAGAATAAGGAAATAAAAGCAGATATCTTTTTTATATCTAGGATATAAAAAAGGATATAAAAAAAAAGCTAGGAAAGACATAGAATTTTAAGAGTGAAAAAAATTGGTTGATGAAATTAGCCCAAAGGGTGAAGCATAATGGATAGATGTCTTCCTGGAAGGATATCTCTGGTGGAGAACAGCCCAATGAAGGAACTTTTATCATGGTTGCAAATGATTAAAAGATAGGAGTATATTTAATATATTGAATAATAGTATCAAGTTCCAAAAAGATCTCAGTAGGGTATAAAACAATAGGCCACATCTAAAAGATTGAAATTTAATAGAAAACAATGTGGGTTATTTTAATTTTTAATTTTATTTTTTCAATGAACATAAAGCTGGTATCTCTGTCCCACTTATAACCCCTGTCCTCACATGGTTAGATATTTAATAAATTATTATTTAATGACAATATGGAATTATTAAATATTTTCAAACATGGAAGTGACATGACTTCATAAATTCTTATTCAGAAAGGTATTTTGGGAACTGTGTGAAAGTTGTGCTTGAGAAAGAAGAGACTAGAGTAAGGGAAACAAGTTAAAAAGTTATTTCTGTAGTCTAAGGGAAAGGGTGAAAGATTTTGAATCAGCCTGGTGACAAGGTAAGAGAAGATAAGAAGACCTTTCTAAGAAATGTGATGGAATCAACACAACTTAGTAATAAATTGGATGTTTGTCAGGGTGAAGAGAAAAAAAGAGAGTGAAAAGTGAGTAAAGTTTCAAGCTTCAGTGATTGGGAGAATGGTGGTACTCTTAACAGAAATGGAAATGTTGAGAAGAGAAGCAGTTTGGATGGAGAAGGACTTAATGAATTTAGTTTAGTCATAATGAATTTGAGCTCTAACTGAATATTTAATTAAATTGTCTATAAACAATTGGAGGGAGCTAGAAGACTGGAACTCAGGAACAAGATTAGATCTGAATGTGTAGATTTGACAATCATCTACAAAGACATAAGAATTAAACACAAGGGAGAGTACAAAATCATGACAGGAGAGAGTGTAGACAGAAGAAAAGAAGACTTCTCTCTTTTTTTTTTAAGGTTTTTTTCAGGCCAAATGGGGTTAAGTGGCTTGTCCAAGGCCACACAGCAAGGTAATTAATTATTATTAAGTGTCTGAGGCCGGATTTGAACTCAGGTACTCATGACTTCAGGGCCAGTGCTCTATCCACTGCACCACCTAGCCACCCCAAAAGAAGACTTCTCACATATATTTGGGAAATTGTCACTCTTAGAAAGTAGATGAAATAGACTGAAAAGTTCATTGCAACAGGAAGAGAACCAAGAGAAAATAGAGTCATAGAAATCAAATGGTGGAAATATTTGGAAGAGGGAATGATCATCAGGATTGACTGTTGAGAGAGAGAGAGAGAGAGAGAGAGAGAGAGAGAGAGAGAGAGAGAGAGGAGAGGATAATAGGAATAATGAACTGGAAAAATTGGAAGAGAGTGAGGGGTCAAAGATCATGCTGAGAATGAAAAATCAGATTTTGGAGGAAAGAGGCATAAGAAGTGGTAGAAGGACAAGAGTTTATGTTTAGGAAGAAGAATTTTAGAATTTCATATCTTAGAGATGGGAGTTTAACTAATTTTTATGTATTTTTAAGTATTGGTGAGGTCTAATGTGTGATCATGCCTGTGAGATAGAGTTGAGCATCATGGATAATGATACTGTGGGCATCATGAAAAGATGGGAACATAGGAAAGGAAGGTAAAAATCAAAGAAGTTGATTAATTTGAAAAACCAGGTTGCTTAAGGTGTTATCAATATGAACATAGAAGTCACCAAGGATGATGGGAAGTGATAGGAGGGAGAGGAAAGAGAGTCAGAGAGACAGAGGAGGGAGAGAGAGAGAGAGAGAGAGAGAGAGAGAGAGAGAGAGAGAGAGAGAGAGAGAGAGAGAGAGAGAGAGAGAAACAGAGACAGAAAGACAGAGAGAGAGAGAAATTGGAGAGAGAAAATGAGACATTATTGATATTTGGTAAATTATAGGAGGAAAGACCAAGACTGAATATTATAATTGGGAAATATGAACTTTAAAGGAATGGAAGTTACAAGGTTTCCAGGATAAGGTCATATTCCTTTGAGGTCCAAAAGATGGAAGGACAATGAGAGCAGGGATCTGGGGTGAAGATGAGTTTGTTAATAACAGACCTAGGGGACATAGTGAAAAGACAGAAAACGGAAAGGATAAGTTGAGATTGGGAAAAACCTGAACTGAGCTGAATAGGAAAAGTAGAAATAGAAAGTGGAAGAAAAAAAGTGGTTTGGAATAATGAGGGTTTGAAAAGCAGAAGGTAGGATTCAATTAGTCATGAAACATCACTGTCTCTAAAGAACTAAAAATGAGGGCAATGAAGAGTGATCACACCAGCTAATCAGGTGATCACACCAACAGGTTGCAATATATATATATATATATATATATATATATATATATATATATATATATACACATATATAAAGAGGCAGCATGGCTTACTGGAAAGAACGCACAACTATTCAATTTGAGTTCAAATTCCCACTGACATTTGGGCAAGTCCTTTAAACTCACAGTCCTCAGTTTCATAGATCATAAAATTACTGTACATTTAATTTATCTACTTCATCTGAAAGAACAGAAAATAGGAAAAGATGGAATGACTTTCACAAGATCAAGTTGCTAATTTGTAGCAAAGGCAAGACCACAACCCAGGTTTCCTGATTCTCACTTTTTAATATATTCTATTGCTTTTTGTTCAGGGCTTACTATGTGCTATGTAATGGGGGTAAGCATAAGATACAGAAATCTCATTTTTTGGTTAATCTCATGCTAATAATTTCCAGTTTAACTTCTATTTCTCTCCTATGAACATAATGTAAGCATCAGAAGCACCCCAAAATGACATGACATTTTTCAGCTTACAAAATTATCCAATTCATTAAAATAATTTGGGTCCTTACCTTTCATGGAAAGTCATTTCATCCACAAATGAGGATAATTGAATGCATTTCAGTAGAGAAACAAAGACAGCTTTTTGCCACCTTGCCCTGCTGTTGAAAAATTAAACCCTATAGTACATGAGGAAATTAGATTACTCTGAGAAAAATGTCATTTGTCCTGGCAGCCATCCAAGTCAATAGTTCCAAAGTCTGTCAAATCACCCCTTTTTCAACAGCACAATGAAATGGATGATCAATTACCATATACAATGTTGAATTTTAACATTCTCAATTTTTTAGTGACTTCTATGTAGAAAATATTGTCATTTAAAATCTGTTTCCAAGTTAGTATAGAGAACTAAAAATGGACTCAGAAGTAAAGGAGAAAAAAAGTAGGCTATTCAAATATATATATTAATGTAATCAAATATATTATTGAAATATTGATATTAAATTGTTATTGAACATATGGATATGTAAATATTTATATGTATCTTTTAGAAGTATGTAATCTTGATATGCAGTTAATATTTATTAAAATGACTGTTGATAGCATCTGAGCTTAAGAAGTTCTCCCTCAAACACATAAAGTAAAAATGATTTTCTTAAGCTATTCTTTCTTGAATCATGCCAAAATAAAGTTATGTCAGCAATGGTTACCAGAAGGGGAGGGTAAATGATATCTTTGATAATGAAGTTGACTTTGTGAATTCTTTTTCAGGCATATTTGGATTTAGATTCAGAAGACCTGGGTTCAAATTTCAAGATGACTATTTTTTTTACATGTAGAGCAAATAATATTATCTTTGGGGGTCTCAGTTTTCTCATTTGTAAAATGGCCAGTTTCATATAGTAAGTTTCCTTTGGACTCTAAATCCATTATAATATGTTTAGTTGTTTGTTGTCTATTATTGAAGAGGACTAAAATGATATCACTATATTAGAGAAAAGTTATAGTGTGTTTGACTGTAACTGGTCAGACCAATACTAGCTCAGAATGCTCTGCTACTGGTTGTACACAAATAGTCCATGTGAACACCTAGAGTGGGTTCTCTAAGCTTGCACATCTCAAGTTTCTTTTGAGTTACTTCAATTTTACGTTGCTCACAGAGCACAGAACCTTCTCTGATAAGACATACCATACTGGGCAGTCCTGTGCCAGGGTATTCCATCTTACACAATCATTTCCAAAGTTCTTTAGAGATACTTTGAGAGTGTCCTTGTTTTGCTTCTTCTGATTTCCCTGTGAATATTTGTCCTGTGTGAGTTCTCCATAAAATATTCTTTGGCAATCATACTTTTGACATTTGAAAAAATTGACCAGCCCACTGGAGTTGCACTCTCTGGAGGAACATTTAAATGTTTAGTAGTTTAGATTGAAAAAAGATCATGGTGTTTCATATCTTATTCTACTGGGTGATCTTCAGAATCTTCCTATGACAATTTAAATGGAAGAGATTCAGTTTCCTACTATGATTCTAGGAGACTGACCAGTTTTCACAGTCATACAACAATGAGATCAGCACAATAGCTCTGTAGACCTTCACTGTTGTAATCAATCTAATGCTTCTCTCCCACACTTTCTTTTAGACTCTCCCAGACACTGAACTAGTTCTGCCAATGCATGTGTCAACCTCATTATCAATGTTTACTTCATTGCAAAGTATATTGCCAAGGTAAGTGAATTAATCCACAATATTCAAAACTTCTTTATTTGCTGCAACCATTGATTCTTTTGTAGAAAATTAAACAAAACAAAACAAAATCCGCACTATCCACAAAGTGCTATGAATTGGTCATAGGGACAGCTTTACCAACTCCAAAAATCACATAATTTAAGAGAAGAAATTATATAGCTAGCTTCATTTGCAGAAAAAAAACCCACTATCCCATGGATATTGAGCTTGGAATACTTATTCCTAAAAAAAAATCTATCTGTGTTGAGTGCATCTCCAATTAGAGTATGGATAAGAGAATAATGTTTGTTCTTCATTTTTGAAGATTATGACGTCAGGGAAGTGTTGCCATGATAAGCATGTGAACTGGATTTGAGTGAGGGCATACTGTGCTGTCACCAACCTCACTTTCTCCTGCAGAGCCATCTGGGTCCAGTGACCAGATGTGAATCAGGATGATTGGGGATGGCCCTGGATGTGAGGCAATCAGAGTTAAATGACTTGCCCAAGGTCACACAGATATTAAGTGGCAAGTATCTCAGTCTGTATTCAAACTCCCATCCTCTTGACCCCCAGATCAGTGCTCTATAAACTGTGCTACCTAGCTGCCCTCAGATAAGAGAATAGGATGCTGTGAAAGGAGGTTTTAACATGTAGAAGCCTCCTATAGATACTAGGAATCCTCCAAATCTTGCTTTTTACATAGTAGGATCCATTCTCAGGGATTACCATTGAAATTTTAGCTAACTGGAAGCATGGAAAAGACATAATCATGTTCTTTCATGGAAAAGCAAGAGATAGAAATGAAAAGATTTGCAAATTAAAAAAAAAGATAAAAAAGCTCTAAGTCCTTCCAGATTGTCTAAGTATGAAGTAGAGGGTATTATACTTTTTTTCATGACTTAAATGGAAAAAAAAGTAAATGCAAAGCAGAAATGACATCAAAAGGAATTCTAGTTTATATAAGTCACTGACTGAAGTCAAAATGAAAAGACAAAAGACTTTTTTTTTTTACTAATTTTAGAATTGCCGACAGAGGACATCTAGTGGCTTTCAGTAGCAACTCTACACATGTCTCTGTGATGTCTGGATCTGTTAGAGTAAGGACAATAAAGTTCTCATTCAAACCGTGTCTAATTATAGAGTTCTATGAAGATAGACTTTTATCCACCTCCACAGACTAATAAATAGCCTTATCCTTTTCTGCTTGCATTCCCAGCTTTTCTGTTCATTTTCTCATTTGCCATTGACAGGGGGACAGGTTGAAGTTATTCTTGCTCATGATTAAACACCAGCCTCATTGGGACTGTCTCTAGGTAAAATTTCATTTTGTAGACAAAGTTTTCAATTTCTCCTACTTTTCATTTTGGGTGCCTCCATATATTCAATTGGAATGTCTTCTCATTGTATTGTGGAAAGAGTGTTATTTTTAGAGCTAAAATTCAGATCCCACTTCTGCTTCTTACTATCTATGTGGCCTTGGTCAACCATTCATGTTCACTGATTGTTGGGGTCATTTATTTATTTATTTGTTTGTTTGTTTGTTTATTTGTTTAGGTTTTTGCAAGGCAAATGGGGTTAAGTGGCTTGCCCAAGGCCACACAGCTAGTAATTATTAAATGTCTGAGACCAGATTTGAACCCAGGTTCTCCTGACTCTATGGCCGGTGCTTTATCCACTGTGCCATCTAGCTGCCCCTTTTTGGGCCTTTAATCTGAAATGAGGTGATTGAACTAGATGACCTTGAATAACCCTTTCCATTCTAAATCTGTGATGCTATGATCCTTGAACTCAGTACCCTTACACTGCTTCCAGGCCCTCATTTGAAAATGTCCTAACGAGATCTGTGAACCATCCTTTTCCCATAATATGCTACCTGGTTATCCCAAGATTATTTTCTCCTTGAAACCACAAAATTAATTATTATAAGATTATTCATAATAATAGCTAGCATTTTTTACATAACATTTATATTTATATAATAATAGTTACCATTTAGGTTTATAGCCATTTATAAATATTACCACACAATAATCCTGGAAGTTAGGTTCTATCATTTTCTCCTTTTCATAGATGTAGAAAGTGAAACAGTCAGAAAATAAACATTTATTAAGGGCCTACTATGGGGCAGACACTGTGCTGAGACCTGGAAATGTAAAAATACAAAGGAGAAATACAGTCCTTACCCTCAAGCAGCTTACCAACTTTTAAAGCAGACACAAGTTAAGTGACATGCCTAGGATTACAGGGCTAATAAATGACTAAAACTGGATTTGAACTTAGGTCTTCCTGTCTTCGTGTCTAGTATTCTATCTGCTATAGCATTTAATTCTCTCTCTCTCTCTCTCTCTCTGTGTATATTTGACCTTTTCCACATATGCTTAATCATATGAGATAATTAGTTAAATCAATTAGTTAAATCCATGCTCATGTGATAATCTTAAATTCATAGGGTCACTGACCTATAGTTGCAAGGAGCCTCAGAGTCTATCTAATCCAATCTCTTAATTTTACATATGAAGAAATTGAGCCTTAGGGAGGTTAAATACTTTGTCTTAGTGATCATATCACTCACAAGCATCAAAGGTGATATTTAAAAACAAATTCTCTGACTCTTGAAGATGTAACCTATTTACACTAAAAAATGAACTTTAAGGAAAGACCCCACCTAGACTCATAAATACACATAAATATACACACTGAGATTAGTACTTATCTTTTAGTAGCAGAGAAATAAAAGCAAAATAAATATTCATTGATTAGGAGAATGGCTAAACAAAGTGTGACACCTGAATACAATGAAATATTAATGCATTGTAAGAAATTATGAATATGATGAGTTTGTGTAGCATGGGAAGACATAAACTAATGCAAAGTGGATAAGCAAAAAAAAAAACAATACAAGAGCAAATAATGAATTCCCCTTTAGGTGGTCAGATTATTCAAACATACAGCGCCTCTTTCTACTGGATTGGAGCTGTATACACAATGAAAACAATAAAGTAAAGGGAAAGAGTAATAGCAAATGAATGTCATGAAATGATCATGACTACATTTATCTCTAAAGAAGATGTTTCTCCTCTTCCCCCAGGGGGGAGTTGTATATAATTTCAAATTTTGCACTCAATGTATAGTATAGTTTGAAAAGTTTTTTCTCATCTTTTTAAAAATTTCCTTGTTCTAGGAGTAGTTTACTTGTCAGATTTATGGAAAGGGAAGCAGTTTATGAACAAGGAAGAGATGGAGAACATCATTAAAAGCAAAGTAGATAATTTTGATTACATTAAATTAAAAAGTTTTTGCACAGATAAAAACTACTATAACCAAGATGAAAAGAAATGTAGTTAATTGGGAAACTATTTTTACAACTACTATTTCTCACAAAGGACTCATTTCTAAAATATACAGAGAACTGATTCAGATTTCCCCCCAAAAAAAGCCATTCCCCAATTGACAAATGGTCAAAGGATATACTAAGACTATTTACAGATGAGGAAATCACAGCAATCCACAGTCATATGAAAAATTGCTCTAAATCATCACTTTTTAGAGAAATGCACATTAAAGCATCTCTGAGATACCACCTCATACTTCTCAGACTAGCCAAAATGACCAGAAAGGACAATGATCAATGTTGGAAGTGATATGGGAAATCTGGGACACTAATACATTGTTGGTGGAGCTGTGAACTTCTGGAGAGCAATCTGGAATTATGCCCAAAGGGCAACAAAAATGTGCATACCCTTTCGTCCAGCAATACCACTACTGTGTCTATACTCTGAAGAGATGATGAAAAGGGGTAAAAACATCACTTGTACAAAAATATTCATAGCAGCCCTGTTTGTGGTGGTAAAGAATTGGAAATTAAGTAAATGTCCTTTTACTGGGGGAAATGTTTTAACAAACTGTGGTATATGTATGTCATGGAACACTATTGTTCTATTAGAAACCAGAAAGAATGGGAATTCAGGGAAGCCTGGAAGGATTTGTATGAACTGATGCTGAGTGAGATGAGCAGCACCAGAAAAACATTGTACACCATAACAGCAACATGGGGGGTGATGATCAACCTTAAGGGACTTGCTTATTCCTATAGTGCAACAACCAGGAACAATTTTGGGCTACCTGCAATGGAGAATACCTTCTATATCCAGAGAAAGAATTGTGGAGTTTGAACAAAGACCAAATACTATTACCTTCAATGTAGAAAAAAAAAATCCCATTATCTTATTATGTAATTTTGCAATCTCTTATACTTTATTTTTCTTCCTTAAGGATATAATGTCTCAGGGGCGGAGCCAAGATGGCAACAAGAAGGGATCGAGTCTTAGGAGCTCTCTGATAAAACTCATAAGCTAAGGACTCTAACTAAACTTTCGAGAGACAGAACCCATGAAGGGACCCAGTGAGGCAGTTCTCCTACTCAAGGTAACCTGGAAAAGAGCAGAAAGGCTCTGTTCCCCAGGGTCAGAGGGGCGGCCCCTGGAGGGGTGGCCCACCAGAGCGAAAGAACTTCAGCCTCCTGGAGGCAGCCCCAGGGCGCTGGGAGCTGTGGCTCACAGCAGTGGGGGAGTCTCCTGAGCTGCACCCCGGGAGCACCAGGCACAAAGTGGGGGAAGAGCGAGGGACCTCTGCCAGAGCAAACACGTGGAGCCCAGCCCTCAGGGCACACAGCCAGCAGCTTGGTCTTTTGGCAGCCCAGACCTGGAAACAAAAGCACATGGAGACAGTAAGCAGGAGCCCCCAGGGCAAGAGCTCATTGAGCTGAAGGAGGGGAGTGAAGAGAGACTGCCAAGCTCTGTCCTCTGCCTCTGGAACAGGACTCTGGGGCTCTGACGACATTCAGATCCTGATCCCAGTCTAGGCCCCCCCTATAGAACAACAGGCCCCCTCCACCTCAGCCCCGTGGCAGAGGGGGGCGCTTATGGTCATTCACAGACCAGGAGGGAGGACAGAGCCTCATGCACTGAAACCTTTGTGGGAGTGTCCCAAAAGCTCAGAAAGCACCCCAAAACCAGGACCAGGCTCGGAAAATGAGCAAGCAGAGAAACAAAAAGAATACTATTGAGAAATATTTTGCAAATGAGCCCAAGAAGGATCAAAATACTCAGTCTGAAGATGAGGAAGCACAAGCTCCTCCATCTAAAGACTCCAAGAAAAACAGAAATTGGGCTCAGGCTATGACAGAGCTCAAAAAAGACTTTGAAAATCAAATGAAGGAGTTGGAAGAAAAACTGGGAAAAGAAAGGAGAGAGATGCAGGAAAAACATGAAAATGAAATCAGCAGCTTAGTCAAGGAAATCCAAAAAAATGCTGAAGAAAATAGAATGCTAAAAACCAGCTTAGGTCAAATGGATAAAACAGTGCAAAAAAGTTATTAAGGAGAAGAATGCTTTAAAAAGCAAAATTGGCCAGATGGAAATAGAGATAAGAAAACTCTCTGAGGAGAATAAATCCTTCAGACAAAGAATAGAATTCAGGGAGATCGATGAATTTACCAGAAATCAGGAATCAATACCTCAAAACCAAAAAAATGAAAAATTAGAAGAAAATGTGAAATATCTCATTGAAAAATCAACTGATATGGAAAACAGACTTAGGAAAGATAATTTGAAAATTGTTGGAATACCTGAAAGTCATGATCAGGAAAATCATTTTCAATCATTTTCAAAGAATTACTACAGGAAAATTGCCCTGATATTCTAGAAGCAGAGGGCAAAATAGAAATGGAGAGAATCCACTAATCCCCCCGAGAAAGAGATCCCAAAAAACCAACCCCTAGGAATATTATAGCCAAGTTCCAAAACTCCCAAGTCAAAGAGAAAATATTACAAGCAGCCAGAAGGACACAGTTCAAATATTGTGGGGCTGCAGTCAGGATCACACAGGACTTAGCAGCAACTACATTGGAAGCTCATAGGGCTTGGAATACAACATACCAGAAGGCAAAAGAGCTTAGAATGCAGTCAAAAATGAACTACCCGCCAAGGCTGAATGTCCTCTTCCAGGGAAAAAGATGGACTTTCAATGAACCAGGGGAATTTCAAAGGTTCCTTTTGGAATGGCCAGAGCTGAACAGAAGGTTTGATCTTCAGATTCAGGACTCAGGTGAAGCATGGAGATTGGAGGACAGGGGGGAAATATGAGGGACTTAATGAGGATGAACTGCATGTATAGAAAAATGATACTGATAATATTCATATGAACCATCTCAGTGAATAGAGCAGGTAGAGGGAGCTTTTATAGTTGAAGCACAGGAGAAAGCTGAATTTGAAGATAAAATATGGTGTAAAAATGAAGTCAATAAAAAAAAGGGAAATGGAATGGGAGAAAGAAAAAGGAGAGGGGGAATAGTCCAAGATATTTCACATAATAAGATTTTTTTTTTATTACAATGAGCTATTGCAATGATATGGAAGGGGGAAGGCAAGGGTGAATGAGGGAAAATTTGCTCTCATCAGAGATGGCTAGGAGAGGAAACAGCAAATATACTCAATGGGGTATAGACATCTGGAGTAAGAAGGAGGGGGGAGCAGGGGGAAGGGGTGGGGATGTGAATAAAGGAGGAGAGGATGGACCAAGGGGGGGGAGAGTGGTCAGATATAACACATTTTCTTTCTTACTTCTTGAAAGGGGCTGGGATTGGAAGGCCTGCACAGGACCATAGGGTCAGGTGGATTCTGGGCCTAAGGCGTGGTATAGGGGCGCAGGGCTTCTTGGCCCAGGACCAGGGATCTGTCTGATGCACCACTCAGCGACCCTACAGCAGAGTCATAGTGGAAGGAGAGAGAAAATATAGTACATGGTAGTGGAGAAATAAGAAAGGAGGTAGTTACAATCAGCAATGGCAACGTTGGAAAAATATGGACGTAACTTTTGCAATGGATTCATCATAAAGAATGTGATCCACCTGTGACAGAGTTGTTGGTGTTGGAACAAAGACTGAAGCACATTTTTTGTTACTATTATTTGTGGGAGGGTGCAGGGCAAGTGGGGCTGGGTGGCCTGCCTGGGGCCACATAGCAGGGTGATCTTTGGGTGTCTGGGGATGGATTTGGACCCAGGTGCTCCTGGCTCAAGGGCCAATGCTCTGTCTGCCACCCAGCCATCCCTACTATTATTACTATTTTATTTTATTTTGGGTCTTTTTTTTCTTCTTTTTGTTTTTTTCAGGGCAGTGGGGATCGGGTGGCTTGCATGTCACATGGCTGGGTGATTGTTGGGTTTACAAGGCTGGATATGGACTTGGGTGCTTGTGGCTCCAGGGCTGGTGCTTCGTCCATTGAACCACCTGGCCATACCTACAATTATTACTATTATCTTTTTTAATTTTAATTTTTTTTCTCTCTCCCCTTTACTTTTTTCGCCCAAGCAAGTCTATCTATATTCATGGGGGGAGGGGTATTTTGTTTACTTGTAAACAAGAATGTTTTATTAATGTAAAAAAACATTTGTACAAAATGAGAATAAAAATAAATAAACATAAAATATAAAATATATATACTTAAAAAAAGGATATAATTTCTCTCTTATCACATTCAGCTGAGATCAGTGTATACCATGAAAACAATGTAAAAACTAACAGAATGCCTTTTTTGGGGGGGTGGGGGGAGGGAAGCAGGAATGGGGGGAAAATTGTATAAGTCAAAATTAATAAAATATTTCTAAAGAAAAAATGAAACTTCCTTGTTCTAAAGAATGACTCCATGTGTAGAGTAAAGGATAAGGTATATCAGAGGATATTATATTTAAGAAAAATACAAATAACAATAAATTTATTTTTAAAAAGGAACAGTACTTTTAAAAATTTGGTAATTCAAAGAAGCAGTTCCAGTATTAATTTCAGGAGATATTTCAGCAAACCTTAAATCTTATTATGCCCCCCCCCGTAATTTATAATTTTAGAGATTTGCCTAGAACAAAGTTTAAATGCTTTGACCAAGGGGTGTCAGAGGTAGACTTTGAACATAGCTCTTTTTGGCTTCAGATTTGGCTCTCTATATATCCTATGCCAGGCTCCCTCTTTTTCAACCTGTGATCTTATGAATAAGTTAACATTTCCAGTCTTAATCTTAGGAGATATTTCAGCAAATTTTAAATCTTATTATCTATGTATCTAAACATAAAACTGACTATGAGTATGATAGAATGGAAAGAATAAGTCAGAGAATCTGGTTTCAAATCTCACCCTTACTACTTTCTACCTAGGTTGTGCAGTGTATAGATAGATAGTGCATAAAGTTTGGAGTCAGTAAGACTTCAGTTCAAATCTAGATTCAGCTAAATGGTCCTTGGGCAAGTCACTCAATCTTTGCTTGCCTCAATTTCTTCAACTGTAAGATGTAGATAATACTAGCACATTCTTCCAAGGAGTTTTGGGAAGAATAAGTAAAATAAAAAGTTATCTCTTTCACATAATAGGAATTAGGGGTGCTCAATCTTGAAAATCCATGTAACATTTTTGACCCTCCCTTCATACCAGAGAAGAATTCTGAATTATGATGGCATTAAAAGATAAAAATGTTGCTATTATACTAGACAAATAATTTATGCATTTCTGAGTTTTTATACTTTTTCAGGGTTATCTGCTGGCTTTTGTCACATATGGCTTTCACAAATTGTCCCACCCCAATTAACAGTTAATTTCTTATGCTGACTCCTGATATATTGAAACCACAATGGGGAAAGTCATAACTTTTTCTGTTAAAAAGACCAAAACAGCACAAAGTCTGACATATAGTAGGAATTGTGTAAATCCTTATTCTCTTCTCCTTCCCATTCCCCTTATTCCCCATGGGACCTTAGGTGGTCACTTGTCTTCACTGATTCTTAGGTTTCTTTGACTGTACAAACAATAGGACTAGCTTAGATGACTAGATGCCCTTCCAGTCTTGAGTCTATAGGGTTAGGATTGGACCTTTGATTCTTTGGTACAGGGAATTCGTGGATAAAGAAATTCTTTCCAGTGACGCATATTGTACTACCACCCCCAATTTATAGTTTTAGAGATTTGCCTAGAGCAACTTTTAAATGCATTGGCCAAGGGGTGTCAGAGGACGACCTTGAACATAGCTTTTTTTGGCTTCAAGTTTGGTTCTCTATATCCTATGCCAGGCTTCCTTTCTTTGAATCTATGATCTTATGAAATGAAAAGAGTTGGAGCATCATTGCCACATAAAACTGCAAAAATAGTAGTTGAAGAAAAAATGGGAAAGTCTGGAGAGGGACATAATTATGTCATCCTGGTAGGATTTCTCATTGGCATAGGAAAGGTAGCAAATAAAAATGAAACAGAATGGCTTTCTCTGTTCTCATTGATCAAAGAAGCTGCACATTTTAACACTTAATAGCCCAGAATCTGATTCACTTGATCAAGAAGAAATGAATCTTAAAGTGCATAATATACTACCTGTTGTTGTCATTGTTTTATTGTTATTATTATTATTATTATTATTATTATTATTAATGAAGAAAACTGGATCTGCCAAATGAAAAGAGAAGAAATTCATTCTAGAGGAAATATGATCTTCAAGCAGCTTTAAGGATCATTCTTCAACATATCACAAATTGGGAAGAATGCAGAGCCGGGGTGGGTTAAGGGAGGAGATCATAGCAATTCCTTTTGGTACAGCTAGATGGCAGAATGGCCATAGTAGACTTGATGTAGGATCAAGAAGACCTGAGTTCAAATACTATCTCAAACACTCAAAAGCTGTGTAGTCTTAGCCAAATCGCTTACCCAGTTATCTGTAAATGGGGGTGGGAGGGATTGGGAATGGGCTAGTTTCCACCTTTCAGTTTGTTATAGGAATTAAATTAAACTTATAAAGTATTTTGTAAATCTTAAAAATTATGCAATTATTAGCTATAATTTTCATCATCATTATTATTAATGATGAAGAAGTAGCTATCAGCAACTGCTCCACTAGTAGAATAATGAGGCTCAGTGGAAAAAATGTTGGATTGGAAGTCAGGAGAGATCTGGATTCAAATCATACCTTTGATATTTACTGTATGCTCATGGAAATGTCCCTTCTTTGTGTTTATTTCCTGATCTTCTTAAAATGCATATAATGATATAAGATTACTGGAAAAATCAAATGAGGTAGTATTCATGAAACACTTAGAAACTCAAAAAGTTTTAAAGTCAGGTACTATCATTTTAGTGAACCATAGGATTATCTTTCTCCAAGGAGGTCAGGGAATGAATGGCTCAGGAATTGTCTCCATCTATATGGATGGCCCAGATAGACAGTATGGTTTTCTTCTCATACTCAGACATCTATGATATCCAGCTCCTTCTGTCTGTCCAATTCTAATACCTCTCCCACACTGAGGGGAAGATCTGATGTCCCAGTATCTCAGTCAACATGGGACTGAGTCCTTGACCAAAAGTCTTAAGCATGACTTGATTAACCTTGATGGACTTGTTCATCTCATCAGTGCAACAATCAGGGACAATTTTGGGCTATCTGCCATAGAGAATACCATCTGTATCCAGAGAAAGAATTGTGGAATTTGAACAAAGACTAAAGACTATCATCTTTAATTTAAAAAAAACCCTCTGATAACTCATTATGCAATTTTGCTATCTCTTATACTTTATTTTTTTCCTTAAGGATATGATTACTCTCTCATCACATTCAACTTAGATAAATGTCTATCATGGAAACAATGTAAAGACTAACAGACTGCCTTCTGGGGGGGGGGGGTGTGGAGGGAAGCAAAATTAGGGGAAAAATTGTAAAACTCAAAATAAATAAAATCTTTCTAAGAAAAAAAGTGATCTGATTCCCTATCCATTCAATGGATCATCTTACTTTTTTATTCCAAGTTCTAAATAATGGGGGCAACTCACCCTTTTCTCAGGAATTTTAAATCTAGGGTAAGTCAACTTGATTTTAAAGATATTTTGAAAATTGCATTTCAATACAATTGATTTCCTTTGCAGTCTCATATTTTATTTTATGCATTTAAAAATATTATCCTGAGAAGGTTAGTTTAGGTTTCATCAAACTTTCAGAGGAGTTGATGACACACAAAAAAATGAAGAGCCATTGCTTATGTCAGTAATGCCCCAAACTCAGAGAATTTCTAGGCTATTTTTGTCCAGCCCCAATATATTCAGAAAACAGTATGATTCTAGTTCCTCATTCCCTCATCTTCTTTTCCCTCCCTATTAATAGTGGTACCAGGAATCAACTGATTTCTAATGCTCCTCTATGCCTCTGCTCAATGAAAACAGCCCTAAGTTAGGTATTAAAAGAAAATGAATTGTGTGTCCCCTTCTAGAAAGCAGAGAAGCATCTCCAGAGAAGCTGAACCTTCAAAGTTAAGGGAAATGTAGTCTACTTCCTTTCACTTTCATCAGACACATCATAAGGCACCCACTATCTCCTCTCCTGAAGTGGACAAAAGTTTCCCATTGATTAGATTACATCAAGTAAAAGAATAAATAAAATTTGACATAAAATTAAGAAAAATTTAGATTGAAACAAAAATAAAAACAATTTATGAATATGCCAGAGAAAGTGACAGATTTTGGAAGTTGAAGTAAAAAATATAAGACCCTAAAAATAAAGAAGAAAAGTGGACCACTATCCAAGGACATAGAAGAAAACTTTCTAAAGAACAGACCAAGTAATACTATTCATGTAGAGAGAATATAACTACATCTTCATGGAAAAGTCCATGATTTATCAAAGTACACAACTGTTAACTTAAAGAATTACAAAGACTGGGTCAGCTAGGTGGCTTAGTAGATAGAACTGGCCCTGGAGGAACTGAGTTTAAATCCAGTCTCAGACACTTAATAATTACTGTGTAATTATTGTAGCTGCATAACCTTGGGCAAATCACCTAACCCCATTGCCTTGCAAAATAATAGCAACAAAAAGAATTACAAAGACAAATAGTAAGCTTTGAGGGGGAAAAACAGAAGCTTCATTTAAAAAACCCAATTAAAATAACATTGGACTTTTCAAAAGTAATGAAGGAAAAAAGTTAAAATTTTACAAAATATATATAAAAGCATTCAAAATCGACCTAATCTTCCAAATTACACTTGAAAAGGGAAGAATTCACATTCAATGACTGATAACATCTGGAAAAATTTGTCACCTCAAAGTCATCTTAAAAGACCCTAGAGGGCCTTCATATCTGAAGAAGCAATAGAAGAAAAATCCAGTCATTTACAAGAGCTTAATAAAAAATAATGATGTGCTGCAAGCCTGCTAACAAACATATTTTGTATATATGTATATAAATAATTTAGTCATCTCCTAAAATGGTAACGCAATAATCAATTTAGAACATGGGTGAAAATATGTCATGATTAATGTTGATATCTTGTATGAAACATAGTGGTTTCCAAAAAAATTTAAAGCAAATATAACAGAAAGTACAATGGGGAGGTGTAAAGGATATGATCAAGTTGCAACATAAAATTAATAGAAATTTTGAAGATTAGGGGAAAAAGATGTCATCAAGGGAACGTATCATAGGAAAAGAAGAAAGCGATTAGGCATGGTCAAGAGATAGCAACTGGGTAGCCAAGAAATAGCAAATGGGTAGCAGATTATGTCAAGAGGAAATGAAAAGGCATTCAGAACACTGAATTTTCAATTTGTGATGAATTTATGGGAGGAAATGGACAAGAGTAGATGAATTTCAATCTGTATCATTGAAGAGTTTAACATAATAAGATGATGAATATATTTTAGCATTATAATTAGAAGAGTGAAAAACACAAATATGCACCCATTATTTTTCCTCAAAAGGTAGTTTTATTGTTATTACTGGATATATTAGGAATCAATATGTTGTTTGAAGAAAACACATTTAATGTAAAATGATATAAATTTATTAAAATTTAAAAATTGGTCAAATATATTATGAAACTGTAACAGAATAGGCAACACTGGTTTCTAAATATGGAATATGGAAGGAGACAGAGTAGGGCATTACAAAATTGTGAGAGAAAAAATGTATAAAATATATACATTCTTTCCATATGGCAAATAATGCAAATTAAATTTAAAAGGTTATGAAAATTAGAAGAAATATCAATAAATATAGTAACAATAGAAGTAGACTTCAACTACTTCACTACTACATAATTAGAATATAATGAATTAAATAAAAAAGAGTAATAATAAATCAAATATTTGAACTGCTTATTTAATGTTAGAAT
Source organism: Macrotis lagotis (assembly GCF_037893015.1). Classification (NCBI taxonomy): domain Eukaryota; kingdom Metazoa; phylum Chordata; class Mammalia; order Peramelemorphia; family Peramelidae; genus Macrotis; species Macrotis lagotis. The sequence goes on from NC_133666.1 coordinate 147,021,022, forward strand.
AAACTAAATGGGAGAATCAGGGAATATACATTATTTTCAAGAATACACAAAATTCTAAAAATTAAGAAATATTAGTTCAAAGAGAAGTTAGATACATTTTAAAAGACAGTGATAATATATACTTTATTTTCAAGTCACAAATAAAATTAGAATTGAATAAAATCAAAAGTATAAAGTTTCATGAAAACTCAAAAACTATTAAACAATGATTGAGTTTTAACTCTTCTTTTGTTTTAACTCTTTAGAAGAAATCATAAAAATAAAATATTTAAAGGATAATAAGACTGATATTAACAAATGTAAACCTAAGTTGCATTAGTCAAAATGATTCTGAGAGGTAAATATTCATAGCTGAATTTTCACATTATTAATAAAAGGTACAAATTAAATGAATTAAACTTTCACCCAAAGGCATTAGAATAGAAAAAGAACAGTTAGCCAAAAATAAAGAGTGAGGGAATTTTGAGAGTGTCTTTTTGTGTGTGTGTGTGTGTGTGTGTGTGTGTGTGTGTGTGTGTGTGTGTGTATGAGGGGGAGGAAGGAGGGGGCAAGAATAACTTGAATTGATAAATAAAACTAAGAGGCAGTTGTTTGAAATAGCCAACAAAATTTACAAACTGTTATAAACAATAAAAAAGTGAACAAAACAGATCAGTAAACTTTGCAAAGTCATTTCATCAAACACAAAGAAAGTGAAGGTTTTTGTTAGGAATGCTATTAACCACTATAGTCCTACAAATTAAAAAAATGAACAAAAATAGGATCACAAATTGACTATTATCTAAGAAAATTCTAAATTAACTTAATAGAAAATTCATTAGTTAAAATAAATAAATTTTGCAAGAAGAACAAGTCATTAAAGGATTGCTCTGTTTATCCTCATAAGGATCCTTTCTAGATGGATTCACAAGTAAATTCTTTAAACTGTCCAAGAACAAACAATCCTAATATTACTTAGATTATTCATAAATCCAGATTAAAATGAAACTATAGTACTTAAAATCTTTTTGGAAGAAAATATAGTGTTGATTTTCAAACTTGGCAAAGATAGAAAAACAAAAAAGCATGGTTGTAAACTAATTCTCATAATGAATATAGATGAAAAAATAGTAAGTAAAATATTGGCAACAAAATACAGCAACATATTAGAAACAATATTTCACATGATCAAACAGATTGATTCAAGCCTGTCCCAAAAGCAGAAAAACATAACACAAGGTGGAATCAACAGGGACTCCAAAAAAGGAAGATTTCTGTTCAAATTCTTTGATACTTATTTTCTGTCAAACTTTGGTCAAGTCACTTAAATTAGCTATTATTTTCCTTATCTGTAAAATGAGGACATTGAATTAGTTGATCTCTAGGGTTCCTTTCAGTTCTAAATCTATCATCATATATAAATCAATACCCCCCTAAAGATCACATCAATAGATGCAGAAAAAATAACTAAACTAGGATAATATCTGGCATTCATCCAATAATGACTTTTAAAAATCTAATAAAAATAGGAAAGAGAGACTCTTCGTAATCTATCCAAAAATACCTACTATAATCCAAGAGTCAATATAACATGCAATTGAAAAATATTAGAAATGTTTCCACTAAAAAAAGATACAAAGTATTGTGTCCAAGTTCCTTTATGCAGTAAATATCACAGTTCGGATCCTTTGATTACAAAGGCAGTGACCATTTTGCAATAATGATGACTAAATGCATGAACATTAGTAAGTAATTTGGCATTTGTAAAACAGCAATGATTAAGCCTATAGTGCATATCTAGCAGAGTTGTTATGAGATTCAATTGAAATTATATAAGTACTACTCTATCTAAATGTTAGTTATTATTATCTGTGTCCATGAGAATTTCAAACCATAGATCACCAAAACTGATAAAAAAAAATTAGAGAGAAAATAGGACAGGCATGTATATTTTGCAGGAAGCATAGATTCAAGTCCTAAGTAAATGAATGAATGAAACAACTATTTATTAAATTTTATTAAAATTGCCATCTTCATTGCACTGCGCTAAGTGCTAGAGATAATATGGAAAATCAAACAGTTCCTCTTCTCCAGAAATTCATATTCTAATAAAGCAAGAAAACACAAATGATAACCCAAAAGGACTTCAATGAAGGTGCTGACAAAGGTAAAATGATCTTCCTATGTCTTTTAATGTTACCAACATAAGTGTACTCCCTTAGTTTATGATGGTCAGAGACAGAGAGTTGGAACAGATTCATCGGCAAATCAAGTTTTTCTTCCTCCATTCCCATATACCTAAAGGCATGCTGGTAAATGTTTAACAATTGGCTCTCCAGAAAAAAAAAAGATATGAGCACAACCCACTTTTAAGTTTAATTTGCAATAGTAATGCTTTCTCTATGGTTTTAAGTTTAGATAATAAAAAGATTGATAAACTCATTTATTGATATAAAAATGCCTTCACTGAAAATGAAATAATCATGTCCTTCATGTTGTTTTGAGCTTGGCTCCAACATCCCCCTGCATATTTCCTTCTTGCAATTACGTAAGAATATGTGGCTTAAAAATTCTTCTTTCCTACAGTAGTATGACTTCAGTTACATCCCTGCTGAGAGTATCCTACTTTGTCTCTGTGTTCAGAATTCCTTAAACAATATTTTTCCTTACTAGTTCCTTTTTGCAGTGAGAGTCCCACACTGACTCCCTGTTAAGAAACCATGGAATCAATCCTACCTCTTGCAAATAGAAGAAATGATAAAGGGCAACTCTGGTCAATCCCTAAAAATACAAGTAGGGTATGGGGTAACGAGAACAGAATTGATAAGACCGAAACTGTTTCTGCAAAATACAGCAATATTGTTCAGGGCCATAGCATCCATGTTAATGAATGTTTTGATGAGTCATATGAAAAAAAGAGATAGAAAAGAGAGATGCAGATGTGAGTCTGAGAAAGGTATTTGGACAGTTTCATTAGCAATTTGATAATGTGTTCATACAGAGAATAAGAATACATTATTACAAGGAAAAATGTTATACAACGGCACAGACTCCTTTATACATTCATGAAAGAGGCAAGTCCTTGTGTGTGTACAAGTTTAAGGTCCCCAACTACTCCTGTGTCTTAGAAATCAATAAATAAGTAGTCTTTATAATTTAAAGAGCACTGTACCTAGGGTCCTCCTGAATCATGGGAATGGGGCAGATCCTGCTGGGAGGTTGCTTTAATAATAAAAACTGCTAACGTTTTTAAAGAGTTTACTGTGTCAAGCATTATGCTAAGCACTTTACAATTATTCTCCTTTGATCCTCACAATTATCCTGGGTGGAAGGTGCTGTTATTACCATTTTATGTAAGTGGAAACTGAGGCATCTAGAAGGTAAGTGATTTGCCCAGGGTCACGCAGTTAGTAAGCGTTTGAATTTCTCTTCCTGACTCTAGACTCAGGCTTTCAAACTAATGTACAACGTAGCCAATTTACCCAGATTAGGATTTCTGTTGGAGTTAAGAAATCCATCTTTTGGAGGGAGGGAGTATGTGGTTACATAGGAGCATAACTGAATCTTTTGAGAAAATTTTGGGTCAGGCTCAATCTGGTCGAGGTGCTGTTTAATTTGCAGAGGGCTTCTCCAACCTGTAAAATACTCAGCATATTTCAAACCACTGAGTGATAGAAAATGATTTAGGGAATGGTTCTTGACCTGGACCTACTTCTGTACCAGATATTCCAAGACAGACTTCTAATTTGGCATCAGCTAATTTTTTAAAAACTATTTCATAAATCTAGATATTTAAACAATTTTGAATCCACCCAAGTATGCATTATCTGGGCTAACTGCTTTCATTTTTTACCATAAGGAGAGCACTAGAGACTGTTAAATGTTTTACCAAAACCCAGGCATATGGGGCAGCTAGGTGGTGCAGTGGATAGAGCACCAACACTGGAGTCAGGGGTATCTGAGTTTAAATCTGGCCTTAGACACTTAATAACTACCTAGCTGTGTGGCCTTGGGCAAGCCACTTAAACCCTTATGCCTTTCAAAAAAAACTAAAAAACAAAACAAAACCCAGACATAGTGTATTTATGACAGTCTCTGCTTTATCTAAACTAAAAGGAAATTAGATTATTTTGGCATTACTAGGGTTAAATATGTTGATGTCAAGTATCACTTCCTTTTATAAGGACTGTGAGCTTTTATAAAGGTTGTTTTGTGAAAACATCATTTAATAAGAGATTTATATATAGAAAAACTCCCCGTGGGGGCACATATTCACTTAGAAAATGATATATTATCATTATCTATATTTTACTGTTTTTTAAAAAAATTATTAAATATATTCCAATTACATTTTAAATAAGGTTCATATTGAGGAATGATATGATTTTGTTTTTGACACCTTTGTTATAGTTTATATATTAATATTCAGGAAATAACTAGTTACTGTTATGTAATGTTTGTCCTTCATTTTTTTTTTAGATTTTTGCAAGGCAAATGGGGTTGAGTGGCTGGCCCAAGGCCACACAGGTAATTATTAAGTGTCTGAGATTGGATTTGAACTCAGGTACTCCTGTTTGCAGGGCTGGTGCTCTATCCACTGTGCCACCTAGCCACCCCTTGTCCTTCATTTTTGAAGAAGATCATGATATTAGGGAGGTGAAGCCATAACAAATATGAATTGGATTTGAATGAGGAGGTGCTGTACTAAATCATCAGTCTCACTTTCTCTTCCAGAGCCATCTGGGTCCAGTGACCAAATATGAATCAGGACTACTGGAGATGGCCCTGGATGCAAGGCAAGGTCATATAATTAGTAAGTGGTAAATTACTAGGGTTAAATATCCAGTCCTGAAGCTGGATTCAAATTCCTACTCTGCTGACTCCAAGGCCAGTGTTCTATCCACTGTGTCACCTAGCTGCCAATATCAATGACTTTATTCACCATCATCAGTTATTTTGACTTTTAACTTGCTATTGGACTTTGATGATATCTTTATTACAGTCAGGCTCACTTATAGCCAATTCATGCATGAGTAAGACTTCACCCTTGTGATTTCTTTGGTCCTCTTGAAGAATGAAGTATCAACATCATCAACAAAAACATGAATTTAACATCACTGGTTTACATAATTCTAAGAACATTGATGAATAAACCTTACAGAAGAACAGCAAACACATTAAATTGAATAAATAAAAAATATTTCCATCCACAGTAACAGAGGAATACTATATTTAGATGTAAAAAACATGGTCTCTGTTGTGTTATACAAGTAGTAGTAATTGTGCTTAGAAAGAAGAAACTGGGGTGACTAATTGGTGCAGTGGATAGAGCACCAACCCTGGAGTCAAGAGGACCTGAGTTCAGATCCGGACTTAGGCACCTAATAATTAGCTAGCATTATGGCCTTGGGCAAGACACTTGCTTTGAAAAGAAAACCCTAAAAAAAAAAAGAAAGAAGAAACTAGGCAAAAGGGTTGAATCAGATCAAGTATATACTGAGGAAATCTATGTGAGAGGAAGAATTCATGAATTACTTGGAAGCATTCATGAATTACTTTCTAAGGGATCTCAGGAAGGGAACAATATCAAATGAATGGGGAAAAAAAGTCACAGATATGAATCTTCCAGAAAGAGAACATCAGTATCTACTGATTCATATGCTTATCTATTTTTCTCATATTTATAGATTCTATGAAAATGATCTGCATGTATATCAAAGGTATTCATGGTGAAACAATGAAAAGGAAACAGGTGACCATCACTGGCCACCACTATATACAGTTTCCCCCAATAGGAAGGAAGACTAACTTCTTTTTTTTTTTTGGAAGACTAACTTCTAAGAGGGAAAGGATTCTCTTTGCTGTTATTTTCATGTTATCAGCCCTCAGATACACCTTGGAGCTCAGTAAGTATTTAATGAAACCTTTTTCACTCATTCATTCATCCAGATAGAAAATGCATGCTGTTAACTGTTATGGAATGGACAGAATAAGCTGATGCCCTCTCTAGTCTCTGAAATAAATTGCTCAAATTCAGTGTTCAGGTTCAAGTTATGTTATTAATTGTTAATGTGACATTAGACAAACTGTTATATCCAGGCCTAAATTTCTTCTTCTAATTAAGAGTTGATAACTTCTAGCTCAACCATTCTGCTATTTCATGTGTTTAAACCAAGAAACATCAGGATTTTAATTTAGATTTAGATATGATCATGCATCAGAGAAAGGCCAGCTCCTCCAACAAAGCCAAAGGAAATCCAGAAGAAATGGATGAGGGGACACAGATTGAAGCAGAAGCCAGAGATGGATACGGGCAGTTTAAAGAAAAAAAGAGGATAATCTGTACTAAACCAGAGCCATCATCCTAAAAACCTACTTCCAAATGGAGGAGCACAGTGGATTTTTTTCTAAATGCTTTACTAGTTATATAAATTTTAGAAGTTTCTCAAACAAACTTAGAAAAAAACACTTTCTAACATTTCCAATATAATCCTCCTTAGTCTCTGAATCTTATTTCTTGCAAAGATAACGACAAATTTCTCTCCATTTTATCAATCATTCTGCCATTGATTGAAGGACCTTTGTTAACTTCTAATTTCAAGATTTGACCTTTACTTATGAAATTTTCAGTACTGTTTTAATTCTGAAAAGCGGACCTCATTAAAAGCAGATGTATCAGTTAACTGAACACTGATGCATACTCATCATGGAAGAAAATGCCAAAATTATTCCTAGTGGGTTTTTTTAAGGGACAATTTTCAGGAACAAATTCAGGAAGTTGGTATGATAGGGACAACCTTTGCTTTGCTATCACTTCATTTAGGGTTTTCATCTTCATGATTCAGGCTATATGAGAATTCACAATAGAAACAATCCTTTGGAGTTCTTCCAAAAATCTTTTTTTTTTTACTTTTAAAACTTCTAATGTATTTCTTTATTTCTTTATTTATTCTTATTTTGTACAAATAATGTTTTCTACATTAATAAAACATTCTTGTTTAAGAGTAAAGATAATACCCCCTCGCCTCAAAAAATATAGACCCGCATGCACAATAAAGGGGAGAGAAAAAAATTGAAATTAAAACAAAAAAAATAATAGTAATAATTTTAGATATGGCCAGGTGGTGCAGTGTATGTAGCAACAGCCCTGGATCAAGGAGCACCTGAGTCCAAATCTGGCTTCATACACCCAACAATCACCCAACTGTGTGACCTCATGCAAGCCACCCCAACCCCATTGCCCTGAAAAAACCGAAAAAAGACCCAAAATAAAATAGTAATAATAATAGTAGGGGCAGCCAGGTGGCAGACAGAGTACTGAACCTTGAGCCAGGAGTGCCCAGGTCCAAATCTGGCCTCAAACATTCAACAATCACCCAGCTATGTGACCCCAGGCAGGCCACACAGCCCCATTTGCTTTGCAACCCCCCAAAGAATAATAATAATAATAATAATAAATGTGCTTCAGTCTGTGTTCCAACACCTCCAGCTCTGTCATGGGTAGATCACATTCTTTATGATAAGTCCATCACAAAAGTTACTTCCATATTTTTCCACCATTGCCATTGATGATCACAACTCCCTCCATTCGTAATTCTCCACTACCATATATCATATTTTCTCTCTTCTTTCACTCTCACTCTGCTGTAGGGTAGCTGAGTGGCACAGCAGACAGATCCCTGGCTCTGGGGCCAAGAGGTCCCAAGCCCACATACCACCCCTTAGGCCCAGCACCCACCTGGTCCTGTGGTCCTGTACAGGCCATCCAATCCCAGCCCCTTGCAAGAAGTAAAAAAGAAAATGTGTTATATCTGACCACTCTTCCACCCATGGTCCATCCTGTCCTCCATCACTCACATCCCCCCTTTTCCCCTGTCCCCCTTCTCTCCTTCTTACTCCAGATGCCTATATCTCATGTAATAAAGAAAAATCTTACATGAGATATTTTAGCCTATTCCTCCTCTCCTTTTTCTTTCTCCCATTACATTTCCCTTTTATCTATTGACTCCATTTTTACATCACATTATATCTTCAAACTTAGCTCTCTCCTGTGCTTCATCTATAAAAGGTCCTCCTACCTGCTCTATTTCATGAGAAGGTTCATATGAATATTATCAGTATCATTTTCCTATACAGGAATATATGTAGTTCATCATCGTTAAGTCCCTCATATTTTCCTCTTCTCCTCCACTCTTTATGCTTCACCTGAGTCCTGTATTTGAGGGTCAAACCTTCTGTTCAGCTCTGGCCATTCCAACAGGAACATTTGAAATTCCCCTGGTTCATTGAAAGTTCATCTTTTTCCCCGGAAGAGGATATTCAGTTTTCCTGGGTAGTTGATTCTCAGTTGCATTCTAAGCTCTTTTGCCTTCTGCAATATTATATTCCAAGCCCTATGAGATTTTAATATAGTTGCTGCTAAGTCCTGTGTGATCCTGACTGCAGCTCCACAATATTTGAATTATGTCATTCTGGCTGCTTGTAATAGTTTCTCTTTGACTTGGGAGTTCTGGAACTTGGCTATAATATTCCTGGGGGTTGTTTTTTTGGATCTCTTTCTCAGGGGGATTGGTGGATTCTCTCCATTTCTATTTTGCCCTCTGCTTCTAGAATATCAGGGCAATTTTCCTGTAGTAATTCTTTGAAAATAATGTCAAGACTGTTTTCCTGATCATGACTTAAAGGTATTCCAATAATTTTTAAATTATCTTTCCTAAATCTGTTTTCTATATCAGTTGTTTTTTCAGTGATATGTTTCACATTTTCTTCTAATTTTTCATTCTTTTGGTTTTGAAGTATTGTGTCCTGATTTCTCATAAAATCAGCAATCTCCCTCAGTTCTATTCTTTGTCTGAAAGATTTGTTTTCCTCAGAGAGCTTTCTTATCTCCTTTTCCATCTGGCCAATTCTGCTTTTTAAAGCATTCCTCTCCTCAATAACTTTTTGAACTGTTTTATCCATTTGACTTATGCTGATTTTTAGCATGTTATTTTCTTTAGCATTTTTTTGGATCTCCTTGACTAAGTTGCTAACTTCTTTTTCATGTTTTTCCTGCATCTCTCTCATTTCTTTTCCCAATTTTTCTTCTATCTCCCTCACTTGATTTTCAAAGTCTTTTTTGAGTTCTGTCATAGCCTGAGCCCAGTTTCTGTTTTTCTTGGAGTCTTTAGATGCAGGAGCTTGTGCTTTCTCATCTTCAGATTGAGCGTTTTGATCCTTCTTGGGATCACAGGCAAAGTATTTTTCAATGGCGTTCCTCCTTTTTCTCTGCTTACTCATTTCTCCAGCATGTGCCTGGTTTTGGGGTGCTTCTTGAGCTTTTGAGTGTGTGAGGTTCTGTCTTCCCTCCTGGTCTGTGCATGACCACAAGTATACCCCTCTGCCTCGGGGCTGAGGTGGGGGAGGCCCTGATTTTCTGTGGGAGGCCTAGACTGTGATCAGGATCTGAATGTGGTCAGAAGCCCAGAGTCCTGTTCCAGGGACAGAGGGCAGAGCTTGGCAGTCTCTCTCAACTCCCTCCCTAGGCTCAGCACCCTCATGCCCTGGGGGTTCCTGCTTACTGACTTCTGCTTCCTGTTCCTGGATCTGGGCTGCTGTGCCCACACTGTTCACTGTGTGCCCTGAGGGCTGGGCTTCATGTGCTTGCTCTGGCAGAGGTCCCCCCCTCTGTTCCCCCAAGTTGTGCTTGGTGCTCCCTGGGGTGTAGATCAGAAACTCCCCTGCTTCTGTGAGCCCAAGCTCCCAGCACCCTGAGGCTGCCTCCAGGAGGCTGAAGTTCCTTCACTTTGGTGGGCCAACCCTCTGGTGGGTCACCCCTCTGACCCTATGGAGCTGAGCCTTTCTGCTCTTTTCCAGGTTACCTTGGGTTGGAGAATTGCCTCACTGGATCCCTCTGTGGATTCTGTATCTTGAAAATGTAGTTAGAGTCCTTAGCTTACAAGTTGTAAGAGAGAGTACCTAAGAGACTACCCTCTCTTGTCACCTGCTTGGCTCTGCCCCCTCTTCCAAAAATCTTGCTTTTTTAATGTATTTTCTATGAATTCCACCTTGTTCTGTTTCAGGACAACAGAATAAGGTACAGTGGCATGTCCAGCTTTCAGACTATTAACTTGAATTAAACATTTGATGAGTTTGGCAAGTGATTTGACCATAGCAGTAGTGAAGCAAAGTCTCCACCTTCTCCTGTGAATATCAAGGTCAGTATCTTGGCAAATTGTTCATAACTACATCCATTATTGTTTGACCAGAAGCTTGACAATGGCAGGAATGTTCTAGCGATACTTTATATTTATCCTCTAGTACCTCATAAAGTGTTCTATACATACTAGATGCTTTATAAATATTTGCTGAATGGGGGAGGCTAGGTGGCATAGTGGATAAAGTACCAGCCTTGGAGTCAGGAGTACCTGGGTTCAAATCTGGTCTCAGACACTTAATAATTACCTAGCTGTGTGGCCTTGGGCAAGCCACTTAACCCCATTTGCCTTGCAAAAAAAACCTAAAAGAAAGAATATTTGCTGAATGAATGAGTGAATAAACATATGATCATCTATTCAGATTCATGACTTAATGAGGGGGGATAAGTTTGCAAAATGTCAAAATAAGAGCTGATTGCTTTTTCTTGTATTTTGGGTGATAAGGTGATTTAATATTTGTAGAAGATCTCTCAGATTTATGACTGTTTATGCTCAAAGAATCATGGGCCCTGGAATAGAAAGAGATCAAAAAATCAAACTCTTATCATCTTATAGGTGAGGAAACATGGTGAACACACCAGAGGATCAAACAGTCTGTTTACCAACTATATTTTACTATCATCACATTGCAAAACCTCTTTTTCACACTTCTGACTCATAAATATATGGATTATGATCTTGTCACCCTCTTTTGAGAAAAAAATTTTATATCTTGAGTTTTGATAATGGTCCCTCAGAGCCAAAAAGTTTCTATTGTTCATTGTTAATTATTATTATTGTTGTTATCAATTGCTATTTGATAATGTTCTATTCTCTGTCTTCTCTCCTCTCAATGTTTCTGCAGCTTTTGATAATGTTGATTACTCTTTTCTCCTAGATAGTCTTATCTTTCCTCTCTCAGTTTCCATGATACTGTTCTCTTGGTTTTCCTCCCACCTTTTAAATACCTCAGTATATATTGCTAAATAGTCTCCATTTCATACATAAGAACTGTTGGTGCATCCTCAAGGTTCTTTCCTGAGACATATGTCTTTTGTTTCTACATTCTTTCTTCATGACCTCATCAGGTCCCATGGGTTAAATTATCATATCTATAAAAATGACATCCAGATCTTAAAATTTTCTTGTTTCTCTACTGAGTTTCAATTCTACATTGACAACTAATTTTTGTTGGGCATTTCAAATAATATGTGCTATGGGTATCTGAAATTCAGCATGTCCAAAACAAAACTCTATTTTCTCTACCACCCTGCCCCATTTCTATTTTTTCCTATTTATTTTAAGGAAAAGGGCATATAAATAATCATCCATTTCTATACACAAAGGGCAATAAAAATGTACATATTCTTTGATCTAGCAATTCCACTACTGGATTTGTATCCTGAAGAGATTATTAAAAAGGGTAAAACTCCCACATGTACAAACATATTCCTAGCAACTCTTTTTTTTTGTAATGGCAAAAATTGGAAATTGTGGAGAATCTCCATCAATTGGGGAACAAATTGTGGTATACATATATAATGGAACATTATTGTTTCATAAGAAATCATAGGGGATGAGATTTCAGAAAAGCCTGGAGACTTGCATGAATTGGTATTGATTAAAATGAACAGAACAAGAAGAATATTATACATACTAACAGAAACAAGGATAATGATCAACCATGGTGAACTTGTTCATTTCAGCAGTATAATAATCAAAAACAATTTTAAAAGACTTGTGATGAAAAATGCCATTCTATATCCAGAGAAGGAACTGTGGAGATTAAATGAAGACCAAAGCTTATTATCTTCTATTTAAAAGTTATCTTATGTATTATATCATTTTTTTCTCTTTAAAGTTTTCTTCCGTTTGGATTTGAGTCTTTTCTCAAAACATGATCAATTTAGATCTATGTTTCGCTTGGTTATAAATGTAGAGACTATATCAGATTGCTTTCTGTCAGGGGGAGTGGGGAGGGAAAGGGGGGGGAAGGAGAAAAATGTTAAACTCAAACCATTTCCAGAAAATGATTGGTAAAAACTACTGCTGCATGTAGTTGGAAAAACAAATAAATAAAATTTATTTTTTAAAAAAAATCTTCCATTTCACTTAAATTGTCAAAATTTTTGGCATATAGTTGGACAAAATAGCTATGAATTATGTATTTCTTTCTCATTGGTGGTGAGTTCCCCATTCTCATTTTTGATACTGATAATTAGGTTTTCTTCTTTCTTTTTTATCAGATTAAATAACATTTTATCTTTTTTTTTGCTTATTTTCCATAAAACCAACTCAGTTTTAGTCACTAGTTCAATGATTTTCTAACTTACAATTTTGTTAATTCCTTTTTTGGCTTTCAGAATTTCTAATTTGGTAGTTAATTGGGGATTTTAATTTTTTCCTATTTTTTTTAGTTTTGTGCCCAATTCACTGATCTCTCTTTCTCTATTTTATGAGTGTTTAGAGATCTAAAAGTTTCCCTAAAACTGCTTTGATTGTATCCCATAAGTTTTGGTATGATATCTCATTATTATCATTGTCTTGGATGAAATTGTTGATTATTTCTATTATTTGCTATTGTTCCACTCATTTTTTTTAATTAGACTATTTGCTTTACAATGAATTATTAGTTTATCTTTCCAAGGCCCTTAATACATATAAGCTTATTGTATCATCATCTGAAAGCTATGCATTGAATATTTCTGTATTTGTGAGAATTTTTTTTACTCTAATACGTGAAAAATTTTGGTGTAGGTGTCATGTAATACAGAGAAAAAGATAAATTCTTTTCCATTCCGATTAAATTTTCTTTTTTTTAAATTAATTTTTATTAAAGATGTTATTTGAGTTTTACAATTTTCTCCCCAATCTTACTCCCCCCGCCATGGAAAGCAATCTGTCAGTCTTTACTTTGTTTCCATGTTGTTCCTTGGTCCAAATTGGGTGTGATGAGAGAGAAATCATATCCTTAGAGAAGAGACAAGAATTCTAAGAAGTAACAAGATCAGGCAATAAGATATCTGTTTTTTTCTAAATTAAAGGGAATAGTCTTTGAACTTTGTTCAAACTCCACAGCTCCTTATCTGGATACAGATGGCACTCTCCTTTGCAGACAGCCCCAAATTGCTCCGGATTGTTGCACTGATGGAATGAGTGAGTCCTTCAAGGTTGATCATCACTTACATGTTTCTGTTAGGGTATACAGTGTTTTTCTGGTTCTGCTCATCTCACTCAGCATCAGTTCATGCAAATCCCTCCATGCTTCCCTGAAATCCCATCCCTCCTGGTTTCTAATAGAACAATAGTTTTCCATGACATACATATACCACAGTTTGCTAAGCCATTCTCCAATTGAAGGACATTTACTTGATTTCCACCCATTAAATTTTCTACAGAGGTCTATCATATTTAACTTTTCTAAAATTCTATTCATTTTCTTAACTTCCTTCTTGTTAATTTTGTGGTTAGATTTATCTAATTCCAAGAGAGGGAGTTTGAGGTTCTCCAATTTATAGGGTTTTTTTGGGTTTTTTTAGGTTTTTTTTGTAAGACAATGGGGTTAAGTGACTTGCCCAAGGCCATACAGCTAGGTAATTATTAAGTGTCTGAGGCCAGATTTGAACTCAGGCTGGTGCTCTATCGACTACACCACCTAGCCACCCCCACCCAATTTATAGTTTTGCTGTCTATGTCTCCCTGTAATTCATTTAGAACCTTTTCTAAGAATTTGGATCTTATACTACTTGGTGCATGAATGTTTAATATCGATGTTACTTCATTGCCTATGGTACATTCCTTCTCTCTTGTAATGAGATCTCTTTTGCTTTGCTTTGTCTGAGACAATGATTGTTACTCCTGTTTTTTATTACTTCAGTTGAAGCACCATATATTCTTTTCCAGCCTTTTAGCTTTACCCTTTGTGTATTTCCCCTGCTTCAGATGTGTTTCTTGTAATCAAGACATTGTCGTATTATGATTTTTAATCCATTCTGCTATCCACTTTCATTTTATGGGAGAGGTCATCTATTCCAATTTACAATTAGTAATCCTAACTTTATTTCCCTCCATCTTATCTTCCCCCATTTTTACTTTTCTCTTTCCTTTCCTCCACCTCTCCTTGCCAATGTTTTGTTTCTAACTGCTGCCTTTTTAAATTATCAATCCTTTTCCTTTCCTTCTCCCTGTCCCTTTTCATTTTTCTTTCTATATTATTTTACCTTTACTTTCACATACCCTTCTTCCCCCTCTTTTCTCCCCACCTCCCTCATCCTTGTAGCATAGGATAAGTTTTTATACCCAATTAGGAATATATGTTATTCACTATTTGGGTCAAATCTGCTGAGAGAAAGATCTTCTCAGGGATTTCACCTTCCCTTGTTTCCTTTAGCTATAAGCATGTTCATGTGGTGTAATTTATCCTCTAAAGTCTTGGTTTCATCTAGTATAATTCTTCTTTTTAATGTCTTTATTGTTTTAACCTTGTAACCACAACCTCAGTCAAGTTATGCTCCTTTTATCTATTCTAAGAGAAGTACAATTTTCAAGGGCTGATTGATTGATTGAGTTTCATAAGTGACATTACCTCATAGTCATCTCAGACACAAAATCTCTGTCCAAGTACATTCCCCTCATCTGAAAGGGGATGTGTTTAGATATATACTTCTTAAGAGCCATAAACAGCATCAAATTTAATCAATTTATATCATCCCCTCTTTCTAAGTACCATCTCTAGAAATACAATCCTCATGAGCTAAAGTATTATGTAAAGCAAAATTATTTCATGATCCATATATGCCCATAATCTTTAATTATAATTTCTATTATTGTAGCTAATTATCAAGTAAAGCAAAATTGCTTCATAGTTAATTTATGTCCAAACTCTCTAAGTACATTTCTTCCCCTGTCCCTATATAATATAATCCTCATTAGCTAAAGGATCAAGTAAAGCAAGATCACTTCATGATCCATGAATATCAACAATATCTAAGGTCATTAACTTCAACTATATTCAATACTTGAGTTAAAGTATCAACTAAAGCATCTTCCCTTTTATGGTTAATCTACAACCATATTGTTTTTCTAATTATATTTCTTTTAACTATCCTGAGAGAATTAAAATTCTCAATGATTACAAATATTATCTTCTGATATGGTGATATATCTGGTGGTTTAATGTTGTTAGCTAGCCTTTTTTACTTTTCTTTTTAGCTTTTTATGTATCTCTTGAGTCTGGCTTTAGAAGGTTGAATTTTCTATTCATTTCTGGTCTTTTTATCAGAAAATTTAAAAATTCCTCCACTTTACTGAAAGTTCATCTTTTCCCCTGAAAGAATATGCTGAATTTTGAAGGGTATTTGATTCTTGCTTCTAATCCAAGATTCTTTTCCCTCTGGAATATCATCTTCTAGGAATTCTGATTCTTAAATGTTTATGCTAATAAGTTCTGTGTAATCTTGCCTATAGTTCCTTGATATTTAAATTGCATCTTTCTTTTGACTGTTTGCAGTATTTTCTCCTTTATCTGAGAATTCTTAATTTTGACTACAATAATCTTTGGAATTTTTATTCTGGTATCTCTTTCTGGACATGATTGGTGCATTCATTTAAGCACTATCTTAACTTTGTCTTCTAAGATACTAGGGCAGTTTTCCATGATGATTTTTTTAAGGTTTTTTTTTTTTTTCAAGGCAATGGGGTTAAGTGGCTTGCCCAATGCCACACAGCTAGGTAATTATTAAGTACCTGAGGCCATATTTGAACTCAGGTACTCCTGACTCCAGGGCTGGTGCTCTATCCACTGTACCACTTAGCTGCTCCTCCATGATAATTTCTGAAAATATATTTTCCAAATTCTTTTTTGATTTAGATTTTCAGGTAGACCAATAGTTCACATATTATCTCCCTTGAATCTATTTTCCAGGTTGGTAGTATCCCAAGAGATACTTTGCATTTTCTTATATTTTTTCAACCTTTTAGTTTCATTTGCCAGAATCTTGGTATCTCCTAGCATTATTAATTTGCATTTGTACAATTCTAATTTTTAGGACTTTATTTTCTTCAGTTAACTTTTGTGTTTTCTTTTCCAGATGGTTAAATTTACTTTTTGATAAGTTTCATTTCTTTTCTAGTTGGTTGATTTTGCTTTTTGATGATTTATATTCTCTTTCCATGTGGTCACTTTTACTTTTTAAAAGATTTGATTTCTTCAGTCAATTTTTCACCTGCATGGTTCTCATTTCTTTTCTCCATTTTCCTTCTAACTCTCTTCTTTGGTTTTTAAAAATACTTTTTGAGCTCTTCCAGGAGATCTTTTTGCATTTGAGGCTAGTTTATGAGCTCCTTTGAGGCTTCACATGTAGGGATTTTCTCAATCCTTTCCACTTCTGAAATGGTATTTATAGCATCCCTTTCAGAATAGTAGTTTTCTATGTTTTGGGATTTTTTTGACTCATTTTGGTAGTTGACCTCTGCTCTTGGGGTTCAGGGATTATAGTCTTAAGTTTTTTGGAACTGGGAATGGATTCCAGTCACTGGTTTATCACTTGTCAAAATGTTGTCTATGATAACATATTGCTTATTTATGGCAAACTATTGCTTATTTCGAGATTTGTTCCCAACCCAGTCTGTTGTACAAGTTTTCCCAGGACTCAAGTTTTATCTTCCAAACTAGGGTTAGGACGCTCACTACCTGCCTTCTGCCATGCTGGCTTTTTGATCTGGGACCTGAGCTGCTCTGACTAAAAGCTTCACATAGGTTTTCCAACTCTCCAACATTCTGGGCCAAACTTCTCTTTACTGAAGTTCCACCATGATATCTTGAGTTGAGAACTTGTTTCCCTCTTTTTTGTTGTTGTTGGGATCTGTAGCTTTATGGTCTGTATAGAGGTTTGATTTAAATTTTTTTCAGGAAAAGCTTGGGAAGCTTCATAACTTTGCACTGCTATCTTGGCTACTCCCTGGAAGTCTGATTATTTATAGGAATGAGAAAAGAGGGAATAAATACTTAAATAACCCAATTTCAGAAAAAAAGAAATGGAAAAATCCATCAATAAACTCCCTAAGAAAAATTTCCAGGGTCAGATAGATTTACAAGTGAACTCTACCAAAGATTCAAGGGACAATTAATTCCTATTCTATATAAGCTACTTTTAAAAAATAAGAGAAGGGTGGCTAGGTGGCATAGTGGATAGAGCACCAGCCCTGGAGTCAGGAGTACTTGAGTTCAAATCTGGACTCTCAGACACTTAAAAATTACCTAGTTGTGTGGTTTTGGGCAAGCCACTTAACCCCATTGCCTTGCAAAAACCTAAAAAAAAATAAGAGAAGAGTGAGTTCTGCCAAATTCCTTTTATGATACCAATACAGTTCTGATAACTAAACAAGGAAGAGCCAAAATAGACAAAGAAAATTATAGACTCATCTCACTAATGAATACTGAAGCATAAATTTTAAATAAAATTTTAGCAAAGAGATTACAGGAAATTATTACTAGGATGATACACCAAGATTGGTTGGATTTATACTAAGGAGGTGGGGATGGGTCAAAATTAAGAAAACAATCATCATAATTGGCTATATCAATAACAAAATTAACAAGAATCACATGATTATCTTAATAGACTCTAATAAAGGTCTTTTGCAACATACAGTATCAGTTCTTATTAGAAACATTAAAAAGAAAAGAAATAGAGTTTTTCTTAAAATGATAAGTAATATCTATTTAAAACAAGCATTATATGTAAATGGAATAAACTAGCAACATTTCCAATAATATCAGGGATGAAACAAGGGTGTCCATTATCACCACTACTATTCAATATTGCATTAGGAATGTTAACTTTAGTAATAAGAGAAGAAAAAGAAATTAAACGAATTAGAATAGCAATGAGGAAACAAAACTTTCACTCTTCGCAGATGATATGAGAGTGTGCTTAGAGAACCCTAGAAAATCAGCTAAAAGCTACCTGATACAATGAACAAATTTGGAAAAGTAACAGGTTATAAAATAAACCCATATAAATCATCAATATTTCTATATTTGAAAACAAAGCTCAAAAGCAAGAGATAGAATATGAAATTCCATTTAAGTAATTTTAGGCAACATATGATACTTGGAATCTACCTCCCAAGAGAAATCCAGTAACTGTCTGAACACAATTACAAAATACTTTCCACACAAATAAAAATGTCAATTGCTCATGATTAGATCGAGCTAATATAATAAAAATGACAATTCTACCCAAATTAAATTATATACATATACATATACATATACATATACATATACATATACATATACATATACATATACATATACATATACATATACATATACATATACATATACATATACATATACATATATATGTGTATATATTCAGTGCCATACCAAAAATAGTAACAAAATTCATCTGGAACATCAAAAAGTTAAGAACATCAAGGAAAAATACAAAGAAAGGTGGCTGAAGTGTTCCAAATCTAAAAATAGATTATAAAGTAGCAGTCAACAAAACTATCTGGTACTAGTTAAGAAACAGAGTAATGGATTGGTAGATTACATTAGGTACAAAAGAAATAGTAATAAATGGTTATAGTACTCTACTGTTTGATAAACCAAAAGATACAAGTTTCTGGGATAAGTACTCAGTATTTGATAAAAACTGCTGAAAAAACTGGACAATAGTATGGCGAAAACTGGATGTAGACCCACTTCTCACACCCTATACCAAAATAAGGTTAAAAGATTTAGACATAAAGGGAGATATGATAGACCAATTAAGAGAGAAAGAAATATTCTATCCATTGAATGTATGAAGAGGGAAGAAGTTTATGACCAATCAAGAAATAGAGAACATTATAAATTGCAAAATGGACGATTTTTACTATTTAAATAAAAAAATATTTTGTACAAATAAAACCAATGAAGCCAAGATTAGAAGGAATACAGAAAGTTGGGAAACAATTTTCACTCCTACAGTTTCTGATAAAGGATTCATTTCTAAAATAAATCAAGGACTGAATCTATTTTATAAGATTACTAATACATGTCGAATTATATGAAAAGGCAGTTTTAATTTATAGAAATAAAAGCTATTTATAGTCATATGATAAAAGCTCCAAATCATTATTGATTAGAGAAATGCAAATTAAAACAACTGTGAGATACCACCTCAAACCTATCAGTTTGAAAAAGATAACAAAAAAAGGAAAATGGTCAATATTGGAAAAGTTGCAGGAAAATTGGGACACTAATGCATAGTGCATGGAATTGTGAATTGATCCAACCACTCTTGAGAGCAATATGGAACTAAGTTTAAAGGGCAATAAAACTGACCATGCCATTTATTTCAGTAATACCACTTCTAGGTCTATATTCCAAAGAAATCATCAAAAATGGATAGTCTCACATGTACAAAGATATTTATAGCAATTCTTTTTTAGTGACAAAGAATTGGAAATTGAGGGGATGAGCATCTATTTGGGAATGACTGAACAAGTTATGGTACATGAATGTCATGGAGTACTTTTGTTCTGTAATAAATAGTGGATGGCTGAACTTTAGAGAAGCATAGAAGGACTAGCATGAGCTGATGCCGAGTGAAGTGAGTAGAACCAAGACAACACCGGACACAGTAACAACATTTTAAGATGATCAGCTATGATGGATGCAGCTCTTTTCAAACATTTGGAGATCAGGGACAATTCTGAAAGACCTATTATGGACAGTGACATCCATATTAAGAGAAAAAATAACTTCGGAGTCTGAAAGCAGAACAAAGAATATTATATTCACTTTTTTGAAAAACTACTTTTATGTTTTTTCTCTTTCACATGATTTTTTTGTCTTCCCTTTAGTTCTAATTCCTCTTTCACATGACTAGTACAGAAATATGTAAAGCACAATTGTAAATGCACAGTATTTATCAGATTGTTCACTGATATGGGGAGGGGGGTGGAAAGAGAAGGTGGTAACAAAATGTAGAACTCATAAAACTTGCGAATGGATGACTGCTGAAAACTACCTTAGCATGTAAATGGAAAAATAAAATAAAATTTCAATAAGGAAGATACCATGTTTCCTGTCACCCAGGATCATATGCTTGGTGTCATCCCTGACTATTCACTCTCACTTATACCCCCCCATATGTAAACCTTTGCCAGATCTTGTCATTTCTAACTTTTCTACTGAATCCCTTTCTCTCCACTCTCCCAACTACCATCTAGTTCATGTATTCATCACCTTTTGACTGGTACAAAGCAATGAGCTGCTAATTGATCTCTGTACTCTAATCTATCCTCCTGACAGCTTCCAAAGTAATTTCCCTAAAGTACAGGCCTGACCAAAAGTCCCCACCCCAGAGAGTTCACATATCACTCCTTATCACTTCTACAATCATATAGAAACTTCTTTAATTGACATTTAAAGCTCTTCACAAACCTACACTTATTGTACCTTTTGAGAGTCAGTCACATTACTCTCCCAGTTATAAATGGTCCGATAATAATGAATTTTCTGTCATCCTCACACATAATACTTCATTTTCCAACAATATACCTTTTCATTGCCTAGACCTTATGCCTGAAACTTTCTTTCCTCCTCACTGGGTATTCACTGTTTCCTTCAAAACTCAGCTCATATTTTTTTAAGAATTCTTTTTAAAAATTAAACAATTAAATTTCGTTTAAACACTTTTTGAAATTTTGAATTTCAAATACTCTGTCCCTTCATCCACTCCCTCACTCATTAAGAAGACAAGTAATATGATATCAATTATCATGTGAAGTCATGCAAAATAGATACGTTTATTGTACATGTTGCCTAAAAAAAAGGTAAGAAATAAAAAACAAGTGAAAAAGTTACTTTTTAATTTTCACTCAGAGTTAATCAATTCTCTCTATGGAGGTAGATAGCATTTTTTATAAAAAAAATTCTTTGGAATTGTCTTTGATCATTTTATTGATTAGAATAGATAAGGCTTTCTCATTTGATCATCTGTACAATATTGCTATTACTTAGTACAATGATTTCTTGGCTCTGCACTTCAATTTGAATCAGTTCATATGAGTCTTCTTATGAATCAGTCATGTAAGTTTTTTCTGAAACCATCCCCCCTCAACATTGTTTATAGTAAAATGTTATTCCTTCACAATCATAGCCCATAACTTTTTCAGTCATTTTCCAAATGATGCATGCCTTTTTCAATTTTCAACTCATTGCTACCTCAAAAGAACTGCTATCAATATTTTTGTACATATAGGTCCTTTTCCTTTTTCTCTGATATCTTTGGGATACAAAACTAGTAATAGTATTTCTGGGTTATAAGATAAGCAGTTTTATAGCCCTTTGGGTATAATTCCAAATTGTGTTTTTTTATATTGGATGAACCAGTGCACAATTCCACCGACAGTGCATTCATATAATATTAATGCATTAATATAGTTTTTTCATATCCTCTCCAGCACCTGCCATTTTCCTACATGAGCAATAATTCCTGAATGAATTAGCAATTTGATATCAGTTCATTCTGAATAATAATAATAATAATACAATCAATTGTAATTTCTTTCTATTTGTGTTTTTCATTATCAGTGAACAGAGGACTGCAAAAAGAGAAGTAATGATTGGTCTTGCTATACAGGTGCAAAAAATTCCTCGATAAATTTAGAAATCCATTTGGTAGATTAAGATGAGATAAAGTAATAATGATATTATTTTAATTATATATTTATTATTATTGTATATTTATATCACATATAATTATGATAATTATAATAATATAAATAATTATTATAATATTATGTATTATATATTTATTATATATACATTAAATAAATGTCCAAGACTTTTTTGCCTTTCTGTGAAAGTGAGTCAGTTGCTGTTGCTGTCAAGGAAGAGTATAAGTTGATTCAATGATGGTGCCTCTGTACTTAATTGTTCCTTTTTTTCTCTACACATACAGAGAAAAAACTTTCTGTGGTGGTGGTGGAGTTAAGGATAATGACTAGAATGTAGGAACTAAATTATGGTAGTGAAAGGAAATGTTTGAATCTGAAGAATGATGTCCATATTCTACCTGGATAGATATATACTCTAAAACATAGATAGCAGAAGAAGCAGAAAATATATTTCCATTTTATCCTTTATCTTTTAAATATGGAAGTTAAGAAGATCATTCATCTTCTGTTTGCCTCAGTTTCTTCATCTGTAAAATGAGCATTATATGGATTAAATGAAACAATGATTGTAAAATACTTAGCATAGTGACTGCTCACTAGTAAGCACTATTTAAAATATTGCCTAGTATTAGTTATTTTTATTCCAAACTGAGACAGTATAAAAACTATATGCACCCATGTAAAAATACAGGCAAGTATTCATGTTATATACTTGCTCCTTGAGGGAAGGTACTATTTTTTCTTTTTATTCTAAGCATTTAATATGGAGTCTAGTGGTAGGCACTTGGTACTTATTTCTTTATTGCCTAATTATTATGTGGTAGACAAAAGAGATTTCTGCTATTGTAGACAATAGAATGATAGAGAGATAGAAAGCTACATGGGGAGATAGATGTTTGCTAAGATGTACAGATGTACAGATAGAATCAGGAAATGTTGAGCTTAGATGTAGCTTTAAGACACTTATTAGCTGAGTGACCCTGGATAAGTTACTTAAACTCTCTTTACCTTGATCTAAAGAAGAAGGAAATGGCAAACCACTTCAGTATCTTTGTCAAGAAAACCCCAAGGATGTTATAAGTGTACTATTTTGCCCAGAAGGTCATAAAATATTTAACATGATTGAACAAAGAATAAAAGATAGTATTAGATGCTATTTCAGAAATGTATGGAATCCTTAGACCATTGCAAATTAGATGGATTATCTTGTACCTAAAAATAAGGAAAAATTTATTCTTGCACTAACACACTTTTAAAATGTTTCCCATGGAAAAAAAAAACAGAACTGATTTTCCCATTTGAGTGACATGAGCATAACTTGAAACTATCCTAATCATGGTATTGTCATTTGAATGATAGCATGACCAGATCAAATATTGAGAGTAAAGTCAATGAAATGGGAGAATTGGATGCAGATATATGAAAAGTCACTGAAATAGTAGAACTGGATATAAATATATGCTTATCAAAAGAGCATAAGTTGGTTATTTTAAGTTAGAAAGTTAGAAGATGTCTTCAAGTTAGAAGGTATCTTACAGGGCATTCCTTTGGAGAGATATGAGACACAAGGTAGAGATTTTCTGTTGGGGGAAGAGTAATAAATATTGTACAGCATCATTTTTATAGAAGATATTAGTAAAGTTAAATAATTCCCCAAAGTTATTAAGAGGCAAAAGTCAGAGTTAGAGCCTGTGGACTGAAATCCCAGATTCTTCTGGATCATCATAGCAGAAAATTCAGGAGCATTAAATCTCAGAGCAAAAATTGCAATTAGAAACTTTAAGATGGTTTAACTCTGAAGACAAGAACATGGAGTTTAAAAATACTATGTCCTATCTTTTTTACATTTCAATTCAGACAAAGATACTGCTACTATAAGCTTTTAATACTTACAACATTTCCATTTTGTTTATTATTTAGACCTCTGTATCCTGAAGTTTGTTAATTATACATAATATAAAAGGAAATTAAATTATGTTGCAAGTTTCAATTTACATCTAATATTAAAATGATACTGATGTTTAATGAAATAAAGAGATTTGCAAAATAACAACCTTGAGAAAAGAGAAAAAAGGAATTTCATTAGATTGAAAAATATAGTTATCATCTAAAGTATTTTCTCCTCAAACTTCTAAGTTCTTTATTCTTCATACCTATAATAATTTACATTACATTAATGAAGATAGCCAGTCAGTCAAGACATTTATTAAGATCTTATTGTGTGCTAGGTTGGGGATACAAAGAGAGGCAAAAGACAGCTCTGTCCTCATGGAGCTCACATCTATTAAAGAAACTAGCAAGATGCCTGTAGGCTAGAGTGGATCACAAATATCAGCGACTGTTGCTGGCTCATATGCATAGAAATGGCAGGCCTGGGGAACAGGTATGTTTATGAAACTGTAAGTTCTGCTTAACCATGTAGTTCTTATCCCAAGTTTATTTTTATGCCAATCAGGCAGCATTATAGGAACTGAGAAGAATTTTAACCAAGTAGCTCCCACATAACTCCTGTGAAGGGTTTTGGACTGGAGTCAGCTAAATGAATTTTGGAGTCAGAGAGACAATTAGGGCTTTAGAAGTAGATAAAAGAAATTTTCTTATCCTGTATCAGATGGTTGACTTGAAGCAATTCAAGTGAACACCTGGAGACAATCAGTCATAAAGTAAATCTTAGCCTGGAGCACTGTACTGGATTTCATTGGCAGCCTGATGGTGGCTTATATCTCTCATCTCTGGCTAAAAGAGCTTTAAACCTACTTATGCCAAAAAAAGGTGTACACTCCAGCAAATGGCAACAGAAGGCCTTGAAATGACTGAAGGTTAGCAAAATGTACAATTAGAAATCTCCAGTAGAGAGTGTTCCTGCAACTTCTGAGGTGATGCCCAACAGATCTACACAATGACATTATAAAAAAAAAAGTAGTATCTCAGGAATATTGTAAACCTAAATTACCCTGTGAGTCCTGGACATGGGTCCCTATGGGTATGGCCTTTACCGATATTCCTTGGCCTCCTGTTTTGTTTAATTGTTTGTTTCAGATTTTTTGGCAGGTGTTATTTCCTTTTGCAATTTACCTAGCCACAAATATTCTCTTTATGAGTATGCCTCATGTATATATTCTTTGATCACATAAGTTCTTTGTATTTGTTTTTTCCACCAGTAATTTTGGCTGAATGTGAGAATCTTTTCCTATCTTAATTTAATATCCATCTTAAGTGTTTTTCTTTTGAACTTATATGTCCTCAAGGATCATAAAAGTAAATAAACATATAGTGAGGATAGGAAAAAAGAGGAAATCTATAATTCCTTTTCTGTGTAAGAAGATATGTGGCACAAAAGGGAGCAGTTAAGGAAATCAATAGAAAATTTTGGAATTTGGAGGAAAGAAGGGAAGTGAAACTTGGTTCCTACAGTACAAAAGCAAACTTTTGGGGGGCCAGAATCTGTTTTAAATGTCCCATATTGAAAATTAGTGAACTCTAAATTGAGACATGGGTTGGCTAAGGGGAATAGTGTACATACAGAATGTTGGGTCTCCATTCAGAAAGACTCATCCTGAGTTCAAATTTGACCTCAGACACTTACTAGCTGTTTAACCCTGGGTATGTCACTTGATTCTATTTGCCTCAGTTTCCTCATCATTAAAATGAGCTGAAGAAAGAAATGGCAAACAACTTAATATTTTTACCAAGAAAACTCCAAATAGGATCACAAAGGGTTGGACATGACTAAAAAAATGACTGAACAGGAATAACAATAAACTGATGTTTTTACAGTGTCTACTGATAAATGACAGCCCCTTTTAATTGTAGGTTTAATCTTTTTAAGTTTATATATTTTAAAATTACCTTTACGAGTGTGACCTAGAAGTAATATAAAGATGTATATTCAAAGTTGACTTTTTTTCTATTAGTTTTTCCTTCTTACTTTATTAGTCACTTCAGCATTTCCTCTTTCATTTATCATCCTGGAAACTCTTGGTATTCCATAAGTCTCAATGACTCAACCTACATTTGCATTTCATAGGACATTAATAAAATTAACTAAGAATTTTCCAATTCAAAGCCTGACTATAAAACCAATGTGAATTTCATTCAATCAAGTATGTAAAAGTTTTTCATAAGGGAAAATTGCTTGTCCATAAAAATTTGTAACATTTGGACTAAAAATGATTGAAATATATGTTACAGGTAATATGGTGATGATTATTTAAGGGTGCCAAAAGGAAGAAAAAACCCAGGCAAACCTTTTGGAATGATAAAACATATGTGTTAAATAGGTAAAAATGAAAAATTTGACCCTGGAAGTAAAAATCACAGATATGATGTACTGGAAGCCAGCTGTGCTTTTAGAAACAAAGGGAGCAACAGCATTGAAATAATTATGTTTATCTTCTTCTTTTCCTTGAAACTGTTGATTGTCAAAATGTGTCTAAACTTAACTTTATACAATGATTTGGGCCAGATTTGGAGAGGAGGAGACAAAAGCTAAAAGTTTCTTCAATTGCCTTTTTTCTGCAATTGATATTCTATTTTATTTTTCCAATTACATGTTATGAAAGCTTTCCAACATTCATCCTCATGCATATGCATATTTATAAGTTGCATAATTTCCCTCCACACTCCCTTTCTACCTCCCTCCCTTCAATGGTGAACAGTCTGGTGAACATTGCTCATATACATTTGTGTTTAACATGTTTAAAGATTAGTCATTTTCTGTATTAGGAATTAGGACTAAGGGAAAAGAAAGAAAATGATGAAATAAGAAATAAAAAACATAATAGAAATCTTTATTTATTTATTTATTTTGAATTTTTCGATTTTTTCCCTAATATTGCTTCCCTCACCTCATCCCCACAAAAGACTGTCTGATAGTCTTTACATGATTTCCATGATTTCCATTGATCAAAATTCAATGTGTTGAGAGAGAAACCATATCCTTAAAGACAAAATAAAATATAAGAGATAGCAAAATTATATAATAAGATAATTTTTCATTAAATAATTAAAGGTAATAGTCTTTTGTGTTTGTTTAAACTCCACAATTCTTTCTTGGGCTACAGATGGTATTCTCCATCACAGATACCCTAAAATTGTCCCTGATTGTTGCGCTGATGAAATGAGCAAGTTCATTAAGAGTGATCATCAACCCCATGTTGCTGTTATAGTGTATAATATTCTGGTTCTGCTCATCTTGCTCAGCACCAGCTCATGAAAATCTTTCCAGGCTTTTCTGAATTCCCATCCCACCTGGTTTCTTCTTTATTCTTTTTTAAGAAAGATTTAATTTATTTTGAATTTTATATTCCCATCCCCAATCTTGCTTCCCTCCACCAACCCCTGAAGAAGATAGTCTGTTTGTCTTTACATTGTTTCAATGATATATATTGATCTAAGTTGAATATGATGAGACAGAAATCATATCCTTAAGGAAGAAACATAAAGTATAAGAGATAGCAAAATTACATAATCAGATAACAGTTTTTTTTAAAAAAATTAAAAGTAATAGTCTTTGGTCTTTGTTCAAATTCCACAATTTTTTCTCTGGATACAGATGGTATTCTCCATTACAGATAACCCTAAATTGTGCCTGATTTTAGCACTGATGGAATGTACAAGTCCAGTAAGGTTGACCATCACTCCTGGTTCATCTCACTCATTGACAATTCATGCAAATCCTTCCAGGCTTCCCTGAATTCCTATCCCTCGTGGTTTCTAATAGAACAATAGTGTTCCATAATATACATATGCCACATTTTGTTCAGCTATTTCCCAACTAATGGACATTTACTCAATTTCCAATTCTTTGCCACCACAAACAGAGCTGCTATGAATATTTTTGTACAAGTGATATTTTTACCCTTTTTCATGATTTCTTCAGGGTATAGACCCAGTAGTGGTATAGCTGGATCAAAGGGTATACACATTTTTATTGCCTTTTGGGAATAATTCCAAATTGCTGTCCAGAAAGGTTGGATGAGTTCATAGCTCCACCAAAAATGTATTAGTGTCCAAGATTTCCCACATCCCTTCCAACATTGATCATTGCCCTTTCTGGTCATTGGCCAGTCAGAGAGGGATGAGGTGGTACCTCAGAGATGCTTTAATTTGCATTTCTCTAATCTGTAAGGATTTAGAGCAATTTTTCATATGATTATGGATCACTTTGATTTCCTCATCTGTAAATAGCCTCTGCATATCCTTTGACCATTTGTCAATTGGGGAATATCTTGATTTTTTTTTTATAAATTTGTCTCAGTTCTCTATATATTTTAGAAATGAGTCTTTTGTCAAAAATGCTAGTTGTAAAAATTGTTTCCCAAATTACTACATGTCTTTTGATCTTTGTTTCAGTGGTTTTGTCTATGTAAAACCTTTTTAATTTAATGTAATCAAAATTATCTAGTTTATTTTTAAGGATGTTCTCCACCTCCTCCTTTCTATCTCCTGCTCCATCTCCATCTCCTGCTTTCCTTTCCATAGATCTGACAGGTAAACTATTCTTTGATCTCCTAGTTTGCTTATAATATTGTCTTTTATGTCTAAATCCCAACCCATTTTGATATTATCTTGCTAAAGAGTGTGAGATGTTGGTCTAATCCAAGTTTCTGTCTTACTAACTTCCAATTTTTGCATCAATTTTTTATTGAAGAGAGCATTGTTATCCCAAAAGCTGAATTCTTTTGGTTTATCAAATGGTGGATTACTATAGTCATTTCCTGCTATCTCTTTTGGCCTAGTCTATTCTACTGATCCGCCAATCTGTTTCTTAGCCAATATCAGATAGTTTTGATGACTGATGCTTTGCAATATAATTTTAGATCTGTTAGGATTCAAACTTTTTTTTATTAAATCCCTGGAAATTCTTGACATTGTATTTCTCCAAATGAACTTACTTACAATTTTTCTAAATTATCAAAGTATTTTTTTTGGAATTTTGATTGGAAGGGCCCTAAATAGGTAGTTTAATTTATGTAGAATTGTCATTTTATTATACTAGATTGACCTAGTCAAAAGCAGTTGATATTTGCCCAGTTATTTAAATCTGATTTTATTTGTGTGAGAAGTCTTTCATAGTTGTTTTCATAGTTTCCTTGTCAGGCAAGCTCCCAAGTATTTTATATTGTCTGAAGTTACTTTGAATGGTATTTCCCTTTCTGATTCTTGCTGATGTATCTTGTTAGTAATATAAAGAAATTATGAGGATTTATGAGGATTTATTTTTATATCCTGCAACTTTGATAAAGTTGCTAATTGTTTCTAGTAGTTTTTTAAACTTTTTTTTAGGATTCTCTAGGCATATAATCAAGTCTTCTTCAAAGAGTGAAAATTTTGTTTCTTCCTTCCCATTTCTAATTCCTTCAATTTCTTTTTCTTCTCTTTTTTTGCTGAAGCTAACATTTCAAACATCATATTGAATAGTAGTGGTGATAATGAGTTTCCTTGTTTCACCCCTGATCTTACTGGGAATGCCTCTATCTTATCCCATTGCATATAATACTTGTTGATGGTTTCAATTTTTTGTATGTGTCATGTGCTGCAGAAAAAAAGTATATTCCTTTCTATCCCTATTCAGTTTTCTCCAAGGGTCTATCATGTCTAGGTTTTCTTACATTCTATTTACCTCCTTAACTTCCTTCTTGTTTTTTTTTTATGGTTAGATTCATCTAAAGCTGAGAGTGGGAGGTTCAGGTTTCCCACCAGTAGAGTTTTGCTGTCTATGCAACTCCTTCAACTTCTCTAAAAATTTGGATGCTATTCCACTTGGTTCATATATATTTAGTATTGAAATTGCTTTATTGCCTATCATATCTTTTAGGAGGATATAATTTCCTTCCTTTTCTCTTTTAATGAGATCTATTTTTGCAGCTGCTTTGTCTCAGATAAGGATTACTATCCCTGCTTTTTTCACTTCAGTTGAAGCAAAATATATTTTGCTCTAATGTTTTACGTTTACTTTATATGTATCTCTCTGCTTCAAATGAGTTTCTTGCAAGCAGCATATTGGGGGATTCTGGTTTTTAATGTATTCTGCTACTCATTTACATTTTATGGGAGAGTTAATCCCATTCCCATTCAAAGTTAAAATTACTAACTCTTTATTACCCTCCATGCTATCTTCCCTCTGTTTGTATTTTTCCTCTTTTTCATTTTATCCATATTCCCAAGTATTTTGTTTCTGAATAACACCACCTTCAGTGTCTTAGCTCCCTTATATCCAACCCCTCTCCCCTTTCTTTCTCCTTTCCCTTTGCCCCTTCTTTCTTCCCTTCCTCTGTTAATTCCTCTTTTCTTCCCCCTTCCCCTTTTAATACTTGAAAGGTAAGTTAAGTTTCTTAACTTAATTGAGTGTGTGTATGTTAACTTTAAGCCAAGTCTGATGAGAGTACGATTTAGATGGTTCTCACCTCCTCCCTTCTTCTCCTCTATTGCAATATGTTGTTTGCACCTCTTTGTGTAATGTGATTTACCCCATTTAATCTCCTCCATCCTTCCACCTTTTTATTGTCCCCCCTTTTTAAGGAGATATTGCTTTTAAATTATTCTATCAGAGTCACAGATAAGTCATGAGTATCCATCACATCTGGCTAAGTATATTCTCTCCATTAGAATTATAATTCTTGAGATTTATGAGAATCTTTCCCCGAGGTGAGGATATAACCAGCTTCATCTTAATGGATTGTAGATTTTTTCTTTAACCTTTTTTTTACCTTTTCTTGTATCTCTTGAATGTCCTGTTTGAAGTCCAAATTTTATATTTAGCTCTGATCTTTTTATCAGTAAAAGTTGGAAGTCTCCTCTTTTGTTGAATATCCATCTTTTCCCCCGGAAGAGAAGGCTCAGTTATTTTGCTGGATAGTGAATTCTTGGCTGAATTCCAAGCTCCCTTGCTCTTTGGAATATAACATTCTAGGCCCTTTGATCCCTTAATGTTGATGCAACCAGGTCCTGTGTAATCCTTACTGTGGCTCTTTGTTATCTGAACTGTTTCTTTCTGACTGCTTGTAATATTTTCTCTTTTATCTAATAGTTTTGTAATTTGCCACAATATTTCTTGGCATTTTCATTTTGTGATCCCTTTCAGAAGGTGATTGATGTATTCTTTGAATAATGATTTTGCTCTCTGGTTCCATGATATCAGGGCAATTTTGCATCACTAAATGCTGCAATATTGAGCCCAGGCTTTTTTCCTCATCAATGTTTTCAGGAAGCCCAATCATTCTTAAGTTGTCTCTTCTGGATGTATTCTAGAGCTCAGTGGCTTTGCCGATGAAGTATTTTAAATTTTCTTCTATTTTTTTCAGTTTTTTGGTTTTAACATATTCTTAGTGTCTAATGAAGTCATTAGTTTCCACAGATTCTCTTCATTTACCTTTTGCAACTCTTTTTCCAATTGATCAATTCTATTTTTAAAGAAGTTTTCCATTTTTCCAATTGAGGTTTTGAGAGAATTATTTTCTTTTTGCATTTGTCCACTTGAATTTTCCAAGGATTTGTTTTCTTGTTACAAGGTGTTAATTTTCTCTTGAGTTTCTTTTCTCTATTTTTCAAATTGATTTTTAAACTCCTTCCTGATTTCTTCAAGGAAGTCTTTCTTGGCTGGAGATCAATTCATATTCTTCTCAGAAGTTCTAGATCTCTCTGAGTTAGGATCTTTGTCTTCAGGGTGGTTTTGTATGTAGCCCCCCCTCTATCACTGGACTTTCTTCATTTTCCTAAGATCTTGTGTTGGGCAAGGGGCTGGTTCATAGATCTTTGGTGTTGAAATTCCTAGAGGATTTGCTCACTGGATTTAGTAACTCCAAGTGAGGCTTCCATTAGGGGGGTGCTGGTTGCTTTCTCTGGAAACTCTGTGACCTTGATTTGAGGCCCACTACCTAGGCCTGGAGTGAGTAGAGACTACTGCTGGATACTGTTATCCTTTAACAATGTGGGCTGTGCCTTGCACCTAGATAGTTAATCTTTTTATTCAGCTGAGGGAGCTCTGCTGCCCATGCCTAAACCTGGGGGTGGGGTGGGGTTGTTGTTACTGTGTTTGTTCTGGGAAGAGGGTTCAGTTGAAAGTATGGGGCCCAGGGCCTGAGCTGAGCTGAGCTGATTGATGTCCAGTTGCACTCTGTAACTCTGTTTTGGAACTCCCCCTCCAGCTCCCATACTACCACTCCCACAGCCAATGCTTCCACAGATGACCTTAGGTTTGTCCTTGGGCTTCACCCCATTGCCCCTGGGCTGACTCTCTGTTCTCTTCCCCCAGCTCACCCACACTCCCCTGAGAGAGACCTTGTTGGTAGATGTTCTTCTCCTAGCTTCTTTTCTGGATTTTGTCAATTGAATCTCTGTTAAGAGGTGTGATTCATATTAGTTCTAAGGGAAAGCCAGGAGACCCTAGCACAGTGCCTGACTTCTCTCTGCTATCTTGGCTGGAAGTCAAAAGTAATTTTTAAAAAGTTAATGTAGGGTGCAGCTAGGTGGCGCTGTGGACAGAGCACTGGCCTTGGAGTCAGGAATGCCTGAGTTCAATTCCGGATTCAGACACTTAATGGTTACCTAGCTGTGTGGCCTTGGGCAAGCCACTTAACCCCATTGCCTTGCAAAAATCTAAACAAAACAAAACAAAACTTTAATGTAGTGATTATTCAGAATCTGTAGGTTTTTTGTTGTTTAGTTTAGTCTTGTTTTCTTCCTCTGAATGTGGATAGCATTGTGCACAATAGATCTCCTAGGATTGTACTAGCTCTCTGGAATGCAGAGAGTAGCTACATCCTTCAAGGGTGATAAACTCACAATGTTGTTGTTAATGTGTACAATATTCTCTTAGTTCTTCTCCCTTTCCTCAACATCAGTTTATGTAATTTGTTCCATGCTTCTCTATAGTCTGAGCATTTATGGTTTCTTATATGACAAAAAGTTCTCCATCCATATTCATTAGCATTCATATTCCATAACTAGGTCAGTCATTCCCTAACTGATGGGCATCCCCTCAATTTCCAATTCATTGTCACAACAAAAAAGAACTGCTATGAATATTTTGGAACATGTGGAACTTTTCCCATTTTTAATGATTTCTTCTGGATACAAGCCTAGTATTGTCATTGCTAGAAAAAAGGGTTTGATCAGTTTTATTTCTCTTCGGGTATAGTCTCACATTGCTCTCCAGAAGGTTTGGATCAGTTTACAACTCCATCAGCAAATTAAAGTTACAATCTTCCCACAACCTCTTAAATATTGATAGTTTTGCCTTTTCTGTCATCTTAGCCAATCTGATAGGTGTGAGCTCATAGTAGTTTTAAATTGCATTGCTTCTAATCAGTAATGATTTGGAGCGTTTTTTTCATATGATCATATATAGCTTTAATTTCTTCATTTGAAAACTATCTCCTCATACCTTTTGATCATTTATTAATTGGGAAATGACTTCATTACCTTATAAATTTAATTCAATTTTCTATATATTTTAGAAACGAGATCTTTATCAGAACCACTAGCTGTGAAAATTGTTTTCTAGCTTTCTTTTGTCCTTATAATCTTGGCAACATTGGTTCTATTGGTGCAAAATTGTTTTAATTTAATGTAGTCAAATTCATACATTTTGTATTTTATAATGTACTCTGTTTCTTGTTTGGTCATATATTTCTCCCTTTTCCAAAGATCTGACAGAGTATTTCTTGATCTGTCAATTGATCTATGGTATTGCTATTTATGTCTAAATCCTGTATCCTTTTTGACCATATTTTAGTATAGTATGTGAGATATGAATCTATGTCTAATTTTGCCCTACTATTTTCCAGTTTTCCCCAGAATTTTTGTCAAATAATGAGTTTTCATCCCAGAAGCTAATGTCTTTGGGTTTGTCAAACAGTGGTTTATTGTAGTTGTTTACTACTGTTTATTTTGAGCCTTTCCTAATCCACATTACTCTATTTCTTAATCAGTACCAGGCAGTTTTGATGACTACTACTTTATAAGATGGTTTTAGATGTGGTAGAGTAAGGCCAAATTCCTTTTTCATTTTTTTTTTGTATCAATTCCCTTGACATTCTTGTTGCTTCATATGAATTTTATCTACTATTTTTTTCTAGCTCGGTAAAATAATTATTTGGTAGTCTGATTGGTATGGCATGAATAAGTAATTTAATTTGGGTAGAATTGGCATTTTTATTATATTAGCTTAACCTAATAATGAGCAATTGACATTTTTCAAATTGTTTAGATAGACTTTACTTGTATGAAAAGTGCTTTGCAATTGTGTTCACATAGTTTCTGGGTTTTTCTTGGGAGGTAGATTCCAAGTATTTTATGTTGTCTGCAGTTACTCTTTCAATCTTTTGTTCTTAGACTTTGTTGTTCATATATATGCTGATTATTTATGTGAGTTTATTTTATATCTTGCTACTCTGCTGAGTAGCAATTGTTTCAAGTAGTTTTTAAATAATTTTCTCAGGTTCTCTAAGTTTACCATCACAATATTTGTAAAAGAATGAAAGTTTTGCTTCCTCATTGTCAATTCTAATTCCTTTAATTTTTTCTTCTCTTATTGTTAAAGCTAACATTTCTAATACTATATTGAATAGTAATGGTGATAATGGGCATCCTTATTTCACCCCAGTCTTACTGGAAATGCTCTTGGTTTATCCCCATTACATATATTATTTTAAGGAAAACTTTGTTTATTTCAATACTCTCAAGTGTTTTCAATAGAAATGGATGCTATATTTTATCAAAGGCCTTTCCAGCATCTTTTGAGATAATTATATGATTTTCTATTGGTTTTGTTATTGATATGTTCAATTACATTGAGAGTTTTCCTAATATTGAACCATCCCTGCCTCCCTGGTATAAATTGGCTGTAATAGTAACAATAATAATAATAATTTGCTGTAATCTCTTTGCTAAAATTTTACTCAAGATTTTTGCATCAGTGTCCATTAGGGAGATTGGACTATAATTTTCTTTGTCTTTTTTGGTTCTTCCTAGTTTTGGTATCAGCACCATACTGGTGTCATAAAAGGAATTTAGTAAAACTCCTACTATTCTTTAAAATAGTTTAAATAGAATTAGAATTAATTATTCCTTTAATATTTGGTCAAATTCTCTTGTAAATTCATGTGGACCTGGAAACATTTTTTAATGAGTATATTGATGGTTTTGTCAATTTCTTTTTTCTTCAAATGGTTTTATTTAAGTGTTTTATTTCCTCTTCTGTTAATCTGGGCAGTTTGTATTTTTTGTAAATATTCATCCATTTCACTCAGATTATCAATTATATCATTGGGAAAAATAACTCTGATTTACCTCTTTAATTTCTGATTCATTGGCAGTGAGATCACATATTCATTTTTGATATTGATAATTTGGTTTTCTTCTTTCTTTCTTTTTAAAAATCAAATTAATTAAAGTTTTATCTATTTTATTAGTTTTTCATGTAAGCAACTTAGTTTTATTTATTAAGTTAATGGTTTTCTTGCTTTCAATTTTATTAATATCTCTCCTGATTTTCAGAATCAAATTTGGTATTTAATTGGGGATCTTTAATTTGTTTTTTCCCTAGCTTTTTTAAATTGCATATGCAATTCATTGATCTCCTCTTACTCTTTTTTTATTCATAAAAGCATTTGGAGATATGAAATTTGCCCACAAAACTGCTTTGGCGGCTGCACCCAATAAATTTTGGTAAGATGCCTCATTATTATAATTTTCTTGGGTGAAATGATTGGTTATTTCTATGTTTTTTTGTTTTATCCACTCATTCATTAAAGTTGTTATTTAGTGTCCAATTATTTTTTGGTTCATCTTTCTTTTGTTTTGTTTCTTTTTTTAGTTTTTTCAAAGCAATTGGGTTTAATGACTTGTCCAAGGTCATATATCTAGGTAATCATTAAGTGTCTGAGTCTGGATTTGAGCTCACATCATCCTGACTCCAGGGCTGGTGTTCTATCCACTGTGCCACCTAGCCACCCCTTGGTTTATCTTTCAATGTCCCTTCATTACATAAAATTTTTATTGTATCATGATCTGAAAAGTATACATTTATGATTTCTGTCTTTCTGTATTTTATTGTAAGGTTTTATGTACTATTATATGGTCAATTTAGGTGTAAGTACCATGTACTACAGACAAAAAGGAATATTCTTTTCTATACTCATTCAGTTTTTTCCAGAGTCTATCATACCTAAATTTTCTGAGAATTTATTCACCTTCTTAATTTCCTTTTTGTTTATTTTCTGGTTTAATTTATCTATTTCTGAAAGAGGGAGATTGATATTCTCCATTATTATAGATTTACTGCCTACATTTCCTTGTAAGTCATTCAGCTTCTCCTCTAACAATTTGGTTGCTATACCACTAGTTGCATATATGTTTAAAAATGATATAACTTCATTGCCAATGGAGACTTTTAAGAAGATGCAGTTCTTTCCTTATCCCATTTAATGAGATCTATTTTTGCTTTTGCTTTATCTGAGATCAGGATCCATACCCCGAGTTTTTTTCTTTGATGGAAACATATTATGTTTTGCCTCGGCCTTTTATGTTTACCCTGTGTGTATTTCTCTGCTTAAAATATTTTTCTTGTAAACGTATTGTAGAATTCTGGTTTTTAATCCATTCTGCTATCTGCTCTCATTTTATAGGAGAGTTCATCCTGTTCACATTTACTGGTAAGATTTTTAATTATTTATTTCTCTCTATGCTATCTTTCCCATTTGTATTTTTCTCTTTCCTTTCCTGTTATTTGTCCTCACCAATGTTTTGTTCCCTTTCCCCTTTAACTTTTCTTTTAAATTTTAACTTTGTTTACTTTCAATTATACCTTCACCTTTCCTTTTATCTATACCTTTTCCTTTTCTGTTCCCTTACCCCCCCACTTCCTGATAGAGAAGGACAGATTTTTAAATCCATTTGGAAATGTATTTTATTCCCTCTATGGAACAAATCTATTGAATAGGATTTACTTAGTTTTCACATCTTCCCTTTCCTCTATTTTGTGGCTCTTCATTTGGTGTTATTTATCCACTAATGACTAGCCTTCTCCTTCTTTTTATGTTTTTATTGTTTTCAAAATACTATCAAAGTACAATCAATCAAATTTTGTTTGCTTGATTGTTTGACAAACAGTATTGCCTTATAATCACTAAGTACCCTCCCCTCTTCTGTCTCATTAGAAAAATATATCTCAAGAGTCATGAAACAAATCAAATTATGAACATTTTATACTTTATCCCCTTTTCATGTACCCTCCATGGACACACAATTCTTATGAATTAAAGCATCATTTAAAGTCTAAACATTTTATGAATCATTTGTACCCCACCCAAGCATACTCCCTCTCCCTCACTCCCCCTCTTTAACTCTCCAACCATGGAACTTAAATCCTCCTTAACTAAAGTATGGATTAAGGCAAGATCTCTTCTTTATCTCTACATGCCCAACCATTCTAAGTAGTTCCCACCCACCCCCCCCATTGTACTACAAACCTGTAAATATCTAGAAAAATCACTTCTAATTTATTTAGCTATAGAGTCTCTAAATACTCTAAGTACTGGGACCCTCCCCACTGACTTGCTATCTAGTTTCTGGGACCTGGCCTGCACTGTAGGTAAAAGCCTCCAGCTGGCTTTCCTTCTCTTTCATCTAGCTAGACTTCACTTCCTCTTTTCCCCTGAAGAGACAAACCTCCATGATGTCTACAAAACTTGTTTCGATCTTGTATTATTTTGGTGGGATTTGTAGCTTTTACATTTGTATAGAATCTTCATTTAATGTTGTCTAGGGAATATCAAATGTTCTGAGAGCATGCTAGTTTCATACTGCCAACTTGGCTTTGTCTGAAAAGTGTCTTCAATGGCTTAGTGAGTCTAATTCTCCCTGAAATAAAAGCCTGGTTTAAAAAACAAACAAAACAACAAAACTCTACCAATAATCTTTGATAGTCATCACCATATCAAATTTATTATTCCAATGACATTAATAGGGGTGGCTAGGTGGCGAAGTGGATAGAGCACTGTCCCTGGAGTCAGGAGTATCTGAGTTCAAATCTGACCTCAGACACTTAATAATTACCTTGCTGTGTGGCCTTGAGCAAGCCACTTAACCCTGTTTTCCTTGCAAAAAAAAAAAACCCTAAAAATTTTTTAAAAATAAGTTCCAATGGCAATATATTTGTTGATATTTTTGATGATGATCCCAAGGTACACAACTGTCTTACCTTTCAATTTCTGACCAGTTAGGGAAAATCTCATATTGTTTTCCTCCCTCCTTTCTGAAGATTCAGTCCAGGTCATTTGCCTAAGCCAAACTTCTAAATTCATTCACCTGAATTTTTTTTGAGGGGGAGGCATTGTTTTGCTTTGAGAAATGAAGGAAAAAAATGGTAGTTACTTAGTCCAATCCTCTCCCTTGGACAAATATACTCTAATAGAAAACAATTTTTTTCCTGTTTCTTTGAAGTCTTAAATAAATATGGTAACAGGCATCTCAAGTTGTATCAAGTTGAAATGTTTCAAGTTGTGGCAGTGATTGGGACCCAAATGTTCAGGAGCAACATAGAAACCTTTAAGACTGAATATCAATGTATTTGAAAAGTCTCAAGTTGCTATGAACGGCTTAAGTATGTGCAAAGGAGTATCAATGCAATTTTAAAATTTGCTATTTTGGTGTTATTCTAGGGTCCAACAGAAATTTCACTGATGTTGGAGAGTTTTCATTATCTGTCAAGTAGGCTGTCCAAGACTAGGATACCTTTTGCAGTCCTTTGCTTTAGTCACAATTTGGCAGGGATAGGTAGTGTTGTCAAAGGGATCTTTAGGCAGGAGTTGACAATGGTCTAATAATGTACTATTTGGTCACCTATATCAAACCTCAAGTCAGCTGTGAAAACAAACCTCCTCACAGTTTATTTCTCAGTAGGAGATATTGTCCAATTCATTTGATGGGAATGTATGTATTATCTTTTTTTAATTAAAGATGTTATTTATTTTGAGTTTTACAATTTTCTCCCACTCTTACTTCCCTCCCCACCTCCCCCACAGAAAGCAATTTGTCAGTCTTTACATTGTTTCCTTGTCGTACATTGATCCAAATTGAGTGTGATGAGAGAGAAATCATATCCTTAAAAAAGAAACATAAAGTTTAAGAGATAACAAGATCAGACAATAAGATAGGAGTTTTTTCCCCCTAAATTAAAGGGAATAATCCTTGAACTTTGTTCAAAATCCACAGTTCTTTATCTGGATATAGATGGTATTCTCCACTGCAGACAGTCCCAAATTGTCCCTGGTTGTTGCACTGATGGAATGAGCAAATCCATCAAGGTTAATCATCACCCCCATGTTGCTGTTTGGGTGTACAGTGTTTTTCTGGTTCTGCTCATCTCAATCAGCATCAGTTCATGAAAATCCCTCCAGGCTTCCCTGAATTCCCATCCCTCCTGGTTTCTAATAGAACAGTAGTGTTTCATGACATACATATACTAGAGTTTGCTAAGCCAAGGGAATGTATGTATTATCTTAAGATATTCCAGTCATATCTCCAGTTGCAACTCTTTCACCAGCAACAATTGGTTCCCCAAATTTTTTAATGATACACTGTATCAGAAGGTTGATCTTGGAAGTCAGTTCTTCCTTTAGTTGGATCAGATCAGTTGACTTTCCAAACTACATGACTGAAATTAAATTTTATCACCTTCATGTTCTGAAAATATTCAAAGGTGGTAATTGTATTAGTTTTCATAAGGAATTAGTACACAATCTCCTGGGCCAACAATGTTGTTACAGGACACATCTTTAATAGATATGATAAATCAACTCATCATTAGAATTATCCTTCAGATTGATCTGAAATAGAAATCCCCTTTCTTCCCAGGATCCCACTTTGATCCCTTGATTCTGACCTTTAGACTGGTGGAAGCAAATATGATTGACCTTTTTCAAGCTGACCTCATTTTAGATGCAGGAGATCTTTGGGCTAGCAACTTTTAACAGCTATAGTAGCTTCTGGTAGAGAGTCAATAGTGGACTCCTTTTTGATCCCTAAAGTTTGTAGCTGTATTTCCGAACAGTCACAGAAGAACAGAAATGCAAAGTATTATTTGAAGTACATCTCTAAATGACTGTCAATACCTCATCTTAATCTTTAAAAGTGCTTTGCCTTCTTTGTCTTTGTTCTTACTCTCTGGTTTGATGCCAAGTTATTTAAATCCATTTCACTGAAGTTGGTAGGTAATTAGAGAACAATTAAAGGTTTTGGACTTGGAGTTCACATGGTGAGAGATAAAACTTAATAGGGTTAAATTAGAATAGTAAAAGATAGTCAGGAAGATTGGTCATGGCTATCATTAACATCATGGTCATCAACATCATCATCATCATCATCATAACTTTTATATAATACTATAAACAAAGCACTTCACATTTGTTATCTCATTGAAATCTTCAAACTATAACTAAATAAGCTTGTCAAAGAGCTGGATAATTTCCTTAATGGTTGGTAAAAGTGCTCCAACATATTTTTCCACATATTTTAGATTTTACCACAGATTTCAAAACCTGAATGGCTTCAACAAGAACAGATCAGTCAGTTATTCAATAAGCACACCGTCTTTGTGCTAATGGCTAAGAACTAGAAATACAAAGAAAGACAAAAAATAATTCTAACTCTTGAGTAGCTCACAACCTATCTTAAAGACAACAGGAAAACAACAAAGTAAAAACAAGTGATAGACAGTTTTTGTTTTAGGTAAATTTACATTATGCAAATTTTTCTCCAGCTGGTTGGTGGCAGGACTCCAGCAATTGTAGCTCTGGTGCAGTCCTATGCCAAGAGTCTTTGGCTCAGACACTAAAACTGCTACTCACTCCTACACTTAGCTGGCTCATTGTAGGGGTGAGGCAGGCACTGAAGAAGCTCAGGCTGTGGGAGATGAAAAGTTAAGGAGAGGGCAAGACAACACAATGACCCACAAGGAGAGAGGGGCAGATCTGCATAAAGATCTTCTCTCAAGTGGGCACTGACTATAGATCATTGGTTTAGGAGTCAAATTGCCATTATAGAGAAACCATTCATCTGAGTTCTTCCAACATTCCCCTCAAAACAATTTTAGAATAATACCTCAAATCAAATTCTGAAGTGGCAGAGCCAGAAAAAGGTCAGAATGAGACATTTCTTTCAATTTAAGAGGTCAGAAGGAGAAATCTGTGAAGAGAGTATGGAGGCTTACTTAGAGTTCATGTGGATGACAAACTGGTGGTGAAATTTCTTAATGGTGACAGATGAAGCAGCAACTTCAGGAGCTCTCAAATAACAGGCAGTAAGAGCCTGTCAGTTGGTCAGGAAGATTACAGAGGACTCTTGGGTTAGCACTGGACAGAGGATCAAATGTTTGGAATTTTTTTGGCATATTCATTGATATATTCATTGCCTATACCTACTTCTTATTTTCTCATCAATAATAATAAAAAATATTTATTGAGAGCCTACTCTGAGAAAGGCATTGTGTTAAGGCTTGAGATAGAAATACAAAAGAAAAAAAAGACCCTGATGTCAATTTTTTCTGTCCCAAAGAAAAAAATAAAATAAAATACTTGAGTCATAGTTCAAAAACAGAGAGGAGTCCTTTTGTTCAAGAGAGAGAGGGAACACTAAGAACCAGTATTCCTTAAGGGCTCAGAGCATCTGAGAAACAGTATCATTTCCAGTTAGTTCCAATGGAGCAGAAACCTGAGGAATAGTATTGATTGCAATTCCAAGAAGTGAGGGGTCCCTTCCTAGGTTAAAAATCAAAATACAGAAGAGGAGAGCAGTGACCACTTCTCTTCCCAGATCATATCATCTTGTATGCACTAAAAATTTCTATAATCCTAGAATAAATTCTGAAAATAGCAATGTGAAAAACCCTGAAACTTAAGATAGGATAGAAATATTAAATATATCTTTTTTCAGATCACAATGCATTAAATTATATTTATTAAAAGGATATGAAAACACAGATAAAAATTAATTGGAAACTAAATCCTAAAGAATGAGTAGGTAAAAGAACAAGTCATGGAAACAAAAAATAATTTCATTAGGGCAACTAGGTGGTCCAATGGATTAGAGCACTGGCCTTGGAGTCAGGAGAATGGGAATTCGCATCCCACCTCAGATACTTGACATTCAATAAATGTGAGGCCTTTGCAAATCACTTAATCCTGATTGCCTCACATCAGAGGGTCATCTCCAGTTGTTCTGATTCATATCAGGCCACTGGACCCAGCTGTTCTGTAGGAGAAAGTGAGGTTGATGCCTTAACAGAATACCCCCTCACTCAAATGAATCCTTCCAGGCTTCCCTGAATTCCCTTCCCTCCTGTTTTCTAATAGAACAATAGTGTTCCATCACATACATACACCACAGTTTGCTAAGTCATTCACCAATTGATGGACATTTGCTCAGTTTCCATTTCTTTGCCACCACAAACAGAGCTACTGTGAACATTTTTGTATAGGTGATGTTTTTACCCTTTTTTGGTAATCTCTTCCAGGTATAGACCTAGTAGTGATATAGCTGAATAAAAGGGTATGCACATTTTTGTTGCCTTTTGGTCATAATTCCAAATTGCTCTCCAGAAAGGTCAGATGAGTTCACAGCTCCACCAACAATGTATTAGTGTCCCAGATTTTCCACATCCCTTCCAACATTGTTCATTGTTCTTTCTGATCATATTGGCCACTCTGAGAGGTGTGAGGTGTTACCTCAGAGATATTTTAATTTG
Source organism: Macrotis lagotis (assembly GCF_037893015.1). NCBI lineage: Eukaryota > Metazoa > Chordata > Mammalia > Peramelemorphia > Peramelidae > Macrotis > Macrotis lagotis. The sequence goes on from NC_133666.1 coordinate 147,063,601, forward strand.
CATTTCTCTAATAATTAGTGATTTAGAACAATTTTCCATATGACTATGGATTGCTTTGATTTCTTCATCTGTAAATTGCCTTTGCATATCTTTTGACCATTTGTCAATTGGGGAATGGCTTGTCTTTTTTTTTTTTAAGTTTACTTAGTTCTCTGTATATTTCAGAGAGGAGTCCTTTGTCAGAAATACCAGTCATAAACATTGTTTCCCAATTTACCACATTTCTTTGTATCTTGGTTACAGTGGTTTTGTTTGTGTAAAACCTTTTTAATTTAATGTAGTCAAAATTATCTAGTTTATTTTTAATGGTATTCTCCATCTCTTCCTTGGTAATAAACTGCTTCCCTTTCCATAGATTTGATAGGAAGACTATTCCTTGTTCTCCTAGTTTGTTCATAATATTGTTTTTTATGTCTAGATCTTGTATCCATTTTGATCTTATCTTGGTATAGGGTGTGAGATGTTGGTCTAATCCAAGTTTCTTCCATACTAACTTCCAATTTTCTCAACAGTTTTTATTGAAGAGAGAGGTTTTAACCCAAAAGCTGGACTCTTTGGGTTTATCAAATAGCAGATTACTATAATCAATTCCTTCTATTGCACCTAGTCTATTACACTGATCCACTTCTCTATTTCCTAGGCAATACCAGACAGTTTTGATGACTGATGCTGTATAATATAATTTTCGATCTGTTAGGGCTCAAACCTTTTGCACTTTTTTTTCATTAAATCCCTGGAGATTCTAGACTTTATTTCTCCATATGAATTTACTTACAATTTGTTCTAACTCATTGAAGTAATTTTTTGGAATTTTGATTGGTAGTGCACTAAATAAGTAGTTTAATTTTGTTAGAATTGTCATTTTTATATTAGCTCAACCTATCCATGAGCAGTTGATAGTTGCCCAGTTATTTAAATCTGTTTTTATTTGTGTGAGAGGTGTTTTGTAATTGGCTTCAAAAAGTTTCTGAGTCTTCCTTGGCAGGTAGACTCCCAGGCATTTTTTATTATCCAAGGTTACTTTGAATGGGATTTCTCTTTCTAGCTCTTTCTGCTGTATCTTGTTAGTCATATATAGAAATGTTGAGGATTTGTGAGAGTTTATTTTATATCCTGTGACTTTGCTAAAGTTGGTATTTATTTCTAGAAATTTTTGGATGATTTTTGGGGATTCTCTAGGTATACCATCAAGTCATCTGCAAAGAGTGAGAGCTTTGTCTCTTCCTTCACTATTCTAATTCCTTCAATTTCTTTTTCTTCTCTTTTTTGCTGAAGCTAACATTCCTTTTTTTCTTTTTTTTATCACTTTATTATTATTTTTGCTTCCAAAGGGAATTGAAGGCAAAGAGGTGCTTGGGGAAGCACCTTCTATCACATGAAGTAAATTCATTTGTAAAAATTACTGCCCTAGAAAAATACACATTGCTAATTTGTGGGCTACAACTCACCCATTTCTGAGGACATTGGAGAGGGGGGTGTGTTCAGAGGAGGTTGGACAGGAAAAAGGGAAAATGCATGTCAGACTGGTTCACATGGATGTGTGTATGGGAGGCAAATTGAATACACTTTTGGGGTGTAGAGTCTTTTAAAAAAATTCTTGTGTATTTTTCTTAAAAATGAAACCTAAACTGCCTTCTGTCAGGTTTACTGTGTACGTTATGTGTGAGAAGGGCAGTTTGAGGATTTTGTTGTTTCATGCAGTATAGTAAAAATGTGGTGATGATTTTTATCAACTGATGAGTTTTAGTGGAAAGATTTTGGAGGCTGGGGGTAAAAGGAAGAGGAGAAGGGTCACTGGAGATAACTAGAAATCCACTTACTCTTCATTTCCAACCAGAACCTGGTGAGTCGGTGGTGTGGGGCTGGTGATAAAAATGAAATTTCTATCCAAACATGACTGCTGTCATATGAAAGTCAGGGTAGTAATGAAGCTAACATTTCTAATATGATATTGATTATAGTGGTGATAGTGGGCATCCTTGTTTCACCCCTGATCTTATTGGGAATGCCTCTAGCCTATCCACATTGCATATAATACTTGTTGATGGCTTCAGATAGATATTGTTCATTATTCTAAGGAACAATCCATTTATTCCTATGTTCTGTAATGCTTTTAGTAAGAATGAGTGCTGTATTTTGTCAAAAGCTTTTTCAGCATCTATTGATATAATCATATGATTTCTGATAGGTTTGTTATTGATATAATTCATTATAATGACAGTTTTCCTAATATTGAACCAACCCTGCATTCCTGGGATAAATCCTACTTGATCATAATGTATTGTCCTAGTGATAGCTTGTTGTAGTCATTTTCTAAGATTTTTATTTAAGATTTTTGCATCTATATTCATAAGGGAAGTAGATCTATAATTTTCTTTCTCTGTTTTTAACTCTTCCTGGTTTAGGTATCAGCACCATATTGGTGTCATAGAAAGAGTTAGGCCTATTTCTCCAAAGAGTTTATATAGAATTGGAACCAGTTGTTTCTTAAATGTCTGATAGAATTAACTTGTGAATCCATCTGGCCCTGGAGATTTTTTCTTAGGCAGTTCAATAATGGCTTGTTGAATTTCTCTTTCTGAAATAGGGTTATTTAGGTATTAATTTCCCCTTCATTTAATCTAGGTCATTTATATTCTTGTAAATATTCATTCATTTCATTTAGATTATCAAATTTATTGGCATAGACTTGGGCAAAATAATTCTGAATTGTTACTTTAATTTCCTCCTCATAGGTAGTGAGTTCACCTTTTTCATTTATGATACTAGAAATTTGGTTTTCTTCTTTCTTTTTTAAAATCAAATTGACCTGGGGTGGCTAGGTGGTGTAGTGGATAAAGCACTGGACCTGGAGTCAGGAGTACCTGGGTTCAAATACGGTCTCAGACACTTAATAATAATAATTACCTAGCTGTGTGGCCTTGGGCAAGCCACTTAACCCCATTTGCCTTGCAAAAAAAAAATCAAATTGACCAGAGGTTTATCAGTTTTATTGGTTTTTTCATAAAACCAACTCTTGGTTTCATTTATTAGTTCAATAATTTTCTTGCTTTTGATTTTATTAATTTCTCCTTTAATTTTTAGAATTTCTAATTTAGTATTTAACTGGGTTTTTAATTTGTTAATTAAATTAAATTCTTCTGTTTGGTTAATATGAAAGTAAATTCTGAATTCTAAGGATATTTCAAAATAAGTGGGGGGGATCTACTTGTATAAAAATATTTATAACAGCTCTTTTTCTGATGGAAATTAATTAAAAATTAAGGGGATGTCCATCAGTTGGGGAATGGCTAAACAAGTTCTGGTATATGAACATAATGGAATAGTATTGCAGTATAAGAAGTGATGGGCAGGCAGATTTCAGAAAAACCTGAAAGACTTTCATGAACTGATACAATGTGAAGAAAGTTGGGAGAGTATTGTATATTGTTACAGCAACATTGTACTATGGTCAGCTATGAATGGCTTAGCTCTTCTCAACAAAACAATGGTTCAAAATAATTCCAAAGTACTCATGATGAAAAATGCTATCTGTACCCAAAGAAAGAACTAATGGAGTCTGAGTACAGATCAAAGCATAATTTTTTCACTTACTTTTTTCATTTTTTTCTTTTGGTCTTTTTCATCTATTACAACCTGATTAATAGGAAATTATATATTACATGAATATATATATATATATGTATATATATATATATATATATATATATATATATATATATATATGTCAAATTGCTTGCCATTATTGAGGGAGGAGGTAAAGGAGAAAGAAAACTTGGAATTCAATTTTCTTTTAAAATGAATGTTAGAGGCAGCTAGGTGGTGTAGTGCATAAAGCACTGGCCCTGGAGTCAGGAGTACCTGGGTTCAAATCTGGTCTCAGACACTTAATAATTACCTAGCCATGTGGTCTTGGGCAAGCCACTTAAACCCGTTTGCCTCGCAAAAACCTAAAAAAATGAATGTTAGAAGTTATCTTTACATGCAATAGGAAAAATAAAGTACTATTTTAAAATAATTTAAATATGTGACATTCCAAATTATGGTTTGATGAATTCCTGTTTCCTTTATTTCATCCTGCTGATCAATCTGTGATGTTATTTTTTTATGTAATCTGTGATCTTAATGTGGCACTCTTCTTTTCAATGACTTAGGCCATAACTCATTGTCTTATTATCCTGTAAGACTCTTGACACTTCCCAAATTCCTGTAAATATACTACAGGTTTCTCCAATGTCAGTGACTTCCATTAAATCATTCACTGGGGGAACAGTGCTGTAGAGAATTGAATACTTTCAGGGGTATTTCACAATGATGGCCCATTGTGGGGATCTTAATCACTTTCTGAATTCTAGGCTTGCTGCAGAGACATATTCTAAAAGAATGAGAAATAAAAGGTACCTTTCTAGGAAGACTGGAGGGCCTCAAGGTTAGAAGAGAAAAAAGAGCTTTTGTTAAGAATTGAAAATGATTATTATATTTTTTTCTGAGTGTTCTGGATATATGTTTGTTGCTTGTTTATGGTAGTCTTTAGTTTTCATTGTTCTGGTAGTGGTGTCCCTTCAGCAAATTAGGTTACTGAAAAGAAAATTATAGCTTACATCTACATATTGACTTACTTCCAAGGATTCAAGATCCTTGAGTGAAGTGATGGCAACTGCTTCCAGTTGGTTATAGGCTGTGTCCCCAGGATGGCTCTGAGACATTTAAACAATCAGTCCATTTAGTCAATGCAGGAAAGCAATTGTGTAAGAGGTAGAGTTGAAAAAATTATTTGACATTGTGTAGGAATTAAACAAATTAAACCTTAGTATAAAAACCATTGTACAGCAAAAATCTTAGTACCCCAAATTCTTTTAAAGGATTAGGCTTAGCAAACACTATGCTGGTATTCTATCCAGTCTGCTTTCATTTTCCTTTTGTAGTCATAGTTCAAACTTTCTGTACTCATTGCTCTATGCTTTGAGAAGAAATGTGGTATGGTATAGCATCATCAACATCATCATGTATTATTATTATTATTATTAATATTATTATTATATGTTCAAAGGTTTGCAAAATACTCTAAATATTAACTTATTCTATCCTCAGAATAGTCCTAAAAAAAGAAAAAAGAAAAAAAAGAAAAGTCCTATGAGAGAACTGCAATTATCCCCACATTTTATGTAAGGAAACTAAATCTCAGAGAAGCTAACTGAATAGTTTGGGGTCACATAGTTAATGTGTCTGAGGACTATAAGTTTGAAGTTGTGCCATGCCTCATCTTGGAATCAGAAAGAACAGAAAGAACAGGGTTTCAAGTTTTGCCTCTGACATGTCAATCAAGTGGCAAGCATCTATTAAGCATCTATTATGTTAGATAATGTATTAAGTGCAGGGACTAGAAAGACAAAAATGAAACCATCTCACATAGTAATTGAGTAACCATGATCAAGTTCCATAATCTTTCAGTGCCACAGACAACTCTTTAAGATTATAAGTAGGGACAGTTAGGTGATGCAATGGATAGAGCACTGATCCTAGACTCAGGAGTACCTGAGTTCAAATCTGGCTTTAGACACTTGATACTTACTAGTTGTGTGACCTTGGGCAAGTCACTTAACACCATTGCCTCACAAAAAAGAATATTAGTAATAGAGAGTAGCTGACCTGTATCTGTGGAAGGAATGTCACAGCCCCATTTTAACCACTTAATTTAATTCCCATTTGTAAATTTTATTTTATCTTCTACTGACAAATATGCAAATTTAAATACATGAAAAGAACCAAAACAGTAGAAATAAAAACATAAGAACACCAAAGACTCAACCCAAATTAATCACAGAAAAAAAATAAAATCCAAAACCAAATCCCCAAGATGATTAAACAACAATGTGGAAGAAATTGTTGTGTATGATTGTATGTGAAACTATATCTTTCAGTTATTTATTAATTGTTTAGAAAACATGAATACTGGAGATATAAGATATAAACGATATTTTCTATTGTATTTACCATGAAGTCTGATGTTGTTTGATATTATCTTTCTTGATATAAAGTTAAGTATTTTTTGGTTCTTCATTTTTGGTCTTTATCATCAGATATCCTTCCACAATTTTGCATTATTCATTGTCATCCTAAATTATGTATAAATGTCCCATTACATTCTTGTACAACAATTTCTTTAGACATTTCCCAAATGTTATGCATATAGTTTGATTCCAGTTGCTTGATGCTTCAAATAATTTTGCCATGAATATTTTTTTTTGTTCAAATGGTTCTTTTCTTCTTTTTACTCACCTTTTAGGCTATAAACCCAAAACTAAGATGGCCAGGTCAAAGAATATGAACAGAGTATTCTTAGAAGAAGAAACAGAAGCTATCAACAACTACTTGAATATGTCAATCTAGACTTTTGGGTCATGGCACCAACATTAGTATGGACAAGACACTTACCTATTCCGCAATATCTCTCAAAAAAAATCCACAAGAAAACAAAGACATAGAACAATTGCAGCTGAAACCACATAGCAAGAGAGACCCTTAATAAGGCAAAAATCTTTGTGAAATAGTATCAAAGAATGTTAATCTTTAAAGTACTTATATGGTTCATTTGCCCAAAAATTCACCATCATTCCTGGAAAAGAAGTACATATTTTGAAGACTTATATCAGGGCATCAAATTGAGCTTCCCGTTTGCTGCTGAGTTTATTTTGTATACGTCACTTCCTGCTTACCCTAAAAATCAGTAACAAGTGGTAGACATGAAATCTGCCTAGTAAGTGAGAAAAGGTATGGAAATTCCATTGCCTCCTTCTGGGAGAAAGAAAGGAAATGGAGGACTTTCAGGGAGGAGCCATTAGAGATCCCACTCCTGAAAAAGAACAAAACAGATTCTCAACTCTAGACATCAGGGTGGATATTCAATGGAGGTCTGTCTCTTGGTGGAGTGGGGGTAGGGGAAGTAGAGACAGCTGAGATCAGAAAATAGAAAAGCTAGCAGGAAATTTCTAGTCACAGAAAAGCCCAGGTCCCAGCAGTTAGGAAGTAACCCAGGTCCAGGATCAGCTAGATAGAAAACCAGTAGGAAAGGTCCCAACCCCAGAGAAAGTCTGAGCATGAAGAGCACTGGGGAAACAGATAGGATTTGGTTGGGAACAAACCACTGCATAGGTAGAACCTGGACGCAAAGGAGGAAACAAACTTTTCCATAGGCAAGTCTGGACTGCATAGACAACACCTTGGATAATGATTGGCAGAGGATCAGATCCCAGTCCCACCACAAAAAGTTCAGGACTACACTCCTTATACCTTAGGAGCAGAATTCAACTATCAAAATGAGCAAAAAACTCAAATAAGCACTTACCATAGGAAGCTACTCTTCAGATAGAGATGATATAAATGCCATCTCCAGAAGAAAAAAGGGAAGTCTATAAATGAAGTCTCAAAGGAGTTTATGAATTTACTTCAAATCCAAAATCTCATGAAGGAACTTAAAAAAGATTTCAAATGCCAAAGGAGAGGAAGAAGAAAAATGGAAAAAAGAAATGAGAGTCATGCAGGAGAATTATGAAAAATGACTGAAGAAGCCAACTTCTTTAAAAGCAAAAATGACCAACTGGATAAAAAAATGTAAGTCATGAAAAATAAAATCAGTTAATTGCAAAAAGAAATGTGGCGGGGGACTTCCAGCCAAGATGGGGGAGAGAAAACGGACATGGTTCTAAAGTCTCCTGATATTTCCCCACCTATGGCATGAAACAAACCTCTTAACAGAAATCTGATCAACCAAACTCAGAAAGAAGAACCAGGAGAAAGAACATTTACCTCAGGATTTGTCTTCTGCAGTCATGGGTGAGTCCAGGGTGCAGAGGGCAGATCAGCTGTGGATCAGCCTGATTAGTGGCAGGGTTGGAGCCCGGGAGCCTGAGGGCCTGAAAACTGGAACTGCTTGATGAGTAGTGGGGCTAGAGCCTGGTTGACCACGGGGGCTTGGGCCAATTAGGGAGCAGAGACATTGGTGTTGGCGCTGACCCTCCGGAGTCTGCTGACAGGGCAGGGGGGAGAGTTTGGTTGCAGGAGAGTTGTGGACATCATCCCTAGGCTAATCTGGTCAGGAGGAAATCCAAATCTATGCCTCCATTAGGGCTGAGTCCTCTTCCCAGAACAACACAATTACAGACTACTTCTGCCCCAGGCACAAGTATGTGAGCAGAAGAACCAACTCAGCTGACAATAGGGAGAGGGATGACCTCACCCCAGCATAAAGCCCACCACTGATTGAAGACAAAAGTATTTAACAGCTTCAATCACTCCCACCAGGCCAAGGGAGAAAGCCTCAATCAAGGTCATGGGCAATCCAGAGAAAGCAACCAGCAATCCCTACTGGCCAGCTGGAGAAATTACACTCAGTGAGCAAATCCTCCTAGCACTACTGGCCAGCTGGAGATATTGCACTCAGTGAGTAAAGCCTCTAGGAATCCCAACACTAAACCTCTCTGAACCAGCCCCTTCCCATTTCAAGGTCTTAGCAAATTGAAGAAAGGTCAGTGGAAAGGTGGATCCATAGAAAAATTCTTGGAAGGAAAATACCATAACTCAGAGAGACCTAGAACATCTGAGGAGAATATGATCTGGTCTCTAGCACAGAAAGACTTCCTTGAATAAATAAGGAAGGAGTTTAAAAATTAATTGGAAAATTTGGGAAAAGAAGTCCAAGAGAAGATTAAAACCTTCCAACAAGAAAACAAATCATTGGAAAAACAATTGGACAAATACAAAATGAGAATAATTCTCTCATATCCTCAACTGGATAAATACAAAATGAGAATAACTCCCTCAGATCATCCATTGGACAAATACAAAATTAGAATAATTCTTTCGGATTCTCAATTGGGAAAATGAAAAAAAAGAAAATAATCCTCTCAAAACCTCAATTGATCAAAAGGAGAACTCATTCAAAAAATAGAATTGACCAATTGGAAAAGGAGTTGCAAAAGGTAAATGAAGAAAACTCCTCTCTTAAAAAAAGAATGGAGTCTGTGAAAACTAATAACTTCATGAGAGAGCAAGAGCCTCTTAAACAAAACCAAAAAAAAATAGAAAAAATAGAAGAAAATGTAAACTACCTCATCAGCGAAACCGAGAATAGATTGAGGAGGGGCAACGTAAGAATTACTGGACTTCTTGAAAACATTGAAGAGGGAAAAAAAAGCATGGAAATAATATTACAGGATCAAGTGATGGAAAATTGCCCTGATATCATGGAACAAAAGGGCAAAGTAGTTATTGAAAGAATACATCGATCCCCTCCAGAAAGAGATCCTAAAACGAAAACACCAAGAAATGTTGTGGCCAAATGCCAGAACTATCATTTAAAAGAGAAAATCCTGCAAGCAGTCAGAAAGAAACAACTTAAATATCAAGGATCACCAGTAAGGATTACACATGATCTGGCTGCATCAACATTAAGGGATCAAAGGGTCTGGAATAAGATATTCCAAAGAGCAAGGGAGGTTAGAATGAAGTCAAGAATCTACTGTCCTGCAAAGCTGAGCCTTCTTTTTCAGGGGAAAAGGTGGACATTTAATGAAATGGAAGAATTACGAAAATTCATGATGAAAAGCCCAGAGCTAAATAGAAAATTTGGACATCAAACAGGAGGTTCAAGAGACACATGAAAAGGTTAAAGGGGGGGGGTAAATAAAAAAAACTTGCTACCCAATAAGATGAAACTGGCTATATCCCAGCATGGGAAAAGATTCTCATAACTCTTGAGAATTGTAACTCTAACAGAGAAAATATGCCTAGCCAGAAGTGATGGACATTCATGACTTATCCATGAGACTGCTATCCAGTGGGATGAGACTGGCTATAACCCTACTTGGGAGAAAGACTCTACTTACTCTCAAGAATTGTAACTCTATTAGTTAGAAAATCCTTAGCTGGAAGTGATGGATACTCAGAATTTTCCATGACTCAGATAGAATGTTTTAAAAACACCTCCTTAAAAAGGGGGAGAGAAAGGATATGGGAGGAGGGAGGTGATTAAATGGGGGTAAATCTCATTACATTAAGAGGTACAAAAGACTTATGGTAATAGAGGGGAAGAAGGGAAGAGATGAGAAACACCTGGATCTTCCTCTCATCAAACTTGGCTTAAAGTTAACTTACACACATACTAAGTTACCTTAAAAAATATCTTAACTTTCAAGTATTAAAAGGGGGAAAAGGGAGGGGGAACAGAGACAGGGGTGGGGAGAAAAAGGGGGAACTAACAGAAGGAAGGGATGGAAGGGTAAAGGGAAAAAGGGAAAGGGGAAAGAAAGGGGATGGGTGGATATAGGAGGGCAAACGCACTGAGGGGGTGGTATTCAGAAACAAAATACTGGGGAATATGGATAAAGGTGGGTAAAAGGGGAAAAATACAAACAGAGGGACGATAGCATGGAGGGCAATAAAAAGTTAATAATTATAACTTTGAATGTGAATGGGATGAACTCTCCCTTAAAAATGTAAGTGAATAGCAGAGTGGATTAAAAACCAAAATCCTCTAATGTGCTATTTACAAGAAACTCATTTGAAGCAGAGAGATACACATAGAGCAAAATACATTTTGCTTCAGCTGAAGTGAAAAATGCAGGGATATCAATTCTTATCTCAGACAAAGCAGTTGCAAAAATAGATAGCATTAAAAGAGATAAGGAAGGAAACTACATCCTTCTAAAAGGTACCACAGACAATAAAGTGATTTCAATACTTAATATATATGCACACAATGGGATAGCATCCAGATTCTTAGAGAAGAAGCTGAAAGAAGACATAGACAGCAAATCTCTACTAGTGGGAGACCTCAACCTCCTGCTCTCAGATCTAGATAAATCAAATCATAAAATAAATGAGAAAGAAGTTAAGGAGATGAATAGATTGTTAGCAAAACTAGATATGATAGACTTATGGAGGAAAGTGAATGGGGATAGAAAACAATATACCTTTTTCTCTGCAGTACATGGCACTTATTCAAAAATTGACCATGTACTAGGGCATAAAAACCTCATGATCAACTGCAGAAAAGCAGAAATTGTGAATACATCTTTCTCAGATCACAATGCAATAAAAATCATGCAATATTGGGCACGAGAGAGATACAGACCCAGAACTCATTGGAAACTGAATAATCTCATTTTAAAGAATAAGTATATCAAGCAACAAATTATAGAAAGAATTAATATTTTATCCTAGATAATGATAATAATGAAACAACATGCCAAAACCTATGGGATTCACTCAAAGAGGCTGTCAGGGGATATATTATATCTTTAAATGCTTACATGAATAAATTAGAGAAAGAGGAAATCAATGAACTAAATATGCAACTAAAAAATTAGAGAAAGAACAAATTAAAAACCCAGTTAAATATTAAATTAGAAATTCTAAAAATTAAAGGAGAAATTAATAAAAGCAAAAGCAAAAAAATACTGAATTAATAAATAATACCAAGAATTGGTTTTATGAAACCAACAAATTTTTAAACCTCTGGTCAAGTCAATTAAAGAAAAGAAAGAAGAAAACCAAACGTCTAGTATTATAAATGAAAAAGTTGAAATCACCACCAATGAGGAGGAAATTAAAGTAATAATTCAGAATTATTTTGCCCAATTCTATGCCAATAAATTTAACAATTTAAGTGAAATGGATGAATATTTACAAAAATATCAGTTGCCCAGGTTAAATGAAGAGGAGATTAAATACCTAAACAACCCTGTCTCAGAAAAAGAAATTCAACAAACCATCATTGAACTCCATAAGAAAAAAAATCTCTAGAGCCTGATGGATTCACAAGTGAATTCTACCAAACATAAGCCATCATTGAACTCCATAAGAAAAAAATCTCTAGAGCCTGATGGATTCACAAGTGAATTCTACCAAACATTTAAGGAACAATTAGTTCCATTTCTATATAAACTCTTTGGAAAAATAGGGGAAGATGGAACCAATATGGTGCTGATACCTAAACCAGGAAGAGTTAAAACAGAGAAAGAAAATTATAGTCCTATCTCTCTGATGAATATAGATGCAAAAACTTAAAATCTTAGCAAAACAATTACAACAAGTTATCACTAGGATAATAAATTTTGACCAAGTAGGATTCTTTCCAGGAATGCAGGGTTGGTTCAATATTAAGAAAACTGTTAGTATAATCAATTATATCAATAACAAACCTATCAGAAATCATATGATCATATTAACAGATGCTGAAAAAGCTTTTGAAAAAATACAGCACCTATTCCTACTAAAAACTAGAGAGTGTAGGAATAAATGGACTGTTCTTTAGAATAATAAACAGTACCTATCTGAAACCATCAACAAGCAGTATGCTCAATGGGGAGAGGGTAGAGGCATGCCCAATAAGATAAGGGGTGAAACAAGGATGCCCATTATCACCACTACTTTTCAATATTGTGTTAGAAATGCTAACTTCAGCAATTAGAGAAGGAAAAGAAATTGAAGGAATTAGAATTGGGAAGGAAGAGGCAAAATTCTCAGTCTTTGTAAATGACATGATGGTATATCTAGAGAATCCCAATAAATCATCCCCCAAACTACTGGAAACAATTAGCAATTTTAGGAAAGTTGCAGGATATAAAATAAACCCTCATAAATCTTTACCTTTTCTATACATGACTAGCAAGATACAGCAGGAAGAGCTAGAAAGAGAAATCTCATTCAAAGTAACCTCAGACATTATAAAATACCTGGGAGTCTTTTTGCCAAGGCAGACTCAGAAACTTTTTGAAAACAATTATGAAACACTTCTCACACAAATAAAATCAGATTTAAATAACTGGGCAAACATCAACTATTCATGGATAGGTAGAGCTAATATAATAAAAACGACAATTCTACCAAAACTAAACCACCTGTTTAGTGCCCTACCAATCAAAATTCCAAAAAATTTCTTTAATGAGTTAGAAAAAGTGATAAGTAAATTCATATGGAGAATTTCCTCGGATTTAATGTAAAAAAACAAAAGAATGTGGCTTAGCCCTACCAGATGTAAAATTATATTATAAAGCATCAGTCATCAAAACTGTCTGGTATTGGCTAAGAAATAGAGTGGTGGACCAATGAAATAGACTAGGTGCAATAACAGGAAATGATTATAGTAATCGGCTGTTTGTTAAACACAAAGAGCCAGCTGTTGGGACAAAAACTCTCTTTTCGATAAAAACTGATGGGAAAATTGGACCTTAGAATGGAAGAAACTTAGATTAGACCAACAGCTCACACCCTATTCCAAGATAAGATCCAAATGGTTACAGGACTTAGACATAAAAAAACAATACTATAAGCAAATTAGAAGATCAAAGACTAGTTTACCTGTCAGATCTATGGAAAGGGAAGCAGTTTATGACTAAGGAAGAAATGAAGAACATCAATAAAAACAAACTAGATGCTTTTGATTACATTAAATTAAAAAGCTTTTGCACAGACAGAAACCACTGTAACCAAGATCAAAAGAAATGCAGTTAACTGGGACAACTAATGTTTCTGACAAAAGACTCATTTCTAAAATATAGAGAACTGAGTGAAACTGAAAAATAAGCCATTCCCCAATTGAAAAATGGTCAAAGGATTTGCTAAGGCAATTTACAGATGAGAAGATCAAAGCAATCCATAGTCTTATGAAAAACTGCTCTAAATCATTACTTATTACAGAAATGCAAACTAAGGATTCTCTGAGGTACCACCTCACACCTCTCAGACTTGCCAGTATGACCAGAAAGGATAATGATCATTGTTGGAAGGGTTGTGGGGAATCTGGGACACTATTACATTGTTGGTGTAGCTGTAAATTCATCCAACCTTTCTGGAGAGAAATTTAGAACTACTTCATACCCTTTGATAGAACAATACCACTACTGGGTCTGTACCCTGAAGAGATGATGAAAATGGGTAAAAACATCACTTGTACAAAAATATTCATAGCAGCCCTGTTTGTGGTGGCAAAGAATTGGAAATCAAGTAAATGTCCTTCAATTGGGGAATGGCTTAACAAACTGTGGTATATGTATGTCATGTAACACTATTGTTCTATGAAACCAGGAGGGGTGGGAATTCAGGGAAATCTGGAGAGATTTGTATGAACTGATGCTGAGTGAGAAGAGCAGAACCAGAAAAACACTATACAACTTAACATCAACACGGGGGCAATGGACTCGCTCATTCCATGAGTGCAACAATCAGGGTCAATTTTGGGCTGTCTGCAATGGAGAATACTAACTGTATCCAGAGAAAGAATTGTGGAGTTTGAACAAAGACCAAGGACTGTTATATTTAATTTAGGAAAAAACCTTGATATCTTATTGTCTGATCTTGCTATCTCTTATACTTTATGTTTCTTCCTTAAGGATATGATTTCTCTCTCATCACATTCAATTTGGATCAATGTATACCATGGAAACAATGTAAAAGACTGACAAATTGACAAAAGTAAGATCAGGGGAAAAATTGTAAAACTCAAAATAAATAAAATCTTGAAAAAAAGGAAAATGAAATGCAAAAGATAACTAAAGAAATAAAACTCCAAAATTAGAATTGGACAAATAGCTTCTATGAGATACCAAGATACCATCAAACAAATCAAAAGACTGAAAATATTGAAGACAATGTAAAATAGCTTAAAGAAGAACAAATAACCAGGAAAATATAGCCAAGAGAAATAATCTACAAATGATTGATCTATACGAAAACCTAGATCAAAATAGTTATTGGAAAATGTCTTGCAGGAAATTATCATGAAAAGCTGTCCTAATAAACTAATTCAAGACAAAATAGTCACAGAACACCTCCATAAAGAGACCCCAGAATAAAAACTCTAAAGGCTATCCATCATAGCCAAATTCCGGAATTCTCAATTAAATTGCTTGCAGCCAAAATGAAGCAAATACAAATATTAAATTAACTACAATTGTATTAAATACAAAGGAAGCACAGTCAGAATTACACAGTACTTATCAGCTTTAACATTAAAAGATTAGAGACCTGTAAAATGATATTTTAGAGGGCAAGGGACCTTGAATTATAACCAGGAATTAATTACTTTGAAAAATTTACCATTCTGTCAGGTGAAAATGTGAACTTTCATTGAAATAGAGGAGTTACAAAATTTCCTGATTGAAACAACTGGAGTTGAACAGAAAATTTGATCTTCAAATACAAAACTGAAGAGGTGCATTAAAAAGATAAATGGAAAGGGGGGAAAAGAAATGCTAGTCAAGAACATTTAACTGTATACATCTTTACAAGAGCAGATAACACTTGTAACTCAAAGGAATTGTATTTCTTTTAGGACAGTTAAAAGATTGAATATTGTTGAAGAAATTGTATTTAGAGGTTACGGGTATGTTTAGTACTTGTTCTTGTCCTTCATTATCAAAAAAGAACAAAATGGCATTACTATATTTGAGACAAATTACATTTTGACAGGGACTGATCATACCAATAAGTGCTTGAAATGTTCTACCACAAGTCAGGAACAAATGAACCTGTGAACACCTGATTGTTTACTCTAAACTTATGTATCACATACTGCCTTTGAACTGTTTTAATTCTGCCTTGTTCATAGAGCACAGCACTCCCTCTGATGAGGGCATTATATGCTGTGTAGTACTGTGCCAGTGTCTCCCATGATGTACAATCAGGTTTTTTTTGACAAGACAATGGAGTTAAGTTACTTGCCCAAGGTCACACAGTCAGGTAATTATTAAGTGTCTGACCTCATATTTGAACTCAGGTCTTCTTGACTCTAGGACCAGTGCTCTATCCACTTTGCTGACTAGCTGCCCCTCCTTCTAAAGTTCTTTTTTTTTAGGTTTTTGCAAGGCAAATGGGGTTAAGTGGCTTGGCCAGAGCCACACAGCTAGGTAATTATTAAGTGTCTGAGACTGGATTTGAACCCAGGTACTGCTGACTCCAGGGCCAGTGTTTTATCCACTGTGCCACCTAGTTGCCCCCTTCTTCTAAAGTTCTTAAGAGAGACCTTCAGTACTCAAGAGAGACCTAAGTACGGGGACAGTACTTAGAATACTTAGATGCTCTCTATATAACTAAATCACAAAGTGACCTTAATTTACCAGGTACTTTAGTTAAGGAGTGTTGCAGGATGACAGGGAAATAGGGTAGGAGCATATTTAGGATTGGTCAAAAATAGATTAGGATATGATCTTGCCTTAATTTATACTTTAGTTAACAAGGGTTATAGTACTATGATTGAAGTGCTAAAGTGACAGACGGAGAGAGTGTATCATATACTTTGGTTTGGGAGAGCTGTAGGATTATAGTTGAGTACTATAGAGACAGAAGAAAGAGTCTATTTAGAGGGACTAGATATGAAAACATCATGAAGTGATTTTGTTTTGCTTGATGCTTTGGCTATAATTGCAGAGAGTGTGGTCAAGGGGAGAGGGAGTAGGGGAAGAGAGGGATATATAAATGGTTCGTGAAGTGATTGGACTTTTCATGATGCTTGGGCTCATGAGGATTATGTATACATGGAGGAGATCAATGAATTGGTCATGCAACTAAAAAAGCTAGAAAAAAGAGCAAATTAAAATCTCCAATTAAAACCCAAATTGGAAATTCTAAAAATCAAGGGAGAGATTAATGAAATTGAAATCAAGAAAGCCATTTATTTAATAAGTAAAAGTAGGAGTTGGCTTTATGAAAAAAATACAATGAAATTGATAAACCCTTGGTTATTCTTATTAAAAAAAGAAATAATATCAAATGAACTGTATCAAAAATGAAAAGCGTGAACTCACCAAAAATGGGGAGGAAATTAAAGGGATAATTTGGATCTAATTTGCCCAACTATATGCCAACAATTTGACAACCTGAGGAAAATGGATGAATATTTATAAAAATATAAGCAGGTAAGATTAACAGATTAATAATTCCATTTCAGAAAAAAGGAAATTGAAGAAGCCATCAATGAACTCACTAAGAAAAAGTCTCCAAGTCCAAACATTTAAGGAACAATTAATTCCAATTCAATATAAACTGTTTCAAAAAATAAAAGGAAGAGTTCTACCAAATTCCTTTTATGATACCAATATCATGTTGATAACTAAACCAGTAAGAGTCAAAATGGACAAAGAAAATTATAAACCAATCTCCCCAATGAACATTGATACAAAAATCTTTTCTTTTATTTCCAATTATAGGTTATGAAACCTTTTTTCAGCATTCATCCATGTACATATTTATAAGATGTACATTTTCTACCACCCTCCCTTCTCATTTTCCTTCCCTGAGTGGGGAACAGTCTAGTAAAAGTTGTACATATACATTTGTGTTCAATATGGTTACATACTAGTCATTTTGTGGATGGGGAGTTAGGACTAAGGAAAGAAAAACACAAGAGAATTTTTTTTAAAAAACAGTGAACATAGTATCTATTTAGATACTGTGTTTTGTTTGTTTGTTTGTTTGTTTTCCTCTGGATGAGGATGGTGTTGTCCATAGCAGGATCTCCTAGATGTCTGAATTGTATCCATCATAGTTGGTTAAGTGACAATGTTGTTGTAATGTGTACAATTTTTTGGTTCTGTTCCCTTCACTTATCACTTTTTTTGTAATTCTTTCCACGCTTCTCTAAAGTCTGACCATTCATGGCTTCTCATAGAGCAATCATATTCCATAACATTAATATATCACAATATACCATGATCAAGTGGGATTTAAACCAGGGAAGCAGGAATGGTTCAATATTAGGAAAACACTCAACATAATTAAACATATCAATACCATAACTAACAGAAAATCATATGATTATCTCAATAGATGCTAAAAAAGCCTTTGATAAAATGCAGCATCCATTCCAATTAAAAATAATAGAGAGTATAGGAATAAATGGAGTTTTCCTTAAAATAATAAATAGTATCTGTTAAAGCCATCAACAAACCTTATATGTGTTAAGAATAAACTAGGAGTATTTTCAGTAAGACCAGAGGTGAAGCAGATGCCCATGGGAAAGGAGAAAAGGAAGCATTTAAACTCAACCAAATTTTAAACTAAAAGGGAAAAGAAAGGATGTGAAGGTAGCAAACTTGTTAACTTTGAGGTCCCTTCTAATTTTGAAAATCTATTATTTTATGATTCTAACTTTGAGACTTCTGAGAACCATTGGTAAAATGAGCAAGTAGGACTAGATGATTTCAAGTCCCATTTCAGTTTTATGATTTTGTGAATCTTGGTACCTAGGGTCACTTGTGGAAATGGACTATAAAAAAGTGAAAGTTACACCTGGCAGTTAGCCAGTTTTCCATTATTCCCATTTCCACTATTCCATTATTCCTCATCATTTAAAAAATATCTGGTGCCATTCTGATGTGCAACTCATTCAGTCAAATAAGGCACATGCTTTTTTGGTCTAGCTTAGATGGCAAATTGAAAAGGACCCCTCATACTTTGGCTCCAGCTTCTCTTCCCTAACTTTTTACGTTATTACCTAGCACATATTCTCTTCCCAACTTTTCTATTTTTGCTCAAGATACATTTATTTCTATTGTTCTTGATTTTGAGTTGTCTATTCTGTATGTTCTACTGGAGGTATCTAACAGTAAATGGTAATGAGGAACTGACAATGAATAATTGAACATAATGGAGTTTATAAGATTTCCAAGAAAGGATGCAGAGAGAAAATTAGAGAGGAAAAGAAAAGAGAATAAAAGAAGAAAGAATAGAAAAATATTAGAGTGATTCTGGAAGAAATCTATGAAGTACATCTCTGCATAAAGGTTGCTATTGTTTTTCCTCCATTCTCAAAGAAAACCATGACAAGAGGATGTTATGCCATGGTATGCAAGTCCCTTGGATTTAAGTGAGGGGATGTTGTATACAGTCACCAGCCTCACTTTCTTCTTTGGAGTCATCTGGGTCCAGTGGTCAGATGTGAATCAGGATGACCAGAGAAGGCCCTGGATGCAGTGGGAGACCTTGGTCTTTTAAAGCTAGATCTTTCCCAGACCACATTTTTAATGAGGTATTTTGACTTCTGTCACTAAAGTTAGGCAAGAGAGAGATGAGGGAAAGAGGCCAAGAATGAACTTCCAAAAAAATTAACTTGGGAGGGTAAGACTCTCAGGGTTTCTGACCTTAGCAGAAACAATTGCTATTTATATACACTCTGAACCAATCTGGGCTCAATGACCAAGTGCTCTTAGTCTGAAATCAACTGTTGGCCTATCAAGAAGAGCAAGAAAGGAAGGAAAGAAAGAAAGAAAGAAAGAAAGAAAGAAAGAAAGAAAGAAAGAAAGAAAGAAAGAAAGAAAGGAAGGAAGGAAGGAAGGAAGGAAGGAAGAAAGAAAGAAAGAAAGAAAGAAAGAAAGAAAGAAAGAAAGAAAGAAAGAAAGAAAGAAAGAAAGAAAGAAAGAAACAAGATAACAAGGAAACAAAGAAACAAAGTCTACTGCCAAACAGTCAACATAAAGTTCATTGCATAGGTATCTGACTATTCAGGAAAAGGGTTAAAAGTTATAATAGACAATTAAGAGGATAATGTATAGGAGATGGAAAATATGTTTATTTGCTGCACAGAGGTCAAGAAGAATGGGAAATGAGAAAGGATCATCATATTTGACAGTCTAGAAATCATTTGGTAACATAAGGAAGAGTAATTTCAATGGAATGTTTTGGTCAGAAGTCAGTTTTTACAAGGGCTTGAGAATTAGGTGAAAGATTAGTAATATTAGTCAAATTAGGGACTTAGGCTGTGAAGAGGAGGAGAAAATTGGACAGCAACTTAAGGGGAGAGATGACCTAATCAAATCAAAATATATACACTATACAAAAATATTTATAACATTTCTTTATGGGGTCAAAGAATTGGAAATTGAGGGGAGGCCCATGATTTGGTGAGTGGCTGAATGAGTTGTGGTATATGAATATAATGAAATACTATTATGCTATTAGAAATGATGAACAGGAGGCTTTCAGAAAAACCTGTGAAGATTTATATTAACTAATACAAAGTGAAATGAGAAAAACTAGGAGACAGAATAGCAACAATATTGTATAATGATCAAATGTGGATGACTTACCCATTCTTATCCATATAGTCATTTAAAGAATTTAGGATGGAAAAATGCTATCTCCAGAGAAAGATTTTATGGTGTTTGAATGCAGATTGAAGCTTATTTTTTTAAAGCTTTACTTATTATTCCTGTACTTTTTGGTCTTTGTTTTCTTTTATAACATGGCTAATGTGGAAATGTTTTGCACAACTGTACATGTATAATTTATATTAAATTTCTTGCCTTCTCAAGGAAGGAATAAGGGAGGGAGAGAATTTGAAATTCAAAATTTAAAAAAAAGGAAGAAAAAAATTTGTTTATATATTACTGAGAAAAAATAAGAATAAACAACACATGTACAAGGAGAAAAAAACAAAACAATTGTAATTCCCCAGATGGAAGCAAAGATTTACTTTTATAGTTTCCATATTAATAATAGGATTCACCAAGTCAATAGCAGGATTAAAAAACAGAGAAGAGTAAATTAAAGAGGAAGGGAAGGAAGATGAAGGAAGGGTAAATTATAAAGAGGAAAGGACAGAAGGAGAGGATAGGGAAGGAAGGAGAGGATCCTAGCTAGAAAGAACTCTGAATAATGATCAGCCAACGTATGTCTTAACAAAGTATAAAATATTCTATACCCATAGTTTACCACATCCTTAGTGAAATGAGGAAGTTGCTATTCCACATCTTTATTCCTGGGTCAAAATTGGTTGGTATAATTACATAATCTTCAGCTTGATACTGTTCTTTTCCAAATTCTATTATTCTAATAATCAAGAAGGAGGAGGATAGTTATAGCATATGACAATAATTAAATGATATTAAAATAAATGAATAAAGTGATTCTTTTAATAAAGGCCTAAATTTACTCAAAAGGGAAAGAGTTACCTAGGCAAACTCTAAGGAGCCTTCCAGCTCTGAATCAATGGTCCTATGATTTGGGGACAGAGAAAAAGGACATTGGCTCAAGTCTCATTTGACACTAATCTCTCCACATGATTCTTTTGCCTTTGTGCAATTTTCTGTTCTGTCACATATGGTATGAACACCCCATGTTAGTGATATCCGCCTTCATCAGAACTCATCATAGAGTGAGCCTCACAGTATCTTTTTGAAAAGTTAATTCTTTAATTGACCCCACAAGCATCATAGGCTTTTAAAAATCCTTTCATCTTTGCATAAATCTTTTCCCCCAGTCAGAATGTTTTATTTTTCTCTTCCGGCTTCATTTTTTTTAAAAGGAGTATTCAGACAGCCAGTTCTCACACTTTCAAATTGTGAAATCTGAAACATGACAGGCAAACCCTACTCACCTCAGGGGGCAAAAATAGCCAGGAAAAGAGAAAGGAATTCTTATTTTCCAAAGTGTTAGTGAAAGCTCTGTAGTTTTTCACAGACAGATGTTCATATGTTGGTGTTTTTCAGTCATTTTAATATTGTTTCAATTATTGCTGCTGGGAGTTTTTCCTCTTTTTCACTTTAGAATTCACTAGGCCTTAAACATAATAGGCATTCAATAAATATTTATTAAATGTTTAAAGCCCTTCTTAATAATCTCTCATCAACAAGAATATAACAGAATTTTAAATTTAAGAAACTGATGGATTAGGTTGAAAATTTCCACTAATATGGTACCTCCCAAACTTGGATGGGGGAGGTATAGAGGAAAATATGTAATTGGAGTCAGTCATTCAATCAATATGTATTTATTAAGTACCTACTATGAGATAGGTGTTAACTTAGGTACAAAGAATATAGATAAAAAAATGAAACAATTCTTATTATCAAAGACCTTCTGCAAAACACCAAAATGAACCTTGACTCTGGAATCAGAAGATTCAGGTTCAAGTCCTATTCCTGATATTTAATACCTGTATCAAGACCTTAGCCTCCCTAGGTTTGAGCTTCCTCATCTGTAAAATCAAGGGGACCAAATGGCAACTGATGTTCCCTTCTATCTCTGTTTTTATAAACCTGTGAATTCTATATGTGGAAAACAACATATACATATTTATATAAATGCGAAGTAAATATAAAGTAACTGGGTAAAATTAGAGGCTGTGTTTGTAGTATGGAAGATTAGGTAAGTCCTGGTTCAGAACCTGGCTCCTGTATCTTTTGACCTATATTATGAGAGAAAAATAATTTTATTGTTTTGGGCCTCAGTTTCTTCATCTGTCAAGTGAAGTTAATTTTTACATAATTTTCCTCATCGGGTTGTTGTAAGGAAATTGCTTTGCAAGTCTTAGAATTTTGTATAAATGTATACTACTAGTTTAACATGCCTTGGGGTGGGGGTGGGAGTCAAAATACCTCTCTTATTATCTTCTAACTCTTTTCTAGGCCTACATGTCATTATTTTGATGATTTGGAACTAATGATTTCAAGTGAGGATAATTGTTATCAGACAAAAAAGTAAATAGTAGATTGTAAATAGAATTATTAGCCTAAATACAAACTCATTTTATTATATCTAGGGTTGATTCCCCACAATGTCCCCTTCCTACAAATGAGTTTTGCATGAGAAGCCAGTGGAAAAATTTAATTCACAGAAGAGAAATTCATTTTTTAGCAGTCATTAGTGGTACAAAGCTAATCTAGGCACATTGTGCCTTAAACATAGTAGACATTCAATAAACATTTATTAAATGTTTAAAGTCCTTCATAATGTGTATTCTTTCTAAATTCCCATTCTTTCTCAGTCTCAATCCATCCCCCTCTCTCTTTATACTCTAGAATCCAGTGACACTGACCCCCCTATTCTTCCTCCCACACTCTACTTAATCTCCTACCCCCATACCTGTTCACTGGCAGGCCCTCATGCCTGAAATTCTCTTCCTTCTCAACTCTGATTTCTGGTTTTCCTAATATCTCATCTAAAGTTGCATCTTCTGTAAGAAGTCTTCCCCAGTCCTTCATAATCAGAGATTATCTCTAATTAATCCTGATTATTATTTGTTTGTACATAACTGTATACATGTTTTCTCCCTCAAGAAAAGGGACTGGTTTTTCTCCCCCTTTTTCTGTATTCCACAGTGTGTGGAAAACAAAGTTTGGAATATAAAACTTAGAAAGTTTCACAAATGCTTCTTGACTCAATTAGTTGAATTGAAATATGTGAGGGAGATTTATATTTAATAGCACAGAAACCCATTTTTTAATTTTATAAATGGAAGATGTTATGTTATATCCTTTACGGCTTAGGTTAGTGAACTAGAATCTCAATTTACTTAAATGGGAACTTTAATGATGAAAGTCTTAAGGGACTGGTTAGTTTTGCTCTATTACTTTTTTAAAAATCTCTTGCTTTCTTGCAAAGGATGGTTCACTGGATAGTGGGGTGGAGGAAAGGGATACAATAGGAGATGAAGACTGTGAAAACAAAAGCTATAATAAATATAAAAATGTTTAAAACAATGAAAATATGGGAGCAATTTGAAACAATTTAAAGAACACTATATTAAATAGAATTGAATTTGAATACCAAATCTATCACTACAAAACAAAATGACTAAGTCATTTTGGCTATTATAAAAAATAAAATCAAAGGACATTTAAAGAAGTATACTAGGCATTCAGAGAAGACTGATAAATAGAAGTATGTATAGAATAATTTCATACACACAATCACACAGATACGTATGAATCAATGAATGAATACATGTATTTGTATCTAAAGCTACCACATCAAGGGTTGGGGATGATGGAAGAAGAAAAAATTTTACCTGGCAACTTTGTTGTATATTTGGATTGGAATAGCAACCAATATATGGTAGATTTGTAGTTTCATATGTCATTTTTATTAATTTTGGGTTTTTTTTTGTTATAAGTGATTTGCCCAAGGTCATATAGCTAGGTAATTATAAGATGTCTGAGGCCAGATTTGAATTTGGGTCCTTCTGACTCCAGGGATGGTGTTTTATCTTATCCGCTTTGCCACCTAGCTGCTCTATCATTTTTATTATATTGTGTTTTAAAATATAATAAATATTTATTAAATGCTTACCACTTAACAAGCACCATGCTGATTTAAAAAAAAAATTAAAATATGTGCTTGACAAACTTGGCATCGTGCTAAGCACTGGTAATGTAGATTAGATAGAAGATAACTCTTGTCCTCAAAGAATTTACTATCTAATGAGGGAAAACAAAAGGCAAAGAAAGTTGAAAGAATTTCAACTAAGATTATATGGCTTAAATGGCTGAAGGTTTTGGTTTCCTTTTTGGTTTTCTTTTCTGTTATAAATGTAAAAAAGACTATTTTAGAGCTTGGTATTATTATTATTATTTTAGAGATGCTTATTAATGACATCTTTCCACCCCCACCCCCAAACAAAGTATTTTCTAAAGCTCAATCTAGACAGTTTAGGAGGAATTGATGATGGGTAGAATCTAAAAGAAAATGAAAATCCTCCCTCCCCTATTCATTGTGACACCAATGGCAAAACAATTTAAATTAAATATCTTATCCTAATTATTTAGTGCTCTATTAGACTGTATATATATATATATATATATATATATATATATATATATATATATATATCTTGCTTGTTCTCATTTTCATTGCTCTTTGAAGTCATCTCCTTTACCACAGAAGAACTGAATCAACTATGAACTTTTATAAAATGGACACTAGAATTGTATGACATGACTTTTGTTGGTCATAGTCAGGGTCTGTGATTACAACTGTTTAGGCAATGTCCAGTGTAGAAGTCCCTTTATCAATGCAAATCAGTGCTCTGTCTGTAAATGATAGCCTTTGAGAGTTGTTTGAGACATGGAATATTTGAGGACAAGACTTCTATCTATTATATATTCTAGCTCTTTTACTATGAATAACAGACTTTACCAATTATGACCAGAAGATGCTGCTGCTTCAAACACTAAATCCTGGAAGACACATTCAAGGTCATCTCATCTGATCCCCTCATTTAATACATAAGAAAATGAAAGTCCAGAAAGTAAATAATTTTTTACATGATCACACAAGTAGTCAAAGAAAAAGAGGGGTTTGAACCTAGTTCTTCACATTCCAGTTATGATGTTCTTTCCATTGCAACATTTGTAAAGTACTTCAGTGAATTTTAAGGAAAAAGGTAATTATAAAATCATTATAGAATAATAATAATAATAAAATATAATAAATCAAAGAAAAATTAATGCTGACATTATAAATGAGGAAAAGGCTTGCTGGACATATTATAGCATACTCAATGAACAGGTCAAAAACCTAAAGAAGTCATTTTAGAAGAAGTAGATACCACTTTACTAAATAAACTAATATGACTTAATAATAATCAAAAGGCTGATAAACCAGGCATATGCTCTTAGATTTTTTATTAACTAAAATTGAAAATTATTTACCATTGGAAGAAGTCTATGAAATGACCAAGATTCAAGATGGGATTCAAAAAAGTGACAAATACATAAACTCAGTCAATAATTTTTGGACAAGGAAATGGTGAATGACAACTTTGAATTTATTTTTGGAAAAATAAAAGTTTATGGTGGTAATTTATGACAAGACTATTGCCACTGGAAACCACAGACAGTTTATCCTTAAGGAGTCTGGACTTAGTGATTATTGTAGATTATACTAGCAAACAGTGAGACTGGGCCATACATTGCAGTGCACTGTAAATGTTTAATTTCTACTGAATACTCAGTGAGGCATGACCTGGCAGTAAGAATTAGGAATCAGAAACTCTCTGATTTTTATAGGTGGTAAATGAAAAATTCCCATACCACAAATACAGTCCCCAAAATATCCTGGTGTTCTTGGTCAATAAACTACTAGAACCCTTATCTTATTATAGATCAAATTATTGCCCACAGTCATTTGAAAATAATTATCTTATTTCTCTCAGGAAGAAAGGAGAAGATAAAGAGGAAGGGGAAAAAACATGTTTAGCCTTTCCTGACCCAGTTAATCGCTTGATAATATTTATTGAGTGATAACTCTGCATGGAACATACTGTACCAAGTGTGGCAGAGAGTTATAAAACAAGATACAATATCTGTCCTGAAAGGCATCGTAATAGTTTGGTAGCCAGTCGAGGAAGAGAAGGGAGAACCAAAACTCTCAAGAAATAATCAGTAGCCTAACACACACACACACACACACACACACACACACACACACACACATGCATGCATGCACACACATGCACTCATTCATTCAAGAAAGCATCTCAAATTTGTTTGTTAGGTTATTGACTGGGAGTTTTGACCCATTATAGCTATATGTACAATTACACATATTTATGCATATACATAAGTGTCATATATGTATATGTTTACATATGTCTGTGTTTTTGTTTATGCATATATATGGATGTGTTTATAATTGTCAGGCTAGCAACCACAACAACAGTAACTCCAACTCCAACAACAACAGCTGTATTTTCATAGTCAAGCACTGTGCTAAGTTCTTCACAATTAATACCTCATTTGATCCCCAAAACAACTCTGGGCAGTAGATACTGTTATGGTCTCTAACATATATTGATCTTAGCTTCTCTTAAGACATTTTTCTATTGAGAGAATGACAGGAGTTAGAGTTAAGAAGATAAGTACGGTACTGAACTCTCATCAATGCTACACCAGTTACAGGAAAACAGCCATTATTTCTAGAGATCTACTGATTTGTACACAGAAATCATCCTTGATGACTTATGACTTGAGCAAAAATGCCACTCCAAAGCTATTGTGAAATAGGTTTTTTATAATAGTATTTTATCTTTATAATTACATGTTAATACATTTTTATATTCATTTTTTTAAAGTTTTTGGTTTTTGCACAGGTCACACAGGTAAATGTTAGGTATCTGAGGCTGGATTTCAACTCAGGTCCTCCTGACTCTAAGGCTGGTGCTCTATGAATTGCATCTCCCAGTTGTCCCTTGATATTCATTTTTGTAATTTTGAGTTCCAAATTTCTCTCCTTCTCTTTCTTTCCTGTTCCCTTCCCAAGGCAGTAAGCAATCTGATATAGACTATACATACACAATCATAAAAATCATATTTCCACAATAGTCAGATTGTGAAAGAAAAATCAGAACAAAAGGAAAAAAAATGAGAATGAAAAAAACAACAAAAAATTAAAACAGTATTCTTCTATCTGCATTCAGACTCCATAGTTCTTCTGGATGTGGATGCCATTTTCCATCCCAAGACTTTTGGAATTGTCTTAGATCATACTGCTCAGAAAAGCTTAATCTATTGTAGCTGATGACTGCACAATGTTGCTATTACTGAGTATAATGTCCCCCTTGCTCTGCTCACTTTACTGAGCATCAATTCATGCAAGTTTTTCTAGGTTTTTCAGAATCTACTTTTTCATTATTTCTTAGAGGACAATAGGATTCCTTTACTTCATATACTTATTCACACACACACACACACACACAACTTATTCAGTCACCCCCCCCACCGCCAATTTTTAATTCACTGCTACCAGAAAAACAGCTAGTATAAATATTTTTGTACATGTTGCTCCTTTTCCTTTTTTAATGACCACTTTGAATTGTTTTACTGGCCCAATGATGTTTATGAAAAAGTCTGATACATCTTCTCTTCAAAGCATGCTTTGAAATTAGACTGTTGATTTAGTGAAAATAATAAGTAGGCAATCTTTTTATTTGAATTATGAACATCTTGCCCCTTTTAGGAAATAAGGCAGCGTCCAGTTCCTTTGGGAGGCACAATTGTATCCAACTAGGGACAGAAAACAGTATCAGAGGTATTGCAAGAAAAGTATTTTTAGTGAAAGCATGCTATTCAAGGAGGTTCTAACTTTGGCAAGAACAAATTGATCTCTTAACTTTTCTCCATGCATAACCATCTCACCTCCCTCCTTTGAGTCTTTATATTGGTGGTCCACAATGTCTAGAATGCACATTCTTTTCCATTTCTCACACACTTCTCACTTCTTATTATGGGTCGCTTTGAATTCCTAGTTTTCTTTGAAATATAGCTCAGGACCCAGCTCTTATGAAAGTTAAAGCTTTTATTTATACTACGCCCCCCCCCCCCCATTTTGAGCATTTTCCTTCCTCAAATGACTTTTTATATATTTTGTATTTATAATCTATATAATAACAATAATAGCATTTATATAGCACATAGTATATTCTAGGCACTATGATTGTTATTTAGTTATTTTTCTCACAACAATTGCATGAGGTAGATGTGGTTATTATCTCCATTATACATTTGAGGAAATTGAGGAAAATAAAGGCTACATAACTTTCAATTTTCACACAGTATTTGAGGTTAATTTGAAAGTAAGTCTTCCTGAATCCAGGTCTAGTTCTCTAACTACCGAAACACCTGACTGCCTGAATGATTTGTTCCCCTCAATAGACTGTAAGGTCCTGGAGAGTAGTCTTTTTAATCTTGCCTTTGTGCCTCTAGCAATTATCCCAGAGAAGACATTTAATAATATCTGTTTCATTGTTTTATAACTCTGTCCACAATCACTGCAACATACACGTGTGCTTTTTCTAAATTCCTTTTGTTATTTTATCAGTTTTATATGGGGGTATATACCTCCCCTTCCACACTTCCTGAGTCTTCCCTTATAACAAAGTTTTGAAGATAAGGGGGGAGGGGAACTGACTTAAAAAAGCACCAACCATCACATTGAGTTTACCTGAGAGTATATACAATATTCTACACTCATCTTTTCCATTTCATCAATGAAGGGAGAATAGAAGTATTTTCTCAACTCTTCTCTATATCCAGACTTATTGACTTCCCATTTTGATAGATTTTTAAAACTGATACAGATTTCTACATGGAAATTTTTTGCAAACATTTAGATTCTGAGTTTTAATTCTTAGAAGAAACAATATACAATTGGAACCTTTGACTAAAGAGAGAATTTGGAGTACTGGGAACCATGACATTATTTCTCTTTAGTCAGAGAGTTGAATGTATATCAAAACTTCTTTGAGACTTGGGACAATAATATTTAAACCAATCATAGTATATTGGATTTAGAGTTAGGAGGAAACTCAGAGGTCAGTAAGTCTAACCCCTTCTCTAAGATTCAGACTTAGAGAAGCTGTCACTTGTCCAGGGTTGCATAGTTAATAAATATTTTGGGCATAATTATATCCAATCTTCCTGACTCCAAGATCAATGCATCATTCATTATGGCATTCTGCCCATACCAGAAATGCTTGATGGTGCAAGATTCCATTGATAAAACAGTTGGGATCTTTGAAGATTAGAACAAAATTTTCCTGATTGTTATTATTAACAAGTATGAGAAAGTATTCCTTAATTATATTCTCCTATTTAGGGATGAGAGGGATAGCCTCAATAGAATACAGTCTTTGCACAGCATGAAAATTTTAAAAGCGTATCTCCATTTTAACAACCTTCACTAGTTTAGAGGTTATAAATAAAATGTGCTTATCCCATTCCACTGAGGCTCATGTCTTAATTCTGTCAGTCTAATAGTAGAATTCAAGATGCTGATTTAAACTTCTTTGTCTCTTGGTGATGAGAAAAGATGTGCATTCTGAATGACATCCCAACTGGGTCTTACTGAATTAGAAATGAGTATTATTTAAACAAAAATGTCTTATTAAGATGTCAGATGTAGAAAGACAAAAATAAGACAAATTGATAGATAGACCTCTTTTCTTGGGAATTGATAAGGCATTTTAGGATAGATCTATCTTTCATCTAGAGAGATTTTCATAGTGTTTTTATCTTTATGTGTTTGTGTGGATTTTTTTCCATTAATAAGGATCCTTGCTGAGCATTCAAACCAAATTTTCTGTTCTGAAACTCATTAGATCAGGGTGAATAAATCAATAACTTTATCTTTTCCATATTTCCAATTGTCAATGACAGGGGTAGTTGATGGAAGTAACTGAAGATGGTGTTTTTGACCTTCCTTTGAGGACTGATGTATGCGTTTCTCTCTGTGCATATCTCTGGAGGTGTTGATTAGAGAGGAAAAAAGAACATTTTATTTAAATCCTATCTGCCAGTCTTGAAAAAACATACTAGTTGCAGAAATGAAACTATATTATATGTAGGAATGAGTAGAAGAAACTGTCATCTCTCAAGTTAGCATATTCCTGTGTGCTAAGAAGTTATATGTATATTCTATCTTAAGGCTCAAATAAAATAAAAAAAGTGTTTAGCAGAATGTTAGAACTGAAAGATACTTTTAGAGCTCATAGGCCAACCTCTTTATTTTATCTGGAAAGACACTGAGATTCTGAGAACTTTAGTGACTTATAGATTCATAGGCTTTCAAGTGAGAAGAGACTTCAGAGAACATCTGGTTCAATCTCCTTTTTTTATAGGGAGAACTTTAGAAATTAGTGTTTCCAAAGGATCATAAATTTAGACATTACAGATGTCTAGTTCAATCCCCATCTAGTTCATATTATTAAATAGATGAAGAAATTGAGACCTGATAATTTTGAGTGAAGTACCCAAGGTCACACACCAGGAAATTATTGCAAAGCCAAAGTTCAGTTACCAATCTTGGCTCCTGTTTTTTGATCTTTCCACTGGATCTATTATAAGAAAATAGATCTAGACATGGAATGTATTTCAAAACTCAATTAGTCCCATTCTCCATTTTACAGAGGAGGGAATTGAAGTTGAGGAAAGTAAAATGACTTGTTCAGCCTTGTGTAGGTAGTAAGGGGAATTTAACCCAGGTCCTTTAATTCTAGATCTGAGACTGCTTTGTGACCTCATGAAACTATGAACTCATATCCAATCTTATCCTGAGTTCCATGCCTATGAGACACCTCTAACTGAATATTTCATAATTAACACAAATTTTATCATGTTTAAATGGAACTTGTTTGTTTCAGTTGTTTCAGCCATTTCCAACTCTGTGACTCCATTTGGGTTTTCCTTGGCAAAGATACTGGAATATCTGCCATTGCCCTCTCCAGCTTTTTAGAGATGAGGAAACTGAAACAAAAGGTGACTTGCCTAGGATTACAGAGAGATAAGTGTCAGAAGCTAGATCTGAACTTGGGAAGCTGAATCTTCCTGACTCCAGGCCCAGATCATTGTCCACTGTGATACCTAGTTCCTCCTATAACCTGTGATATTTTTCCTTTTAACAACCATTCTTCTTGACTTTGTTATTTCTGCTAAAAGTTCCACTATTTTTCCAGGCACATTCAGGTTCAAAACCTGGGAGTCATGCTTGATTCTTTATTCTTCTTTACTCCCTACCTGATCCTTTCCCAATCCAAGCAGCTGTCAAATCTTGTCAGTTTTACCTGGAAAACATTTCTTCTAATTCTTCTTTTCTCTCCATTTCATAATGCTACCACCCTCATTATCTTTCACCTAGACTAATGTGACCTTATAATTCATATCTCAGCTCATTGATGTCTCCCCTCTCCAACCTATCCTTCACATAGCTGACAAACAAAAATTTGACCATATAGTTTCCTAGCTCAAGGAACATAAACGGCCTCGTATTATTTTGAGTGCAAAATAAAACTTTTTAAGCCTTTTATAATTTGACTCTAGACACCTTTGCAAACATTTTTCACATTACCTCCTTTTATGAACTTTGAGTTCTGTTGAAATCAGTCTTCTTATTTTTACACAGATTTTGCTTTGTCTGTCTCCCAACTCTGGAATTCACTCTGCTTTCATATAATTTTAAAATTTTCACTTCCTTCAGATATCTTCTCCTATAGGAACTCTTTCCTAGTCAGCTATTTGTTTTTTTATTATTTTTCTCCCTCAAGATATATTGTAATTTTAAAATTTGTTTTCATAAGGGATACTACCTTAGGGTTACTAAGTTTGTTTAAAAAATTGTTAACTACATTTCAGTATAATTGCTTTCCTTTGTGATCCTGTGTATTTTATTTTTATCTGTTGAAAACATTATTCCAAGGAGTCCACATGCTTCCCCAGACTACAAAAGGACCCATTCTATATAAAAGGTCAAAAACCTCTGGCTTAGGTGCTGAAAGAAAACTCTTTAGGGAAAGGCTGTTTTAGTCTTTGTAACCTCAGATATGTTAATATGTGTTTAACGAATGTTTGTCTCTTGTCCACTACCTCTGAAATATCTTCTCTTTCCCTTCTACCTTTTCATACCATAATTTCTGATGCCTTTTTTGTGGTTGTATTTGGTAGCCAATGGCATAGCAAGAATTATTTGTCTCCTTCAACAAAATTTCAAATAGCATCCCTTTTTGTTGATTTTTGATACAGTGGAAGTGTGAGAGATTTAGAGCTGGAGATGTAAGTTCAAATGACCAGTATAGCCACCTGTGTGAGTTGGAGCAAGTTTTAAATTCTCTGGACCTCAATTTGCTCAACTGTTAGATGGGAGAATTAGAAGAGATTGACAATTTCTCTTTTGGTCAAACTTCAAAACTAACAATTTCTAGTGCTCTTGAAATTTAAAAGCTATTCAAGTAGACTTGTGCCACTAAGCAGAAAGAAGTGGCATGTTGGAAGGGTCTAATTATGCCTTCAGTTTCAGACTAGATGGTAGAGGAATTAGGAAGATACTATTTTTTCTGGAATATCCTTGCTATTTCTCTCAAATCATGCAATATTTATTGACTTCCTATACTTGGTCCATTTCTGTTATGACCATCTGCTAATTCATGACAGAAGAGTCTTCATTAATTATTGACATAATAATGAAATCAGAGTCATATATGTTTAAATATATATATATATATATATATATATATATATATATATATATATATATATGTACTGTCAACCCTAAAACTGTAAAAACTTTAAAAATATAGGGTTAAGCAAAAATAACATAAAATATAGGTTAGGGATTTTTAATTTTTATCCTCTAAGATCTTACCTCTAAATCTTAAATTGGAGGCCATTAAGGAAATGATCATCCTTTGGACTGGGAAAGGGTTGATTTTTTTATTCAGAAACAGAGAAGAGAGAAAATCATTAATCTCCTTTGTGGCCCAACCATGGAAGTTGTACAATATCTCTGCCCCAAACTTGCTTCTCAAAGACTATCATCCTTGTACAATACTATTGGATCTCTTTTTGTTTCTTTCTGGCAGGTCAAGCCTCCCAATATCCTGATTATTGTCCTCGTGAGTTTGTAATTAAAATAAGGAAAGATACCCTGGAGTCTTAATTTCTTCCTTACTGAATTGTGTAGACTGAGTACTCTCTAAAGAAATAAGTATTTTACCAGAATTATAGTTTTGACATTACATAATGTATATTTATGTGTATACTCTTAAAATAGGAGATATTCTTGCCTAATTTCCTTATTTTACATATGGAAAGATAAGGTTTAATCACTGAAATTTCCCTCTCTTAATAATCTTTATGACTCATTTCCTTACCCAAGATAAGCCTTTGGAGAGGTTAAAATTTGATTTTTGTCACTCTAAAGGCCTAGCTACTCTGAAAACACCAAGGTTAATTATACAGAACAAAGGACAGGTTCATTACAAATGGAAAGAAATTTTTAAAAAAGTAATAGAAATAGATTATTTCATCAATCATTCAATAAATATTTATTAAGTTTTTTTCTAAGGGTCAAGTATGGTACTCTACCAGATATACCCTCACTGTTCTCCCTACCTATTGATCATTCCTTTGTAACAAAATGATAATACTCTTAGTTTTATTTCTTCTATTTACCCACGAAGTGCCTTACAGATGGAAATAGAAGAAAACTGGGTGTATCTCCATCAACTAATTATTTTTTTTTCCTTCTATAAGAGGAAATGACTCTGGTTTGTCTCTCTATTCAATCACTGATAACTTTAGAGATATGAAGAGATATTGAAGAGAAAGGAAGTTTAGCAGCACTAACACATCTTCGATATTGTATGAAATATGCAACATTTGACACATGTATTTCCCCACTTCTTCAAGAAATGGAAGCAGAGGCATTTAGTCTTCTCTTTAAGCATTCATGCTTAAAGAGTTTATATAGGAAATGGATATCATGTACACATTATGTATACATTTCCAATGATTAGCACCACATCCCCAAGCTCATAGCTCACTTAGACAAACATTAATACAGAGAATAAACTACAGGGCCTCAGTGGATAGCATCTATCTCATAGGTACTTTTTTGAGTTTGCCTTGGTCCCCTTCCACAGAAGTTGCTGCTTTCACCAATGCTACACTGAGTACCTCAATTTTCTCTTCATCTATAGTTCATAAAGCTCTTGGCCCAGATATCCAGATGTTACCCCTCTCTTAGGAGCACTATGATATTCAGCAGGCTGATTTCCATACTTCTTATGGCAGAAGCTCTATTCATCTTGGTACATCTTGGAACAGTGGAATGAGTATCATCTCTGGAGTCAAGAGTACCTAGGTTGAAATTCCACCTCTGATGTTTATTCTTTGAATGTCTTTGGGAAAGTAAATTGACCCCTCTGAGCCTCTATTTCCTCAATTAAAGGGCTTAGACTGGAGGACTTCTGAAACCTTCTAGATCTAGATTTGTTTGTTTTCTTTCTAAAAAACAATAGGAAAAGAAGAGGAAATTGCTTTAGTGACTTAATTGGATTTCTTCTTTGTCACATATTACATATAGATAAGAAACTAAGGCCCAGAAAGCTTAGGTGACTTGCCCAATATCACACTGGTCCAGTAGGTCAATAATCATTTAAGTGTACTATGTGCCATACAAAGTCATTCTCCTTATACTCCATTTAGTTTAACTTCTTCCATTTACTCATGAAGTGTAATTCAGATGAAAACAGAATAAATATGGCCACTTCATCAAGGAGTTTAGACTTTTTATACTTCTAGAAAAAGGAATGATTTTTGTTCTTTCTTTGCCTCCCTTCCCTCTACTTTATTTAACCATTGGCATCCTCAGAGAAACTAAAAAAATTAAAAACCAGGAGTTGTCATGATTGAGTATGATTACAGGATGATAGACATAACATTAAAAGGTACCTTATAGATCAATAAGTCCAACTTCCTCATTTTACAGATGAAAAAATTAGTGATTAATCCAGAGCCACTTGGTTAGTCATTGTGTGATGGAAAGTTCTTCTTTACTCTTAGTTCAAAACTCAATTCATCATAATATTCTACCCCTTGGATGGTCTATGTACACAGCCTCCTTAAAACAGAGTTATTGTCCTTGGTTATGAGACTTCAAACTCTTTTGAGGAATCTTATTTACTGCTCACCTGGATCAATTATGATTCAATTATCTTAGATAAATCTTCAACTGACTATGATATCATATCAAATATATGTAAACTTGTTGGCTTGGGAATGCTCATCATTGTTGCAGATTTCAACCCATTTGTAAATTAGAGTTTTTGAAATGCTTAGAGAGGTTTCATGACTAATCTGCAATCACATAGGATTTTCTTTTTTTAGAAATATTTTATTTACTTTGAATTTTACCATTTCCCCCCATTCTTGCTTCCCTCCCCATCCCCCACAGAAGGCATTCTGTTAGTCTTTACATTGTTTCCATGGTATCCATTGATGTTAGTTGAATGTGATGAGAGAGAAATCATATCCTTAAGGAAGAAAAATAAAGTATGAGATAGCAAAATTACATAATAACATTTTTTTTCTAATTTAAAGGTAATAGTCTTTGATCTTTGTTCAAACTCCATAATTCTTTCTCTGGATACAGATGACATTCTCCACTGCAGATAGCCCCAAATTATCCCTGGTTGTTGAACTGATGGAATGAACAAGTCCATCAAGGTTGATCATCACCCCCGCACATAGTATTTTCAAATGCAGAAAGTATCTGATGCAGAATTTGAAGATAGATTTTACTGATTATAAGTTCTTTACTCTATTCTTTCTGCTTCTAAGTGTAAAGTTCTTAGGTTGGATTTGAAATTAAGACCTCCTGACTTCACGGTCATCTTCACTGCTCCACTTAGCTGTCTTGTACATTGTAATTTCAATAGAAACACTGGAAACACAAACCCTAATTTTGTTTTGTATAGTCACATAATTTACAGTGTACTGTACAGTCATACTCTTTCCAGACTATATGTTCTTTTTCACTTAGACACATATGCAAAGTGTTTCCTGTCAATGTTGAGTATTTTGAGAGAAGAGTTTCCTGAAGAGTATCAGGGATCTGGGAGGTTTGTCATTTAAAATGTTGGAAAACCATGGAAAGGTGATCCTTTCCCCAGGCTTTGTGCCCCAAATGATTTCAATATATTCTACCTCTTAGACCTAGAATTTTGCTCTCAGTGCTTGGACAGTAGAGACACCTTTAAAGTTAAAATGAATCCTGCACTCAAGAGGCTGTTGTTTGCATGGTCCCAATATTAGCTTCTAGCCAGTCTTTGACTTGAATTAGTGCAGTCCAGGAGGCATCTTGATATCAGTTTCTTTGAAAAAAATATGTCTAAACTTCAGAAATTAAACAATTATATCTTTTTTTGCTTTTTTCCTTCCAAACTTTACATGTGATCAAGAGCCTTTTCCTTAGGTATTGAATTTTCTGACAAAGAGAATACTTAACATAAAATCAGCATTTCTCTTGCTTTATACTGTTAGCAAGTTTCTAACATTACTGGGCAATTAAAACAATTTATATCAATAGGGTGGAACACAGTGTTCCATATTTAAAACTCTATCTGTAGAAAAAAAGTTATTGAAGGCATGGAAATTGAACTTCTATTTTCTTTTTTAGGTTTTTGCAAGGCAAATGGGGTTAAGTGGCTTTCCCAAGGCCACACAGCTAGGTAATTAAGTGTCTGAGGCTGGATTTGAACTCAGGTACTCCTGACTCCAGGGCTGGTGTTCTATCCACTGTGCCACCTAGCTGCCCCAAACTTCTATTTTCTTTTTTTTAAGGTTTTTGCAAGGCAAATAGGGTTAAGTGGCTTGCCCAAGGCCACACAGCTAGGTAATTATTAAGTATCTGAGGCTGGATTTGAACCCAGGTACTCCTGACTCCAAGGCCGGTGCTTTATCCACTACGCCACCTAGCCGCCCCACAAACTTCTATTTTCAAGACACTACTTTGAAACTAAATTATGATAATGCAATGATTTAGCACTTTGAATGGAAAAAAGGTTATGCACTAATTTTCTTTTTATTCTTCTCAAATGTTTTCCACAACAAATTCAAAACTTGTTTAGTTTAGGTCTCTGATGAAAAATTTGTTGGAAAAACTACATAAAAATTGTAGAAATTGAATTCAAGGGGTGGCTAGGTGGTGTAGTGGATAAAGCACCGGCCCTGGAGTCAGGAGTACCTGGGTTAGGGGTGGCTAGGTGGCATAGTAGATGGAGCGCCGGCCTTGGAGTCAGGAGTGCCTGGGTTCAGGTCCAGTCTCAGACACTTAGTGATTGCCCGGCTATGTGGCCTTGGGCAAGCCACTTAACCCCATTTGCCTTGCAAAAACCTAAAAAAAAAATGAATTCAAGTTAGAGCCAGACTTTTCTTTAAAGATCTTCTTATCTGGTTCTCTCAATTTGCAGAAGAAAATTGAGGGACAAAAGAATTTAATGAGGTTTACAGGGCTAAATGCTAGTAACCAATCTGGAACTAGAACATAGGTTTCCTGAATCTCTTGAATTCTTTTCACTCTAACAATATATCTTCTGTACTTATTTCTAACTCCCTGAGCATCCAGAGTATCCAAAGATCATAGATTTTGATCTAGAAAGGGTCTTGGATGATTGATTGACAGATTTAAGTTCCATTTGGTCTAAGGTTTTTCTGGTTGTATGCATTTTTTAAAAAATATCTTTGGCAAAAGTTTCCTTTTCAGGTTGTCATAATGTTTCAGCATCCAGATATGAGGCAACATATACATTGGAAGAAATATGAGAAATGAGACTCAAGAAACCCAAGTAGATATAAACATCTGTAGGCCCTATGTTAAATTAGAACAAGTTCTGAATATTTTAATTGTACAATACTCTAATCATTTTCAAGATTATCTCCGGAGTGGCTCCCTAAATGACATTCTGCTAACCCCAGTAAAATAAAGGAGAATTATTTACTCTTTACCTGATGAGATCTGTGGCAGGCTGGCTGACTATGGGTTACATAGAGATTTGATCTTTCCCTTTGGCACACAGTTATATTTAATCACTTAGGAAATTAAAGGAAAGAGAAAAATTTAAAGAATATTTTCCCTCAGCTATATTCATTTTGTACCCTGTGCCAGAAAAAAAATATTTTGGGGTATATGTTTTCTTGGCTAATATGCATGCTTTGGAGTGATGAAGGTGTGAGCTATAATAATTTTCCTTTAGGTTATTCATAAAGTCTTGGCTTTTCCATCAAGTTCTGCCCTCAGAAAAATACAACTTTCAGTAAAGGAGGAAAAAAAAGAAACGGTACATATGCCATTATTTGTTGCCTGAGGGATGTTTGAATTTTGTCTTGTCTTACAAAAATAAATGAGTTTCAAAAGTATTAGCACAGGGGTACTTTAGCAACTATGTGAGAAGAGATCATTTTTCTTTTTTGAAGAATGAAGTCTATGACTTTCGAGAACAACCAGCCATGATATACCTGGACTGTAATATAGTGTGGGAGAAATGACAGAAAGTTTACTAAGTAATAGTACAAACTAACATCCTGTACATTATTAATACCCCATTTTCAAGTGCCTTAAGAAGTTTATTTATTTTTGCTGTAACAATGGAGTCAAATGAGATAATCTCAGATTTCACCTAATGTTTTATAAAAAAAGCCACTATAGAATAAGAAAGGAAAACATTCCAAATGAAATATATCAGGAATTGAAGACTATTATAAAGGAGCTAGCACAAAGCCTATCATTGCCATCTGCACATAGTTATCAAAAAAGGAAAGGTCTTGAAATAGTTTAATGAGATAACCCAAGAGGAAGAAATTGGTTTATGTTAATATGTGTGCCCAAATTGGAAGGATGTTTGTTCTCTATATTAAATTACAATATATTAATGAGATCTTGGAATTCCACTAGGTATATTGTGGAAATACTATGATTACTAATACTATGATTATCACAAGTTATGCATTTCCTGACTTTTTTTTAATTTGAATTCAAATCTGTGACTTTAATGCCACATTATCATGGGTTCTGGTTTTCAATTTTCTATATAGTTTATAAAAAAAAAGTCACACATCAGCGCTTTTGTTAAATCTTCATTTAATTAAGTATACTTCTAAAGCTCTTCACTGTCATGCAGTGATCAAATGATTGGGTAGATACCCTTGCAGTTAGCAACAATTTCTACTCTGCAGTCTCTGAATGGAACTTGCAAAAGATTTATAACTTGTATAATTTGAAACCAATGGACCAGATTCTTCTACCACAAATTTCTGTCTACCATGACTATTTAATTCAAGTTATTCACTAGTGGAAGAACAATATCAGAAAGTGGGGCATAATTTTAATTTCCAAGGTACAGAATCCATCTATATTAGAAAGTGGCAGAAATTCCATAAGCAGTTTTTGGCCTATGAAAAAAGAAATACAGTGAAAACCCTTTATAGATTTTTGCTGCTGAAGCATGAAATCCACTATCATTTTATGTGTTAATTGTACTTATTGTACATTATGAGCTAATTGTACATTCATCATAACATATATGTGCATCTATTTGTGTATATATATACAGCCATGACAATACATAGTATATATGTATGTTATGTATACTTACCATGCATGTACATACAATGCATTATAATTTGTGTTTACATAATGCTATCATACTTTCAAATCAATTCAAAAAATACTCATGAGGTACCTACTATGTGTCAGGTATTTTGCTAAGGATTAAGAATAGGAAGGGATAGAGGTGACACTTTTGATTTTATTGCCATAGAAAGCTTCCAGATAAGGAAATTTCCTTCAATTGTATGTTTTCTGCATCTTAAATTCTTTGACTAAATGGTTAAGAAGTTAAGTGACTTGCCTACGGTCATATAGTCAATAGATATCAGAAACTGGGTTTAACCCTCTTGGACAGAGGAAAATTAAAGATCAAGTACTTTCTATCCTCTAAGAAATTACATTCTACCTGAAGAAAATTGATCAAAGGCAATCTCCATCTTGAAGTGAAGGTTAAAAGTTGCATCTAGGGTATATTCAGTTGAGGTGGCAGCAACATATTTGATGAGAGATACTTTTAAAAGATTGAAAAATGTGTTATTGGATAGTAGGAGAGAAAACAGTTATGAAAATGCATTCCCTTCTGAATGATTAATAAATGAAGCTCTTCCATTTCTTTAGTATGACCTGAACAAAAACAGTAAAACAAGTTAGGGGCATCATGACCTTATAGTAAAACACTTGTATAACTGGGAAGGAATCCAGTCCCTGATAAGGAGGGGCATGTTTATTGGGAACTTGGCCAGTTTTGTAAGTGAACTCCTTTTTCCTCAATTACTTGGAGCACTAGTCATTCATTCTGAAATTTGAACAATTTCAGAATCACATCAATAACTTGATACCATTCATTCTTTGTTCAGAATCCTATAATGAAACAAACCTTGCTTAGAACTCTTTAGAATCTCACCCATGGTGAAGACACTTTGACTGGAACCACTCTGATTGGGACGGTGAAATGTCTGAATTCTTGGGGTTCCCCAGCCTGAGGTTTCACTAGTTGGAGTTCCCCCTGGTCATTTGATTAATTATCTATTGGTAAAACTTTATTTCCTTTGATTATCTTTGATAATGTTTCCTATCTCTTTCATTATTTAATTGTAATTGTTATATTTATAATCCTCTTAAGAATCATTAGTTATTGTGTCTTAAGCTTTCTGTGACTTTACCTTTGCTGTAATAATAATAATAATAATAGTAATAATAGTAATAATAATAATAATAATAAACAACTGCCTTGTGTTTTTCTCTTTCTGGAGTGTGTCTTACTGTAGGCACCAATTTGAAATAAAACCATTAATGATACACCTTCTTAATTCTAATCCCTTCTCTCTTTTAATTACTTCCTATTTATCTTGTATTGCCTTATTTGCACATGTTTGATTGTTTTCCCCTTCATTAGATTGTAAACTACTTGAGGACAGGATTATCTTTTGCCTCTTTTTGTACCTCTAGTGCTTAAAGCAGTGTGTAGCACAGAGTAGGTGCTTAATAAACACTTATTGACCAATTGATTGACTAAATTTTTGAAGAAAATTGAGGAAGAAAACAAAAAAACTAACTATAAGAAGCAGAAAAGGTTTCACAGAAGTGACATGAATTGATATTTCAAAGATGAAAACATTTTCTGAAAGGCAGAAATTGATTCAAAGTCTAAAGGAGCCTTAAAAGGCCATTAAGTCTAACTTTTTCATTTTATAGATGAGGAAACTAAGGCATAAAGTTCCTCAATGTCTGAGACCAATTTTGACCTCAAGACCACCAGACTTTAAGTCTGCTACTGTAGAGTATCAGTTCTGTTCTACTACTAGTCCTTTGATATAGAAGAGGATCACACTAACCAACGAAGTTATTGGAGGCATAAATTGCACTATTTTAGTGAGAGGTTTGTCTTTCATTTTTGAAAAAGACCATGACATCAGGGAGATGCTTGCACAAGCATGTAAATCAGATTTGAGTGAGGAGGTGCTGTGCTAAGTCACCAGCCTCACTTTCTCCTCCAGAGTCATCTGGGTCCAGTGACCAGATATGAATGGCTGGAGATGGCCCTGGATAGGGGTGGTGGCAATCAAGATTAAATCACTTGACAATACATTGTGAGTGTGTGTGTGTGTGTGTGTGTGTGTGTGTGTGTGTTCGATCCTCCAGAATCCAATGTCAGTGCTCTATCCACTCTACCACCTAGTTGCCCCATAGTGAGAGAGGTAGGTTGTGCAAGGCATTCTTCTCACTTGTATTTACTAGACTCATTTCATCCATGGCCTGATTGATAGGAAACAGTTCTATTTGTGATGGTCTGGCTGCTGTGGGAGTTTCTTGACCTTGAATTGATTTAACTTCATCCCTTATCAGCAAGAAACCACAATGCTTAATCAAGTAGTATAAGCACCAGATTATATCTGGCAACAACCCAGTATATCTTAATTTGTCTCTCAATAGGCTATCATCAGTTTGACCTTTCCTTTCAGACCTTCCATGTTTTTCCTTTACTTTTTTTCCTCCTGTGCTGAGACTGTCATCAAGAAGACTGATCCTTGTGAGTTAAATCTGATCTTAAACACTATGTGACTCTGGGCAAGCCACATAACCCTATTTGCCTCAGTTTCCTCATCTGTAAAATGGACTGAAGAAAAAAATGGCAAACCACTTCAGTATCTTTGCCAAGAAAACCTCACATGAAATAATCAATGTAGTAAAAATGGTACACAAATGGATTGTTGGTACATTAGCTGAGGTTACGAACTGATTCAGCCTTTCTGGAAAGCAATTTGGAACTATGCCAAAAAGGTAATAAAACTATGTATATTCTTTGATCCAGTACTAGGTATGTATCCCAAAGAGGTCATAAGAAAGAGTTAAAAAGCCCCCATGTACAAAAATATTTGTAGAAGCTTTTTTATAGCAAAGAATTAGAAATTTATGAGATGTCCATCAATTGGGGAATGGTGAAGCAGACTAGTATATGAATGTGATGGAGTACTGTTCTAAAAGAAATCATGAGCAACTGGACTTCAGAAAAACTTGGAAAGGCTTGTCTGAACAGATGCTAAGTGAAGTGAGCAGAACCAAAAGAACACTATACACATTAATAACAACATTTAATAATGATCAACTATAATGGACTTGCTCTTCTTAGCAATACAATAATCAAAGACAATTCTGAAGGACTTATATTGGAAAATACCATCCACAAGCAGAGAAGGAAATATGGAGTCTAATGCAGACCAAAAAATACTATTTTCAATTTTTAAAATTTGTTTTATATTTTATTTTTTTACTTTTGCTTTTTTCCCCTTTTTGTTCTGATTCTAACTTCACAATTTAATTAATATGGAAATATGTTTAACATCTACATGCATAATCTGTCTTGGGGAGAGGAGAGGAAAGGGAGGGAGAAAAATGTGGAACTCAAAACCTTACCAAAAAATGATTGTTGAAAGCTATCTTCACATGTGGTCGGAAAAATAAACGAGTAAATTTATTTAAAAAAAAAGAGAACCCCAAATGGGGTCATGGAGAATTGGAGACAGTGAATGCAATTATCGTTATTAGATTTAACTGTTTCCCTTCTGTCAATTGGAGGTCAAATCTTTGTCTCATTTTTCACCAAATGCTTTACAAAAATCTACTAGTTATATTCATACTCTGATAGAGAAAGTAATTTCAATTAAAATATGCTCATAACTGAACACTAATAGCAAGGAAGCCAGGAGAAAGGGTAGACTTTTGTCCTGTGTATAATAGGTGCTTAACAATCCTTAAGAACTATGACCCTCCAGTCACCTTAGTTCAATTCTACTTTTCCACTTTTCTCTACTTTTTCCCTTGTTCTGTCAGTTGTTATGTCCTACTGATTCTCTCTCCTTGGCACTGATCATATCTCTCTCCTTCTCTTTACTCACATTACTACCACTGTGATTCAGGTCTTCACTTCTCATCTTGGCATAGTTTTCAGCTAAAAGAATCCCCCCATTCCTTTTGCATCTAGAACTCCCTACCACCACCCATTGTGTTGTTAGAAATGGTAGTTATAAATCCTCCAAACATGACATGTGGTTAGCAACATTTTCCTCTCATTGTCCAGAGATGATGGTCTAATCAATCTCCCATCATCTTTGTGGTCAAGGGACTTTCCCTTAAGCAGCAATCACAGTTGCTCTCTCACCTAAACAATAGTTATTTTTGTGATGTTTCACCCTTCATTTCTCTTCCTCTTTCAGGCCCATAAAAAGACCATCAATCCTAAGACCACTAACCAATTAGCCCCATTGGTTCCATTTTACTTTTTTGCATTAATAAAAGCTTCACTCACTGAAAAAAGAGACTTGGCTCCTTGGGCAATTTTTACCACCAAACCAGCTCTCTCCCACTGGAGACTGACTACTATAATAGCCTCATTATTGTTCTCCTTGCTTCAAACTTTTCTCTTTCCAATTCACTGAGTATATGGCTGCCAAAATAATCCTGCTAAGGGAAAATATCTGACCATATCACTCTTCTACTCATCATCTGTAGGACAGAAGGCAAGTTCATCAGACTGGCATTTACCTCTCTAATCTAGGTGGTGAGGTGGATGGAGCACTGAACCTGGAATGAGGAAGACCTGAGTTCAAATCTAGCCTCAGACACTCATTATCATGTGACCTTGAGCAAGTAATTTAATCTTGATCTTCTTCAACTAGCTCATTTGTAAATAGGGGATAGTAATAGAACCTACCTATGAGGATTGTTGTGAGAATACAATGGGATAACAG
This sequence comes from Macrotis lagotis, assembly GCF_037893015.1. Classification (NCBI taxonomy): domain Eukaryota; kingdom Metazoa; phylum Chordata; class Mammalia; order Peramelemorphia; family Peramelidae; genus Macrotis; species Macrotis lagotis. Next base: position 147,107,997 of record NC_133666.1, read on the forward strand.
TTGTTAATTGCTTTGCACAGTGCCTGCTGTATAGTAAATTATATATAAATGCTAGTCATTTATTATTGTTCTCATTCTCTTCCTGCTTCTCCTCCTCCTCTTTCTCCTCATCAACATCAGTCTAGTTTCTACCTATCTTTACTACCTATTTGTGTGTATGTTATGTGTGCATTCTACTTCCTTTATATTTCCAAAAAGCTAATTTACTAGCTATTCCTTGAACTCAACACTCTATTTCTTATCTCTGTGTATTAAAAAAAAATGATATTCAGGCCTTCCATTCACTCTCTCTTGTCTAGATGGTTAGGCGAAGTATAATTTCTTTTCTCATTAAACTAGTTGAGTGGTTAGAATGCTGGATTTGGATTCAGAAAGACCTGAGCTGATCACAATGCAATATTACTTTTATTCTGTACAAAGGTTTCCCACTTCTGCTCACTTCACTTTGCATCAGTTCATATAAGTCTTTCCAGGTTTTTCTGAAACTAAACACCTTTTTGTTTCTTATAAAACAATAGCATCCCATTACATTCATAGAACACAATTTGTTTACCCATTCCATAATTGATAGGCATTTCCTCAATTTTTAATTCTTTGACACCCAAAAGAAATCTGCTACAAATACTTTTGTACATATGAGCCTTGTCCCTTTTTTAAAATCTCATTGGAATACAGACTTATTAGTGATATTTATGGGTCAGAAGGCACACACAAATCTATAATCATTTAGGCATAGCCAAAAATTGTTCTCAAATTGTTGGACAAGTTCACAACTCCACCAAAAGTGCAATAGTGTCCTTATTTTTCCAATCTCCCCTCCAACTTTTGGCATTTTCCTTTTCTGGTCTTTTAACCAATCTGATAGTGATAAGGGTAGTACCACAGAGTTGTTTTAATTCACATTTCTCTAATCAGTGGTGGTTATCCAGAATATTTTTATATGACTATTATGAGCTTTGGGTTTTTATTCCCTTCTTTAAACTGCTTGTTCATATCCTTTGACCATTTATCACATGATGAATGAATTGCATTTATTATAAATTTGACTCAGTTTTTTTTTTACTTAAGAAATGTGACTTCTTCAGAGAAATGTTCTAAAATCTACTCCTCCACATCATTTTCTGCTTTTCTTCTAATCTTGGTTGTATTGGTTTTGTTTCCACAAAGCCTTTTCAACTTTATGTGATCAAAAACCATTGATTGTACTTCTGTGATTCTCTATATTTCTTGTTTGGACATACATTCTTCTCTTTTCCATAGATCTGAGACATAACATTTTCCATACTCCCCCAATTTGCCTATGATATCACCCTTCATATGTAAATCATGCACACATTTTGACCTTATTTCAGTAAATGATGTGAGATATTTGTCAATTCTCCAAACTATTTTCCAGTTTTCCCAGGGATTTTTGTCAAATAGCAAGTTTCTGACCCCAACAGTTAGATCTTTTGTTTTATCAAACATGAAGTTACTAAGATCATTTACTACTGTGTAATAAAAATCTATTTTATTCTCCTGATCCACCACTATATTTCTTGGACAGTAATAGATTGTTTTGATGAATGTTGGACCTGGAGTCAGAAATACATCTCCCTGAAGTAAAATCTGGCCACAGATACTTAGTAGCTGTGGTAATTTTTGGCAAGTCCCTTACCTATATTTCTTCAGTTTCTGTCTCTATAAAATGAAGGAAATGGCAAAATATTCAAGTATCTTTGTCAAGAAAACCACAAATATGGTCAGATATAGTTGGACATGAGTAAAATGCTTGAACAACAAAATGAACAACGAATTTTGTAATATGATTTGAGAACTGGTGCAGACTGCCTCCCTTTGCATTACTAATTATCTTTCAATATCTGATGGCATTTGTAGCAGTTGAGTGGTTTTCTGAGCATATTATCTGCCTAGTTATAAGACTAATCAAGGAGTTCACCTTCATGATATTTACAAGGAATTTGATAAGCCCCAGTTTCAAGAAGGAATTCATAGATAGAGGCCATCTAGCCCAACTCCTTCATTTTTCCAGGTACAAAAACAGGTCCAGGGCTTTAAGTATGCCTCACAGATAATAAGGGAGCAGAGTCAAGATTTGACCCAAATCCTCAACTCCCACATCAAACATTCTTTTTCAGCATGGTGATTAGTGTCAAGAGTTGGGCTTTTCATAGAAAAAGGGGTTTCTGAAACCTCTTCATGCTTCTCAGAGAAAATGGCCATGAACTAAATTGAAAACAAACAGAAATATGTGGAAATAATAAATAAAACTAGGAATTATCTTTTTGAAGAGAAAGAACAATGATAAATTATTCAGTGATTTGGAAAATAAGCAAGTTAAATCTACAAAATTAAAAAGAAGGGGGCGACTAGGTGGCGTAGTGGATAAAGCACTGGCCTTGGAGTCAGGAGTACCTGGGTTCAAGTCGGGTCTCAGACACTTAATAATTACCTAGCTATGTGGCCTTGGGCAAGCCACTTAACCCCATTTGCCTTGCAAAAACCTAAAAAAAATTAAAAAGAAGAATAAAAACTGTAAGATTAAAAGGAAATTATTAAAAATTATTTTTTCTACTTATATGGATACTGTTAACAAATTTTATAAGATTCAGATCAACAGAACAAGAAATAGATAATTTAAACAACCTAATCTAAGCAGTGAAGAATAGTGATTTTGAGATGAGATATGCATTATCAGACATAATGTGTTCATTTCTTTTGTTATACTATATTTGCTGTTCCAAATGTCATAGTTCAATTTTAAACTATTAAAAGGATGACCTTTGCAAGGGAGGAAGTATGGTAAGTGGGAAAATTATTGAGTAATGTAAAAAATGCAGTAAAACATTTTAAAGATTTTTGGAAACAAGCAGAAAACGTATAGAAGGGTATGCAAACAATACTTTTGCTACTTCTTTGTTAAGTGTAATACATTAAATATATAATTTAATATTAAGTCAAACTATTAAATTGTTCATGTTTGTTTATTTTCTTGGTATGTTAAAATGTTTATGATGATTATTATGTTCACCATAAAATGCAATATTCTATACATACCTACATACATACATGTATATGTCATCACCATGATGTCACTGATCCTCTTCAAAATGAAGGACAAACCCTAACAATATAACAAATAATAACAGACATGTACATAGGGGCACAAGAATGGCAGAGGGATCTCCATTGATTAGGAAGGCATGCTGGAGTTGGGTTCATACTTAGGGTCTCCTTAGTGAGCTACAGAACCTGCCCTTGGAGTGCTACATTTGTCTGCTGGGCTCAATAATAGTTAGGGGATTCTCAATAAGACGCCTAGAATGTGCCAGATCTATCCAGATTCAAGGGAAATGAATCTTTTAAACTTGCTGATCCTGGCTGTACTGGTATGATCAATTCAAAAAGGTGAGGTAATTGTGATATTTACATTCATTGCCAAAGTACATCCATGGTGTTAGTGTTTTGGGGGCTTGACAGACACTTGAGAAGATAAGATGAAATTTAGTGCTGGATAATATGAACTTTTGAATAATATATTTGGAGAAAATAGGAATGGTGGAGAGTTCAATAACATCTTGTGTTTTTTTAAGCCTATATGTCCCCTGGGGCAAAGGGGTTTTGACTAGAGAGGGCTATGACAGTTTTAGATCTGACCCAAATCCCAGGTTGTTCTGAAAAATACTTTAATATCTCTGAAGTTCTATATTTTTGAAAATTTACCTTTTATCTCTTAGAGGATGACTCTTTATATTGTGAATTTCTGTTAGTTCCTTATAGATTTTAGATAACTGGTTTTTAATCAGTCATTTGTTGAAGAATTTTTCCCCCCTAATTCCCAGTTTAGGTCCTTAGTTTCATTGATTTTATTTATGAAAAAATAATTTAAGTCTATTTTTATGTTTTATAATCATCTCTAATTTTTGTTTTGTTAAGAATTCTCTTAATATTGTACACAGTTGTAAACAATATTGTGTGATCAGCTATAAACAACTTCAAGACAATTCTGAATATCTCATGGGAATCCATATACATGTCCAGAGAAAGAACTGCTGGAGTCTGATTGCAGATCAAAACATACTATTTTCACTATTATTTGGTTTTTTCTTATTCCTTTTTTCACAACATGACTAATATGGAAATATGTTTTCTATTATTTCACCTATAATAATCATTATTAAATTGCTGTATTAGGGAGGGGGAAGTGAGGGAGAGAGGGAGAAAATTTGGAAATCAAAATTTTTTTAAAAATTGGTAAATTAAAAAAAAATCTCCTCCTAGCCATTCTCCTTCCAGTTTTTACATTTGCTAATTTCCATTCCCTCCCTCCCCCAAATATGTTAAGTCACATATCTACTTGAAGCTAAACCCTTTTATTTAGGTTTTTCCAAATGATTTCTAACTCCCCCCAGCAGTTTTTATTGAATTTTCTGGAGTCTTCTAGACTAGGAGTCTCTGGAGTAGTGATCACATAGAATGAGTAGACATGGATGGATTGTGCTCTGAATTGCAACTTTCTCTATTATTTTCTATCATTCTTTTTCCAATTACTAAGGTCTTCACAACTTTAGTGTCATTTTTTTTTTTTACCAGGCCTAGGAGAAATTAAGCCTCATGAATCCACATTCTTTGGAACAGTAGGTGTCCTCATTTTCACTGCAGTAGTTTCCCCACCCTGTCCATTGTTGGGACTGTTCTACCCTTTAATCCGGACCACCAGAGATTATGCCTTGAAGGAGCAAAGTCCTGTGGTTCATGCACCCAGTCCTCAGTGTCTGCCCCTGGATATGAAGCATTTGTCTTCCTCTCTCCCTTCAACGTCTCACTCTGATGATTATAATTGAATCAACTGGTGGCTACCAGGGCATGTCAATGGACTTCCCTACTGTTCCACTCATCATAAATCTCTTCCCATTTCACAGCTCTCTTTGTATTCATCAATATAATGTAAACTCCTTGAGATTAAGAGCTAGATTATTTTGGTAACTGAATTCCAACATTTTGGATAGCTTAATAAATGCTTTTTATCCATTTTATTCCATCCATTTTCATATCTAATTAATTACTAAACCTGATTAGTTCTATCTCAGTGAGTCAGAAAGTATTTTAAAAGCAATTAAAAATACAAATAGTATTCTGTTTAAGGTACTATGCTAAACACTGAGCATGAAAATTAAAGCAGAAAGAAAAACAGTTTCTGTACATTGTAAGTTTACATTCTAATAAAGACAGAAGACACATAAAAAAATTTGAAAAACAAAAGAAGTGTAGAGAAAGACAAAGGCACCCAGTACTGGGGCATGGTAGAAAAGTTTAATATAAGTCATGCTGAAAAGGAAACTGATCTGGGCCAGCCCCTTAAATGAATGTTCTGAAAGAATCCATATAATCAAGGTAAAGGCTACAGACACAAAGGTTACTTCTTATTTATGAATTTCAGAGTTGAAGTGAGATTCCAAGATAAAGAGTTTCCTGGGAGCACGGCAAAGGAAATTTCTAGTATGGAGCAGAAATCTCTTTTGTCTCTCCTCTTCTGTCTATTCACACAAAAATCATAAAAATCCAAGTCTTCATTATTTCAATAATCTTCTAGTTAGTCTTGTCCCAAATATCTTCTCACTTCAATCCATACTGCTTCCAAAGTGGTTTTCCTAAAGTGTAGGTCCAGTCACATTATCCTTTTACTTGATAAACTCAAGTGACTTCCTATTAACTCAGGCATCAAATATTATTCAATTTTTATTTCATCTTCTTTTGTTGTAATTTTGGTGTAAGTTTTTAATTTAAATTTTAGTATGATATTCTATTCTTTATCTTCTCATTCACAGGAAAAGAATCATAATGACTATGACAGTCTTTTGATGATAAATCAAAATAGGGAGACTCCAATGGCATGCTGTCATTTTTTCAGTTATGAGACTCTTAATTCATTCTAGCCCTGCCTCAAACTTGTAATGCATTGACCTCTGAAATAAAGTAGTATCCTTTTCAAAGTACATATTCAACTTATAGAAATTAACGTCCAGACATCATACATGGAAGAAACAGTGTTGGCAAGACATTCTTTTTCTGTTGTGCCATCCCATCAGCAACTATCAGAGTTATTCACCAGCTCATCATCTACACTATCAAAGATCTGTTTGGGCATCACTGTGGGGTGGACAGAGTTAGAAAAGACTCCACACTTAACTGTGATGGATGTTGGCCTGTTGACAATTTCTGCCAACATATCCCTTCATCATTCAGTGGAAATACAATCCTGAGTGCTCAATAATTCCTCTGAATTACTATACCATCACTTTCTAGACTGCTAGTCAAAGATTTCATTTGTCAGGGTTGCATTTGGAAAGCTTTCTTCACTCTCATCTTTTTGTTCCTTTCCTAACTCACACCAATAATTCTAGTGATATATTTTATTTCATTTTTTCTCACCATTTTTTTGGATATTTTTAAGGAAGCTATCTCTATACTCTCCCCTGGTAATCTTAGTCCTTCCTATAGGTTCATCTGTCAACTTTACAACTGGTTCCCAAATCTGTGACTAATTCCGGCCTTCTCCCCCAAAACGTCATTCCTGTTTTGTTAAATGCCCTTTAAATATGAATGTTGCATATGAATCTCAAACTGAACATATTTCAAATAGGATATAATTCCCACTAATCTTCTCTCTGCTCCAGATTTCTCTATTTCTATTGATGGCATCAGGATCCTCCAGACCCCAGGCATATAGCTTTGGACTCCTTTTGACTCTCCTCTCTTTCCCTTTCATCTCCATAATCCAATTACATGCCAAGTTCTATTAATCCTATTCTGTAACATCTTTCGTATCTGTACTTTTTTTCTACTACTACCATGATAAGTCTCATAACTTCTACTACACTAAAAAAATTATCATTTTACCCATTCCTATAATTTCAATCTATTTTCTACACTGTTGACCAAGAAATCTTCTTAATGTACCTAATGACTTACTAAAAGTCAACTTTGATGACTTCCCATTTCTTTCTTTTTTTTAACATCCATATGTTTTTTAATATATTTCTTGCCGACTGTACTAAATATTTCTCAATTGCATTTTAATCTTTTTTTAAATTTATTTTTTAATTCTCATTTTGTACAAATGTTTTTTTACATTCATAAAATATTCTTGTTTACAAGTAAACAAAATACCCCTCCTCCCCCATGAATATAGATAGACTTGCTTGGGTGAAAAAAGTAAAGGGGAGAGAAAAAAATTAAAATTAAAAAAAATAGTAATAATTGTAGGTATGGCCAGGTGGCACAATGGAAGAAGCATCAGCCCTGGAGCCACAAGCACCCGAGCCCATATCCAGCCTCGTAAACCCAACAATCACCCATCTGTGTGACATGCAAGCCACCCCATCCCCACTGCTCTGCAAAAATCAAAAAGAAGAAAAAAAAAGAAGCAAAATAAAATAAAATAGTAATGATAGTAGGGGTGGCTGGGTGGCAGACAGAGCATTGGCCCTTGAGTCAGGAGCACCTGGGTCCAAATCTGGCCCCAGACACCCAAAGATCACCCTGCTATGTGGCCCCAGGCAGGCCATCCAGCCCCACTTGCCCTGCACCCTCCCCCAAATAATAATAACAAAAAATGTGCTTGAGTCTTTGTTTCAACACCAACAACTCTGTCATGGGTGGATCTCTTTCTTTATGATAAGTCCATCACAAAAGTTACTTCTATATTTTTCCACTGTTGCCATTGCTGATCAAAACTTCCTCCTTTCTTAATTCTCCACTACCATGTACTCTATTTTCTCTCTCCTTTCACTCTGACTCTGCTGTAGGGTCATTGACTGGCTCAGCAGACAGATCCTTAGTCCTGGGGCCAAGAAGCCCTGAGCCCCCATACCACCCCTTAGGCCCAGCATCCACCTGGCCCTATGGTCCTGGGCAGGCCATCCAATCCCAGCCCCTTGCAAGAAGAAAGAAAATGTGTTATATCTGACCACTCTCCCCCCATGGTCCATCCTCTCCTCCTTTATTCACATCCCCACCCCTTCCCCCTGCTCCCCCCTCCTTACTCCAGATGTCTATACCCCATTGAGTATATATGCTGTTTCCTCTCCTAGCCATCTCTGATGAGAGCAAAGGTTCCCAATCATTCCCCCTTGCCTCCCCGCTTCCATATAATTGCAATAGATCATTGTAATAAAAAAAAATTTATATGAAATATCTTGGACTATTCCCCCTCTCCTTTTTCTTTCTCCCATTACATTTCCCTTTTTTTTCTATTGACTCCATTTTTACACCACATTTTATCTTCGAATTCAGCTTTCTCCTGTGCTTCAAATATAAAAGCTCCCTCTACCTGCTTTATTAACTGAGAAAGTTCATATGAGTATTATCAGTGTCATTTTTCTATGCAGGAATACATGCAGTTCATCATCAAGTCCCTCACCTTTTCCCCTTCTCCTCCAATCTCTATGCTTCACCTGAGTCCTGTATCTCAAGATCAAACCTTCTGTTCAGCTCTGGCCATTCCAACGGGAACATTTGAAATTCGCCTGGTTCATTGAAAGTCCATCTTTTTCCATGGAAGAAGGCATTCAGCCTTGCTGGGTAGTTGATTCTTGGCTGCATTCTAAGCTCTTTTGCCTTCTGGTATATTATATTCCAAGCCCTACGAGCTTCCAATGTAGTTGCTGCTAAGTCCTGTGTGATCCTGACTGCAGCTCCATGATATTTGAACTGTGTCCTTCTGGCTGCTTGTAATATTTTCTCTTTGACTTAGGAGCTCTGGAATTTGGCTATAATATTCCTAGGGGTTGGTTTTTTGGGATCTCTTTCTCGGGGGGATTCTCTCCATTTCTATTTTGCCCTCTGCTTCTAGAATATCAGGGCAATTTTCCTGTAGTAATTCTTTGAAAATGATGTCAAGGCTCTTTTCCTGATCATGACTTTCAGGTATTCCAATAATTTTTAAATTATCTTTCCTAAGTCTGTTTTCCATATCAGTTGTTTTTTCAATGAGATATTTCACATTGTCTTCTAATTTTTCATTTTTTTTTGGTTTTGAAGTATTGATGCCTGATTTCAGTTAAATTCATCAATCTCCCTGAATTCTATTCTTTCTCTGAAGGATTTGTTCTCCTCAGAGAGTTTTCTTATCTCTTTTTCCATCTGGCCAATTTTTCTTTTTAAAGCATTCTTCTCCTCAATAACTTTTTGAACTATTTTATCCATTTGACCTAAGCTGGTTTTTAGCATGCTATTTTCTTCAGCATTTTTTGGATTTCCTTGACTAAGCTGCTGACTTCGTTTTCATGTTTTTCCTGCATCTCTCTCCTTTCTTTTCCCAGTTTTTCTTCCAACTCCCTCATTTGATTTTCAAAGTCTTTTTTGAGCTCTATCATAGCCTGAGCCCAATTTCTGTTTTTCTTGGAGTCTTTAGATATAGGAGCTTGTGCTTCCTCATCTTCAGACTGAGTATTTTGATCCTTGTTGGGCTCATTTGCAAAATATTTCTCAATAGTCTTCCTTTTGTTTCTCTGCTTGCTCATTTTCCCAGCCTGGGCCTGGTTTGTGGGTGCTTGCTGAGCTTTTGGGACACTCCCACAAGGCTCTCAGTGTGTGAAGCTCTGTCTTCCCTCCTGGTCTGTGAATGACCATAAGCACCTCCCTCTGCCTCGGGGCTGAGGTCCGGTGGGCCCTGCTGTTCTATGGGGGGCGGGGCTAGACTGTGATCAGGATCTGAATGTGGTCAGAGCCCCAGAGTCCTATTCCAGGGTCAGAGGACAGAGCTCAGCAGTCTCTCTCTCTTCACTCCCCTCCTTCAGCTCAATGGGCTCATGCCCTGGGGGCTCCTGCTTACTGGCTCTGCCTGCTTCTGTTTCTGGCTCTGGGCTGCAGAAAGACCAAGCTGCTCCCTGTGTGCCCCAAGGGCTGGGCTCCATGTGCTCACTCTGGCAGAGGTGCCCCATTGTTCCCCCACTTTGTGCCCGGTGCTCCCTGGGGCATAGCTCAGGAGACTCCCCTGCTGCTGTGAGCCTTGGCTCCCAGTGCTCTGGGGCTGCCTCCAGGAGGCTGAAGTTCTTCGGCTCTGGCAGGCCACCCCTCTGGCTTACCGCCTCCCCGATGCGGGGAGCAGAGCCTTTTTGCTCTTTTCCAGGTTACCTTGAGTAGGAGAACTGTCTCACTGGGTCCCTTTGTGGTTTCTGTCTCTTGAAAGTTTAGTTAGAGTCCTTAGCTGATGAGTTTTATCAAAGAGCTCCTAAGACTGGATCCCTTCTTGTTGCCATCTTGGCTCTGCCCCATTTCTTTCTGAATAAAGGACATATTATTGACCATCCTATTGTTCAAGACCCTCTTTAATCTGACCTTTTCTTTTAAGGTGACTGGTGGTGTAGTAAATAAAGGGTTGGACTTAGAATCAGGAGGAACTGATTTCAAATCCAGTTAGAGAAACTATCTGTGACCCTGGGCAAGTTACTTGTCCTCTGAGTCAGCTTCAAAGAAGTGAAGTAGGTATAAAAACAGCATCTACTTTGGTGGTTTATTGTGAGGATCAAATGGGATAGTTGTAAAAAGCAAAACCAATTGCACTTACTGAGAAATAGATAGGTAGATCAGTATAATATCATAGAAATGCAATCTTAAGCAGCAGATGACTACAGCAACTATGCATTTGACAAGTTTGATGAAAAGAATTCAATATTTGATAAAAATTGTTGGGAAAGTTGAAAAGAATTCTGAAAGAAATCGGACCTAGACCAATTTCTTATGTCATTTACCGAGAAAAGGCTAAAACAAATGACCTAAGATATAAAAGAAGATATTACAAGAAAATTTGAAGAACATGAAACATATTATGTATCAGACTTATGATGGGTAAGCAAGTTATGAATAAACAAGATATAGAGAGCATTGTTAAGTGTAAAATGAATAATTTCTATGACATTAAATTAAAAATGTTTTTGTATCAAAAACCCTACTATCAGAGCAGCTAGGTGGTGCTGTGGATAGAGCACCAGCCTTGGAATCAGGAGTACCTGAGTTCAAATTCATTCAGACACTTAATAATTAACTAGCTGTGTGGCCTTGTGCAAGCCACTTAACCCCATTGCCTTGCAAAAAAACCCCAAACAAACAAAAAAATCCTACTATAGCCAATATAAGTATAAAATAGAAAATTGGAGGAAATTTTATAGGTAGTTTCTCAGATAAAGATCTCATATCTCAAATATGAAAAGCTTTGTCAAATCTACAAGATTATAAGTCATTTTCACCTTCTCTTTCTAAAAAAATTATTTATTTAAGGCAATAGAGTTGTGACTTGCCCAAGGTCACACAGCTAGACATTATTAATTGTCTGAAGTTGGATATGAACTCAGGTCTTCCTGACTCCAAGACCGGTGCTCTATCCACTGTGCCATCTAGCTGCCCTATATGAGTAATTTTTCAATTGATAAATGATCAAAGGGAATGAACAGCCAGTTTTCTGATAAAAATCTAAACAATGCACAATTATATGAAATAATGCTCTCTAAATCATGATTGCTTAGAGAAATGAAAATTAAGACAACATTGAGATATCATTTTATATTAACTAAAATGATAGAAGGGGAAAGGACAAATATTGGAGGTGAAGTAGAAAAAACTGCAATGATTCACTGTTGGTTAAACTTTGAACTAGTCCAACCATTTTGGACAGTAATTTGGAATAATGCCCAAAGAATCATAAAACTACCAACACCCAACAGTACCCATATTACCCAAGATGATTAGGGGGAAAAATAACCTACATATTCTAAAACATTCATAGTAGCTCTATTTGTGCTGGCAAAGAATTGGAAATTGTGGTGGTGCCCATCAATCGGGGAATGACAAGTTGTGATATCTGATTGTAATGAAATACTACCATGCTTCAAGAAATGATGAGCTCAGTTTTAGGGGGGAAAAGTCATGGAAACACTTACACAAAATAATGAGGATCAAAATGAGCAGAGTCAAGAAAACATTGTATACAGTAATAGCAATATTGCTTTAAGAACTGCTTTTGAGGGAATAAGTCATTTTAACTATTATCAAATTAAATCTAAAGGACCTATGAAAGAAGAGACTATCTACATCCAGAGAAAGAACTGATAAATAAAAATAAATACAATATACAATATAGAATATATGTATATATTTACACATATAAACATATATGTATGCATATATATTTGTGTTTAATGGTAATAATCTGGGGAGAGATGAAAAATGAAAGTGACATGATTAATTATCTTTTTAAAAGGAAAAGCCAATTCAGTAATAGTTTTGCAGTTTCATGTGTAATCTTTTTTTCTATTCTTTTTTTTATTAAGATCAGAACAAAAATTGAAAAAAAAAGTTAGTACAGGGTTTTGTCCATAGCAAATGCTTATTCTCTTCCCCTTCTACTCTTTCTTATTTCTAGAAAGATTTATTTTACAGAGAAATTAGACATTCTCTGTTTTTCCCTCCAGAGAAGATCAAATAGTTTTGGGTGAATATTGGAAAAAGGTGATTTCAGACTTGAAATAAAGAAAATTCTATTTATCAGTTCTTTATACTTTACATTATTTGATGCATACTTCCATTTATTAGTTCTGCCTTGGATACAAATAGTATCTTTCTTCATATGTCCTTTATAGTTATTTTGGGCATTTATAATAGATAAAATAACTCATTCACTCAAAGTCATTTTTATTATTATTAATTTTATTTTATTTTCCTCAGTTGTATAAAAAACAAGTTTCAACATTCAATTTTAAAATCTTAAACTCCAAATTCTCTCCCTTCTTCCCCTCCTCTCTCCCTCTGATTGAGAAGGAAAGTTATTTGATATAGGTTAAAAATGTGTAGTTATAAAAAACATTACCACAATAATCATGTTGTAAAAGTAAACATAACACCCCCCCCAAAAAAAAAGAAATTTCAAGAAGAATAAAGTTAAAAAGATTTTCAATTCGTATTCAGATAATCTCAGCTCTGTTTTTGGGATGGATAGTATTCTTTATCATAAATCCTTCAGTGTTCTCTTGGGTCACAACATTACTGAGAAAAGATAAATATTTGCATCTGATTATCCTTCAACATTGTTGTTACTTTGTATATAGTACATTCTCCATTGCTTCTATTCACGTAACTTTCTTTACCAGAGTATCTTGTTCATCATCTCTTATAACAGAATAGAATTTCATCTTAATCACACACCACAATTTGGTCTTCATGTCCTAACTGATGGGTATCCTCTCAGTTTCAAGTTCCCTGTCACAAAGAGTTGCTATAAATACCCTTATAAATTAAAGTCCTTTTCCTTCCTATTTTTCTTCTCTTTAGGAATGTAGACTGGATAGTGACATTGCTAAGTCAATGAGGGTAGCATAGTTTAATAGCCATTTGGGCATAATTCCAAATTATGGAATTATTGAATCCTTTTTTTTTAAATTAGAAATGTTTTATTTATTTTGAATTTTAAAATTTTCCCCCAATCTTGCTTCCCTCCCCCCACCCCCATAGAAGGCAGTTTGTTAGCCTTTACATCATTCTCATAGTATGCATCTAAGTTGAATGTGATGAGAGAGAAATCATATCCTTAAGGAAGAAACATATAGCATGTGATATAGCAGAATTACATAATAAGATAACAGTTTTTTAAAAAATTAAAGGTAATAGTCTTTGGTCTTTGTTCAAGCTCCACAATTATTTCTCAGGATACAGATGGCATTCTCAATAGCAGATATCCCAAAATTGTGCCTGATTGTTGCCCTGCTGGTATGAGCAATTCCATTAAGGTTGATTACCCCCATGTTGTTGTTAGGGTGTACAATACTCTTCTGGTTCTGCTCATCTTTGCTCATGCAAATCCTTCCAGGTTTCCCCGAATTCCCAACCCTTCTGGTTTCTAATAGAACAGTAGTGTTCCATCATATACATATATCACAATTTGTTAAGCCATTCCCCAATTGATGGACATTCCCTCATTTTCCATTTCTTTGCCACCACAGAGCTGTGATGAACATTTTTGTACAAGTGATATTTTTACCCTTTTTCATAGACCCAGAGTAGTGGTATAGCTAGATCAAAGGGTATGCACATTTTTATTGCCTTTTGGGCATAATTCCAAATTGATCTCCATAAAGGTTGGATGAGTTCACAACTCCACCAACAATGTCTTTGTGTTTCAGATTTCCCACATCTCTTCCAACATTCATCATTGACCTTTCTGGTCATACTGGCCAGTCTGAGAGGTGTGAGGTGGTACCTCAGAGATGTTTTAATTTTCATTTCTCTAATAATTAGTGATTTAAAGCAATTTTTCTTATGACTATGGATTGCTTTGATTTCTTCATCTGTAAATTGCCTTTGCATATCCTTTAACCATTTTATAATTGGGGAATGGCTGGTCTTTTGTAAAAAAAAATTGACTCAGTTCTCTGTATATTTTAGAGATGAGTCCTCTATCAGAAACACTAGTTATAAAAAATTGTTTCACAATTTACTGTATTTCTTTTGATCTTGTTTACAGTGTTTTTTTCTGTGAAAAAGCTTTTTAATTTAATGTAATTAAATTATTTAATTTATTATTTTTTTAGATATTTGCAATACAACTTTATTATGAACCAAATGAAAAAAGAATGGGAATGACAGTAACAAACCACATTCATCACTAAATATTGTGATAGGACTGCAGCAGTTTTATATTTGAAATTTAAGAGTAGGTAATTGTGGTCCAAAACAGCTAAATATGCAGGTCCAAAATATGAATTATTTTTTTAAACAGCCTCATTCACTCTAAAACCCATTCATCTCCTTCAGCATTCCAAAGACTAAGCACATGTACTACTTGGCTATATAATAAAGTGGCAAACATGCTACACCACTGACATCCTAGGACAGATGCTTATAAAACTAGACTTCTGATGCTGGGCTCTACCTTCATTCCCTTACAGGTCATCATCTTCATCAAGGTGTGCAACTGTCTGCGCAATCTGTAAGTCCCATTTATACTGAGCTTCCAGTGCTGGCTCCATGACAACCTCTGGAGGTGCAAGATCAGGCATGGCAACAAACTCCAAATTAGGGTCTCCAATAAGTTTTCTAGCAAACCAAAGGAAGGGCTTCTCAAAGTTGTAGTTGATCTTGGCTGAAATGTAATGGAACTGGAGATTTTTCTTCCTATGGAAGACAGTTCATTTTGCCTTGACTTTTCTGTCCTTAATATCCACTTTGTTGCTACACAACACTATAGGGATATTTTCATATACTCATAGCAGATCTCTGTGTCAGTTAGGTACATTCTTATAAGTAACTCGATGTTATATCAAACATTATAATAGCACACTTAGCTTGGATGTAATAACCGTCTCTCAGACCACCTAATTTCACTTGGTCAGCTGTATCTCATATGATGAATTTAATGGGACCCCTGTTAGTATGGAACACGAGGGGATGTACTTCAACTCTGAAGGTGGCTACATACTTCTTCTCAAATTCACCAGTCAAGTGACATTTTACAAATGTGGTTTTTTTCCAGTACCTCCATCATCAACTAATACAAATTTGAACTGCACTTGGGGTTCTTCTTGGGTGGCCATTATGATGGTTCTTCCAGAAGCATCTCCATCTCCGCCTGACTGAACCATGGAAAGATGGTGGAAGTGAGATTCAAATACCCAAAGAAGCAACTGTTACTGCTGCAGGCACGAAATAGGTAGGAGCTGAGGGGACTATCTAGTTTATTTTTAGTGATGTTCTACATCTCTTCCTTATCATAAACTGCTTCCCTTTCCATGGATCTGATAGGTAAACTATTCCTTGTTGTCCTAGTTTGCTTATAATATTGTTTTACATGTCTATATCCTGTATCCATTTTGATCTTATCTTGTTATAAGGTGTTTCAAGTTTCTACCATACTAACTTCCAATTTTCCCAACATTTTTTATCAAAAAGAGAGTTTTTATCCCAATAGTTGGACTCTTTGGGTTTATCAAACAACAGATTACTATAATCATTTCCTGCTATTGCAGCTAGTCTATTCCACTGATCTACCACTCTATTTCTTAGCCAATGCCAGACAGTTTTGGTGACTAATTCTTTATAATATAATTTTAGAACTGTTAGGACTAAGCCACCTTCTTTTGCACTTTTTTTTATTAAATCCCTGGAGATTCTCAACTTTTTATTTCTCCATATAAATTTACTTAAATTTTTTTTCTAACTCATAAGGAATTTTTTGGAATTTTGATTGGTAGGGCACTAAACAAGTAGTTTAATTTTGTTAGAATTGTCATTTGTATTATATTAACTTGACTTATCCATGAGCAGTTAATATTTGCCCAGTTATTTGTCTGATTTTATTTGTGTGAGAAGTGTTTTGTGATAGGTATCAAAAAGTTTCTGAGTCTGCCTTAACAGGTATTTTATATCATCTGAAGTTATTTTGAATGGGATTTCCAATTCTAGCTCTTCCTGATGCATCTTGCTACTTATATATAGAAATGTTAAGGATTTGTGAGAGTTTATTTTATATTCTCTGATTTTGTTAAAGTTTGTACTTATTTAGAAATTTTTGAATGAGTTTTGGGGATTCTCTAGGTATACCATCATGTCATCTGCAAAGAGTGGGAGTTTTGTCTCTTCCTTCACTATTCTAATTCCTTCGATTTCTTTTTCTTCTCTTATTGCTGAAGCTAACATTTCTAATATGATATTGAATATAGTGGTGATAGTGGGCATCCTTGTTTCACCCCTGATGTTACTGGGAATGCCTCTAGCCTATCCCCATTGCATATACTGCTTGTTGATGGTTTCAGATAGATACTGTTTATCATTCTAAGGAACAATCCATTTATTCCTATGCTCTCTAGTGTTTTTAATAGGAATGGGTGCTGTATTTTGTCAAAAGCTTTTTCAGCATCTATTGATATAATCATATGATTTCTGATAGGTTTTTATTGATATAATTAATTATATTCAACCAACCCTGCATTCCTGGGATAAATCCTACTTGATCATAATGTATTATACCATTCATAACTTGTTGTAGTCATTTTGCTAAGATTTTATTTAAGATTTTTGTATCTTTATTCATCAGGGAGATAGATCTATAAATTTCTTTCTCATTTTAACTCTTCCTGGTTTAGGTGTCACCACCACATTGGTGTCATAGAAAGAGTTAGACAGAGTTCAGTCTTCACCTATTTTTCCAAATAGTTTATATAGAATTGGAACCAGTTGTTGTTCCTTATGGATTCATCTGACCTTGTAGATTTTTTAGGGAGTTAATAATGGATTATTGAATTTCTTTTTCTGAGGTAGGGTTATTTAGGTATTTAATTTCCTCTTCATTTAACTTGGGCACCTTATATTTTTGTCAATATTCATCCATTTCATTTAGATTATAAAATTTATTGGCATACAGATGGGCAAAATAATTCTGAATTATTCCTTTAATTTCCTCCTCATTGGTGTTGAGTTCACCTTTTTCATTTATGATACTAGAAATTTGGTTTATTCTTTCTTTTTTAATCAAATTGACCAAAGGTTAACCAATTTTGTTGTTTTTTGTCATAAAACCAGCTCTTGGTTTTATTTATTAGTTCAATAGTTTTCTTGCTTTCAATTTTATTAATTTCTCCTTTAATTTTTAGAATTGTTAATTTAGCATTTAACTGGGGGTTAATTAGTTCTTTCTCTAATTTTTTAGTTGCATATTTAGTTCATTGATTTTCTCTTTCTCTAATTTATTCATATAAGCATTTAAAGATATAATACATCCACTGACAGCTCCCTTGAGTGTATCCCATATTCATTATTATCATTATCTAGGACAAAATAATTAATTCTTTCTATAACTTGTTGCTTGATCCACCCATTCTTTAAAATGAGGTTATTCAGTTTCCAATTAGTTTTGGTTCTATATCTCCCTGGCCCAATATTGCATATGATTTTTATTGCATTATGATCTGAGAAATATGTATTCACTATTTCTGTCTTTTTGCAATTGATTATTAGATTTTTATGCCCTGGTACATGGTCAATTTTTGTGTAAGTGCTATGTACTGCAGAAAATAAAGTATATTCCTTTCTATTCCCATTCAGTTTCTTCCATCAATCTATCATATCTAGGTTTTCTAACAATTAATTTACCTCCTTAACTTCCTTCTTGTTTATTTTGTAGTTAGATTTATCTAAATCTGAGAGCAGAAGTTTGAAGTCTCTCCTTGGTAGAGTTTTGCTGTCTGTGTCTTCCTGTAATTCCTTAAACTTCTCTAAGAATCTGGTTGCTATACCATTGGGTGCATACATATTCAGTATTGAAATTACTTTATTGTCTATGTTATCTTTTAGGAGGATATAGTTTCCTTCTTTATCTCTTTTAATGATACCTATTTTTGCAACTGCTTTGTCTGAGATAAGGATAGCTACCCCTGCTTTTTTCACTTAAGCTGAAGTAAAATATATTTGGTACAACCTTTTACCTTTACTCTAGATATATCTTTCTGCTTCAAATGAGTTTCTTGTAAGCAGCATATTGTAGGATTCCTGTTTTTTAATCTACTCTGCTATTCACTAAGTTTTAATGGAGAGTTCATCCCATTCACATTCAAAATTTTAATTACTAACTCTTTATTGTCATCCATTTTATCTTCCCTCTGTATTTTCCCCTTTCCCCCTTATCTGTGTTCCCCAGTATTTTGTTTCTGAATAGCACCACCTTCAGTGTGTTTGCCCTGCCCCTTCTTCCTTCCCTTTCTTCTGTTGAGTCCCCATTTCCTCCACCTCCTGTTTTCATATTTTAACACTTTGAAGGTAAGATAAATTTTTTAACTTAACTGAGTGTGTGTATGCTAACTTTAAGCCAATCTGATGAGAGTAAGATTCTCACATTCTCCTTTCTTCCCCTCTATTGCAATAAGTCCTTTGTACCTCTTAATGCAATGATATCTACCCCCATTCAGTCTCCTCCATCCTTCCATCTCCTTACTGTCCCCCTTTTTAAAGGAGGTATTGTTTTGAAATCATTCTACCTGAGTCACAGAAAGGTCATGGGTGTCTATTCACTTCTAGCTAGTCTCTGTACTAAAATTTCAATTATTAAGAGTTATTAGTCTTTATCCTAGGTAAAGACATATATGTATATATATATATATATATATATATATATATATATATATATATACAGTTTCATCTTACTGAATAACATTTTCTCAACTAAATCATGCATGTCCATCTCTTCTGGCTAATCAAATCTCTCTAATAGAGTTACAGTTCTTGAGAGCTGTTTAAGTCTTTCTTCCAGGTAGATATATTGCCAGTTTCATCTTATTTGATAACAGTTTTTTTTCCCTTCCCCCTCCCCCCCTTTTCTCAAAAATTTTACCTTTTCATGTATCTCTTGAGTCTCCTGTTTGAAGTCCAAATTTTCTATTAATCTCTGGTCTTTTCATCAGGAAAAGTTGGAAGTCTCCTATTTTATTAAATGTTCATCTTTTGCCCTGGAAGAGATTAATCAGTTTTGCTGGATAATGGATTCTTGGCTTCATTCCAAGCTCCCTTGCTTTTCAGGATATTGCATTCCAGGCCCTTTGATCCCTTAATGCTGATGCAGCCAGGTCCTGTGTAATCCTTAATGTGGCTCCTTTGTATATAAATTGTTTTTTTCTGGCTGCTTGTAGGATTTTCTACTTTATCTTATAGTTCTGGAATCTGGCTACAATATTCCTTGGTTTTTTCATTTTGGGATACCTTTCTGGAGGGCATTGATGTATTTTTTCAATTTTTGCCCTTCAGTTCCAAGATATCAGGTCAGTTTTCCAACACTAAATCCTGTAATATTGAGTCCAGACTTTAGTTCTCTTCAATGTTTTCAGGAAGACCAATAATTTTAGTTTATCTTTCCTTGATCTATTCTTGAGGTCAGTGGTTTTGCTGATGAGGCATTTAACATTTACTCCTATTTTTTCAAATTTTTGGTTTTGTTTAACTAATTTTTGTTGTCTCATGAAGTCACTGGGTTTCCATTGACTCCCTTTTTTTAAGGGAAAAATTTTCATCATTTACCATTTTGCAGCTCCTTTTCCAATTGGTCAATTCTACTTTTGTAAGGGTTTTCCCCTTTGATCATTTGAGTTTTTGAGAGAATTATTTTCTTTTTGCATTTGTCCATTTGTATTTTCCAAGGATTTGTTTTCTTGTTGAAAGGTGTTAATCTTCTCTTGGGTTTCTTTTCCCAAATTTTCCAATTGATTTTTACCCTCCTTCTTGATTTCTTCAAAGAAATCTTTCTGTGCTGGAGACCAAATCATATTCTCCTCAGAGGTTCTATGTCTCTCTGAATTAGGGTCTTTTCCTTCTAGGAATGTTTCTGTGGTTCCCCCCCACCTTTCCACTGGCCTTTCTTCATTTTCCTAAGATCTTGTGTTTAGGGAGGGTCTGGTTCACAGAGGTTTGGTCCTGAGATCCCTAGAGGCTTTACTTACTGAGTATAATATCTCCAACTGTCTGGTAGGAGTCTTGGAGACTTTTCTCCCTGAATGTAGTATCTCCCCCCAGCCAGTAGGGGGTACTGGAGGGTGGAACTTACCCTCTAGCCCTTCCTTTAAGTCCCAGGCTGCCAGTCCAAGGGCCATGCCTCCACTCTCTGGTTGTTTCTGAGAGAGAAGTGGTTCCCACAGCAAAAGCCCCAGGGCTGATCTTAGATTAGTTTGACTCTCACCAGATCCTGGAAGACAGGCTTTTGAGGTAAATGTTATTTTCCTACATTCTCTTTGTGGGTTTTGTGGATAGGACTTCCATTAAGAGGTTTGTTTCATATTTTTTTTGTTTTGGGTTTTTTTTTTAAATTTTTGCAAGGCAAGTGAGGTTGAGTGGCTTGCCCAAGGCCACACAGCTAGGTAATTATTAAGTGTCTGATACTGGATTTGAACCCAGGTACTCCTGACTCCAAGGCCAGTGATTTATCCACTATGCCACCTAGCCGCCCCTGTTTCATATTGTTTATGAGGGAAGATCAGGATACTTTAACACAGCACCTGGCTTCTTGCTACCATCTTGTCCCAAAGTCCAAATTGTTGAATCTTTCACAACTCCTCCAACAGTGCATTAATGACTCATTTTTCCTACATCCCTTCCAGCATTTGTCATTTTCTTTTTCTGTCCTATTAGCCAATCCAGTAGGTATAAGGTAGTAGCTCAGAATTGTTCCAACATTCATTTCTCTTGTCAATAGTTAATTAGGACATTTTAAAAATGATTTAAATACATAGCATAGATAACTTCATTTAAATACTGTCCTATCTTTTGATCATTTATTAATTGGGTAATGGCTCTTATTTTTATAAATGTGACTGAATTCTCTATGTTTGAGAAATGAAATCTTTAACAGAGAAACTTGTTTCAATATTTTTTTCCTACAGTTGCAATTTGTATTTCCCTCTATTCTATTCCCTACAGTTGCTATTTCCTACAGTTATTAATTGTATTTCCCTCCATAATGTTCTCCTGCTCCATTTGTTCTATTCTTTCTCTTTTCTCCCTTCTCTCCTCAAAAGTGCTTTGCATCTGACTGCCCCCTTCCCACAATCTTCCCTTCCTTGTATCACCTACCTTCCACCCTAATCCTTTTTTCCCTTCCCTTTCCCCTAGGGAAAGATAGATTTCTCTACTCAATTGAGTGTGTAATTATTCCCACTCTGAGACAATTCCATGAGAATTAGGTTTACCCCTCTCCTTGCCATCACCCTCTTCCACTCCAGTGCAAAAGCTTCTTTTTAACTCTTTTAGGTGAAATGACTGACCCCATCCTATCTGTCCCTTTCCCTCTGTCCCATTACATTCTTCTCTCACCCATTAACTCCATCTTTTTAATATATTATCCCTTCAAATTCAATTCCTACCTATGTCTTGTCTATGTATGCTCCCTCTAACTGACACAGTAAATGAAAAAGTTCATATGATTTGTGAACTTCCCATGCATTATCTTCTCATGCAGGAATATAAGTTCAACATCATTAAGTCCCTTATGATTTGCCTTTCTTATTTACCTTTTTTAATGCTTCACTTGAGTCTTGTATTTAATGATCATGCTTTCTGCTCTGCTCTGATTGTTTCATCAGGAAAGTTTGAAAGTCCCCTATTTCATTGAATTCTTAGCATTTTCCCCTGAAAGAGTTTGTTCAGTTTAGTACAGTAATATTCCATGCAATCATATGCCTCAACTTGTTCAGCCATTCCCCAATTATGGGCATCCCTGAAACTTCTATAATAGAAATTTCTATTTGCCACTATAAAATTATCTGCTATATGCAAGCAATTTGATATATATTATACATGTGCAGTAATACAAAACATGTTTTCTCATTAGCCATGTTACAAAAAAAACAAGCCCCTTTCCCTCAAAAAAAATCAAGAACAAGAAAGAAAGTTATTTTTTTAAAAAGTATGCTTTCATCTGCATTCAGACTCCATTAGTTCCTGCTCTGGAGGTAAATAGCATTTTTCATCATAAGTAAAAGGGAATTCTTCTAAACAACATTATGGTGAATAGAGAGTTCTTTTACCTACTCACTTGATTATTGTTTCCTGAAAAGACATCCAAGATTCATGCTCCCATCAGTTATCTGTCTGCCTTCAGTCTGTGCTTCTTTGCCCTTTGAGTGATAATAGTCATTCTCATTATGGTTTTGTTCATTTTAACTAAGGTTTCTTTTTTTTCTTTGCTCAGGTGAGGGTTATTAATTCACTCTGTAATCAAATACTATCCTCTCTGATTAATACTATTTATACTATACTCTAACCCCTTCAAAATAAAGTTCTATCAGATTTTTAAAACATTCCTTTCCTTTTTCAATTGTAGTATATTCTTAAAATTCTAATATAACAATAAGCTCTAAGATTGAACAGTTCCAAGTGTCTCCTGGAACCTGAAAAGAAGTTCTGCTTCTGACACAGCTCTTAATGACCTTGGATGAGCTACTTATTCTTCCTGGACTCAGTTTCCTTGCTGTAAAATGAAAGGATTGTTCTAAGATGGTCTCTGAATTATTTTCCAAGACTAGAGCTTTCCTTGATTCTGCCAGTCTTGGACTTCATTTAACATTTCACTTTCACCTTTCATATTATTTTACAGTATAATATTTGTGTGAGACAGAGCAAAGTAGAGAGCCAGTCTCAAAGTCTGGAGGACCTTTCTGACTTTAAAGTTATCTTTGATATTCACTAGCTATGTGAACCTGGACAAATCATTTACTCTCTTAGTGCTCTAGGCCTTTCTTTAAGAAATTGCTAACTTGTATTAATAGAGTTTCCTCCTTCCCGAGTGCCTTCTCTGTCATTGAAATCCTAGGTTCACATAGGTTTATATTTATCAGAGTTCTTTTTGTAGTGGCAAAGAATAGGAAATTGAGGGAATGTTCATCATTTGGGGAATGATTGAACAAATTGTGGTATATGAATGTAATGGAATACTATTGTGCTATAAGAAATAATGAGCAGGTGGATTTCAGAAAGACCTGGAAAGGTACACATTAACTGATACAAAATAAAGTGAACAGAAGTACACTGTACACTGTAATAATAATAATGCCATACAAGATCAATTGTGAATGACTTAGCTATTCTCAACAATATAATGATCACAGACAATTCCAAAAGATTCATGATGGAAAATGCTGTTCACATCCAGAGAAAGATCTGTGGAGTCTGAATGCAGATCAAAACATATTATTTCCACTTTTTTCATGTTTTTTCTTTTGTTCTGCTTCTTCTTTCACAACATGAAAAAATGGAAAGTTATTCTATATGATTGTACATAAATGACTTAAATCATATTGCCTGCAAGTTCTTAGGGAGGGAGGAAGAGTTGGAGGAAGGGAGGAAAAATTTGGAATTCAAAATTGAAATGTTGAAAATTGTCTTTATATGTAATTGAAAAAAGTAAAATGTTATTAAAGAAAATCACAGGTCTAATCCTTTTCCTTATAGTCATTTGTGAATTTGTCATATTCCTATTTCTCTTTAGAAACACTGTTAGCAATCTCTTTAGCTTCCATGGCTTTATATTCATTTCTATGCAGGTGACTCCTAAACCTAATCAAACTCTAGTCTCTCTAGTTTCTGTGTTCTATTCTCATGTCACCAAATGTTTATTGGATATTTGAACTAGATAAACTGTTGACATCTCAAACTCAACATGCACACATCCTTCCAAAAAAAAAAAAACTCAACCCTTTTCCATATTTCTTTATTTCTGTTGAGGGCTCAACATAATTCTAATCACATAGTTTCACAATCTGAAAGTTATTCTTTTTTATTTAATATTTATTCTCATTTTGTACAAATAATTTTTTACATTAATAAAATATTCTTGTTTAAGAGTCAACAAAATACCCCTTCACCCCCATAAATATAGACTTGCTTGAGCAATAAAGTAAAGGGGAGAGAAAAAAATTAAAATAAAAAAATAATAGTAGGTATAATTGTAGGTATGGCCAGGTTGCACAATGGATGGAGCACCAGCCCTGGAGCCATGAGCACCCAAGCCCACATCTGGCCCTGTACACCCAACAATCACCCATCCATGTGACATGCAAGCCACCCCGAACACCACTGCCCTACAAAAACCAAAAAAAGAAAAAAAAAGACCCAAAATATAATGAAATAGTAATAATAGTAGGGGTGGCTGGGTGGAGGACAGAGCATTGGCCCTTGAGCCAGTAGTACCCAGGTCCAAATCTGGCCTCAGACACCCAGCTATCACCCTGCTATGTGGCCCCAGACAGATCACCCAGCCCCATTTGCCCTGCACCCCCCTCCAAAATAATAATAATAAAAAAATGTGCTTGAGTCTTTGTTCCAACAACAACAACTCTGTCGCTGGTGGATCACATTCTTTATGATAAGTCCATGGCAAAAGTTACTTCCATATTTTTCCACCGTTGCCATTGCTGATCACAACTCCCTCCTTTCATATTTCTTTACTACCATGTACTATATTTTCTCTCTCCTTTCACTCTGACTCTGCTGTAGGGTCTCTGAGTGGCACAGCAGACAGATCCCTGGCTCTGGGGCCAAGAGGCCCCAAGCCCCCATACCACCCCTTAGGCCCAGCATCCACTTGGCCCTATGGTCCCGGACAGGCCATCCAATCCCAGCCCCTTTCAAGAAGTAAAAAAGAAAATGTGTTATATCTGACCACTCTCCCCCCATGGTCCATCCTCTCCTCCATCACTCACATCCTCCCCTTCCCCCTGTCCCCCCTTCTTACTCCAGATGTCTAAACCCCATTGAGTATATATGTTGTTTCCTCTCCTAACCACCTCTGATGAGAGTGAAGATTCCCTCATTCCCCCTTGCCTTCCACCCTTCCATATCATTGCAATAGCTCATTGTAATAAAGACAAATCTTATTATATGAAATATCTTGGCCTATTCCCCCTCTCCTTTTTCTTTCTTCCATTACATTTCCCTTTTCTCTATTGACTCCATTTTTACACCATATTTTATCTTCAAATTCAGCTTTCTCCTGTGCTTCAACTATAAAAGCTCCCTCTATTTGCTCTATTAACTGAGAAGGTTCATATGAGTATTATCAATGTCATTTTTCTATGCAGGAATACATGCAGTTCATCATCAAGTCCCTCACATTTTCCCCTTCTCTAATCTGTATGCTTCACCCGAGTCCTGTATCTGAAGATCAAACCTTCTGTTCAGCTCTGGCCATTCCAACGGGAACATTTGAAATTCCCCTGGTTCATTGAAAGTCCATCTTTTTCCATGGAAGAAGGCATTCAGCCTTGCTGGGTAGTTGATTCTTGGCTGCATTCTAAGCTCTTTTGCCTTCTGGTATATTATATTCCAAGCCCTACGAGCTTCCAATGTAGTTGCTGCTAAGTCCTGTGTGATCCTGACTGCAGCTCCATGATATTTGAACTGTGTCCTTCTGGCTGCTTGTAATATTTTCTCTTTGACTTGTGAGCTCTGGAATTTGGCTATAATACTCCTAGGGGTTGGCTTTTTGGGATCTCTTTCTCGGGGGGGATAGATGGATTCTCTCCATTTCTATTTTGCCCTCTGCTTCTAGAATATCAGGGTAATTTTCCTATAGTAATTCTTTGAAAATGATGTCAAGGCTCTTTTCCTGATCATGACTTTCAGGTATTCCAATAATTTTTAAATTATCTTTTCCTAAGTCTGTTTTCCATATCAGTTGTTTTTTTCAATGAGATATTTCACATTTTCTTCTAATTTTTCATTTTTTTTTTGGTTTTAAAGTATTGATTCTTGATTTCTGGTAAACTCATCAGTCTCCCTGAATTAGAATTCTTTGTCTGAAGGATTTGTTCTCCTCAGAGAGTTTTCTTATCTCTTTTTCCATCTGGCCAATTTTGCTTTTTAAAGCATTCTTCTCCTCAGTAACTTTTTGAACTGTTTTATCCTTTTGACCTAAGCTGGTTTTTATCATGCTATTTTCTTCAGCATTTTTTTGGATTTCCTTGACTAGGCTGTTGACTTCATTTTCATGTTTTTCCCGCATCTCTCTCATTTATTTTCCCAGTTTTTCTTCTAACTCCTTCATTTGATTTTCAAAGTCTTTTTTGAGCTCTATCATAGCCTGAGCCCAATTTCTGTTTTTCTTGGAGTCTTTAGATGCAGGAAATTGTGCTTCCTCATCTTCAAACTAAGTATTCTGATCCTTCTTGGGCTCCTATGCAAAGTATTTCTCAATGGTGCTCCTCTTTTTTCTCTGCTTGCTCATTTGCCCAGCCTAGTCCTGTTTTGGGGGTGTTTCCTGAGCTTTTGGGACACTCCCACAAGGGTCACAGTGTATGAGGCTCTGTTTTCTCTCTTGGTCTGTGAATGACCATATGTGCCCCCCTCTGCTATGGGGCTGAGGTGGGGGGGCTCTGCTGTTCTATGGGGGGGCCCAGACTGCGATCAGCATCCAAATGTGGTCAGAACCCCAGAGTTCTGTTCCAGGGACAGGGCTTGGCAGTCTCTCTCTATTCACTCCCCTCCCTAGGTTCTAAGGGCTCATGCCCTGGGGGCTCCTGCTTCCTGGCTCCACCTGCTTCTGTTTCCTGGAACTGGGCTGGTCTTGCTTCTCTCTGTGTGCCTTGAGGGCTGGGCTTCACGTGCTTGCTCTGGTAGAGGTCCCCGCTGTTACCCCAATTTGTACCCAGTGCTCCTTGGGGTGTAGCTCAGGAAACTCCCCTGCTGCTGTGAGCCACTGCTCCCAGTGCCCTGGGGCTGCCTCCGGGAGGCTGAAGTTCTTTCGCTCTGGTGGGCCACCCCTCTGGTGGGCCACCCCTCCAACCCCGGGGAGCAGAGCCTTTCTGCTCTTTTCCAGGTTACCTTGAGTGGGAGAACTGTCTCAATGTGTCCCTCTGTGGGTTCTGTCTCTCGAAAATTTAGTTAGAGTGCTTACCTTATGAGTTTTATGAGAGAGTGCCTAAGACAGGATCCATTCTTGTCACCATCTTGGCTCCACTCCCTGAAAGTTATTCTTGACTGGGCTCTTAATTATCTCTCTGCCTCAACCATCTCCTCTTTCCAATTCATCCTCTATATCAATAGTCAATTGGTTTTCCTAAAGCACAGTCCCTGCTACTCCTTCATACATTAAACTCTGCTGATGCAGAAGTAAGGAACAGACTATTCTCCCAGAATACATTCATCACTTCTAATCTCACCAGCTTGTTGAAAGCTCAAGTCTTCTCTTAGCCTCCACCTCCCTTAGACTTCACTTCTCTGTGATTGGAGGGCTGGAGATTGGAACTAAAACTCCTCCCAATTCTTTCCTTTACAGAAGACTCATTCCATTTTCTGGTCATTCCACTTTGCATCTACTGCTCTTCCTGGTGTTTCAATACTATGGAACAAGATGCCCTTGTATGGGTTAATTTCCCCCATTCCTTCTTATCCCAATCCTGCTTTTCTGCTTTCTTTTGTATGTTGTCTACCCCTTTAAATCATTAGATCCTGGAAGTCAGGCATTGTCTCTTTTTTAAAAAGAATTCCCAAAACTTATCACAGTGTCTGTACATAGTAGATGCTTCATAAATGTCTATTGGACTGGATTGATTCTCTTCCTTGCCTCAGAATCAACTACAAATTCCTGTGGTTGTCATTTAAAGACCCTCACAAACAGTTCCAAATATTTTTTCTATGGTCAGGGATATAGATATAGAAGATAAAGTTACAGAGACAGTTGCAAACATAAATCTAGATATAGATACAGGTATAGATGTAAATATAGTTAAATATATTTCATACATATAGGCATACCTTCATATATATATATGTATATATATGTATATCTATATATATATGTTCAAGACCACCTCAATAAAGTAAAAGTAAATGTTTCAGTAACCTGAGTCATGTGAATTTTTTGTTTCCTAGTGCATTTATAAAAATTATGTTTATATTATATAGTAGTTTTTAAAGTATACAATAAACATAAATGTACATACCTTAATTCAATTTACTTTATTACAAAAAAGGTAGAGGTTCTTGCCTTAATGTTGATGGCTGCTGACCCTGAAGACTGGGGTGACTGTGGCAATTTCTTAAAATAAGACAGAAATGAAGTTTGCTGCATGGATTGACTCTTCCTTTTATTTGAACAATTAGAGGTCATTGTAAGGTTATTAATTAGCCTAATTTCCATATTATTGTGTTTCAGGTAGAGAAGTCCTAAGAAAAGGAGAAATAAGGAGAACCACCTATCAGTGGAGCAGTCAGAACACATATATTTGATTAAACTCATCACCTTACATGAACATGGTTTGTTGTGTCTGCTCCCCCAAAAAACAAATTACAATAGTAACATCAAAGATCACTGATCATAAATCATTACTGCAGATATAGTGATACTGAAAAAGTTTGAAACATTGTAAGAATTGTAAAATTTTACATGGAGAAATGATGTGAACATATGCTATTTAAAAAAACAATACCTATAGACTTGCTCAGTGCAAGGTTGCCACAAGCCTTCAGTTTGTAAAAAAATTCTGCAAAGCATAATAAAATGAGGTATGCCTGTACCAGTGCCCATATAAACATATATCTTATGCACATAAATATACATACATGCAGAGCTGGCGCTCAGTTTTTTCATCCACAAAATGAAGGGGTTGTATCAGTTGATCTTTGAGATTCTTTCCTATTCTAAATCTATGATCCTATGAAGAAGAGAAGTTGGACTAATTAATAGAAGTAATAGCAATGGATAATTCAGGATGACTGAGGTTTGGAGTATGAGTGATTAGAAAGATGGAGGTAGAACGATGGAGGTATTATAAACAAAAATAGGGAAAATTAGAAGATGGTCAGACTTAGGGGGATAGACGATGAGTTTAGCTTTGATCATGCTGAATTTGGGATTTAGAGAACCTTCAGGTCAAAATGCAGGATCAAGACTCAGGAGAAATTGTGGCTGCATAGACTGGAGTTATCTGTATGATGAAGATCATTGAAATCATGGGAGTAAATGACATTGAAAGCTTTGAAAGAGAAAATTTTAAAAGGTTAAAAAATAGCGTTGCAAGACATTCATTCCTGGTGGGAAGGAAGAGTACAATGAATCATTTAAATTAATTGAAAAACAATGGTGAGATGCAAAGGAACAAAACCAAGAAATAGCAGTGTCAAGGATGTTAAGATATTTTGAAAATATCAGAAGAATCATGTATTCTATAATTTCAACAGCTGGAAAGAAGTCAAGGAAAATGAAGATTGAGAAGATCATCGGATTTGTCAATAAATAGATATCTATCAAGAATTTAGTATCTCCATAAACAGTGCTAGTTGTGAGATACAAGAAAGAAAATGTTATTGAATGCAATAAATGCATGTTCATTAATTATGGCAATTATTAAATCAAATATGGCAAGTCTAGGGTGGAGACTAATAAATATGGCAGACAGTTGCTAAGACTGCACCGTTGTAATATAACACAAATGGAGGGACCTATTTCATCTTGTGAATATTTTGGCTAATCCTTGCTTAAACTATCCCAGGCTTTCTGGAGAGCAAGGCAGACCTCCTGAATGTTTTTTATTTTTAATGAATGGCCCCCAAATCCCTTCTAGTGTCGAGTCTATGAACCAAAGTCTCCTTGGTGTCTAATCTCTCTCTTGTTGTCTGAAATTTGTTAGTCACTTAGAAAGGCACATTCACTCACTACTAAAGTAATACAGTCATGATATACTAAAGCAAAGATACCAGATACACCCTGCCATAAAACATGCCATTTATTCTGAGGAATATTTTTAACCCGTGACACTATTCATTCAAAATAGCTTGTGTTCAATTGCTAGGTGTTTAGTGAAATAATATTAGTCTGGCCAGTGGATATTTTCCTAAGAAGAGAAATTTTGCCTTACAGGGAAATTGAGTTTTAATGTTCCTTCACTAAATCATACTCACAGGGTCCGGAAAAGCTAGTGTGTTTCTGAAACTTCCAGAGTGCCAAGAGAGGAGAAAGACAATGATTTGAATTCTGTACAAACTAGGCAATTTTTCTTCTCACTTCAAAGGTTGAAATGGTTTACTTAATCCTTAGTCCCTAGGGAATCTAAAGGGAAAAGGCATGGAGAAAAGTAGACATGACAGAATGACAGTCAAATATGGAATATCTATTCCTTTGAAGTCGAATTAAGACATTTTTTAAAAATGTAAAAAGCAGAGACTACAATCATGCTAATAGAGCTTGTTTGAAAGGAAAGCTAAAATCCAAGATGTTCTATAAATCCAAGTATAAACTGAAATCTCTCTGAAAGGAAAAAAGTTCAAATAAATGATCATTTATTAAACACTATTTATAAGGTAGTATGGCAGTTAGGTGGTGCAGTGGATAGAGTGCTAGGCTTGGAATTAGAAAGATTTATTATCCTGAGTTCAAATTTGGTCTCAGATAATTTTTAGTTGTGTAACCTTGAGATTTAATTCTGTCTGCCTCAGTTTCCTCAACTCTAAAATGAATTGGAGAAGGAAATAGGAAACCATTCCAATATCCTTTCGAAAAATACCCCGAAAGGGGTCACAAAGAGTTGGACATGAGTGAAAATAACTCATCAGCAACAACAAAATAAGGCATTATTGTAGGTGCTGAGGAAACAAGTAATCAAAATGATTCCTGATCTGAGGAAGCTTACTAGCTATTGAGGACACACTAAAGGAGAATAGGATCACAGACTTAGAGTTGGACCATTTAGACCAACCTTTTCAGTTTATAAATGAGGAAACTGAGGGCTAGAGTGGATAATTTGTTTGAGGTTAGTTAGACAATTAAATAATGGAGGTGACATTTGAACTTAGATTCTTAGACTCAAATCCAGCTCTTTATGTTATATTATGCTGCCTCATACATGCACATATATACATGTAAGCATGTATATACATGTATGTGTAACAAATCATGTGAATAGAAGTAGCTCTATATACATTGGATGTTTATATTTTGAAAATTATGGTTTCATGTAGGTTTTAGGGGAAAAGTTTAGGGGAATATTTGACATGATAAAAAAAAATAGCAGCTATTATACTGGAGAGTTCTGAATTCCATTCCTGATTCTATTCCCTGTTGCTCAGCTGCATGATCATTATCATGTCACTTATCTATCTGGGTTTTAGTGCACTGCTTTGAACTTGAAGGCTTTAACTAAATAATCTTTAAATTGAATTGAATCTTTCAAGTGTCTTCCTACATATAATACTGTATTACTCCTACAACATGAAGAATGAGGCCCCACATATGACAGGAAGGCATTTGACAAGTAATGTTTTTTGATGGCTTTTGAATGAATGTATTTCTCAGCTTCATCCTTGCTCTTTCCCTACATTGTCACTTGTTCCTTGCTCACATAGAAGGCATTTTTATTATTATTTTTGATCCTTTTACCAGTTTCATAATTCTCATCCCTTTCCTTGTAAACAGAAAGAAAATTCAATCACACCTGAACAAGACACTATGATACCAAACAGTAGCTTAGAAGTTGGGGGGGGAATCCATCTTGTCAACACATCAATGAAATTAAATAAAGGTTGTTATATAGAAACAAAGAAACTCTGAGGACAATGAAAGGTTTCATACCAAGTCTGGGTAAAATATATTTAGAGACACTGGTTCTTGTAAGGAGACTTTTTAAAAATAAAGATCACTTGTCCTCAGTTGTATTCTTTGCACTCAATATTTCATGTATTGGAAAAACATTCATGGACTGACTGAATAAATTAAGCTCCCTGTGTGCCTGACGCAAAATAAATGACCTTTGAGAACTCTCAGACTATGCAAACTTTACTCCTAAGGTGATGATTCTCTGCAATTGTCTTTCTCAGCCATGGGCAGGAGGAGTGGGTGTTGGTGAGACACTTTGGATGGGTGGAGACTAGATTGGCTATTGAAAGGAGAGTGGTTTCTGTGGTTACCTCATTCTGCACTTATAAAATGCATTTTTTTTAATCCAGAGAAAAGATCATAGATCTGGGAACCCAGAGGTTATCTTGTATATTCTTCTGATTTTCAGTTTAGGAATCTAAATTTGAGGGAGATTAACTGATTTCTTTTTTTTTTTTTTTTTTAGGTTTTTGCAAGGCAAATGGGGTTAAATGGCTTGCCCAAGGCCACACAGCTAGGTAATTATTAAGTGTCTGAGACCAGATTTGAACCCAGGTACTCCTGACTCCAAGGCCGGTGTTTTATCCACTATGCCACCTAGCCGCCCCTGAGATTAACTGATTTCACAAACATTTTACATATTATCCTGAATGATGACCTCTTTTTGGATCCCTATTGGTTACCTAATATTAACTGTTGATTCTAGATTTTTGTTAAAATAAAGTTTGCCTATCATGACACATATTCCTTTGTCTAATTCAGTCAGGAGATATTTGACTACCATAGGAATTTAAATTGATTCCTGGGGAGCTACACAAGATATATATTTTCAAATATATCAATTTCAGATTAACATCAAGCTATTATATACTTTTCAGATCTTTCCATTAAACTAGCTTTGAATATAGAGAACCACATTATCATTTTGTCTAGAAGAGCAGGTCTTTGTCAAATAAGACAAAGAAAGTCATAATTTTATAGACATATCCATTTAATCAAGTTTGTAAATAATAAAATATACCTTTATCCACAAATAGAACTGGGACACATTATTTTATCATTACACTCAATGTTTCTGGGGACAGGTAGGCACACACAGGACTCTGGCAAGAAATCATGTGAAGGAGAAAAATCTATGTGTCTGGAATAACTCACAACTCACAACTTGATGTCATTGTTTTCATCAGGAAATCTGCCTCACATAAAACTGTTTTTCTGATTACTGCTTTTCTCTGTAACCTCACTGCTCTTCAGCTGCGCAAGTTTGCTTCTTTTCTCTAATGGAATTTATATTCATAAGTTTTTTTTAAAAAAACAACCCTCAAAGTGGCATTTGGAAATTATCTTTTAATGTGAGTAGCAGTTTCCTCTATATCAAAGAATTGCTAAGTATCAGTCTGGATATTACTGGGTAGTCACCCCATTCTACACTGTTCAATCAGAACACAACCCACAACAAACAACTCAGGTTGACTTTTTTATAAGTTAAACATTCATGGACAGCTCCCTAGGATACAAAAAATGATGCAAAGCTTGTCCAGGTAACTAGATGGTGAAGTCAATAATTAATAAAAATAATAATATCTGATATTTTTATTGTACTTAGTAATTTGCTAGGCATTGTGCTAGATGATTTACAAATATCACCTAATTTGAAATTCATCTGGGAAGTAGGTGCTAATTTGAACAATCCTGGGAAGTAGATGTTATTATGAGTCAGATTTTTACAGATGAGGAAAATGAGTTAAAGAAAGATTAAATGAATTGTCCAGGGTCACAAAGTTAGTAAGAGTCTGAGGCAGGATTTGAACTCAGGTCTCCCTGACTCCAGGTCCAACCCAATCCTCTTTCCATATTATCATTAGTTGCCGCTAGTCTTAAATAGCTAAACTTGGAATCAGGAAGACCTGAGCTAGTGTAGTTTTAGGCTTTTATAGCTTAAACATTTCTCATTTTGTTATACAATTTGAATTTGTGAGAAAGTGAAAGACATTGAAAGAAACTTGGTGATGGAAAAACAAAATGTATGAATAAAAAAGTTATTCTAAAAATAATGGTTTATAACTCACAAGGTTATGGTGAAGAACAAATGAAGATAAAATACGTAACAATACACTTCAGACATTAAAGTACTACATAAATGTTAGTTACTGTTAAGGAAAAAATTTTCATTTTACTTTCAATTTCAGATGCTTCTTTTTTGGTATTTTTTCTGGTCATTTGAAGTCCCTCCTCATTATAATATTCTTCTAAACTATGATTATTATATATTTCCTAAAGTCTTCATCTAATTCCACCTTATGTCCTGGTGGTTTGTTGTATATACAATGCCTATTGCTTCTTCTGGGAACCTCAACCAAATGTCCTCTATTTTGTTCTCTATTCTGGCTTCTGAATTTCCTCATAGCAATATGTCTTCTTGATATACCAAGCTAACTTTTTATTTATCCTGTTGCTTTCAAAAAAGTTTGACATTCCTCAGCCATAATTCAGTGTTGAATACCAACACATCAAGGCTCAAACAATGATATCTTGTTTGCTTGTTTTAATTACACATACTTTGTTCATTTATAGATGAACATCTGAGTCCATGGATTTTATGACTAATTTCTTCTTGAATATTGTCCCTCATAAATTAATGATCTTGCTCTTCTTTTTCCTACTATGTAACTTATACTCCATAAAAGAACCAGACTTGGCAGATTTATGGCAGCATTTTTTTCCTTCTCTTCCTCCATTTTAAGGTTAATGCCCTCTTTATTAAATTCAAGATTCCAAACAAATATGTTTTTATGGTCCCTTGGTAGGTGTGTTCCCATTATGCTATGGTATGTAAAGACAATTCTCATTTTAGACATCTTCCAAAATTTGTGTTTCTCTTCTAAATTTTCCACTTTAATTGACAGATGTAATTAAAATACTAACTATTCCTCTAATTCTTTCTAGTGGGTTTGTCCCCCTTTTGCTCAGGACTTCAGAATCCTTAACAAAGCATTCTAGTCTTCTGATGATAGAAATAGTAGGTCATGGGCAATAGGATTGACAATGAAGAGATATTGTTCAGGAAGGAAGACTCCTGTACTTGTGAACAGCAGATAGTGGTGGAGATAGTTTAATGAAATCAGCATGGATATTTAATGATGAGGACAAATGCAAGTAAAGGGTGGACAGTTGGTCCATTCTGTGCCTGCTTATAGATAAGAAGTAGAAAAGGTGCATCCCACTTTTCAGGCTTACTGTTTAAATGATCTTGGGCAATCTATTAACTTTGCTGGGTCTCAGTTTTTTCATTATTTATAAAATGAGGGGACTGGGTCAAATATTCTTTGAAGCCACTTTTAATGTTTGACCAATGTTATTATGATTCTAGGGTCATAATATATGGATTAGTACTGGTCATCAAGATAGATAGACAATCCTCTCATCTTCCATTAATACTGGTCTTAGCGTCAGGAAGCAGAGAACTTAGCAGAGTATATGACACATAGTAGGTGCCAACAAAAATAATTTACTGAGTTTGAGTAACATCTCAGATACTAGTTAAAGAGATTCTGGACAGGTCACTTGACCTTTCTCACTTCAATTTCTTCATCTGTAAAATGGGACTATCTCCTACCAGAGAAGTTGTGAGAATGAACTCAAATGAGGGAATATATGTAAAGTACTTTCTGAATATTTTTTGTTTTAGGTTTTTGCAAGGCAAATGGGGTTAAGTGGCTTGCCCAAGGCCACACAGCTAGGTAATTATTAAGGCTGAGATGGATTTGAACTCAGGTACTCCTGACTCCAGGGCCAGTGCTCCGTCCTGTGCCACCTAGCCACCCCTGTACTTCATAAATCTTAACACACTTGATGATGATTAGGATGAGGATATTGGTGATATTGATGTTATTGATGATGTCAGAGGAGTGGGATTAGGTGAGTCAGGTCTTCTGGGGAAATGTTTGTGATAAAGAAAAGGAAGAATAGATTTGGGATTAAAGGGAGACTGATTTGCTCACAAAAGTTAATTGGTGGGACAGTGAACTAAGTCTAATGCTTGAAAGACCTAAGTTCAAATCTTGCCTCAGATATTTACTAGTTGTATGACCCTAGGCAAGTCACTTAACCTGTTTGCCTCATTTTTATTATATGTAAAATTGTTATAATAATAGTATCTATCTAGGTTGTTGTGAGGATCAAAAGAGATAATATTTGTAAAAATCATTTAGCAAAGTATCTGGTATAGAATAGGTGCTATGGAAATGCTTATTCACTTCACACCCTTCCTGCAATGGTACAGAACTCAGAAAAGAGGGCAAGGTTATATGGGTACATGGAGGGAGCAGAAATCAAATACTTGTTTGGGGAATAGGAATGAAAGAACTCCTGGAGTGCTAGAGAGAATGGAGGCACATGTTAGAAGCAATGAGAGCCAGTTTCTCCAGCTATAAAATGGAATTATAGTTAATTTTGCACTG
This sequence comes from Macrotis lagotis, assembly GCF_037893015.1. Taxonomy (NCBI): domain Eukaryota; kingdom Metazoa; phylum Chordata; class Mammalia; order Peramelemorphia; family Peramelidae; genus Macrotis; species Macrotis lagotis. Next base: position 147,144,567 of record NC_133666.1, read on the forward strand.
ACATAGCACTGTGTCATTTGTTCAAAAGCTCAGTGAGAATAATACAGTAATAGCCTGGGCCTCTGATCTACTACCAGGGAGTGACAATTCAAAGCTTCTCACATATCCCATTTATCTCAGTGACATCTCTGTGAGGTCAAGAAAGGGACAATATTATCATCCCTGGTTTATAGATGGTTAGATTTTAGTCCCTGGGAGATGACAGAACATTTCGAATACCATGTGCCAGCAGTGGAGTTAGTGCTGATCTCCCTCTATATCTCACCTTTTAATCCTGTATTTCTCTGGAAGGAGTTTTCTCATGCTAACTTGGGGTTGCAGGCACTAACCATGTGATTCAAGTTCTAATAAGGGAGTTCTATGCAGATTAGCCTGACCCAAACTAGTCTCCTGAACCACACAGGACAACTCACAACTACAACTGGATGCCTGTGAAACATAAGACCTGAGAAACACAAGGTCAACAATCATTGAGGATTTACAAGCCCTGTCCTGTGCATTAAGGGGCTATGTAGGGGAAACAAGGATAGACATACTACCCTGCTCTCAAGGAGTTAAAAATTGAGTGGGGCTACAAAAAGCAACTAGGTGGCTCAGCAGCTAGAGCCAATATGGATTTGAAATTCATATAAGTTTTCCCAGGTTTTCTGAAGCTTTGTTACCTTATCAAAATGGAGACATCAGGGGCAGAGGGAGGGTCAGGTTTGAGGGAGTAGAAGAGTCACCTTGGGACATGCTAAGTTTGAAATCCCGAGCAAAACTTCTAGACAAAGACATCCATCTGACAGCTAGAAATATGGGACTGAAGCTTTGGGGAGAGCTTGGGTGGTGGTTGCATATGTAATCTTTTATCTGGTAATGCAATTTTTGTTGATTAGAAGTAGAAATTGAGGGAAAGATCAATTTCCTCTTCTAAACCCATGTTTCTCCATCTGTGGAGAAACTTTCAAAATGTTTTTTGATCTCAGGGCAACTAGGTGGCACAGTGGATTGAGCATAGGCCCTGGAGTCAGGAGGACCTGAGTTCAAATCCAACCTCAGACATTTAATAATTATCTAACTGTGTGATCTTGGGCAAGTCACTTAACCCTACTGCCTTGCCAAAAAAAATGTTTTTTGATCTCTGTATTCAAAAGGTGCAAAGAATTATACTACTTTCTCAAGATCACTCTTTTCTCTCCCTCCCAACTCCTGCTGATATGGGGTATCCCAAAAGTCTTAATGCAGTTATTAAGTTTTAATATATTAAATCAGCTTTAAGAGCTTAAAAACCGAACTAAGACTTTTGGGACACCATATATATATATAGACTACTTAGCAGCACTGCCCAGAGGGTTTGCCCTGAATCTTATAGTACAATACTGTAGGAAAATTGCTAGTCTTGGAATTTGAAGGTTCTATGTTCAAATCCTGACCCCGATCCTTGAAAGCCACATGTCAACAGGTAAGTAGATTTTTGTTTTGACTCATAAAATGCATTTATGAAAGATACTTTTACAGTCTTTCTTTCCTTATCTGTAAAATGAGTGAGTTCATGAGAGTATAGGGTCACTTCCAAATTTATCATTACAATCCTGTGATACCATAACTGAGTGACACTGGACAAGTGGCTTAACTTTTCAGTCCTTTCAAGAACCTTTCCATCATTATATACTGCAGAGAAAGGCCTGGTCAGCTCTTGTAGAAGAAGCTCCTCACCAGATGTTCCCCATATCAGTGAAGTCTCAGGGATGTTTAAAAAAGAAAAAAAGTAACATGACTGTTTACTTGCATTCTTTTAGCTTTTCTTATGATACAATTTCTCTAGCCAAGTTCTTCTATCTTCAGATTCAAACAAAAAGAAACAGCTGCAGGGACAGCTAAATGACACAGATCTCTGGCCTGAAGTCAGGACTCATCTTTTTGTTCAAATGCAACCTCACACATTTCCTAGTTGTATCATCCTGGGAAAGTCACTTAACTGTGTTTTCTTCAGTTTTCTTATGTAAAAAATGAGCTGGAGAAGGAAATAGAAATTCACTTCATATTTTTGCCAAGAAAATCCTAAATAGGTTCAGGAGCAACTAAGTATTGCTGTGGATAGAGTACCATTTGATCTCAATCACTTGACGTAATAGCTGTGTGACCTTGGGTAAGTCACTTAAACCTGATTGCCTCATATCCGAGGATATCTCCATTTGTTCTGATTCCTCTAAGGCCACTTTTCCCCCGATGGTTCTGGAGGAGAAAGTGAGGTTGGTGACTTAGTGCAACACCATTTCACTCAAATCCAATTCATTTGCTTTTCATTTCATCAAATCCCTGATGTCATGCCCTTTTGAGAATGAAGGAAAAACATCATCATCATCAAATGTTTATGAAGAGTCAGATAACTGAAAACAACAACAGCATGTTATTGAGTGCAAGGGGCAAAAGACTCAAGGTACAGTGCTTCTATTCCTAAATCTGTCACTTACTGACAGGGTGACCTTGGGCAAGTTTGAAAACCAGTGTTTTCATCTGTGAAATGAGGAGCTTATATAAAGTGAAATGTTAACAGCTAATGAAACTTCCATTTCCTATTTGTTTAGGTAGCTATTCTTGAGGTCCAGGAATATTAAGTCTTCTCAGTCAGAAACCAGGTGGCATAGGATCAGCTTTCACAAACTTTACCTCAGTGTTCTAGTTAAAATAAGTTACTGCTATTCAAATGGAAATATTGCTGACCATTCTTAATTTTTTTCTTCTGAATTCATAAAGAAGACCCCCCTCCTTCCTATATATACACATCCTCAAAGAGATCATTCAGGTATCTTAATACTGCTTCTCATATCCAAAATGTGCCTTCTAGCTTCTTACCTGATATCCTAGGAGAAAATGAAGAGATCTTATTTATTTGTTATTTTTGCAGTAATATTGTGAAATATGGCTCCCTGAGAAAGAAAAACACTTTGTGAAAAATATCTTATTGCTCTAATAGGTGCAGCTTTGTAATTTTAATTTTATTTCAAGCCACAAACTGAAATTGGCATTTAAAATGTCATAATGTTGTGATTAATATAAATTGCAGGGATAATAATCCAAGTACCAAAAGATGGCAGGGAAAGAAGAGTCAACAATTCCTATACAGGATATTATGTTAAAAACCATCTGTGACCCAGGGAGTCTTGTTGTCCCTTAAACAATAGTCAAATTTTTTAAAAAAAGATTCCTCTACTTGGCATTGGATAGACAAGCTGGTCTTTGAATCAATTAATCTGACTTCAGATCCCAGTTCTGCTTAATAAGAGCACCTATCAGGGTTGTGGTGAAGATCAAATGAAATAATATTTTTGCGCCAAGTGTAATACAATGTCTGGAATTTAATTGGTACTTATATCTATTTCTCCACCCTCTTCCTTATTTCTTTCTTTCCCTTCCTTTTTCTTTTCCTTATTTTCTTTCTTCTTTCCTTCCATGAAGTTTCTTTTTGTTTTTAGGTTTTTGCAAGGCAAATGGGGTTAAGTGGCTTGCCCAAGGCCACACAGCCAGGTAATTATTAAATGTCTGAGACCGGATTTGAACCCAGGTACTCCTGACTCCAGGGCTGGTGCTTTATCCACTGTACCACCTAGCTGCCCCTCCATGAAGTTTCTTAATCCTAACAAAGGGCATAGTTGATGGAGTTTTTTATCCTTGTTTTTTTCTCCCCCCTTTATAAAATGTTTGTGAAGGTAAATCCATAGAGATAGATCCAAAGAAACATATGCTTGTAGCTGTCTTTAAGTCTCAAAATGGAAAAGAAGGATGGGATTGTGAGATTGCAACTCCCATTTAACTGATTTATTTATACATCAAAACACTCAATCATCAATTTAGTGCTGCTTCCACTTCATAGAAGAGGCAGGAAATGGGAAAGCAAGGGTTTGGCATATCATCTTTTTTTTCAATCCTGAGTAATTTAGCAGTCTATAGTATTTCACTCATGTATGGAAACTCTTTCCAAACTATTTAATCTAAAGTCTTGAAGAGTTATCTGGGACACTGAGTTTTTAAGTTATATGTCCAGGGACAAACAGTTATTGTATATTAGAAATAGGACTTGAACTCAAGTCTTCTTTACTTTGAAGAAAGCTCACTATCAATAGATTATAATTTCATTATACAATAATACTATTATACCATTCTGACTCTTATCAAGGTTAAATAGGAGAAATTGTTATTGTAATAATAGCTATGTGGCTTGGTGCTGAGCTGGAGTCAGGAAGTCCAGAATCCAAATTCAAATTTTTACATTCGAAAAGAGCTATATGAACTCTTACAAATCACTTAACTTCACAGTGCCTCATTTTCCTATAAAATGAAAGGGTTGGGATCAGTGATATTTAAGAATACCCCTTTTATCTCTAAATCTTTGTTACTATGAGCAATGATGGTGACAAACATTTACATATTACTTTTGTCCACCAAATTCCTATTATGATGCTTTATTACAATGTAGATATGACTCCATATTTTCATAAGTTTTACTTGTATATGGCAGAAAGACCACTGACCCTAAAATCAGAAGATTTGGCTTCAAATCCCACATTATATTTGTAACGTGTTGAACAAATTCCTTAATATCCCTTGACCTCATTTTTTTAAATATATCAAATGATGAAGTTTCTTCTTATCAGTGGTCCTATGATCTGAAAAATTCTAGAAATCTACAAAAGCTTTGAGTAATGACCTTTTGGTAGACTGTTCCAGGCTTAGCATAGTTAAATATGGAGAAACAGATCTCAAGAAGTTTTGTCAATAAATGGGGAATCTTATGTTCATGGAAATCCATGAACCTGGATTTTCCCAGTAATTGTGATTAAGTTAAGTTTCAGAAATTATTGAAACTCATATCATTCTAACCACGAGTTCTTAACTTGGAGTCTTTGAACTGAAAAAAATGTTTAGATGACTTTATTTCAATAAAATGAATTTCCTTTACAATCTTATGTATACACACACACACACACACACACACACACACACACACACACACATATATATATATATATATATATATATATATATATACATTATTTGGCATTAAATAAGTTATTCTATAAAGGAGTTTTTGAGATGAATGAATCTACCTCTCTATCTGCTTTCTCAGTACCAACAATGTTTCCTCTCTATTCACTGCTCCTTCCTACTCATTCAGTCCCTGAGACCATGGACAGGGGTCCATGCACCTTTAAGGAATCTATACATTGATTTCAAGGGATCCATGAACTTTTATGGAAAAAATTCATCTTTATTTTCAATTGTGTCTAACTGAAGTTTAACACTTTCTTCAAATATGAATATTGGCAACAAAATGTTATTCTGATTAGATTGTCAGAGATGTCCAAGACACAAAAAAAAGATCAGGAAACTCTGGATTAGACACTCAGTGAACATGACCTTAATTCATGTGATTAATACATGATTTTTGTCAGTGATGATACATTGCTATTTTCACTATAAATGAAATGAGAAATAATAGAGTTGCAGCTAATTAAGATGGCTCAGAGGTACTCCACTGAGAAGTTAATAAAAGAATTCAAGAAATCAATCAAGCAATCCACAAGCATTTATTAAATATTTAAAGCTAGGCCCTAATTTGTAGGAATAATGAATCCCCTGAAGTCTTCACATGTATTCACACTATTCAAAGTTATAATTTTGTAAAAATATGGTAATTGAGCTCAGTCCAATGGAAACATTCAGTGTAACTTTGAATAATATGATTATTTGGAGGGAGGGAGAGAGATGTTCAATATCTTCACTAATTGCAACCTAGTTGTACTAAATACTTGTAAGTCACCGTGCTGAGACCTGGGAATATAAAAAAGGGGGAGAGGGGGATGGGGGGGGAAAGCAACAATTTCTGTTTTCATAGTGTTTAAATTCTATTGAGTAACATACACATAAATAATTATATATATATAAGATATGTGATATAAAGTATTTTAGAAGGGAAGGCACTAGTTTCTAAGTGGAGTGGGGAAAGGTTTCATGCAGAAGGTGTTTTTATGTTGTTGTTGTTGTTGTTCCTGCTGCTGTTTGTCCTTCATTCTTGAATAGGGACAAAAAAACAGGGATGTGATGCCATCGACTTTAGATTAGATTCAAATGAGAGAGGGCTGTGCAAAGTCATAAGTCTCACTTTTTCTTCCAGAGTCATCTGGGTCTAGTGACCAGATATAGATTAGGATGAATAGAAATAACCCCTGATATAATGGGAGACCTTGGCCTTTTTAAATTTAAGTCTTTCCCAGGTCCCATTCAATAATTAAAGCTAGGTAAAAAATTAAGCTAAGAATGGTCTCTTTTATCTAGTCAAAAAAAATTTAATCCAAGAAGGGAAGATCCTCAGGGTTACTGGACAAAGCAGAAACAGTTGTTATTTATACTTTGATCACTTTGATCAACCCAGATTCAAACAATAATCCTATGGGGCTTGTCCTGGGATCTGTGATTTTTGAGCTGAAGGAAATCAAGATCCTAAGGGGCAGAGATGAGAAGGGGAGAGAATTTGATGCTTGAAGGACACCAGTATAAAGATATAATGACTTTATGAGATGAATGAATCTACCTCTCCATCTGCTTTCTCAGTACCAACAATGTTTCCTCTCTCTCTCTATCCACTACTTCTTTATGCTTATCCAGTCCCTGAGACAGTGCACCTGGGGTCCATGCACCTTTAAGGAATCTATAGATTAATTTCAAGGGATCTATGAACTTTTTTTTTGGTTTTTGCAAGGCAAATGGGGTTAAGTGGCTTGCCCAAGGCCACACAGATCTATGAACTTTTATAGAAAAATTCATCTTTATTTTCAATTGTGTCTAACTGAAGTTTAACATTTTCTTCAAATATGAATATTGACAACAAAATGTTATTCTGATTTTTGTCTTCTCCAGACTTCCAGAAGGGTCCATAACAAATAAAAGGTTAGGAACCCTGATCAATTCCAACATCCTCATTGCATAGATGGAAAAATTGAGACCCAGGGAAGTTTTATTAGGACTTGGTGTGTGAGAATTCATTATTGAAGAGAGATTAAGTAACTTGCCTAAGGATAACAAGAGATTAAACATCAGAGGTGGATTTTGAACCCAAGTATTTTGAATAGAGAATCAATACTCTTTGCATTAAATTCACTGCCTTGGTACAGAGTGAATTTAGTATAAAGGTGGATGTAGGAAAAGATGGTGGAAACTGTGTTGGAATATGTGATCTTAATAGAGAATGGAAGAGCCCTACTTATTCTTGTGAAAGAAGACTATATGCATCTGCTAAATGATGTCAAATTACCAAGGGATACCACCTCCAGTATGAAGGTTTGCTGAGCTCTTTTCAAGGTTGCTCATCCACCTTTGGGTGTCGACCTGGCACTCAACCTTCACCTGTAACTCAAGAAATTGTATATACACAGTAGCTACCCCTATTAAAACTATTTAAGACAGATGGGCAAAACCAGGTTGAAGGTAAACAACAGGTCAAACCCATCAGTGAGTTAAAGGGGGTGTCTATTCTAAGAGACTTCCCCTCCAGCAGAATGACCAGATGAGAACCATTTGTTCCAATGACCATGAAGGAGGCTGAACTGGATGCTCTGCAGAATTTGTCAAGTACCAAAGATGTATCCTGGATTATCACCAGTTGTCTTGACTTTTGTTTTACCATTGGACTTAGATGACTCTAGAAGAGAGTGAGATGGATGACTTTATGCTACTCCAAGTCACTTAAATTCAATTCACAAGCAAGTCAAGGCACTTAATAAAGGAGAAATAACACATATGAACCAGATAAGCACATTAGAACTATTAATTCATTTGATTCTTACAATAATCCTGGGAATAAAGTGTCATTATCAAAGGAAAATTAAAAATAAGCCTTACTAGGGTCAAACAATTTATGACTTCTGAGACCAGATTTGAATTTAGGTCTTTCTGACTGCAAGTCCCTGAGGCCTACTGTGCTGATCCATCTTGGCAAGAAAGTGATCCTATATTCTCAAAGGTCTACACCAGAGAACTGCAACCTCATAAAGGTCTTACCAAATTAAATGATTCTTGGGAATAATTTGTCAAACACAAGCTCCAAAGGCTTAGTGTAGGAACTTAGCAATGGGCTATACTCTTTCATTCTAGGACCAGCCTATTAAATTTAGAGAGGGTTATTACCAGATTGGTTGCAAAGGAATGAAGTTTTCAGCCAAAACAATTCCTGAAGGGGCCTACCAAGTCTGAAAGAGAATGTGATCCCTATGGAAGAAAGACCCAAATAGATAAAATCACACCTCCTTGAAGCAGGGAAGAAATTGATGACTACTGTATGTCCTAGAACAAATCTGTTGTGCTTAGTGCTAGAGGAGACACAAAATGCAGCTTAAAATTGTAGTGGAAAGAGCATTGTACTTGGAATCAGAGACTCATTGATTTAAATCCCCATTCCTGCTCTTTGCTTACCTGTGGGATCTAGAACAAATCATTTCACCTTTCTTAGTCTCAGCATTCTCAGCTGCAACATGAGGGGGTTGGACAAGTAGAATTCTAAGATCCTTTTCAGACTCTAAGTCTAGTGATCTTCTGGGACTACAATCTTTGCTCTTCATAGAGGGTTACAGGCATGTATGAAATTACATCTTATATATACATTTTTAATTATATAAATTCATAAAGTTAACTATTGCTTATCATTATGTAATAATTGTCTTAGAGAATTCCGCATAGAAAATAAGTGCTCACAAAATTTAAAAATTGTCCTATGTATTTTGAAGAAACAAAATTTAGACTCTAGAAAAAATAAAATAAATCATTGTTTAAAAAACATATTTTAGAGATGGAATGCCTAAGCCTATTTTAAAAAGAAGATTCAGAAAAACCTTGAAATACATTGACTTTCCTTTTTTTCCTTTTGTATACCATAGAAATTCACCATTGGGTAGAATTTTGATAGGGTGGGTGCTGGGGAAGGGGGCCAAAATCAAATTTACAGCTTAGTAATTGGGGCCTGTCCGCACAATCTTCCGCTGGCACTCCTGAATGTCAGCTCAATGATTCACATCCATCTTTTATATCCAGAGAGGAGTCTTCTTGTCAGCTATAGCATTTCAAGTAGATATTGCTCAGATATTGCTCATTTTTATAGAAAAGGATGAGATACATAAGGATTGTCATGAGTGGAAAGAGCTCAGATCAACTAGTACTTCACCATAACAGGAGCTAATTCAAAACAGACATTCATCATCTTTATCACTTGGCCCAAGAGTATCGCAATGCCACAAAATCTGTTGACAACAGGAGATGGGGTGGGGACACCAAACCACAACACAATTGCTTCAGTAACCCTTGGATTATTTGATAATGTTTTATGTCAGGTGCATTCCAAATATAATTCTACTTCCAATATCCCTTTGAATGAAATATATTGCATTGGGTGTTAATGTAAGACATAATCTATAGGCTTCCAACAAGATATACTTACTGCTAGCCTCATTGTCTTCTGTTCCTTGGAAATATTTGTGCTAACTTTCCTCTTGAATATCAGCACAGAAGAATAATATTTGTTCTCATCCTATTCCCAAGAATAATTTAATTGTTTTTTTAAGTCTTTCAGAGGGAAAAGTAATAATAATAATATAGGTAATCAAAGCATGAAGCAAGGTTCAATTTCACTTCCATTCCCCGAGATTACTCTCATTGTAATGCATGCCAAGAGGGACTAATTCAATAGATAAACCCAACAACAGTGTTGTATATTAGAAACATTCAAAACAACATTAGTTTGCAAATCACTTCTGAACCTTAATGAAATCCTTCCTATTAATGGAATATAGAACTTAAGATGACTTCTTTCAAAAGTATGATCTTGTCTATGCAGATTAAGACATTTCTCTAGTTAGTTGTCAGTGAGAATTCATTTATAATGAGTGTTTTATATTTAAATATATATACATATATATGTATGTATATTAAAAAACTGCAGCAGTCCCTCCTCTGAGAGGACTTTTTATGGATGTATTAGCAGAGCTGAGCAGTTCAAAACCTATGCTACTGCATTGGATTCATAATAAATGACAAGCAAGAGAAAGATTTTTTCCCCCAATAATTTCCAGCTTGAATTTAAAACATGTTTTCATATAAAATTTCTTCCATTCTGTTAGTCCTTATTTTTTTCATCTTTGAAGATTTAGGTAACATTTTTTTTCCTCTGAGTTTCCACACTGGATCAAGTTAGACCTAGATGGGACCTCAGAAGCTATCCAAACCAGCATCCTCACTTTATAGAGAAAGGGTTTGGAGTACATGGGGTATTCAAGGAGGACTAAGAGCTCCAGTATGAGGGTTTACCAAGCCCCCTATTCAGGGCTGATTATTGACCTTTAGTTTTACAACTTATGCTCAATTCTCACTATGGCTTCAAGAAACTATAGTAGGTGTAGTGGTCATGACTCTGTAAACACTCATGATAGATGGGCTAAACTAGGTTAAGAGTAACCAATGGACCATAGATGAGTCATGGTAATGTCTTCCCCATGTATGTGAAGATTTCCATCTATGAAATGGACAGATGAGAACAATTTGTTCCAATGGTCATGAAGGCCAGGTGCCATGGAGTTCTTAGAGCTGGTCAGACATCAAAGACACCATGGTCATCTACTGTATCCTGGACCATCATCAGTTCTCTTGACTTGTGTCCTGCCGTGGGACTTGGATGAATCTGGAGGAGAAAAGGAAATTAACAATTTTGTACAACTGTTACTCACTTAAATCCAATTCTTCAACAAATTAAGACATCATGATGTCATTGACTCTCAAAAATAAAAAAAATGAAACATAGGGAAGGAAAGTAAGGCTCAAAATGCTTAAGTAAGATTTGTACAAGGTCACATAAGTAGAAAATAGCAGAGGTGGGATTTTAATCTGCTTTTTTGACTCTAAGGCAAATGTTCTTTTGCTTGTATCACAATTTGCTTTTCCTTGTCCTATCTGAGAGTTATCAGAATAAACAAACAAAAATACCTCTAATTAATGCCCTAAATCAGTTATCTCTGATAAAAATGTCTACTGCTCTAGGATTTATGACTTATTCTTCAGCATTGCTTTGTAAGGGGTTGGAATCTGGAGAAGATTTCAGAGAATACATCTATATCTACAGAAGTGTAGAATTCTGTATTTGAAATTCTGCACATATTATAAAATATGTGAATATATTGATCTTTTTCTTTATTTTTATATTGTTACAAGAGATGAATCACTTGGCAGAGATAGAGGGCAAGATATAAAAGATGTCCCAGAAGTTTTAGTGTAGTCTAAATGTAAACAAAATTTAATAATAAAAATCAAGGAAAACATAGCAAGGGAGACAGAACATTCACAAAGAATGAATTTTCTCTCTTAACTTGAATAGGTTAGAGCACTGCTTGTGCCCTAACGGACAGAGAAAGTCTTCTAGGAAATCCATAGCTGCTTCTGTCTTACCTGGATAATGTATATACAACACTACAGAATATTTGGAAGCCCATTAAAATTCCAAAACCATCTGAAGAGATTATTTTCCTTACTTCCCTTAGCACAGTCTCCTTAGTTCATAAGTTCATAGGAACTTTTTAAATAAGTAATTTTTTTCAGGAGGTAGGATAGGAAATATTTTCCTCAAGAATTAAAATTAATTTTTAAAGCCTTGCTAGCAAGAGTACATAACATAGGTCTCTATGAATGCAAATAATGAATCCCCTGAAGTGATCACATTATTTGAATTTGCACTGCATATTTCCAATGAGCTGGACCCAGTTGCCATATTTTACATAATTATAGCTATGAAGAATGTCAAATCAAATACATCCAGTCACTTAAGGAGAATCATTATTTATACTAATGGGAATCTAGCTGTAAAACAAGTAAAGGAAAAACTGTGGAGGCCTCATTCTGCTCTCTGTGGTTAACCTATGCAAAAATCTCTCTAATGATCCAAAGGTAAGAAACTACTTACACATTCAACATGTAAACTTAAGTCAGGACACAGTATTATACTCTTACCTCCTGATCAGTGTCATGGAGCCCAGCAAAAAGAGAGGTGGACAGTGCTGTTGTGAGATTGTAAACTCCTTGAGGGCAGGAACCACATCATTTTCCTGCTTAGAAAATTTCATTGATTTTGTAGCTCTTCTGGGATAAAATATGAAATCCTCTGTTTGACCCAAGTCTATAAAGCCTTTTATAATCTGCCTTCAACTTATTTTTCCAGGATTTTTTCAAAGAACTTCCTTTCATATATTTTTTGGTCCAATCCAACTTGGCTGATTTTAAGTTTCTAGTCTATAGTGGGATACTTAGTAAATGCTTAAAAACAAGTTCCTGAAGAATAAAAAAAGGAAATTCAACACACTTTTACATTTAATCTGCATTTTCACTTTTTCTTTAAGACCAGACAATCAACAAGACAATTAGATCAGGCCCTAATTTATTGTGGCGGCTGATTTCCAAGGTATAAATGCTCACACTGAAATTTAGCAAACAGTTCTTGCAATATGATTCAAGATGACTACAGCACACCCCTGCCTATATATGACATTATATCTCCTTCCTCTACAGTTGGAATATTCTCCCATATCTCTGTCTTCAGAGAAGCTTCTTAAATTCCCTTTATCTTTGGTAAGATCATAAAAAAATTATTCCTCTGTAGAAAAAATTTGGTTGTCTTTTTGTATTTCATTAGGACTTTTAGCCTGCCTGCATCATTCAGCACTGGGAAATGAACATTTTCATGTGTAATTTCAAACTGTATAATGTAATCAATAATCAATGTTATTGAAAACCAATTTGGTGGAGTCATTGTTGCTAAATTTTTTGGAATGTGTCAGTAAATTGACCTGTCATTGAAGGCTACATAACCTAGGATAGTACCATTACTCTGGTTATTAGCAATGATCTTACTTGTTCATGTTGGAAAAAAGTACCTGCATGAGTAGGTAGTACTAAGGTCAATATCAACTACAGAGTGGGGAGCATGTCACTGGTGACTATGTTGGAGAAGCAAGAACTGCTACTGTTTGGAGTGGTTTTTTTTGTGTGTATGCCTGATCATTTATTAATTGCTTACTGTGTACAGAAATCTGCATTAGAAAATTAGGAGAAAATATAATTTATATAAAAATAGTTCTTGTCCTTATGGAATTTAAAAATTAGGACAAAATTTACATAGGAATGTTGCCTTTCCTGAAAGAATTTAACCTTTCTGAGGGCATGGAACCTTGATTTTTCCTCTTTATATGACCAAAGCCTAATAGCTTTTGTCTTCTATATATCATAGATAAAAGTTTCGTTGTTATAAGTGTCTGGCACATAGTGGGCCCTTAATAAATACTTGTTGATTAATGGCAGTCATAATGTGCTAAATGTGGAGCAAGGATGACTTGAATTTGAATACTGTCTCAGTTACAGACTAGCTGTGTGACATTGAACTAGTCATTTTACTCCTCTGAACCTACATTTCCTCATCTGTCGAATGGAAACAAAAATAACACAACCTCATAGGACTGTTATAATGATTAAAATGATATGAAATGTAAGGTGTTTTACAAATTTTAAAGGACTATATAAATGTTAAATATTTGTTATTATATGATACAAATGTAAATCTTTAATACATAGTATTATATAATAAATGCATTCAGGAGTTTTCAAAGAAAGTGCTATGTTAAGTCCAGATGGAAGACTTTAACCATTTTGGAAGATCAGGGTCAACTACCTTGAGGTGCTAATATTTGAGTTGGTCCTTGAATCAATGAATTTAACAGGTAAAGAGAGGAAAGGTGTATATCAGACATAAAGGCACAGAGACAAGAAAGGACAAGGCTGTATAAAGCAAAGAGTGTTGTCTAGTTTTCCTGAACTAAAGAAGACATGGAGAAGGGTGATATAAGAGAAGACTGGAAAGAGAATTAGCACCAGCATAAGGAGGGTTTTGAATGTAAGGCAAAGCAAACTGAACTTTGAGGTAAAATGGAACTAGGAAATGTTTGACAAATGGAAAGAAAAGATTAGATCTATGCATTAATTAATATATTATTCTGGTAGTTTTTGAAAGGTGTATTGAAATGAGAGGGAAATGCTGACAGGAAAATCTTTTAGGAAGGTAGGTGCAATGAAAATAGGGAAGAGTGAATGAAGATATGAAAGTTTTAGTCTTTCACCATCTCTTACAGATAATAAAAATTTATTTATTATCGATGAATTTTAGTGCCTATAATTAGAGACTCATAACTAAAATATGGGGAGGGAAATATTTCTAGCAAGTGATTTCATCTGAGTGTAATGTTTCTTAACTGAGAATTGGATTGACCAATAATACTCTATTCCATTTCTAGATCATTTGAATGAATGTCCCTTTCTAGTCCAACTTAGTGATTTGGGTAAATCACAGAACATAACTTTTTGGGTGGAAGGAATATTAGATATGGAACAAGGAATTTGTTCATTTAGTCAGTCAGTCAAATGCTTAGAATCTCCTGCACACCTTGAGTTCAGTGTTCCTGGCAAATCTGGCAACTCAAAAGAATATTTAATTTTAATTTTTCCACAGATGATTCTCAGATCTGTTTATTCAGTCCTAGCCTTTCTCCTGGCCTCCAGATCTTACACAGACATTTTAAATTTAACATGTCCCAAACAGAACTCATTATCATTTCTCCCTAACTCTCCCCTCTTCCTAACATTCCAACTACTGTTGAAGGCACATCTTCCTCCAGTCACTCTCTCTCTTTTATAATAATTATTATTGTTTTATTTAGTATTTTATTTTTCCCTAGTTACATGCAAAAACAATTTTAACATTCATTTTTTAAAAATTTGAGTTTCAAATACTCCCGTCTCACCCCACCCCCCTCATTGAGAAAGCAAGTAATTTTATGTAGGTTATAAATGCATAGTCTTGCAAAGCATTTCCTTAATAATCATGTTGTGAAAAAAAACAGATCCACCCACAAAAAAGAATACCTCAAGAAAAATAAAGTAGAAAAAAGTATCCTTCAATCTCTATTAATACACCATCTGCTCTTTCTCTGGGGATGGATAGCATTCTTGTCCTGGGTCATATAATAACTGAGAAAATCTAAGTCATTCACAGCTGATGATCCTACAAAATTCCTGTTACTTTGTACAGAGTGCATTTCATTTTGAATCAGCTCATGTACATTTTCCAAATTCTTCTGAGAGTATCCAGTTCGCCATTTTTATTGCAAAATAGCATCATAGGATAATCACATAATTTGTTTGGCCTTTCCCCCACTGATGAGCATTCCTTCAATTTCCAGTTCCTTTCAATAGGAAAAGAGTTGCTCTAAATATTCTCATACATATAAGGCTTGTTCCTTTTTGTTTTCATCTATTCTGGAATACAGACCTCGTGGTGCCATTACTAGGTCAAAGGGTATCCATGGTTTTATAGTCTTTTGGGCAAATAGCCTTATAGCTAAATTGCTCTACAGAATGGTTAAATCAGTTTACATTACCAACAGTGTATTAACATCTCATTTCCCTTACATTCCCTCCAAAATTTGTAATTTTCATTTTCAGTCCTATTAGTCAATCTAATAGGTATAAGGTAGTACTTGAGAATTGTTTAATTTGCATTTCTCCAAACAACAGTGAGTTAGAACAGGTTTTAAAATGTCTAAACATAGCATTGATAACCTCATCTGAAAACTGTTCATTTATATTGATCCTGTATCAATGGAGGAATGGTTCTTATTTTTATAAATTTGATTAAGTCCTCTATTTGATAAATAATCACTTATCAGAGAAACTTGCTTCAGTTTTTCAGTTACTATTGCTAACTGTATTTCCCTCCATTGTATTTCCCCATCCCATTTATTCTATTCTCTCTCTCCTTTCCTTCTATCCCTCCTCAAAATTGTTTTACTTCTAATTTGAATGAACTGATGCTGAAGGAGATGAGCAGAACCAGAAGAACATTGTACACCCTAACAGCAACATGGGAGTGATGATCGACTTTAATGGACTTGCTCATTCCATCAGTGCAACAATCAGGCACAATTTGGGGATATCTGTGATGGAGAATATCATCTGTATCAAAAGAAAGAATTGTGGAGTTTGAACAAAAACCAAAGACTATTACCTTTAATTTAAAAAAGCAAACAAATTGTCATCTTACTATGTAATTTTGCTATCTCTTATACTTTTTTTTTCTTAAGGATATGATTTCTTTCTTATCACATTCAACTTAGATCAATGTATACTATGGAAACAATGTAAAGACTTACAGACTGCCTTCTGTGGGGGATGTGGGGAGGGAAGGGAGACTAGGGGGAAGAATTGTAAAATTCAAAATAGATAAAAAGAAAGAAAAAAAAGAAAAAAGAAAAAGCTTTTCTGACTAGCCCATCCCCCAATCTGTCTTCCCTTCCATCACCTACCCTCTTTTTTTTATTTAATCCTTCTCCCCACCTATTTTCCTGTAGGGAAAGATATATATTCGTATTTGAGTGTGCATGTTATTCCTTCTTTGAGCCAATTCTGATGAGAGTCAGGTTCACTCACTTCCCCCTCACCTCCCCTTTCTTCAACTCCACTACAAAAGCTTTTTCTTGCCTCTTTTATATGAAATTGTTTGCCCCTTTCTCCCAGTACATTTTCTCTCACCCTTTAATTTTATTTTTAGATATTGCTTCATATTAAATTCATACTTGTTCCCTCTGTCTATATAAATTCTTTCTAATTGCCCTAATAATGAGAAAGTTTATATGAGTTATCACTATTTTCTTTCCATGAAGGAATATGAGAAGTTCAATACCATTATTTGCCTTTCCTGTTTACTTTTTATATTTCATTTGAGTCTTGAATTTGGAGAAGTTTACTGTTCAGTTCTGATCTTTTCATCAGAAAAGTTTGAAAATCTCTAGTTAATCGAATATCCATCTTTCCCCCACCCCAAAAAGAATACACTCAGTTTTGCTGGCTAGTTGATTCTTGGCTGTAATCCAAGCTCTTTTTGCCTTCCAGAATATCCAATATATTCCAATCCCTATGATTCTTTGATGTAGAAATTGCTAAATCTTGTGTTATCATGACTGTGACTCCATGGTACAATTGTTTCTTTCTGGTTATTTGCAAAATTTTCTCCTTGAGCTGAAAGTTCTGGAATTTGATAATATTTCTGGCAGTTTTCATTTTGGGCTCACTTTCAGGAAATGTTTGGTGGATTCTTTCAATTTTTATTTTACTCTCTGATTCTAGAATATTAGAATAATTTCTTGATGATTTCTTGAAATATGATGTCTAAGTCTTTTAAGGATGCAAAGGGGAGGGGGAGACAGAACCAAGATGGTGACACGAAAATAGCATATTCCCGGAGCTTTTCCCTACACAATATTAAATGAAGCCTCTACCCATGCATTAAAGTTACAGATCCCACCAAAAA
The DNA here is from genome assembly GCF_037893015.1 of Macrotis lagotis. Lineage (NCBI taxonomy): Eukaryota > Metazoa > Chordata > Mammalia > Peramelemorphia > Peramelidae > Macrotis > Macrotis lagotis. Next base: position 147,161,992 of record NC_133666.1, read on the forward strand.
AGGATTAAAAGAAGTTTTCAAATATAGACATCATAGAGGATCTTCAGTGAAGATCTGTTTCTCCAGGGAAAAAGAGGAAGTAAAGCCCAGCTACCCAGAAGAGCAACAAAGCCAGTGGGAGGCTTCTAGATACAGTGTAGCCCAAGTCCTGGCATTTAGAGAGCAGCACAGATCCTGGTAGCTGCATAGCAAGGCAACAAGGAAGGTCCCAACCCTAGACAAAATGTGAATCCTGGGAATACTGGGGTGAAAGACAGAATTGAGTTGGGAACAAAGCACTACATAGTCAGAATCAGACATAATGAATGAAAACAAACTGCACAGGCAATACCTGGACTGCATAGGCAACATCTTGGCCAGTGATAAGTCAAGGATCAGATGCCAGTTCCATCACAAAAATCTTGGGACTACACTCATTATACCCCAGAGGAAGAACTCAACAATCAAAATAGCAAAAAAAAACCCTAAAAGAGTGCTAAACATAGAAAACTACTATGCAGATAGAGATGATAAAAATGCCATCTCAGAATAAGAAAGCAGTGAAAAATTTTCTACATGGGAAGTCTCAAAGGAGACTATGAATTGGATTCAAATTCAAAACCTCATAGAAGAGCTTAAAAAAGAATTTAAAAACCAAAAAAAAAAGAGAGGAAGAAGAAAAATGGAAAAAACAAATGAGAACTATGAAGGAAAAATATGAAAAATTGGACAAAGAAGTCAGCTCTATTAAAATTAAAAATTATCAACAGGAAAAAGAATGTAACTAATCAATAAATAAAATTAATCAGCTGGAAAAGGAATATAACTCATCTAAAACTCAAACTGACCTACTGGAAAGGGAATGTAACTCAGCAAAAAAGTTAAATTAACCAACTGATGAAGGTAACATGAAAGCTAAATGAAGAAAATAAAACCCTAAAAATTAGAATTGAACAAATAGAAACTAATGAATCTATGAGACACCAAGATTCAAACCACCAAGAAAATAGACACAGAAGAGATAATTTATGAATTATTGGTCTACCAGAAAGACTAGATCAAAAAAAGAGCCTAGAAATCAACCTTCAGAAATTATCTGGGAAAACTGATCAAAACTTGATCAAGAAAACTAGATCAAGGCACAGTTAGGTGACTCAGTGTATAGAGCACTGGCCCTGGAGTCAGGAGTACCTGAGTTCAAACCTGGCCTCAGATGCTTAATAATTGCCTAGTTGTGTGACCTTGAGCAAGTCACTTAACCCCATTGCCTTACAAAAAAAAACAAAAAAAAAAAGAAAGAAAGAAAACTAGATCAAGAAGACAAAATAGGATATACAGAACATCTCTAGAAAGAGACCCTAGAATAAAAGCTCCAAGGACTATTTTAGCCACATTCCAAAATTCTCAACTAAAGGAGATAATACTAAAAGCAGTTAAAAAGAAGAAATTTAAATACAAAGGAAACACAATCAAAATTGCACAAGACTTATCAGCTTCAACATTAAAGGATTCCAGTGCTTGGATAAAGGACTTTGGATTACAACAAAGAATTAACTATCCTGGAATATTCAACATATTCTGTCAGGGCAAAAGATGAAAGTTCAATGAAATAGAGAACTTCCAAAATCTCCTGATAAAAAGACTAGAATTGAACAGACAATCAATCTTCAAAAATAAGACTCAAGAGATGCATAAAAAGTTAAACAGAAAGGGAAACAACAACAAATGTTAGTCAGGAACATTAAATTGTATACAGTCCTACAAGGCAAGATAACATTTATAACTCTTGAAAATTGTATTTCTCTTAAGATACTTAAAGGGTGGAACATGTCTGAAGAGACTGTACTTAGAGGATATGGGTATGGTTGGTTCTTGTTCTTCATTATTGAAGAAAGTCAAAATGAATTCACAGAATTTGTGACAAGTTACAATGCACTTGACTGTGGTTGATCAGACCAATATGTGTTCAAAATGCTTTACCACAAGGCAGGCACAAAAAATTCAGGTGAACACCTGTGGTGTTTACTCTAATTTTATGCATCTCACATTTCCTTTGAGTTACTTTAATTATGCCTTGCCCCTAGAGCTCAGCACTTTTTCTGATGAGGGAACCCTATGTTTGGTGGTCCTGGGCCAATATTTCTCATGCCTTACAATCAATTCCGGTGTGTCACAGTACTTCAAGTACTTAGAGGCTCTATATATAATTAAATCAGAAGTGACTTTACTAGATATCTAGAGGTTTGTGACAATAGGGACAGAGGTGGGAGCATACTTAGAAGGGGTGGACATAAAGAGATTAGAAAATAATTGTGTCTTAATCCATACTTTAGTTAATGAGGGGTTTAGCATTATGGTTGGGGTGCTAAAGGGACAGTGCAAGAATGTGTACACCATCATTTGGTTGTGGAGGAAACCAGGGCAATGATTGGAATACTATAGAGATGGAAGAAGAGAGTGTACTTAGAGGGATTAGACATGAAAACATCATGAAGAATTTTTTTATTGTTTGACACTTTGGCTACAATTGAAGGGAGTATGCTTGAGGTGGGGTATACATTGTTCAAGAAATGATTTGACTTTACAAGATGCTTTGGTTCATGAGAATTACATGCCCATGGAGGGTACTTGAAAAGGGGGGGGTAAGATTATAAAGTGATTATAATTTGACGTAATTCATGATCTTGAGAAGTATATTTCTAATGAGACAGAAGTGAGGAGAATACTTAGTGACTATGAGGCAATGCTGTCTATCAAGCAATCAAGCAATCAACCTTTGAGAGTAGTACTTTGAGAGTCAGATAAAAGTTGTATATTTTGCCAAAGATAATGTAAGTATAAGACATGGTTAAAACAATAAAAACATAAAAAGGACTATATTAGTAGAAGGTTAGACTTTAATGGATAAATAGTACCAGAAAAGGCACAAAGACCTATTAAGGTAGAGGGAAAGAAGGGAGAGTGTGAACATTGAGTAAATACTACTCCCAATAGATCTGACTCAGAGAGGATCAAATACATACAAATACATACAATAGCATACATTACCAAATGGGTTTTAAAATCTGTCTTCCTATTGAGAGGGGGGAGAGAAGGGAAGGGAAGAATGGAATGATAAAAGGGTAGGAGAAAGCAATTTAAAAGAAAATTAAAGATGAAAGGGAGAAAAACATTAGTAAGGAGGAATAAGAGGAAAGGAAAGAGAAAAGTACAAATGGGGAAAGAAAACATGGAAGGAAATACAGAATTAGTAATCTTTACAATAAATGTGAATGGGGTGAACTCTCTCAATACATAGAAGTAGATAGTAGAATGGATTAAAAAGCAGAAGCCTATAATATGTTGTTTACAAGGAACATTTGAAGCAGAGAGATACACACAGTGTGAAAGTAAAAGGCTGGAGCAAAATATATTACAGTTTAACAGAAGTATAAAATCATGGGTAGTGATTTTGATCTCATCAAAGAAAAGCAAAAATAGATCTCATTGAAAGGGATAAGGAAGGAAACTACAATGTCTTAAAAGGTACCTTAAGCAATGAAGTTACATCATTTAAAAATATTTATACACCTAGTGCAATAGCATCCAGATTCTTAGAGGAGAAGCTGAATGAATTGCATGGAGACATACACAGGAAAACTTTAATAATGGGGGATCTCAGCATCCCTCTCTCAGAATTAGATAAATCTAACCATAAAATAAACAAGAAGGAAGTTAAGAAAGTGAATAAAATCTTAGAAAATTTGGATATGATAGCCCTCTGAAGAAAATTGAATGGGGATAGAAAGAATATACATTTTTCTCTCTACTACTACAGTATAGCAAAATTGACCATGTATTAGGGAATAAAGACCTTACTTACAATCAAATGCAGAAAGGCAGAAATAATAAATGCATACTTTTGAGATCATGATATATAAAAATTACATGCATTAAAGGGCCATGGAAGTATAAACCAAAAATTAATTAGAAACTAAATAACTTAATTTTAAAGAGCAAACCATAGAAATAATCAATCAGTTCATCTAAGAAAAAGATATCAATGAGACATCATACCAAAATTTATGAGATGCAGCCAAAGTGGTTTTTAAGGGAAATTTTATTTTTCTAAATGCTTATATGAATAAAATAAAAAGAAAATCAATGAATTGATTTTGAAACTAAAAAAGCTAGGGAACAAAACAAATTAAAGATTCCTCAAATAAAAACTGAATTAGAAATTCTGAAAATCAAAGGAGAGATTAATAAAAATTGAAAGCAAGAAAACCATTAATCTAATAAATAAAATTGAGTTGATTTTATGAAAAAAACCAATAAAATAAATAAGCCTTTTGTTAATCTGATTTTTTTAAAAGAAAGAATAATATACCAAATTACCAGTATCAAAAATAAAAGGGTGAACTTACTACCAATGAGGAGGAAATGAAAGATAATTCAGAGATATTTTGTTCAACTGCATGCCAATAAATTTGATAAACTGAGTGAAATAGATGAATATTTACAAAAATACAAACTATTCAGATTAACAGAAAATGAAATAAAATATTTAAATAGCTCTATTTCAGAAAAAGAAATTAAAGAAAACCTCAACAAGTTTCCTAGAAAAAAATCTCCGGGTCCAGATTGATTTACAAAGTAAATTCCACCAAACATTTATGACACAAATAATTCCAATTCTACCTAAACTATTTCAAAAAATAGAAGGAGCTCTGCCATATTCCTTTTATGACACCAATATGGTACTGATACCTAAACCAGAAAGAGTCAAAACAGACAAAGAAAATTGTAGACCAATCTCCCTAATGAACATTGATACAAAAATCTTAAATAAAAATTTTAGCAAAGAGATTACAGCAAGTTATTACCAGGATAACACATCATGATCAGGTTAGATTTATACCATGTAGCCAGGGATGGTTCAATATTAGGAAAACAGTCAATATATATGAACATATCAATAACAAAACCAACAGAAATTATATGATTTTTCTCAATAAATGCAGAAAAAGTCTTTAATGAAATATAACATCCATTCCTATTAAAAACACTGGTGTATATGGAGTTTTCCTTAAAGTAATAAGTAGTGTCTATGTAAAATTATCAAGAAATATTATATGTAATGGGGATAAACTAGGAGCATTTCCAATAAGATCAGGGTGAAACAAGGATACGCATTATTGCCATTACTATTCAATTTAATATTAGAAAAGTTAACTCTAGCAATAAGAGAAGAAAAAGAAATTGAAGGAATTGAAATTGGCAATGAGGAAGCAAAACTTTTACTCTTTGAGGATGATATGGTATACTTACAGAACCCTAGAAGTTATCTGAAAAAGTTACCTGAAACAATTAACTTTCACAAATTAGAAGGATATAAAATAATCCCACATAAATCATCAGCATTTCTATAAATGAACCACAAAGCCCAAGGGCAAGAGATATAAAGAGAAATTCCATTTAAATTAACTGCAGACAATATAAAATCTTGGGAATCTTTTTTCCCAAGATAAATCCAAATACTATATGAACACTCAGAAAATAGTTTTCACACAAATAAAGGCAGATCTAGACAATTGGAAAAATATCAATTGCTCATGGTTGAGTTAATGTAATAAAATAATAGATTGAACTAATATAATAAAAATGACAATTCTACCCACATTAAATTCCTTATTTTTTGTCATATCAATCAAACTGCCAAATAACTATTTTACCAAGCTAGGAAAAAAATAGTAACAAAATTTATCTAGAGCAAAATAAAAGGTCAAGGGTATCAAGAGAACTGATAAAATAAAGTATAAAGGAAGGTGGTATACCAGATCTAAAACTATACAATAAAGCAGCAGTCATTAAATCTGCCTGGTACTGATTAAGAAATATATAGTAATGGATCATTGGACTAGCTTAGGTACAAAAGAAACAGTAGTAAATGACAAACTCAAACACTTTAACTTCTCTAATAAGATCTCACTATTTGACAAAAATTGTTGGGAAAATTGGAAAAAAATATGGCAAACCCATACTTCACATCCTATACCATAATAAGGTCAAAATAGATACAGGATTTAGACATAAAGGGTGAGACCATAGATCAATTAACAGATCAAAAAATACTTTGTCCAATCTACGAAAATGGGAGAAATTCATGACCTAACCAGAAATAGAGTACTTTATAAATTGCAAAATGGATGATTTTGACTATATTAAATTAAAAAAGCTTTGCACTAATAAAAATCAATACTGCCAAGATTAAAAGGAAAATAGGAAGCTAGGAAAAAATTTTCACAGCTAGGGGTTGTGATAAAGATCTCATTTCTAAAATATATAGAGAATTAAATCAAATTTATAAGATTACATGCTATTCCCCAATTAATAAACAGTCAAAGGATATGAACAGGTAGTTTTCTAATGAAAAAATTAAAGCTACATACGATTATATAAAAAATGCCCCAAATCATTACTGATTAAAGAAATGGAAACTAAAACACCTATGAGGTACCAGCTCACACCTATCAAATTGACCAAGATGACCAAAAAGGGAAAAATGATCATTGTTGGAGAGGGTGTTGGAGGTTTGAGACTGCACTGTTTTTGGAGTTGTGAAATAATCCAACCATTCTGAAGAGCAGAACTATGCCCAGAGAGCAATAAACCTGATCATATTCTTTGACCTAGAAATACAAGAAATAATAAAAAAAATGGGAAAAATTTCACATGTTCCAAAATATTCCCAGCAGTTCTTTTTTAATAGAAAAGAATTGGAAATTGAGGGGATGACTATCAATTGGTGAAAGTTATGGTATATGAATGTTATGGAGTACTATTGTTCTATAAGAAACCATGAACGATCAGATTCTAGAGAAGCAAGAAAAGAATTTCATGAAATGATGCTGAGCAAAGGGAGAAGAACCAAGAAAATATTGTACACATTAGCAACAACATTGTGAATTGATCATTTGTGATGGATCACAGCTCCTCTCAGCAGTTCCAAGAACTAGGACAACCCTGGGAGACCATTTATGAACAAAGTCATTCATATTCAGATGAAGAAAACAAAACAAAACAAAACAAAAACAAACAACAGAATCTGAATCAACACTGTTCATTTTCTCAAAAGAATTCTCTTAACCGTTTTCTTTACTATCCCATTTCTTTCTTTTCCCTTAGTCCTAATTTCTCATACAGAAAATGAGGAAAATGTAAACATTTTAAACACAAATACAATGTTTAAACACAAATGTACAATGTTGACTACACTGCTGCTGAGGGAAGGCAGTGGGAATGGAGAGTGGAAGAAAACTGTGTAAATTATATGTATATGGATGAAAAACTTCCATAATATATAATTGGAAAAATAAAACAAAATACTAATATGAAAAAAGGAAAGATGATGCCTAAACTCTTTTTTTTTGATGTCCAAGCTCTTTTAGGGTGTTAGAACCTCTGTCAAGATTCTAGTTTACAGGTCAGTTGTTTTTCCAATGAAATATTTAACTTTTTAAAATAAATTTTCATTCTTTTGGTTTTCTTTTAATGATTCTTGATTTTTTACAAAATCATTAGCTTCCATTTACTCAATTCTAGGTTTTAAGGGATTATTTTCTTCAGTGAACTTTGTACCTACTTTTCCATTTGACCAATTCTACTTTTTAAGTATTTTTTTTTCCTTCAGTGAATTTTTGTGCTTCTTTTTTCCTTTTGGTCATTTTTCCTTTTTAAGACATTCTTCTACTCATTGACTTTTTGGACCTTCTTAACCAATTGATCTAATCTGGTTTTTGAGATTTTTTTTCAGTAATTTTTTGCATCTCCTTTACCAAGCCGCTGACTTATTTTTCATGATTTTTTTTGCATCATTATCATTTCTCTTTCCATTTTTCTTCTATACTCTTACTTGATTTTCAAAATCCTTCTTAAACTTTTCCAGACCAATTCATATATTTTTTTCAGAGGCTTTGGATATAGGAGCTTTGATTTTGTTATCTTCTTCTGGATATATATTATGTTCTCTTTTTTTTAATCATCATTGAAACTTTCTAGGGTCAGAGTTCTTTTTTTACCTGTTTGCTCATTTTCCCAGTTTTTGATTTTTAATTCTGTTAGAGTAGGGCTCTGCTTCCAGGGTGGAGGGTACACTATCTCAAGTTTCTGGAGTTGTTTTTTTTTTTTTTTTTTGGTAGCTGTTTTCAGAGGTATTTCTAAGGACCAGTAAATTTTGAGTTCCTTCAAGGCAGAATGATCTAGTCATTAGTTTCCATTTCCAGTGGAAAAGAATGAGTTGGATGAGTTACATTCTTTTTCCAGCTGGTGATTTTTATTTTTAAAGGAGTTGATTTCTTCAGGAAATTTTTCATAATTCTCCTGCATTGCTCTCAATTATTTTTTCCATTTTTCTTCTTCCCCTCTTCTTTGGTTTCTATAATCTTTTTAAAGCTCTTCCATGAAATTTCACATGAAGGCAATTTGTGTTTTGCTTTTTTCTTCTGAGATGGCAGTTTTATCATTCCTATCTGAATGATTAGTACTCTTTTTGTTTTTTTGCTCATTTTTATAGTTGAGCTCAGCTCCTGGGGTACAGGGAGTAGAGTCTCAAGCTTTTTGTTCTGGGGTTAGATTCTGATCCTTGGCTTATCACTTTCCAAGTTGTTACCTACAACACTCAGGTGTTGCCTACACAGTGGTTTGTTCCCAATCTAGGCTTGTCTGTTGCCCTAGCATTCCCAGGGCTCAGACCTTGTCTGGATTTCAGACCATCCCTGCTGGTCTACTATTAAGTCGGCTTGCTGAGCCAGGATATGCACTGTGGCTAAGATCCTCTGGCTGGCTTTCCTTCTCTCCCACTTTCACTAGGCTATATTTCCCCTTTACCCCCAAAGAGATAGACCTCTACTGAAGATCTGCCATGATATCTTGAATTGAGAACTTGTTTTGTTCTTTTTTTGGTGGCATCTGTAGCTTTAAGTTCTGTGTAGAGGTTTCATTTAAAGTTGTGTTGGGAAAAGTTCTGGGAGCATGCTAGCTTTGTGCTGCCATCTTGGCTCTACCCGGGAAGTTTCAAGGTGGCATGATCTAAGGAGAATTCTTTCCTATACATCTGATCTCTGCTCTAGTCTGTGAGTGACGAGGAACACTTTTTTCTACCCTGGAACACTCTTTTCTACCCTGGAACACTCTTTTCTACCCTGGAACTCTGAGGAGGGTCCCTGTTCCACTATAGCAGCAAACTCTGGTGTGCTACTGTTCTTCCTCTCCCTGGGATTGTACATAGGATTGAGACCCCAAACCAAGTATGGGCAAAGCAATAAAGTCCTGCCTAAATGATAGCAAAGAGATCCCTTTAATCCTCTTTCAGTCTCCTTATCATCTATTAGCTGAGCTCTGGCATGTACCTATTTTTACACCACCATCTTGGCTTTCCTCACTATTTCCTAACTCAGGTATCTAATTAGTTGTCAAGTCCTGTTGCTTCTACTTCCATAATATCATTCATATATATATCACATTCTCTTTTCTGACACTTTGGTTCAGCCCTCATCACCTCATTCCTGGATTCTTTTTTTTTAATTTATTTTTTTATTCTCATTTTGTAAAAATGTTGTTTTACATTAATAAAATATTCTTGTTTACAAGTAAACAAAATACCCCTCCTCCCCCATGAATATAGATAGACTTGTTTGGGCGAAAAAAGTAAAGGGGAGAGAAAAAAATTAAAATAAAAAAATAATAATAGTAATAATTGTAGGTATGGCCAGGTGGCGCAATGGACGAAGCACCAGCCCTGGAGCCATGAGCACCCGAGTCCATAAGCAGCCTCGTAACCCAACAATCACCCAGCTGTGTGACATTCAAGACACCCGATCCCCACTGCCCTGCAAAAACCAAAAATAAAAAAGAAAGGAAAAAAAGAACCAAAAAAAATTAAATAGTAATAATAGTAGGGGTGGCTGGGTGACAGACAGAGCATTGACCCTTGAGCCAGGAGCACCTGGGTCCAAATCCGGCCCCAGACACCCAAAGATCACCCCACTATGTGGCCCCAGGCAGGCCATCCAGCCTCACTTGCCCTGCACCCCCCCCCAAATAATAATAAAAAAAATGTGCTTGAGTCTTTGTTCCAACACCAACAACTCTGTCATGGGTGGATCTCATTCTTTATGACAAGTCCATCACAAAAGTTATTTCCATATTTTTCCACCCTTGCCATTGCTGATCGCAGCTCCTTCATTTCTTATTTCTCCACTACCATGTACTCTATTTTCTCTCTCCTTTCACTCTGACTCTGCTGTAGGGTCGCTAAGTGGCGCAGCAGACAGATCCCTGGTCCTGGGGCCAAGAAGCCTTGAGCCCCCCCTACCACCCCTTAGGCCCAGAATCCACCTGGCCCTGTGGTCCTGGGCAGGCCTTCCATTCCCAGCCCCTTGCAAGAAGTAAGAAAGAAAATGTGTTATATCTGGCCACTCTCCCCCCATGGTCCATCCTCTCCTCCTTTATTCACATCCCCATCCCTTCCCCCTGCTCCCCCCTCCTTCTTACTCCAGATGTCTATAGCCCATTGAGTATATTTGCTGTTTCCTCTCCTAGCCATCTGTGATGAGAGCAAAGTTTCCCTCATTTCCCCTTGCCTCCCCCCTTCCATATCATTGCAATAGCTCATTGTAATAAAAAAAAAAATCTTATTATGTGAAATATCTTGGACTATTTCCCCTCTCCTTTTTCTTTCTCCCATTACATTTCCCTTTTTTTTCTATTGACTCCATTTTTACACCATATTTTATCTTCGAATTCAGCTTTCTCCTGTGCTTCAACTATAAAAGCTCTCTCTACCTGCTCTATTAACTGAGAAGGTTCATATGAGTATTATCAGTGTCATTTTTCTATGCAGGAATACATGCAGTTCATCCTCATTAAGTCCCTCATATTTCCCCCCTCTCCTCCAATCTCCATGCTTCACCTGAGTCCTGTATCTGAAGATCAAACCTTCTGTTCAGCTCTGGCCATTCCAAAAGGAACCTTTGAAATTCCCCTGGTTCATTGAAAGTCCATCTTTTTCCCTGGAAGAGGACATTCAGCCTTGCTGGGTAGTTCATTCATGGCTGCATTCTAAGCTCTCTTGCCTTCCGGTATATTGTACTCCAAGCCCTACGAGCTTCCAATGTAGGTGTTGCTAAGTCCTGTGTGATCCTGACTGCAGCTCCACAATATTTGAACTGCGTCCTTCTGGCTGCTTGTAATATTTTCTCTTTGACTTGGGAGTTCTGGAACTTGGCTATAATATTCCTAGGGGTTGGTTTTTTGGGATCTCTTTCTCTGGGGGATCAGTGGATTCTCTCCATTTCTATTTTGCCCTCTGCTTCTAGAATATCAGGGCAATTTTCCTGTAGTAATTCTTTGAAAATGATGTCAAGGCTCTTTTCCTGATCATGACTTTCAGGTATTCCAATAATTTTTAAATTATCTTTCTTAAGTCTGTTTTCCATATCAGTTGTTTTTTCAATGAGATATTTCACACTTTCTTCTAATTTTTCATTTTTTTGGTTTTGAAGTATTGATTCCTGATTTCTGTTAAATTCATCAATCTCCCTGAATTCTATTCTTTGTCTGAAGGTTGTTCTCCTCAGAGAGTTTTCTTATCTCTTTTTCCATCTGGCCAATTTTGCTTTTTAAAGCATTCTTCTCCTCAATAACTTTTTGAACTATTTTATCCATTTGACCTAAGCTGGTTTGTAGCATGCTATTTTCTTCAGCATTTTTTTGGATTTCCTTGACTAAGCTGCTGACTTCATTTTCATGTTTTTCCTGCATCTCTCTCCTTTCTTTTCCCAGTTTGTCTTCCAGCTCCCTCATTTGATTTTCAAAATCTCAAAAGCTCAAAAAGCTCTGTCATAGCCTGAGCCCAATTCCTGTTTTTCTTGGTGTCTTTAGATGGAGGAGCTTGTGCTTCCTCATCTTCAGACGGAGTATTTTGGTCCTTATTGGACTCATTTGCAAAATATTTCTCAATAGTATTCTTTTTGTTTCTCTGCTTGCTCATTTTCCCAGCCTGGGCCTGGTTTGGGGTGTTTCTTGAGCTTTTGGGACACCCCCACAAGGGTCTCAGTGTGTGAGGCTCTGTCCTCCGTCCTGGTCTGTGAATGACCATAAGCACCTCCCTGTGCCACAGGGCTGAGGTGGGGGGGGGGGGCTTGCTGTTCTATAGGGGACCTAGACTGCTATCAGGATCTGAACGTGGTCAGAGCCCCAGAGTCCTGTTCCAGAGGCAGAGGACAGAGCTTTGCAGTCTCTCTTCACTCCCCTCCCTCAGCTCAATGGGCTCATGCCCTGGGGTCTCCTGCTTACCAGCTCTGCCTGCTTATGTTTCCTGGATCAGGGCTGGGGAAAGGCCATGCTGCTTGCTGTGTGCCCTGAGGGCTGGGCTCCACGTGCTCACTCTGGCAGAGGTCCCCTGTTCTTCCCCCACTTTGTGACTGGTGCTCCTCGGGGTGTAGCTCAGGAGATTCCCCCGCTGCTGTGAGCTGAGACTCTCAGTGCCCTGGGGCTGCCTCCGGGAGGCTGAGGTTCTTTGGCTCTGGTCGGCCACCCCTCTGGCTGGCTGCCTCTCCAATCCCAGGGAGCAGAGCCTTTCTGCTCTTTTCCAGGTTACCTGAAGTAGGAGAACTGCCTCACTGCGACCCTTTGTGAGTTCTGTCTCTCGAAAGTTTAGTTAGAGTCCTTAGCTGATAAATTTTATCAGAGAGCTCCTAAGACTTGATCCCTTCTTGTAGCCATCTTGGCTCCACCTCCTCCTGGATTCTTAAAATGGCATTTTGGTTGACAGCTTGCTTCAAGTCATAGTCTTGTTCCAAGTACCCACACCAGTCTCAACTAAAGTCTGAAACTGATCTTATTAAAGCCTGACAATGTCCCCCCACTCTCACACCACCTATTCAATAAACACTAGTAGTCCCTTCTTACCTCTAGGTAAAAATTTAATATCATCTGTTTGGCTTTATAAACTGACTTCCTTTCTGTCTCTTTATTCTTCTCATACCTTCTTCCTCTCTTCTAAGCATTCTGCCACCCAGGGACTTGTTTCTCATAAAAAAGTCATTCCATTCCCCATGCATTTTCTCTTGATAGCTCTCCTATGTATATCTTTCTCCTGGCTTTCATGGCTTCCTTCAAGTTCCAGCTGAAATCCTACCCTCTTTAAGAAACCTTTTCTGATGTCCCTTAATATGAGTACTTTTTCTTTATGATTAACTCCAATTTAGATTAGTTGGGAGATGTATCTCTATACAAGATAGCTTGCTTTTACATAATTGCTTGCTTATTGTCTCAACTATTGTCTTCCTTTGTAGTATTCTCATTCCTTAGCACAATACCTGGAAAATAGTAGGTAGTTTTATAAAGTCTATTTTATTTGACTGACTTACCAGTTAAGAGGCTATTGAAATTGTTCAGGTGAGGACTGAATAAGATATGTACTGGGATGGTGGCTATGTGAATGAAGAGCATAAAATGTATATGAGAGATGTTTTAACTGGAGAAATGAGATTTAAAAATTGATTGGATATGTGGGGTAAGTATGAGTGAATAATTGTGTATAATAATGAGGCTATAGGTTAGGGTGACCAGGAAGATGATTATACCCTCAACAGTAAAAAGAGAATAGCAAAGAAGGGAGGGTTGGTGTCTAAGGAACATCCAACTTCAGAGAGAGCCAAAAGGCATTTAGTAATAAGGATCAGTAATGTGAGAGAGATTAGGACTGACAATATATACATATGTATAGTTATATTTATTAAAATTTATATTAATTTATATTTATAGATTCAGGATAATTGAGCCCATGTGTGTCAATGTGATCAACAATAAGATATTATAGATATCCACTCTGCTTCCACTCAGTTCAGTATGATTCTGAAGAGGTCACATAATCTCAGTTTCAGTTTTATTAACTGTCAAATAAAGAAGTGGGACAAGATGATCTTTAAGGTCCCTTTCAGTTGGAAAATTTTAGGATATGCTGTAGTTTATCAACAATGGTTTCCTCCAGCTCAGAGTTAAAATTCTTTCCCCCAGTGAAATGACAATAGTACTCCTGTGTCAAGTTTCCTGATGATGATGATAGATGAATGTAAATTGAACTAATGTTACCTAAGAATATAATGCCTGGTAATTCAATATGATATTAGTGAAGATTAAGGATTTACATAGAAGTACTCAATAATCCTTCAAATTAGAAGCAAAAATATTATTATGTACATTTTATATATTTTGGAACTGAGATTTAGGGAGATATAATTATTTCTTTAGAGTTCTATAACTATGATCATAGTGTCATAGATTTAGAATTGGAGGAGACCTTAAAATGTTATCTAGACAAAATGCCTTGGGTTCTGAATGAGAAAATGAACATTCAAGGATGGCTGCTTACTATCACACAGAACATAAGAAAAAGTTGTTATGTAATTTGCATAATACCACACAAGTGGCAAATGGCAGAACCAGGATTCGAATCCAGAATTTTTGACTCCGAATTTAGGACTCTTTCTATGATACCATGTTGCCCCTAAACAGTAGATCATAAATGGTGGTATAAACATAATTCTCTGTATATGTAGTATAAGTGATCTGAAAGCTGGATTAGAACTAAAAGACTTGAGTTCAAATTCTGATTCTGCCATCTACCATTTGTACAAACTTGGCCAAATCACATACTTGGCCAAATCACATTAGTTCTCTTGTTTTTAATTCTTCCACCTTTGAAATGAGTGGGTTGGAATAAATGGTTTTTCCGTTTCCTTCCAGTTCTATATTCATGATTAGCTATGATTGAATCCAAGTTCAACAGTTTCTACTCCACCACAACTACTTCTAAACATATTAGAAATATGACTGTCAATGGGTCAGAACAAAATTATAACATGAAGACACATTGGACTGCAATAAAAATCCAGACCAGCCTTTGACTTTTAGTAAATAGAACAGTGATGAGGGAGTGACCTAATTGGAGCAAATAAGACCAAGAATTGGAAAGAGAAATTTGCAAATGTCTATAGTTTGTTTTATTGGGACCATGTTATTACTCAAAATACAGAGCAGCTAGGGCTGGCCTTTGACATGATAGTGAATTAGTTATATTTGCCCTTGGCACTCTCAGCCAGTCATTCATAGTTTGTTTGTTTGTTTTTTTTTTTGCCCATGGGAGTGCTGACTAAATCTCTTCAATTTTCTCTCCTAGCCCTGCTTGTTTTAAGTACTCTCTGTGTCCTCACAATCTCTTCCCTCACCTCTTTCCTAAGCTGAAAAGTACCTTGGAGATCACGTACCCCAACTCCCTCATTTTACAGAGCACAGAGAATAGAAGCAATTTGCTCAGTAAGACAACTAATCATCATCAGGGAAGTCAACAAGCATTGATTAGTCACTTACTGTGTCTCAGGTACTGTGATGAAATCTGGGTCTTTCTGACTCTGAGATCAGCTCTCTATCCATTATGCCACCCTGCTTCTTAATAACATTCTAAACGTGATTGATGCCCTAAACTAAAGGGATTAAGCTGCAATGGTAAAAAATATTTCAGACACTAATCAATAGCTGGGCAGATTCTTTTAGGTACCTGCCTTTCTGTTGTCTCTGAACTGATGCCAGATGGTGAATACTTACTCTCCAAATTCTCTTTCATTTCTAAACCCTAGAATTCTACTCCATCTAGATATATAATTAGTCCTTAAATGAATTCCAATGATCTTGTCCTTATTAGACTGGTGACTATGGCTCAGACTGGAGATCAGAGTTCTCTGCCATAAACATCAGAAACCATATAATAAAATCTGTGTCTTCCTATATACTGGAAGGCAGAAGGACATTATTGATTTCTCTCTGCTTTATAAAGAAAAATAATGCTGCCCATATTTACAGTTTGCAGGCCAGAAATCCATTTGCCATGGATGGACTTTTTCCTTCTTGCTTGGTCTTGGACCCCTTCAGTTCAAACTGGATCAATAATCTTCAAGGGGAGGCATAAAGTAGATACAGAGATCAGTAGATCAAGTTGACTCCCAGATACTTTGTATTTTCTCTTATTGGTGTTAAGAATAAATCTTAGAACTGAGACAAAAAAATTAAATAAAACCAACCCCCTCTCAAAAAAACTGGAACAAATAAAAAAAAAAAACCCAACCTGTCATTCCATACAGAACATAACCATATTGTTTCCTTAGGAGATGTGGCTAGTTTAGATGGCTAGTTTCCCCTATTCTTTTATCTCTATTGCCACAATCAGTCAGTTTGATATTGAGCCATACTAAGTATATTCTCACTATTCCCCCACCCAAGGCACATGTGGCAAATACCATTCTCGGAAATGAAGAGAGAGAGATACCACCTAAGAATAAGTTCAATGCCTTGAAATGCATGTTAATTACAGACCTGGGAAGAGTGGTTTTGGAAACCTGAATTTAGTGTCCATTCCTGATCACAGAGCTGACAGAGAATTGGCAGGCTGAGGAGCCATGTGGTTAGTGCCTGAAGGGGAAGGAGGAGAGTAACTTCATGTCATTTAATATAACAGAAGGGTTCAATGAAAGATAGAATTCAAAGACTGTGAGGGAGATTCCAGGATGCTATTCTGGGGCAGTAAGAGGGGTAAAAGGAGATAAGGTAAAATTCCTAATGTAGGTGGAATAGGAAAGACATTGTAAATTTTAGAACTAGACCGGTTCAACTTGGTCAGTTTACAAATTAAGAAATTGTATCTGAGAGAGGTTAAGAGACTGGGACCAGAATCACACAGTTAGTAAAAGGTTGAATTAGAATTTAAATTCAGATCTTTCTGACTGAATCCAGCACTAACCACCTCACTAATGGGGAAGATCTTAGTCTACACTAATTAAGTAATCTCTTATATCTCTCTCTTCCCATTAAAAAATAAAGAAAACAAACATTTGCAACCTTCAATCATTTGCACAAAAGCAAAAGAAAATCATAGATCAGTTATAGGAAAATTAGATTTCTATTTTCATTAAAACATCAGAAAAAAAGAGTGTAATAGCCTATATAGATACTAACTTCCTTCCAGCTGGAAAATTCTATAAAAATCTACTTCAGAGGAAGGGAAAGAGAAAGAGACATAATTAGGAAATTAAGGAAGGAGGAAAGACACACACACACATATACATACACGCACACAAAGAGATTCATTAAAAGAGAGGACACAAAGAACCTATAAGCAGAACTGAATAGGAATATATACATATATATATATATATATATATATATATATATATATATATAACATATGCCATATAGTATATAGTACACAAACATACATGTATATATTTAAATACAATAGCTGTTTATTAATAAGATAACTCCAATGATTACCAGACACAGAAGATGAAGGGAAGGCCTTTATACTTTAAGATATTATCTCATGAGTTTTTACATGCCATGACTTTAAAAAAATTTAAAAACAGAACTATCCAGATTTTTTGAATTGGTGGGCAGAGTCAAAGTGGAGAAGAAAAAAAACATAGACAAATACATTTTCAAAACACCTAATTATTTCAGAATTTCTTTTCCTGGGTCAAGGACTGCTTGGTCCTTTTAATTGCTATACAAAGTGCATAATTCCTTAAGTCACAATTGATCTGCAGTGCAACATCCATGTAAACCCTCCATACAGCCCTATAGAGAATATAATAATCTAACCAGTGTTAATTATTTATATCCATAATTTTAAAGCTTTAACTCTTTTCCTAACATTTTACAGAGTGTCTGGGATATAATATTTACTTGAGATTGTTTTAAGTCATGTTCGAGAGGGATATAATGGTACTTATAAGTCATTCTATCCCACCAGGCACATTCAGGACATTCTGTATCTCCTTGACTCATGCTCAGCACACGGCATAGATACAACCCCAAAATGATAGCTTTCTACACTATTCTGGACTATGTAAACAACAATAAAACTGTCATACCCAAGGTTGTTTCTCTATTTGAGTAGCTAGACATGCCCCTGAGAAGAATTTAGAAATTTTCTTTTCATTTAAGATATATTTAAATTGGAAAATAGGCAAAAAAAGAAAAGACCAGTTATGAAATAAATCCATTGGACACATTTCTTATGGTCAGCATATATAGTAAATATTGCCTTTTGCTCCACTTTGTGATATTTTTTGTTTCAAATTTTTAATTCACCTATAAAGTATTTTTAAAGTGATTGTTTATAAGAACTTTCCCTAAAGTAGGAATTCTTGTATTGTCATGATCAGGTTTCATGAATGAATCATTTTTCCAATTATGAAACAAGATGAAATTTGATATGCCTTTTCCATGAGTGATTTGTTCCAACTTTCATACATATGCATCAGCAGAGTAACTTGAGTGTCAGATATTCCTTACTGATGTGATTTGTAGCCTTCATCTAGGAAATCTTAGAATATGAATGCCTGGTAAACCCAGAAATACTGAGAATAATTCACTATATGCAAATACGTATTTCATATTAGTCAATAAACACTTTCTAAGTGCCCACTTTTTGCTAAAAACTAGAAATATAATAAAAGAAAAAAACACAAAAAAGAACTACCCTTACTCTTAAGAAACTCACAGTCAAATAGAGGGGAAGAAGGAGCTGTAAATTATGAAAATAATTATATACAAACAAGTTTTACACGGAAAAAATGTTAAAATAATACATAGAAATATTAGAATGGGGAGGAGTTAGAAAAGGCTTCCTATAGAATGTAGGAAGGCAGAGAAATGGAAAAAGCTTTTCAAGAAGGAGTTTCTAATTCTAGGAAGAACAAGAAGAAAGTGTCACTTGACTGAAGAGTTGGGAGCAAGGGAGTGGAGGGTGGAGGGTGTAAATAAAAGAATGTTGAGAATTTAGCAGAAATAAGAAGATTATATTTATTTGAAAAATTGAAACATCACTCAAACCAGTACTCTTGAGAAACAAATAAAAATCGATGTCTATTTTCATGATTAGAAGGAATGTAAAGGGCACAATATGAGTTGAATTAAAAATATCTAAAATAATATCTAAATAAAGATATTTTAAAAGATAAAGTAATGAATGAGAAAGAGGAGTACATTGGGAGAAAGGGAAAGGGAGTGATAGAATGGAGTAAAATATCTCATAGAAGAGGTACACAAAAACTTTTACAGTGGAGAGAAAGATTGGAGAGTTGGGGGGAGTGTTTGAACCTTAAAAGCTCTCATTAGAATCAGTTCAAAGAGGGAATAATATACACACTCATGGAACCTTATAAGAAAAGTAGGAGGGGAAGGAAATAAAAGAGGGTAGTCATGTTGGAGAAATAGTAATCAGAACCAAAATACTTTTTAAGGACAGACAGGATAAAAGGACAGAGAAGAGAATAAACAGGTTAGAATAGGATGGAGGAAAATATATTTAGTCTTAATCATTGTGAAAAAATTAAAGTTTCTCCATCTTATTTCTGAAATATTAGAGAAATGAGTCAAATTTACAAAAAAAAGAGCCATTCCCCAAGCGATAAATGGTCAAAGGATATGAACAGGCAGATGAAATAATAAAAAGCAATCTATAGTCATATGACTAGAAAATGCAAATTAAAAAATTCTGAGGCACTACCTGAATTCTGTAACATTGGTTAATATGACAGAACAGAAAGAAAAATTTCAAATGCTAGAGGGAATGTGGCAGAATGAGATACTAATGGTTTTGAACTGATTAAACCATTCTGTAGAGTCATTTGGAACCATGCCCATATGGTTACATAAACCTTTGACTCAGCAATGCCACTACTAGGTATATATCCCAAACAGAAAAAAAAAATAGAAAGAAAAGGATCTATCCAAACAAAAAGAATTTATAGCAGCTCTTTTCTGATGTCAGAGAACTAGACATTGGAGGGATTACCCATCAACTGGGGAATGGCTGACAAGTTGTGGTATATGGTGCTTTAAGAAATGGCCAAGAGGAAGCTCTCATAAAAACCTGGAAAGATTTACATGAACTGTTGGTAAAGTGATAGGAGTAGAACCAGAAGAATGTTGTATATAGTAGCAGCAATATTAATCATTGATCAACTATAAATGACTTACCCATTCTCACCAAGACAATCTGAAAGACTTATGATGAAAAATGCAATGCATCCCCAGAGAAAGAACTGATAAAATCTGAAGGAAAATGAAAGAGTACTTTTAAAAAATAATAAATTTTTCTTTTTGGTCTGTTTTCTTTCACAACAATACTATTATAGAAATATATTTTGCCTGATTGAATGTTTATAATTATTATCAAGTTATTTGCATCTTCTGACTCCAGGTGCTCTAGCCATAGCAGTCCCCATAAAGATCAATTTTTTTTTCCTATTTAACAATATGATTTTTTGAGGGTAGGACAACAGAGTTAAATGACTTGCCCAAGGTCACATAAATAATAAGTATTAAGTTTCTGGAGTAGGATTTGAACTCAGGGCTTCCTGACTCCAGGATTGGTGTTCTATATACTTCACCACAATAGCTGCCCCCAAATTGCTTGCCTTCTTGATAAAGGTAGGAGGGAAAGGAAGAGGAGTATTTGGAAATCAAAATGTTAAAAAAATATTAAGAATTATTTTTACATGTAATTGAGGCAAAATAAAATACTAAATTGCTGTGAATTTTTTTATTTTAGAAGAAAAAATGAGAAATTTTCCTATAAGCTGCTTTCTCTGAACAATCTACATAAATTTCCATTGATAGTCTTGAATAATTAATTCCTTCTTTTTTGATCATTTCTTGATTTTCTCATTATTTCATCAGGTGATTTTCAAGGGAGGGCTCTAGCAGCTGTGCAAGGATGGAAATCAGCAGAAGTTTCTTGCAGAAGATAGTATATAGTTTTAAAGAAAGACATGACCCCTAACAAGACCACTATAAGAGAAAGTGTATTTTTAGCATGTGGGCTAGCTAATGCAAAGATGTAGACATACATAATGGAGTGCTGAGTGGGAGGAAGAGAAAGAAGGCCAGTCTGGTTTGATTGAAAAATGTAAAATAAAGGGAAATATCAAATTTGACTGGAGGGTAAATTTCAGTCAGGTAGTATAGGACTTTCAAAGCTAAACTTTCAAAGCTAAACACAGGAGTTTATAGCTTATCCCAGAGGCATTAGGAAGCCACTGAGTTAGTTTTTACTCTTGAACATATGTAAATTATAAAAGTATAGCTCCTATAATCATATCATCATCATAATCATCAATATAACTGATATTTTTATGGAACTTTAAATTAGCAAAAATTTTTCTGATAGTACCTCTATTAAGAATACAATATATCTAAACACATTATTGCTCCAAATGAGTAACATTTTAAAATAAAAAATGAATTACTTATTTAGTGAATAAGTAGGGAAGTTTAATCAAGGGAATTCTTTGATCAACTTGATAAGCTTATGAGTGGCAAGCCTTTGAGTGCATCTCTCAATGAGGGTGAATATTCCATTGGTACCTTTTTGAGAACACTAGATAAAGTTAAACTTATAAGTACCCATCAATTGGGGAATGTGATTAAATCTCAGTAAAGAGGACTACCTCTAAGGTTAATTATTCATATGAATCCATCTCTAGCATCACCTAGAGTGTGACTTTCACTGAAAGATTTTCAGAGTGCTATCAAAGTAACTACCTTGTGGTGACTACAAGCTTAAGCTTCCTGAATTTGACTTTTCAGTTGCTAGCTCCCCTAAAAGGAGATATAAATGGATTAATTTGTTTGTACAGATCCTTGGCTATTTGTTGTACAGACTCTTGCAGAAGGAACTACTGCTTTGTGCTGACTAATAATAGGGAAAATCATTCATTAGCTTTTGGTCTTTTTTTTTTCCTTTTTTTTCCACCTCCTTTTTTGAGATATCTCAAAAACAAAAGAAATGGTGAAGAGGGGAGAAGTTCAAGGTTTCTGTCCCCCAAAGCCACTAATGGAATGGCTAAATTTCCTATTGAGGCAAATGTATCTTTATTCATATGGTCAAAAAAGTTATTTTCTAATTTCAGATTCCTAATTAGAGGAGGGAATATTTCTCAATTATATTGATCTCAGAATTGAATCATCTAATCAAAGAAAGAGAACTACCTTGGAAGCATCAATATCCAGGACTGTATGCAAAATGTTTGTTTTTACGATGCTGATATTATTGTATAAATTGTTCTCTAGGATATATTCATTTCAGTCTGCATCAGTTCATATATCTACTCAGACTTGTCTGAAATCATTCCTTTTGCCATTTCATATGTCACAAAAATATGCCATTGTCTGTTCAGGCTATCCTCTTAATTTTCAGGGTACACAAAGAAAAGAACTACTATATTTTTTTATTATATATGAATCCTTTTTCTCTTTCTTCCATCTCTTTGAGGGAATGGGTCTGATAGTGTTCTCCAATATAATCTCATTTTAAAAGATCATGTGATCCTGGGAAAATCATTTTATGTCTCTGACCCTTAATTTCCTCATACATTAAAAAAAGAGAGCTTAGTCCTAGATAATCTCTAAATCCCCTTTCAGGCCTAAAGTTAAATAAATTTAAAATTTCCATTAAAATTATAGTAGTAGAATTTATATCCTGTGAGAATTTAAGTGGATAATTGCTTAAGGAGGACTTCCTGGAAACTCCAAATCTCAGCATGTAGTAAATTTCTTATTCTATTTCCTTGTAATGTTGGACCTGCACCTTCCTCTCACTCCAGTCTCTTAATGAGCATTCATTGAACCTGAGACAAGTAAGAGAAAAGTGGAAGAAATTGAGCATTTGGTTTGGAGAAGATATGGGAAAGTTTCCACCCTTTTGAAGTGGAGAATATATATATCCTGAATAAATCTTTGGCCTGCAACTACTTTCCAGAATATGGTCTGGAAAGAGAAGAGGTACCTCTTGAATGGCATTGCCTCTCTTAAATTTTCCATTGTACATTCCCCAATTGATAAATGGTCAAAGGATATGCAAAGGCAATTTACAGATAGGGAGATCAAAGCAATTCATAGTCATATGAAAAAATGCTCTAAATCATTAATTATTAGAGAAATGCAAATTAAAGCTTCTCTGAGGTACCACTTCACACCTCTCAGATTGGCCAATATGACCAGAAAGGATAATGATCATTGTTGGAAGGGTTGTGGGGAATCTGGGACACTATTACACTGTTGGTGCAGCTGTGAACTCATCCAACCCTTCTGGAGAGCTATTTGGAACTAGGCCAAAAGGGCAACAAAAATGTGCATACCCTTTGACCCAGCAATACCACTACTGGGTGTATATTCTGAAGAGATTATGCAAAAGGGTAAAAACATTACTTGTACAAAAATATTTATAGCAGCCCTGTTTGTGGTGGCAAAGAATCAGAAATCAAGTAAATATCCTTCAATTGGGGAATGGCTTAGCAAACTGTGGTATATGTATGTCATGGAACACTATTGTTCTATTAGAAACCATGAGGGATGGATTTCAGGGAAGCCTGGAGGGATTTGCATGAACTGATGCTGAGTGAGATGAGCAGAATTAGAAAAACACTGTAAACCCTAATAGCAACATGGGAGTGATGATCAACCTTGAAGGACTTGCTCATTCCATCAGTGCAACAATCGGGAGCAATTTTAGGCTGTCTGCAAAGGAGAGTGCCATCTGTATCCAGATAAGGAGCCGTGGAGTTTGAATAAAGTTCAAGGACTATTCCCTTTAATTTAGAAAAAACCAGATATCTTATTGTCTGATCTTGTTACCTCTTAGAATTCTTGTCTCTTCTCTAAGGATATGATTTCTCTCTCATAACACCCAATTTGGATCAAGGTACAACATGGAAACAAAGTAAAGACTGACAGATTGCTTTCCATGGGGGGGTGGCGGGAGGGAAGTAAGATTGGAGGGAAAATTGTAAAACTCAAATAATATCTTTAATAAAAATTAATTTAAAAAATTTTCCATTGTAGTGCAAAACTCTAGTGATTTAGTTCTACAGTTTTGTACTTTGCCAAGGGACTAATGAATCTTCTTTACATACTGCCTTATCCTAATAACTTGGAAATTTAGGGAAGCTATGTCTACTGTGCAACAGAACAGAAAAAAATGTTAATATTTTACCTTTTTATAATGCTCACAAAGAAATTGTCTCATAATGAGCAGTATGATTCTGATTTTATAGTTGAAGAAATTAAGACTTACCCACCTTCACATGACTTATAAATTGGGAAGCCAGGTTAAAATCCAGATCCTTAATCTTGGGGTACATTCTCTACTATAATATAGGGATGATATTCTGACTTCTTGAAACTAGAAGGAAGAGAAAGTATAGAGGGGGAATGAAGCAGAATGAACATACTTCCCCAGAAAACTTAGGCCACTAATGCCTCTGACTTCAGGTTTCTATTGGTCTTTTATAGGATATATAAAGAACAGAAAATATCACATTATTAGCCTTTAGAACTGACAATGACTGTAGTCTTGAATACTATTTGCTTCCCTGGACCCAACTCCTTTTGTGCTTTCCTCCTTTTTTAGACCTCTCAGATTCCGAAATCTGTTTTTCTGACTACATATACTATAATCAATTGCATTTCCATGTAAAAACTAAAGCCCATTCTGGAATGTTTTTCTGGCTCCATGTGTTGTAATCAATCGCGTTTCCATTTAAAAACTAAAGCCTCAGTCTTAGTAGTATATTACCTACCTCTGTGTAAGCAGTTAGCTAGTTCAGTGGATAGAGCTTCTGGGCTTAGAAGCAGTAAGACTATCTAGCCTCAGACACTTCTTAGATGTGTGACTCTGACAAGTCATTTCACCTTGTCTGCCTCAGTTTCCTTCAACTGTAAAATGGAGATAATAATCAGACCTACCATGCCTTGTGAGAATCAAATGAGTTAAAATAAAGTGTTTTGCAAACTCTAAAGTATTTTATTGCTATTGTTCAGCCTTGTTCAGCCTTGATTTCATGATTTCATCTGTGGTTTTCTTGGTAAAGATACTGGAGTATTCTGACATTTACTTTTCCAGCTCATTTTATAGATGAGGAAACAGAGGCAAACAGGAAAAACTGACTTGCCCAGGGTCCAACAGCTGGTGTAGTTACAAAGGCTCAGGGAACAGCCAAGCCTGTTGTCTGAGGCAGATCTGGACTCAGGTCTTCCTCACTCCATGTTTAATGCTGGAGCCACTGTACCTCCTAGCTGCCCCTAGTAATAGTGTAGTATTATATAAATATTAGCAATTATAGTTATTTTACAGAACCATCAGTAAGTGGAGTAGCATTAAGTGAAGTAGGTAGTTTTCTATATTGGGATTTGAAGAGCACCAAAAAAGCCTCCTTTACCAAAAACAACTTCCTAATAAGCAACATAGTGCCCAAATTTTGTCATTGAAATACATCTTGAAAATTATAGAATCATGGGACTTTAGTTCTGTGAGGTACCTTAGGGATCACTTAGTTCAAATGTTTCATTTAATGATTGAAGAGAGATTAATAATAGATTTTCCCCAAGGTCATGTAGTCATAAATTAAAACAAACCACCAACTATAATACCACCCACAAACATCTGGGTATTATTCTATAGTCTAAGAATTCATTTTTTCCTGTTAGAAACAGTAAAAACTACCCTATTTCCCCTTCCTACTGCTTCTGCCACTACAGGTGTTCTGTCCAGGATTTGGGTAAAGAGAATTTTATGAATGCTAATTAATCAATCAACTTAAAAGTATCTATGAAGTTCTTTACAGGCTTTGTGCAAATATTGATGATAATAAGGAAGTCAAAACCAGTCAGTCCCTGTCCTCAAGGATCTTATGTTCTAATAAGAGAGCGAGCAGCATGTAAATAATTAGGCAAACATAAAAGCTGAATGCACTGAAGGCTGTACAAAATGAGAAAGTATTAAGAGTTGGCAGGGAAAGGTAACTGGAGTTCTTTCTTTAATCAATCAGCACCTTATCTGGAATTCTAGACCCCAAGGAAGATTGTTAGAGCCTGTCCCTCCTCCATGGTATATTCTGTCAGCTTTTTTGCTAACTTTCTGATTCACTGTCCTCCCCAGTTTTAGGATGCTTTGTTTTTTTGCCAGTCTCATTGTCGTTTCTCCCTCAATTACTCTTCTTTCTGTTTTTGACAAAACAGGGAAGTTAGAGGCATTTCAGTATAATTGGACATGTGTGGTGCACCAGAAGGAGGCCAGAAAAATTCACCTCTTCCATTTATAAGCCTCATATCAGAATATCACAGATAATTAGGAGCCCAGGAGAACCCAAGCATTAACTCAGTTGAGTTAACAACAGAAGTGCTTTGGCTAATGATCTTCTCTGAGCCTTTGTATCCAAGCAAATGTTTTCTCCTTTAACTGAGTCCATCTTGTCAAATGATTCATTGAGGGGAATATAAAGCAGACATTGGAAGTTGGGGTGGTGGGTAAAATAGTTCCTTTGTTCTTGGGGCCAAATTGGGAATTACCTACCTCTCTCAGCTGTTTGTTAGGAAAGTAATGATATGACATGATGATAATGATTCTATAGAGAAAATTTTTTCCTATTAGAGTTCAGACACTTTTCTCCCATTCCCTTTCTAAAAAATAAAGAAAATGGTGTTGGGGAGGAAATCTGTATTATAATCCCACTAGAAACAGTGAGGAAGTAGAAAATTATCCCTCATTCATAGTCTATATTTCTTGGCCTGAATCACACAGTTATTAAATCACACAACATTTTAAATGTCATGTTACCTTATAATAATTGATTTAAAGTTGGAAGAGACCCTTGAGATCATTTAGTCTAAGTTTCTTGGTTTTTCTTTTTTAGATAAGGGATCGAGCTCCATAGGTGATGTGTAGGACAAATGCTACTTAAATTTCGGAGATCTCTCAGTATGAAAGAAGGCTTTAATTTGTTCTGGAGAAATGGGCCACAATCAATTAGAGAGAATGAGGCAAAGGCAAAAGGCCAGCCCCCCCCCCCCCCCCAACTGACCCACCCTTGTTAATGAGGAATGTGATCTTACAATCTAAACATGAAAACTACCCTAGGGAAAGGGGCATAGAATTCAAAGAAAGCAAACTAATCTAGGGAAAAGAGCATAAAATTTAAACTGACACCAGATTATCTCTTTAGTCCTAGGAATTGAATGATTCTCCAGACATCAACAGATAAGATGAAGTAAGTTGACTCTTCAACAATATTCCAGAAGTTGCTTTGTCATGGGAGGAGGGGCACATAGTTAACTAAATTCAATCTATAATATTTTACTGAAGAAATCTCAAAACTTTATCCCACACAGTGAGAAACAATAAACCCTTTTTTTTAGATCCTCGATTTTTAGAAAAGTGGGAAAGATTACTGGACCTCTAGACCTTTCTGAAAAATGGAAAAAGGTTGAGTTTGTGGGGTTGTCAGCTAAGCTGATCCCACGTGGCGTTTGGCAGTAGCCCTGGTCTGGGCCTGTCCTGTTCAGACTGGAGGAATGGCAGTTCTGAGGTGTATTTGGTTAATATCCCACTGTGAGTGAGGGTTGTTAGGAAGGACCTCCAATTAACCTGTTTGCCTACCTATAAATTGATGAGAATTAAAATATGGGGGGAAATCAGGTACCAATATTCCTCTCTCAGCTGTGTGCTTGCTCCTTGGAAGGAATTAGATTTGACAAAAGCAAAACATCTGAGCTACTGGAAATTATCCTTGAGTGGTATTCTCTCTCTCTCTCTCTCTCTCTTTGAAAAGCTCTATCTCATTCTCTGCTGCCCCCCACTCTTTGTGGGGGGCGGGGAGAAGGGAAAATCTTCCTTTTTTTAGAACTTTGAAACTCAGATCTATGTCTCAGATGGAATTCATGCTTCACTGCAGGAAGGGCAAGACCCCCCCCAAAAAAACAAACTTATTTTAGAAAACAAGGGACCTCCATGCTTTCTTCCTGGTTTGGGGAGAAGGGAGGGGTTGGGCAATGACCATGTTTTTCTTAGGCTACAGCTGTTTATCAATTCCAAGCACCATTTAGCTGGACTCAGAAAGCCCCACCCTTTGGAGGGGGAAGGGGAAATGAGCAGATTGATTGGAAGCCTCATGGTCAATTAGTTAAAGAAAAGCAGGGGAAGACTTTTTCTGGGACTAGGAAATTCAGATTTCATCTTTAAATTAAGTCTGTGCTAATAACTAATATTTCTGTAATAGAGTAACTGGGTTTGAACTTTATAAAGTTACTTAAGAATGCATTCAATTTTAACTATTGGTTGGCTATTTCAAAAATCTTAATGAATATATATGAGGTACCTCAAGAAATTCTGATTGATTCTAAAAATTATTTTTTGACGGGTCTTAATTGTTACATTTAAAAAATATATAAATATGTGTGTGTGTATACATGTGTATGTGCATATATAAACATCAATGGGACATTTTCACATCTCTCTTCTGGCCTGGAGAGGTGGAAAAATGTTTCTATATTCTGAGATTTGGTACTGGCCTGGGTATCCAATAATCTCATCTTGGTAAATTTGAAATCTTTATACATGTGCCTGTGTCTGTGTGTGTGTGTGTGTAATTCAGATCTGAAATAGTTATAGTTACCTGAGTTAAATTTTACTGCTTTTAGTTTGGGTTTTGAATTTAATTGTTTAAAAAGATTTGATTTAAAATTAAGTAATTAATGAAGTTAGGATCTGAGCCTATCAGCTTAGACCATTTGATAGTTTGTAAGTGGCAAAGTTTGAAATGATTTCAGGTGTGAGCTAAGTTTTTGTTAACCTAATAATCAACTTATGCTGATGGAGACTTTAAGGTTTAGTAAATTCAGGCTCCCTGACCCCAAGAAACTTTGAAAAAAGGGTGGGAAGGCCTTTGATAGGAAAAGGTCACCACCTTGTGATTAAAGAAAGAAACTATCGGAGAGTAATTTAGTCACCTAAGTTTTGTAACAAGTCTTGAGAATTATTTGTGTTATTAAGAAGGAAAAATATAATTGGAATAAATTGTATGTCAAGGAATTTGGGAATATTGAATTATATAATTTACTGATTTCTTTTGGGAAAGAGATATTGTATTAAATTTTGTAATCTGAACTGTTTTGATGTTAAATTGATATAATTGTCAACAATCTCACAAGGACTTTTGTTGGTAAAGAAAGTTTGTAACCTTTGCCTCATCATTTATCATATGTTTATGGAAGGGAATATATATATATATATATATATACATATATATATATATGCATTTATCCTTTATGTGACATTCTTATGTATCTTCAAAGATATTATTTTAACAGTGTAAGTATGAGAGAGAGCCAGAGGATCACTATTGGCATATTTAATGGCTTTAAAGGAGAGATTCATTCTTCAACTGGAATTTTTGTTCATTCTAAACATGGCTAAAGCCATAGAAAATTTTGTTGCAAATTACATTTTGGACACGTGAAGTTTTAAAATGCTTTTTTCAATACATTTGTTTATACTATTTTTGAACTTTTGCTTACAACTTATGTGGTATTCAACAATGAATCTGTGTTATATTGGAGCCTATGTTCTTACAAAAAAATTTGATATTGGTTTAGGATTATAAAGTATAATTCTTGCCCCTTATAGACCTTCTAGTTTTTTCCTAATTATTAGACTTCTGCTAAATGGCCTTTTTTGTTACAATGTCTGTGGTTTTTTGCTTTCTGATTTTTTCCCTTGAGTTTTATTTCTCTTAGCTGTATAGCTCCAAGCCCAGCTCTGCAGGATGTCAACCAGCTGTGCCAGCCAATCATTCCTTGTACCCTGCCTCAGTGAAGCCCTTGCTATAATGTATTCATCTCCAATTGGACTCTAAAAGGCCCAGAAGAATCTGGTCCTTAATAAATTTTTGAGGGGGGAATGATGCAGGGGAAAAGAACTGTGAATGTAGAACTTGGGTGGAAATGTTTTTGACTACCACCCATTCTTGAGATGGAAATTGACTTGAAGTAGAGAATTATGACTGTAACAGAAACAATTGCAATCCTAAAAGGCTGCTCAAATTGGGTGGAGATCCTCATTATCACTGATTCATTGTTTAATGTAAAATTTGTATCCTTTTCCTTAGGCTTTACCCTCTCCCTGATTCCCAATCCAGTATAGGGGAAGGGAGGTCACCTTTTTCCCTCTGGATGGGAGGTAAGACATAAAAACTTGGATGGTACCCTGGTTCAGGACCGCCTCAATCTTCTCTGACAACGGCCCAGCCAATCTGCTTGGCTGCTTGGCTATCTCTCTCTGTCTCTCTCTCTCTCTCTTTCCCTTCATATGTCTTATAACCCTTGTAATAAATTGTTTTATTTCCACCCATGCTTTCCCAAGTCTGAATAACACTTCCTCATAGACAGAACCAAACTCAAGTAGCCATGGGGTACAAAGTGACTTGCCCAGTCTAAATAATAGACTAAATAATTGACTCAGGTCCTCTTTTCATTGCTTTCACTACTTTACCACCTATCATTTTGCAACTTAACCCAGAGTTTTTTGTAATTTACTCTTCATCTTCACCCATAAATTCCTAGAGAAAGTTGATCCTGAAGAGTGAAGGTCTATTTGGCTGTGAGAAATAATGACTGTTGAAATCTTGCTGATTACACAGGCAATGCTTGGGCACCTGACTAGAAAACTAGATCCCAAAATGGAGTTATGAAGAAGGATTCTGATATAATTCCTCTATCAGAAGTCAGAATCTGAAAAAAGTTGCTTCTGAGTTGTCCATCAAGGGAGAGGCCCTCAGCTCAGACTAAAGCTGGATATCAGACATTCCTATTAGGGCAAGAGGAATGTTCCCTCCCAACATAGGATTTTTGATCCTTATCATTTTTTGCTAAAGACTTCCTCAAAATATGGAATCCCTCCAGAATATTTGTATCATCTAGAGACAAAGGGGAAATTTGTATTATTAGAGAGGAAAAAAGCATACAAAATTTATATTTATTTTTAGTTGATGTAAACAAGTGGTTTATTATTTCTTTTTGCAGTTCATTTTATAGATGAGAAACTAAGGCAAGCAGAGTAACTTGCCCAGGATTATACAGTATGTAGGCATCTGAGAGTGAATCATAAAGATGAGATTTTTTTAAATTCCAAACCCAGTACTCTATCCACTGTACTATCCAGTTTACTTACTCATCTACCTACCTCTCTCTTCCTACCACATTGCAAAGGAGGGAGGTTATTCCTCACATCTCTAAGAATAAGCATGGTCATAATTTCCCAGCATTTTGTTTTAAATACTTTATTCTTTCTATTTACATTGTTGTAATAATTTTATATTCTACCCCCAGATCTGCTTACTTCACTTACATTATATCAATTCATGAAAGTATTCCAGTGTTTCTCCATATTCATCACATTTTTCATTTCTCATACCCAAATAGATTTATTCTATTACATTCATGTAATATTTTAGTCATTCCCCTATCAGTGAATATTCCCTTTGTTTCCAGTTCTTTGCTACCAAAAAATAGTTGATATAGACAGCTTTCTTTTTTATGATTGAACTTCTTGGGACATATGCCTCATAATGGGGACTCTTGGTCAAAAGGAATAAACATTTTAGCCATTTTCATAATAAATCTAGTCAATTTTCCCTAATTTCTGATTGATTTCCAGAATGACTGCACCAATTAAGAATGCTACCAATAGCGTACATTTAAGTGGACATTTACAATTGTAAGGAAACTATATCAAGTAAAATGCTCCTATCTGTAACTTCTTTGATCTACCACTTGGATCCAGTCAAACAAAATTAATCTTCTTTTCATGTGATGATACTGCAGATGTTTGAAACCATTTTGCATCTCCAATGACTTCTCCTTTTCAAAGGATTTCATTATTTATTCAATAGGAAATAAGGAATCACTTAAGATGGTTGAATAGAGAAGTGACATAATCAGATCTTTACCAAAAGAAAAATAATCTTTTAGTTAATAGATTGGAAAGGAGAAATAGAGGAGGAATTCATTAGAAGATAATTGCAATTGTTCAGGCAGATGGCCTAGTATATTGAAAAGAGCACTGGATTTGGAATCAAAAGAGCTAGACCTGGGTCCCAACCTGCCCATCTTTTATTTACTATCAAGTCACTTAACTTTTCTATATCTCATTTTCTTCCTTTTTTTTTTTTTGAGGTCAGGGTCCTGCTTCTCTTTTCTTTGTGGAGATCTTAATACCAAGAAGCTGATACAGAGGATAATAAGATTAATTTTTGGTGATCTAGCACTCCTTCATTGATTATTTTCAATTTATCCTGTTTGTTCATAGTTGCTTGCATGTTGTCTCCCCCATTAGACCAATTCCTTGAGAACAGGGTCTTTTACCTTTCTTTTGAATCCCCCCCAGCACTTAGCATAGTAGGTGTTACACAGTAGGTATTTAAAAAGTGCTTATTGGACAACTAGGTGTTTAATGGATAGAGCACTGGACTTGTAAACAGGAAAACTTATCATGAATTCAAATCTGGTCTCAGACACATATTACTTAATCTTGTTTGACTCAATTCCTCATTTGCCAATTGAACTGAAGAAAGAAGTAATAAGTCCCTCCAGAAAACCCCAAATGAGTTCATGAAAAGTTGAACACAACTGAGCAATATATCACTGAGCTCCTCTATTTAGTTCATGAATCTGAAAAAGGGAATTCAGTCTCCCTTTTCACTCATTCCTTTTCATAAGAAAAGGGTCAGGACTCTTATCTATACCTGAAGATCTAGGAGGGATGAGGAAAGAGGGCTAAGCAAAAGTGATGGTTGGTTGCAACCCTGTCCATATACAAATTTTAGTTTTAATTTTCCTTTCGCTTAATTTTATTCAAAAAATTATGTGATTACAACATGTTATTTGAATCAATGAATTCATTGGGAACTTAATTGGGTTCAATCAAATAAATACAACAAATCTCACATCTCTCATTTCTTGAACAATATTCTATTCAATGCTATAGATTAAATTTGGAACCACCTAGCAAGGGATTAAAGGGAGCTATTTTGGGATATTGCTACCTCTTAGAATAGAGATGTTATTAGAAAAAAAGGTATAAGAGAATAATTGATTAAGAGTGGGGTTGATGGCTCAGTTATTGTGCCATCTGGTGGGAAATTTGGCAGTTACACTCAATTAATGAAAATCCATTTCTGGATAAGCGATATGCCTTGAAATAGTGACATATATTATCTCCCTGTGGACTTAAGCAAGACACCATTCAATCCCCAATCTAAAAATATTGTGTGTGAACCTATGTCACATGTAATAGGAGTGGGTTTATTTAAATTATCTTTAAAAGTTCCTTTCAACTCTAAAATACTATGATCTCATGTTATGAGAGCCTAGTCGTGGCAGTATTAATGAAAAAAATTAACTAATACTAGAAGCACTATGGAAGCAAGATTAATGGAAGTAATGATATCTAAGATATGAGATATTGGAGAAAGGGTAAAATCAAATATTGCATGAATTTTTCAAGCTAAATGTAAGAATATATAGTCACTTAGGAATCTATTTTCAAGATATTTCAAAAAAGGGAACATTCCAAAAGATTGGAAAAGTTCAGGTATAATATTATTACCAAAAATGGGGAGCTGATTAATAAAACTTACCTATAAGCCAATTTTCTCATCTGTATGAAATATTCATGAGAATGGTTTATGCATGTTCTAGAGTTTTTAAATAAAATCTGAGAAGGGATCCAACAGATATTTGCAAATGAGTCTCTACAGATGATCATTTCTTTATAGTAACATTCTAGAAAAGAAAGAAGGGAAGAGAAGGGAAGAAAAGGAAGGAGGGAGTAAGGAAGGAAGGAAATGAGGGAGGAAACAACCATTTATTAAGTGCCTATTATATACCAATTACTGTAGCAAATGCTTTCCAAATGTTATTTCATTTGATACAACTCTATGAATTAAGAGCTATTATGACTCCTTTTTTAGGATTGGGGAAACTGAGTCAAATAGATTTTTAAAGTAACAGTAACTAAATGAGACTGGATTTGAATATAGATCTTCCTGATTCCAGACCCAGAATATCTCTACCTACTGTACTACCTTCTTTGGTATAAAGAATATAATATTCCATTGTGTTTTTATCATTTCCTGATTATAAAAGAGTATCTATTTGACTTGGTAAAAGCAAAGACTCTCCTCCAAAAAAATTTTTTGCCAGTAAATCTTAAAACCATACAAGCTTTTGTTTTTCATAGGATAATCACAATGATAACTATTTCATGATCTTCTCATTTTCAATATCAAATATTGCATAAAATGATCCACATTTCTTCATTTTGAGAGATATTATCAAATGCCTAAATGCTTACTGAAATTCAGACATACTATCCAGATGATATTTCCTAGATCATCCTCTAGTCTAGTAACTCTGAACATATCAGTCTGGTTTGATTTGTTCTCAGCAAACTCTTGATAGTTTGCAGTGAACACTGATTTTCTTTTCAAGTGTTCCCACTAATCTATTTAATGATCTCTTCTAGAACTTTGAGAGGAATCAGTGACAAATTCAATGACTTCCAGTTTGCACAATTTGTCTTCTCTTACAATGGCATATATCCATCTCAACATGGTAAATCTGTTCTCTGAATTTACTCAAAAGATCAGTGATAGCAGTTGAGTCAGAACATCCCCCAACTCATTTTGACCACACCAGTTGACCTTATTTAGGGAGATATGTGATATTCTAATACTCCACTTATCTTGGCTCTCAATTTCCCCTTTAAAGTTTTTTTATTCTCTCCTTTTCTTCCTAAAAGATCATTCTCCTTGATAGATAAATCAGAAAATTTAATTTTAAAATTTAAGTGAAAATTAAATTCAACTAATTAATAAATTGGTAAGAGCTTAGTTCTATTTTGTCTCTTCATCTATTATTCATTTTCCTATGCATCTCAAATAGGTCTTGCTCTTCCTTGTCCTTTTTGTTCCCAACATAGATATTTTTGAAAATGTTCTTTTTTATTCTCATTATCATTTTTTCATACTGGGTATGAATCTTTCCAACACTATTCTTGGCAGATGATGTCACCTTTTTGAAGTATATAGCTATTGGTCCTTATTTTCATTTTTTTCTACATGTGTCTTTATAAATATACATTTATATACACATATACATGTTTATGTATATGTTTGCATGCCATATAAATATGTGTGTATGTATACTTTATGTATATGTATATGTTTATGTATATATATATATATATATATATATATATATATTTATGCTATTAATTTAAAGGACACCACACTGACACAGAACATTGTAGCACAAAACTACAGAACTCAAAGAGATCCACTACTGTCAGCCTTCCAGATTACCTCCATGTCCAGTTCTATGGCCTCTGAACTCAGGAGAGACATACTGATTTAAGTCTATATTTCCCCTTTTCAAATCACTTATCATTTCATCACCAGAATTTTATCACTAAGACTTTATATCAGTTAAAACAACTCCCTTTTGGAGTTCAGACCTTGATATAATGCTTTCTTTTTCTAATTTCTTGAAATCTAATTTCATAAAATCTAGACCACATACCAGACTACATCTTATTTCTAAGAGGAAATTAGTGACAAAGTAAATCAAGAATTTATCAAATGATCTGAATTTAGTAAATAAAGATATCAAGCAGATGTTCAGATAGTTGAAGATGCCCATTATTATTACTATATCCTGCCTTTGTCACTGTTTTGTGGTCCATTCCATGTGGTGTTGCAAAGAAAGGAGTTAGTAAGTTAGTAAGATATCAGGTTTTTTTATCTTATTTAATATTTTATTTTTTCCCAAATGCATGTAAAAAACTTAACATTTGAAATTTAAATTAAATTAAATTTTAAATTTAATTAAAATTTAATTAAAATTTTAAAATTTTGAGTTTCAAATTCTCTCACTTTCACCTCTACCCCCTCCTTGAGAAGGCAAATAATTTGACCTAGGTTATGCATATATTATCATGCAAAATACATTTCCATGAAAATCATTTTATGAAAGAAAATACAAACAAAAAAAAGCTAAAAAATAATAAAAAATAAAAAAGTATATTTGATCTTCACTCAGACTCTAATAGTCCTCAGTCTGGATGGAGACTTTATATGTAATATATATATATATATATATATATATGTATATATATATATATATACATATATATATATCATCTGTAATATTTGTAACATTTAAATGCAATATATAGAAATGGTGATGATGCTGTTGATGATGATCATGATGACTGATAATGATTATAATCATGATCATGCATTTTCCTCATTTGGTGAGGAAAGCAGAAAATAGCATTCCATATGAGATTTAATTGTATGTTGCATTAAGATTATAAGAACACTTTGTTAATTCACCTTAGTATCCTTCCCAAACACTGAACCAGTCAAACTGGATTGTTAGGTGTTCCCCCAAATCAACATGCCACCTTCTGCCTCCTTGAATTCATGTAGTTTGTCAGTCATGCTTGCAATTCATTCTTCCATCCCCCATGCCTAAAATATATGATTTTCTCATCTGTCCTGAATCCTAATTTTCCTTCAATATGCAGATCAAGTATAACCTTCTTCATGTAGTTTTCCATGATTTCATCTAGATAAAAGTGTTTTTGCTATCTTCACATATCCCTAAAATACTGTCCCCCATCAGTTCCCACCTTATATGATACCTGTTTGTGTAGATGTCATATCCCTTTTCTTCTCTCCGCTGATGGAATGTGAACTCTTTGAAGGTATGGTCTATTTTGTTTGAGGTAAACTCCTAGCACAGTGCTTTACATAGATTAGGAACTTAATGAATATCATCTGAATCAAATTTTACCTATAATTCTTATAACTATATAAATTCATAATTATGCCTTTCCCTTTTTTATTTTTTTCCCGCAAATTGCTAGAAATTGTCACAACTATTTTTTCCTGTTTTAAGCTTTCACTGTTCAAGCTACCTCATTTAGAAATTATATCTGAACACTTTTCTCTTCCTCCTCAATTTTCAGTATAAAGCCTTTCTGATGAAATCAGTAAGCCTCCAGGCAAATATATTCTTCTAATATGTTTTTAGATGCATCCCATTGTGGGGCAAAAGCCAATCATTCCTGTGAGCTTAGCCATGGTCCAGATGACCAATTTTCATTCTCTGACAATTTTCTTCTGCTATAACCTTTATAGATCCTCCCCCTCCCCCACCTTTATTTTCCTCAAATCTTTGACATTAATCCAAAGATCCACAAATGCCACCTGGGTCCTGGGTCTTTCAGTTTCCTACTCATGGCTTCACAGAATAGTAACTATGAAAGGGACCTCAGAAATCATAACCTGTACCAAAACAGGAATCCCCTTTACAATATCGGAAGCAAAAAAAGTAACCCAGTCCTACCTTAAAGACCTCCAATAATTGAAGCAGCCCACTCCCCTTTCAGATAGCAGTTAAGAAGTTTTGCATTGCTTCCATATTCTATCTGTCTCTCTGAATCTTCCAGTCACTGGTTTAATTCTGTCTTCTGTTGCGAGACAAGTCTAATGCTTTCCCCACATTCTTCGTCTTTAGAAAATAATTTTCTTGCTCCCCCTAAATTTCTCTTGGTTAAGCATGACCATATTCCCAAATAGATTCTCATTTGGCCCTTTACCATATTAATACTGATCAATCCTTAGAAGTAAATATGATGCTTTGTCTTCTTAACAATCATCTCTTACAATGTGGTACTTAGACACCTTCCTATTAAAAAAAAAAAAAACTACTCAGAGTTTGACCAGATAAAGTGAAACTATTACCACCTTAATTTGATACTCTATGATCCTCTTAATCTAGCTGAATATTATTTTAGCTTTTCTGACTAATCCATCCTTCTGTTCACTCACATTGAATAATTCTACTAAAAGTCCCAGATTTTTTCACATGTGGTATGTGGGGTAACAATCTGGTTTGTGTGTGTGTGTGTGTGTGTGTGTGTGTGTGTGTGTGTGTGTGTGTGTATGTGTGTTTAAAAAACTCCTGGGAAACAAGGTAGATGGGGTCAGATTGTACAACCTCTTGATGGGCAAACTGATAGTCAGTTAAGGATGTCTTAAGGTATATTCACAAGGTAGTCAGTTTTTCAATAAACATTTACTATGTTTCTATTTTATTCCAGTCACTAAGTTAAGTACTGGGGTTGTAAGGAAAAGCAAATGACAGTCTCTGGTCTCAAGGAGCTCACACTTTAATGGGGGTAGACAACATGCAAATAATGATATACAAATAAAAATCTAAACATAATACATTGGAAATGATCAGCAGAGGGAAGAGACAG
The DNA here is from genome assembly GCF_037893015.1 of Macrotis lagotis. NCBI lineage: Eukaryota > Metazoa > Chordata > Mammalia > Peramelemorphia > Peramelidae > Macrotis > Macrotis lagotis. The sequence continues at coordinate 147,200,231 of NC_133666.1, forward strand.
GAATAAAAGCTTGCTTGAAGAAGGTGGGATTTTAGCTGAGACTTGAAGCCAGGAGGCAGACATCAGAATAGAGAGAATTGAAGGCAGGGGGACAGCCAGCAGACAATTCTGGAGATGGAACATTTTGTGTGAGGAGCAAGGAGGCCAGTGTCATTGGATGACAAGGTTTTATCAAGAATCAGGCAGACCCTATAATCCCATATGAAATTTTCCTGACCCTTGAAAATAATGACTAGGTAGACCACTGTAGTGCAATGAAGAGTTCACTGTAAATGAAGACCAAAAGACTTGGGTTTGAATTTTGGCTTGTTCTTAGTCATCCTCGTACTAGCAATGTAATCATTTCACTTCCCTGAACTTTAACTTCCTCTTGTGTAAAATGGAGGTGATAATATCATTACACACTCTACATCAAAAGTTTGTTCAAAATCAAGAATGATATTAGAGTGCTCTAAGGGGATTTCACAATGCTTTCAATCCCTTCATTTTATACATGAGGAAAATGAGGGCTGTATGTGTGGGTGGGTGATTTACTCAAGGTTACTACTCAAGTCTCAGAGATGAGATTTGAACCCAGATCTTATGACTCTTCAAAAGCACTATGGAAATGTTGACTCTTGTCAATAGATTCCAGTATCTTAGTGAGACTGAGTTAAAATATGAAGTGACTAACATAAAGTTGGAGTTGATAACAGAAAAACTATCTTTTTCTTTGGTTTATTTTGCAAGGCAATGGGGTTAAGTGACTTGCTCAAGGTCACACAGCTAGGCAATTAAGTGCCTGAGGCAGGATTTGAACTCAGATCCTTCTGACTCCAGGGCTGCTGCTCTATCCACTGCGCCACCTAGCTGTCCCAGAAAAGCTATCTTTTAATCTCCTTTCCCAAACCCTATGAATTGAGGGATAAAAGAAAAAAAAAAGAAAAAAGAAAAAATCTTGAGCTTGCAACTGCTGTAGTATTCCACCCATAGAAATGTAAATTATATTTGCTTCTTTAGGCCTATTACAACTCAAGAACAATCTCTCAGAATAATACTTACCATACTCCCTACATGTTATCTCAGCAAAGGAATGATTAACTTCTATCATAATATCATAGTTAGGAGGTACAATGTATAGATTGCCAATCCTGCTGTCAGGGAGACTCATTTTCCTGAATTCAAATCTAATCTCAGATGCTTACTAGCTGTGTGACCTTGGAAAAGTCACTTGAACATATTTGTCTTAGTTTCCACATCTATAAAATGAAATGGAGAAGGAAATGGAAATCTTTCTTGTCAGGATTCTTGCCATGAAAACTCAAAATTGGGGTGATAGAGTGTCAGACATGATTGAAAACAATTGAACAACAAAAATCATCAGACAAGTATAACATTAATAATCCCTCCCCCAATCATTTGGTTGCTTTCAAGTCAACTCTACTTGTAATTTAGAGAAGAAAATACACCATACCACCCTCAGTAAAAGAATGTCAATGTTAAACTGGAAAATCTAAGTTGAGCCTATTTTAATCAAGACAAAGGAAAGTGCTCACTTTTCTTCCAAGGTAATCTCTAATAATAAAGGACAATTCATGATGGTACTTTGAGGGGGAGAGAAAGGGAGAACTTAAGAGAAGAAGTGGGGAGGAGAGAAAGAGAGAGAAAGAGAGAGAGAGAGAGAGAGAGAGAGAGTCCATCAAAAGGTGGGACTTGCTGCATAGTAAACACTTTTGCTAATATTGCACATTAAGTTTAGTTTTGGGTATGTTGTCTTGTACAGATTTTTAGATTTTCAGAGTTTTGTAGGAAATTCAGTTTTCTTTCCATTTGAACTGCATCTGTAATAAGAGAGAAACTGAAAAGATTAAAGCCATGCAATATATGAAATTCAGTAGGCTTGGTTTTCATCTAATAGGCTCAAAAGTCTGCCAAATAGGTTAACAAACTTTGAAAAAATTATGGTGTTAACCTCCCATTGCCTACCCATTACTTTCCTTTTGGTTTTCTCTTTCCCCTTCCATCATTCTTTCTACCAAGTCACTTTGTTTACAAATATGGATCTCATTCAAGCAATTTACAACACCGTGGTTAAAATTGTACTATGTCTCTAACCAAATCTGAGATTTTAATTAATAATTGGATTTAATAGTTGTATGTGGTGGTACATGCCTATAATTCATGGGGGGGTTGGGGGGAGGTTGAGACTGGTGAATTGCTGCAGCTCAGGTGTTTTAAGTTGCAGTGAGCTGCAGATGTGAATCCACATCAAATCCAGTACCAATATGGTAAGCCCCTGAAAGGAGAGATATAGGCCTTCCTTGACATAAAGAAGTAAACCAATCAAAGTCAGAAAAATGGAGAAGGTTAAAATTTCTATGCTGATCTGAAATAGGATGTGACAATTGTACTTCTAGCCTAGGAGAGATAGAGACCTAGTCTCTAAATAAATAAATAGATAAATTTAAAAAATAAATAAATGACTAGATTTATAATGCTGATTGTAATGTTCAAAAGATGAAGGATTGAATAAAGTTAAATCCACTGTTAGGCTGTATCAGTGCAATCTTCAAACCTCAGTCATTATGAGGAGCAGGGGTTAGCAAATATTTTCTTTAAAGAATTAGATATTAAGAGGTGGAGCCAAGATGACAGTATGAAGTCAGTATTTCCTGGGAACTCCTACCCCCCAAACTCCAAGAAAAGAAACAAAGGTTGACTCTAAACAAAATTTAGAGGGGCAGAACCCACAGAAGATTGAGTCATACATTTCCCCAGTCCAAGATAATTTGGAAGTTCCATGGGAAAGGTGTGTTTCACCAGGACAGGGACTGGAAAAAAAAAGAGCTGTAGCACAACCCAGTGCAGCCCAGCCTACAGATCACCCACAACAGTTTGAAGGGGCAGTGAGAGAACTTTGCTCCACCAGAATGAGTGTGGAGTGAGGAGCATCGGCGAATCTGCAGCGAGAATCTGGAGAAAGCAGTTTGCACCCTCAGAAATGGTAAGGGAAGAGATTTCTCTGCTTTCCCTGGAGTAGGACTATGCTGTTTGCCTACACTTAGATATTGCAGCTTGGGTTTCCATACTAAGATAGCTGGATCCCTCCTTATAGCCCCAGGGCAGAGGGAAGTGTGGTGGTCATCCACATATCAAATCACAAGCAAGAGAGCATAAGACCTTGGAGGAATAAAGGTCCCAGTGGGGTGTCCCTCCCCCCCAAAAAACAACCCCAAAGCCTTGGAAGTGCTGTAAATTAGTCTTGAACTGAGGAAATGAGTAAAGAACAGAAAAAGAAGAATCTGACCATAGAGAATTATTTTAGTCCCATGGAAGATCAAAACACATACTCAGATGATGACAAAATCAAAGATTCCATATCCAAAACCTCCAAGAGAAATAGAAAATGGGCTCAGACTATGGAAGAGCTCAAAAAAGACTTTGAAAAGCAGTTAAGGGAGGTGGAGGAAAAATTGGGAGGAGAAATGAGAGCGATGCAGAAAAATTATGAAAATCAAATCAAAAGCTTGTTGAAAGATATACAAAAAAAATACTGAAGAAAATAATATGTTAAAAACCAGTTTAGGCCTAATGGAAAAAGGCAAGACAAAAAGCAAATGAGAAGAAGAATGCCTTAAAAAGCATATTTGGCCAGCTGGCAAAGGAGATTAAAAAAACTCTCTGAAGAAAATAACTCCTTCAAATGCAGAATGGAACTAAAGGAAGCTGATGACTTTGCAAGAAATCAATTAGAAGAAAATGTGAACTATGTCATTGGAAAAACAACTCCATGACCAGGAGAACAGCCTAGACTTCATTTTTCAAGAAACAAGACAGCAAAATTGCCCTGAGATCCTAGAAGCTGAGAGTAAAATAGAAATTGAGAGAATTCACCAGTCACCCCCTGAAAGAGATCCCCCCCAAAAAACTTCCAGGAATATTATAGTCAAATTCCAAAACTCCCAAATCAAAGAGAAAATTCTAAAAGCTGCCAGAAACAGACAATTCAACTACTGAGGCTCCATAGTCAGGATTACACAGGATCTGGCAGCATCTACATTAAGGATTCTTAGGGGTTGGAATATGATATTCTGGAAGGCAAAAGATCTTGGTTTACAACCAAGAATCAACTACCCACCAAAATTGAACATTCAGGGGAAAAGATGGACTTTCAATGAAACAGGTGGCTTTCAAACTTTCCTTTTGAGATGACCAGAGCTGAACAGAAAGTTTGATCTCCAAGTACAGGACTCTGGTGAACCACAGAGGGACTCAATATGAGGAACTTGATGATGTTGAACTGTTCATATTCCTACACAGGAAGAAGATATTGATAACTCATATGAACTTTCTCATTTATAAGAGCTGTTAGAAGGAGCATATATAGACAGGACATAGGAAGGAGCAGAATATAATGGTATGTTGTGGTAAAGGGCTGGAGTCAATGGGTGATGGTGGAAAGTACTGGGAGGAAGGAAAAGGAGATTAAGAAGAAGCTGAGAGATTTCACATAAGAGTCAAGAAAAAACTTTTTAATGGAGTGGGGGGGGAGGCAAGGGGGGATGAGTGAGCCTTCATTCTCGTTGGAAATGGCTCAGGGAGGAAATGACATACACACTTAATAGAGTGAGGAAATCTACCTTGCCCTGAAGAAGGATGGGAGAAAAGGGACAGGATGAGGGGGAATGGGGGGAGGGAAGGGAGGAATAGGTGATAGAAGAGAGGGAAGATTGAGGGAGAGGGTACTTAGATTCAATACACTTTTGGACAGGGCCAGGATGAAAGGAGAGAGAGAAAGAATAGAATAAATGAGAGTGGGGAGAAATAGAGTGGAGGTACAGCTAGCAATAGCACCTGAGGGAAAAATATTGAAGTAACTTCTCTGGTGAACTTATGATAAAGAAAGAAACTCACCCCAGAGACAGAGCCATTGAAATCTGAACACAGACTGAAGTACAGTTCTCTCTCTCTCTCTCTCTCTCTCTCTCTCTCTCTCTCTCTCTCTCTCTCTCTCTCTCTCTCTCTCTCTCTCTTCTTGAGGTTTATCATCTTCTTGGGGGGGGAGAGGTTTATGTTTATTCTTATGTTTACTCTTATAACACGTTCAATTTACATCAATGAATGACATGAAAACAATGTAGAGACTATCAGACAGCCTTCTGTGGGGTGGTGTGGGAAGGGGGGGAAATTGTAGAATTCAGAGCCTTGCAAAAAATTGATGGGTACATATTGCTATTGTTTATAATTGGAAAAACAAAATGTTAAAATGTCAAAAACAGAGAATTAGATATTAAATATTTTAGACTTTACAGACCAAAAGGCAAAATTGAGATAGTCATATAATGAGAGAAAACAAATTTCCACAAATTTGGATTGACAAAAATTCAAAATAATGGTGATGATGATAATGATAATCATCATCATCATAATTTTGGTAATACAGATATACTAATGAGACGATTTATATTCTTTTCTGGAGGATAGCTTCACTTAATGGGGATTCAAAAAAGTGTTCCCTATCATGAAATCTGATTGCATATGTTCATTTGTTAATGCTGATCTATAATGATATTTTACATATTTCATCTATGAAAATGTTTTTTCATGCAGATATATACTGCCAAATACTGATTCCATTCCAAGTGCATGTGATTTTTAACTAAGGATATTTTTTAAATGGCATTTATACTACTCTATTATATTCACTTGTTATTTGCTTTTTAGTATGCCTTATATTCATATTAATCACTTCATAGTAAAACAAATAGAAGCTTTTCAATCACAGCATTAAATGGATTTTGAAACAAGGAAATTTATTTGATATTTTTATTTTTGAAAATTATTTTTGTATTTTGATCTCAATAAAAATATGCTGCTAGAACTGTAGTTTGAGCGCAAGCAGCACATCTGTTGCAGATTTGTGTGGAAATAGAGATCTTACTTCTGACAGCATGGGGAGAACATAAAGTAGTTTTGTATTAGTTGTGCTTCAAATTGACTTTACTGCTACATAAATTTTGCATGTAAGCAATGTTTGGTCTTGTAATTTATGTTAGACTTATTAAGAAACATTATAAATTCTTTACCAAAAACTAATTTCCAAAAACTTTCAATCTTCAGTAATATTGACAAAAGTCACTTCTGATTTAGAAAATTCACTGAATGCAGGGTTGGGAGGCAGAGAGAAATATCTTAGAACACAAAATATAACAACAACAAAAGCAACAAAAACTAAATTAAATTTTTTTTTCAATCTTGGCCCTAAGTTCAAGTAATCATAATAAAACTTTTTTTCTTGTTTTGATAAGATAGTATGAACTGTGGTAAATAATAAAATTGGCATGATATGGCAATATATGTAGCTCTTAAACATCATTGAGTTATAATTATTTCAGTGCAAAATGATGAGAGAATTTCACATGATTTTCACATTTCACAAGCTATTGTTCTTTTCTTTTGTTCTCCAACCACTTAAAACATAAAAAAAATCATTCTTAGCTGGTGAGCTGCACAAAAATAGGTCATAGATCCTTTTCCCTGTCATGGAAGCTTGCCAACCTCTACCATAGATACTAGACTTCCATGAATGAGGGGGAAAAGAGAGGATAGTTATCCAGAATATCAGATATTCCATTAGGGACCATCTTCAGAAGGGTTTATTGTACCCTAATCTCTAGAAAGTACTGGATAAGTATGCTGAGGTCACTGCCAATGCTACTTAATTCAGTCAACCTTTTATGGAGCTTCTAATTTTTCATCAGGGACTGTGCTAAGCACTGGAGACACAAGACAAAATCAAAAGCATTCCTACCCTCAAGGAACTTATATTCAATCAAAAGAAATAACAGGCAAATAAAAAAGTTAACACTGAATGTATATGAAGCAATTTCTAGGGAAAGGGCATTAGCAACCAGGAGGATCAAGATAAACAGTGTGGGGCGGCTAGGTGGTGCAGTGGATAGAGCACCAACCCTGGAGTCAGGAGTACCTGAGTTCAAATCCGGCCTCAGACACTTGATTACCTAGCTGTGTGGCCTTTGGCAAGCCATCTAACCCCATTGTCTGGCAAAAACCTAAAAAAAAAAAGATAAACTTAGTGCATGAGAGCTGAGTTTTGAAGGAAGCTAGGGATTGCATAAGGTGGAGATGAAGAGAAAGATCATTCCAGGTATACTGTCTATGCAAAAAAATAATGGAGACAGGAGTTGAAATGTGCTCATGAAAAAAGTAAGCAATTTGAATGGAATATAGGGTGAACAAAAGGTAATGTTTAATAAATCAAAAAAGTCAGGTGAGACTGAGGGATTTCAAAAGGCAAATGATGGAGGCGAAATTTTATCAAAGAGAATTTTATCAAGATGGAACCACTGGAGCTTCTTGAGCAAAAGAATGAGAGGGTCAGAACTCTGCATTATGAATACTAATCTGGCAGCATTGTGAATGGTAGATTGGAGAAAAAAATTTTGGAAGTAGGGAGATCAATTAAGAGGTCCACTAGTCCAGGTGAAAGATACTAAGAACCTGGTGGCCACAGGTGTGAAGAGAAAAGAATAGATACAAATTATATTGTGGAAATAGAAAATTCAAGATGGAAGAACTATTTGGATGTGAAGGTTGAGGGAGAGAAAAGTAAAAGATGACTATGAAGATGCCACAAGGGATTCTTGGGGATGTAGTGATGGCTATAACTGAAATATGCAAGTTAGGGAGAAAGGATGTTTTTGTTTGTTTTGGAAAGAGTGAATTCTGTTTTCAATTAATAAATAATTATTAAAGGCCTACTTAGTATGTACCAGGCATTAACTATATTAAGATATATTAAGTTTGAGATACCTGTGTGATAGCCAGGTGGAGATATCCAACTGTGGGATTGGAATTAGGGCAAGGACTAGGATTAGCTAGAACTAGGGATTCTTTTTATAGAGGAGATAAATGAGCCTAAATGAACTAATGAGATCACCAAGACAGAATATGTGGAGAAAAAAAGAGAAGTACGCTCAGGGCAGAGCTCGCAGATATGCCTAAAATTACAGATAAGACAAAGTTGATATTACAAAGGAGAGTGAGGAGGAATAGCCAGAGAGGCAGGAAGAAAATGTTCAGGAGCTGGGGTGATCAACAGTATTATGAGGAACAAGGACTAAGCAAAGAACCTTTGGTTTGGTAATTAATGCATCACTGCTGATGGAAAGAACAGTTTTAGTTGAATGATTACTAGCTATAAGCCTGTTTGTAATTATTCAAGGTCAACTTACATGTCCTCTTAACCAAAAATACTTCACTCACTATATTTTCTTCCATTAATTAATCATTTTCAGGAGGATATTAATCCTGAGTGGCACCAAGGAATTGGAAACATAGAAGGAGGAATTAATGTACTTTGATTTGAACTCTAGACAAAGTTTGAGGTTCCTTTTTGAACTAGAAACTTGGAACTCTTTTCTTTTGTTTCTCCCTTAGAACAAAGGTGAGATGACACTTTTAAAGCACTTTTGTTCTAAGGAGAAAGAAGAAAGTCTTTCAATATCCAGTTAAAGGAGGTACTTTCAAACTTAGTACACAACAATTATTCTATTGAGACTAAAATCTGACAGTATGGTGAGATATTTCATAAACTACAATGAGCAGGTAATGAGTTACTTGATAAGTATCTCTATCGCTATTGTTTGTATTAAATCAATTCTTTGTTCTTCATGTTAAATAGAAGATATTTCCAAAATTTACTTTGCCTGAGATCATCAGTATCTGTCTATGGATTAGGTTGTCGTCCAAACAAGAATAACTCTGAGGGTGTCTACTGAATTAAGGACCTTCAGATTAGAATTTGAAGTCCCTGGAAATTTTCTTATACTCTGAGAAGGCCTTCATTTTTCATACTCCAGACCTAGTATACTATTTTAATGCTATACTTAGAATTACTCTCTCTGTCCATACTGATCTCTAGTTGACATTAAACCACAGTTTAAAGATTAAAAGCAACTATTTCTATTTGAGTTTGGCACCACTATTGCAATGTTAAAAAAGTTCTTGCTTTATATAAATGAAACAATCTTATATTACTATAACAGTACATATTAGACACCTGTGACAGGTGTCTTGCATACAATAAGATCTATAAAGTAGGTGTGTCCTATAGGTGGATTATCTGAAATATATTATTTGGAATCTATCTAAGTTACTAGTCAATCTTTGATTCCATCTCCATTTTTGACTCCTCTTTGCTAGATCCAGGTAGCATAATTTGTTTCAATATCATAACCAAGCAAATTGATTTAAATGGATGAGGAAAAATGCATAGTAATATCAAAAACATCTGTGATTTGAAATTAATTCTTACACTTTCTATTTGCATTGGTCACAAACTTTAAATACCTAAGCAAAAATCCCTTCCCCCATTGGAGTATCTGGCATCCCTGCTGAGGGTCCCCAATGCCTAGTGGGTGATCCAGAACCATTCAAAAGTTATCAGTTACCACAGATACAGACTGGACTAATTATAATCAAACTACCATTTGCTTGAAGATTTTAGGAAGCATTACAGTTGATACTCTTCTTTCTTGGGTCCTGGGAAGTCAGGAATCAATTGCCATTCTTTAGAGACTTAAAGTATTCCCTATTAAATTCCTTTGCTGACATTGATAACATATTATGTTAGAAAGAGTCCTTGGCTTTGGAGTTTGAGGACTATGGTTCAAATCTTGCCTCTGGTGCTTGCTACCTGCGTGATCCTAGGCAAGATACCAACTTCTCTGGACCTCAGTTTCTACATCTGTAAAATGAAAATGATTGGAGTAGATCTAAAATTTTCAATTATTTTTGGTCTCAAGACAACTTTACAAATTTTAAAAATTATTGAGAATTCCCCCCAAGAGTTTTGTTTATATGTAGTATATGTGTTGATATTCATCATATCAGAAAATAAAACTTCTTGTTTTTGTGGTTTCTCCTTCATTCTTGAAGAAGACCATGATATCAGGGAGGTGATCCCTTGACATGTGTAAATTGCCTTTGAGTGAGGTTGGGGCTGTATAAAGCCACCAGTCTCACTTTCTTCTCCAGAGTCATCTGGAAACAGTTGCAAAATATGGATCAGGATGACTGGTGATAAGCCTGAATGCTAAAACAACTTAATATTATTATGAAAATAGTTTTGGGGGGCAGATAGGTGGTGCAGTGGACAGAGCACCGGCCCTGGGGTCAGGAGTACCTGAGTTCAAATCTGACCTCAGACACTTAATTACCTAGCTGTGTGGCCTTGGGCAAGCCACTTAACCCTATTTGTCTTGCAAAAACCTAAAAAAATAGTTTTGACCTTACAGACCTCTTGAAAGAGTCTTGGAGACTTTTGGAGTCAGGGTCTCATTTGTACCACAATGTGGTTGAACAGAGTCTCTGTTCTGCCCTGGGTACTCATTAATTTGTCCTATTTACATCAGCTCAATAAAAACCTTTAAGTAGTCTGATGCTCAATTTCAAAAAGTAGTATTCAGTTATAGTATATCAGGAGGTTTCTTAATTCTATTCAAATTTACCTTTTGATACCATAGTCAGAGTAGAATCATTGAATCATTTGATTATTTTTATTAAAGACATTATACAAAATATTACATTTTTATTTTTTTAATTAATATGTCTTAATAGCAAAAAGGATCTCCCTTCCCACAACTGCCCTAGAAACTCAGGCCATAACAATATGATTTTAGTCAGAATCCATATGTAACTTAGAATCTTATGGAATGGCTTGAGGTTCAGAGAGACTGAGTCACACCCCTAATAAATGACAGAACAGGATCAAATCTTATGAACTCTCTAGTGCTGTTCTCTAATCGCAAAATATTAGTCATTTGATCAACCCAATCCCCTTAAAATAAAGCAAACAAAAAAATTATAGTTACCAAAGAAGAAATATGTTTAGTTTTGTATTTGAATAAATTTTGCACTGGAGGACACTTCCCAAAGAATTCATGTTTAATAAATACTCTTTATAGATCCTTGTAGAATATCTAAAATAAATCATCATAAAGTATATCATCTTACTGAAGGACAACTCAAAAATGATTTTAAAATAAATAAATAGACTTCCTTAGACTTTTATAATGCTTCTCTTCATTTTCGTGCTGCCTGTCCTTATAAATTCCTTTTACACAAAAAAGATAATTCTTTACAGCATCCAGAGATGAGGTCAGTGTTCTTGTTACTGTTTTATAGGAAGAAGAAAAGCATGGTGCTCAGAGTAGGGCTAGATAGAATTGCATCTTGGCTTTTCCAAGAGACCCCTAGAGTACAATGAAGGAATAACAGAATACATTCTACTACAACCACTTCACTTTTTTTGAACTGGATTTTGAGCTGAGCTGAAATCAGGTGGCGAATCAAATTGTCCTCTCACAGGGAACTGTGACTAGAAGGGACTTTCTTTATCCCCAATATTTTTGTGCCTGACCATAGGTTGGTTGGGTGAAACTTCCCAAGAAGTTTCACAAAGCCCCAGCCCTCGCTAGGGAAGGGCTTCAAGAGCAAGTTCAAATCAATGTTTGGAATCTTCACTTCCATCTGGATTCCTTGACTTCCTTCAAATCCCAGCTAAAATCCCACTTTCTATAAAAAAAAAACTTTTCTAGTTCTTATTTCTAGTGTCTTCCTTCTAGTGATTATTTACAATTTATTCTGAATATATTTTGTTTGTTGATAGTAATTTGCATGCCATCCTCCCCTTCTATAGTACCAGACTTTATACTTAAGAGTAAAGTTTATCTTTTGACTTTTTTTTGTATCCTCCAGTGTGGTTCCTAGCATATATTAAGCACATAATAAACGTTTATTGACTTAACAATTAGATTGAGACTAAGGAGTGCATGGACTGATAAACCATTGAAATACAAAATTTCCATCCTGTAAATCCCATACTATAAGTTGATTTTTCTACAAGCTTTAGAACATTGTTCATTCTCCTCATTGCCCTTTTAAAAGTATAATGTATGGGGGCAACTAGGTGGCACAATGGATAGAACACCAGCCCTGGAGTCAGTAGTACCTGAGTTCAATTCTGAACTCAGACACTTTATATTAACTTAGCTGTGAGACTTTGGGCAAGTTACTTTCCCCATTGTCTTACAAAAAAAATAATAAAAAAGTATAATGTACCCAATAGGTTATCAGGTCATTCCCATTTAATGTCCATTTTCTAGAGATAGCATTATATCTGAAGTCAAGAAGAACTGAGTTCAAATCCAGAGTTAGATAGTTATTAGCTGTATGATTCCAGGCAAGTCATTTAATCTTCAGTTTCCTCAATTGTATAATGGCAATAATGATATAACCTACCTCAAAGAGTTAATATGAAGGTCAAAGAAGATTATATTTGGAAAAGAGCACAATTCCAGGCACAACATGGACATCAATAAATGTTTTTATTTTCTTTTCCCTTCAATTTAACCTTTTTTAGAGAATTGAGTATTTAAAGTCGAGACCAAAGACACAGTAAAGTGATGCAAAGTGAAATAAACCAACCCAGGAGTGGCTAGGTGGTGTAGTGGATAAAGCACCAGCCCTGGAGTCAGGAGTACCTGGGTTCAAATCTGGTCTCAGACACTTAATAATTACCTAGCTGTGTGGCCTTGGGCAAGCCACTTAACCCCATTTGCCTTGCAAAAACATAAAAAAAGAAAGAAAGAAAGCAACTCAGGAAACTTACCTGTTTACCTATCTATCTATACGATAATTGCAACAATATAAATGGAAGGAGCAACACTAAAAATTGAATGCTATGAAAATATAGTCAACAAACACATCCAAAGGTGAGAAATAAAACTGTAATTCTTACTCTTCCTTGCAGAGATAAGAGACTAGGAGTGTCGAGTCCTAATAACACTATTTAATTTGGCTAATATTTTTGGTTACTTTTCTCCTTTTTATCTATTTTTGTAAAAAAAAAAGAGGGGGGTGAAGGATGGTTGTATGGAAGAAAGTCCAAGGTTTTAGTAGAAAAGTTAAATGATGTAAAATGTTTGTCTTTCATTTCGAAGAATACAACATCAGGAAGGTGATGCCATGACAAGCACATGAATTGAATTTGAGTGAGGGGAATAATATGCTAAGTCACCAGTCTCATACTCTCCTCCAGAGCCTTCTGGGTCCAGTGGCCAGATATGAGTTAGGACAACTGGAAAGTTCCTTAGATGTGAGGCAATCAGGGTTAAGTGACTTGTACAAGATCACACAGCTATGGGGTAGTTAGGTGGTGCAGTGGATAGTGCACCAGCCCTGGAGTCAGGAGAACCTGAGTTCAAATCTGACCTCAGACACTTAATAATTACCTAACTGTGTGGCCTTGGTCAAGTCACTTAACCCCATTACCTTGCCAAAAAAAAACTAAAAAAAAATATCACACAGGTAGTAAGATTCAAAGTGTCTGAGACCAAATTTGAATTCCTGCACCACCACCCCCCACTCTGACTGCAAGGTCAGTGCTCAATCCACTGTGCCACCTACCTGCCTAAAATAAAGGGAAATCCATTAATCTAGAAATCTGGGCAATGGGAAAAGATATCGCAACTGCCTTGAACCTCAGTTTTCTCCTCTGTAAAATAGGAAGATTAAACTTGGTGATCTTTAAGTTCCCTTAACAAATACTGAAATTCTATGAATTAATTCCAGGTTCAGATGGCTTTTTGTCCCAAACTGATACATTCTTCAAGAATTTCTTCCTATGGCAGTTAAGGAAGTGGTATATGAGGAATATGAATATGAGAGCCACAAAATATGGTGGACATGGACCTATGCAATCCCATTTTCTTTCAGATTCTAGGAGGTGCAACTAATTGCAATATCAGGAAGAACTAAATTCTTTGTGAATCAGAACTTCTGAATATATAAAACTGAAGGCTGAAAAGGAGGCTGAAGGGTCCCTCATTTTAGAATTTTAGAATTGCATTTACTTTGCAATTTTTTTGCAATAAATTTTTCTCAGAAGGAAGCTTCAATTGGTGTCATGGTGTGGAATGCAAAGTAGTAAAGGAATTTTGAGCACCAGGAGTCATTCCTATATGTACCCAGGATATGTCAAACTATTTGATTCTTATCCTCTTTGGAAAGAACTACATGTAGAGAGTGACAGTTCATTTGCTATTCTAACATAAAGTTGTACAAGACAAACACTCTCACTCATACGCTTTCCTAGAGTTTAATTTCTGAGAGTAGATTGCTTTGTTATCTGGATCATAGATGTGTTCCTAGGCACCTACAATGTCAAGTCACTAGAGAATGCTTCTGTGCTGTGATGGTTGACATCTCTATTTTAAGAAGGACTGTAGATTGAAATTCCTTTAGTGGGATCCTCATAATTCAATTCTAAGTCGCATGTCAATATAGTTGCATGCTTTAGTAAAAGTGAGTTCTGAGGCTAGGTAACCTTGGGCAAGTCATTTCATCACTCTGTGTCTCAGTTGCTCCATTTGTAAAATGAAGCAGGTAGAACTTGATGATCTTTAATGATTCCTATTCTGTAATCGCAAGAAGGGCCATATTACTAAAGTAAATGCATAATAATTCAGGAATCAATGGTTTAATTATCTCTTTCACAGATACACACACACACACACATATATATACGCATACACACATGTATAGCATCATACTGACTCAATAAGTTAAAAAGAACTGCTTGCTTGGCTCTTGTAGTTTATGATAAAAATGGACAATTAATATAAACAACAGCATCATGCATGGATAATTCCCTTTTTGTTTTTCCTTGCCCCACCTTTTTTTTTGTCCTTATCATGATAGGGATATAAGAGTAAATGTTCTCCCTTTTAATCCCAAGGGGAAAATGAAGAGATAGAATCACAGGAAAGTTTCTTTCAAGAGGTAAAAAAAAAAGTCAAGGGACAGATTTGCCTTTGATAATGTCTGACACTAGATAAGATCTTTTCCATTGGCTCTATTCTTGCCCCCTATCCTGAGAAATTAATGGGTCAGGGAATAAAAAGTCAGACAAAGTAAGTCATGAGATAAAACAAAATAGAGCTTGAGGATAGGGCATAGTCCTAAAACTGTAAGGGACTCAGAGTCCATTTTACAGAGGAGAAAAACTGAGATCCAGGGAAGATAAATCACTTGCCCAAGATTACATAGGCAACAGGGGCAGCTAGGTGACATAGGGGATATAGCATCAGCTCTGGAGTCAATCAACCTCAGACACTTGATATTGCTTAGCTGTATGACCTTGGGCAAGTCAAAAAATTACATAGGTAATATGGAAGGTAGGATTTGAATTCAGGGTTTTTGATTTCTATTCCTGGTTCTTTCCAGTATACCAGGAACCTCCCTTTTTCCAAACTCAAATGAAATATCAAAAGTGGTCATTAAAAGTAAAATAAGTAAACAGCAAGGCCTTTATCCCAAGTGTCAAAATCTGGAGAGTATTGATAGTCTTGTAGTGCTTTAACAGCATAGAAACATTTAGCATCTACTTGGTATGAACAATTAATTCAAATAGGTAATATTAGGTGAACTTCAGGTGACTTCCTCTCTTATCTTGTTTTGCTCTACTTTCTGTCTCAATTGAAGATGCATTTATACTGCTTGTCCCAGTTACAAAAATTGCTAGTTACGTCCTTGGTCCTCATGGACTTTGATTATTCATTTGCCAAACTTCCAAAATCCTGGAAATTGAATATATCTGCTCAAACTGAAAATGATAAAAAATAAATATTATTTCATTGTCTTAGAAGACCTGAGTAATTTTTGATTAGGTAAGAAATCACAGGCCCTCTCTGCTCTCAGCTTGCTTACTTATGTTTTGGTATTCATTTGACTCATTAGACCTTTTTCTTCATCTAGCTTGCTGTTGACTGGGCATTTTTTTTATCCATTCCTTTGTTTAATTGTTTTTTTTTCTTTTCTGTTCTTTGCAAGGTAATGGGGTTAAGTGACTTGCCCAAAGTCATACAGCTAAGTAATTAAGTGTGTGAGGTCACATTTGAATTCAGGTCCTCCTGACTCCAGGGCCAGTACTCTATCCACTGTACCACTTATCTGCCCCTGCTTATTTGTTTATTATTTATTTATTCATCTACATATTTAATGTTTGTTTTTATAAGACTTTATCTCTCCCCTCATTGAGAAGAAAAAGAAAATCCTCAAAATAACTATTCATAGTACAGCAAAACTGACTTCCACATTGGCCACCTTCATAAATATACATCTCATTCATCATTTCAAGATCATTGCCTCTGTGGTATAGCAGAAGGTTAGTAGAATCCCAGGGGTTTTGCTTTTAAAAGCTGTAACAGTTTTGGAGATGTGTGGTCTTGTGTTGTAGGGGGAAGGGAAAAACAGGGAAATAGTTGGCAAGTTGCAATGGTTCACACTGAAAGGAGGCAGCCAGATACAGTAGGAAGACTATTGAATCTACTGACTAAGGCACTGAGTTCACAACCTAGTTTTTGCCATTTATGACCAGTGTAATTTCTAGCAAGTAACAATAAAAATATCTGGTATACATGAATATATATATATATATATATTACATATATATATATATATATATATTTCAAGTTTGCAAAACCTTTAAAAATATTATCTCATCTGCCCCCAATAACACTGGAGGGTAGTTGCTATTTTGATTCCCATTCTACAGTTTAGGAAACTGAGGCAGGCAGAAGTTAAGTGACTTGACCAGCCTCACTGTTGAAGGCTGACTTCAAAGTTCTTTGACTTTTGACTTGCTGTTCTATTTCCTGTACCACCTAACTTCTTAGCTTCAATTTCCTTATCTGTAAAAGGAAGTCAGATTAGATGACCTCTAAGGTTGCTTCTAGTTTCAAATGCTCATAATCTTGTGATAACATGACAGCTTGTTTCATCCTATCAAAAATAGTGAGCTAAGTTTCAAGAAGGACATGAAAAAGAATTCAATTATTCTTTTTTATTTGAAATCTGTTTTATTTTTCCAGTTACATTCTATGGAAGTTTTTCAACATTCATCCATTTACAAATTTATGAGTTACACATTTTTCTACCATTCTCCATTCCCTCCCCCAACCCCATGGCAGCAAAAAATCTGGTAAAAGTTGTACATATACATTTATGTTTAACATATTTACATATTAATAATTGGATCTAAGAGGAATTAGAACCACGAAGAAGGAAGAAAGCCATGTAATAAGAAGGAAAAGCATAAGAGAATTTTTTTTTCAAAAAGCAAAGTACACATTCAGCTTTCGTGAGTCCCCCCCCACCACCATGGATATAGATGGCATTATCGGTAGCATATCTCTCAGGGTTGTCCTTAATCTCTGAACTGCTGAGATCTGCACTGTATTCATCATAGTTGATCATCTCATAATGTTGTCAATGTGTTCGATGTTTTCTTGGTTCTGCTCCCTTCATTCAGCATCAGTTCATGGAATTCTTACTCTGCTCTGTGAAGTCTGGCCACTGATGGTTTCTTATAGAACAATAATACTCCATAACATTCATATACCATAAGTTCTTCAGCTATTCCCCAGCTGATGGGGGAATATGAAACATGAAACTTTCCATTTTTATGATTTCCTTTGCCTATAGGTCTAGTTATTGATATTGATGGGTCAAAGAGTGTGATCGGTTTTATTGCTCTTTGGGCATATTTTCAGAACTCTTTTTTTTAAAGAGCTAGACTAGGCTAAACTATCCTTATTAATTTTTGTATGAAAATCAAAAACCCCATCAGTAACTGTTTATGACCATTTTAACTTCCTTCCTTTTCAGATTTATTTCTCCACTTTAAAATATCTATCAAAAATAAAACCATCTAGATCAAACCACAAGATGTAGAGAAAATGGTTAATATAATGGACAAGTGAATCCAATGTTTTCTTTTTGTTCTCAAGAGAAAAGAAAGCAGAAGCTAGAACACTCCGTGACTAAAAATTGAATAAAGCAAAAACTTTCAACAATGTGTGAGAAAGATGCTATAATTGTCCCTCTCTTGCATATGAGGGACATGAAGTTACTTGCCTGTCATGACAAAGTTAGCAAGTATCTGAGATTGGGTTTGAACCTCAAGTCTTCTTAACTATTGGTCTGGCACGTTAATTAGTAGATCACTCTAGTTTCACTTCCCCAAATTTAAAAGTCAGGTAGAAGCAGTCTGTAGATGTTTTTTACCTTTCATTTTCCTTTTTTAAAAAAATTTTGATTGATATTTAATTTTCCCAGTTACATTTTGTCAATGTTTTTCAACATTCATCCTCTTGCATATTTATGTTACACAATTTTCTTCCATCTTCCTTCCCTCTTCCTTCCAGCTTGCCTTTTATTTTCAAAGGGAAATGGATTGATCCAGGATGAAGAAAGTGGAGATGCTTTTCCTATGATATGATATTTTATTTTTCCCCAACTACATGCTAAAACTCTTTTTTAATTTTTTTTAGTTTTGAGGTCCAAATTCTAAACTTCCCTCCCTTCCTTCCCCTTCTTTCCACTTCTTTCTACCTATAAGATATAGGTCTTACATGTGCAATCATACAAAAAATATATTCTTTCTTATGAAGTATTTCAGATGAGAGATATTATTGGAGATTGGATAGGGAATGAGTAGGATCTCACAACAGATTAAATGTTAGTACCAGGAGTAAGAGACAAGAATGTTTGTATTCTACAATGAATCATTCCATTATGTACAGAAGTTCATGGCTTCTTAAGCAAGTCTCTTGTCCACTGTACAGAAATATAATGGATATTTATTCTGAATAAAGAGAATTTTTTAAAAGCTCTATTCTGATTTAAACATTTTATTAATGTATTCCTTTTTTGCACCACAGTAATTTTCCAATATAATCACCCCTCTGCCCCTTTACAATTTTTTCTTTGATTTCTAGACCTGCACACAACCTACCATCTCTCACTTTGGTACCTTTGTTCAAGTGTTCTCTCCATTCCTCTACCTCCTGGAATCCCTAGTTTCCTTCTGGTAGAGTTGAACTACTCCCACATGAAGTACTGATCCCTTCCAGTTGCTAGTGTTTTTCTCACTCACCCAAAATTAATGTGAATATAGTTTATATTTATTTGTCTGTGTACAGTGGGACTGCTAGGTCACACAGTGGATAGAGCACCAAGCCTGCAGTCAAGAAGTCTGAGTTCGAATCAGATTTCAAATGCTTACTAACTGTGTGACCCTGGGCAAGTCACTTAACCCTGTTTGCTTCAGTTTCCCCATCTGTAAAATAAACTGGAAAAGGAAATAGCCACTCCAGTATCCCTACCAAGAAAACCCCAAATGGGGGCATGAAGAGTTGGACAACTAAAACAAATGAAAACAACAAATACAGGTTATATCCTCTAATAGAATGTAAACTCCTTGAGGGCAGGGACGGTTTTAGTTTTTGTCTCCTTATTCCCAGAAACTCAGAGTCCATGGTAACAAAGAAAAGAAAAACTGATTAACAAAAACCCAGCATCTGACAGCTTGTGTAATATTCTATATCCTCTATACTAATTTGATGGTAGAGAAAGAGTAGAAGAAAGATGAATTACATTTGATTTTTTTTAAATTTGTTAGTAGAGGTATGAACAGTCTATCACCCGTTGTCATTATTTCATCATTTAAAATTGGCCCTCTCATTTTCCCCTTCTCCCTTAAAAGGAAGAGACATGTATTTAAAGGAAGGTACATGGAACTCAAGCATCTAAAGTCCTCCCTGTATGTATGTGGTCTGTGGAATGAAATGAAGTTCAAAAAAAAATCAAAGTAATATTTGCTGCATATGAGGCCACAAGGACACTCAACGTTAAGCATATCACAAATCATCAAGGAAAAATGCTGCAAAAGATCTATGACTTTAGGACAGCCTGCCTCATTTAGTAGATCTAATGCTGCCATTAAAGCTACTCTTAAGTTTTCTTTTTCCTTTGTTCACTGGTAATTGTCCTTCTGCTGGACCATTTGTCTCCCAAGGAGTTGTCTTCTGACTAGGGGATATGCTCAATGGAGTCCTGAATTATGGATTCTCAAGTAGTATATGCCACACTTCACTACTGGCAGGTAGTTCACAGAAAAGGAAGACTCAAACCAAACGGAATGAAATATGCCAATGAAGATATTTGCATCTCTTTTTAGTTTTAATAGTTTTCTTTTTTACTTTTCAAGTAACACAATTTTTAAAAATAATGGTTCTCCTATTACCTACTCTCCTTAACTTGAAAAAATTAAAAAGCAAACAAAAACATAAATGAATCCCTAAATAAATACCAACACAGTTGGGAAAAACAGATAAAAACATAAAAAAGCCTAATCCAAAAGAAGGTAAGTCAATTTCTGAAATTTAAATTTTTCACCTCTCTTCAGGAGGTGAATAGTCACTTTTGGACTAGTGATTTATCACTTATTCTTGTCATTGCATAGATTATTTTAATTTTGCTCACTTTATTCACATCAATTTATAAATGTCTTCTTGTTTCTTCTGAAATTATTCATTTCATCATTTCTTAATGCCTGCACTTTCTTACGAATGCCTGATGCTTAATGGGTCTTAAAGCTATGTGGAGTATTTTCCTCTTTTTTTTAAAGAATAGTAATTGGTAGCATGGTTTGATAATAAAAAGCAAGAAAAATAGCAAAAGTTATTAAGTGTAGCATCATACAGTTCTATCATCAAAAATGGGGTGCAATAAAAACTTCATAGTGCCCAAGGCAGTCAGTCAATTAAAATCATCATATATTTATTTTCAGTACTGTAGAAAAAGTATTCTGAAAAACAATATAAAACCCATTAAATTCCTAAGGATTTTACACACATATAGGGACTGCTCTTCTCAGGAAAGCACCTTTTCTGAAATTTGAAAGCTTTACTTCTTCTTGAGTTGGGAATTTTTACCAGATTTCTGTTTCTTCTCTGTTGCCTTTCTGTCTCTCTGTTTTGGTCTCTATCTCTGTCACACACAAAGATATACACACAGGCACACATATGCACATATGTACAATATAAGTGCATACATTAATCATTTTAGTCAAGCCTTTAAAGTGAAAATGCTAAGTGACATTGACCCCAACTGACCTAGAAAAGCCCCAAGGAGAACTATATGTGAATAAAAATCGAATTACTCTTAAAGTATTGGTTTTATTCTTTTATATCATAAACACCTTGCGAACATTTCAGAAATGCCATGCAAAGAAATGAAAAATTGGTTCACTTCCTGTTCAGAAGTAAAGAAACTAAATGTTGAAAACAGTAGGCTTTGCAAGGGGATTAGGCAAAGTTTGCACACAGCAGGAGACAGCTAGAAATGGCACATACAATAAATATCCTTGCTGATGAGGGTTTTACTCAATCCTTTAGCTGATTTTCAACTACAAAAGTCAGATTAATTTCTTTATTCCCTCTTCAAAGCAGTATCAGATTTAAAAAAAGATAAAATCTAACTTGGCTAAGAAATATATCACAAAGTTTAAGAAAGGTGTTTATCACTCCTATGAGGATGTTTTCCAAAGGATAAAGAAAACATTCAAGTTAGAAAGAAAAAAAAAAAACAACCACATAAAATTAGCAGGTGCTGACCTAAAAAAAGTGAAATAGTTTGGCCAGTTCTCCCCAGTCTCTAGATAAGTAAGTTCCACCCTGTCTCCTATGGAAAGAAGGCAGGAAGGAGGAAAGGAGGAAAGGAGGGAGGAAATGAGGAAATGTTCTTTTTTCTTTCATCTGTTTTTTCTTTCTTTTCTCTTTTTCTTTCTTCTTCTTTTTCCTCTCTTTTCTCTTTTTCTTTCTTCCTTCTTCTTTTTATCTTTATTCCTTTCTTCTTTCCTTCTCTCTTTCTTCCTTTTCCTTTTTTCTTTCTTTTTTCTCTTTTTTCTTCTTCATTTCTTCCTTCATTCTTTTCTTTCTATTTCTTTCTTTGCTTCTTCCTTCCTTCCTTTGTTTTCTTCTTTATCCCTCCATTTTCCTAAAGCTCTTATCCTCAATTTAAAAAAAAAGAAAAATCACTTGTAACAAACATAGTCAAATAAAACAAATTCCTATGTTATCTGTGTCTGAAAATGTGTATTTTATTTTCATCATCAATCCATCACCTCTCTGTCTCAGTGGGCAGTACATCATCAGTACTCTTGAATAGCAGTTGGTCATTGCAGTGAGTAGTTAGAGTTCTTAAGTTTTTCAAAGTAGTCTTACTTTATAATGTTGTTGTCATTATATTAATCATTTTCTGCATCGATTCATACAGATCTCCCCAAGTGTCTCTGAAATCATCCATTTCATCATTTCTTTTGTAGTGATATCATATTGAATTCATATATATCATAATTTCAACAGTATCATCTTTTAAAAATAATATATTATTATTTCCCCAGTTTGCATGTAAAGATAATTTTAGCAATCATTTTTTAAATTGACTTACAGATTTTTCTCTCCCTCTCCTTTTAAATTAATTTTTACTAAAGACATTATTTGAGTTTTACAATTTCCCCCCCCAATCTTACTTCCCCCAATCTTACTTCCCTCCCCCCCCCAACAGAAAGCAATCTGTCAGTCTTTACTTTGTTTTCATGTTGTACCTTGATCCAAATTGGGTGTGATGAGAGAGAAATCATATCCTTAGAGAAGAAACAAGACGTCCAAGAGGTAACAAGATCAGACAATAAGATATCTGTGTTTTTCTAAATTGAAGGGAATAGTCCTTGGACTTTGTTCAAACTCCACAGCTCCTTATCTGGATACAGATGGCATTCTCCTTTGCAGACAGCCCAAAACTGCTCCCGATTCTTGCACTGGTGGGATGAGCAAGTCCTTCAAGGTTGATCATCACTCCCAAGTTGCTGTTAGGGTATACAGTGTTTTTCTAATTCTGCTCATCTCACTCAGCATCAGTTCATTCAAATCCCTCCAGGCTTCCCTGAAATCCGTCCCTCCTGGTTTCTAAGAGAACGATAGTGTTCCATGACATGCATATACCACAGTTTGCTAAGCCATTCCCCAATTGAAGGACATTTACTTAATTTCCAATTCTTTGCCACCACAAACAGGGCTGCTACAAATATTTTTGTACAAGTAATGTTTTTACCCTTTTTCATAATCTCTTCAGGGTATAGACCCAGTAGTGCTATTGCTGGGTCAAAGGGTATGCACATTTTTGTTGCCCTTTTGGCCTAGTTCCACATAGCTCTCCAGAAGGGTTGGATGAGTTCACAGCTCCACCAACAGTGTAATAGTGTCCCAGATTTCCCACAACCCTTCCAACAATGATTATTATCCTTTCTGGTCATATTGGCCAATCTGAGAGGTTTGAGGTGGTACCTCAGAGAAGCTTTAATTTGCATTACTCTAATAATTAATGATTTAGAGCATTTTTTCATATGGCTCTGGATTGCTTTGATCTCCTCATCTGTAAATTGCCTTTGTATATCCTTTGACCATTTTTCAGTTGGGGAATGGGTTTTTGTTTTAAAAATATGACTCAGTTCTCTGTATATTTTAGAAATGAGTCCTTTTTCAGAATCATTAGTTGTAAAGATTGTTTCTCAATTTACTACATTTCTTTTGATCTTGGTTACAGTGGTTTTTATCTGTGCAAAAGCATATTAATTTAATGTAATCAAAATCATCTAATTGGTTTTTGGTGATGTTCTCCAACTCTTCTTTAGTCATAAACTGCTCCCCTTTCCATAGATCTGACCGGTAAACTAGTCCTTGATCTTCTAATTTGCTTATAGTATTGTTTTTTTTTATGTCTAAATCCTGTAACCATTTGGACCTTATCTTGGTAAAGTGTTGTGAGGTGTCTAATCTAAGTTTCTTCCAAACAAACTTTCAATTTTCACAGCAGTTTTTATCCCAATGGCTGGACTCTTTGGGTTTATCAAACAGCAGATTACTATAATCATCTCCTTCTTTACACCTAGTCTATTCCACTGGTCTACCACTCTATTTCTTAGCCAATACCAAACAGTTTTGATGACTGAAGCTTTATAATATAATTTTAGATCAGGTAGGGCTAAGCGACCTTCTTTTGTTCTTTTTTTCATTAAGCTCCTGGCAATTCTTGACTTTTTATTTCTCCATATGAATTTACTTACAATTTTTTCTAACTCATTAAAGTAATTTTTTGGAATTTTGATTTGTAGGGCACTAAACAGATAGTTTAGTTTTGGTAGAATTGTAATTTTTATTATATTAGCTCTACCTATCCATGAGCAGTTGATATTTGTCCAGTTATTTAAATCTGATTTAATTTGTGTGAGAAGTGTTTTATAATTATTTTCAAAAAGATTCTGAGTCTGTCTTGGCAAATAGACTCCCAAGTATTTTATATTGTCTGAGGTTACTTTGAATGGGATTTCTCTTTCTAGCTCTTCCTGCTGTATCTTGCTAGACATATGCAGAAAAGTTGAGGATTTATGAGGATTTATTTTATAACTTGCAACTTTGCTAAAATTGCTAATTGTTTCCAGTAGTTTTTTGGATGATTTCTTGGGATTTTCTAGGTAGACCACCATGTCATCTGCAAAGAGTGAGAGTTTTGTCTCTTCCTTCCCAATTCTAATTCCTTCAATTTCTTTTTCTTCTCTAATTGCTGAGGCTAACATTTCTAATACAATATTGAATAGTAGTGGTGGTGATGGGCACCCTTGTTTCACCCATGATCTTATTGGGAATGCCTCTAGCCTCTCCCTGTTGAATATAATGCTTGTTGATGGTTTCAGATAGATACTGCTAATTATTTTAAGGAACAGTCCATTTATTCCTACACTTTCTAGTGTTTTTTAATAGGAATGGATGCTGTATGTTGTCAAAAGCTTTTCAGCATCTATTGATATGATCATATGATTTCTGATAGGTTTGTTGTTGATATAATTGAGTATACTAACAGTTTTCCTAATATTGAACCAATCCTGCATTCCTGGAATAAATCCTACTTGAACATAATGTATTATCCTAGTGATAACTTGTTGTAATCGTTTTGCTAAGATTTTATTTAAGATTTTTGCATCTATATTCATCAGGGAATTAGGTCTATAATTTTCTTTCTCTGTTTTAACTCTTCTTGGTTTAGGTAACAGCACCATATTGGTTTCATAGAAAGAGTTAGGCAGAGTTCCGTCTTTCCCTATTTTTCCAAAGAGTTTATATAGAATTGGAACCACTTGTTCCTTAAATGTTTGGTAGAATTCACTTGTGAATCCATCAGGCCCTGGAGATTTTGTTTTAGGGAATTCAATGATTACTTGTTGAATTTCTTTTTCTGAGATAGGGTTCCTTAGGTATTTAACCTCTTCTTCATTTAACCTGGGCAACTTATATTTTTGTAAATATTCATCCATTTCACTTAGATTATTAAATTTATTGGCATAGAGTTGGGCAAAATAATTTTGAATTATTATTTTAATTTCTTCCTCATTGGTGGTGAGTTCACCTTTTTAATTTATGATACTAGCAATTTGGTTTTCTTCTTTCTTTTTTTAAATCAAATTGACCAGAGGTTTATCAATTTTATTGGTTTTTTCATAATACCAACTTTTGGTTTTATTTATTAATTCAATAGTTTTTTTGCTTTCGATTTTATTAATTTCTCCTTTAATTTTTAGAATTTCTAATTTGGTATTTAATTTTTGATTTTTCATTTGTTCTTTCTCTAATTTTTTAGTTGCATATTTAGTTCATTGATTTCCTCTTTCTCCAATTTATTCATGTAAGCATTTAGAGCTATAATATATCCCCTGAGAGTTGCTTTGAATGAATCCCATAAGTTTTGTTATGTTGTTTCATTATCTATTATCTATTATCTACCCCATTATCTAGGATAAAATGGTTAATTCTTCCTATAATTTGTTTTTTGTTCCACTCATTTTTTAAAATGAGGTTATTCAGTTTCCAATTTGTTCTGGGTCTATATCGCCTTGGCCCAGTATTGCATATGACTTTTATTGCATTGTGATCTGAGAAAGATGTATTCACTATTTCTGCCTTTCTGCAATTGATCATTAGGTTTTTATGTCCTAGTACATGGTCAATTGTTGTATAAGTTCCATGTACTACAGAGAAAAAGGTATATTCCTTTATATCCCCATTCAGTTTCTTCCATAAGTCTAACATATCTAATTTTTCTACAATCTATTTGCCTCCTTAACTTCTTTCTTGTTTATTTTATGATTAGATTTATCTAGATCTGAGAGCAGGAGGTTCAGGTCTCCCACTAGCAGAGTTTTTCTGTCCATGTCTTCCTGTAGTTCTTTCAGCTTCTCCTCTATGAATTAGGGTGTTGTCCCACTGGGTGCATATATATTCAATATTGAAATGACTTTATTGTCTATGGTACGTTTTAGGAGGATAAAGTTTCCTTCTTTATGTCTTTTAACGCTATCTATTTTTGCTGCTGCTTTGTCTGAGATATGGATTGCTACACTTGCTTTTTTTACTTCAGCTGAAGCAAAAATATTTTGCTCCAACCTTTTACCTTTACTCTGTATGTATCTCTCTGCTTCAGATTAGTTTCTTGTAAGCAGCATGTTGTAGTAATCTGGTTTTTAATCCACTCTGCTATTTGCTTACATTTTAAGGGATAGCTCATCCCATTCACATTCAAAGTTATGATTACTAATTCTTTATTGCCCTCTGTGTTATCTTCCCTCTGTACTTTTCCCCCTTTCTCCCCCCTTTCTCCATATTCCCAAGTATTTTGTTTCTGAATACCAATCCTTTCAGTGTATTTGCTCTCCCATATAACACCCTCCCCTTTCTTTCCCCTTTCCCCTTTCCCTTTTTCTCTTTTCCCTTCCCTTCCTTTTGTTATTTCCCCTTTTCCCCCCTCCCCATCCTTGCTCCATCCCCCCTCCCCTTTTCCCCTTTTCCCTTTTTCCCCTTTTAATACTTGAAAGGTTAGATGTTTTATAAGTTAACTGAGTATGTGTAGGTTGACTTTAAGGCAAGTCTGATGAGAAGAAGATTCAGGTGTTTCTCATCTGCTCCCTTCTTCCCCTCTATTACCATAGGGTTTTTTGTACCTCTTAGTGTAATGAGATTTACCCCATTCAATCCCCTCCCTCCTCCCATCTCCTTCCTGTCCCCCTTTTTAAGGAGGTAGTGTTTTTTAGATCGTTCTATCTAAGTCATAGAAAATTATGAGTGTCTGTCCCTTCTAGTTCAGTATATTCTATTGAATAGAGTCAAAATTCCTGAGAGTTATTAGAGTCTTTCTCCCCAGTGGGGTTAAAGTCAGTTACATCTCTTTAGATAGCAGTCTCATGGATAGTTCATGAATGTCCTTAATTTCTGGCTAGGTATAATCTCACTGTTAGAGTTACAATTCTCAAGATTTATGAGAATCTTTTTCCCCATGCTGGGATATAGCCAGTTTCAACTTACTGGATAGCATTTTTTTTCCTTTTACTGCCCCCCCCCTTTTTCTACCTTTTCATGTGTATCTTGAACCTCCTGTTTGATGTCCAAATTTTCTGTTTAGCTCTGGTCTTTTCATCAGAAATTTTTGGAATTCTTCCATTTTGTTAAATGTCCATCTTTTTCCCTGGAAGAGAAGGCTCAGCTTTGCAGGAAAGTAGATCCTTGGCTGCATTCCAAGCTCCCTTGCTCTTTGAAATATCTCTTTCCAGGCCCTTCTGTCCCTTAATGTTGATGCAGCCAGGTCCTGCATGATCCTTACTGTGGCTGCTTGATATTTAAATTGTTCTTTCTGGCTGCTTACAGGATTTTCTCTTTTATCTGATAGTTCTGGAATTTGGCCACAACATTCCTTGGTGTTTTCATTTTAGGATCTTTTTCTGGTGGGGATCGATGTACTCTTTCAATAACTACTTTGCCCTCCGATTCCCTGATATCAGGGCAGTTTTCTATCACTAGATCCTGTAATATTAAGTCCAGGCTTTTTTTCTCTTCAATGTTTTCAGGAAGTCCTATAATTTTCAGGTTGCCTCTCCTTGATCTATTCTTGAGGTCGGTCAGTGGTTTTGTTGATGAGGTATTTTACATTTTCTTCTATTTTTTCTGTTTTTTGATTTTGTTTAACTAACTCTTGCTGTCTCATGGAGTCATTAGTTTCTATAGACTCCTTTCTTTTTTGGGGGGAGGAGTTTTCTTTATTAACCTTTTGCAACTCCTTTTCCAATTGGTCAATTCTTCTTTTGAAAGAGCTTTCCATTTGACCAATTGAAGTTTTAAGAGAATTATTTTCTTTTTGCATTTGCCCAATTGAGGATCTGAGAGAATTATTCTCATTTTTTAATTGTCCAATTGATGATCTGAGAGATTTAGTCTCCTTTTGTATTTGTCCAATTGTACTTCCCAAGGTTTTGTTTTCTTGTTGCAAGGTATTAATTGTCTCTCCCAAATTTTCCAGTTGATTTTTAAGCTCCTTCCTTATCTCTTCAAGGAAGTCTTTCTGTGCTGAAGACCAGATCGTATTCTCCTCAGAGGTTCCAGGTCTTTCTGAGTTAGGGTCTTTCCCTTCCAAGAATTTTTCTATGGATCCACCTTTCCGCTGCCCCTTCTTCATTTTGCTAAGACCTTGAGTTGGGGAGGAGCTGGTTCAGAGGGGCTTGGGATAGCTAAAGGCTTTACTCACTGAGTGCAATTTTTCTGGCTGGCCAGTAGGAGGTGTTGGTTGCTTTCTCTGGAGTGTCTGTGACCTTGATTGAGGCCTTTTCCCTTTCCATGAAGGGAGTGGTTGAAGCTATTGAATGCTTTTGCCCTTCAGTCAGTGGTGCTCTTTACCCTGGCCTGAAGTCATTCAATCACAATTGTCAGCTGGACTGGTTCTTCTGCTCACACACCTGGGCCTGAGGCAGAAGTAGTTTGCATTTGTTTGTTCCAGGAAGAGGTCTGAGCTGTAATGGGACTCTGACCTCAGACCAGAGGAGCCCAGGGATGGTGTCCACAGCTCTCCTGCACTGGAACTCTCCCCCCAGCCCAGTGGGCAAGCTCCCAGGGGACAGCACCAACACCAGTGCCTCTGCTCCCTAGTTGACTCAATCCCCTGCTGTATAGCCCCACTGCTGATCCAGCAGGTCGGGCTCTCAGGCCCTCAGACTCCCAGCTCCAATTCAACTGTTAATCTGGTTGATCCGGGGCTGATCCTCCCACTGAGCCCAGACTCAGCCACCTGAATTAGATCAATGCTGCTGGGGGAGACAAATCCTGAGGTAGATGTTATTTCTCCTGGCTTTTCTTTCTTGGTTTTGTTGGTCAGATTTCTTTTAAGAGGTTTCTTTCATGTGATAGATGGGGAAAGATCAGGAGACTTTAGAATTGTGCCAGTCTTCTTTCCGCCATCTTGGCCAGAAGTCCTTCTCTCCCTTTCTTACTCTCCCTTTTCTGAGATAGCAAGTAAATTCATATAAGTTAAACATATCTATTCTTATATAAAAGATTTTAGCCATTCCCAATAGAGGAGCAACCCCTTAGTTTCTAGTTCTTTACTACTGCAAAAAAGAACTGCCACAAAAATTTTATACATATGAATCCATAGGAACTTTTTGGTGTAGTAGCTGGACAAAAATTATGCAAAATTTAGCTTTTTAGACATATTTCCAAAGAAACTAGACCATTTCACAGCTCCACCAGCAATGGATTTCTGTGATCAGTTCTTTGTATCCTTTCTAATTCTAATTCTTCTTTACTTTTTATATTATATTTGTCAATATGATGAATGTGAGACAACTACAGAACTGTATTCATTTGTATATCTCTAATTATTGATTAGGAATATTTTATCTGGGTGTTGATATTTTGAATTTCTATCTTTGAAAACAATCTGTTCATAATCTTTGATTGACTAGGGAATGGTTCCTGTTCTTACAAATTTAAGTTGTTATAAATATTGGATATATAAACTTTATCAGAGAAACAGAATAAAAATGTTCTCCTGCCAAATATTCCCTTTTCATTTTAATTGCATTTCTTCTATATTTGAGTTCTGCTTGCTTTGCTCTGTCTTAATTTATATATATTCTCATATTTATTTTGATTCTTCATGTATTGTCATGTGCAGAACTGCTTTGCCAACTTTTGGTATAGCACTTGGGTCTATGGGTAGTGACAAAGCCCTGCAAATTTTTTGACTGCCATGTGTGACTCACTGCTGAAACACTCTGTTTTGGGGATCACAAAGGAACCTTCTTATTAGCTATTGAGCAGGACATAGACCTTCTTTAAGCAAGCAAAAATAAAATTATTAAGTGTACTTTAAAAAGTGGTTTCCTGAGAAGCATCTAGCATATCAAAATAATATGTTCATTTTACCATACATAAATATGGTGGAGGAAAAAAGTTTAATTTGATTGATGAGTTTACTAGAGTTTGCTAGATTCTCTTTCCTTCTTCACCTCCATTGGTATCTCCAAAATTTGGCTTATGACTTCATGTTCTACCTATGAAAACTTTCTCTTTAAAATATTAATCTATATATCATCTATCATATTCTTGTCCTTACTCTAAATGGACTAAAATCGACTCTTCTCAAATTTTAGAGCCAGTCAATCTAAACTTAGTGTTTCTCTCCTCTATCATAAATTTTAAGATGTAAGAGTCACTTATTCCCCCATCATTCTTCTCCCTCTTCCACCACCTGAAGAGGTAATTATTCCTTATTAGTAAGAATCAGATCTTTGTTATTGATGTATTTTAGGAATAGGAACTAGAACTTTAATTTCATTGGTTTAGAGAACTGTAAAATGGAGGAAATTCTTATTACTCAAACACATAGGCTCCTCCTCTACAAATGACAATCTTACAAATTGTTCTAGAGCATTGAAAAGGTGACTTTCCCAGTTTACAGAGTATGTGCCAGAGGCAGTATTAGAACACAAGTTTTCCTGGTTTCCAACTCATATGTACTATTTTGATGTGATTTTTCTATATCTTTCCCCAATGATCACATTGCCTCTTTCAAATATATTCTCATTCATACATATCTGTATGTGTCTGTCTTTCTATGAGAATATATGTCTGCATATATAAATGTTTGTATGTATATACATTTAGAAATTCCTTTTTCTTGTTTTACAGTATTTCCTCTTTATGACAATCACAGCAATAGCTCTCCTTTTCTTTTATAAATTATAAAGATTTTATTTATTTGGAGTTTTACAATTTTTCCCCTAATCTTACTTCCCTCTCCCCCCCGACAGAATGCAATTTGCTAGTCTTTTCATTGTTTCCATGATATACATTGATACAAATTGAATATGATGAGAGAGAAATCATATCCTTAAGGAAGAAACATAAAGTATAAGAGATAGCAAGATCAGACAATAAGAAATCAGTTTTTATTTTTTGTAAATTAAAGGTAATAGTCCTTGGTCTTTGTTCAGACTCCACAGTTCTTTTCTCTGGATATGAATGGTATTCTCCATTACAGACAGCCCCAAATTGTCCCTGATTGTTTCTCTGATGGAATTAGTGAGTCCATCAAGGTTGAACATCACCCCCATGTTGCTGTTAGGGTGTACAGTGTTTTTCTGGTTCTGCTCATCTCACTTAGCATCAGTTCATGCAAATCCCTCCAGGCTTCCCTGAATTCCCATCCCTCCTGGTTTTTAATAAAACAATAGTGTTTCATGACATACATATATCACAGTTTGCTAAGCTATACCCCTTTTGAAGGACATTTGCTTGATTTCCAATTCTTTGCCACCACAATAGGGCTGCTATGAATATTTTTGTACAAGTGATGTTTTTACCATTTTTCACCATCTCTTCAGGGTATAGAACCAGTAATGGTATTGCTATATCAAAGGGTATGCACATTTTTGTTGCCCTTTGGGTGTAGTTCCAAATTTCTTGCCGGAAAGGTTGCATGAGTTCACAGCTCCACCAACAATATAATAGTATCCCAGATTTCCCACCCTTCCAACAATGATCATTATGCTTTCTGGTAATATTGGCCAGTCTGAGAAGTCTGAGTTGGTACCTCAGAGAAGCTTTAATTTGCATTTCTCTAATAAGTAATGATCTCTAAATGCATTTTCAATAGACTAATGCACCAACTTTTTCCCCATATTACATTTTAAATATATAGAGTAATATCTGACTTGTGTGTAGGTCATTTATTTAGCAGCTTTAAACAAGGAGTTAAAAAT
The DNA here is from genome assembly GCF_037893015.1 of Macrotis lagotis. Classification (NCBI taxonomy): domain Eukaryota; kingdom Metazoa; phylum Chordata; class Mammalia; order Peramelemorphia; family Peramelidae; genus Macrotis; species Macrotis lagotis. Next base: position 147,232,275 of record NC_133666.1, read on the forward strand.
GATCCAAAAATCCTCTGAGTCATCAAAATAATATCACTAAGTTCATTCATGATAAAACACCATAGGCCCTCACTTAGAACCTATTTATTCTTACTCTAGACTGTATCTTAACAAGTTTGATTATTTGTTTTCCAGTCCATACCATATTATGTATAGCAAATTATTAGAAGTGGGTAGGACTAAATACTGATAGGATTTGTTACTGTGATAGCTATAAGAAGGGAGAGGTGACAACCTGGCAATGAGTGATGGGAAAGAAAAATTATTTTGAAAAACCAACAGAAAAATTCCATAGCCATCTAATAGCTCTCCTTTTCTAATCAAAAACACATTTTTGTCTTTGACTTTACTTCAATTCCTTAACTTATTCATCTCAGAGTTATTTTTTTCTTTCCCCTTATGATTTTCAATTCTTTTCCATATATGATTGATATATATTATATATATTCATATGTATATAATATATTCATACTTGTGTGAGTTTTACACACACAGACAATGTTAATGATGATATTTTTCAAAGAAGACTATGACATCAGGGAGGTGATGCCTTGACAAGCACAAGAACTGGATTTGAGTGAATACTGTGCTTAGTTACCAGCCTCACTTTCTCCTCCAGAGTCATCTAGACCCAGTTTCCAGATATGAATCTGGATGACTGGAGATGGCCCTGGACTACCCAAGGTCACACAGTCAGTACATGCTGAGACTGGATTCCAACTCCCATCTTCCTGTCTCCAAGTCCAGTGCTCTATCCACTGTATCACTTAGCACACACAGACACATAAAAGAAATATGATGTAACCCATGAGTGTATGTACATAAATGAAGGAATGACAAAACAAATATATGTGCACATGTATATTTGAACGTATTATATACACAAATGCATTTTACAAATATGAATATACACATACAGATATAGATGATTCATATTTCTGTGAGAAAGAGATTAGGATAAATAAGAATGAGGGTTTGGATTCAAGCAAGAATGATCATGACATGACATAACGTGTATTCTGAGAACAGTAAAGAGATTAGGAAACTTAGTCTGGCAACACTGTGAAAGATAGAGTGTAGAAAGACTAAAGTAGAGACTGGCTAGCAGATTATTGTAGGAATTTATATAAGAGTAAGAGCCAAAAGTAGAGACAATAGGAATACAGATGAAAAAAAAATGAAATGGAAGACTCAAAAAGATTTGATGACTGATTAAATATAGGGAGCAAAAGAAAAAGTAAAATACTAGAGAAAATTCAGCAGCATTTAAAAGATGTAATTTATTATACAATCTAGCTTATTATTATTATTATAATACAACCTACCTTTTTAAAGCTTTAGTTTACATGTTTCTCCTTCCTGTGTTTTGTATTCCAGATAAATTACAGTTGTTTCTAAATTCTGTCCTATTTGCTCCAGATTATTAAAATTGAAAGTGGTCATTAAAATCAACTAGTTCATTGTAATCTTTTTGCATATGAGGAAACTGAGGTCTTTTTCTTTGTGATTACCCAGTGATAAAATGACAGAATTGGGATTCTAAGGTATGTTTTCCAATTCTTTTTTTTTCATTAAAACAAATTATTGAGGATAGTAACAGTTTGAAGTGGTAAATAAATTAAGGAAGAAGTTATATTGGGGCCAGAATGAAGGCAGTGTCATTTTTGAATATAGAAAATTCTGGAATGTGGGCATTTATGCTAGCAGGAAATTCTTTCATAATTCTCTTCACTTTTCTGTCATTTCAACCCTCCATTTTTAGCTTTTTTTGACAATCAGATATAAATAGATTGGTGGGTTGAATCAGATAACCTCTAAGTTCCCTTCCAATTCATTTGTACTATTTTTATGTAATTTTTTCTTTTTTTCCAATTACAGTTAAAGATAAATGTCAACATTCATTTTTTGTAAGATTTTGAGTTCCATATTTTTCTCTCTCCTTCACTTCCCTACCCCCTCCCCTTGACAGTGAGAATTCTGATATAGACTATACATGTATAACTATGGTAAACATATTTTCATATTAGTCATGTAAAAATAAGAACTAAAGGAGGAAAAATCATAAGAGGAAAAAAGTATAAAACAAATATTAAAAATTCAAAATAGTATTTGATCTGCATTCAGACACCATGCTTCTTTCTCTGGATGTGGATCATATTTTACATTACTTGTCATTTAGAATTGTCTTTGCATTGTACTGCTGAGAAGAGCTAAGTCTATCATAGTTAATCCTCACTCAGTATTGTTGTTAATGTGTACAGTGTTCTGGTTCTGCTCACTTCACTGAGCATCAATTCATGCAAGTCTATTAAGGCTTTTCTGAAGTGTGCCCACTCAAGATTTTTTATAAATTATTTGTACTACTGATGAATTTTTTTCATTCTTTCATAGTGCATATGTATATCTAAAAGATCCCATATGTGCTACCATCTTTTAAAAAATCAATTCAAGAATTAGTCATAGAGAAATTTGCATGTTTAGTCTGTCACCTATAAAAGGTACAATTTGGACATGTTTGTGAATACATGTAAAATTT